>NC_090924.1:834170648-836570648 GCF_040938575.1 Ambystoma mexicanum
TCTCTTGTTGCCCCCCACCCCCACTCATGCCCCGTGTCTGTCTCCTGTTCTCCCCACCCCCTGCTCATGCCCCGTGTCTGTCTCCTATTCCTCCCACCCCCCGCTCATGCCCCGTGTCTGTCTCCTGTTCTCCCCACCCCCCACTCATCCCCCGTGTCTGTTGTTCCCCCCACGCCCCGCTCATGCCCCTTGTCTGTCTCCTGTTCCACCCGCTCATGCCCCGTGTCTCTCTCCTGTTGCCCCCCACCCCCTGCTCATGCCCTGTGTCTGTCTCCTGTACCCTCCCACCCCCGCTCATGCCCCGTGTCTGTTTCCTGTTGCCCCCCACCCATGCCCCGTGTCTGTCTCCTGTACCCCCCACCCCCCGCTCATGCCCCGTGTCTCTCTCCTGTTGTCCCCCACCCCCGCTCATGCCCTGTGTCTGTCTCCTATTGACCCCCACCCCCCCGCTCATGCCCCGTGTCTGTCTCCTTTTCTCCCCACCCCCCGCTCATGCCCCGTATCTGTCTCCTCTTCCCCCCACCCACACTCATGCCCCGTGTCTGTCTCCTGTTGCCCCCACCCGCTCATGCCCCGTGTCTGTCTCTTGTTCTCCTCACCCCCCGCTCATGCCCCGTGTCTGTCTCCTGTTGCCCACACCCCCTGCTCATGCCCCGTGTCTGTCTCCTTTTCCCCACCCGCTCATGCCCCGTGTCTGTCTCCTGTTCCAACCACCCGCTCATGCCCCGTGTCTGTCTCCTGTTCCCCCCACCCCCTCATGCCCCGTGTCTCTCTCCTGTTCCTCCCACTCCCCGCTCATGCCCTGTGTCTGTCTCCTGTTCTCCCCACCCCCGTTCATGCCCCATGTCTGTTATTCCCCCCACACCCCGCTCATGCCCCGTGTCTGTCTCCTGTTCCCCCACCCCCGGCTCATGCCCGTGTCTGTCTCCTGTTCCCCCCACCCCCCGCTCATGCCCCGTGTCTGTCTCTGTTGTTCCCCCCACCCCCCGCTCATGCCCCGTGTCTGTCTCCTGTTCCCCCCACCCCCGCGTCTCTCTCCTGTTGCGCCCCACCCCGCTCATGCCCCGTGTCTGTCTCCTGTTCCCCCACCCGCTCATGCCCCGTGTCTCTCTCCTGTTGCCCCCCGCTCATGCCCCGTGTCTGTCTCCTGTTCCCCCACCCTCTCATGCCGGTGTCTCTCTCCTGTTGCCCCCCACCCCCTGCTCATGCCCCATGTCTGACTCCTGTACCGCCCCACCCCCTGCTCATGCCCCGTGTCTCTCCTGTACACCCCCACCCCCCGCTCATGCCCCGTGTCGGTCTCCTGTTCCCCCCACCCGCTCAAGCCCCATGTCTCTCTCCTGTTACCCCCCGCTCATGCCATGTGTCTGTCTCCTGTACCCCTCCACCCCCGCTCATGCCCCGTGTCTGTCTCCTGTTGCCCCCACCCATGCCCCGTGTCTGTCTCCTGTACCCCCCCACCCTCCGCTCATGCCCCGTGTCTGTCTCCTATTGCCCCCCACCCCCGTGTCCGTCTCCTGCTCTCCCCACCCCCCGCTCATGCCCCGTATCTGTCTCCTGTTCCCCCCACCTCCCACCTCCTGCTCATGCCCCGTGTCTTTCTCCTGTTCTCCCCACCCCCCGCTCATGCCCCGTGTCTCTCTCCTGTTGGCCCCACCCCCCCGCTCATGCCCCGTGTCTGTCTCCTGTTGCCCCCCACCCCCGCTCATTCCCTGTGTCTCTCTCCTGTTTCCCCCCAACCCCCATTCATGCCCTGTGTCTGTCTCCTGTACCCCCCACCCCCGCTCATGCCCCATGTCTCTCTCCTGTTGCCCCCAACCACCGCTCATGCCCTGTGTCTTCCACTTGTCCCCCTCATATGATGCCCCTTGTTGACCTCTTGTTCCCCCACCCCCTGCTCATGCCCCTGTCTTCCTCCTGTCCCCACACTCCTCGCTGATGCCCTGTGTCTTCCTACTGTTCCCTCCCACCCCCTGCTCATGCCCCGTGTCTTCCTCTTGTCCCCCCCCTATGATTCCCCTTGTTGACCTCTTGTTCCACCCACCCACCACCCCTACCCCCGTGTCTCCCTTCTTTCCCCCCACCCCCTGCTCATGCCCAGTGTCTTCCTTCCCCACCACTCCCCCGCTCATGCCCCGTATCTCCGTTCTTTCCCTTCCCACCCCCGCTCATGCCCCGTGTCTGCACTATTGGAACAGGGCAGACACGGGGCATCAGCGGGGGCCCCACCTTGCCCTACCCCCGCTCATGCCCTGTGTCTCTCCTGTTCACTGCCGCTCATGCTCCGTGTCTGTCTCCCTCCTTTTCCCCCGCTCATGGCCTGTGTCTCCCTGTTCACCACCACCCCCCGCTCATGCCCCGTGTCTGTCTCCTGTTCTCCCCACCCGCTCATGCCCCGTGTCTGTCTCCTGTTCCCCCACCTGCTCATGCCCCGTGTCTCTCTCTTGTTGCCCCCCGCCCCCCACTCATGCCCCGTGTCTGTCTCCTGTTCTCCCCACCCCCTGCTCATGCCCCGTGTCTGTCTCCTATTCCTCCCACCCCCCGCTCATGCCCCGTGTCTGTCTCCTGTTCTCCCCACCCCCCACTCATCCCCCGTGTCTGTTGTTCCCCCCACGCCCCGCTCATGCCCCGTGTCTGTCTCCTGTTCCCCCACCCCCTGCTCATGCCCCGTGTCTGTCTCCTGTTGCCCCCCGCCTCCCGCTCATGCCCCGTGTCTGTCTCCTGTTCTCCCCACCCCCTGCTCATGCCCCGTGTCTGTCTCCTGTTCCTCCCATCCCCCGCTCATGCCCCGTGTCTGTCTCCTGTTGCCCCCACTCATGCCCCGTGTCTGTCTCCTGTTGCCCCGCACCCCCTGCTTATGCCCCGTGTCTGTCTCCTGTTGCCCCCACCCCCGCTCATGCCCCGTGTCTGTCTCTGTTGTTCCCACCACCCCCCGCTCATGTCCCGTGTCTGTCTCCTGTTCCCCCCACCCCCTGCGTCTCTCTCCTGTTGCCCCCCACCCCCGGCTCATGCCTGTGTCTGTCTCCTGTACCCCCCCACCCGCCGCTCATGCCCCGTGTATGTCTCCTGTTCCCCCACCCGCTCATGCCCCATGTCTCTCTCCTGTTGCCCCCCAGCTCATGTCCCGTGTCTGTCTCCTGTTGCCCCCCACCCCCGTTCATGCCCCGTGTCTGTCTCCCCCTACCCCCCGCTCATGCCCTGTGTCTGTCTTCTGTTCCCCCAGCTCATGTCCCGTGTCTGTCTCCTGTTGCCCCCCACCCCCTGCTCATGCCCTGTGTCTGTCTCCCCCCACCCCCCGCTCATGCCCTGTGTCTGTCTTCTGTTCCCCCGCTCATGCCCCGTGTCTGTGTCCTGTTCTCCCCATCCCCACTCATGCCCCGTATCTGTCTCCTCTTCCCCCCACCCCCCGCTCATGCCCCGTGTCTGTCTCCTGTTGCCCCCACCCCTCCGCTCATGCCCCGTGTCTGTCTCCTGTTCTCCCCACCCCCCGCTCATGCCCCGTGTCTGTCTCCTGTTGCTCCCCCACCCCCGCTCATGCCCCATGTCTGTCTCCTGTTCACCCCACCCGCTCATGCCCTGAGTCTGTCTCCTGTTCCCCCCACCCGCTCATGCCCCGTGTCTGGTCTCTGGTTCCCCCCACCCACTCATGCCCCGTGTCTCTCTCTTGTTGCCCCCCACCCCCGCTCATGCCCAGTGTCTGTCTCCTGTTCTCCCCTCCCCCCGCTCCTGCCCGTGTCTGTCTCCTGTTCCTCCAAACCTCCGCTCATGCCCCGTGTCTGTCTCCTGTTGCCCCCCAACCCCCCGCTCATGCCTTGTGTCTGTCTCCTGTTCTCCCCACCCCCACTCATGCCCCGTGTCTGTTGTTCCCCCCACGCCCTGCTCATGCCCCGTGTCTGTCTCCTGTTCCCCCACCCCCCGCTCATGCCCCGTGTCTGTCTCCTGTTCCACCCACCCCCGCTCATGCCCCATGTCTGTCTCCTGTTGCCCCCACCCCCGCTCATGCCCCGTGTCTGTCTCCTGTTGCCACCCACCCCCCGCTCATGCCCCATGTCTGTCTCTGTTGTTCCCCCCACTCCTCGCTGATGCCCTGTGTCTTCCTCCTGTTCCCTCCCACCCCCTGCTCATGCCCCGTGTCTTTCTCTTGTACCCCCCTGCTATGATGCCCCTTGTTTCCCTCTTGTTCCACCCAGCCCCCGCTCATGCCCCGTGTCTGTCTCCTGTTGCCCCCCACCCATGCCCCGTTTCTGTCTCCTTTACCCCCCACCCCCGCTCATGCCCCATGTCTGTCTCCTGTTGCCCCCCACCCCCGCTCATGCCCTGTGTCTGTCTCCTGTTGCCCCCCACCCCTCCGCCCAAGCCCCGTGTCTGTCTCCTGTTCTCCCCACCCCCCGCTCATGTCCCGTGTCTGTCTCCTGTTGCTCCCCACCCCCCGCTCATGCCCCATGTCTCTCTGTTGTTCCCCCATCACCCGCTCATGCCCCGTGTCTGTCTCATGTTCCCGCCACCCCCGCTCATGCCCTATGTCTCTCTCCTGTTGCCCCCCCGCTCATGCCCTGTGTCTGTCTCCTGTACCCCCCCCAGACCCCGCTCATGCCCCGTGTCTCTCTCCTGTTGCCCCCCACCACCGCTCATGCCCCGTGTCTTCCTCTTGTCCCCCCTCCTATGATGCCCCTTGTTGACCTCTTGTTCCCCCCACCCCCGCTCATGCCCCGTGTCTTCCTCCGGTCCCCCCACTCCTCACTGATGACCTGTGTCTTCCTCCTGTTCACTCCCACCCCTTGCTCATGCCCCGTGTCTTCCTCTTGTCCCCCCCTCCTATGATGCCCCTTGTTGACCTCTTGTTCCACCCACCCCCCGCTCATGCCCTGTGTCTCCCTTCTTTCCCCCCACCCCCTGCTCATGCCCCATGTCTGCACTGCTGGAGCAGGGCAGACATGGGGCATGAGCGGGGGTGGGGGCCCCACCTTGCCCTACCCAGCTCATGCCCCGTGTCTCTCCTGTTCACCCCCACCCCCGTTCATGCTCCGTGTCTGTCTCACTCCTTTTCCCCCCCTCAAGGCCCGTGTCTCCCCTGTTCACCCCCACCCCCGCTCATGCCCCGTGTCTGTCTCCTGTTGCTCCCCACCCCCCGCTCATGCCCCATGTCTCTCTGTTGTTCCCCCCACGCCCGCTCATGCCCCGTGTCTGTCTCATGTCCCCCCCACCCACGCTCATGCCCTATGTCGCTCTCCTGTTGCTCCCCACCCCCACTCATGCTTTGTGTCTGTCTCCTGTACCCGCCAGCCCCCGCTCATGCCCCGTGTCTCTCTCCTGTTGCCCCCACCACCGCTCATGCCCCGTGTCTTCCTCTTGTCCCCCCTCCTATGATGCCCCTTGTTGACCTCTTGTTCCCCCCACCCCCTGCTCATGCCCGGTGTCTTCCTCCTGTCCCCCCACTCCTCACTGATGCCCTGTGTCTTCCTCTTGTTCACTCCCACCCCCTGCTCATGCCCCTTGTTGACCTCTTGTTCCACCCACCCCCGCTCATGCCCCGTGTCTCCCTTCTTTCCTCCCACCCCCCGCTCATGCCCCATGTCTTCACTGTTGAAGCAGGGCAGACACGGGTCATGAGCGTGGTGGGGGCCCCACCTTGCCCTACCCCGCTCATGCCCCGTGTCTCTCCTGTTCACCCCCACCCCCGCTCATGCTCCGTGCCTGTCTCCCTCCTTTTCCCCCCTCATGGCCCGTGTCTCCCCTGTTCACCCCCTCCCCCGCTCGTGCCCCGTGTGTCTCTCTCCCTCCCCCCCACCCCCGCTCATGCCCCGTGTCTCTCCCCTTCCCCCCACTCATGCCCCGTGTGTCTCTCCCCCCACAACCCGCGCATGCCGCATGTCTCTCTCTCCCTCCCCCACCCCCGCTCATGCCCCGTGTGTCTCTCTCCCTCCCCCCCACCTCTGCTCATGCCCCGTGTGTCTCTCCCCCTCCCCCCATCCCCCGCTCATGCCCCGTGTGTCTATCTCCCTCCCCTCACCCCCCACTCATGCCCCGTGTGTCTCTCTCCCTCCCCACACCCCCCGCTCATGCCCATGTTTCTCTCTCCCTCCCCCCACCCCCTGCTCATGCCCCGTGTGTCCCTCCCCTCCCCCCACCCCCGCTCATGCCCCGTGTGTCTCTCTCCCTCCCCCCACCTGCCGCTCATGTCCCGTGTCTGTCTCCTGTTGCCCCCCACCCCCTGCTCATGCCCCTTGTCTCCCTTCTTTCCCCCCACCCCCCGCTCATGCCCCATGTCTACACTGTTGGAGCAGGGCAGACACGGGGCATGAGCGGGGGTGGGGGCCCCACCTTGCCCTACCCCGCTCATGCCCCGTGTCTCTCCTGTTCACCCCCAACCCCGCTCATGCTCCGTGTCTGTCTCCCTCCTTTTCCCCCCCTCATGGCCCGTGTCTCCCCTGTTCACCCCCTCCCCCGCTCATGCCCCGTGTGTCTCTCTCCCTCCCCCCCAACCCCCGCTCATGCCCCGTGTCTCTCCCCTCCCCCCACCCCCCACTCATACCCCGTGTGTCTCTCCCCCATCCCCCGCTCATGCCCCGTGTCTCTCCTGTTCACCCCCAACCCCGCTCATGCTCCGTGTCTGTCTCCCTCCTTTTCCCCCCTCATGGCCCGTGTCTCCCCTGTTCGCCCCCTCCCCCGCTCATGCCCTGTGTGTCTCTCTCCCTCCCCCCCATCTCCGCTCATGCCCCGTGTGTCTCTACCCCTCCCCCACACCCCCGCTCATGCCCCGTGCATCTCTCTCCCTCCCCCCACCCCCCACTCATGCACCGTGTGTCTCTCTCCCTCCCCCCACCCCCCGCTCATGCCGCGTGTGTCTCTCTCCCTCCCTCCACCCCCCGCTCATGCCCCGTGTGTCCCTCCCCTTCCCCCACCCCCTGCTCATGCCCCGTGTCTCTCTCCCTCCTCCCACCCCCCGCGCATGCCCCGTGTGTCTCTCTCCCCCCACCCCCGCTCATTCCCCATGTCTTCCTCCTGTCCCCCCCACTCCTCACTGATGCCCTGTGTCTTCCTCCTGTTCACTCCCACCCCCTGCTCATGCCCTGTGTCTTCCTTTTGTCCCCCTCCTATGATGCCCCTTGTTGACCTCTTGTTCCACCCACCCCCGCTGATGCCCCGTGTCTCCCTTCTTCCCCCCACCCCCCGCTCATGCCCCATGTCTGCACTGTTGGAGCAGGGCAGACACGGGGCATGAGCGGGGTGGGGGCCCCACCTTGCCCTACCCCGCTCATGCCCCGTGTCTCTCCTGTTCACCCCCACCCCTGCTCATGCTCTGTGTCTGTCTCCCTCCTTTTCCCCCCCTCATGGCCCGTGTCTCCCCTGTTCACCCCCTCCCCCGTTCTTGCCCCGTGTGTCTCTCTCCCTCCCCCCCAACCCCGTTCTTGCCCCGTGTGTCTCTCCCCCACAACCCGCGCATGCCGCCTGTGTCTCTCTCCCTCCCCCCAACCCCGCTCATGCCCCGTGTGTCTTTCTCCCTCCCCCCACCTCCGCTCATTCCCCGTGTGTCTCTCCCCCTCCCCCCACCCCCTGCTCATGCCCCGTGTGTCTCTCTCCCTCCCCCCACTCATGCCCCGTGTGTCTCTCTCCCTCCCCCCACCTCCCGCTCATGCCCATGTGTCTCTCTCCCTCCCTCCACCCCCTGCTCATTCCCCGTGTCCCTCCCCTCCCCCCCACTTCCGCTCATGCCCCGTGTCTCTCTCCCTCCCACCCACCCCCACTCATGCCCCTTGTGTCTCTCTCCCTCCCCCCACCCGCCGCTCATGCTCCGTGTCTGTCTCCTGTTGCCCCGCACCCCCCGCTCATGCCCCGTGTCTCCCTTCTTTCCCCCCACCCCCCCGCTCATGCCCCATGTCTGCACTGTTGGAGCAGGGCAGACACGGGGCATGAGCGGGGGTGGGGGCCCCACCTTGCCCTACCCCGCTTATGCCCTGTGTCTCTCCTGTTCACCCCCACCCCCGCTCTTGCTCCGTGTCTGTCTCCCTCCTTTTCCCCCCCTCATGGCCCGTGTCTCCCCTGTTCACCCCTCCCCCGCTCATGCCCCGTGTGTCTCTCTCCCTCCCCCGACCCCCCGCTCATGCCCCGTGTCTCTCCCCTCCCTTCCACCCCCCACTCATACCCCGTGTGTCTCTCCACCACCCCCCACTCATGCCGCGTGTGTCTCTCTACCTCCCCCCACCCCCGCTCATGCCCTGTGTGTCTCTCTCCCTCCCCCCCATCTCCGCTCATGCCCCGTGTGTCTCTCCCCCTCCCCCCACCCCCTGCTCATGCCCTGTGCGTCTCTCTCCCTCCCCCCACTCCCCACTCATGCCCCGTGTGTCTCTCTCCCTCCCCACCCCCCGCTCATGCCCCGTGTGTCTCTCCCTCCCTCCACCCCCCGCTCATGCCCCATGTGTCCCTCCCCTCCCCCCACCCCCTGCTCATGCCCCGTGTCTCTCTCCCTCCCCCTCACCCCCCGCTCATGCCCCGTGTGTCTCTCTCCCTCCCCCCACCCGCCGCTCATGCCCCGTGTCTGTCTCCTGTTGCCCCCCACCCCCCGCTCATGCCCCGTGTTGTCTCCCCCCACCCCCCGCTCATGCCCCGTGTCTGTCTTCTGTTCCCCCTGCTCATGCCCTGTGTCTGTCTCCTGTTCTCCCCACCCCCCGCTCATGCCCCGTATCTGTCTCCTCTTCCCCCCACCCCTACTCTTGCCCTGTGTCTGTCTCCTGTTGAGCCCCACCCCCCCGCTCATGCCCCGTGTCTGTCTACTGTTCTCCCCACCCCCCGCTCATTCCCCGTGTCTGTCTCCTGTTGCCCCCCACCCCCTGCTCATGCCCCGTGTCTGTCTCCTTTTCCCCCCACCCGCTCATGCCCCATGTCTGTCTCCTGTTCCCCCACCCGCTCATGCCCGGTGTCTGTCTCCTGTTCCCCCCACCCGCGCATGCCCCGTGTCTCTCTCTTGTTGCCCCCAACCCCCCACTCATGCCCCGTGTCTGTCTCCTGTTCCCCTCACCCCCCGCTCATGCCCTGTGTCTGTCTCCTGTTGCCCCCCACACCCCGCTCATGCCCTGTGTCTGTCTTCTGTTTATTTATTTATTTATTTATTACATTTATATAGCGCGCAGGCAGCCCAGGGGCATTGTGGCGCTGTTACTTGTAGGGGAACTTAGTTACAGGTACAGGTACAGGTTGTGCCATGGGTTACAGTAAGGCAAGATCCTGTGTTAAGTGATAAGGAGTATCATACACCATAATACATCATGCACCATAGTACATCATACATGTTAGTCATGAAGGTTTAAACATGTGGGGTTGGTTAGGTAAATACTGTAGTTTTCATGGCTTTGCGGAAGGCAATTAATGAGGGTTCAGCTCGCAGAGAGATGGGTAGGGTTTTCCAATGTAAAGCAGCAAGGTAGGGTAAGCTGGCGCCACCTGCTCTAGCTCTTTTTACCCTGGGTACGGAGAGCATATTTGCATAGGGTGTCCTGGTAGGTCTAGTGGAGGCGGCCGGGTGGATTCTCTGGGATAGGTACGCTGGGGCTGAGAGGTGGATGCATTTGTGGGTGATGCTTAACGCTTTGAATAAAATCCTTTCCTTTATGGGGAGCCAGTGGGATGCTTTTCTGGCAGCAGTGATGTGCTCTCTCTTGACAATGCCTTGTGCAGCACGCAGGGCGCTGTTCTGGATTACTTGCAGCTTCTCGAGGTTTTTGTTAGAGGTCCCTAGAAAGAGAACATTACAGTAGTCTAGCCGGGAACCAGTTATGGCTCTGGCTATGTTGGTGCAAGTGTCTTTGGACAGAAACGGCCTGATTGCGTTGAGGAGTTTTGCATGGTAAGCCGCAGAGGAGCCGATTGCATTTACTTGTCTGGTCATGGACAAGTTGGAGTCAAGATAGACCCCTAGTGTTTTTACTGTGTCCAGTATTGGAATTCTGATTGAGTCAATGGTAAAGTGACTAAAATGGGCGTCAAGTTTCTTGAGGGTGTCTGGGGAACCTACGAGTAGGAGCTCAGTTTTGTCGGAGTTAAGGCAAAGGCTGTTGATGGCCATCCACATTTGGATTGTGTTATATATGTTGTTGAGATTTGCTCAGTCAGTGTCATAGTCACCTGTTAATGTGAGAAGGATCTGAGTGTCGTCGGCGTAGTTGGTGTATGAGATGCCCATGGCGTCGAGGATAAGGAAGAGGGGGGGGGTAAAGATGTTGTATAGGGTAGGGATAGGCAGGAGCCTTGGGGCACACCACATAGCATGATGGTGGGTGACGCAGTGGCTAGGTCAGAGAAGACCTGCTCCCCCCGCTCATGCCCCGTGTCTGTCTTCTGTTCCCCCCTTGCTCATGCCCCGTGTCTGTCTCCTGTTCTCCCCACCCCCTGCCCATGCCCCGTATCTGTCTCCTCTTCCCCACCCCCACTCTAGCCCCGTGTCTGTCTCCTGTTGAGCCCCACACCCCCGCTCATGCCCCGTGTCTGTCTACTGTTCTCCCAACCCCCCGCTCATGCCCCGTGTCTGTCTCCTGTTGCCCCCCATCCCCCGCTCATGCCCCATGTCTGTCTCCTTTTCCCCCCACCCGCTCATGCCAGTGTCTGTCTCCTGTTCCCCCCACCCGCTCATGCCCCGTGTCTGTCTCCTGTTCCCCCCACCCGCTCATGCCCCGTGTCTCTCTCTTGTTGCCCCCCACGCCCCCGCTCATGCCCCGTGCCTGTCTCCTGTTCTCCCCACCCCCCGCTCATGCCCCGTGTCTGTCTCATGTTCCTCCCACTCCCTGCTCATGCCCCGTGTCTGTCTTCTGTTGCCCCCCCACCCGCTCATGCCCTGTGTCTGTCTCCTGTTCTCCCCACCCTCGCTCATGCCCCATGTCTGTTATTCCCCCCATGCCCCGCTCATGCCCCGTGTCTGTCTCCTGTTCCCCGACCCCCGCTAATGCCCTGTGTCTGTCTCCTGTTCCCCTCAGCCCCCGCTCATGCCCTGTGTCTGTCTCCTGTTGCCCCCCACCCCCTGCTCATGCCCCGTGTCTGTCTCTGTTGTTCCCCCCACCCCCCGCTCATGCCCCGTGTCTGTCTCCGTTTCCCCCAACCCCCACGTCTCTCTCCTGTTGCCCCCCACGCCCTGCTCATGCCCCGTGTCTTCCTCTTGTCCCCTTCCTATGATGCCCCTTGTTGACCTCTTGTTCCCCCCACCCCCTGCTCATGCCCCGTGTCTTCCTCCTGTCCCCCCACTCCTCACTGATGCCCTGTGTCTTCCTTCTGTTCACTCCCACCCCCTGCTCATGCCCCGTGTCTTCCTCTTGTCCCCCCTCCTATGATGCCCCTTGTTGACCTCTTGTTCCACCCACCCCCCGCTCATTCCCTGTGTCTCCCTTCTATCCCCCCACCCCCTGCTCATGCCCCATGTCTGCGCTGCGGGAGCAGGGCAGACATGGGGCATGAGCGGGCGTGGGGGCCCCACCTTGCCTACCAAGCTCATGCCCCGTGTCTCTCCTGTTCACCCCCACCCCCGTTCATGCTCCGTGTCTGTCTCCCTCCTTTTCCCCTCCTCATGGCCCGTGTCTCCCCTGTTCACCCCCACCCCCGCTCATGCCCCGTGTGTCTCTCTCCCTCCCCCCACCCCCCGCTCATGCCCCGTGTCTCTCCCCTCCCCCACCCCCGCTCATGCCCCGTGTGTCTCTCCCCCACCCCCTGCTCATGCCGCGTGTGTCTCTCTCCCTCCCCCGACCCCCGCTCATGCCCCGTGTGTCTCTCTCCCTCCCCCCCACCACCGCTCATGCTCCATGTTTCTCTCTCCCTCCCCCGCCCCCCACTCATGCCCCGTGTGTCTCTGACACTCCCCCCATCCCCCACTCATGCCCCATGTGTCTCTCCCCTCCCCCATCCCCCGCTCATGCCCCGTGTCTCTCTCCCTTCCCCCCACTCCCCGCTCATGCCCCGTGTGTGTGTCTCTCTCCCTTCCCCCACCCCCGCTCATGCCCCATGTGTCTCTCCCCTCCCCCATCCCGCGCTCATGCCCCGTGTCTCTCTCCCTTCCCACCACTCCCCGCTCATGCCCCGTGTGTGTGTCTCTCTCCCTTCCCCCACCCCCTGCACATGCCCCGTGTCTGTCTCCCCCCACCCCCTGCTCATGCCCCGTGTCTGTTGTTCCCCCACGACCTGCTCATGCCCTGTGTCTGTCTCCTGTTCCCCCACCCCCCGCTCATGCCCCGTGTCTGTCTCCTGTTCCCCCCACCCCGCTCATGCCCCGTGTCTGTCTCCTGTTGCCCCCCACCCCCCTCATGCCCCGTGTCTGATTCCGGTTGCCACCACCCCCCGCTCATGCCCTGTGTCTGTCTCTGTTGTTCCCCCCACACCCCGCTCATGCCCCGTGTCTGTCTCCTGTTCCCCCCACCCCCCGCGTCTCTTTCCTGTTGCCCCCCACCCTCCCCTCATGCCCTGTGTCTGTCTCCTTTCCCTCCCCACCCCCGCTCATGCCCCGTGTCTGTCTCCTGTTCCCCCCACCCATTCATGCCCCGTGTCTCTCTCCTGTTGCCCCCACCCCCTGCTCATACCCTGTGTCTGTCTCCTGTACCCCCACCCCCGCTCATGCCCTGTGTCTGTCTCATGTACCCCCCACCCCCCGCTCATGCCCCGTGTCTGTCTCCTGTTCCCCCCACCCGCTCATGCCCCGTGTCTCTCTCCTGTTGCCCCCCCGCTCATGCCCCGTGTCTCTCTCCTGTTGCCCCCCACCCCCTGCTCATGCCCTGTGTCTGTCTCCTGTACCCTCCCACCCCCGCTCATGCCCCGTGTCTGTTTCCTGTTGCCCCCCACCCATGCCCCGTGTCTGTCTCCTGTACCCCCCACCCCCCGCTCATGCCCCGTGTCTCTCTCCTGTTGTCCCCCACCCCCGCTCATGCCCTGTGTCTGTCTCCTATTGACCCCCACCCCCCCGCTCATGCCCCGTGTCTGTCTCCTTTTCTCCCCACCCCCCGCTCATGCCCCGTATCTGTCTCCTCTTCCCCCCACCCACACTCATGCCCCGTGTCTGTCTCCTGTTGCCCCCCACCCCCCCGCTCATGCCCCGTGTCTGTCTCTTGTTCTCCTCACCCCCCGCTCATGCCGCGTGTCTGTCTCCTGTTGCCCACCACCCCCCGCTCATGCCCCGTGTCTGTCTCCTTTTCCCCCACCCGCTCATGCCCTGTGTCTGTCTCCTGTTCCACCCACCCGCTCATGCCCCGTGTCTGTCTCCTGTTCCCCCCACCCGCTCATGCCCCGTGTCTCTCTCCTGTTCCTCCCACTCCTCGCTCATGCCCTGTGTCTGTCTCCTGTTCTCCCCACCCCCGTTCATGCCCCATGTCTGTTATTCCCCCCACACCCCGCTCATGCCCCGTGTCTGTCTCCTGTTACCCCACCCCCGGCTCATGCCCCGTGTCTGTCTCCTGTTCCCCCCACCCCCCGCTCATGCCCCGTGTCTGTCTCTGTTGTTCCCCCCACCCCCCGCTCATGCCCCGTGTCTGTCTCCTGTTCCCCCCACCCCCGCGTCTCTCTCCTGTTGCGCCCCACCCCCGCTCATGCCCCGTGTCTGTCTCCTGTTCCCCCACCCGCTCATGCCCCGTGTCTCTCTCCTGTTGCCCCCCGCTCATGCCCCGTGTCTGTCTCCTGTTCCCCCACCCTCTCATGCCGGTGTCTCTCTCCTGTTGCCCCCCACCCCCTGCTCATGCCCCATGTCTGACTCCTGTACCGCCCCACCCCCTGCTCATGCCCCGTGTCTCTCCTGTACACCCCCACCCCCCGCTCATGCCCCGTGTCGGTCTCCTGTTCCCCCCACCCGCTCAAGCCCCATGTCTCTCTCCTGTTACCCCCCCGCTCATGCCATGTGTCTGTCTCCTGTACCCCTCCACCCCCGCTCATGCCCCGTGTCTGTCTCCTGTTGCCCCCACCCATGCCCCGTGTCTGTCTCCTGTACCCCCCCACCCTCTGCTCATGCCCCGTGTCTGTCTCCTATTGCCCCCCACCCCCGTGTCCGTCTCCTGTTCTCCCCACCCCCCGCTCATGCCCCGTATCTGTCTCCTGTTCCCCCCACCTCCCACCTCCTGCTCATGCCCCGTGTCTTTCTCCTGTTCTCCCCACCCCCCGCTCATGCCCCGTGTCTCTCTCCTGTTGGCCCCACCCCCCCGCTCATGCCCCGTGTCTGTCTCCTGTTGCCCCCACCCCCGCTCATTCCCTGTGTCTCTCTCCTGTTTCCCCCCAACCCCCATTCATGCCCTGTGTCTGTCTCCTGTACCCCCCACCCCCGCTCATGCCCCATGTCTCTCTCCTGTTGCCCCCAACCACCGCTCATGCCCTGTGTCTTCCACTTGTCCCCCCTCATATGATGCCCCTTGTTGACCTCTTGTTCCCCCACCCCCTGCTCATGCCCCTGTCTTCCTCCTGTCCCCACACTCCTCGCTGATGCCCTGTGTCTTCCTCCTGTTCCCTCCCACCCCCTGCTCATGCCCCGTGTCTTCCTCTTGTCCCCCCCCTATGATTCCCCTTGTTGACCTCTTGTTCCACCCACCCACCACCCCTACCCCCGTGTCTCCCTTCTTCCCCCCACCCCCTGCTCATGCCCAGTGTCTTCCTTCCCCACCACTCCCCGCTCATGCCCCGTGTCTCCGTTCTTTCCCTTCCCACCCCCGCTCATGCCCCGTGTCTGCACTGTTGGAACAGGGCAGACACGGGGCATCAGCGGGGGCCCCACCTTGCCCTACCCCCGCTCGTGCCCTGTGTCTCTCCTGTTCACTGCCGCTCATGCTCCGTGTCTGTCTCCCTCCTTTTCCCCCGCTCATGGCCTGTGTCTCCCCTGTTCACCACCACCCCCCGCTCATGCCCCGTGTCTGTCTCCTGTTCCCCCCACCCGCTCATGCCCCGTGTCTGTCTCCTGTTCCCCCACCTGCTCATGCCCCGTGTATCTCTCTTGTTGCCCCCCACCCCCCACTCATGCCCCGTGTCTGTCTCCTGTTCTCCCCACCCCCTGCTCATGCCCCGTGTCTGTCTCCTATTCCTCCCACCCCCCGCTCATGCCCCGTGTCTGTCTCCTGTTCTCCCCACCCCCCACTCATCCCCCGTGTCTGTTGTTCCCCCCACGCCCCGCTCATGCCCCTTGTCTGTCTCCTGTTCCACCCGCTCATGCCCCGTGTCTCTCTCCTGTTGCCCCCCACCCCCTGCTCATGCCCTGTGTCTGTCTCCTGTACCCTCCCACCCCCGCTCATGCCCCGTGTCTGTTTCCTGTTGCCCCCCACCCATGCCCCGTGTCTGTCTCCTGTACCCCCCACCCCCCGCTCATGCCCCGTGTCTCTCTCCTGTTGTCCCCCACCCCCGCTCATGCCCTGTGTCTGTCTCCTATTGACCCCCACCCCCCCGCTCATGCCCCGTGTCTGTCTCCTTTTCTCCCCACCCCCCGCTCATGCCCCGTATCTGTCTCCTCTTCCCCCCACCCACACTCATGCCCCGTGTCTGTCTCCTGTTGCCCCCACCCGCTCATGCCCCGTGTCTGTCTCTTGTTCTCCTCAGCCCCCGCTCATGCCCCGTGTCTGTCTCCTGTTGCCCACCACCCCCTGCTCATGCCCCGTGTCTGTCTCCTTTTCCCCCACCCGCTCATGCCCCGTGTCTGTCTCCTGTTCCAACCACCCGCTCATGCCCCGTGTCTGTCTCCTGTTCCCCCCACCCGCTCATGCCCCGTGTCTCTCTCCTGTTCCTCCCACTCCCCGCTCATGCCCTGTGTCTGTCTCCTGTTCTCCCCACCCCCGTTCATGCCCCATGTCTGTTATTCCCCCCACACCCCGCTCATGCCCCGTGTCTGTCTCCTGTTCCCCCACCCCCGGCTCATGCCCCGTGTCTGTCTCCTGTTCCCCCCACCCCCCGCTCATGCCCCGTGTCTGTCTCTGTTGTTCCCCCCACCCCCCGCTCATGCCCCGTGTCTGTCTCCTGTTCCGCCCACCCCCGCGTCTCTCTCCTGTTGCGCCCCACCCCGCTCATGCCCCGTGTCTGTCTCCTGTTCCCCCACCCGCTCATGCCCCGTGTCTCTCTCCTGTTGCCCCCCGCTCATGCCCCGTGTCTGTCTCCTGTTCCCCCACCCTCTCATGCTGGTGTCTCTCTCCTGTTGCCCCCCACCCCCTGCTCATGCCCCATGTCTGACTCCTGTACCGCCCCACCCCCTGCTCATGCCCCGTGTCTCTCCTGTACACCCCCACCCCCCGCTCATGCCCCGTGTCGGTCTCCTGTTCCCCCCACCCGCTCAAGCCCCATGTCTCTCTCCTGTTACTCCCCCGCTCATGCCATGTGTCTGTCTCCTGTACCCCTCCACCCCCGCTCATGCCCCGTGTCTGTCTCCTGTTGCCCCCACCCATGCCCCGTGTCTGTCTCCTGTACCCCCCCACCCTCCGCTCATGCCCCGTGTCTGTCTCCTGTTCCCCCCACCTCCCACCTCCTGCTCATGCCCCGTGTCTTTCTCCTGTTCTCCCCACCCCCCGCTCATGCCCCGTGTCTCTCTCCTGTTGGCCCCACCCCCCCGCTCATGCCCCGTGTCTGTCTCCTGTTGCCCCCCACCCCCGCTCATTCCCTGTGTCTCTCTCCTGTTTCCCCCCACCCCCTGCTCATGCCCCGTGTCTCTCCTGTACACCCCCACCCCCCGCTCATGCCCCATGTCGGTCTCCTGTTCCCCCCACCCGCTCAAGCCCCATGTCTCTCTCCTGTTACCCCCCCGCTCATGCCATGTGTCTGTCTCCTGTACCCCTCCACCCCCGCTCATGCCCGTGTCTGTCTCCTATTGCCCCCCACCCCCGTGTCCGTCTCCTGTTCTCCCCACCCCCCGCTCATGCCCCGTATCTGTCTCCTGTTCCCCCCACCTCCCACCTCCTGCTCATGCCCCGTGTCTTTCTCCTGTTCTCCCCACCCCCCGCTCATGCCCCGTGTCTCTCTCCTGTTGGCCCCACCCCCCCGCTCATGCCCCGTGTCTGTCTCCTGTTGCCCCCCACCCCCGCTCATTCCCTGTGTCTCTCTCCTGTTTCCCCCCAACCCCCATTCATGCCCTGTGTCTGTCTCCTGTACCCCCCACCCCCGCTCATGCCCCATGTCTCTCTCCTGTTGCCCCCAACCACCGCTCATGCCCTGTGTCTTCCACTTGTCCCCCCTCATATGATGCCCCTTGTTGACCTCTTGTTCCCCCACCCCCTGCTCATGCCCCTGTCTTCCTCCTGTCCCCACACTCCTCGCTGATGCCCTGTGTCTTCCTCCTGTTCCCTCCCACCCCCTGCTCATGCCCCGTGTCTTCCTCTTGTCCCCCCCCTATGATTCCCCTTGTTGACCTCTTGTTCCACCCACCCACCACCCCTACCCCCGTGTCTCCCTTCTTCCCCCCACCCCCTGCTCATGCCCAGTGTCTTCCTTCCCCACCACTCCCCGCTCATGCCCCGTGTCTCCGTTCTTTCCCTTCCCACCCCCGCTCATGCCCCGTGTCTGCACTGTTGGAACAGGGCAGACACGGGGCATCAGCGGGGGCCCCACCTTGCCCTACCCCCGCTCATGCCCTGTGTCTCTCCTGTTCACTGCCGCTCATGCTCCGTGTCTGTCTCCCTCCTTTTCCCCCGCTCATGGCCTGTGTCTCCCCTGTTCACCACCACCCCCCGCTCATGCCCCGTGTCTGTCTCCTGTTCCCCCCACCCGCTCATACCCCGTGTCTGTCTCCTGTTCCCCCACCTGCTCATGCCCCGTGTCTCTCTCTTGTTGCCCCCCACCCCCCACTCATGCCCCGTGTCTGTCTCCTGTTCTCCCCACCCCCTGCTCATGCCCCGTGTCTGTCTCCTATTCCTCCCACCCCCCGCTCATGCCCCGTGTCTGTCTCCTGTTCTCCCCACCCCCCACTCATCCCCCGTGTCTGTTGTTCCCCCCACGCCCCGCTCATGCCCCGTGTCTGTCTCCTGTTCCCCCACCCCCTGCTCATGCCCCGTGTCTGTCTCCTGTTGCCCCCCGCCCCCCGCTCATGCCCCGTGTCTGTCTCCTGTTCTCCCCACCCCCTGCTCATGCCCCGTGTCTGTCTCCTGTTCCTCCCACCCCCCGCTCATGCCCCGTGTCTGTCTCCTGTTGCCACCACTCCCCGCTCATGCCCCGTGTCTGTCTCCTGTTGCCCCGCACCCCCTGCTTATGCCCCGTGTCTGTCTCCTGTTGCCCCCCACCCCCGCTCATGCCCCGTGTCTGTCTCTGTTGTTCCCACCACCCCCCGCTCATGTCCCGTGTCTGTCTCCTGTTCCCCCCACCCCCTGCGTCTCTCTCCTGTTGCCCCCCACCCCCGGCTCATGCCTGTGTCTGTCTCCTGTACCCCCCCACCCGCCGCTCATGCCCCGTGTATGTCTCCTGTTCCCCCCACCCGCTCATGCCCCATGTCTCTCTCCTGTTGCCCCCCCAGCTCATGTCCCGTGTCTGTCTCCTGTTGCCCCCCACCCCCCGTTCATGCCCCGTGTCTGTCTCCCCCTACCCCCCGCTCATGCCCTGTGTCTGTCTTCTGTTCCCCCAGCTCATGTCCCGTGTCTGTCTCCTGTTGCCCCCCACCCCCTGCTCATGCCCTGTGTCTGTCTCCCCCCACCCCCCGCTCATGCCCTGTGTCTGTCTTCTGTTCCCCCGCTCATGCCCCGTGTCTGTGTCCTGTTCTCCCCATCCCCACTCATGCCCCGTATCTGTCTCCTCTTCCCCCCACCCCCCGCTCATGCCCCGTGTCTGTCTCCTGTTGCCCCCACCCCTCCGCTCATGCCCCGTGTCTGTCTCCTGTTCTCCCCACCCCCCGCTCATGCGCCGTGTCTGTCTCCTGTTGCTCCCCCACCCCCGCTCATGCCCCATGTCTGTCTCCTGTTCACCCCACCCGCTCATGCCCTGAGTCTGTCTCCTGTTCCCCCCACCCGCTCATGCCCCGTGTCTGTCTCTGGTTCCCCCCACCCACTCATGCCCCGTGTCTCTCTCTTGTTGCCCCCCACCCCCCGCTCATGCCCAGTGTCTGTCTCCTGTTCTCCCCACACCCCGCTCCTGCCCCGTGTCTGTCTCCTGTTCCTCCAAACCTCCGCTCATGCCCCGTGTCTGTCTCCTGTTGCCCCCCAACCCCCCGCTCATGCCCTGTGTCTGTCTCCTGTTCTCCCCACCCCCACTCATGCCCCGTGTCTGTTGTTCCCCCCACGCCCTGCTCATGCCCCGTGTCTGTCTACTGTTCCCCCACCCCCCGCTCATGCCCCGTGTCTGTCTCCTGTTCCACCCACCCCCGCTCATGCCCCGTGTCTGTCTCCTGTTGCCCCCCACCCCCGCTCATGCCCCGTGTCTGTCTCCTGTTGCCACCCACCCCCCGCTCATGCCCCATGTCTGTCTCTGTTGTTCCCCCCACTCCTCGCTGATGCCCTGTGTCTTCCTCCTGTTCCCTCCCACCCCCTGCTCATGCCCCGTGTCTTTCTCTTGTACCCCCCTGCTATGATGCCCCTTGTTTCCCTCTTGTTCCACCCAGCCCCCGCTCATTCCCCGTTTCTCCCTTCTTCCCCCCACCCCCGCTCATGCTCCGTGTCTTCCTTTCCCCCCCACTCCCCGTTCGTGCCCCGTGTCTCCCTTCTTTCCCCCCCACCCCCGCTCATGCCCCGTGTCTGCACTGTTGGAACAGGGCAGACACGGGGCATGAGCGGGGGTGGGGGCCCCCACCTTTCCCTACCCCCGCTCATGCCCCGTGTCTCTCCTATTCACCCCCGCTCATGCCCCGTGTCTCTCCTGTTCACCCCCGCTCATGCTCTGTGTCTGTCTCTCTCCTTTTCCCCCCGCTCATGGCCCGTGTCTCCCCTGTTCACCCCCACCCCCTGCTCATGCCCCGTGTCTGTCTCCTGTTCCCCCACCCGCTCATGCCCCGTGTCTCTCTCTGGTTGCCTCCCACCCCCCGCTCATGCCACGTGTCTGTCTCCTGTTCTCCCCACCCCCTGCTCATGCCCCGAGTCTGTCTCCTATTCCTCCCACCCCCGCTCATGCCCTGTGTCTGTCTCCTATTCTCCCCACCCCCCCCTCATCCTCCATGTCTGTTGTTCCCGCCACGCCCCGCTCATGCCCCGTGTCTGTCTCCTGTTCCCCCACCCCTGCTCATGCCCTATGTCTGTCTCCTGTTGACCCCACCCCCCGCTCATGCCCCGTGTCTTCTCCCCCCACCCCCCACTCATGCCCTGCGTCTGTCTTCTGTTCCCCCCGCTCATGCCCGTGTCTGTTTCCGGTTGCCTACACCCCCCGCTCATGCCCTGTGTCTGTCTCTGTTGTTCCCCCCACCCCCTGCTCATGCCCCGTGTCTGTCTCCTGTTCCCCCCAGCCCCCGCGTCTCTTTCCTGTTGCCCGCCACCCTCCGCTCATGCCCTGTGTCTGTCTCCTTTCCCCCCCACCCCCGCTCATGCCCCGTGTCTGTCTCCTGTTCCCCCCACCCGCTCATGCCCTGTGTCTCTCTCCTGTTGCCCCCCTCCCCCTGCTCATGCCCCGTGTCTGTCTCCTGTACCCCCCCACGCCCGCTGATGCCCCGTGTCTGTCTCATGTACCCCCCACCCCCTGCTCATGCCCCGTGTCTGTCTCCTGTTCCCCCCACCCGCTCATGCCCCGTGTCTCTCTCCTGTTGCCCCCCCGCTCATGCCCCTTGTCTGTCTCCTGTTCCACCCGCTCATGCCCCGTGTCTCTCTCCTGTTGCCCCCCACCCCCTGCTCATGCCCTGTGTCTGTCTCCTGTACCCTCCCACCCCCGCTCATGCCCCGTGTCTGTTTCCTGTTCCACCCACCCGCTCATGCCCCGTGTCTGTCTCCTGTTCCCCCCACCCGCTCATGCCCCGTGTCTCTCTCCTGTTCCTCCCACTCCCCGCTCATGCCCTGTGTCTGTCTCCTGTTCTCCCCACCCCCGTTCATGCCCCATGTCTGTTATTCCCCCCACACCCCGCTCATGCCCCGTGTCTGTCTCCTGTTCCCCCACCCCCCGCTCATGCCCCGTGTCTGTCTCCTGTTCCCCCCACCCCCCGCTCATGCCCCGTGTCTGTCTCTGTTGTTCCCCCCACCCCCCGCTCATGCCCCGTGTCTGTCTCCTGTTCCCCCCACCCCCGCGTCTCTCTCCTGTTGCGCCCCACCCCCGCTCATGCCCCGTGTCTGTCTCCTGTTCCCCCACCCGCTCATGCCCCGTGTCTCTCTCCTGTTGCCCCCCGCTCATGCCCCGTGTCTGTCTCCTGTTCCCCCACCCTCTCATGCCGGTGTCTCTCTCCTGTTGCCCCCCACCCCCTTCTCATGCCCCATGTCTGACTCCTGTACCGCCCCACCCCCTGCTCATGCCCCGTGTCTCTCCTGTACACCCCCACCCCCCGCTCATGCCCCGTGTCGGTCTCCTGTTCCCCCCACCCGCTCAAGCCCCATGTCTCTCTCCTGTTACCCCCCCGCTCATGCCATGTGTCTGTCTCCTGTACCCCTCCACCCCCGCTCATGCCCCGTGTCTGTCTCCTGTTGCCCCCACCCATGCCCCGTGTCTGTCTCCTGTACCCCCCCACCCTCCGCTCATGCCCCGTGTCTGTCTCCTATTGCCCCCCACCCCCGTGTCCGTCTCCTGTTCTCCCCACCCCCCGCTCATGCCCCGTATCTGTCTCCTGTTCCCCCCACCTCCCACCTCCTGCTCATGCCCCGTGTCTTTCTCCTGTTCTCCTCACCCCCCGCTAATGCCCTGTGTCTGTCTCCTGTTCCCCTCAGCCCCCGCTCATGCCCTGTGTCTGTCTCCTGTTGCCCCCCACCCCCGCTCATTCCCTGTGTCTCTCTCCTGTTTCCCCCCATTCATGCCCTGTGTCTGTCTCCTGTACCCCCCACCCCCGCTCATGCCCCATGTCTCTCTCCTGTTGCCCCCAACCACCGCTCATGCCCTGTGTCTTCCACTTGTCCCCCCTCATATGATGCCCCTTGTTGACCTCTTGTTCCCCCACCCCCTGCTCATGCCCCTGTCTTCCTCCTGTCCCCACACTCCTCGCTGATGCCCTGTGTCTTCCTCCTGTTCCCTCCCACCCCCTGCTCATGCCCCGTGTCTTCCTCTTGTCCCCCCCTATGATGCCCCTTGTTGACCTCTTGTTCCACCCACCCACCACCCCTACCCCCGTGTCTCCCTTCTTCCCCCCACCCCCTGCTCATGCCCAGTGTCTTCCTTCCCCACCACTTCCCGCTCATGCCCCGTGTCTCCGTTCTTTCCCTTCCCACCCCCGCTCATGCCCCGTGTCTGCACTGTTGGAACAGGGCAGACACGGGGCATCAGCGGGGGCCCCACCTTGCCCTACCCCCACTCATGCCCTGTGTCTCTCCTGTTCACTGCCGCTCATGCTCCGTGTCTGTCTCCCTCCTTTTCCCCCGCTCATGGCCTGTGTCTCCCCTGTTCACCACCACCCCCCGCTCATGCCCCGTGTCTGTCTCCTGTTCCCCCCACCCGCTCATGCCCCGTGTCTGTCTCCTGTTCCCCCACCTGCTCATGCCCCGTGTCTCTCTCTTGTTGCCCCCCACCCCCCACTCATGCCCCGTGTCTGTCTCCTGTTCTCCCCACCCCCTGCTCATGCCCCGTGTCTGTCTCCTATTCCTCCCACCCCCCGCTCATGCCCCGTGTCTGTCTCCTGTTCTCCCCACCCCCCACTCATCCCCCGTGTCTGTTGTTCCCCCCACGCCCCGCTCATGCCCCGTGTCTGTCTCCTGTTCCCCCACCCCCTGCTCATGCCCCTTGTCTGTCCCTGTTGCCCCCCGCCCCCCGCTCATGCCCCGTGTCTGTCTCCTGTTCTCCCCACCCCCTGCTCATGCCCTGTGTCTGTCTCCTGTTCCTCCCACCCCCCGCTCATGCCCCGTGTCTGTCTCCTGTTGCCCCCCACTCCCCGCTCATGCCCCGTGTCTGTCTACTGTTGCCCCGCACCCCCTGCTTATGCCCCGTGTCTGTCTCCTGTTGCCCCCCACCCCCGCTCATGCCCCGTGTCTGTCTCTGTTGTTCCCACCACCCCCCGCTCATGTCCCGTGTCTGTCTCCTGTTCCCCCCACCCCCTGCGTCTCTCTCCTGTTGCCCCCCACCCCCGGCTCATGCCTGTGTCTGTCTCCTGTACCCCCCCACCCGCCGCTCATGCCCCGTGTATGTCTCCTGTTCCCCACACCCGCTCATGCCCCATGTCTCTCTCCTGTTGCCCCCCCAGCTCATGTCCCGTGTCTGTCTCCTGTTGCCCCCACCCCCCGTTCATGCCCCGTGTCTGTCTCCCCCTACCCCCCGCTCATGCCCTGTGTCTGTCTTCTGTTCCCCCAGCTCATGTCCCGTGTCTGTCTCCTGTTGCCCCCCACCCCCTGCTCATGCCCCGTGTCTGTCTCCCCCCACCCCCCGCTCATGCCCTGTGTCTGTCTTCTGTTCCCCCGCTCATGCCCCGTGTCTGTCTCCTGTTCTCCCCATCCCCACTCATGCCCCGTATCTGTCTCCTCTTCCCCCCACCCCCCGCTCATGCCCCGTGTCTGTCTCCTGTTGCCCCCACCCCTCCGCTCATGCCCCGTGTCTGTCTCCTGTTCTCCCCACCCCCCGCTCATGCCCCGTGACTGTCTCCTGTTGCCCCCCACCCCCGCTCATGCCCCATGTCTGTCTCCTGTTCACCCCACCCGGTCATGCCCTGAGTCTGTCTCCTGTTCCCCCCACCCGCTCATGCCCCGTGTCTGTCTCTGGTTCCCCTCACCCACTCATGCCCCGTGTCTCTCTCTTGTTGCCCCCCACCCCCCGCTCATGCCCACTGTCTGTCTCCTGTTCTCCCCACCCCCCGCTCCTGCCCCGTGTCTGTCTCCTGTTCCTCCAAACCTCCGCTCATGCCCCGTGTCTGTCTCCTGTTGCCCCCCACCCCCCCGCTCATGCCCTGTGTCTGTCTCCTGTTCTCCCCACCCCCACTCATGCCCCGTGTCTGTTGTTCCCCCCACGCCCTGCTCATGCCCCGTGTCTGTCTCCTGTTCCCCCACCCCCCGCTCATGCCCCGTGTCTGTCTCCTGTTCCACCCACCCCCGCTCATGCCCCGTGTCTGTCTCCTGTTGCCCCCCACCCCCGCTCATGCCCCGTGTCTGTCTCCTGTTGCCACCCACCCCCCGCTCATGCCCCATGTCTGTCTCTGTTGTTCCCCCCACTCCTCGCTGATGCCCTGTGTCTTCCTCCTGTTCCCTCCCACCCCCTGCTCATGCCCCGTGTCTTCCTCTTGTACCCCCCTGCTATGATGCCCCTTGTTCCCCTCTTGTTCCACCCAGCCCCCGCTCATGCCCCTTTTCTCCCTTCTTCCCCCCACCCCCGCTCATGCTCCGTGTCTTCCTTTCCCCCCCACTCCCCGTTCGTGCCCCGTGTCTCCCTTCTTTCCCCCCCACCCCCGCTCATGCCCCGTGTCTGCACTGTTGGAACAGGGCAGACACGGGGCATGAGCGGGGGTGGGGGCCCCACCTTTCCCTACCCCCGCTCATGCCCCGTGTCTCTCCTATTCACCCCCGCTCATGCCCCGTGTCTCTCCTGTTCACCCCCGCTCATGCTCCGTGTCTGTCTCTCTCCTTTTCCCCCCGCTCATGGCCCGTGTCTCCCCTGTTCACCCCCACCCCCTGCTCATGCCCCGTGTCTGTCTCCTGTTCCCCCACCCGCTCATGCCTCGTGTATCTCTCTTGTTGCCTCCCACCCCCCGCTCATGCCACGTGTCTGTCTCCTGTTCTCCCCACCCCCTGCTCATGCCCCGAGTCTGTCTCCTATTCCTCCCACCCCCGCTCATGCCCTGTGTCTGTCTCCTGTTCTCCCCACCCCCCGCTCATACCCCGTGTCTGTTGTTCCCGCCACGCCCCGCCCCGCTCATGCCCCGTGTCTGTCTCCTGTTCCCCCACCCCTGCTCATGCCCCATGTCTGTCTCCTGTTGACCCCACCCCCCCTCATGCCCCGTGTCTTCTCCCCCCACCCCCCGCTCATGCCCTGCGTCTGTCTTCTGTTCCCCCCGCTCATGCCTGTGTCTCTTTCCGGTTGCCACCACCCCCCGCTCATGCCCTGTGTCTGTCTCTGTTGTTCCCCCCACCCCCTGCTCATGCCCCGTGTCTGTCTCCTGTTCCCCCCAGCCCCCGCGTCTCTTTCCTGTTGCCCGCCACCCTCCGCTCATGCCCTGTGTCTGTCTCCTTTCCCCCCCACCCCCGCTCATGCCCCGTGTCTGTCTCCTGTTCCCCCACCCGCTCATGCCCCGTGTCTCTCTCCTGTTGCCCCCCTCCCCCTGCTCATGCCCCGTGTCTGTCTCCTGTACCCCCCCACCCCCCGCTCATGCCCCGTGTCTGTCTCATGTACGCCCCACCCCCTGCTCATGCCCCGTGTCTGTCTCCTGTTCCCCCCACCCGCTCATGCCCCGTGTCTCTCTCCTGTTGCCCCCCCGCTCATGCCCCTTGTCTGTCTCCTGTTCCACCCGCTCATGCCCCGTGTCTCTCTCCTGTTGCCCCCCACCCCCTGCTCATGCCCTGTGTCTGTCTCCTGTACCCTCCCACCCCCGCTCATGCCCCGTGTCTGTTTCCTGTTGCCCCCCACCCATGCCCCGTTTCTGTCTCCTGTACCCCCCACCCCCTGCTCATGCCCCGTGTCTCTCTCCTGTTGCCCCCCACCCCCGCTCATGCCCCGTGTCTGTCTCCTGTTGACCTCCACCCCCCGCTCATGCCCCGTGTCTGTCTCCTGTTCTCCCCACCCCCTGCTCATGCCCCGTATCTGTCTCCTCTTCCACCCACCCCCACTCATGCCCCGTGTCTGTCTCCTGTTGCCCCCCAACCCCCTGCTCATGCCCTGTGTCTGTCTCTTGTTCTCCTCACGCCCCGCTCATGACCCGTGTCTGTCTCCTGTTGCCCCCCACCCCCCACTCATGCCCCGTGTCTGTCTCCTGTTCCCCCCACCCCCCACTCATGCCACATCTCTGTCTCCTGTTGCCCCCCACCCATGCCCCGTGTCTGTCTCCTGTACCCCCTCACCCCCCGCTCATGCCCGTGTCTCTCTCCTGTTGCCCCCCACCCCCTGCTCATGCCCCGTGTCTCTCTCCTGTTGCCCCCCCAACCCCCTGCTCATGCCCCGTGTCTGTCTCCTGTTGCCCCCCACCACCGCTCATGCCCCGTGTCTTCCTCTTGTCCCCCCTATGATGCCCCTTGTTGACCTCTTGTTCCCCCCACCCTCCGCTCATGCCCCGTGTCTTCCTCCTGTCCCCCCCACTCCACGCTGATGCCCGTGTCTTCCTCCTGTTCCCTCCCACCCCCTGCTCATGCCCCGTGTCTTCCTCTTGTCCCCCCTCCTATGATGCCCCTTGTTGACCTCTTGTTCCACCCACCCCCACCCTCATGCCCCTTGTCTCCCTTCTTCCCCCCCGCTCATGCCCCGTGTCTTCCTTCCCCCCCCCACTCCCCGCTCATGCCCCGTGTCTCCCTTCTTCCCCTCCACCCCCCGCTCATGCCCCGTGTCTGCACTGTTGGAACAGGGCAGACACGGGGCATGAGCGGGGGTGTGGGCCCCACCTTGCCCTATTCCCGCTCATGCCCCGTGTCTCTCCTGTTCACCCCCACCCCGCTCATGCTCCGTGTCTGTCTCCTTCCTTTCTTCCTTTTCCCCCCGCTCATGGCCCGTGTCTCCCCTGTTCACCCCACCCCCCGCTCATGCCCCATGTCTCCCTTCTTCCCCCCACCCCCCACTCATTCCCCATGTCTCCCTTCTTTCCCGCTCATGCCCCGTGTCTCCCTTCTCTCCCGCTCATGCCCCATGTCTCCCTTCTTTCCACCCCCTGCTCATGCCCTGTGTCTCTCTCCTGGTCTTCCCGACCCCCCGCCGATGCCCTGTTGTGTTCTCTTTATACACCCTGCCTTCCCTTTCCCTGGTGTCCATCTAGGTAAAAGATTTTCCTTCCTACACCGGGACGCCTGCCTGCGGCATCCCGGTTTGGGAAGAAAAATCTTTTTTTTACCACCCCAGGTTCCCACTTTGAGAACCTAGGATGCTAGTGGTCTTCCTCTATTGAAAAGGACATTATGGTTAAGTTGCACTAATAAAAACCTATGAAATTCAGTAAAAAAACTTTGTTAAAGGGACACTATGGATAAGTTGCGCTACTAAAAACCTATGAAATTCAGTAAAAAAAACTTAAAGGGACGTTATGGTTAAGTTGCGCTACTAAAAACCTATGAAATTCAGTAAAAAAACTTTGTTAAAGGGACGTTATGGTTAAGTTTCGCTACTAAAAACCTATGAAATTCAGTAAAAAAACGTTGTTAAAGGGACGTTATGGTTAAGTTACGCTACTAAAAACCTATGAAATTCAGTGAAAAAACTTTGTTAAAGGGACGTTATGGTTCAAAGTAAAACCGAAAAACCCCTGAAATTCGGCAGTTATGGTAACATAAGCAACCAAAACTCGCACCACTGTGCACTGCTAACACTAACACCCAGGACATCAAAGATGACATCACAAATGTCATTGATGACATCACTGATGACATCACATGTGCATTTACTTTTCATAAAAACTCTGTACAAGGGATTCTTATAATGCTGACCAAAAACTGTCAAGGATCATTGGGATAAATATCATGAGCTAATTAGTGCATTAAGCAATGCATTGATATAAATGGCATTCTATTATGACGTTCTATCCGGTATACTAAGCTACTCATGCAGAAACTTAGGCAGTGTGTGCAGCATACATGATGAAGGTGCCATATTCATAATCTTGCCATGTTGAATTGTGAAATGGTAATTGCTTTCTTATTAGAGTTTTGCGTACTGTGAAACATGTAATAAGTAGATAATAAAACCCACTTAATACATAATTATTACAGACAAAACACAAAGCGACAACACCACATACAAATATGAGTATATACAGGGACAGTGAAGTAAACAAAAAAGCAGAAGTAGTAGCAGAAAGAGTTCATAACCTAACTGATTGTCTTTATGCAGAGAAACTATTGCTCTGTTTCAAAGCTGCTACTTACCATATGTATGTGTATCACATGATGTGGCTGCACCCAAAGGAAAGGAGAGTGAGTATAATGTATACAAATATGAGCATATACAGGGAAGGTAGAGTAATAAAAATAAAACTATGAGAAAGTGCTGATAACCCTAATGATTATCTTCATGCACAGAAAGGATTGCTCTCTTTCAAGCCTGTGTCTTTCGCTATGTATATGTTTCATATGATATGACTTGACCCTAAGTCTACAAATATAGTACCTTTTCAATTTTTACTTCCTGACTGTTACTGAAGAAAACTATGTGGCTTAGATATGTCAGTAAAGGAAAAAAAGGGAGAGCCAGCCATGTGATGTCATCAGTGATGTCATCAGTGACATTTGTGATGTAATCTTTGATGTCCTGGGTGTTAGTGTTAGCAATGCACAGTGGCGCGAGTTATGGTTGCTTATGTTACCATAACTGCTGAATTTCAGGGGTTTTTCGGTTTTACTTTGAACCATAATGTCCCTTTAACAAAGTTTTTTCACTGAATATATATATATATATATATATATATATATATATATATATATATATATATATATATATATATATATATATATATATATATATATATATATATAAAGCAGAACATCTGTTTATTGGTTCCTTTTACAATTCCACACCGTTCCACCAATCTGCAACACATTTTCCATAGTTATCTGTTCGGTCCCTCTGGACATTACTGGCTTTGTGACATTTGGACACACCACCTCTTCCTCTGGATTTTAGCCCTTTCACACATGAGAGAGTAGCTGAAATCGGCAACACATCAACGTGTTTGTAGAAGGACCTGACAAAGCCCATTTTAAGTGTCTCGATGTGAGGAACAAAACTCAAAGGTCCCTGTGGGGGAAAGCACGTTTCAAGGCCCTAGGATGCACCATTTCTGAGATATTTGCTCCACAACGCACTGCACCACATTGCAACTCACTGCACCACACCAGGATGAGGCGACAGCTGGGGAGCACCACAGAATGCCCGAGTATGCTGCAGCACTCCAACTCTCACCAACACGTCTGCTCCGGGGTATGTCAGTCAGCCACAGACACCCATTCTCAGGGCAATTTACTTAAGAGTGCAAAGCACATAAAGCAATAAGCGAATCGGAAACGCGACCTATAGGATCATGTCTGTCTACAGAACCCGTGGGGAGTACGGGTACTTTTTTCTAGTTGAAATTATAAGATTCAGAACGTTTTTTTATTGATCAGAAGTAATCCTGAAAATGTAGCTTCATGTTATAATTCTCCTCACTCCTCCATCCCCTTCCTCTGTCTCACATGCTTCTTTCCTCAGGGCCTTCCTGTTCTTTCTAGCCTGCCATATCTACCTGCAAGGAAATGCCCTGCCTTTTACAATCTCTGTACCCATCCATACACCAAATCTATCACTACTCTTTCCTTCACATTAGCATCTGCAAATGCTCCACAATGCCTTCCTTTCGATCCATACCAAGAACTTTAAACTGCCATTTTTCCTCTCTAATGGTCAAGTGTTGAACCAAAATCTTTCAGAGTAACATTCTCACCCATGCTCTTTGTACAATCTGCTCAATCTCAGATAACGCTCTTACATTATACATTTTACTGCACGTATGTCACACAAAATCCTATATTTTGTGTGTATTGGTCAATATATTTCAGAGCCATTTTTGATACTCCACTCAACACTATGTATAACAATGTGGATGGGTTTTTAGTCCTGGATAAGCCTGCAATGCACAACACATGTAGTTCGCTCAGGACACATCCTGTAAGATGCAAGGACCCACTTGACTGCATTTCTACAATTCATGGTTGCCACATTAGCCAACACCACACTGACCTTTACAGTGCAATGCACTCACTGGATCAAGAGTTATGCAGGCAAGTGTCCATATACCTAATTGTATCACTCAATAGATTGATAACTATCTCACTAGATGTGAACTGGGCCTTGTCTGCAACTAACTGTAATGAGTATCACATATTCCTACAGTTCAGGAAATAATTAAGACAATGATTTTCAAGTTACTCCTGAAGTAGCTTTTTTAATCTTATGAACTGCCCCTTTCATGTTTACTGAATGGACAGCCCTCATCTCCCACAAGTCTAATCTACCTCTGGTACATCACCCTGGTGGTTCCTAGCCACATTTACAGGCTTGACATCTTAAATATGCATACACATGTCCAAACTCTAAGCGTTTAGGAAAACTATCACTCTGCAAACCTGTTACCTAGAGGTGGTTTACTGCACATGACTACTATATAAATGTATTATACATATATGTATTTACTCACACACCTAGTCATTCTCTCACTCACTCTCTTCCATTAACTAACCCACCACTTATAAATCTACTCCTGCATAATGCCTAATAGTTTACTCTGCTAATCTGTGTATTCCCAGCCACCATTAATGCATCTCACCCACCCAATAAATCGCAAAAACCACTAAATGCACGATTTGAGACTAGTGCACTCTGCTTCACAAAAACGTAGAGGAATGACACAGCCGTGTTACTCCTGTGCAGAACATTCCTATCTGCATATATCTCCTCCTCATATTGCCAGTATGGAATTCCCACCTCAGCTTAAATCAAGCAAAGCTGCATTCTCAATCCATTCACAAATTCTTTTGGGCTATGTCTCCTTTGGAATTGACCACAATCTGGGCTATATTTTCTCCTTCTGTATCTGCTTTTTCACTATTTGCATTTGTATTTGTATTTATTTGGTTTTATATAGCGCGTTACACCAAAGTGCTGAACATAAGAACAAGAACGGTACAATAAAATGAAATTATTACACCAAAGTGCTGAACATAAGAACAAGACAGTACAATAAAATGAAATTAACATTTAAAACACAGCATGTATCTGTGGTTACAATAACCTTCATTAACCAGTCGAAAAGAGATAGGATTGCAGAGAGACCTGAAAGGATGAATAAACAGTTATCTTTCAGTTATCCAGATGCTAATCAGATGTCTGTGTGCACATTACTAAGCTCACAACTATAGCACACATGTAGGTTATTAGTGTGTGATCACACCTCAAATTAAACAGAAAGCCAATAGAAAGGTTCAGCAATAGCTGATGGCATATTTTTCTGCAATTCAATATAGCAAACCCTACTCTTGTTAAACACTTTGAGGCAAAATCTATTGCCACTTCTAAGACCAAATGCCTCTAGGTCCAACCCTTCAGAAACTGGCTTCTAATAAGGGTATCATTGGTTGTCCGATCTCAGACCCTAACAAAGAGATGATATTCCTAGTAATCCTGGAAGTGGGTGTTAGTCAATCAGGATGCTCGGAACGCAGGCTGTATTCTTTGGTATAAGCCTACATTTCTGAGTAGCCTAAACTGAGCATCCTGAGTGCTGCTAGCCACACTCCCTTCCCTGCATATCCTTCCTCTCCCGCTCCCCCCCTCAACTCTTAGCACCTTTATAGTTTCCTATGGGGGAGGTAAGGGTGGTTACTTACATAAAAGAAAAGAAATGTATGACCTTGTGCAGTATTGCCATGGAGTGGTGTCATGGTGCACAGTACCTTCCGAAGTCAGTTTCCCTGTTGATGACATCAACAGAGAAAATGGATTTCAGGGCACCAAGGTTGTCCGCAAGGTAAGTGTCTTTTTTGTTTTTAATTAAACACCCTTAACACCTCCATAGGAAACTACAGGCATGCTAATGGTGATATAATCTATGGCAGTGGCCCAAGACTGCCAGTAACAGTACCACAGCCTTTGTTAAAGGACACTTGCTTCATTTGTGCCTTTAACTTGGGCAGTGGGCCGTTACTGATAGGGTTAGCCTATTGCTGGGGTGCTTAGTTGTTAAACCCACCTCTCCCCAGTTTAGATGTTTTTCTAACTTTTATGGTGGTTCTGAAAATGACTATTGTGGGGTTTAGAAGGTGACAGAGTGGGCATAGGAAAGATAAGTGGAAAATATACATTTTTCTACTGTTTTATATATGTTTTATTTTATCACCATAGTCAGGTAAAACCAAACCTGAAAAACAGAGTGAAGAAATCTCAAAGGACAAAAGAAAAGCTACTGCCAATTTCACCCATGCTTCAACCAGGCATCCTCAACTGCCTCAAAACTGGTTGCATTCAGTGCTAGAGGCAGATATCACTTTCTACAGATAAAAAGTCCACCTTCTGGAGACAGGCATTGGCACGGAGGGTCCAACATAGGGGCAGTAGAGGAGACACTTCCATCATTGAAGTACTGAGAGCACAGCGAAGATGTAAAACTCCTGCTGCAGTACTTCTTTGGTGTAGCTGGCTGCTCTACCCATTAAACCTCTTTCTGCATGTCTTCCGAGTCTTTAGGGACAGTGATGGGGCCATTCTCGTCATCACTGGAGTGGGCTTCCGGATGTTGTGTCTCCATCTACCAAAAACAAAAGAAATTCAGAAGAAAAAAACAACATTAATAAGAAAGAATCAAAAAGTCCTTAAAAAGGGAATAAAAACAAAAACGAATATACAACAAACACACAGAAATAAACTACAACTAAGGGAGAACCTAAAGGGGGAAAGGTGTGGGTAGCAAATAGAGCTCTTTGGACAAACAGGATATTCAAAGTTTGCACTTTGACTCTCTGATATATGCCTATAAAGCAATGAGAAAAGAGTGTCTATGAACCAATCAGCTTTCGAATTTGATGGTATGCGTGTGCCCTTAGGCCAATCCGTTTTAAGATTCTTTGTACAAGTATTTCTCAAATCGAGTTTTTATTCTTTTTATATGATAGACCAGCTGTTCCCCATGGCTATGCTCGCATGGATTTTGGGATTTGGTACAATTGTTTTAAAAAGACACATGAGTTTTTTGTTCAGACTGTACGAAATATAATTTACAGGTTGTTATCATAACCTAATAAGCAATGTTTATTTCAGACATTACTAGGGGCATATTGGCCACATAACAAAGATAGTTGTTCCACTGATGTGCATCCAGAAATGTTTTTCGTGTTGTAATTACAAACAATGAGACAGACAACAAGATGCAAATTACTAATTTGGCATCTGCAATCAACAACAAAAAATGTGAGTTCTCCTTTGTAAACTGCATTAGTGTTTCTCGCTTCAGGTGCTAGGATTACCAGAGAGTTAGGTGAGCTCACTCTGAAACAAGGCACGTTAAACTGTCCATGCGAGAAGCAATCTTCCCTTAGGTCAGTCCCTGCTACCTTTAACGTCTGCCCCTGAGATTTGTTGATGGTCATGTCGAAAACAAACATTTAAGGGAAACTGAAGTCTTTGGAAAAACAAACAGATATTATGAAGGTATAAGAGGTATTTGTGGTATGAACACCAACTCCCCCTGACCAGAACCAGTTAGCAACATAGCCTCAGTCACATTTCTGTGGAGAGCTTTCACTCGCAATTTGGTGCCATTACATTGTTTAGGTGGGTTGAGGTCCCACAATAATATCACAGGTGCTCCCACTTTGAGAAGAAGTTTGCGTTCGAGACAACCAGGAGGATTTAAAGTGTTCAAGAACTCAACAGTGTTGTTGACTGTGTCATCACTTTGAACCACTGAGTTTACAGAGTTGTACTCCATTTGGATTCCTCTGAAAGCATTAATAAGTATCTTATTGATTACGGCAGCTATGCCATTCTTTGGCATTAAAATGGCATACTCACTTAACCATTCTGTAGATTTCTCCATTTGATTTTTTATGTCAGTGCACATTTTGGATGTGAGGTCTGCTAGGGAATTGACGACTGTGCCTTGGTCAGAAGGGAGGACAATTTTGATCTCAAATATGGGATACTACCTGTTAGGAATTTTAAGAAGCAGTTCGGAAACTTACTTTATAATGAAGATTTAAAATTTCAATTTTTTACTTTTCTAACATCTTCGGTTCAGTTATCCTTAAACAAAAAAAATCAACTCCCCTCCTTTCCACCTCTCTTAACTGGATTTTTTGAAAACACCTATTTTTGAAGAAGAATCTTAATACCAATTTTCACATCTGTAACATCTTCTGCTTTGGTATCCTCATAAAAAATTCACCCCCACCTTTTCACCCTTTAGGGACAGAATTTCCCCAAATTCTTTCCTAGTGGATGCCTACGTCATGAAAACATTGTACCTTCCAAATTTCAAATTCCTAGGTTGAACGGTTTGAGCTGGGAATTGAGTCCGTTCTTTCATATATAGATTTCTGAATATGTGAAGTGACAATTTTGTTGTTGATTAGATTAGTTGTTTCAAAGAATGGTATGTATGTTTTTTCTTTATATGAATATTCTGACAAATCTAGATTTGAGAATTTTAAATTTTAGTGCTGCCCACATTGCGGTTTGAATCGTGAAGTAAAGCAAAATAGTGCATCTTTTCTCCGTGTTTATTGAACATTTTCCAAAAGAGAGTGCAATTGTTTGTTTTTCATAGTGTTTACATTCTCCCTTCACATAAAATAAATGTTTTGTAAGATTAAGATGCAGTTTCTAGTAATTGGGTGTATATGTGTTTCTCGATCTACAAATGGCTGAAAATTTTGATTCAAGAATTGGATAGCATTGTTGTTCAATGTACTCTTCTTCGTCTCAGTATCATCTGTTCATGATTTGTTTTGATTGGGGAATACAAAGAAGGTAAACTTTAAAAAAAAATATTGTGTTGGCTTGTATTTATTTGAGCCGGTTCTCGATTCACAGATAAGGGGCAGTTCACATATCAAATCACGAAATCACATGAAATAATACATTTCTTTCTTTGCTGAAAATTCACTTTTCTGCAATCAAACTTTATTCATGTATAACTGCTGTACCCCTTATGCTGTCCCCTACACCAAATAATAGATAATAACATCTTAAATAAAACCTTTGCCAGCACCTTCAAAATGTCAGGTGTTTTGTGGCATTACATCGGCACATATTAACTTCACTTCAACTAAAGATTTGTCCTTGAATTTCAAGCCTTTCACTGCATCAGATTGTTTCACCTTAACAGTGTCTCAAGAGAGGTTTCTTCACTACATTTCAAGGGCTTTGTTGCACTGAACCTAGTCACCTTAACTATCTCTTAATATATATTCAAGGAAAAAGCGTTAGTTGCAGGAACATAAAGGTGAGAATTTAATGCAACAAAACCCTGTAAAGTCAGCTAAAGCCACCTTAACTTTGTGCCCCCTGTTGTGCAGCCTATGACCACAATGATGACATCACAGATCGCATCACTGATGACATCATTCATTACATGTTGTATGAGAACACTGAAGACATTACAAGTCACATCACTGATTCCATCACTGGTGACAACACTAATTACATTGAATATAAATGATTACATCAATAATGGAATTAGACATGACATCACTTATAAGTTAGCTCATGAAATGTTTGATTACCTTAATAACAATTTAGGCCATGGACTGGGTCATGGCAAAGGCTAAGGTCACTGGTCAGTAGCAAAGGCCATATCTAGTGGTTGGTTACTGTTCAAAAATACCAATGTGCATGGTTAAAAGCTATGCCTAGTAGCCCAGAACTGTTTTCAAATATACAGTTGGCAACATTAAAGCTGTGGTCAGTGGCCATGGCTAAAGTCTATAGCTAGTGCCCATTAATATGTTAGAATATACCATCCGCATAGCTCAAATCCGTGGCCACTGGCTAGTATTGTGTTGAAGACCATGGCTAGTGGCTGGTTAGTGTATATAATATACAGTGGGCATGGCTGAAGGCCATAGCTACTGGATGGTTAGTATTTAATAATACACAGTGGGCACGGCGGAAGGCTATCGGCTATTGCATTTTAATATTGTAAAATAAACAGTGGACATGGCCAAAAGATGTACCAACTTCTCAAGGTCAAAGGCCAAGGCTAGTGCCCATTTATATATTAGAATATATAGCGGGCACAGCCAAAGATAGTGGCTACAGGTCTGTATTGTGAAAATGTCCATGGATAGTGCCTGGCCAGTGTATAATATACAGTAGACACGGGTGAAAACAGTATCCACTGGCAAAGTGTATGGCAAAATGTATGGTTGGTAACCCGTTAGTGTTTTAAAATATTCAGTGCACGTGAGTGAATGTTGTGACCACTGTCCATAACTGAAGGCCATGAGTACTACACATTCATGTGTTACAATATTGTTGGCCATGAACACTGACCATGGCTGAAGGCCATGCTTAAGTCCAGTTACTGTTGTAATGTAATTAGTGATGTCATCAGTGATGTGATCTGTATATGTACTGTTCATGAATAGTTATTAAAGTCTTACAGTAACTGGCAATACATTTTAAAATAAATATTTACACGACTACTGCCCATATATATGTAGATTTTTTTTTTTAAGTTTATCGGCGCGTCTACTTAGTCTACATGCGTGACTATGCACAGCAATTACGGGAAAGAGGGAAACCCGCGTGTGCGAAATGAACCAATTGAACATCTGCATCCTTCGACGTGGCTACGCATCTTCACGCCTAATACACCAGCCAATATTTTCACGTGCTGAGGTTCCATGCCTACACATTATACACGCCAACAAACAACATTGCGAAGTATGGACGCAAGTATGCTCATGCTGTTTGACATAACCTGCGCGTACAAATAAGCCAATGGGATATAGAACTCCTGTGACGCAGCTATGCCTATTATCGCAAAATGCACCAGCCAATCATAGCATGCGCTGCAGCTTCGCGCCTATACATGACTTGTATATGCGTCAACAAATCATCCGATCACATATTGTGCTGTATTGATGCGGCTATGCCCACGCCGTTTGACGACATCTGTGCTTACAAGACTGCCCAATAAGACGGCGTGTCAGTTTGTAGCCGCGAATAATCACCACACCCACAAAAACATAACTTTACATTAATGCTTGCTTTCTGTACTTGCTAGTGAAAGGGTTTCTGAGTAACTGCAAGCACTTTTCCCACTTTACCCCTTAATCTCTTTATCCTTTTTACCCAGTTTTCCCAAAATGCAATATTCCTTTGTCTTGTGATTTGTTTAGTTTGTCTATTTTTTGTTTTACTTTTTAGTTTTCTTTTTCTTTTTACTTTTTCATTTGTTGCAGCATTGACTTTTTTGTGTTGTCATTTTTATTCATTCATATTTTCCTACCTGTTTGGACATTGCAACATGTCCCAACATGACAGGAGGAGCAGTGAGGATGATGTCATCATTTTGGTCGACAATCCTTCAACACCAAGGAAGAAGCACACTGGTATGAAAAAAACTGCACACAGTACAGTTGGCACTTCTTTAAAGTGAAGGAACACCACCCAAGGAAATAGGTGGAGGAGCTACTGTGCACCTTCTGCTGTGGGCCTTTCAATATTCTGTCTAAAGTCTGGGAACATTGATAATGATTAACCATCTGGTGAGAGTCCACTGGCACAATGTCGATGATGAATATTGTAAAGCCCATGAACATCACAAAAGAAAAAGGCATGAGACCCATTGCTTGTATAGACGAAGAACAGCACCACCTGCATACCCTCCATCCACCAGTACTGCAACAATGCCAAGTGGAAATGAAGCCTCCACATCAGCAGTTGTATCCACTACACTGACTCTTTTGTTACCGACACCCAACCTTACCAGATTTGTGTAAAGGATTCTGCGAATGGGTAGTCAAGGGAGATGCCACAATTGAGCAATTCCTAAACCTAATCGCTGAACATCAGATTACCTGTCACGTTTAGTATTTTCTTTTTAAGTGGCAATTGATTCCTTTTTTTCATTAACAATAAATGTTTTAAAAATATATATTGGATTTTATTTTAATTCCTTTTGTTAAATGTTTCATCCTTATGTATTGTCCTCCCCTATTACGCCCACCTCTTTCCATCCCCCAAACCGGCCCTTTTAAAGGCCACCTTTTATGTTACAAAAATAAAATTAAACACAGACTGCACAAATATACTACCATTTCTATTGTAATTTATTTTATGCTGTTTCTGTACTCAAAATTGTCAATTGTTGCCTGTAGTTGTGGTTATCAGAGCTGCGAATAAAAGCTCTCCAGTCGTTGCACACCTTAGCCATGCCAAAAAATCCTGCTATTCATTGGCTGATGTTGTAACCGCTAGATAATATTATTTAAAAAAAAAAATCTTTGTATGTGCATATATACATTACGCATATATATTTATTCAAAGTCTTACCAAATACCTTTCTGTATCCTTGCCTCTTTCTTCCATATATGAACTCTTAAAACAAAATGTACTTAATATTACTGGTAAAGGACATGTATACCATGCACTATCACCATTGCAGTGATACTATGGTGTTCATCATAACAAAATAAATACAAACTTATTTATGTTTATTTTCTCATAATGATACTAAATGAATGGTGATTGTATTTCAAGTATACAACCATTACCAAGTTGTGTTAATTAATCATGCTATAGAGGAAAAAAGAACTTCTCAATGAAGAAAAACAAACCTCTGTTCTGTTATTATAAATACTTAACATTTAGTCATTACAAACTACTATTTGCATCAGCAAATTCAAAAAAGTATTGCCTTCAACATCCATAGTTCGTACACCAATAAATGCATTTCACTACAATGCAAAGATGTTACAATACTATACATAGATTACGTTACGATACATGATGACTAATTTATAGATTACTTCATGCAACCTTCACCAGGAAACCAAGGCATATAACATAACTGTGTCTTCAGTTTTACAAAGAAATAAATGAAGACATGCCAACACTGTAACATTATTTTGAGTATTGATCTTTTTAAACTATAGTCATACCTATATTATAAATAATTGGTAGACAATGAACAATTTCCAAACCATCATTTTTGCATCGGCCATTCCGGCTCACCCTTTTCGGTGCAAAGGGCAATTGTATGTTTTTGATCTGCAAATAGCTTTTTACTGTGTTTCATTTTCCCATAACCTCGGCTATAGCCTCGAATTTCTATAGCATTGAGAGAAAAACAAGGTGGTGGTGGTTTATTTTCTGAAAACCATGATCCTGCAATGCTCCATGGGAGATATAACTATAATTTTTGGGAAAGGGTGAATCCCATTCTCTGTCAAATGTAAAAATAACTACAGCACAGAATAACCCCAATCTATGCATGGATCGCGAATCAATGCTTCATGTCCAAGTTGTTATGGTCCTGGTGCACATTCGTCCAGCGGTTTAGGCTGTGCACTTTGGCAAAAAATGACCTTTTTTGTCTATAGGAAAATGAATGAGAAGTAGGCCGCACTTTTGGAAAAAAAATGTTTTTGACACTTAATAACTTTTATTTTTTAACAAATCTTTACAAAACTTTGCAGACTTTCAATCACTTTTGAAATTTCGGCCAAATTCGTTACGCGAATCAAAAGTTATTAACAAAATAATTTTGAGGGGTTCCTATGTGTCTCAAACTCACCGCAACTATAGGAAAACGACTGCTGCCCTATATATATATATATATATATATATATATATATATATATATATATATATATATATATATATATATATATATATATATATATACATTTATATTACAGGGCCTGCGGTAGTGGGCCTCTAGTTATGGTTAAGTTGCTCAACCCATAGGAAGAGCACTTTTTGGGTGGCTTATAACTTTTCCCCCCCTTGACGAATCCTTACCAAACCTTGCAAAAAAAAGTATATGGTCCCGTCAGAATTGTTCTGGGAAGTTTGGTGAGGTTTCTGCAAGGGGGGACAAAGTTGTATGGGGGTCCCAAAATGTCTGTTTTTTCCATAGATGCAAAGGAAAAAAGATTTTGCTCACATCTACAGCCCAAACTGCTGGATGGATTTTCACCACATTTGCGGCCGGAGTGACAGCTTGGTCCAGAAATCATGCTTTGGTAAATTTGTTGTATATCCGTCCAGCAGTTCTTTTTAAAACAGCCCAAAAGTAGGTTAAAGAAAATAGTGATATCTGGGTTCGGGCCAGAAGTAGACTCACTTCCCTTTTCGGTCCGCGGACTGCATCGGATTGGCCTAGAAGTCAACGTGATGTCTGCAGACATTGGACGCGTCCACTGATTGGATGGTGAAAAGCATGAAGATTTTTGGAAACACCCGCCATGTTGGATTCGCGGGCTGCCGTCGGTGTCCAGGAACATCAAAGTAAAAACATATTAAAGAACACAACATTGCACTTGTCAAACTTATCAAACAATCTCTGGGAAGGTGAGGGGTGATGAGGATGGGATATGGACGTAAGAAGCCAAAAAAAGAGTGCAGTCCTGTGATGTTCACGATCACGTCAGATGTTCGGGGACATTTATGTCTTTTTCTGCATTACAGGGTTGTTGAAAAGCAGTTTCTAGATGGCTTATAACTTTGGCGCCACTCAATGAAACTGCATGAAATTCTGGAATTTTATTCTAGATCTGATTCTGAATGGTTCTGGGAGCTGTTTTGTCAAGAGGGAACACAATTAGAGGGGCTGGGGGGTCCCAAAATATTGCAAAGGCATATAAATGTGGTCCCATCACACAAATCTACACAAATGTTAGCAACACGTTTTTGAATCTAGAAATACATGTTTTTGCCAGGTTTGGTGGGATTCTGTCAAGAGGGGGCAAAATTAGAGGAGGGGTCCCAAAATAAGGTAAAGGTTTTAAATGTGCTGGCATTTGATGAATCTACACAAAAGTTTGCAAAACGCTTTAAGATCTATATATACATATTTTGTAAAGTTTGGTGGGATTTTGTCAAGAGGGAGCTAATTTAGAGGGCGTCTCAACATTTTTAGATGGCTTATAACATTGTTGCTGTTTGACGAATGTGGACAAAAGTTTTCAGAACGATTATGATCCAACCTTGAATGTATGTGTAAGTCTGAATGGATTTTGTCAAGTGGGGGCTAAGTTCTATGACTATTGTATGTACGTACATTTTGACACTTTTGACAAAATAAATAAAACATGAGCAGATTTCCAGCAAACTTGTGTAAGGAGCAATGACAAGGCCCTTAAAGCATGGTTTTGCAAATGTGCCAGTGTTTTATTTTTTGACAAGTGTCATAATGTAGGTACAAAAATTAGTGATAACCTTTGCTTACTGAGCATAGCCTGTGACCATGAGCAGTGGCCGGATTGTTGGGGTCATGGCATAAGGTCATGACCCGGACACACTGGCTACTGGCCATGACCACGACCATGAGGGACGACAAATAGAGTTAAAGTGGCCATGTCCATGTCCACCTGGGATCGGCTATGTGGCAAAGTTCGTCGAAAGTGGCATAGGTTTGAAAGGGCGGTGATATGGTCATAGGGTTCTCTCTTTGCCTTCTGCAGGCTGCCATGGAAAGGGATGAGGGGCTCTGTACAGTGCTCCACCGTCCCTTTCCATGGTGGCCATCTTGGAAACGGATTTTCCGTCCTACAGCAGGATGCTGCAGGCATCCCAGTGTAGGAAGACAAATCCTTTTTTAGCTCCCCGGGTTCCCGCTTTGGGAACCCTGGGTGCTATTAGCCTTCATCCTCCATTGCAAGGGCTGGAACGGGGGATAATGGTCCGCAGCCCACATTATCCGCCCTCGCTTTGCTTGGGCCGATAACTTGGGCTGCCAGGCCGTTATCCCCTTTCCAGTGCCTGGAACATGGGACGAACATCACATTATTTCCTTTAGCATAACACAAAATGTGAATGGAAATGTTGGAAATTCTTATTGAGTCTATGTTCTTTACTGAGAAATGTAAAGTAGATGGAGTCGTTAATATTTTTTTCTTAGTTCTATTTTTTAACTGTAAAAGTTGGTTCCTAAAGCAACCTTTTGTTTGTTGTTTTTTGATGTATTTTTATTGTTGTTGCAGGAGCGGTTAGATCATACGGTGGGGAGGGAAATGAGGGAAGAGGCACCAAGCACTAATATGGAGGGGTGGGTGGATAGGGGAAGATCTTGCGCAAGTGTTATTTCTATGGTAGTGTTTCTCATGCTCCTTGAATGCAGCTTCAATAGCACTTCAAAATTGCTTCCCCCTGCAGAGTGGTGTGTTGCAGTAAATACAGAGGACTGTTGTCTTCGAAAGATATGGATCAACAGCCTTAATTATTGCTTGCAAGGTAGCTGGTGGGGTTTTGTGCCCCATATAAGTAGGCTGTGTGGTTACAGTATTGGTTAAAGAAGGTGAAGGAAAACAGCCTATTACTTGCTAAGAAAGAACACCCATTCTGAGAGCATTGTGGTGGTTGGATTTGGTGTGGCAGAGCATGGATGTTGTCCTGTAGGAGTACTGTCTTGGTAGTCTGAGACTGAGTACAAAGTTTGACTCAGTGCATTTCTCTTTGGTAGCTTTAGCCTTTGTCACATTCACAACAGTGGTAAAGAACTGCCACACCCATGATTCGCTCTGGGTACTAGAGGTAGGCACTTCCTCTACATCATCTTCTTGGTCCTCTTCATTGTTTTTGGAAGTACTGTGCTTTTTTTGTTGTTTAGGTTCTCCAGCTGGTGGTGGTGGTGCTTCTTTGGGAGGAGGGATGGCAATAGCTGATGCCATTTAAAAAAAAATATATATCTTTATCGTGATTTACAAACTCATCAGCCAAAAGGCTTCAAGTAGCGAACAATTCCAACGTTACCGCTGAAACAGCCCCCATCCACTTAGAGACCAGAGGTAGAGAGCGGGAGGGAGGTTAGAGAAACATAAATAGAAGAAAGAAACAGAAAGAACAGAACCCCATTCTCCCCTCCCCCACCGTCAGGGTCTGACCGCGAAAGCTAGCTTGTTACATATGGGATGCAGTGGTGTTCAATGTGTGCCAGAGGCGTTCGGTTAGCAGAATAAATTGTTCTCTGCTGTTCGGATGTGGGGACGTGGTGGGGTGGGTCCATCTTTTACCACTGGGGCGCCAGGCAATTAATCACTCTGCGATCTTCTACATTTCCCGAAGATACTGCAAAAACGGGAGTTATTGCTGATCAATGTGGGTGTGTGTCTCCATTAAAAGTGTAGTTAGGCTTTCCATGTCATAAATTTCTTTTGCCTTCCTCAGCCATTCCTCTTTTGTGGGTGGCAAAGAAGCTTTCAATTTAATGGTGACACAGACGCGAGCAGCCATTAGCAAATTTCTGGGCATGTGGGGGAGGAGTAGATATCGGTCCTCAATCAGCTCCACTCCAAAAAGCACCAGCAGAGTGGAAAGCTCTCTATGAATGCCCTCAATCTCATGGATGCATCCCAGGATCTCCTTCCAGTATCGCTGTTTTTGTGTGCAGCCCCACCATTGGTGACAGTATGTACAAACTTGCCCACACCGTCTCCAGCAGTAGGGTGAAAGACCCTTGTACATTTTCGCTAAATGTTGTGGGGTAAGGTGCCATTGTGTGCGGATTCTACAGTTGTGCATTTTGTATTGCATTGCAATGGAGGATTTCCACACTGTTCTGTATATAGCATCCCAACCTGCTTGATTATTGTCCCAGTTCCCGGCCATTTTTAAGATGAATAGCAGTTTTGCTAATATTCTTCCAAGTATGCGCTTTGTACTAGATTATTAATGGATAATGAGTAAGTATATGTGTAGGAGCTGTGCAAGGGTACAGCTTGAGCTTGAAAGTTCCTAGATCAGTAGAAAATACAGTTCGGAACTGTCCTCGAAGCCTAGACCCAATCATGAAGTGCGGACACGTTCATCATGCCGCTTGCAAGTGCCTGATCACGTGGCACTGTCCGGAAGGTCCGGGATGAAGTCATATGTCTGCGAACGTCGACGGATGCAAAAACAATGGAAGAAGTTGCAAAAGTGTATAGAAGTGTTAAAAATGATGCTAGAAGGTGGGAAATGGCAGAGTTTTAAGTTGAGACTTTGTAAATTGGACATAAATGTTGCTATATTGGGGTAAGTATGATATTAGTAAGTTGTAGGTAAATAGCATGCACTCGTAAAAACTCATGAAATTCACTGAAAAAACGTTGCTAGGGGGACATTATGGTTAAGTTGCACTATTAAAAACCTATAATTATGGTTACAAGTAAAACCGAAAAACCTCAGAAATTTGCCAGTCATGGTAAGCTAAGCAACCATAACTCGCGCCTCCACCGTGCACTGCTAAGACTAACACCCAGGACATCAAAGATGACATACATTAACAAAGTTTGTTCAGGGGTGTTAGTCTTAGCGATATACTGTGGTGGCGCGAGTTATGGTTGCATAGCTTACCATAACTGGTGAATTTCAGGGTTTTTTTCCGTTTTAGTTGGAACCATAACATCCCTTTAACAAAGATTTTTTTACTGAATTTCATAGGTTTTTAGTAGCGCAACTTAACCATAACGTCCCTTTAACAAAGTTTTTTTTACTGAATTTCATAGGTTTTTAGTGACGTAACTTAGCCATAACATCCCTTTATCAAAGTTTCTTTTCCTGAATACACATATATGTAGTGTGAATTTGATAGATGTTTACTAGGATTCACTTACTTTATATACATATAACATGTTGAACGCCCTGCTAGTGATTTTGATGTCCACGGACTGTGCGAATGTCCGCTGACAACATCAACACTTCCCAAAAACTCAGGGGGTGTTTTAGATTGTTCTATAATGCTATATAAACACTAACAAGTTCATAAAGCAGCACATAAACACATCATATGTAATAATAAATAAAAAATGGAACCTATATATATAACACATCAACCATCCATTTAAATACCATATGTACTAAAATGGAATATACCACAACAAAAAAGATATGCCTCCAACATAATTACCTGACAAAAACTGCACACCTAACAGCAACAGCAAACCTACACAACAGTAAGAACACAACTTACCAGAAACTAGTAAGTAAACTTAATTTTTTCTTATATATTTCTAAACTTTCTGTATTTGGTACTGTAAAAGTAATATATATATTTTTTTTTACACAAAAATGTGCAGTACTTTGGAATGGCTTGAGGAAAATTTCCCACGTGAGGAAATGTCTGAAGACAGTGATACTAATGGTAGACAATTCTCTATATAAGTAAATGAATAACCATTGCTTTATGTGTACCTAACATATATATATATTTTTTAACAGACCATACAAACATTTAAAATAATACACCAAAAGAGACATTAGAAAATACTCTACAGCACATGGAACAAAAAATTGACATGCTTATGGAAAGGACCACATAAAAGAAAAAATTAAATATCATTGTCCCACATCCACCTGTTCCCCCTCTCCTTGTCCCAGTCAACTATCCCCAAACCCTCAACACCAAGAAAAACGTTTTGATGAGACATCCATCCCTTCATCCCCTCCCATCCATCCTCTCCAAACCCCTAATTCCCCTGTGTTTGTGTCAGTTTCTGCTTCCCTGTCTCTTTCATAAATTTTACATCTATATATAATAAAAAAAATGATATGTGTGTTTTAATTTAGTTCTTTGTGTCTTTTTTTTTTTTTTTTAAAAGGCAGTTGGGGTGTCTGCGGACAGCGTGGGTGTCCGAAATGTCCATAATAAATCAAAATGGGGGTGTCCTGAGGACACTATACCTGTCCGTACTGTCTGCAATCAAAATGGAACAGTTCTTAGAACACACTCGATGGGCAGAATGTCCGGAATTAACCAAAATGAGGGTGTCCTGAGGACACTATACCTGTCTGCAATCAAAATGGAACTGTTCTTAGAACACATTCGGTGTCCGGAATGTCCGCAATTGACTAAAATTGAGGTGTCCTAAGGACACTATACCTGTCCGCACTGTTCGCAAGCAAGTTAGAACTGTTCTTAGAACACGTTTGGTGTTGGAATGTCCGCAATTACCAAAATGGAGGTGTCCTAAAGGCACTATACCTGTCCGCACTGTCCGCAAGCAAGATAGAACTGTTCTTAGAACACTTTCTGTGTCCGGAATGTCTGCAATTAACCAAAGTGGAGGTTTCCTAAGGACACTATACCTGTCCGTACTGTCTGCAAGCAACATGGAATTGTTCTTAGAACGCACTCGGTGTTCGGAATGTCCGCAATTAACCAAAATGGAGGTGTCCTAAGGACACTATACCTGTCCGCACTATCCGCAAGCAAGATAGAACTGTTCTTAGAACACTTTCGGTGTCCGGAATGTCCGTAAGTAACCAAAATGGAGGTGTCCTAAGGACACTATGGGCCTCATTACAACTATTGTGGAATGGGTTTAACGGCGCCGCTAATGGTACCAGTGCCCTTAAACCCATTCCGCAATATTACGAGGTTCCCTCCCAGGACCCGCTCTGGACGTCTGGTTTTACCAGACGTCCAGACGTGGGTCCCGCGAGGGAACCAGTGAGCTAACAATGGGCTGGTCATAATTGGCCCATTGTTAGCTCCCGCACCCGTTCCCATTGAGCCTTATGGTGGCTCGAATGGGAATGGGGAAGGACCGGGCCCGGGTTCCCTGAAGGAGGAAATACCGGGCCCTCCATACTTGGAATGGCCCAGTATTTCCCCATTCAGGGAACCCGGACCCGGACACGGTTTCAGAGGTTGTAATGAGGCCCTATATCCGTCCGTACAGTTCGCAAGCAACATGGAACTGTTCTTAGAAACAGTGTCTGAAATGTTAGCAATTAACCCACAATGGAGGTGTCCTAAGGACACTATACCTGTCCGTACTGTCTGTAGAACATACATGTACATGCACACCACACCCATAAGTCCTGCGAACATCGCGCCTGTCTGTAACTGTCCGTATTACTTGTGTCACACTTTTAATTAGTTTGAAGACCCGAACACTGTCCGTAGAACATTTGCGCACGTACACACAACGGTTCATGTGCATTTGGTGTCCTGCAGACACCGGTTACCTTCGCGGACGTGTTTGCGACGTCATCATGTGACTGCACCCACGCTGAGCGTATGTCCTGAATTATGGACACGGTTCTGAACCGCAAACATTTTAAAAGTACTTTTTTGGGCAATCCAAAGTATTTTACAGTAAATATTCACCATTGCACATATCCCAGACAATGACCCTGACTTTCTACATACTTTTTGGAACTTTTTAAACTGTGTTGGGGTGTTCGATACACCAGAAACCCTATAAAAAGCCACACCCCAGAGCTGATCTTTTTTCTGTCTTCCTACTATTGAAGATTACCTGCTTTTGCTGTGCTGCCTTTGCTGAAACCTGATGGCATCATGGCTGCTGTTGTTCCAGCTGGTGCTACATCTGCCTCAGCACCACCCTCACCCCCCCTCCACCACCACCACTTCCCCAAGGGCCAGAAGAGGGGAACAGGCGTGAGGATGTAGAGGAGGATGAAGAGGATGAAGAGGATGTGGAAGTGGAAATCCCTACTACCAGCACCGGCCGTGAGTCTTGGCTGTGGCGGTTGTTTACCATTCAGGGTGAAGTGCCAAAAACGCATGCAAACAAGGTCACCTGCAATCATTGCCAAATGGTGCTGAGTCGTGGGAGGCCTGGTTCGTACAGCTTTGGTACTACATCCATGAAGCGACACCTAAGGTCGTTCCACGGTGGGGTCATTCGCAAGGTGTACCTTGTGATCAACGTACTAGGTTGAGTTCCTCTACCACATCCTCCGTTTCCACTCCTGTCACCACAAGAGACACACCTGTGGGACAGCGCATCCCTCCAGCTGCCTCACAGGCCATTCACGATGCTGTTGACCCTTACCTTTCAAGGGTCGCAATTTTGTGTATGTACTGCGACACAGTATTCTGCAGGGGGAGAATCTTCAAAGTGCTTTCGAGACTACAGTCAAGGAGCATGAGAAGGTCTGCCCACGACATAAATAAGGCCCACCCTACTTATCTTCCTCTCTGCACCTGCCCTTTCTTATCCCTTTCTTATTCCGTACCCTCCTTACCCCTCCTCTCCTAGTGTGTTGTGTGTAAAAAAAACAAAAAATATAAAGCGACAAAAATCTAAAAAAAATAAGGCTCTTTTCAGTGCCGCCTTTCACAGTTCAAAAATAGAAGGGACAAATAAATAGTGCAGGGCCCTGTGCATTTTTTAGAAGTCAGCGGACAGTTCACGGACATCTAACATTTTGGGGTGCTGCCCTATCATAACAATTGCACTTTTCTCTGGTAGGAAGTGGTGGCTCTGAAAAGAGCCGTTTGGTGGTGTTTCTGTTTGAAAAACTTCAAATGGTCATCACCTACTGTAAAATGGATGGCTGTAATTCCAAAAAAGGTCTTAATGCATTTTGCACATTTCTCAGAAAAATCTGATTGCCAGCATAAGTAAGATGAACTCCATCTCTGCGAAAAATGTATGCGCTACGGAACATAATATTTTCATTGTGAAAAGGGGACATGCCAACATCTCTTAAAAAGGCACAAACAGCCTTATTTACATTGTGCCTCGATTTCTCCATTTGTGGACCAAAGGAAGAAAAACGCAACCATATTTGTCTCTGCGCAATATGAGAAAAAATTACTTGGGAATTTGGAAACATGTCCATGACTTTCCCAAGTCCTTCTTTCATTGCAAATTGCAAAGAAATTCCAGACACATATCCTAAACTGTTACCTCCACAATGAATTATAATTATGTCTGGATGATGATCTGTCTCCAAACTAGCACAGAGAGGTACCAAGTCCAGCTACTTCATTCCACCCACTCCATGCCAGTGCACTTCAACGTGAGGGAATCCAAGATCTGAAGCTACTCCACAGCGTTCTGCATGCACCTCCAAACAATGTATCCATGAGTCTCTCAAACTCCATATAATCTGTTTTCTGAAACACACATCCATAGCTATCTGTTCTTCTCTCAGAAAAAAGACTTTCTGACAAACTCTCTCCTTACACAACATACCCAGTAAACATTACTGACCAATCCCTTGCTTTTCTCATTCTCATTTGCATGCCTTTCCACCCCAAAATCCCTGTATGTAATACGCAATGTCCGCGGACTACCACCATGTCCATGGACACATCCAAAAATCTGAGCATGGTGTATTTAAATTTAAATAGTGTGCCCCATTTCCCCTTTGAGGTTGGCTCTGAAAAGAGCTTTTTTTTATTTTTGCAGATACTTGACAGACACTTTGGACAGTCCTTCTACCATTTCCACTTCACTCTCTGTGCCATTCTCTCATTGGATACAGCTAAGCAGTCACACAACCATCCACCAATCACATCCAAGACCTCTACATCTAACTCCATCATCTGAGTTCAGCACGTCAAATGACTCCGAGTCCAATTCTCATATCATTGGAAAGCAGCTACTACAAAAAACTACTGTACAAGTCTCCAAGATTTCTACAGGCATATCCACATGCAAGAATACAAACTACAGGTATGCATATTTTCTGCACAGTGCATGAACAACTATTATGAAGGCATATAAACAGAGTAACTGCCACTTAACCTGTATAACCTATAAAAAAAAAACTTACTGTCACTTTTCCCATCTGCTATAATCAACTCTCACTTCCAAACCTGTAGGCTATCTAACTTTTTTTTTTGCACACACAGCTATCTAAAAAAATATAATATTAAAAGATGGGAGAAATAACAGTGTAATTATAGAAAAACACTTAATAGTGTATTATAAAATTGCACACAGTCAGGATAAGATTATGTATCTTCATACACTCACACAGATAGACAGTATCATTGAAAAGCTCCCAGCTGAAATAACACCACTGCCTATATATCAAATTCTTCTACTTTATTACCCATACCTTCACAAATGCATACATTCCATGCTTCTCTATACAATTTCTACCATTTACCTTATAAAAATTGCAAAATAAGAATATCATTATTTCTTCTATCTCCTAACATCCAATAACACAGCCTTAAAAAACCAAGTGAGTTTCATACACTTAGTATTCTACTCATTTGCAAAGCATATTGAAGTAACATGTTTTAAGTAAAATATAAAGCCTGGACATAGGGCCTCATTACACGGAAGGCGGTGAGCCATGGCGCTATTAGCGCCATGGCTCATGCCGGTAAAATACCGGCACTGCCTTGGCGGAAAGGGGATTTACCGCCCCATTCCAAGGTTGGAGGGGCGGTAAATCCCCCTTCCGCCATTGCCCTTCCCCATTTCCATTTCTGCCCCATAGGGCTCTATGGGAATGGGGAAGGCGCTAATTACGGCACCGCAATTTCTCGGTGCCGTAATTAGCTCCGGGGTCCCTTAGCGGGTTGGTTTTTAACGCCTGCAAAAAGCAGGCGTTAAAGCACCAACCCGCTAAGGGACCTCGTAGTAAGGCGGTAATGGTTAACGGTCACCGTTACCATTAACGGTGGCCGTTAACCATTACCGCCTTCCATGTAATGAGGCCCATAGTCAAAGGAAACTGCATTCACACACTATGTTCTCTTATCAAACACGAATACTACTACAAAAACATACAAATAAAATTCTAAATTAACGTGAATGCTATAAACACACAAAATTACTAACTCCTTTCTTTTACAATTGCAGTGAAGACAACTCTCCTGAAAAGCAGCAACATCTGAAGTACAAACAACAACTCAGAAGGAGGGTAGCTCAGCGGCAACGTGCTCGCCTTGGAAGCAAGAGGAAGCAGAGCCGCACAGGTTCGATCCCCGGTCCGCGCTTAGAAACCTCTGGGTATTAAGCGTGTTATAAATAACCTATCATATCATATCAAGAAACCTGCTCATACCAAACAAAATAAGTAAGACAATACTACCATAATATTCTTACTGTTACTCAAACTCACTGTGCAGTTGATTCATTGAATTTGTGTGCCAAAAAACAGACATTTGTACACCATTCTGCCCACAAATCCCCATTTGTAAAACAGTGATAAACAGGCAGAATAGCACACAAATCCCTGTTTTTCGATACACAAATAACATAACTCAGCCCCTATAATGTTAGTATTGCAGAACAAAGAACTGTTTTAATTCTATACCATTAGATTTAGTATTAGTATTTCTGCTCACCACTAGCTTACTTTGTACTGTCATCTGAACTCAAATATAGTAACATACAAGTACAAGAATAGACTTCCCAACTAGTTGTAGCTGCCCAATGCACAATCACACACCACCACATACATCTCTGCCATCATACTCACACACACATGCACAATACATTGCACAACAGCCCAACCTATACCTTCTTTTTTTTCAACAGACCCCAAAGAATGCCTACCAAGAACCAAGTCCGTAGAAAGCAATGCAGAAGTAGAGCAAATGAAAATAAAAGTGTTCAAAATAAGCATCCATCTCTAGCAGAATTTGTACAAAAAGTTAAAACAAAAGATCTAATAGAGTCATTAAGCAAAACAAAACAAGCTTCCAGTACAAAAACGTCCCTCTTTCAAAATATAAAACAAAACAAAAAGTGATTTACAACAATTCAGCTACCACTACTGCTAACACTGCTCCTATTAATCTTGATGTAGTGGCAAGTAACCATACCAAAAAAAGTATATTAGAAAAAATGTTCCACCACAGAGTCCTTCAAAATCTTTTAAAAACAGGACAGAAATCATGCGCAACCCTTAAAACCCTCCGTAGAAAATTAATTTTAGAAGCTTTGATAGACAATGCAATCCTTCTCAAAAGGAAGTTATTTATTTTAGTGTTAAACAGAATGAAATCACTAACAAAACTAACTACTAAATTACAAAAAAGACTTCTAAATAAATGGAATGTCAACTAAAAATAACATCTTAAATATCTGTGGAGGTGAATGGAGTCACAGCACAAGCACAGAACCATATTTCAATAAAAATGCATACAAATAAAAGCAAACAAACATAATTGCCATACATAGCAGTGGAAGAGGCAATGAACAACTTAATAATACCATTATGGATAAGAAATACTGCTTACAAAAATGTTCCCAGAAAATTCAGTATCACCTCTCCATTCAACTGAACCAGAACGTCCAGTATACAAATGGCCGTACACATCAATGTGTAACATTGCCAAACAATCTTTCAAATGTTTATGCCAGATCCTCAATCAGTATGTGAAAGGCAAAGACAAAATAAAAATGAAACTACTACAAAATATGGATACCTGTCCAGTGCGCAAACACACAGGACTACAAGGACATTCATTAGCCTGCATTTCAAGACCTATTTGCAAAAGCACCTTCCATCATATCAAAATGATATCAACACATCATTCAACTACAAGTAACCTAGTCTATAAACTGTACTATGCTAAAAGTCCTGCTTTAGCACTAGCCAATTTAAATAACAATCTTCTACATGGTACAGCTAAAAGATCTGCTTGAAGAAATAGAGGATATCCAGAGAAAATATTTTGGAAGTGAAAGGCACTTAAAAATGCAATACCTTTACAACAAACTATCAACAATTGTGCAGATGGCAACCTTCTACTACACACATACAAAAAAGAAACATCCGCTGAAATACCAAACCATGCGTGAGTGTGTTGCCGCAGAACTTTTTATAAAAGTAACACAAAAACTGTAGATGTAACATACAAAATAGAAGACAATGAAGAGTCCAAATGGTTTGAATTAGCTCTGTACCTTATAGCAGAAAACAAATATGAGATAAATGACCACTTAATACTTTGCACTTACTGCACTACAAAACTTGACAACAACAAAACTCCTTCACGTGCTATCACAAATAACTTGAAATTATTCCCACTACCAAAACCCCTGCAACAACTCAATTTATATGAGAGCATTATAATTCAAACAGTGCACCCATTTCAAGCAATAATACGCCTACAACCAAAAACAGCAAAATTACCTCCCTCTGAATTAGTGAAAGGCATTTGTGGCAAAGTTGTTTATTTACCATTAGATCTGAAAGAAAATGTAAACACTCCAGGACTACAACGTCCAATAGAGCAATCTTTAATTTTCTTAGTAAATGGTGTAGCTACAAAAGACAAAAAAAATTGGCAACAACTCGTAGACTTACATAAAGGTAGACAAGCCTTGCAATATCTAAAAGACAATAATGAATACTACAAAGAAATGAATATTGAAGAAAACTTGAAGGAAACCACTAAAATAATTCAAGAGTCACCAGAACATGGCCAATTTGAACTTCTATATCCTGCTACAGTATCCAATATTTTAGATCATTATACAATTCATCCATTACACACTAGTGACACCATAGATGATGCACTATAAACATACTAAATGTGACAAACCAAAGGATCATCAATCAGCATATGGGAAAAAAGTATAGAAGCACGTGCTTTTCCTCTACTCTTTCCTACTGGAAAAGGAGGAAGGTACTATGATAGACCCATTCAGATAACAGCATCAGAATACTCATTACGAATGTATTCTGAAGATCCCAGATTTAGACAAAATGTGGAATACATATTCCACCTACTTTTTGAAAGTGAACTAGCAACTCTATGCTACAGAGTTGCACACACATTAAAATCATGTACCCGATTTCAAAGTATGTCAGCTACGCAATTACTACAAAAAGTACAAGAAAAAGATGAGGTTCTACAATCAAGCATAGAAAATCTGTTAGCAAACATGCGGAGTACTAAAGAGTACTGGTTCAGATGTCACAGAGATGTACGTTGTATGATAAGAAACCTTGGCCCGCCCACTTGGTTTGTTCCATTAAGTTGTTCAGTATATGCATGGGAAGATTTACATGATTTCCTTTGCATAGCAAACAAAAACAAAACAAACATAGATATACTAACACCTGGAGAACTTTGCTCTCATGATCCTGTTAATGTTTCAAGATATTTCCATCATCGCTTCATTGCTATGGTACACTTTATTTGTAATAATACTGTTCCTCCGCTCGGGGAAGTGCAAAACTTCTTTTGGATAAAAGAATACCAAGCCAGAGGAGCACCACATATCCACATGCTTTTATGGATTAAAGATGCTCCTAAATTTGGTCAAGACAGTGATGCCACTGTTTTACAGTTTATCGAAAAATATGTCACTTGTGAAATTCCATCAGAAGCAACTAATAGTGATCTTCATGCACAAATTGTACAATTTCAAAGACACAAATGTGGGAAATATTGTTGTCGCAAATACAAAAACAAAGGGAAATATTACAGCAAATGCCGCTTTGGCTTCCCTAGACCAGTTACAAAAGAACAGAAGAAGCAAAATATATCAATGATTACAATGCAATCATTGCCGTCTTATGGAATGCAAGCATGGATGTGCAGTACATTACAGACAATTCCACTGCAGTTGCACAATATGTTACAGCCTACTTAACCAAAGCATAAAAAACAAAGCTGCAAGACCTCTGGAATGACCTATCATCAGAAAAAACACTGTCTCAGAAATTGTACAGCTTAGGCATAAAAATGCTCTCACATAGAGAATGTGGCTGCTATGAAGCTGCAGATCATTTAACCAGTACTGCTTTGTTTGGAAAATCTGAAAATATAGTATGGCTAAGTCTTGGTCCTGTTAAATCTAGAAAAAGAGTTCTCAAATCATACGACGACATAGACACAATAGCCAAATATGATCCCAACAGCAAAGACATTTTGAAAAATAATTTACTAGACATGTACTACCCAAACAGAAGTACCATTTTGGAAACAATGTGTCTATACCACATAGCACAAAACTTCACATACAAAAATAATATAAAACCCGATGAAAACCAAGGTAGATACAGAGTGACAAATTGTGAAGGCAGCTTAGCGAAACTTACCAAAAGAAATGTAATTAATCATATAAAATTGTCATTAAAAACTCCTCAACATAAAGAACCATATTACATGTCCCTGCTACAACCTTTTAATGCATGGAGAAAAGAAGAAGAGATACTAGTTATCTATGACTCTTATGAAGACTCTTTCAAAGCAAATGAAAGCACTATAACCAATGTAAACTTTACACAGTAAAAAACAATGTTTCACAATGAACAGCAACATGAAGAAGAACTCAAGGCTCAAATAGATAAAGACACTCCCAACAGTAGTCAACCCTCTGAAACAGGAAGCCAAGAACCACTGGGACAGCCACTAATTGCAAATGAGGCAGAATTAGCTGTGACAGAGGTATAAAACACCATGTGTCACTATGAAGAAGATACAGAAGACTTAACTGTAATACAATCAAAACTAAACAAAGAGCAGCATACCATTTTTCAAGAAATAACAAAAGAAATTGCACATGGTGTACAACATGAAAATAAAGAATGTACCTGCCAACATTACAAACCTATACTACTATACGTCAGTGGTGAAGCTGGTTCAGGAAAAACATTCTTAATCAAAATCATCAGCAAGTTCCTTCAACAATTAACAAACAATAAACTATCAGCTGTTGTAACTGCCCCCACAGGTTTAGCTGTGTACAACATAGGCAGTATCACTTTACACTGATTACTACTCCTTCCAGTAGAACACCAAAACAAATTAGAATATTACACACTTTCTACAGAAGCTGCAATGGAATTATGCAGAGTGTTAAAACAAATGAAAATGCTGCTAATAGATGAGGTGAGCATGGTCTCCAATCTAATGTTGCTTTGATTCGCCTCAGATCACAAGAAGTGACAGTTTATTTCTAATCAACTTTTATGCAAGTAAAGTAAACACTGATATTCCTTGCATTTTAGAATACAATAGACTACGTTCACTATACACCCCATCTAAAAACCTATCCTGTTCCACAAAAAGCAAAACATTGTAAAAGAAAACTACGTCAAACAGAAATGCAACAGGATCTCACTGCAAATCCTCCAAAGAGAGAAAAAGAACCTAATACTTCATCAAATACTACAACCAGAGAAGAATCTACTACTCAAAATAACTCAGATACTTCTTCAAAGAAGCAACACACCCTCCGAAGAAATGACTTGGACACAGAACTATCTGGTCCATTCAAATTTTCAAATGTAACTGGTGTAAATTGCTACGCAAATGTAGCAATAAATATTCTATTTCAATTGCCGCCAATTATTAACAACATTTAGCAACAAACACAGAAACTGAGCAAATTGCACAGTACACTGGTTTGTAGACTACTAAATATGAGGGTCGAAATAAAGCAGAAATGTCTATTATGCAATGTAATAAGGCTTTATAAACTACCTACACTAACATGATCTTTTCTTGTATCACAGAAATTGAAAAAGAATATCTGCTCCAATTACCCACGTCATGAAAAGAATATATCTAATCACAAAAAATCAAACAGTAAGTATATTATAATAAATCCAACTCATAAATACTGCTCCATAACAAAACCATTGAAGCAAACATCTAACCATACAGCACAATACAAAATGTTTACTTCCATGAATATGTTATACTACAGTATTTGTTACAAAACTCTACAATGTTACTGACATGAAGTAGCCAAAGCATCACATACAAACTATACAAATCAAACACAACACAAACTGTATATTTGCAAATATTTGATAGATGTTTGATTCTATGGGTGTGATCTATGGGTGTAATATGCTGCGGTGGTTGTGGCCAGGGCCTAGAGTCTTGCAAGACTTGGAAGACTCTAGGCCCTGGCCACAACCACCGCAGCATATCACACCCATAGATCACACCCATAGAATCAATCATTTTAACTCTGCTATATGGGCTACTTATATAGAATGAAACATTTTAACTGACCTATATGGGCTACTTATACAGGATATTAATTACAATCAACACTTTACTAACAATCAAAAACCAATATCATACTAAAGTAAAATAGCCAGAAGCTCATTTTTTTATGTCTGCGACAGCCGCTGTGTCCGCGGACATGGCGAACACACCAGGGGTGCCTGCCACCTAAACAAATACAACATTTTACCCATCTCTTACTCCCCCAAACTCCCCAAGCACTCCTGTACACCAACACACTTGCCAAATGTGTATTTCTCTCCAGTTCATCGCCGCGCTGTCCAAGATGGCAGACGCATCAAAACAATACGACGCACCTCACGCTTCATTCCAGCCAATCAGAGAACACGTCGCATGTCCGCGGACATGACGCAGCCGATTAGCCAATCGGTGTCCTGCCCATGGAGCTAACAGGGAAATGTGTCCGCAGAGCGGACATAGATATCACTAATTTTTTGTGACCTATTTTTTGGTTTTAAAAAAAAAACTACTGGACAGATTTTCATCAAATTTCCAAAAGCACGCTTTCAGGACCAAGCCGCTGCTCTTGCCGCAAATTTTGTGAAAATCCGTCCAGCGGTTTGGGCTGTAGGCATGAGCAAAGTTTTTTCCCATTCAGTCTATGGAAAAAAAAAAAACTGGGATCCCCCTTATAACTTTGCCCCCCCTGGACCAAACCACACCAAACTTTGCAAAACAATTCAGAGAGTGGGCCATATACTTTATTTGCAAAGTTTCGTGAGGATTCGTCCAGAGGGAGCAAAGTATTAACCCACCCAAAAAGTGCTCTTTCTATTGGTTTAGCAACTTAACTTTCGTGCCTGTGTAATTCATTGACAAACCTTTGTTAAGGGGACGTTATGGTTAAATTGCACTAATAAAAGCCTATGAAATTCAGTAAAAAAAAAGAAATTGTTAAAGAGATGTTATGGTTACAAGTAAAACCGAAACACAGCAGAAATTTGCCAGTTATGGTAAGCTAAGCAACCATAATTCATGCCACCCAGTGCACTGCTAAAACTGACACCCAGGACATCAACTTTGACATCACAAATGTAATTGATGACATCACTGATGACATCCCATATCTGGGCCACTTGTTTTTGTTCACTGACATACCTAGTGCAGGGATTTTGTTCACTGACAGTCAGAATATGAAAATTCAAAAGCTGCTATATATATAGACATTACCCTTATATGTTCTTAAAGTAATTTCCTTACGTTTTGGTCTCAGTTCATGATGCACATACACGGGGAAATGAACAGGCCTCAAACACACAATGCATTAGTACATATGAAGATACACTTAAATGTTATTGACGTAATCCTATGATGTTGATTTTTTGCTCCTTACTGGAGTTTCCCTGTATGTGCCTCACATTTGTATACAGTATGGGTCTTCATATGTATTGTTTCTACTAACACAAGTGTGTAGTAAGTCTTCAATTGTTCGCTATTTATTCCATAGTTAACATTAGTCAAAATTCTTATAGGATAAAAGTTATTATTTCACTGGCCAATATTACCAGATAAAAAATGCTGTACTTCGATGGTGCATGGTGGAGCCATTGCCTATGCGCATGTATGATTACGTTCCTGTATTAACAACAACACTCCAATATAATTTTTGTTAAGATAAGTACATTTTTAATGTATTAAGCAGTTCATGATAGATCTCCCGATCACCCCTGACATCTTGTTACCAACATTATAAACACAACCCCTTGTAAGGACTTTTCATCATAAATAATGTTATATGTGATATCATCAGTGATGTCATCAATGACATTTATGATTTCATCTTTGATGTTGTCTGTCTTAGTGTTAGTACTGCATGCAGGTGGCGTGAGTTATGGTTGAGTTATGGTTGCTTAGCGTAACATAACTGCCAAATTTCAAGGGTTTATTTGGTTTCATAGGTTTTTTAGTGCAACTTAACCATAATGTCCCTTTGACAAAGTTATTTCAGTGAATATGTATATTTACGTGATCAAGCAGCGAGGAAGCTGCGAAACGCATTGTACCATGTTTCTCTCAACTTTTGGCTGATGCCGCAATAAACTGGACATTGTTAAAGGATACCTTGTCTTTTGGTTTTCATAACGGACAAATGATTTTGCTGGCGGTATTTTCACTATTCGAGTGCTATCCCCCTCGGGAAAGAAGAAATCAATTTCCCCTTTGCTGAAATATATATATACATATATTTTACCAGGCCTGCGGTAGCGGCCCTGAAGTTGTGGTTAAGTTGCTCAACTCATAGGAGGAGCACTTTTTGGGCGGCTTATAACTTTGCTCCACACTGAACGTTTCCTCATGAAACATTGCAGAAAAAGTATATTGCCCCTCAGAATTAATCTGTGATGTTTGGTGCTGTTTTGTCAAGGTGGGGGCAAACCTGATTAGCTGATTCCCCTGATGTCCACGGACACCAACAACTGTCCACGGTCTTTAATCAACAGAAAGAACAATACAAAGGACACTAATTCCCCTAAAGACACACAAGGATCGAGCAAATATTTCTATAGGGATATCTGTATGAAATAGAAAGTGATATTTACAATTTGATAAAAAAAGGAGGACCCAAATATATATAATCAATGCTTTATTTAACAATTATATTTAGTATGGCTTAATCCAATTTAGTGAACACTTATCCTGCTCGAGGAGTGAGAAACATTAGCTTCGCTTTGCTTTTGGTGAATATAAAAATATACTTTATTTTTTAAAGAATTGTTCTTGACATACTAACACAATGTTGCCTGTGAACATTGAACTTTTGAAGAAGTGGAAAGGAAATTTCTGGGTTGAGAAAAATGTGCTTTTTAATTTTGTTTGATATACGCTTTTGGCATGTAAAATAATTAATACTCCTAGCTATTTTTAAAAAGTAGACATGTTAGAAATAATGCTCATAGTAACAGTGTTTACATTTTGCAGCCTTTTTTAAATTATTTTAATGGCACTGAGTGAGTTATAATGTGTCCAGACCAGTATAAAGCAATGTAACTCCCATCACAATGGTAAACAAAATGATACCCAACAATTGTCTGTGGTAACAAAGCAGATGAGATTGAAGCGAAGTGTGACAGATCGTGTTGAGCATCTGAACACATACATGAGAGAATCTGCCTGAGTAACTGATAATGGGCCTCATTCTGACCCTGTCTGTATCCTGTCATTAGAGCCAGGATACCGGCTAATGTAGCTACCATTTCTAGCATCCGGTCCAATGGCATTGCCGCCAGATTACGGGTGCTGGAGTGATGGTGTCCTCATAAGTAATGAGGGCTTTTTTGCCAGTAGGGCGTCTGGCTTACCTCCAGCTTTTAGCTGTAGTTAACCCAGATGACCCACCAGCAAACTCGTAGTCAACCATTCTGGTAAAGTGCTGGTATTCGCAAATTATTTTCCGACTAGCTGATATTGAATGAGGCCCAATATCAGCATATGATCCGAATGGGGCGAGAGACGTCTGATGACAGCTGTTATGTGTGCTGCAACTATTCCCTATGACAAGAGTGTGTCCAGAGTTTTTATAGCAGCAGAATTACCCGCAACCACAGCACATCTAGCACTTTGTATGACTAGAGGGCAAATTCAGGGTCAGGCGGCTTCACTAGTATGGGTGAATGAAGCAAAATCCACACAGGAAGATAGTTGCATACAAGAGATGACAATGATGATAAAGGCAGAAACATGGCAGAAGGTGATAAAATATATGCCATCTGAAACACATAGAGCAGGAATTAGAATAGAAGAAAATAAAATGCTGCCGTGCAAAGATCTGAAGGGGAAAGAAATACCTGTATGTTGGGAAAGAGATGAGTTAAAAATAAAAGGTCTGTGCTCACAGCAGAGAGGTGGACCGAAGGATTGGTGGTGTGCAAAGCACCAGCACACTTGGAGCAATGGGAAGAGGTAGTGTTAAACACAAATGCAGCATGTCTCGACCTATGGCCCAAAATCAGAAATGTAGTCACATGGATCAATAATGGCCTTCTGTGTTTTAAGAATAGCAATAATCGGGTGCAAAAAAGCTGCCAAAGGAGCAGTTAGTTTGGAAATAGTGATAAACCTGAATGCCCAGGTTCATGAACATACACAAACTGATGATCTACTTCATGTTCATGTAAGGGAGAACCCGGTCACACTTTCAGGATCAAAATGTACTTATCCCCAAGACCCTCATAACTATGTTGGACAATGGGTATGTTGCAATCTCAATGGGAAGTGCTGCTATATGACCTGGAGTGTGGATGAACACATAAGACGTGCAGGCAACCTTGGGTGGTCAGGGGGGTGGCTAAAATATGGACCCCCGAAATACTATATGGGGAGGAGGATATGTATGAGGCTGAAGACTCAGTAGCCATGTTGAGAGACAGATGAATACATCATCCATAGCTACTGCCCCTGCCCGACCCGATATCGCATAGGTGAGAAACCTTTCACAGCCGTACTGCCCATATCCCAGACAGGTACATCAGATAGAAACACAGTGATCTAAACTAAAGATGGCGAGAATAAGCAAGCTCACAGTGGAACCATACATATGCATACATTAGACACAAAGCAAATATGCACTCACAATGAAGAAAGAACAGTCAGTCAAATATACACTTCTAGATGAAGAATATCGATTCAATCCATTTGGACATGAAGAATACTAACATAAGCAATGTATATAAGCTGAATGCAGTAGAAATAATATGCCTATATAGTTTACTAACATAGAAACGTGACAGTACTGAGAATCCATCTTTTCTAAAATGGAAGCCGCAGCACGCATTGAAGTAAATGAAAGGTCTCAAGGCTTTCCGAGAAACCAAAAGGCTAAATCCACTTAACTACATATTCGTGCAGAGCCAGGCAAATAGCTATGCACACCAAGCCAAAGTTACTTGGAAAATAGGATTCAAACGGCTCAGAGAGAACACATGACAATAATTCCCAAAGCACATGCCATATATTCCTAGATTAATGAAAAGAACAAACAGTCTTTAAAGGCCAGGTTCAGAATAATTATAAGCTAAAGACTTCATAGGTAACCGATCAAGCAAGTTCCTAGTGTTAGTGAAAACCATGACACTCACATTCAAATTTGCTAAAATCCCCATGAATGCACTGTAAAATAATTCCAAATGCGGTCTCATCACACATGACCCAACTTGAAGAACAACGTTTATTCATTATGAAAAGACACAAGGAAGGGAACCTGCCCCACTCCCTGAACATATTGCCAGACATGAGGTGCCATGCAAGGCCAACTACACAGGAATCAATATGGCTCATGACGTATGAATAAAGGATGGTATATGTTTTAATTGAAAGGAAGACAGTCCATGGACCTCACTCCTCCTGCTCTCTTTTTGGCTCATGTGCTGATGACCTTTCAGTTGACCAAGGTTGGCCAGAAGAATGCCAGCCAATGAGGACCCTGAATTAAGCTCAGAGTGTGTTGCGCCAACCAGTGAAAAATTGTAGAGATGACATGAATTTACCATGATCAATTTAGAGGTGGTTGCAGGTGGAGCTATTAGATATGAATAACTGTCATGACCCCGTTGCAGGCCCATGAGTGGCGGGCTAACAGGGGAGGGACCGCTTATTACACAATAGGGGAAAGGTGGACAGGGATGGTGGCTGGCGCGAGCGTGTGGGAGGGCGAGGTCTGGTTGCGGCCCACAGGAAAGAGCGGAAAGCAAGAGCACCGCCCATCACCAGCCAAGAAGCACGGAGCACGTGCACGCCCAGCACGTGCAGTAATTCACCTGGCACGTGCACAAAGCCAACGCCCACATGCATCTAGCACTGGCAGGGTGAGGCGTAGGGCTATAAAGCCGCGCGCTGAACTGCACCCTGTGCTTCGCATTGTTTCTGCTCCTAAAAAGAGTAGTGTTTCACTTACCGCTCCTTCGCTCAAACATCTTTCCGCGTTGAGCTCCTCGATCAAGAGCATCCTTCTGAATCCAATTGGGACTCCTTCAGCATCCTTCGGTCCTTCAGCATCCTTCGGTCCTTCCGCATCCTTCGGAGCTTCGGCATCCTCCAGCGACCTTCGGGACTTTTGCCTTTCATCACGGTCTTCGGTCTTCAGCATCCTGTTTAACACCGCTCCACGGTGGACTCCATCCTCCTCGCATTCGCCTGGACATGCTATTCACCCTTGGTCTTCCAGGCACCCTCGGCTCTTGGTGTCCGACGCCCTGTTCGAAATCAAGCAACAGGGTTAGTGTCCATCTTCCGTCCTTCTCCCGTCAGAACGACCCCCCACTTAAGAACTCGAGAATTTACCTGTATCCCGGAACGAGCAAGTCTCCTGCAAGGCCCCTCCACCAGTTCAACGCCTGCACTTCCACACTTGGAGAGAGAGAGAGAAGGAACATAAGACAATTAGCAAAGACAGCACAACCGGGACAGTGCCTGTTACCAGCTTCAACCCATCCTCTGGGACCCATCTCCGGAGCTGCAATTGCAGACACAGAACCACAGGTGAGCCGCATCCAAGCGCTCCAGCCAGCCTCGGAGCTTAAGGGGATTAGGGGAAGGAGAAGTGAAAGGAGGGGGGAAACACTACAGTACTTCCCACAGAACACTTACCCTTTGTTCGCCCCTTAGGTTCCACCACATCCCCAGAAACCAGAACCAAGTCCCAAACACACCCAAACCCCTCCCAAGCTCACTGCCCCCTTGGTTTTCCTCCAGGATACAGGTGGAGGAATGCTTGGTTTTGGACATACAACCGGGTGAAAAGGGGATTGGCACGGGGACCAATCTGCAGCACAGTCCGGACCTGGCACACCTGCAGGGCACCAGATGCAAGCATGACAAAACACTAAGCCCACGTAGTAATCCCTGCCCGGGTGCCATGGACCCAAGAGTAGATCAGTTGTCCACCATTTTGGGAGAATTATGGGCCGAGGTACATGCGGCCCGCTCCGAGACCAATGCCTTTAAAAGGGATGTGGTAGTCAATCGGAAAAAGACAGAGGATTTGGCCAAATGGTTCCAGAGCTCGCAAGCTGGTCAATTTCCCCTTCCGGGGCCCGTTGAAAGACGAGCTGAGAGGGCGCCCATATCAGGTCACCAACCCACATTCAGTTCCCTTGGACCCGCCGACTTTGGCGCCTTCCAGCAGGAATTAGACAAACTGTTTGCCTGTAACAATCAAGGGGTAGCTCTGGATGCCAAACTTCTGGCATTACAGCAGAGGTCACAAGACCTATTAGTGTATATTACCACCTTTAACCGGCTAGTGGCCGAAACAAATTGGCCCTAGCAAAAGAGTACCACTCTGTTCTATCGTGGTCTCAGGGGAGATTTATAAGATGTCCTGGCTCAGGTGGTTAATTCGCCTGCGCGCCGAGCAGACTACATAGACCTCGTAATCCAATTGAACCATCGCTCACAAGAGAGAAGGGCTGACCAGAGTAAGGGGGAAGTCCGGCCTGTCTATATTCGCTCACGGGAAGGGGAAGCACTTCCCTCAGAGAGTGCCCCGGAACCTATGCAACTATGTAGTGCCCGATGGCCCCTCTCAAAAGAAGAAAGGGAGAGACAGCGGCAGCATCAGTTATGTTTGTATTGTGGCAAGGCAGGTCACTTCTTAAAAGATTGCATGAACAAATCAAAGAAAAAAGCCTTGGGAGTCACGGGAGAGATGGTGAACGATCCAGAGAAGCCTGAACAGCCGACGGAAAACTGTTGAACTCGACAAGAGTAGGGATCGGCTTGTCGAGGGAAGTTAAAGTAAACACTGTCTCGCATCTTACTCTGCCCATCATTTTGATTAAGTCCGGACAACCCCATCAGATGCATGGTTAGAGGCCTACATTGACTGCAGAGCCATCAGCAACTACATTGGTATGGGCATAGCGTAAAAAATAGGCCTTCAAGGACAGCAGCGGGGGAAAACCAATCATTTTGTTTTGGTGGATGGTTCACCACTGGTATCAGGAACTGTCCCTCTATGCACTGAGGAGGTAGAGATTTTGTGTAAACACGGCCATCGAGAAGGCATAACCTTCAACCTAATCGATGCTCCGCAATTTCAGTTAATCCTAGGTATGCATTGGCTTGAACGTCATAATTCTGTAATCAATTGGAGAAACCATGCAGTCATGTTCCCATCAGATTGTCTTCGTACATGCTATCCGTATCTGTCCCCAGTCCAAGGAGTGCTCAAACTGGGAGCCGCGTCGTCCGCTAGTGCATCAGGACTCCTACATCACCAGTATCAAGAGTTCAAGGACGTTTTTCAGAAGGAGGCTGCAGAGACCTTGACACAGCACAGGTCATACAATTGCCAGATCGACCTGATGCCCGGAATGCAACCCCCATGTAGCCATATCTACACGCTAACAGAAAAAGAAAATCAACACCTGCAGCAGTATTTAGACCAGTACCTCGCCAATGGGTTCATCCGACCATCCAAGTCCCCAGCATCCTCAGCGCTGTTTTTTATCCCGAAGAAGGGAGGTGAGCTCCAGATCTGAATTGATTACAGGGGACTCAACAAAATTACAGTAAAAAATAGACATCCCTTGACACTCATTCCCACACTCTAGGATCAGCTTAAGGACACAAAGATATATACCAAACTAGATCTACGTGGAGTGTACCACCTTGTCCGTATAAAAGAAGGAGACAAGTGGAAAATGGCCTTCCACACAAAATATGGGCTATTTGAATACACCGTAATGCACTTTGGGTTGTGCAAAGCCCCAGCGGCCTTCCAGTTTTTTATGACAGAGGTTTTACGGGAGCTACTCGATGTGTGCATCATGGTTTACATTGACGATATTCTTATCTACCCAGCATCGGAAGAGGAACACATGCAACACATAACCCCAGTGCTGAGAAAACTTCGTCAGCACCACTTGTATGCCAAATTAGAGAAGTGCTATTTCCAAGTCGAGACAGTAGAATTTTTGGGATTCATATTAACCCCACATGGCATCCAGATGTACAACCAAAAGGTGGAAGCAATCTTAAACTGGCCCACTCCCACGTCCATAAAATCAGAACAGAGCTTCCTTGGTTTTGCGAACTTCTATCAACGATTTATGCCGGGGTTTTCGGACATAGCACATCCCATCACCTCCTTGCTACGAAAACGCAAAACCTTCAAGTGGTCATCTGAAGAAGAACGGGCATTTGGGCAACTTAAGACACAATTCACAACGGCCCCTATCTTAAAACATCTAAATACTGACCTTCCTTTCATAGTCAAAACGGATGCATCCAGTGTCGCGATGGGGTCGGTGCTATCACAGAGAGGTCCTATTACCACTCATCTACACCCAATCGCATTCTGGTCAAAAAAATGTTCACCTAATGAAATGAATTACTCCATAACCGACAAGGAACTTTTGGCTATCAAAGCAGCATTTAAGGAGTGGCGTCATCATCTACTGGGGGCATGACCCTGTTGCAGTCCCAGGGGTGGCAGGCTAACAGGGGGAGGGAACCCCACATTACACAATAGAGGAAAGGTGGACAGGGATGGTGGCTGGCTGCACGAGCATGTGGGTGGGCGAGGTCTGGTTGTGGCCCGCAGGAAAGAGCAGAATGCAAGGGCACCGCCCATCACCAGCCAAGAAGCACGGAGCACATGCATGCCCGGCACATGCAGCAATTCACCTGGCACGTGCACAAAGCCAACGATCTTATGCATCTAGCACCGGCAGGGTGTGGCACAGCACTATAAAGCCGCGCCCAAACCGCACCCTGTGCTTAGCGTTGTTTCTGCTCCTAACAAGGATAGTGTTTCACTTACCGCTCATGCGCTCAAGCATCTTTCCGCGTTGAGCTCCTCGATCAAGAGCATCCTTCTGCATCCAGTTGGGATTCCTTCAGCATCCTTCTGTCCTTCATCATCCTTCCGTCCTTCCGCATCCTTCAGTCCTTCCTCATTCTTCGGTGCTTCGGCATCCTCCAGTGACCTTCAGGACTTTGGCCTTTCATCACGGTCTTCGCACTTCAGCATCCTGTTTAACGCCGCTCCATGGTGGACTCCATCCTCCTCGCATCTGATGGGACCTGCTATTCGCCCTTGGTCTTCCAGGCACCCACAGCTCTTGGTGTCTGATGTCCTGTTCGAAAGCAAGCGACAGGGTTAGTGTCCATCTTCCGTCCTTCACCCGTCAGAACCACTCCCACTTAAGAACTCAACAACTTACCTGTATCCCGAATGAGCGAGTCTCCTGCAAGGCTCCTCCACCAGTTCAATGCCCGCGCTTCCACACCTGGAGAGAGAGGGAGAGAAAGGATATACAACAATTAACAGCCGCCAACACCTTAATCCCTCAACTTCACATCGTCACTCCAGTCATCAGTGAGTACCTACCCCCACAGCCTTAAACACTGAACCTTCTTCCTTTTGTCACCATCTACGACACCCACGTGCAATTATGTTCTATGCCTCAAACCATTTTGGCCTACTTCACTATCGCCCTCGCATAGCGTTGTCTTGACCAAATGCTCCGACTTTCTGATTACTCTGTGTGCTCCTGCTCGTGTGCTATCTGAACCAGCACACTTTTGTTCTAACTTATTTCCCACTGCACATGATTGTACTAATTAACCCAACTGTCCACTGCATATATTCTGTGTTCAGACCTTACTGGTATTCTAGACTAGCTCACCCTGTCCACTATGCGCCCATTGTATATGATGGTACTGTTTTACCCTACTGACCAGGTCACTCACTTTGTTCCCAGTTCTTTGTGCCACTCTGGACTAGCCCACCCGTCCTCACATGTACCCATTGCATATGGTGTCTCCAATTGATATCAACCAAATGTTATTACCAATGCATATATTCATGTAAAATGCCCCATGCACGATCCTGAACTAGCTTACTTTGTTCTTATAGGGTGTCCATCGCGTATGCTCCACCTTGCCTTGCTCTATTGACCAGCGCTTATATCTCACTAGGCACTATCCTAAGTAGCTTACTACTATGTACTCAGGAGGATAGCTTAGCGGCAACGTTTTCGTTTTGGAAGCAAGACAACATGGAGCCACACATGTTTGAGTCCCAGGTCCGTGCTTAGAAATCTGTGGGTATTAAGCGCATTACAAATAACCTATCATATCATATCATACTATGTCTTTAACCGGCGACCACTACATATGCCTAGCACTAGGTGCACATTTCTTGTGTCCTCGCTCATGCACTATCTTGACTTATCCTACCCTTGCTCAACCAAATACCTCTATACTTTCACGGCACCAATGCCACTAGCACTTTCTCAACCACCCTACTCTGCATTGTCTAAGTGCGTATCACACTTGCACTGCATTGCCTAGAACTACTGCCAAGTGGGATGAAATATTTTAAATCTCTGGTACTGTGTGGTACCTTGCTTCAGACAGCACTAGACCTCCTGCTCCCACTGGCCGCATCACTGACAGTATTTTTAGCCCACCACCACTGACAGTATTTTTAGCCCACCACCCACTCATTGGCCCTCACGCCTATACTACCAATTATGACCTCATTCCATAGAGTTACCCTAGCCATGGCCTCAATCCTACCATTAGTCCACACTATCACCCCAACACACTTTCTGCCAGTCACCCAACCCACTTTCGCTCACAACTCTACCAGCACAGCACCCACAATTTCAGCTATTAAGTCCACAGTTAACCCTATTGAATGGATAAAGAGCTTTGCAACAATACCCACGCCACTCATCCCACTTCCAGTTGTCACTAGGAACCTGAGTCTAGGCTCACGATTCCCAAACCATAACACCTTGCCCAAGCCTAAAAAGTCTCCATACCAACCTAGGTCAAGTAACATCACGGCCACCACCCCTTCTATTTACCCATCGCTATGTATGAGCCCAAAAGAACCCAGCCCCTCCCCTCCACCAGTTTATATTAAAGGAGCACTTATCAACGCTCGATCCCTCGTAGCACATGCCACAGAGATTGCCGACCTCATTATTTCCAACCGGCTCGACTTCTTGGCTATTACAGAAACATGGCTACACCATGAAGCAGGAACAGCACTCTCCCTGGCCCTCCCAGTAGGCTATACCATCATTATGGCTAACTTAAACACAGGAAAAGGTGAAGGAGTGGCCTTCAACTCCAAAACTCACCTGGCCCTCAGAGCCTTACTGCCTACCAGCTTCCACTCTGCAGAGATCCTGTTGGTGAAACCTACACTCTCACTCACCCAAATGATACTCATGCACCTTATATACCGGCCCCCCGGCCCCTCCCCCTCATTTGAGGAAGACATTTCCTACCTACTTTCCAACAACACCAAACTTGTGTCCCAAACCATCCTTTTAGGAGACCTCAACTTAGGTCTGCACGACCCCAACGATGCTCTGGCCCTAGCTGTGGATAATTCTATCACACACCTAGGTTGTATACATAGAGTCACAACCCCCACTCATTCTAAAGTCTGTAGACTAGATTGGGTGTCAGACCTGAACTGCTCCATTACCTCACCCCTAAATGACCGTGTAGCCTGGTCAGATCACCATCTCATCTGATTCTCCATCCCAGGAGCCTGCCCACCTAAGGCAACACTAGCTCCCCCATCTCTAACTAGAAACTGCAACAACATCACCATTGACAGCCTCCGGCCCCTCATTAACAACATCCTCAATTAATCTAAATTCAAGAGTCTGGATCCTAACAGGTTGGTAGACCTTTATAACAACACGCTTCAATCAGCACTAGATATTGCGGCATCACCCAAACTTAGAAACGCCAAACCCCTCGCTCACCTCATTAGGTGGTTTACCCCAGAATTAAAACTCCTTAGAAATTCCAAAAGGTCAGCGGAATCCACCTGGTGGAAATCGCCCTCCAACACCAATAAAATCGCATTCACGTCAGCCTCTGCAACCTACAAAGCTGCTATCCTCGCTACAAAAAAAGAAGTCTACAATTCAAGATTAAAAAAAAACACTACAATTCAAGAATCCACAATGCCAAATCTAGTAGTAAGGAGCTCTTTAGCATCCTAAAAGAACTAGAATCCCCAGCACCTCCCGCTCAGGATTGTATCAAAGATGCTGACTGGTTCACAAAAATGTAGCAAGCACTGGCTTATAAAATCACCCTTCTACAAAAGAAGATAGAGTCCAAGAAGGCTAGTCTCCATAACGCCTCCACTCTTTACTGGTCCCCCTTAATATCCCACATCACTGTGCCCCCTTCACGTTCTCAGAAGTAACTCCAAAGGAAGTAGAGGACATCATACAAAGCCTTAAACCCTCTCACTGTCAATGTGACATTTGCCCAGCCTCCATCATCAAGGAAGGTGCAAAACCTAGCCCCATTAATCACCACCCTAATAAACACCTCCTTTTCAAACAACCAAGTACCTAATAACCTCAAGCAAGCATGGGTGATGCCCCTACTAAAAAAGCCCTACCTTGATCCAAATATCCCCACTAATTACAGGCCCATCACCACCATCCCGTTCCTCCTAAAAATCCTAGACAGAGTGACTTATTTTCAAATTCAGAAGCATTTAGAGGAAAATGAAATTCTAGGCCTTAGACAATCAGGCTTTAGGCCCAGACACGGCACCAAGACAGTTCTCCTGGATTTAAAGATCCAAATGGATGAAGCGAAGGACAGTGGTAAGCTAGCGATCCTCCTGTTCCTAGACTTATCAGCTGCCTTCAACCTCGTTGACCACCAAATCCTTACTAAGTACCTCACCTCAGCAGCAGCATTCTCCACAAATTCCTCTGAGTGGGTCAATTCCTTTCTATCAAATCGGACCAAACCAGAGTATTCTCACCTTCTGCCTCAGCATACCCGACACCCACACTTTGTGGAGACTCTCAAGGCTCCTGTGTGTCACCCACACTATACAACACCTTCACAAAGATGTTATTCGATCGGTTACACAAACTGGGTGTCATCTACACCAACTATGCAGGTGACACCCAAGTCCTCATACCCCTCACGGGTTGTTATGTTCAAGACTCCAAACTACTTAATGACATTTACCTGGAAATCCAAGCATGGATGGCCACCAATAGCTTATGTCTTAATGATGACAAGATCAAGCTAATGATCGTGGGCACTCAAGCACGATCAAGTGCTTTGAATAAACTTGACTCATTTTACTCATCCTTTGATATTGATGGCAAAAACATCAAAGTATCAAAAGATATAAAAACACTAGGGGTCTACCTTAACGCAACGTTATCCCTTAAAAAACAAGTCAGCAGTCTGGCATCATCCACAGCCTACACCAATAAATTGATCTATAGCTGCAAAGCCTACTTGTCGACAAACAGTTGTCTCACTCTAGCAAGGGCTCTTATGTTCTTCAAACTAGACTACTGTAACACACTCTTCTTAGGCTCTTCTGAATCCAACCTAAACAGACTGCAGGTTCTGCAGAATAACTCACTGAGAGCAATTTGTTGGCTATTCGTGATAGAATCACATTACGCACCATGGTTATTACCCAAAAATGCCTCTCGAATACGGCCCCAAAATACCTGTATGACAAAATATGCAAATACCAAGCCTCACGTACCACCAGATCAACTCACTCACTCAAGTTGGTAGTACCAAGGTACAACCTAAAGACAGCTGGAGGAGCTAGCTTTCCTGTCCAAGCGGCCAAACGATGGAACTCCATTCCTATCCAACTTAGACTGGAACTCTCCTTCCTCACCTTCAAAGCCAAACTCAAAAACTGGCTCATTAATAAGCCGTTACACTAATTATGAAACACCCCACATCCGCCTACTTCACAGCACTTCCACTCTAGCAACTACTGTACTGTACTCTTCCGTTGATGTATTTCTATTAGGTTACTTCGCAAGTGCCTCCTGATGTCTTCCCATCAGTTCCGGGTCTCCTCTTGTCATGACTCTGCACAATTACCTATGATTGCCTGACTCAACTGTAACCAGGGTCACCAATCCTGTTCCTATTATTATGTACTTGTCACTGTTTATTGCTTCATATGTATGTATGTAAATCAAAGTTTCTCAAGCGCCCAGTTACCTCAGGGTTTGATGCGCGATACAAATAATAAACAAATACAAAAAAAATACAAAGACCGCACAACCGGGACATAGCCTGTTACCAGCTTCAACTCATCCTTCGGGACCCATCTCCGGAGCCGCGATTGCAGACACAGAACCAAAGGTGAGCGGCATCCACATGCTCCAGCCAGCCGCACAGCTTAATGGAATTAGGGGAAGGAGAAAGGAAAGGTGGGGAAACACTACAGTACTTCCCACACCTGACATTGTTACCAGATGATGAACATAAGCCTCCCAGCTTTGAAGGAACTGTATGGAAGTGCTCTGCTTTAGAGCGAGCTTGATTGGGGTGGCACTGGTTATCACCAATGGTCTTGCTGGGGGGATAAGGTCAGCATGCACCGGTGCCCTCACAGCCTTGACTCAAGTGTGGTGTCGCAGCTGCATGTCTCTGTTCTTTGTGCTGCAGGGGAATTGACTGGGGATTGTGAGCAGTGAAATATGTGACAGTCGACAGTTTGTCCCTATGGGTTCACCGTGAAAAAGTAAACAACCCCATCTGAAAGGTGGGAGGTCTGGCTCTCAAAGATGTCAAGCTGATCCTGGCCATGGGAAGGCCTTAAATGTCTGTGCAGAGGTTTCAATGGGATTCCTCACCTCGTCTTTGGGTATTTATCCATACAAGAACATATACCTGGGAAGAGCCTCTGTAGTAGAGGGGAGTTGGAGTTAAAGTACAGGCCCAAGACCCCAATCATAAGATTCCATACATGCAACCGTGTTAGCAGGCAGGCACTTTAAAAACCTTTTTCAAAACGATTTAGATTTACTGGAGCTTGCAGATATTACAGTCACACTGGCACATGCTCTGCTATGAAAAATGCCCAGCTGCAAGACCTCACTACTAGATTTCAGAAAGACAGCCCTTTATGTGTGGACACACGGGTACAAGTGCAACGAGCAGGTGCTACCACCAAACAGCTTGACTCCTCAGAGCCATGTGCAGTCGAGGTTGCTCGCTCCCAGAGAAAACTGGGTTCATGGTGTGTCCCAGAGAGTCAGATACAGACTTGCACACAGTCGAGTTCTGGGCTTGCCCCAGAAATGTCGAAAGCATCTGTTAACCAAGCAGCAACAAGCAAACGCATGCACTATTGCCTAGAAGCTTTTGCCTCTCACCTATTATTCGGCGATTCAGATTCGATGTGTGCGTAATTCATTAAATGCAATTATTATTGTATGTTTTGGCGACACGTTTGGTCTGATTCACAGAGCTGTTTTCCTATTGGATTGCGACGTTATAAAACGCTTCTGGGAATCAGGCCCTTTGTTTTCTATTGTACCAGGTCACTGACCAGGCTCTGCATTGACTTTATTCTTCCAAAAGAAATCGCACACTCCCACACCAAACAACTCAACAGAAGCACATGTTTAAAAGCTAACCCGGCTCTTCCGTGTCCTCTTAAACTCTAGAAGCTTTCAACCATGTGCGCCTGAACACATGCGGCAATCAATAAGTGCTCCTTTGATGAAAAGGCTATGACGGCGAAAGCTTGTTAAAATCGGACAACACTATCTGGAATGTACTAAAGTGCTGTGCCCACTCTAGGATCTCGAAGTGCCTTTTTTCTAGGAGATTGGATGCCTCAGTTCTCCCTTTTTGTGTATGTTGCAAACGCCATACAAATATTATGGCACATCCGGTTTGTGCATTTTACCCCTTTGGTTCTCTTTAATGAATTCATTCAAAATAGTAAAACACAGAAACCACTTTGTGAAGTAGACAAGTCATGACCGTGCTTTGTAGTTACACTGCTAGCGCATCACATTCGTAGGAAATTTAGTATTTGAAACTGTGGGATGTTGTCCTAAAACCAAACTAAAAAAAAAAAAAAACAACACTTGAAGTAGTAGTTAAGCAAATGTAATCATTTCTTTAATTGTGGGGAAGCTACGCTGTTTGCGGCTTTGTGGCAAGTGCTGTGGAATAGCATTCAAGGTATCTGACTTCGGAGCTGAAGTGGAAGATGCTGCCCACAGCAGGGCATATACCTTGTAAGGAAAGTTGTAATCTGAAGTATCTGTAATGGTACCTGAGTTGGCATTGGTTGATGTACTGGAAAACGACCTGCATTCAAGGGCACATCGCCACTGGGCTCATTGGGCTCCAGACTACCACCCCTGCCCCCCGAAATTTTGGGCCATCCCAGAAGGTATCTGCTTAACTTCAGAGCCATCACGAGCAGGACGAAATCCAGTGGATGAACCGAGGACGGTCTGCATGGTTTCTTTCATTTTGTTCTCATCAGTGCCTTTCTTAGACATGCATTGTTAGGTAGTTGGAACTACGATGGGGCATTTCCTACTGTAAACCGCCAGTGCAGCTCCAATGAACAAGCACATCTGTGTCCTCTTCCAAGACAAATAAAGTGTGAAAAACCGAGCTCCCTATGAAGGTCAGTTTATACCCATGATGTCCACTACCTCTGCGGGTATACAAGAGTTTGCTTTTATGTGGATAGCGACTGTTCTTAACATCATGCATTACAGCAAGGTGGAATTTCTTGACAAACAATCTCCATAGTAGGCAACATTTGTACACAAAATCTTTTAGAGGGGGATCATGTTTATTGTTCCATAACAAGCACGCGTCAAATGTACATACAAGTTTGACATATATTTTTGACTCTGCTTCATGTTTTCGTTCATTAGTATGACGGAGAATAATGGAAGGAAAGAAATTGCCTTTTCTGCCAATGCCATCCCCTACGCCATGCAAAGGCACAAGCATTTACGCCAGCATGACATGTTCAAGCTGGCGCCGATGCTTTTGCTTTGTATAGAAGCTCACTGCTATGTCTTTGCATGAACCTCCTCTCCTGGCCCTGTACCACTAATGAAAGTATATGGCAAAACAAGTCTGTATTTCCAAACGAGAGGAAATGCATTCCCTCCAACTAAAGTCAGGTACGTTAAAGCGCCGTGGCGGCAATCCAGACACAGTCCAGAATGGAACCTAATGAGGTAGACTAATATGCATGCTTTCCATTTTCTATTTTTTTAGGTTGTAGAAATTGTCAGATGAATATATAAGGGAGTCTACAATTTGCTTGAACACAGAGCCAATTACGAGTCCCCATAAGAAGACTTTCTTTACACAGCTACCCTTGTAAATCACAGAACGGGATGTGACCTTTGGGCCGTTAGGTCCTGACGAAGACAGTCTATGTTGTTAAATTATTACGTTGTACTGTCAAAACTATGTATGTGTTTTTTGAAATTGGAAGGGAAAAGAAAATTTGCTCATGGTAATATGGCCATAGGGTTCTCTCTTCGCCTTCTGCAGGCTGCCATGGAAAGCGAAGAGGGGCTCTGTACGGAGTCCCGCCTTCTCATGCAACGGTGACCATTTTGAAAAACGATTTTTCTTCCTGTAACGGGATGCTGCGCGTGTCCTGGTGCACAATGAAAAATCCTTTTTTTTTTAGCACCAGGGGTGCTAATTGCCTTTATCCCCCCTTGCAGGGACTGGAATGGGGGATAACGGTCCGGAGCCTTGGTTATCTGCCGTCACTTGGCTTGAGCCGATAACTTGGGCTGGCGGCCCGTTATCCCCCGTTCCAGTCCCTGGAATGTGGGATGAACGCCACATTATTCTCACTAGAATAACACAAAATGCTAATGGAAATGTTACAAAATCTTATTGAGTCTATGTACTTTACTGAGAAATGTAAAGTAGATGAAGTCTACAAGATTTGATTTTTTTGTTCTATCTGTCTATATTGGGTTTTGTATAGCGCTAATTCGCTCGAAGGCCTCAGAGCGCTCACAGTGACAAAGACAAACAGAAAAACATGAGGAGCAAGCAGCAGAAGCGTAGGAGGGCCAAAGGTGGTTCCTAAAGGAACCTTTTTGTTGTTGTTTTTTTTATTTTATTTTTGCAGGAGAGGTTAGAACGTAAGGTGGGGAGGGAAATGAGGGAAGAGGCAACAAGCACTAATATGGAGTGGCAGGTGGACAAGGAAGATGTTGGGTGTGCGTTAAATCTAAGGTAGGGGCAGTGTTTCTCATGTTCCTTGGTTATAGCTTCAAAAGCACTTTGAAATTACTTCCCACTGCAGAGTAGTGTGTTGCAGTATATACAGAGGACTGTTGTCTTTGAAAGATATGGATCAACGGCCTCTTTTATTGCTGGCAAGGTAGCTAGTGGATTTTGTGTCCCGTCCCACAGAAGTAGGCTGTGTGGGTAAAGCATTGTTTGAAGAAGATGAGGTGGAGGAAGACAACCTAATACTTGCTAAGAAAGTTGCAGCCTTTCTGAGAGAATTGCAGTGGTTGGATTTGGTGTGGTGGCCCATGAAGGTTGTCCTGTAGGAGTACTGTCCAGGTAGTCAGTGACTGAGTAGTGCATTTCACTTTGGTAGCTTTAGCCTTTGGTACATTCCCAACAGTGGTAAAGAACTGCCACACCCATGAGTCTCTCTTGGTGCTAGAGGTAGGCACTTCCGCTACCTCATCTTCTTGGTTCTCTTCATTGTCTTTGGAAGTACTGCACTATGTTTGTTGTCTAGGTCCTCCAGCTGGTGGTATTGGTGGCTCTTGAGGAGGAGAGATGACAAATGCTGATGCCATTTTTAAGATATATAGATAAATAGCAGCTTTGCTAATATTCTTCAAAGTCTGTTCTCTGTACTAGATTGTTAATGTATAATGAGTAAGAATAGGTGTAGGAGCAGTGCTAGATCAGTAGAAAGTGCAGTTCTGAACTGTTTGCGAAGCACAGACCCGATTGAGAAGTGCTGATGCGTTCGCTAACATGTCATCATGGCGCACGTGCGGGTGCGGTCACGTGGCACTGTCCGAAAAGTCTGTGATGATGTCAGACGTTCGCGAACATCGACATACACACAAACAGTGCAAACAGTTGCAAAAAGTGTATAGAAGTGTTAAAAATTATGCTAGAAGGTGGGAAATGGCAGAGTTTGAAGGTGGCACCTTGTAAATTGGACAACAATTTTGCTATATTGGGTAAGTATGATATTTTTAAGTTGTAGGTAATTAGTGTGCACTGGTAAAGCCCCATGAAATTCACTGAAAAAAACGTTGTTAAAGGTACGTTATGGTTAAGTTGGCTTAATAAAAACCCATGAAATTCACTGAAAAAACTTTGTTAAAGGAACTTATGGTTACAAGTAAAACCAACAGAAATTTGCCAGTTATGGTAAGCTAAGCAACCATAACTCACCCCACCACCAAGCACTGCTAACACTAACACTGAGGGCATCAAAGATGACATCACAAATTCCATTTATGACATTACTGATGACATCACATATTAAATTAATTGTGATTAAAAGTTCTTACAAGGGGTTGTGTTTACAATGTTGGTAGTAAGATGTCAGAGGTGATTAGGAGACCTATCATGAAGTACTTCATGCATTAAAGAATGTACTCATCTAAACAAAATATTATATTGGAGTGCTGTTGTTAATACAGGAAGTTAATCATACATACACATAGGCAATGGCTGCAGCATGCACCATAGAAATACAATATTTTAATCTGGTCATTTTCGATAGTAAAATAATGAATGTTAACTTATTAAAGTTTTGAGTAATGTTAAACATGGAATAAATAGCTAACAATTCAAGACTTACTACACACTTGTGTTAGTACACACAATGCATGCACACCAGAGGCACATACAGGGAAACTTAAGTAAGGAGTAAAGAAACAACATCACCAGAAAATGTCAATAACATTAAAGTTCATCTTCCTGTATACAAATGAATTGTGTGTTTGAGGCCTGTTTATTTCCCCTTGTATGTGCACCATGAGCTCAAACTAAACCCTAAGGAAAGTACTTTAAGAACATATGACAAGGTTAACCTCTAGATATATAGCACCTTTTGAATTTTAATATTCTAACTTTCAGTGAACAAAAACACCTGGCCTAGATATATCAGTGAACAAAAACAAGTGGCCTAGATATGTGATGTCTTCAGTGATGTCATACATGACATTTGTAATGTCATCTTTGATGTCCTGGGTGTTAATGTTAGCAGCGCACAGTGGTGATGTGAGTTATGGTAACTTAGGTTACCCAAACTGATGAATTTCTGGGGGTTTTCAGTTTTACTTGTAACCAAAATGTCCCTTTAACAAAGTTTCTTTCACTGAATTTCATAGGTTTTAATTAGTGCAACTTAACCATAACGTCCCTTTAACGTTTGTTCACTATATATTTATAGAAATATAATACTACAAAAGCCAAAGTGCTTTCATTTGTATGAAATATCAATATTTCAAACCATAGCACATTTCCAGTCACACATGTGAATCCACATACAAAAACTGCTAGACCTTTTCTCATAAAGAAAGAAGCACGCCAGCTATCCAAAGCGGTAGCAGACGGAAAATAAGTAAGTACAACTGATCATGATGGAAAGATTTGAAATATTATGATAGGCACTGAGATCAAGTAAATACAACGTTTTACGACTGAAAGCAAAGATAGAAGTCTAAAATAGAAATCAAGGCATTCTAAATAGCATGTAACATTATATGGAGACACAAATTAAGGACGTGCGTGTAGCGGGAAAAAGAGCGCCTATTGATAAGAAAGACAATAGGATCCATGTAGAAGGCGCAAAAGGCATTATAGACATATAAGGTATCTGAACAACTGAGATGCGATTAAGTTAGCAATATACTGATGTTAGCATTAAAATGGAAATACATCAGCAAAGCGAGGATACTGATTATACCGTAGTAGAGCTTTTAAAGGAAACCGATCCGTTTTTCGGTTTAAGCCCAGAGTATGAATTTTGAGTAAAAGGACAAAGAAGTGGTTTAGTTACGTATTGTCCACACTTATGTTTACCTAGTAACCATCAGGTGACAGGAGTGCAGTCTACTAATTGAAATAAGATTTGTAAAAAGGGAGAGCATCCGAATTCTGCAAAAGCTGTGTTATTGAACCTGCTGTGTAGATGAAGTCTATGGGCAATGTGAGTACAGATGCACAACGTACCATGTCGAAAACTAATAGAGATTAACACTCTGTATGGAATTAAACCGAAAAACAACCTTTTTTGAAGTAAAAAAAACACTTTGTGAAGTAGAAAAGTCATGAAAGGTGCTTTGTAGTTACACTGCTAGCGCATCACATTCGTAGGAAATTATGTATTTGAAACTTTGGGATGTTGTCCTAAAACCAAACTAAAAAAAAATGTAAAAAACAATTGAAGTAGTAGTTAAGCAAATGTAATCATTTCTTTAATTGTGACCTTTTCTCATAGACATAATATCATGTTCATTTTTTTATGGAAAAAGGAGTACATTCTGAACATGCTTTTGCATACATTTTTTTTTATTTTTTATTAATTCATTATTTTGCTTTCCACTGTGACTTTTACAAAGCTGTCCAATGTTGCTTCTTTCTTTGGCTGGCCATCGCTAACTAGTAATCTGCTTATTGGTAATGTCCCTCTTGCTGCAGGTGCCTTTTTGCTGACCACCAATATTTACAGGTTGATTTCTCTCTTTGTAGTCAAAGAATATTATCTATGGTGTAAGTCCGTGTACACAGCGAGAGAGTATACTAGTTTGTGAAATGTTTACAGAACCATGAATCCTCCTACAGTATTAGCTGTATTAGGCCTGGCAAGACAATTACCAACTCATCGGGAAAAAAAAACATGTAGCCAAACTTAAGTTCTCCATAGATGCAAAGTGTTTATTCCCCTCTGTATGGGAGTCTGAGTTGACTTTTCCCAGTGCCATAAGTACAAATTGGGAAAATCTAAACTGATAAGCAGGCTATGTTTCATATGACACACTCACTTAATTTGGGCCATGGAACTAAACCTTTAAGAGGGGAAATAATCTCACACCACACAAGGAGCAGACTAAGATGGAGTAGAAAATGCTCTCAACAATTCCATGATACATCGGAAAGAGGGACAGTGACTCTTACATTCTCCAACAAAACAGTCAAACTATGGGACTCACTTCAAAGGGGAATCTGCACAATAGAGGATCACCCCACCTTCTGTAAAACACTAGAGACTTGGGGCCTGTTCCATCATAGGTTGAGGTAAAGATAAAAAATGGGCCCCTTTATTTCTAACCTTTTTTTTACAGTACAGGAGGGAAGTGTATGTGTTCTCCTTCAATACAGTAAAATACATTTTGAGCACAGTCAGTGGTAAAGAGGTGAAATGATGGCATCTCTGATGCCTCCTCTCACCATCTTACCCACCTAATGCAAAAGCATGTTCAGGATGTACTCATTTGTCCATTAAAAAATGCAAAGTAGTGTTATGAGCCACTAATGTACAACATATCTATTATCATGTTCACATTGATGGAAGAAATAGCGACAACAAAAAATAATAGATAGAAATATGTTGCAAGATTACAACTCACTAAATTTAGGAGGGAGTCCCATAGATACCACCGAGGAGGTCGAAGCTCTATCTTCTAATGGGTAGTTAAACTGATTTAAACAAAAGATAGATAGCTCATATCAACAGTTACAAACATTAAACATCAACTGTTAATTATAACACATATAAGATTTAATCCAAATTTGACATATATAAAATACACTTTTATCAAAAACAGTTTATAAAACACTGTATAAAAATACAATTCAAAAACAGTGACAGGCACCGCCTTCTTAACTAGGCGAAGATCTAAATAGATCAAGTTGATTATGGTATTAGAGGCTGTGGTAGGCGTCTCTAAATCGAAGTTTCCATTTGCTTGACATATATAAGGTATCAATGCTTACTATATAAGCCATTGTCATATACTCGACATGTTTCAGTTCTCTTCAGTCGTTTTAGGAACTTTCTTCAGGAGTAATGCCACTTGATTTTCTTAAAAACAGACAAAATATACTATTATTGTATATTGCTGGAGTTTCCTCCAACGTCTTGTAAACAGTGTGAAAGCTGTTTCTTTCGTAATATAAAAACCATTATAACTGTTGATAAAAACAACACAAAAAGAGAGGGTAAGCTATAAGTGCTTCAGTAGATCCCTAATTTATATTTAATAATCTAGGTTACATTTGGGTTTTATGAATGTTTTTGTATTATTAAACTACTTTTGTGAAAATATTTACGCACTGACTTGTCCTTTTAAGTTCTATTTCCCCATATTTAATGCTTAAAGTGGTAGTACCACTAGACTTTGATACTTGACACTTAGAATCTGGTGACCCTTATAGCTGACTCTGTGCTGATGTTCTCAAGTAGGAACCCCTATGATTATCGATCTTGCTGGGGTTTCCCTAGGAGTAAAGGCTTTTAGAAAATAATATTTTGTATCATTAAATTGCTTCATTCAGCCCATCCTTGTCACTTTTTGTTAAAAAAAATAGTCTTAGCTCTTTCTCAATTAAAGCGTTTTTTTCTTTTTGTTAATGTCTACACCCGTCATGGTAAAGAGAACTGTCCACCTAAGGTCTTCACTGCTGTGATTATTTTCTATATAGTGTTTAACAATTGGGGCTGTTAAGACTTTGTTGTTTAAACAGCTCCGATGTTCTATAATTCGGGTTTTGATTTTCCTATTCGTTTTTCCTATGTATCTTTTACCAGAAGGGCAGGTGATCATATAAATCTCAAATTCTGTGTTGCAATTAGAGAATTTAGTCAGTTGCCATTTTTTATTTAAGCCTATCTCTATTTATTTCAATTTTGGTGTGTATTTGCACACACTGCAATATACACATGGATGATGCCCAATTAGAGGGCTCAGACCCCAGCTTTGAGTGAGGGTTTCACTTTGCTTCTGACTAGTTTTTAATTTACTGCTACTAATGTGATTCCCAATAGTGGTGGATTTCCTATAGGCAAAAAGAGGACAGGATAATTTCATCGGAGATTTTTAAAAAATGTTCCACTGTTTTCGAACTATGTTGGTAATAGTGAGGCTAAGGTTAGTGAAAGTGTTCACGCTAACTATACGATCATCTAGAGGTTTTTCAATTTTATCTTCCTGAAGCAATTGCCAGTTGTTATTATAAACTCTTTTTGCTGTTTTCCATATCAGTTTTTTCGGGTAGTCTCTCTCTTTGAGTTTCTCTGACAGTACTCTAGCTTCCTTCTCATATGCTTCATTAAGACTGCTGTTCCTTTTTAAACGTAAAAACTGGCCATACGGTATATTGTCTTTTAATTGTTTCACATGATGGCTTTTATAATGCAGTAGCAAGTTCTATCGGTACTTTTGTTAAAAGGTTTCACCAGGAGGACTCCCTCATGGTGAAAGATAGTTACATCCAAGAAATTGATGTTGTCTTGATTTATAGTCATAGTGAACTGTAGATGCGATTACATTGGTTTAACCATAGAAGGAAACCTTTGGCTTCTCTAATTGAGCCCTTCCATATGACTATAATATCATCTATGTAGCGAGCCCATGATATAAGGTGCACTACATAGGGATGCAAGGTGTAGATGAATTGTTTCTCGAAATATTCCACATAGAGGTTAGCCACGCTGGGAGCCATAGTGGCTCCCATCACGGTGCCCTTGATTTTCTGATAGTACACGCCTTGGAATTCAAAAAAGTTTTGCGTAAGTGCCATTTCTAGGCACAATAGTGTGAAAGACGTCAGGACTGGATCATTGTCAGTGCGAGTTAGGAGGATTTGCTCAATAGTTTCTAGGTTGGCCATCTGTGGTATGTTTGTGTACAGTGAAACTATATCAAACGTTATCAGAAATTGAGTGGTATTGTCATAAGGTTGGTGTTCAAACCTTTTAATTACTTCTTTTGTATCTTTCAAGTAAGATTTCATTTGGGAGACATACATTTTAAAATAGTGATCTACAAATTTAGACGGAGGTTCTAGGATTGAATTGATCCCTCCTACTATTGGTCATCCCGGCGTGTTATGTAGAGTTTTATGAACTTTAGGGAGACAATAGAAAGTAGGTATAGTCGCCTCTTTATTCACCAGGAATTCACTTTCTTGTCTACTTATCCAATTCCACTGCAGCTTGACAAGACTCCCATGGGCAGTTAAGCATGGCCTACCAAGACATGAACCTTTAGTGGTCTGTACACTGCACTGCATTTCCCCACAAAGACTTTGTGTCCCCATCTGGACTGTGGGTTAAGGCGCCACCATGAATACAGCACATCCATGGACACAAGCCACAGTACCCAGACTGCAAGGTAACCATGGGAGGTCCATATTTGGATCTGTTGCTAGACGTTGCTCCAGAAAGAAGCACTGATGAAATGAAAGAACCTACTAAGACACCCAATAATGTAATCACCACATTTTACATTCACAATAATGTTAACGGGGGGATTTTATTTCCAATATTTGTAGCATCGTTTTTTCTTAGGTCAAATGTGTCTGACCCTTTCAAAATCACATAGCCACAACTGATGGAACATTTACATATTTCAAACTATTTCTTTTTTATTTCTATATTTCAAATATATATTAACATGTATTTAAAATGTAACCTAACATCAATCACATATTTCTATCGTACAGAAGAATTACTGGCCTCCAGAATAAGCATTCAGGTCTAGTCAGGGCAGTCTGATTAAACCTAAGGAACAACTAGTACTATGAGAACAACAAATGATAATTGAAATGAATAGAAATGCAAAATTAAGGCAAGAAATACAAGCAAATAAGTTGAGTTTTGGAACAGTAGCTAAAGTTCAGAAACAAATAAGTTTCATGGAAGCATAAAAGACTCTCTCCTCTTCCTGAGACAACCACATTATTGTTCATGTCACCCCTGAAATATATTATCAGATCGGGTTCTTATGGTTATAGCCAACACATAGGGGAATCCAGATGCACTATTTCATCTTCTGAATCACACTCAGAGAGACAGGGGATGCGGGGCGTGTAACCCACTTAGTAAATCCAGAAAACAAGCCTTCTCTGCCTATGCCCCAAGACTATGGAACCTCCTCCCTATCAGCATCAGACTCGCCCCCACGCTCCTACAATTCAGAAAAGAACTCAAGGCTCACCTCTTCAAGGAGTCTGTCCCCCTCAACACCTAGGCCAACAATTTGCCCCTAGTTCCACCTGACTCGCTAGACGCCACCCGCCCCTCTCCTCCCCACCACCCAGTACAACAGTACCCCTCTTATGTGCCCCTCTGTATCCTACCCCCGCTGTATATCTGTTCTGTTGTTACTACTGGAAAATGCTCAATTATGCATCTGTATTGGTGTATACCTCTTCAAAGCGTTCTGTTACTTCTCAAAGCTAGGTCAGTGCTCAATAAATACAAATAATAATAATAATAATAATAATAATAATAATAATAATAATAATAATAATAATAATATTAATAATAATTATAATTATAATAATAATACATATCAGGGGTGAACAGATGAGAAAATGAGAGTACCTCCAAATAGCAAATCAATGAAGAAATGTATCAAGGAAGTTCAGAGAATATGAATTAAAATGTATGATCTAACAGAGAGACTATTTAACCAACCAAGAAAGGGCATTCTAAAAATCAATTTCTACAAAAGGGACTATGAGCGAGACAGAGCCACCCTAGTTAGATGACAAAGCACTGATTTTGAGAAACAACCTGTTTAAATACCAAAAAAAAGGGGGCTGCATCTAACATTCGAGCAGCCGACGCAAGAGATTACAGAGCAGAACAAATATCTACCTTGGGATTTGTCCCTATAACTGTGTTTCAGACAATGTTTGTACGGATTTTTCTGCTATTGGCCCTGATTTGATAAAGGTTCGTGGCAGCCGAAACGCGTAATCGAGTAGAGGGCTTTTTTTGTTGACATACGCACATAATAATGTGAAACAGATTGTGCCATTAAAGAATCTATTTCTACACTGGCGCTGAGTCCTGCAGTTTTTACATGTTTTCTGTTTAAATACCATATTATCTGGCCCCTCAGTAAGTATTTCAGGCCCATAACTCAGAAGGCCAACCCATAAACCAGAAGACCAATGGATAAGAGAGAAAAGAGGGGACCCCTTTTACATATAGGACACCTTCCAACAGTTATTGAGGCAGCGTGAGTACATTTATGAGCAGGGAGGGGGTTCAAGTAGTGACTCTTACTCTGATGAGGGAATTTGGATTAAAATAAGGAGACATAGAAAAAGAAAACCACAATCATAACTTGTGAAAGACCCAATCAAACAGGGTAAAGCTATGAACATCTTTATGACTCCTTACCACAAAAACGTGAAGTATTCTGCTTGCAAATCGCCCCTTCTCACATGCTGGACCTTTTGGGATTTTTTTTAGTGACTTAAAAGGTGAGTGAGGTTTCAAAACCTCACTTCCTTACTGTATTTCCTTTTGTTCCCGGATATTGGGTAAACCACTTTTTGTGGTACCATTACTGGGAGACCTCTTCCAATACAATGACATTGATGTTATTCTTATAGCAGTACACCTCACACTAAGACAAGTGATTCCATGTGTCCACCAGAGCTCTTTCCCTCATCATTTTTGTTGCACTGTGTGGCCTAGGTGCCTACAAGTACAGAGAATTTCACCCTTTGTGATATGTGCATTTTTCATGTGCAGCACATGCCATCTTACATGGAGTGCTGTGGAGACACTTGAAATCTCCCTCCTTTTCTTTTAAGCAACCTTAAGCATCCACTGAACAAACTGGGGTCAGTCTTTACATGTTTACCTTTTTCTGGATGCAACATTTCATGATGCCTTTTAAGATGTGACAATGTCTTTAATAGGAGTATATACTTGAAATGGCATCTCCTCATGTGTTAAGACCAATTCTAGACCAATTAATGGGAGGGTCTCTTCTCTTCATGCACCTTGGCAGGCTTAGTGGCAACAACCTGTGATGGTCTGCTTTCTCTGGGGGCATGGCTATTGCTGGGCAGATTCTAGGAGGTCCACTGTCCATTAGTAGACATCCACTGCTAGATTTGAATGCAACAATCTTCCTTTTTGGAGGGCTTGGTCAACCCCCAGCATGAATTCAGGATAAAAGGCAGGGAAGTCAGCTACTGGAGCTGAAGAAGATCCGAGGAAATAGATGGCTGAGGGATGATGGAGGACTGCTGCAGAAATAAGCATTGGCTCAGACAACTCCATCGTGTCACAAACCTTGACCTTCTGTCTGCCAGGTAAGACCAAAATAAGGTGTCCTGCATGAGATTAATCACCTGGTTTTTAGTGTTTGGTGTATTCATCTTGACATTTCCTTTGCAAGTTCCAGATCCTACTTTGGTTGGCTGTAAGGACTTCCTTGTGGCCTAATGGCTGGAACTCTTTGTGGGCATCTTTAGTGCCCTGCTACAACAGTGGAAACCATCTTTGCTGACCTTGACCAGAAGAGGAGCCTACCTGGAGCTCAAAGATCAACTGCAGACTTGCTCAGTGCCTCCTGATCCTGCCTGGGGTCAGTGAAAGATGTGCACCAATGAAATCACCCATAAAGGTCTTGTTATGTCTTAGGAATGAACCAGGGATTTCCCCCAAACCATTCAGCATCTCCGGATGAACCGAATGGCACCCACTGGTGATCATCATTGAACCTGCACCCTGATGATCGTGCACAATGACAACATAAGCGAGGCAAGTGTTCCTCAGCAATTTACTGTCCTCTGAGTATGTTTCTGTTTTGCAGAGATTTCTAGACGTGAGATCACTTAAATCTCTTGAACTATACCCCTTCCCACTTTGTATGCATTGGACGCAAAGCACTTATTACCCTAGTGCTATCTGGGGCTAGCCCAGGGCTTCTGTGTCCGGGTCAATACCTATGGGGATCATCATTTTGGAACCTATGAGTGATAGCTGATTTCTAGAATCCTAAAAGCTGACTTCAATGCCTTAAGTCACCCTTTTCCACATTGCTGCTTTGGGCCTTATACTTGTTACTTCTTTGACCAGGCATCCCGATCTAAGAGGCCTCTCCTACTGCTACTCACCTTTGACTCCTTCAGAGCTTTGTGGGGCTTCTACAGACTTTGACATTCTCACTAGATAGTAATTGGACTAGTATATTGGTGTCCTAAGATGCCTTATAGGCATAGGGTCTATGTTCTTGTTATGTGATAACATCTCATGACTGGTAAGACAAATGGTAGTACCTTAACCTCTGTTATATCGAACATGGGTACAGACGTTAATCATTGTCTACTGATGAATTTGTAAAAAGTTTCTGAAAACACCATTTAACATGCATTCACCTAAGTCCAACACAATCTGGAGAAATCTGCAGTTGGACGGATTTTATGACATGGCACACTCCAGCCAGGGACTTCTTCCACTGACACTGAAGGTGGCGCACAATAAAAATGCTTTATTTTTAGTTTTTATTTAATTCCTCGATTCTTGGTTTGGATAGGCCCCAACCCGTCTCACACCCACCTTGACAAATACCCTGTGTCGCAATGGACTATGAACCAGACCGGTGTGTACCAATGAAATATTTATTTATTTTTAGAATCAATGGAAAAATTAGAGCAACACAACATTTAGGGCAGCAGCCACCACTGTGTGGCAGCTACATGCAGAAATCCCACAATGTAGTTATTTCCACTTCTATCATAAGAGACATACACCTTTAATGGAAATGGAAACAAAATCACTTTTCTTCACAATCACAGATGGCACATAGGTTAGGCACTCCCCCTGCAACACTTCCCATAAACACCTGCTGGCTAAATTGTTTGTGGATGGAAAACAGTGGCACGGAGTCAGAAAGAAGAGGGAAAAATTTGATTTAAGATTCAGCCCACCACCCCAGAATGGGAGGCCAGAAACGAAAATGAAAACCCTCAAAATGAGCAAATTGGCATACTCGAATTTTACTTGTTACTTATAGATAAGTTACAGTTGCGGTAGGATAGCTAGGACAGAAATGTGTGTGGCTGCACTGAAGAGACAAGGAAGATTACAGACTACTGAGCAGGGCACCAAAGCAACGTGAACACCGGTGAGAAAATCGATTTTGGGAGGAACACAATACAAAATAAAACACAAGCAGCAGAATTGCAATGTCTTATTTTACACAGGCTTTAGAATTACAAGCAGTTAAGAAAATGGGCTTATCTGGCAAAATCGGAAATTGTTTTTTAAGATCAAAGATGCATTCACAGAACAGATAGGATACTGAGTGGAAGGGATGATTCTTTATAGTATGATATTATGGGTTTTTCTATGGGAAATGCAAGTCAGATTTTTAAAGAACAGCAACATGCACGGGAAAATTCGGTTTTACTAGCACAATAACTAGTTCTACTGAGACTATATTTTAATGGCTATAATTAGTAAAACAACCTGACAAAAGTGTTACTTTCAAAGGGCAATAATAATTAACATGAATTTTCCCATGGGGAATTAATTAATTTACTTCAAATGATACTAGGGACGTACACAGATAACGGAAAGACATACAGATAACGGAAAGACATTTAAAAAAAATATGCTAACAGATATGGACTTACACAGATTCTTCGAAGGAACGGGTAAACAGAGGATACTGGCAATTTGGGATATGAGTGGGATTTTAATGGGGTTGTTATAGGTTTTGAATAGGGTACAAGGGTAAAAAGAGCTGGAAATACGGTTTTTGGTACTGGGTGGTAGGATACTTACAAGGCAAGCTTGAGTGTGGGCATTTCGACAGCCAGCAAGGTCTCTGGACAGCGGGGCAAAGGATCTGGTCACTGAGCAGCAGGGTCAAGAGATCTGGCCACTGGGTCAGCTGGGCTCTTCGGAATGGAATCAACTGGGCAAGGTCTGGTCACTGTGGACAGCAGGATGGGTCAGCTGGGCAAGGGGTCTGGTCACTAGGCCCTCCCAAATGGGATCAGCTGCCTCTCCTGCATTCTCCATGGATTACTGGTTATGCCTTGATCTGGATGGGTGGTTCTGCCTGGATTTGGATGGTCCTGCCTGGATGGAATCAGCTGCCTCTGGATCTGGTTCTTAAATTTTTGAATTCTTGAATATCCTGTGTGTCTCCCTGTCTCCCCCTTATATAGGCAGTTTGACATCATAGAATGTTACAATGTGGGGGGAAGTACTCTGGCCTTACCTCTCTACTGGGATAGGCCATGCTACTGGTGTCCCCTCCTCCCTCCAGGCTGATTGGTTCAGGGGAAGTGACATCATTTTAGGTGTGTGTGTTTTAAAACTTTCTTCGTTTCACAAAGCATATTTTTCACCAAAATAAGTAATGGATCAAAACATCAGATTTATACTAGCCACCATCATGAAAAGCAGATATACAAATCCCATATTTCACAAGGAATAGGCCAGTCTGAACGCCAATTCTGTGCAGGGTAGATCACTTTTTGGCACAATTTCGCCCTTTTTAGGAGAAACATAATCTTTAAAATTGTGCAAATGGCTACACATATGCCCAATACTATTTTGCATACCTTCATCAAGTGTTATGTCTGTATCATTTATACTTCACCCAGAAATGCATTTTTCCTGCCATTTCAGATCCCCAGGTGCTAGCAGCATGCACTGGGTCTCATTTTACCTGTTTAAAAATCACATGAAAACTGTCATAATATCACATTTCTGCTTATTCAGATTGCGGGGAAAAATGTCTTAAAGTATAAATGTCCTGCATTGTCAAAGAGGTGGATTTGCCAAAGATGTAGGCCACCGCCACAATCCAAATTGTCTCCCCTGGGTCAGCTTGAACACAGGGTTTCCGTGACTCCCTTTGAAGCCCTCCAGTGGGTGCTGGGAATGACTGTAGAGAAAATCGCACCTCCAGGCCAAAATACAGGGCTTCACCCCCTTCCTGTGTCCTTTGGATCAGTTCTGCCTAGCAGTCTGGTCAGCATCAGATCACTTGTAAGTGCAAAATTGGCCTTTCTGCCAAACTGGTCTGACAGGAATTCCTTTGCCTGAGACAGGCTGATTGAGCCTTTTGGGGGTGGGGGGAGCATAATATCATAGCTTTGCAGCCCCTCCACCCCCATATGCAATTGCATTTCTGTGCGAGCCACAGTATTATTTCACATTTTAGTTTTCAAACTGGCATTTCCCTGCTTTGTAGAGGCAGATTTACCCGTGTTCTTTTTTCTTTCATGTACATTTCACAAATGTGGTTTCTGCCACACACGGTTTCCTTTGAATTAACATTCTAAAAGGCTTTTAAAGATATGGTCAGTTTCTGGACACAGAGATATCCTGAAAAGAGTTTCTTTGTAAATGACACAAGGCAAGGGAGAGAGCCATTTCAGTCATTTGGGCGCGCTGGTTCATTTAAAAAATACATCATAGCCGTGCGGACTGAAACAGAATGCTTTGCTCTTCATTGACTTTATTAATAAAAAACATGCTGTTCTGGAAGGGATGGTCTTATTTTATGGCATTTAAATGAAATGCAGGGCTGTGTTTAATGGAGCAAAACTTTGTGGTGTTTAAAATGAAAGGAGGCACAAGTGTGATGCCGTCTTGAATGCAGGTCATTTTCTTGTGCAGCCTTTAGTCTTTAAATGACAGAACAGCAGTGTAGAGCCATTCTGAATTTAGGTTATCTTCTCTAGATTCACGTAAGGGAAAACACAATGCAGCCACTCTTGGGGTGGCTGTGTTCAAATCTCGCCACACATGTGCTAAGCAGACAAAACCACAGCTGTTTTTGGGTGAATGTTAAAATGTGATTTTGTGATGAAGGGAATTTCTGTTGGGGCTGGATAATGTACCCCACATAGTGAGTATGAAGCCATACAGTGAGCACAAAACCTCAAAAAGGGAATATGAAATGGGTGACCAAGTCTATCTCTATAAGTTTCAAAGAAATCATTCGAAAGAGCGGATGTTAGTTCCTTCTTGGAGGGGAGACTTTCAAATGATATACAAGATATCTCTGGCAGCGTACAAACAAAATTCTGAAAAGGGATCAAGCAGAGAAATGCTGGGAACACATCAACCTGATCACGACCTGTCATTCTCATTCATTTTTCAGACAAATAGAATAATCAACTGAGCCCATACTTGAGGTGACGCTGAACACAAATTAAATCTTCATTAGACTGTTAAGGGTTGCAGATGAAAGAATGCATGTGTATATGTTATTGGTAAAATTATAGTTTTACATTTAGACATGAATAAATAAGTAAAATGCCTAGTATGAATTGAAAATATCATCTCTGCACCTGCGACATACTGAAACAGCCTCTCTACCCCTGTCTAATAGCAGAACCAATAGGTGAATCCTGGTTATGGAGAATGTATGAAATACCAACTCCCCAAAACAAAAGAAAAAGCTACAACACCCAAGTGAGATGTGGGAAATTGAAAAGAACCTAAATCCAAAAGGGCCTCATTACAAGTATTGCGGTGTGGGACAATGTGGCAGTAATTCTGTTGCCACCACTTTACTGCTGTGTTACTGCAATACCGTTTTACAAGTAGAGATGATGTACCTTAAATCAATAACCTTAACACCAATAGCAGCAGATTTACTGTGGAGTAACCATGATCATGATATATCTGCTGAAATTCCCCATGGATACCTATGGACTCCAAAAATGGGGACTAATTTCACTGTGCCGCCACTTGTAATCACATGGTAAGTCCAAAGGACCGAGTAGCAGTAACAGTAACCAATGTTGGCAGTAATTCAGAAGATTGACCAAGTCCCTACCCCTAATTCCACTGGGATTTGTGGCAAAGCTCAATTCCCTGTCCCTTAGTTTCTTTTTCTGGGGAATTTAAGCAAACAGTGGAGATTTGTAAAATGTATTTCACAAAAATGTAACACTTTTCTTTATACAATGTGTACTTTGACACTGGGATATCTTTATGGTGCTGGGCAATGTGAAACAACACACGAATAAGTGTTGTCTTTCAAAAACGAAATTAGCTTATACAAACGTTTTTTTTGTTCTTATCCTGTCATGTTGAATGAAGTGCATGCAGACTTATACAGCTTATATTTTAATATTCTGCAAGGAAATTATAGACTGAATGTTTATTATAACTTAACTGGATAGATCTACATTTGTTGATAAGCCTACAGTCAATTATATTTTCTTTATAAGTAAGAATAAGTATTTATTTCACAAATAATGTAACCTCAATATGATCAAAATAGCTTCAGCTCTGATAAACCTAAGATATGTGTATTTGCAGGGCTTAGCTCTCATCAGACAAGGAATGCAACTAACAGCTTTCTTTAAAAGTGACCTCATTATTAATCGGTGACAACACCCTTAAAATAGATTAATACACACATAGATGTGTATACCCAGAATAAAAGGCTTGCATGTAAAATCCAAGAGAAAAATGCTAAATAAATTCCAAAATCAGGACATTCATAGGCCTAGATTTAGCCAGATGCCATCCTCGGAAGGTGTTTGAAGATGCATGGCCATACTGTAATGGCAACTTCAGAGGAACAGATGTCTACACAAATACTGACCCAAGACCTGGAAGACCAAGAAGGCGACCTTTTAAAATGTGCATCTCTCCATTAAAGAGCCTATTAAGTTAAGATGGCTTTTGGTTGCATTGTTCTATTGGAGGAGCATTTATAATGGATTACTGTGGAATGTGGTATTTTCAGGTGGATTCCGTAGGAACCAATTGCATTAACACCATCATAAACATCCATGTTGGCATTAATGCACCCCCACTTGTATGACAGAGCAGAAAAGTGAGGCAGACATGTTATGTCTAGCCCAAAACACAATTATAAGCAAAATGAGGTGGATCCAAAAATATGACGGTAAGCATATTTACTGCCATTTTATCTGATCCTGAACATGACCCACACAGTCTATCTTAAAGTTATCATGGCCAATCATTCTTTCACTATACTTAGGACAGCCAAAGCACCTCTGATGCCCCTCACACATCCAGACAATACATCTATAATTATTATTTACATTTTACAATTATATTTTCCCACATCTCAAGATCCCTTCCATTCATCGTATTCTTGCTTTTCTATCTACCTTCTCCCTTCCCTTTTAATTTTCCTCTCGCAGACCATGGTCTGGCTAAATCTGAGGCAGGGATACAATACGGGCTAAAATCTAAAACAAGCATAGGCTCTTTGAGACCACTAAAGTGGTGTTTAGGTGCATTATAGAAGCCCAAAATTGAACAAACAAATGCACAGTTGTTTAACTTTCTTGAATTTAAGAATAGCCACATTGTTCATCCACATACATTTCTCATACACATTTTTTAATACAAATGCTATGTTGTGTACATTTGCCCTTTGAGTGTTAACCATACTATTTGTACATAATATGGCTCTATAAAGATGTGCTATATATTGTCAGTTTGATTTGCTTTGTGGTTTGGTGCATCACAATTCTGTATTATTTAACATGTGGTCATAGTTTAGCTTTTGAAACAACATTTTGCTAAAAGCATTGTACTTTGGTGTACAACTAAACATGTGATGGGAGCAGATGTAGGCTAGTGCCTAAATTGCATACTTCGTATGTTTGAAACCTCAGCTAGCATCCGGCTTCCCCACTTAACGAAACAATATCATTTTAGACAAATCACTTTACATCAATGTCCTTTACATTCTTTAAGTGAACAGTGAAACGTGATTATTGTGTGTACACATAGGGACTCACACACGCACTGTTTAACAGATTACTGTATTACACCACATGTCATGATATTATCGATTATTTATATAGTTTATAGCAGTGGGTGACTTGTCCCTTGTCTCGCTCATACTCAATTGCAAGCCATGTCTCCATCCTTATAATGTAAGTGAAATTAATGGTAGTACAATGCTTGGTGTGTAGATGTAGGTTGAGTGAGGGAGGGGTTGGAGAGTGCCATGCAGAATTCTTGGTAAAAGGCATAAAAGGAGAGCTTGTTGGGAAACTCCCCGCCTCCCCCAATATTATAGACAACGCTATGCTGCTTCTCAATTATGTGCCCAAAGGAAGTGCTGTGTGTAATTATTTCCGCAGTGTATGCATCCAGTAATTTGACTTGCCTTCTGTATGAAAACAGGTGAACAACACCCCTTCATATGGAATGTGTCAAATGGAAAAGCAGAATACAAGGCCATCTCTTTATATGCATAGTGAGACCATCAACTGAATCTTAATGCATTTCTAGATATTTTATCCAAATTAGCAAACATGTTTCCCCGCTTCCCTCCTCCCCCCGCACCCCATTTGAAAGTTGCAGACGTGTTTAGCAAAAAGGCTTTCATGGAAAACGTTATCTCTTGTGCCAATCCCAAAATACCTGCAATATCTCGATCACTGTGGTGATATAACAATGTACACACCCCGCGTTGCAGTCGCTGCTTGCTTAAAAATAGCATCCCCTTCACTTCAAATGAATGATTGTGTGCCTACTACTGCAGGCACACAAAGCCAATTAATCACCGAATCATAAAATGTGCAGATATGATGATTAATTGCTCTTCTAAATTGTCAGCCATTTTGCTTACTAACTAAAGAAAGCATTGTGATGAGTACAGGAGTTCCATCCTTCCCGCGGTTCGCATGCTAATGGACATGTACACACATGAGATGTCTTCACGTGCAGATGAGTTGCTGGCCTCTGAAGCAATTTCACACCACATCAAGCCCATGCTTGAAGGGGCGGGGCATACAGGCTCCTATCAAGACGAGAATTAAGTAATCCTCCAGCACTTATCACTGTTGTTACCTAATGCTTGACAACAACCTCAGCACTCAATCATGGCCTGGCCAAGTCCCAAAGAGAGATGCTGATATTCCGAGCCTTCAGTGGGCGAATCACTTCACATCTCTTGATGCATCTGATTAAGGCAATAGATCGATGCTAAACTTTGAGAAAACCTGGTGTGAGTATGTTACAGACGACGTCCCATGAATAAATAACCGGGATAATAGCATTTGTCTTGCTATCTGGCTCATTCATAATTTAGCGAGAATATTACCCATTAAAGCCAAACCGTAGGACGATCAGTGCCAAAATAAAGAGGTAATTGGTTTCTAGGTTCTGGGAACTATCTGAAAATAAGATGAGAGCTGGGAAAGTGGTTGCATAGATAATGAAAGCGGAGTACCTCCTGTACCACAACTCGTTTCATTCGAGTGACACCGAGACTTTCTCCAAACGATTTCTAAATGGATTTTGTCCTCTTTAATTGTCTGAAAAAAAGAGCTTTTACTTTGTGAAGGAACCTTGAAAGTTTCCATTCAATTTCGCTTGCAATAAAAGCATGTCCCAACTGCACAGAAACATTCATTGTCTCATTGAAACAGTGCTAAATTTAACATGTAGTGCTAGGAAGTAAACATGGAAAAACTATTAAACTTGCGTTGTTGGATTTCAATTTGCTTCACGGCCCTTAATTTCGACAGATAGAATTAAGGACCCATCTCGGTGAGCCTATTTTTTTTTGGATTCATGTTGGAAAGATCAAATTTGCTTCACGGCCCTTAATTTCGACAGATAGAATTAAGGACCCATCTCGGTGAGCCTATTTTTTTTTGGATTCATGTTGGAAAGATCAAAAGAATGAGCACTGTTTTGTCTTGTGATCGGTCTGTGTTGTGCAGGAGGATGCCATTGTCTTCCCACTGGGCTGTGCACATGAAGCATTACAATGAAGCACCACCATATTCAGTCAAACCTGTGCACTGCATTCGTTCAATATGCGAGGTACTATTTCACTATCACTTATATGAATGTATATTTATATCAATGCATATATTTGAGTGTTTTGGGGTTTTTAAGAGGCAACAATCTCACAGCGGGCGACCTTTACAGCACTTGAGGCGCTGTAAGTACACACACAGAACATCAGACACAATAGCACATTTCACAAAATACAGGCACAAAGAGCAAACAGAAAGTGTCTCATTCCACATGCCTGTGGGTCAAACCATGAAATAAGGGAATCCATCTGTATTTATTTAGAGGTCTTTCTGCCTTGCTTTATATGAAGCAAAAAGCAGCTCCTGCACATGCAGGGTTATAACATACGAGGTATCCGATGGCATTACTGGGGTATTTGTGGTTGCACTCGCCATATGATAAGAACCAAACACGTTGGTGTACAACTCGCATATGTTGATTGTTTCACGAGGCACCAGAGGTCATGGTTGGAACCCCTGAGGCTACATTGGCAAATGGTGTCACATATGGTGTCATCTCCTGGACCCATGAAGCTGGACCTTGCATATGGTGACTATATAACCAGTGGAATGAGAGCTGTATTGGGTGCTTAGAGGCTGCACTTGGCATATGTCAGAGCTATTCAGACATGAGAGGCTATAGCCTAAATATGGAGAATATAACACTGGGCAAATTATAGCATTAATTGGGTAAATGGAACACCAATTGGCTGGTCCTTGTTGGTTTGCCTTAAATATGGAAAATTAACCAGCAACATGTTGGCATTATGAAGAGGTTTGAGGCTCGCCCTACCTGGCATGTTATGGCTGTATCTTCACATGCAGGGTTATATCTTAACACAGATATCTGCAACCTGTGTTTCCAGAATTTGCTAGACTGTGACTTCCATGATCCTTCATCATTGACTATGCTGGCTGAGGCTGGTGGGAGTTGTAGCCCAAAACATCTGAAAAGCCAAAGGTTTCAGACCCCTGTTTAGAATATAATGTCTATACCAGGTAATATAATGGCATTATCATGGCATTTGAAGATTTACCAGCATATGATGGCAGCGCCTTGTCATCTGGAGATGTCCATTCTTTATCAGAGACTTTGTTATCAGGCAAATGATGGCATTGATAGGGGATTAGAGTCTGCGCGTATTGTATGGTTGTAGGCCCTGTATATGTGATGCCATCCTATATTGTGACTATATTAGTAGGCACACAATGGAAATATTCAGGTAATTGAGTCTCTGTTCAGCATATGATGGCAGCACCAACTAAATCCTTTGGTGCTATACCATACATATGATGACTATATCAAGTTGCAAATAATATTGCATGTGAACATTTCAGGTTACACTTTGAATATAGTGGCAGCACATGCACATGTGTGATTATTACTTGCTGTATTGTGGGTATACCAATCATGTGATGGCATATTTGGGGCATTTAAGGCAACGCTTCTTAGATGGCTGTTTCACCTGGACATGTAGGGCTGTTTTTTTATATGTGATGGATACATATGTGGGCAAATGAGGGCAATATTCTAGTATATGAGGCTGCACCAGGCTGAGGATTGCAGCACCTGGACATGTGAGGTTCTACTATGTTTATTGTGACTATATTATTAGGAACATTCTTGCATTATTGGGGGGATTGAGGCTGATATTGGCATATGATGTCAGCTCCTGAACATATGAGGTTCTGTGTTAAATAGTAACTATATTGTCAGGCAAGTGATGGCATGATTGGGGTATTTCAAGCTGACTTCTCACATGGTTTCAGCACCCGTGAGGCTATATCGTTCATATAATAAGGTAAATAAACTTGTCATATGATAATAATTTGGGGCTTTGAGGTTGTGTTAGGTAACAATCGGTGTACTAACATGGTGTGAGACTACACAACAAGTATCTGCTTGGTATTAGGTAACCCACCTTTTGGTATAGGTCTGTACCACACAAGTTGGTACTGTGACTGAGCAGCCAGGCCTATCTCAAGAGGGATAAATGTGATCTGTAGAGCTGTAGCAATGAAATCAGCAAATACAAGTAGCCAAGTAACACACTCAATGTTTCCGTTATAAATAGTTATTTATTTATTTAACACCAATTTTTAAATAAGCATTCTTCAAAAAGGGCAAGATATGTAACAATCAAATATACTTTAAAATACTTTTCCAGAATCAGCACAAGTTAGTGGATACTCTTTGGATATGCTTTTTACATACTTACTACACCCGGAGGTGACTTCATTCACAAGGACAGTAATGGCATTTATATATCACTAGTTATACGATTCAGATTGTGAGGTTGCAGAAAGGAAAGGTTAGAGGAAGGAATAAGGTTAAACAGGTTCTCAGGGCATGTGAGTATATCTTCCAATGAAATCTAGACAAGCCTTTCCCAGCAATAACAGTCTAAAGCAAGTTAGCACTTATGAGGGACTTAAATATCAAAGTCAATGGACTAGAAGAGTCTGCAGGGAGCGAGGACAGCCAAAGTCAATTAGAACACACTCTATGGAGCTGAGGCACTTCTTAGATGATAAAAGTCTTGCACGAAGTTGAAGAGTTTTGTAGAAATCGCTTGTAGGGTCACAAGCTGTTACACTTGTGAAAAGCAGAGTTGGAATCAACTCCAACAAAAGTAAGCCAATGCAAGTCTCAATTGAGAAGAGCACAGCTACAGAACAATGAGGTAAGTACCCCAAGCCTCAACAGTGCCTTCACTTTAGAGAAGAGTGGTCCAGCTGGATTCTGTCCTGTTGCAGCAGTACAGACTCTGAGTTCAGAGCCTCAATCGTGGGTAGAAGAGGGAGGATGGCTGGAGGGCTCCAGCGGCAGCGATTTGAAGGTCGTCAGCAGCTACAGGCTCTTTTCGGTTCAGTGGCACTTTGTAAACAGCACAACCACGGATCTCGGAAACCAGTTGGGCTTCCTTCACTTCTTGAGTCCTGCACACTAGTGAGGGGATTCAAGCTTCGATTGTCCTGCTTCTGGAGTGTCCTTATGAGACTCCTGGAGCTTCGGGCTGGATTTTAGACGTTTCACTCGACTACGAATTTCTTGACCCCTGGCACTCGGTTCCTGCAGCAGCGATGAAGTACAGCGAGTCGGGGAAGATGGTCCAATGGAGTTTATCTCAGGGTTGGTTAGTCCCATTAACCCAAGAGAAGAAGTCTTTCCTTCCGAAGCTTCTATTGTCGATTAGAAAAAGGAGTGTCAGCACAGCAGCAAAGCTTCCCCGGGCAATTCAAAGGTCCAGAAGGATGTAGCAAGCTTTGTTCACGGTTTCTTTGTCAGGTGTTTTTCCCAGTGGTCGACTCTGACTCTAGTCCCAAAACCCTCACCTTTTAAGCAGGTTTCTCCCATTTATGCACAGCCCAGGCTGTCAATCACACAGCAAGGTTTCTGTCCTGAAAGGACAACCAGCCAGTCAATCAGGACTGGTTGCATTCCGGCATTCCTAGAGAAAAAGGACAGGGGAGTTTTGGAAACCTCCCTCACATCCTGCCTTTCCATACAAACCTGAGCCAGAGGTGGGTTTCAGGACTGAATCCCTTCAAAGACAAAATGAACAAAGGGCTCAGATCTGCCCAAGAAAGACCTCACAAACCGAAAATGGCAAGAAAAAGAAGACCTGGGCCATTTTGACAAAATGGTCAACATGGGTGCTTTACTGCAGCTGAGGGTTTAGAAAAGATAGAAAAGCACAATGGTAGGAAATTTAAACCACTGCCACCAGCCATTTAAAGTAAGGCGGGTAACATAAATGTTACATGAGACTGTAGGATAAGGGGCTACTAGGAAACCTCCCAGCACTCCACATAAGATGGTGTGTGCTGAACCTACAAAGAGAAAAGGTAAGTAAAGTTAATTTCACTTTACTATTCTTGGGAAATGTAGGTCCCACAAGAAAAAGGTATTTAAACCTTATGTGAAAGCTGAAGGATTTCTCTGGCACACTGCAACAAAGGTGCTGTGTGTCACCATACTAAAAGTAGATGCTTATGGAGTTTGTCTGACTCCAAAAACAGAGAAAACACATAATCTAAATCAGGTCAAAACACATGAGAGAATGAGCAAAAGGTATCACTCACTCCATGGTTAAAATTAAAAAGTCATAAAGTCCAGCAAAAGAGCTTGTGGTCTTTAAGGTTGAAGGGAATGAGCAATTATCCCTAACAGGCTGCACTTGCTGTATGCTGGGAGTACTTGGACTGGTAGTGTTATGCCATACATACAGTATTTTTATTACAATTAATGTTATAACATTACTGGGGCATTAGAGTCTACACTTGGCATTTAATTTGTATTTATTTATTTATTTTAATTTGTGTAAAGTGCCAGCACGCCCGTGGGTCCCAGAGCGCACAAAAAGGAAAAGACAGGACAGACTGTGAACAGGTAAAAAATAGGCAGTTTAGCGGGAGATCAAGAGGGCACAGGAGCACTAAACACAGATTAGTCTGGGTTGAGATTAAACAGATGGGATTTAATTGCCTTCTTGAAGGATGGCAGATTGACAGCCAGGCATATGGGAGCGGGAAGAATATTCCACTGTAAGGGAGCCTGGAAATCAAAGGAAGTCCCCCAAAGCAAACCAGTTTATATCTGGGTTGAGTGAAAGTAGGAGCAATGGAGGAGCAAAGGTTTCCTGTGTTAATATGGGGCTTAACACGATCAGTGAGATAAGGCGGGCAGATTTTAAAGTGGCATTTGAAGGCCAGGGTCAAGACCTTATGTGTGATCCTGTGCTTTATTGGTAGCCAATGTAGGGCTCTCCTGGCATCCGAGACATGTGCATGCCTGGACAAGCCCTGGACGCCCCAAACAGCATTGTCTACCTGCACGGCCCTGATGTTGAGACCTGTTGTGCCTGCTAGCAGGCTGTTACAGTAATCCAGTCTTGAATAACAAGTGCTGTAGCAAGCAGAGCACAATTTTCAGCAGTGAGGAAAGGACAAATGTAATGTATTTGTTTGGTGATGAGACCACACGTAGAGCGAATGTAAGAAACATTTGGTCTCCTGAATAGTTCCTCGTCAAGAACCACCCCAAGGTCTTGAATTTCTTAGAGACGGCAATGGTATTGTCAGCAATACAGAAATTAGCATATTCAGGGGCTAATTTACTAAGGAATGCCCTTGGGGCAATGATTAAGACTTCAATTTTATTGCAATTTAGTGCCAATTAATTGCTTGCCATCCATGCCTGGGCGGCGTTGTAGATGTTGTTTATGGCAATCAGATCTTGCTCATATTGTCCACTGAGCTTGAGAATGACCTGAGTGTCTTTGGCATAATGTGTATACCGGACACCCAGGGCATCTAGCAGATCTAGCAATGGCCAAATATAGATGTTAGATAGAATGGGAGACACGCAGGAGCCCTGCGGAACACCGCATGTTTGTTATCCTCACCAACAGATACCCCGGACAGTGGCTTCAGTGGAGCAATGGGCAACCCCCCCCTGCTGAGTCTTGTCACTGTAGAGAGTGGTCAACCAGATTGCAGGCTGTGCAAAGATCCAGAAGCATCAGCAAGGTCAGGTGACCTCTGTCTGCCATGCTGGCAAGGGTGGATTTCAAGTCCAGCATGGCAGTTTAAGTCCCATGCTGAGTTCTGTAACCCGATTGACGCAGGCTGAGGATCTTATGTTCTTCAATGTTTTTCTGGAGTTGAAGGTAAGCCAGTTTGTCCAAAACCTTTAAGACAAATGGCATGTTGGTAATGGGCTTGTAGCTGTCCACCACCAGTGTGGATTTGGAAGAGATAATCATGGCCTTAAATTTCTTCACAGCTTGTTTATACATAGGGAAGTTTGATTAGGATTTTTACACCAGGCTCTTTCATGGACTCTCTTAACCTGTCTAGTGCAGATAATATCATCCAAGAACCAGGTGTTCTGATGTATCTCAGGCTTGATAACGTTAAGTTTCAATGGGCCAAGGTCTGATATGACTTATTTTATGGATGTGGAAATATATTCCACAATGGAACAAGACTCAGAAAAGCTAGACAGTGGCTGAAGCCTAGATGATAGGAAGGCTGAGAGGTTGGCAGCAGTGATATTTTTAAGATTACAGGTCAGTTTTCAGATGTGGGTAGAGTATTCAATTTAGCTAGGGGTGCAGGTAGAGTTATAGTGGCCTGGATCAAAAAGGGATCACACCATGCACAAGGTGACACCTGTAGTTGAGAGATCTGATAGATTTTGAGATATCAGCCAATCCAACATGTGACCACCTTGTGTGTGGGAGCCTGCACCCATTTTCTGAGTCCAATGGATGTCAGAGAGTCTGTGAGTGTGGCCCTGTGCTTTTGCAGAGGATAATTAGCCCAGTGGTTAAAGTCACCCATAATAATCAGGGGATTTTTAGATGTAGTAATGAGTGCCATTAGCACATGGCACGGCATATTATGACAACTCCTGGCTCTGTTGAGCTATACCTTACATATGGTGACTATATTATGAGACCACTGATGCCATTATTGGGACATTTGAGGGTGCCCATGTGATATTATGATAGCACTGGCGAATGTGGAGTTATACCATACATATGTTGATTATACGAAGCATTCGACTACATTATTGGGGCACTTGAGACTGTAGTTACCATAAAATGTCAGCACCTGCACATGCTGGGTTACATCTTACACAAGGTGATTATATGACCAGATACACTTACATGTGCAAAATATTGCCATCATTTGCCTAGTTACTCTTTGCCAATCTAATTCATCAGAGAGGCATCACATGATGATGCCTGCCAAATGATTATATTGCCTGCCCATGAAATGGCAAGATCTAGAATATGAGTACCTGGGCATGTGATGACTATGCCTGCCAACTGCCTCCTAATACTTACTAACAGTAAACTACTGTGGACTCAGTGAATCCCTTGATATCCCATTTTTCCAAGCTGATGGCCAATTTTCACCCTTTTTCGGTTTGCCTGAAAGTATACACCATACTTCAGTTAGCTGTTTCCTTCTTGTAGAACATTCCCCCATCAGGTTTCTAACTGACCCTGAGATGACAGAATCTGGCAGAGTCTTATTGGATGAATTCCCATGTCAATTCATTCAGATCACTACCTCTTGCCATTCTCACCGACACATACCCCTTCTTGAAACATAAATGCACATTTATACTAAATGATCCGGGTACTATATCGGGCAATTTCTCAGACACCTGGGCCATTGAAAACCCAGTTGTTCCGGAAACATTGCACATGTGTAGGCTTGTGCTGTGGGCTATTTTGGGGCTGCTTTTACAGTGCAACCATTTGTATTTGTATTTTGTATTTAGTTTATTTGTATTGCGCGCCTGGCCCGGGGGCATCTGGGCACCTTTCTTGAGGTACATAGGTTACATATAACAGGCAATGCATGGTAGAGTAGGTATATTATATAACAGGCTGTATGGGTATACAGTGCAGCTCGATTGCAGGATAGAACAGATAAGTATGCAAGGTATTCACAGGATATACACAAGAATACAGGGGAACATTACATACAATGGAGCAGATAAGTATACATGATATTCACAGGTTACACAAGAATACAGGAATAATTTACATATAGGTATGTGTGCAGAATATTCACAAAAATGTACAATAGGAAACAGGGGGTATGCAGTAAATTACAAGGTGATAATAAAGGTAAAGGTTCTAAATCAGGTAAACAAATTTGGGCAGTACCAGCAGCGCTTGGTGTGGGTAGTTAGGTACATGTAGGAGCATGGTCCTGTGCAAAGAGCCAGATATTGGCTTTGCTCTTGAATAAATGATAAGATAGTTCAGCTATGAGTGGGCTAGGGAGTGTGTTCCATAATTTGGCAGCGAGGACTGGGAAGCTAGACCCACCTGCTTTCTGCAACTTAAATCTAGGCGTGGATAGGGAGTAGGCTTGGGCGGATCTCAGGAGGCGGGATGAAGAGTGGGGGTTGAAACAGTTGGTTATGTATGTAGGGGCTTGGTCAGACTGGCACTTATGGGTAAGTGCAAGGGTTTTGAGGGATATTGTATGAGCAACAGGGATCCAGTGTAGGCTGTGCCTGGTGTCAGAGATGTGAAGTTTCCTGGGAATGTTAAGAGCGGCTCTGATAGCATTGTTCTGTGTTACCTGTAAATTGTTAATGTTGCTTTGGCTAGTCTCTAAATAGAGGGCAGTACAGTAGTCAATGTTGGCCATAATGAGAGTTCTGGCAAAGATGATGCAGTTAGCAGCAGTGAGGGAAGGTCTGCATGCAGTGATAAGTTTGCATGTATAGGCTGAAGCCGAGACTACAGCATTGGTTTGTCTCGTAAGAGATAGGGTGGAATCAAGATGGATACTTAATGTTTTTGTATCAATGGAAACCTTAATGGTATTACCCGTCAATGACAAATGATTTGAAGGCACGGTCCAATTTATTGAGTCTAAGGTGGGAACCTAGGATAAGTAGCTCAGTTTTTTCATCATTTAAACAGAGCCCGCGATGCGCCATCCTGGCCTGGATTACTAGGTACACATCTAAACTGGATGGACCCCAGCCAGCCCATAAGACTGGGGTGTCCAAACAGACCTTTAACATGATGGGATAGATGGGGATGCAAATTCGTACTCGTGCATCAAATAATAATGACAACTCAATAGTTTGGCAAAGGGAGTCCGTTTAATGACAAGTACAAAAAACAGGGAGTTCAATGAACATCAGCAACCGCTCGATCTTCCTTCTCGTTTAAACTCACTTAATACTTAACACTTAAACGATCAATTTCAGAAAAACTACATTTATACCAAAAACTTGTCATCATTGACGTGTAATTTTAAAAACCTAACATGCAACTTGATTGGTCATAGGAAGGTAACTTTAACATAGGTGCTATATCTGTATATGGTAACGGGGAGAGGGGATTGGATAATAATGTCACGTGGGGCAATTAAGCCCTTCCTTCAAACTGGCTACTGTAAACGTCACTAAAAGTACAATGTCCCATTGGCTCTACTCTCTATAGGACCCTAGATTACATGGTCCACTTTGATTGGGTTGGCATTGAACCCACACATTCTTTTCACTTGCGCTTATCAGCATGCAGAATAATTGGCCAGGTGCAGGGAGTAAGCCTGCACCCTAGCTTTCCTTCAATTTATGTTGCAACCATTCCATCATCTCAGTGGCCATGTGTCAATTACTGCTTTGTAGTTTGGCCTTGAGTCTGCCTCTTGGTCTGAGAAAGTTAAGGAGGATTGGGTACGACAAGGCTCCATGTGTAGGTGTGAAAGTCTCATCCCTTTCTGCCGCCTTGCCAAGTGACTAGGACACCGTGAAATCGGCCTCTTCTACAAACGGTTTTGTGTATTTTATTTAGTCCTGTCAGTCGTATACCATCTGTGGCTTATCTCGACCTTGCTGAACAGGAAACTCTGTTATTCTTCTCTTTAACTGCAGGCATTGCTAGCGTATTCCAGCCTGATACGACCTTGGCTTCTTTGCAGGGTTATCTTCAGCGGGGTTTCTCTCCATCTTTACTTCTTGATTTGTTGCTGCGTGCCTCTCCTCCTGAGGCCTTTAGAAACCTCTATTTAATTCTGCTCATGTGCACAGTGGATGTTTGCTCATCTATAAAGTGCTTTTGAGGTAGACATGTGTATAGTTGGTGCCTGCCGCAATCTGTTTTCCTATTAACCGTAAGCAAGCTCCACGATTTCTTTGCTTCTTGCGGTTTCTTGCGTATGTACACATTTTAACTGACGTAATGTCTCCATTGGGCCTATGGCATAAGTTTCTTCATTTTGAAATCAACTGTTTCATTTTAGGCTCAAGATGTCACTTATCCATGGTGTTTCGTCTCTTTATCAGCATTCTCAGGTCATTATATTCTGTATGTGCGTCAGTCTGATTTCTCATGACATCACCAGTTGTCTTCTTTTAGTATCTTCTTGGTATTTTTGGGTATTCCGGTCTGACAAACGTTCTTTTGTCGTTTCTGTAGATATGGATTTCTCAGTGGGTACCTTACTGTCCAGGTTTGCTTAGGTGTCGGCACTTCAATAGGTGCTGTTATTCCGATAGGCATTGGGCAGAGCCCCGCTGCGACTCTGTGCTGTTTTAACTGCTCTTCATACCTCACATATTTTGGCATGAACGTTCCTGGCACTACGAAGGGGGTGGCTAGAGTGAGGATGATGCCTGGCCGGCTGAGATCCCATGTACTTTCATTCGGAGTTGGACCCACATGAGAGTGTGGCCCTGAGTTAAATCGAAAGAGACTGCCCATGTGGACGGCGACAGCCGTGGCGTGAACAGGTCAGAAGCAGAAAGAAAGCAGCTGAGGCCGGCAGACGAGCGCGCACAATGCTTTGGAGGGCATGTGCCATGGGAGCTGGCTGTAGGCCTGCCTGCGCACAGCGCGCCAACAGCTAGAATTACAAGGATGTAGCTGTTGAAGCAGGAGCTGCTTTGACCACTACAGGTTGTGAGAAACACCACACATGCAGTTTCAGGCAGGTAGCACTTCACGTGTGATAAAAGTTAGAAAACATGATGAAACATTGTTCGATTGCATTGCCCAAAGAATTGGGTTACTTCTTCGAGAGAATATAAAAACCTGGGAACCCTCCAACCCCTCAGACAGAAAGGGTTCCTGCTTCTGGCCCTGTACGATCCTCCCCACCTCAACAATCCCCAAGCCACATAATTGGCAAAATGAAGCTGAATTGTTAAAATATAAACTATAAACCACGCCGACAATTATAACGTCTCATCTCCGAGGGGTGTGAGGAAAACTTCTCACCAGCCCGCGAAAAACAGCTGTGGCGACAAACATCGCTAATTAAAACCATTGCTTCATATAACCTGATCAAGAGCAGAAAAAAATTAAACTAGAAGTACTGGCGGGATGGGAAAATTAGAAGGTATGGCCCAGTGCAGGGGACAAACAAGGCAGCAGCTTAGGGGGACCAGATTTTCAAGAAGCAAACCTGCTACAGCCAACAACATAAATGAAGGACTACTTCCCTAACTGCCCCCACCCTACATTTCATCCCTCAAAATCCATGCCCCCAATCCTGCTGCCTGCCCTGTCCTATCCCACAGTATTTCCAGCACTGATCATCAGAGGTGTAGGTAGGGGGTTGGTGGCTGAAGGGGCTAAAGTCCTGGGTCTTTTAGTTATAGCCCGGATAGAAGCTCAGGGGCTGCAACCAAAAAGGCTAGCTAGCCCCTAGTCCCGACATTAGCGTAGCCCCAGATCTTTTCCAGACCAAGCAACACTCCTATTGATCATACTGTGCAGTTTTGAATCCTTATATATGCATGTTAATAACAAAAAGAAGCTATTGCTCTGATTGATATGGCAGGCCCTTCTATTTATACAAATCTTAACTGGTCTCTGTGGTACAACCAGTTAATGCATGCAGGTGGTACCTACTAGTGCTGGTGGTGTTGACCTTCAAGTCATGGCACTAGAGGTGGTGCTTTTGCAGGTGGGGGTGTAACAGGCAGTTCTCCTGTCACGTGTGCTCAGCTCAGGCGTTGGTTTTACGGGTGGCGTTAAACATGATGATGTGGCAGGTCCTGCTGCAACGGCAGGGGGTGGTGCTGCAGTAGTTGGTAGTGGTATAGGTGCAGTGTTCAGTGTTCTGCTGCAAGTGGTGCTGTGGGTGGGGTTGTTACTACAAGTGCTTCTGCACCGGTGCTGCTGCCAGTGGTGGTGCAACAGGTGCAGCACTCTGTTATAGTTGTAAGTGCTGCAGTTCGTATTTTACAGAGGCAGTGTTCTGCAGCAGTAGCACACATTCAGTTCTCTAGTAGAGGTAGCATTGCAGCAGTCATGTGCTATACTCTAGTGCACTTGTTAGTGCTGCAGGTGGTGTTTTACAGATCCAGTGTAGTGCTCCGTAGTAGTGGCACTGGAGCAGTGCTCTAGGTGGAAGAAGTGCAGTGTTTTTCTGCAGGTGTAAGGCTATGTGCCGGTGTGCTGGCCACTCGACCATTGTGGATGCGGGCAGCTATCGTGTAGCAGGGACTCATGAAACATTCTCTTCAGAAGCAGAGTCATCCCGCGCTCTGCTATTACTCCCTCCCTTACATAAGCCATGGACCCTGAATCACTGCATTAAGCACAGAGGTTTCTGTAGCGTGCATGCTTCCCGGGGATCAGTAACGCAGCTGGCTACCCGTGGCCCCTTAAAGAGGAGATGTGGCGTGGTCCACAAAGTACACCAGTTGACCACATCGGTCACACTTCTGTTGCTAGAATCTGGTATGTGATGGTGTGGCACTTGCATGGGGTGTGGTATAGCACGGGGGTGCGGTGTGGGGTACAGAATGTTGCAAAGGATGGGTAAGAGGTGCATTATTTATTATACAAGGAGGTGCAAGATGTGCGTAGAAGAGGATGCTGGATTGCATACATAATATGACACAGTGTGGAGTAAGGAATTGGTGCAGGATTTACTACAATATGGTAAATTATGTGACTGCAAGAGACCCAGGGAAAGTTATAGAATGGAACTGTACTTAATATGGTGAAGAATATGGCTTACATATTATGAAGAATGTGCTACATGATGTGGTACACAATGGTGTATTAAAAACGGCAGCAGGTAGACAACAAATTGTGGTACTGGATGTGAAATAGCATATGGTATAGGATGGGACACTGAGTGGGTCATACAATGTGGGATGGAATGTGGTGTAAAATTTATAGAACGTGGCGCATTATATGGTTAGGGCATGAACATATGATGGGGTCAGTACAGAATGTGGTACATACAGTATGGCGCACATGACTGGTATGAAGTGGTAAAGGATGTGACCCGGGATAAGCTGCAGAGTAGACCCGGACGTGGTCAATGATGTGGTGCAGAAGGGAGGGTACAATCATTGTGGCGGAGGTTGAGGTGTGTGTGACAATCACAGAGCAGCTGCGGGGACACAGATAAGCCTGAGCTCCCTGTCTGCATGTTACACAGGAATCTGTTATCTTTCACAACCCCTCCCTTTCCTTATTACCTCGCGTGCATCACACAATCTTCCTGTCATTCTAACCTGGGAAAACTTTGGACAGGGGCAGGGGCTGGGGGTGCATTATAGGGGCTATATATAGCCCACCCCTGTGCTAACGTTGCCCCCCCCAGGCCTACACCTCAGACCTTGCATGTAACTCATGAATTTGAAAACACCCAGTCTGCGGTCTGCACCATAGAAGCACTATATATGCACCACTCAATATGAGAAAACCCACTGTGCAGTCAGCATCCGAGATGCCATAGACAGTGTCCCACAGACAATCAGAGGACTCTCTTCATGCGACCTGCACCCTAGACGTAATATATGGTGCATCCGTGTGATAGCACCCTGTCCTGTAATAGCAATAGATTCATGCCATATGCTCCTTTGATGCCTTATATAGTGCCCACATATGATGGTCTCACCCCATATTGCCCACTCCTAGATGCTAGTGATAGCCCTCTTCCATGCGGTCTGCACCCTAAACACTATATAGAGAACACCACTGTGACATTCAGTCCTCATGTGGGCTGTACCTCACAGCAGCACTGTGATGACAATCTTACCATGCTGTCCTCCCTACATGCTACCTTCACCACTGTGTCCTCATGCAATCTGTGCCACTGTGATAGCCCTTCCACCACGTGGTCTGCTTCCTGGCTGGACGCATGTAATACGCCACGGCGATAATGCTTCCCCATTCAGTCTGCACCTCACATCAATGTGATAACACCCGCACTGTACTCAATGCAGGATTCCCGCCCGCCCAGGTCACCTGGCCTATCTCTGGCCCATATTTGGGGTGATTTCTTCACTCAGGAGGAGCCTCTCCACCCCCTCACACTAATCTCTGCAGGGCTGCCCAGGGGGCATCAGGGTAGCGTCCAATCAGAGGGGCTGGCCTGGTACCTTTGCTGGCCATTGGCGCACAGGTACAAATCCAGCCCTAGACCTCTGTGGCCCAGTGCTGCTCAGGTGAGGTGGACAGGAGAAGGCACTGTCAGACGGTCATGAACACAGTTTGCCTTTTTTCTAAGCACGGTTCATACACAGTGCCCATGCTCCTCTACATGTACTTATTATTTACCCGCATAAACCCTTTAGTTGGTGTCATGGTGTGAGCTAATTTGCATTGTTGCCTTAGTTTCTATGCACTAAGTTTGTGCGCTGGCTGCTCTGTGTGGTGTGTGCTTGTTTCTCCTCCAGTCTTTTTCATTTGTGCGAGGTGTGTATTTCAGTAGCTCACTTTGGTTTGTAGGCCATGCCACATCTACCATTTACCTCTCTGAAGCGTGCACTAGTGCAAGGTGACTCGTTTGTACTATTTCACTCCATGTTCCGGTGCTGTACTTTCTATTTTTTTAGGGCTCTGTTTATGTGCATGTTATCACCAAGGTGCTGATTTGTGGGCGCCTCATACTTTATTCTGTTTCTAGGCACTACATTCTTAGTCTCAGGGCCTGTTTTACAAAAGCATTTTTCAATGGCAATCTCATTTAAAAACTCTTTGCAAATCATTCCCTCTGTGTTCGGTTGCCAGGGCATTAGTCCCATGTCTAGATGCTACGCTTGAAGCTTCTATGTGCTGATTCTGCAGTGTTCATCCCTGTGCCGCCCTGCAAGCATACCTTGGCATACTCTACTGAGCTCAGTCCCTCACACGTGCTTCTGTGTTCTTACAGTGTTCTCTCCTCAGGGGTACACCCTCTGTGCCCTCCAGTACCCCGCCTCTAGTCACACATGCACCCTGAGCATCTTGCTGTGTGCATCCTCCCACACTGCCAAGTGTGTCCGCAGTGTTCAGACCCTCACACATACCCAAGTTATCCTGCAGTGCCCAGCCCATCACACATGTCCCAATGCTTGCTTAAAATCCTTTTCCTTTATTTTCTTTCAAAATTAATATATTAGTCGAAACAAAAACAAAGTGAAATGTCCTTAATATAGCATCCTCTTGGAGAAACAGATCACAGAGATGTATAATGTTTATATTTTATTAACAACTAAGTAATCCATTTAAAGCTTAGAGGAGTATATGTTGAATTGGACTCGAGATATGTAATCCCTTCATTTTTCACATTGGGAGGGTGCATGGGTTTTGGCTGGGCGACATGGCTTTGGAGGGGGGGTGGAAGTAGGACATGGATTTCTGAGGGGGGTCCCAAGGCTGTCTGTGCCTCGGGCCCCCAAAACTGTTAAGATGGCCCTGATCCTGACCTGTTTTGCATTGATTTCATTGGCCTGTGCATTGGACTTGGGCTCGGCCATTGCACCCAAAAAGCGACTCAAGAGCAACCAAAATATACACACATCACGTTTGTGCATGGGAGAACTTGGCTCTCGGGTGCTCTAAGAGCTCCCAGAGAATCTTTTAATACAATTCTTCTTGCTCTGATTTATGGTCCATATTTACCACCTTTAGCAAGTTCACAGCCATGCATCCATGGAGCTGATTTTATCATCATGTTGGTATTTTCCTCTTCTGTAATTAGTAGAAAAGTTCTGTCTGTTTCAGCTACACCAAATGGCCCGAATGATTCTAAGTCATGCAGACCTTTCTATTATTCGCGATTTTAGATTCTCATAGGACTCCATTGGGTCTGGTATTTACAACAGTTTGTTAATACTGTATGTGGTCATTAGCAATTGTGTACTGCTTTTGCCTGGAGGTGATTACCTCCACACAAAAGGAGTCACAAAAAAAATGTTAGGAACAAAAATCAAAATTTGACAGAATGATGAAACATTCGGTATTCAAAAATACTTGGGGCCAAATTACAGAAACTTTGCACTGGTGCAAATTCAAAGTTGCACGGTATTAGTACTAGGGCAAAGTTTACCCTATTTCTAAAAACATTGGGACATATTAAAAAACTGTTAAACCATGACAAGTAAAGTTTGCCATGGTATAGGCGCCAGAGCAAAAAATACTGCAGTGCAAAAAAGATACATTTTCACTGCATTTTTTCTACCAGAGAAAATGGTGCCCTAGTGCTAACTCGGAAAGGTATTAGCAATAAGGCAAACCTAGCTCTAGTGTTAATATGGAATGGTATTAGTACTAGGGCAAACATTGCCGTGGTGCACAAATGCATCAAAAATATATCTGTTTTGTACTGAGGCAGCTTTTGCTCTGTGCCAAACCAAACTTGTCATGGTGCATCCTTTCTTTATTCTACAAATGGTTTATTACAAACCTTAAACAGCTAAACAAATGATCATATACATGAAAACTATGTTTTTGTCACCATACCCATTATACAATCTTCAGTTTCTTTAAAAATTGAATTGCACTCATTAAAACTGATGTAGCACTACCATGTACAACAAAACACCACACTAATTCCACACGTATAACGGAAAAAAATAAACACTGGTAGTTTTTTTTTCTTGGTTCCTGCAAGTAGGTACACTCTGCAATAAAATGTTTTAATGTGTACTAATGCTCACCGCAAAACCGGTCCTCATACCTGGTATGGATAACACTTCAGCTGTGTGGAGCAAGTTAAATCGAAATCTCAGAAAGGCGTCTCTAAAAGCTATGGACATTGGGTTGGGTAGTTCATAAGGGTCCCCTCATTTTTGGATTCTCTTGCAATTTCACTGAAAGACTTATATTCTGATCTCTTTTCATAAGTTAATATCCAATCGCTGTGCAGAAATGTTTTGTTCACCTGTTCAGGGGTTTCCACCAGAGCTACACAAGTCACATCGTGTTTCTCCAAAATGATGATGCATTTTTCCTTAAAGGAGGAGATCAGACCTCCATGAGGTTCAGACGGTGCATTGGTTTTCTTATATGTTCCACTGTTTTTAGTAATAGCCCTTCCCCATTCCCATTTTTGCCCCGATGGGGCTCAATGGGAATGGGGAAGGCGGTAATAACGGTACCACAAATTGCAGTACCGTTATTACCTCCAAAGTCTCTTTGCGGTCCTGTCCTTAATGCCTGGTAAAACCAGACGTTAAGGGAGGACCCGCAAAGGGACCTCGGAATAGGGCGGTAAGGGATTACCGGCACCAGTGCCCTTACCGGTACCGGTAATCCCTTACCGCCCGGGTCGTAATGAGGCCCAATATGTTCTGCCGTTCACGTTTCCATTGCCACAATGCCATGATAGCTGATAAACTGCAAGAGTTGAGAACCTGATGCAAAGTTTACTGTGGAACATGCGAGTCAGAGGTTGCAGTTAAGACATCCAATGTCACCTTTCATCCTCCCAAATGTAATTTAAAAAGAGCGATATTGAAAAAGATGACATCCATTCACTGCAGGGTGACGTCTAGACTACGCACCTTGAACCATTGGCCACTTCCGGGTGCATTTTAGCACCCTGTAGTGGTAATAAAAGGAGGTGTTGCGACGATATGGGTGGAAAGCCATGATCCCGGGCAATGGACAGGGCTACCCAGGCCATGAATAACCACCGGATACGTGCCAATAAACTATATAACACACATTCTGCTTGCAATATGCACACTGACTGGTATCATAGGAGCATTAATCAATATTGAGCAATTAATCAATATTGTTTCTTCAGTGTGCCTAACACAGGGGAAGGGGAAGACACACGCACGCCTTACAGCACTGTCCACACCATATCCTTATTGGCACGTTTATTCAAATTACTTTATGAAGCCATCAAATAAAATCACTACACACCGAATTTTGGGCTGGAATACTCGGCTATATGATATGCAAACGAGCATTAACATGTGCACATGCCTCTATCCATGGCTGTCATCCCTGAGTATCTATCTGAGAGGAAATATATGTGGTGTGAGTCATTGTGCATTTTTGGAGAATAAGTCACTGTGTGTTCGCGCGCGTGTGTGTATGCATGTGTGCGTGCGTATGCATCGGTGCATGTCTGTGTTTACATTAAGTATGGGTATATGTGCTCACTTTCTATAGTGGCAGATAGATACTGCCAGCCATATACAACAGAAACACTTTTGAAGTCACAAAGGTGAGGGAGCCTTGCTAGTAGCTGATGGCCATATTAGTCCAAGCATAAGTGAGGGGGCTTTGCATGTCTTTATTAGGTGTAGGGCTGTAGGTAATGTGTTCCCTTTAATTGAGAATGTTATGCTCCCAATTTCTCTGCAGCCCTTTAGTAATTCTACCCTCCCTAATCCAAAGCATTGCTGACTTTCTTCCTTCTCGCCTCCCCTTTCAAAACATCCCTGTATCCTAGTTCTCCTCCCATCAATAACAGCCTGATTCTCTGCACCTACTCACATCCAGCACATGCACAGAAATGTGTCCATGTTTTCCCAAAGGTGCACTCCGTCAAAAGGAGACTTATGTGTTCAAGTAGTTCGGCTTCTGTGGTGCTATGAGGAACTCCTTGGAATCCCTGTGCCCACAGATCATCCACTTTGCCTGACAGTGCATCTTCTCCCCAAGGTATAGTGCTTTCCTCCTGTTATAAATGCACGGTCCCCTACCAAAGTGGGGCAAGAATTAAGCAGATGTATAAAAGATTGGGACGTTATAATATTCCTTAGGGTTCAGGATATTTTTATGCTGGGAAAGAGAACATTGTGATTATTAATGATGCTACATTCTGCACAGCTTTAATAGAATTCTGCTTAAGAGGCGCTCAGACTACATTATATGCACAGCAAGGGAATTATTTTAATACACTTCCTTAAAGCAAGATGTTTCTGCCGTCATAACCTCCTCTTATAAAGCCCACTAACTACCCCTTTTAAAATCTTGGTCAAACACTGCATGCTTAGTCTTTTATTAAATAGTGTTATTAGCAGTATTTGTCCATTCAAAAATGCAATTACACTACTACATTTCATTTTATTTTTATTTAATTACTTGTAGCGCAAACATAGCTTAAGAGCAGCGGGGCACTTTACAACATGATTGTGCCAGAATTGGTCTTGGCATTTCATACATTCATGCAGTACTGTTGATGGAGGCAGAGAGAGATTTGTACTCGTCCGCCAGGTATTGTTGGAAGACAATAGAAGTATATGAAGTATACAGTACTATGTGAAACCAAAAGGAATGTCTCCATAAGAATGCAAGAGAGCGAAGACATGAAAAGGTGGGGGATGGCACTTGTGTTGGAAGTGTTCCTTTGTCGATCATAATCAATTTCACCATCCAACTCGTTTGTAGTTCCCCCCACTCCTAGTCTAATAACATTATTTATGGGAAGGTGGTTACACACTAACCCTCGTTTAGGCTTGGGGACTACATTGAGTGAATCTTCTATGGTATGTTTGCTCTTTGGTAAATTAAGGTAAAAACAGAGAAAGGGAATGAAAAGACAGCAGGAAAAAAAATAAAGCCTTTGTAATGGCAAGAAAGATATGATGTGGGTGGATCAACAAACCAGCGCCAAACGATTTGTTTCGTACGGCGTTCCACGTTTGTATATACACAGTGTACACAATGAAAGAATATGTTTAGTCGAACCATGGACAATTGAGAGGCTCTGTACATTATATTTGGTACGGGAACCTTCGTAATACCAATCTGTAGAGGACCAACCCTATATTCTTATATACCATTGCTACACAGATAGATATAGATCTGGAATTTAAAAAAAAAAGTTATATAAAGGATGCAACTCTTTCCTTCATACAAACCTCATATTTTGCCTCCCTTACTATTCCAACTTAGATAACTAAACATTGAAAGGCTTTTGAATCAAGGTCTACTTATGTTTAGAGTGACTATTAGCTTTCTATATATCAACTTCGGATGGGTCATTTGGGCTAATTATGGAAATGTATTAACTGTGACAACCTATTGGACCTATCATATTCTGTTTTATAACATTAAGAAATTGGATTTGATTTTGTTTCAACTTTGCTATTTGCAAAACTTGAAAAAGCCATATGTGTGGGCGAAACACAAGCAAAGGTGTAAGGTTAGCATTTACTATCAAAGTACAATAATAATCATTTTCTGATTTAGTAATTTATTTGAAAAACGCAATAGGATACTAGATTCAAACAAATCAATTTAAGTTTGCCTTCCTATGCGTATGGTCACATTTAGGGACTGATTGACGTGAATGACATAAACCAAATCTCTCACTTAGCACTGAAACAATATAAACACTGTGGCCCTCATTACGACCCTGGCGTTAAGGGATTACCGTTACCGGTAAGGTCCCTTTGCGGGTCCCGACCTTAACGGCTGGTCTGTACCAGCCGTTAAGGTAAGGACCTGCAAAGGGACCTTGAAGGTGATTACAGCACCGCATTTTGCGGTACCGTAATTACTGTCTTCCCCATTCCCATTGAGCCCTATGGGGCAAAAATGGGAATGGGGAAGGGCCAATGGTAAATGGGGAATTACCGCCCGCCAACCTTGGAATGGGGCGGTAATTCCCCATCTCACCATGGCGGATCAGGTAAATTACCGGCGTTAACCATGGCGCAAATAGCGCCATTGGTTAACGCCAGGGTTGTAATGAGGGCCTGTGACATTTGTTGTATAATAGATAAATGAAAAGAATATGGCACACTGGGTATATTGTTGTATATCTCAATGGATTGTCTCAAATCACATATCTGAACCAAATTAAATACTTTCCAGATAAGAAATTCAAGAATAATTAGACAACACATCACTGACAGTTATAGGCGGTAAACCTGTTGTGTGTAAAAAAACCACATTTTCTGTAAGTCAGACATTTTAGCTCTTATAACTTTATCTTTTTATGTCTGTGAAGATAAATTTCGATGTCAGCCACATCGGAACAAAAATAATCAGAGCTTCTATTAAGTCCTTTTTTAACATACTTTTGGGTTACAATAGAGAAAAAAAAAGGTTTCAGGAAGTCATGCAATCCCATAGATTGCCATGGGAGTGTTTGACTTCCTGTTTATGGCTTTCTTCTGACAATCATAATATCCAAAAAAGACTTACCTGAATTGTTGTAAGCTGGTGAGGTACTAGAAGACCTGACAAAACATGTGCACTTTCTAATTATGTTTTGCTACTGAAAACCATGCAGGCAAAAGCTAAACGTCACAAGATGAGGGATCAGAACTGGCCCTTGGCATTCTTTCGAATGAATTGGTGCTGGATGTCATGCAACCATAAACCATGCATCCCACAATGCAATATGCTGAGCTCGTGGAAGCAATGCAGCTGTAAACCAAACTTCAGAAAATACCCACATTTAGTTTCAGACAACATTGAAAACATCTAGGCCTAGAGGTGAGCATGTCTGCCTCTATACTCAGAGCAACAGTATCCTTTGAAGAAATATGTTCATCTCTGGTGTTGACCACATGCATCCATGTAAAGCTTAATTTAATCCACCTGTTCTGTAATTCCTCTGCCTTCTGCGACTGGTACCAGCATATGTCCTCCCTGGTCAATGACCGAATGTGCTTTATTTTTTGCTTATTGGTGAAATTGCTAGTAGACTGTGTAATATTGTGGTATCGTTGTGCTATGCTGTTTCACTAAATGGTGTAACAGGAAAGGATGTGTTGTATTTTACACTTCCCTGCCTGAATAAGCAGGCTGATGACATCATGTAACTTCCATGTGCTGAGTGTTCCATGGGCGCAGTTAAGAGAACTGACAAGCAATGTTCCACCTAATAATTTTTCTCCAAGTGCGGAAATGTCAGGCTTTCGTGCACCTATTAATTTCCATGTTCTCAACTGACTAACGAGCTAAGTCACTTTGTGCGCATGCGCATTTACAGGGTAATTCATAGAAATTCGCACAAAAGTGGCGCACGCGACTGGCGCACAGCATGCCCGTGCGAATGTCTGCGCTAGCCGCGTGCGCTAAAATCGATTTCCGCGCACAGCGTATTCATGGATTTTCGCATCCAAAACCAGCCGTGGCGCAGCGACCCTGCAGCAGCGCCAGTTACGCCCCCAAGAACGCCCTTGCGCAAGGAAAAGACTTCAAAATCCCCAAATAATCGCAAAGGGCTGCGCTAACCCTGGACCAGTTCACAGGGCTGGCAAACAGCAAACGCCAAGCGGGGAACGTGTATTTCAGTGGTTCGCGGGAAGTTCCACACGCGATTGTCCTGTGTACGTGTGCATCAGGGGTGCGCGGGAAGTTCCACACGCAAAATCAGCACTGTACGTGTATTTCAGGGGTGCGCGGGAAGTTCCACACGCGATTTCAGCAGGGTACGTGTATTTCAGGGGTGCGCGGGAAGTTCCACACGCGATTGGCCCCGTGCGAGCAGGGTACGTGTATTTCAGGGGTGCGTGGGAAGTTCCACACGCGATTTCAGCAGGGTACGTGTATTTCAGGGGTGCGCGTGAAGTTCCACACGCGATTCCATCAGGGTACGTGTATTTCAGGGGTGTGCGGGAAGTTCCACACTCAATTTCAGCAGGGTACGTGTATTTCAGTGGTGTGCGGGAAGTTCCACACGTGATTCCATCAGGGTACGTGTATTTCAGGGGTGCGCAGGAAGTTCCACACACGATTGGCCCCGTGCAAGCAGGATATGTGTATTCCAGGGGTGCGCGGGAAGTTCCACACGCGATTTCAGCAGGGTACGTGTATTTCAGGGGTTCTGGGGAGTACTACACGTGAATTGGCCGTGTGGGTCCTCCCAGGTGTACGCTCTACAACCTCCACGGCCCCTGCAGGCAGCCCACACCACGGGGGACTACCCTGCACCCCTGCTCATGTCCTGCAGGCAGCCCATCCACCATGGGCATGCCCCCCAGCCAACCCACATGGCACCTTGCACTACTGATCAACAATGCATGTCTCCCACCACCCCCACCCCCCAGCAGTGCAGGGGTAGCCTCCACCAGGCCCCCACCCATGTCTACCCCAGCCACCAGGGGCAGCCCCCACCAGGCCCCCACTCATGTCCCCCTGCACCCCCACCCCCCAGCAGTGCAGGGGCAGCCTCCACCAGGCCCCCACCCATGTCTACCACCACCCCCACCCCCCAGCCACCAGGGGCAGCCTCCACCAGGCCCCCACTCATGTCTCCCACCACCCCCACCCCCCAGCAGTACAGGGGCAGCCTCCACCAGGTCCCCACCCATGTCTACCACCACCCCCACCACCCAGCCACCAGGGGCAGCCTCCACCAGGCCCCCACTCATGTCTCCCACCACCCCCACACCCCAGCAGTGCAGGGGCAGCCTCCACCAGGCCCCCACTCATGTCCCCCTGCACCCCCACCCCCCAGCAGTGCAGGGGCAGCCTCCACCAGGCCCCCACTCATGTCTACCACTACCCCCACCCCCCAGCCACCAGGGGCAGCCTCCACCAGGCCCCCACTCATGTCCCCCTGCACCCCCACCCCCCAGCAGTGCAGGGGCAGCCTCCACCAGGCCCCCACCCATGTCTACCACCACCCCCACCCCCCAGCCACCAGGGGCAGCCTCCACAGGCCCCCACTCATGTCTCCCACCACCCCCACCCCCCAGCAGTGCAGGGGCAGCCTCCACCAGGCCCCCACCCATGTCTACCACCACCCCCACCCCCCAGCCACCAGGGGCAGCCTCCACCAGGCCCCCACTCATGTCCCCCTGCACCCCCACCCCCCAGCAGTGCAGGGGCAGCCTCCACCAGGCCCCCACCCATGTCTACCACCACCCCCACCCCCTAGCCACCAGGGGCAGCCTCCACCAGGCCCCCACTCATGTCTCCCACCACCCCCACTCCCCAGCAGTGCAGGGGCAGCCTCCACCAGGCCCCCACCCATGTCTACCACCACCCCCACCCCCTAGCCACCAGGGGCAGCCTCCACCAGGCCCCCACTCATGTCTCCCACTGCCCCCACACCCCAGCAGTGCAGGGGCAGCCTCCACCAGGCCCCCACTCATGTCCCCCTGCACCCCCACCCCCCAGCAGTGCAGGGGCAGCCTCCACCAGGCCCCCACTCATGTCTACCACCACCCCCACCCCCCAGCCACCAGGGGCAGCCTCCACCAGGCCCCCACTCATGTCCCCCTGCACCCTCACCCCCCAGCAGTGCAGGGGCAGCCTCCACCAGGCCCCCACCCATGTCTCCCACCACCCCCTACCCCCCAGCAGTCAGGGGCACCCTCCACCAGGCCCCCACTCATGTCTACCACCACCCCCATCCCCCAGCCACCAGGGGCAGATTCCACCAGGCCCCCACTCATGTCGCTCACCACCCCCACCCCCCAGCAGTGCAGGGGCAGCCTCCACCAGGCCCCCACTCATGTCCGCCTGCACCCCCACCCCCCAGCGGTGCAGGGGCAGCCTCCACCAGGCCCCCACCCATGTCTACCACCACCCCCACCCCCAGCCACCAGGGGCAGCCTCCACCAGGCCCCCACTCATGTCTCCCACCACCCCCACCCACCAGCAGTGCAGGGGCAGCCTCCACCAGGCCCCCACTCATGTCCCCCTGCACCCCCACCCCCCAGCAGTGCAGGGGCAGCCTCCACCAGGCCCCCACTCATGTCCCCCTGCATCCCGACCCCCCAGCAGTGCAGGGGCAGACTTCACCAGGCCCCCACCCATGTCTACCACCACCCCCACCCCCCAGCCACCAGGGGCAGCCTCCACCAGGCCCCCACTCATGTCTCCCACCACCCCCACCCCCCAGCAGTGCAGGGGCAGCCTCCACCAGGCCCCCACTCATGTCCCCCTGCACCCCCACCCCCCAGCAGTGCAGGGGCAGCCTCCACCAGGCCCCCACCCATGTCTACCACCACCCCCACCCCCCAGCCACCAGGGGCAGCCTCCACCAGGCCCCCACTCATGTCTCCCACCCCCCCACCCCCCAGCAGTGCAGGGGCAGCCTCCACCAGGCCCCCACTCATGTCTCCCACCACCCCCACCCCCCAGCAGTGCAGGGGCAGCCTCCACCAGGCCCCCACTCATGTCCCCCTGCACCCCCACCCCCCAGCAGTGCAGGGGCAGCCTCCACCAGGCCCCCACCCATGTCTACCACCACCCCCACCCCCCAGCCACCAGGGGCAGCCTCCACCAGGCCCCCACTCATGTCTCTCACCACCCCCACCCCCCAGCAGTGCAGGGGCAGCCTCCACCAGGCCCCCACTCATTTCTCCCACCACCCCCACCCCCAGCAGTGCAGGGGCAGCCTCCACCAGGCCCCCACTCATGTTTCCCACCACCCCCACCCCCCAGCACTGTGGGGCAACAGCCAGCAGGCCCCCACTCATGTCCAACTCATGTACCCCTGCACCCCCACCTCCCAGCACTGTGGGGCACCTGCCAGCAGGCCCCCACTCATGTCCAACTCATGTCCCCCTGCACCCCCACCCCACAGCAGTGCAGGGGCAGCCTCCACCAGGCCCCCACTCATGTCTACCACCACCCCCACCCCCCAGCCACCAGGGGCAGCCTCCACCAGGCCCCCACTCATGTCCCCCTGCACCCCCACCCCCCAGCAGTGCAGGGGCAGCCTCCACCAGGCCCCCACCCATGTCTCCCACCACCCCCACCCCCAGCCACCAGGGGCAGCCTCCACCAGGCCCCCACTCATGTCTCCCACCACCCCTACCCCCCAGCAGTGCAGGGGCAGCCTCCACCAGGCCCCCACTCATGTCACCCTGCACTCCCACCCCCCAGCAGTGCAGGGGCAGCCTCCACCAGGCCCCCACCCATGTCTCCCACCACCCCCACCCCCAGCCACCAGGGGCAGCCTCCACTAGGCCCCCACTCATGTCTCCAACCCCCCCACCCCCCAGCAGTGCAGGGGCAGCCTCCACCAGGCCCCCACTCATGTCTCCCACCACCCCCACCCACCAGCAGTGCAGGGGCAGCCTCCACCAGGCCCCCACTCATGTCCCCCTGCACCCCCACCCCCCAGCAGTGCAGGGGCAGCCTCCACCAGGCCCTCACCCATGTCTACCACCACCCCCACCCCCCAGCCACCAGGGGCAGCCTCCACCAGGCCCCCACTCATGTCTCCCACCACCCCCACCCCCCAGCAGTGCAGGGGCAGCCTCCACCAGGCCCCCACTCATTTCTCCCACCACCCCCACCCCCAGCAGTGCAGGGGCAGCCTCCACCAGGCCCCCACTCATGTCTCCCACCACCCCCACCCCCCAGCACTGTGGGGCACCTGCCAGCAGGCCCCCACTCATGTCCATCTCATGTACCCCTGCACCCCCACCCCCCAGCACTGTGGGGCATCTGCCAGCAGGCCCCCACTCATGTCCAACTCATGTCCCCCTGCACCCCCACCACACAGCAGTGCAGGGGTAGCCTCCACCACGCCTCCACTCATGTCTACCACCACCCCCACCCCCCAGCCACCAGGGGCAGCCTCCACCAGGCCCCCACTCATGTCCCCCTGCACACCCACGCCCCAGCAGTGCAGGGGCAGCCTCCACCAGGCCCCCACCCATGTCTCCCACCACCCCCACCCCCAGCCACCAGGGGCAGCCTCCACCAGGCCCCCACTCATGTCTCCCACCACCCCTACCCCCCAGCAGTGCAGGGGAAGCCTCCACCAGGCCCCCACTCATGTCCCCCTGCACTCCCACCCCCCAGCAGGGCAGGGGCAGCCTCCACCAGGCCCCCACCCATGTCTCCCACCACCCCCACCCCCAGCCACCAGGGGCAGCCTCCACCAGGCCCCCACTCATGTCTCCCACCACCTCCACCCCCCAGCAGTGCAGGGGCAGCCTCCACCAGGCCCCCACTCATGTCCCCCTGCACCCCCACCCCCCAGCAGTGCAGGGGCAGCCTCCACCAGGCCCCCACCCATGTCTACCACCACCCCCACCCCCCAGCCACCAGGGGCAGCCTCCACCAGGCCCCCACTCATGTCTCCCACCACCCCCACCCCCCAGCAGTGCAGGGGCAGCCTCCACCAGGCCCCCACTCATGTCCCCCTGCACCCCCACCCTCCAGCAGTGCAGGGGCAGCCTCCACCAGGCCCCCACGCATGTCTACCACCACCCCCACCCCCCAGCCACCATGGGTAGCCTCCACCAGGCCCCCACTCATGTCTCCCACCACCCCCACCCCCCAGCAGTGCAGGGGCAGCCTCCACCAGGCCCCCACTCATGTCTGTCTCCCACCACCCCCACCCCCCAGCAGTGCAGGGGCAGCCTCCACCAGGCCCCCACTCATGTCTCCCACCACCCCCACCCCCCAACACTGTGGGGCACCTGCCAGCAGGCCCCCACTCATGTCCAACTCATGTACCCCTGCACCCCCACCCCCCAGCACTGTGGGGCACCTGCCAGCAGGCCCCCACTCATTTCCAACTCATGTCCCCCTGCACCCCCACCCCCCAGCAGTGCAGGGGCAGCCTCCACCAGGCCCCCACTCATGTCTACCACCACCGCCATCCCCCAGCCACCAGGGGCAGCCTCCACCAGGCCCCCACTCATGTCCCCCTGCACCCCCAACCCCCAGCAGTGCAGGGGCAGCCTCCACCAGGCCCCCACCCATGTCTCTCACCACCCCCTACCCCCCAGCAGTCAGGGGCACCCTCCACCAGGCCCCCACTCATGTCTACCACCACCCCCATCCCCCAGCCACCAGGGGCAGATTCCACCAGGCCCCCACTCATGTCTCCCACCACCCCCACCCACCAGCAGTGCAGGGGCAGCCTCCACCAGGCCCCCACTCATGTCTCCCACCACCGCAACCCCCCAGCAGTGCAGGGGCAGCCTCCACCAGGCCCCCACTCATGTCCCCCTGCACCCCCACCCCCCAGCAGTGCAGGCGGCCTCCACCAGGCCCCCACCCATGTCTACCACCACCCCCACCCCCCAGCCACCAGGGGCAGCCTCCACCAGGCCCCCACTCATGTCTCCCACCACCCCCACCCCCCAGCACTGTGGGGCACCTGCCAGCAGGCCCCCACTCATGTCCAACTCATGTCCCCCTGCACCCCCACCCCACAGCAGTGCAGGGGCAGCTTCCACAAGGCCCACACTCATGTCTACCACCACCCCCACCCCCCAGCCACCAGGGGCAGCCTCCACCAGGCCCCCACTCATGTCCCCCTGCACCCCCACCCCCCAGCAGTGCAGGGGCAGCCTCCACCAGGCCCCCACCCATGTCTCCCACCACCCCCACCCCCAGCCACCAGGGGCAGCCTCCACCAGGCCCCCACTCATGTCTCCCACCACCCCTAACCCCCAGCAGTGCAGGGGCAGCCTCCACCAGGCCCCCACTCATGTCCCCCTGCACTCCCACCCCCCAGCAGTGCAGGGGCAGCCTCCACCAGGCCCCCACCCATGTCTCCCACCACCCCCACCCCCAGCCACCAGGGGCAGCCTCCACCAGGCCCCCACTCATGTCTCCCACCACCCCCACCCCCCAGCAGTGCAGGGCAGCCTCCACCAGGCCCCCACTCATGTCCCCCTGCACCCACACACCCAGCAGTGCAGGGGCAGCCTCCACCAGGCCCCCACCCATGTCTACCACCACCCCCACCACCCAGCCACCAGGGGCAGCCTCCACCAGGCCCCCACTCATGTCTCCCACCACCCCCACCCCCCAGCAGTGCAGGGGCAGCCTCCACCAGGCCCCCACTCATGTCCCCCTGCACCCCCACCCTCCAGCAGTGCGGGGGCAGCCTCCACCAGGCCCCCACCCATGTCTACCACCACCCCCACCCCCCAGCCACCATGCGTAGCCTCCACCAGGCCCCCACTCATGTCTCCCACCACCCCCACCCCCCAGCAGTGCAGGGGCAGCCTCCACCAGGCCCTCACTCATGTCTCCCACCACCCCCACCCCCCAGCAGTGCAGGGGCAGCCTCCACCAGGCCCCCACTCATGTCTCCCACCACCCCCACCCCCCAGCACTGTGGGGCACCTGCCAGCAGGCCCCCACTCATGTCCAACTCATGTACCCCTGCACCCCCACCCCCCAGCACTGTGGGGCACCTGCCAGCAGGCCCCCACTCATGTCCAACTCATGTCCCCCTGCACCCCCACCCCCCAGCAGTGCAGGGGCAGCCTCCACCAGGCCCCCACTCATGTCTACCACCACCCCCACCCCCCAGCCACCAGGGGCAGCCTCCACAAGGCCCCACCCATGTCTCTCACCACCCCCTACCCCCCAGCAGTCAGGGGCACCCTCCACCAGGCCCCCACTCATGTCTACCACCACCCCCATCCCCCAGCCACCAGGGGCAGATTCCATCAGGCCCCCACTCATGTCTCCCACCACCCCCACCCACCAGCAGTGCAGGGGCAGCCTCCACCAGGCCCCCACTCATGTCCCCCTGCACCCCCATCCCCCAGCAGTGCAGGGGCAGCCTCCACCAGGCCCCCACCCATGTCTACCACCACCCCCACCCTCAGCCACCAGGGGCAGCCTCCACCAGGCCCCCACTCATGTCTCCCACCACCCCCACCCCCCAGCAGTGCAGGGGCAGCCTCAACCAGGCCCCCACTCATGTCCCCCTGCACCCCCACCCCCCAGCAGTGCAGGGGCAGCCTCCACCAGGCCCCCACCCATGTCTACCACCACCCCCCAGCCACCAGGAGCAGCCTCCACCAGGCCCCCACTCATGTCTCCCACCGCCCCCACCCCCCAGCAGTGCAGGGGCAGCCTCCACCAGGCCCCCACTCATGTCTCCCACCACCCCCACCCCCCAGCAGTGCAGGGGCAGCCTCCACCAGGCCCCCACTCATGTCTGTCTCCCACCACCCCCACCCCCCAGCAGTGCAGGGGCAGCCTCCACCAGGCCCCCACTCATGTCTCCCACCACCCGCACCCCCCAACACTGTGGGGCACCTGCCAGCAGGCCCCCACTCATGTCCAACTCATGTACCCCTGCACCCCCACCCCCCAGCACTGTGGGGCACCTGCCAGCAGGCCCCCACTCATGTCCAACTCATGTCCCGCTGCACCCCCACCCCCCAGCAGTGCAGGGGCAGCGTCCACCAGGCCCCCACTCATGTCTACCACCACCCCCAACCCCCAGCCACCAGGGGTAGCCTCCACCAGGCCCCCACTCATGTCCCCCTGCACCCCCAACCCCCAGCAGTGCAGGGGCAGCCTCCACCAGGCCCCCACCCATGTCTCTCACCACCCCCTACCCCCCAGCAGTCAGGGGCACCCTCCACCAGGCCCCCACTCATGTCTACCACCACCCCCATCCCCCAGCCACCAGGGGCAGATTCCACCAGGCCCCCACTCATGTCTCCCACCACCCCCACCCACCAGCAGTGCAGGGGCAGCCTCCACCAGGCCCCCACTCATGTCTCCCACCACCGCAACCCCCCAGCAGTGCAGGGGCAGCCTCCACCAGTCCCCCACTCATGTCCCCCTGCACCCCCACCCCCCAGCAGTGCAGGGGCAGCCTCCACCAGGCCCCCACCCATGTCTACCACCACCCCCAGCCACCAGGGGCAGCCTCCACCAGGCCCCCACTCATGTCTCCCACCACCCCCACCCCCCAGCAGTGCAGGGGCAGCCTCCACCAGGCCCCCACTCATTTCTCCCACCACCCCCACCCCCAGCAGTGCAGGGGCAGCCTCCACCAGGCCCCCACTCATGTCTCCCACCACCCCCACCCCCCAGCACTGTGGGGCACCTGCCAGCAGGCCCCCACTCATGTCCAACTCATGTCCCCCTCCACCCCCACCCCACAGCAGTGCAGGGGCAGCTTCCACCAGGCCCCCACTCATGTCTACCACCACCCCCACCCCCCAGCCACCAGGGGCAGCCTCCACCAGGCCCCCACTCATGTCCCCCTGCACCCCCACCCCCCAGCAGTGCAGGGGCAGCCTCCACCAGGCCCCCACCCATGTCTCCACCACCCCCACCCCCAGCCACCAGGGGCAGCCTCCACCAGGCCCCCACTCATGTCTCCCACCACCCCTAACCCCCAGCAGTGCAGGGGCAGCCTCCACCAGGCCCCCACTCATGTCCCCCTGCACTCCCACCCCCCAGCAGTGCAGGGGCAGCCTCCACCAGGCCCCCACCCATGTCTCCCACCACCCCCACCCCCAGCCACCAGGGGCAGCCTCCACCAGGCCCCCACTCATGTCTCCCACCACCCCCACCCCCCAGCAGTGCAGGGGCAGCCTCCACCAGGCCCCCACTCATGTCCCCCTGCACCCACACCCCCCAGCAGTGCAGGGGCAGCCTCCACCAGGCCCCCACCCATGTCTACCACCACCCCCACCCCCCAGCCACCAGGGGCAGCCTCCACCAGGCCCCCACTCATGTCTCCCACCACCCCCACCCCCCAGCAGTGCAGGGGCAGCCTCCACCAGGCCCCCACTCATATCCCCCTGCACCCCCACCCTCCAGCAGTGCGGGGGCAGCCTCCACCAGGCCCCCACCCATGTCTACCACCACCCCCACCTCCCAGCCACCATGGGTAGCCTCCACCAGGACCCCACTCATGTCTCCCACCACCCCCACCCCCCAGCAGTGCAGGGGCAGCCTCCACCAGGCCCTCACTCATGTCTCCCACCACCCCCACCCCCCAGCAGTGCAGGGGCAGCCTCCACCAGGCCCCCACTCATGTCTCCCACCACCCCCACCCCCCAGCACTGTGGGGCACCTGCCAGCAGGCCCCCACTCATGTCCAACTCATGTACCCCTGCACCCCCACCCCCCAGCACTGTGGGGCACCTGCCAGCAGGCCCCCACTCATGTCCAACTCATGTCCCCCTGCACCCCCACCCCCCAGCAGTGCAGGGGCAGCCTCCACCAGGCCCCCACTCATGTCTACCACCACCCCCACCCCCCAGCCACCAGGGGCAGCCTCCACCAGGCCCCACCCATGTCTCTCCCCACCCCCTACCCCCCAGCAGTCAGGGGCACCCTCCACCAGGCCCCCACTCATGTCTACCACCACCCCCATCCCCCAGCCACCAGGGGCAGATTCCACCAGGCCCCCACTCATGTCTCCCACCACCCCCACCCACCCGCAGTGCAGGGGCAGCCTCCACCAGGCCCCCACTCATGTCCCCCTGCACCCCCATCCCCCAGCAGTGCAGGGGCAGCCTCCACCAGGCCCCCACCCATGTCTACCACCACCCCCACCCCAGCCACCAGGGGCAGCCTCCACCAGGCCCCCACTCATGTCTCCCACCACCCCCACCCCCCAGCAGTGCAGGGGCAGCCTCAACCAGGCCCCCACTCATGTCCCCCTGCACCCCCACCCCCCAGCAGTGCAGGGGCAGCCTCCACCAGGCCCCCACCCATGTCTACCACCACCCCCACCCCCCAGCCACCAGGGGCAGCCTCCACCAGGCCCCCACTCATGTCTCCCACCGCCCCCACCCCCCAGCAGTGCAGGGGCAGCCTCCACCAGGCCCCCACCCATGTCTCCCACCACCCCCACCCCCAGCCACCAGGGGCAGCCTCCACCAGGCCCCCACTCATGTCTCCCACCACCCCCACCCCCAAACAGTGCAGGGGCAGCCTCCACCAGGCCCCCACTCATGTCCCCCTGCACCCACACCCCCCAGCAGTGCAGGGGCAGCCTCCACCAGGCCCCCACTCATGTCTCCCACCGCCCCCACCCCCCAGCAGTGCAGGGGCAGCCTCCACCAGGCCCCCACCCATGTCTCCCACCACCCCCACCCCCAGCCACCAGGGGCAGCCTCCACCAGGCCCCCACTCATGCCTCCCACCACCCCCACCCCCCAGCAGTGCAGGGGCAGCCTCCACCAGGCCCCCACTCATGTCCCCCTGCACCCACACCCCCCATCAGTGCAGGGGCAGCCTCCACCAGGCCCCCACCCATGTCTACCACCACCCCCACCCCCCAGCCACCAGGGGCAGCCTCCACCAGGCCCCACTCATGTCCCCCACCACCCCCACCCCCCAGCAGTGCAGGGGCAGCCTCCACCAGGCCCCCACTCATGTCCCCCTGCACCCCCACCCTCCAGCAGTGCGGGGGCAGCCTCCACCAGGCCCCCACCCATGTCTACCACCACCCCCACCCCCCAGCCACCATGGGTAGCCTCCACCAGGCCCCCACTCATGTCTCCCACCACCCCCACCCCCCAGCAGTGCAGGGGCAGCCTCCACCAGGCCCTCACTCATGTCTCCCACCACCCCCACCCCCCAGCAGTGCAGGGGCAGCCTCCACCAGGCCCCCACTCATGTCTCCCACCACCCCCACCCCCCAGCACTGTGGGGCACCTGCCAGCAGGCCCCCACTCATGTCCAACTCATGTACCCCTGCACCCCCACCCCCCAGCACTGTGGGGCACCTGCCAGCAGGCCCCCACTCATGTCCAACTCATGTCCCCCTGCACCCCCACCCCCCAGCAGTGCAGGGGCAGCCTCCACCAGGCCCCCACTCATGTCTACCACCACCCCCACCCCCCAGCCACCAGGGGCAGCCTCCACCAGGCCCCACCCATGTCTCTCACCACCCCCTACCCCCCAGCAGTCAGGGGCACCCTCCACCAGGCCCCCACTCATGTCTACCACCACCCCCATCCCCCAGCCACCAGGGGCAGATTCCACCAGGCCCCCACTCATGTCTCCCATCACCCCCACCCCCCAGCAGTGCAGGGGCAGCCTCCACCAGGCCCCCACTCATGTCTCCCACCACCCCCACCCCCCAACACTGTGGGGCACCTGCCAGCAGGCCCCCACTCATGTCCAACTCATGTACCCCTGCACCCCCACCCCCCAGCACTGTGGGGCACCTGCCAGCAGGCCCCCACTCATGTCCAACTCATGTCCCCCTGCACCCCCACCCCCCAGCAGTGCAGGGGCAGCCTCCACCAGGCCCCCACTCATGTCTACCACCACCCCCAACCCCCAGCCACCAGGGGCAGCCTCCACCAGGCCCCCACTCATGTCCCCCTGCACCCCCAACCCCCAGCAGTGCAGGGGCAGCCTCCACCAGGCCCCCACCCATGTCTCTCACCACCCCCTACCCCCCAGCAGTCAGGGGCACCCTCCACCAGGCCCCCACTCATGTCTACCACCACCCCCATCCCCCAGCCACCAGGGGCAGATTCCACCAGGCCCCCACTCATGTCTCCCACCACCCCCACCCACCAGCAGTGCAGGGGCAGCCTCCACCAGGCCCCCACTCATGTCTCCCACCACCGCAACCCCCCAGCAGTGCAGGGGCAGCCTCCACCAGGCCCCCACTCATGTCCCCCTGCATGCCCACCCCCCAGCAGTGCAGGGGCAGCCTCCACCAGGCCGACACCCATGTATACCACCACGCCACCCCCCAGCCACCAGGGGCAGCCTCCACCAGGCCCCCACTCATGTCTCCCACCACCCCCACCCCCCAGCAGTGCAGGGGCAGCCTCCACCAGGCCCCCACTCATTTCTCCCACCACCCCCACCCCCAGCAGTGCAGGGGCAGCCTCCACCAGGCCCCCACTCATGTCTCCCACCACCCCCACCCCCCAGCACTGTGGGGCACCTGCCAGCAGGCCCCCACTCATGTCCAACTCATGTCCCCCTGCACCCCCACCCCACAGCAGTGCAGGGGCAGCTTCCACCAGGCCCCCACTCATGTCTACCACCACCCCCACCCCCCAGCCACCAGGGGCAGCCTCCACCAGGCCCCCACTCATGTCCCCCTGCACCCCCAGCCCCCAGCAGTGCAGGGGCAGCCTCCACCAGGCCCCCACTCATGTCTCCCACCACCCCTAACCCCCAGCAGTGCAGGGGCAGCCTCCACCAGGCCCCCACTCATGTCCCCCTGCACTCCCACCCCCCAGCAGTGCAGGGGCAGACTCCACCAGGCCCCCACCCATGTCTCCCACCACCCCCACCCCCAGCCACCAGGGGCAGCCTCCACCAGGCCCCCACTCATGTCTCCCACCACCCCCACCCCCCAGCAGTGCAGGGGCAGCCTCCACCAGGCCCCCACTCATGTCCCCCTGCACCCACACCCCCCAGCAGTGCAGGGGCAGCCTCCACCAGGCCCCCACCCATGTCTACCACCACCCCCACCCCCCAGCCACCAGGGGCAGCCTCCACCAGGCCCCCACTCATGTCTCCCACCACCCCCACCCCCCAGCAGTGCAGGGGCAGCCTCCACCAGGCCCCCACTCATGTCCCCCTGCACCCCCACCCTCCAGCAGTGCGGGGGCAGCCTCCACCAGGCCCCCACCCATGTCTACCACCACCCCCACCCCCCAGCCACCATGGGTAGCCTCCACCAGGCCCCCACTCATGTCTCCCACCACCCCCACCCCCCAGCAGTGCAGGGGCAGCCTCCACCAGGCCCTCACTCATGTCTCCCACCACCCCCACCCCCCAGCAGTGCAGGGGCAGCCTCCACCAGGCCCCCACTCATGTCTCCCACCACCCCCACCCCCCAGCACTGTGGGGCACCTGCCAGCAGGCCCCCACTCATGTCCAACTCATGTACCCCTGCACCTGCACCCCCACCCCCCCAGCACTGTGGGGCACCTGCCAGCAGGCCCCCACTCATGTCCAACTCATGTCCCCCTGCACCCCCACCCCCCAGCAGTGCAGGGGCAGCCTCCACCAGGCCCCCACTCATGTCTACCACCACCCCCACCCCCCAGCCACCAGGGGCAGCCTCCACCAGCCCCCACCCATGTCTCTCACCTCCCCCTACCCCCCAGCAGTCAGGGGCACCCTCCACCAGGCCCCCACTCATGTCTACCACCACCCCATCCCCCAGCCACCAGGGGCAGATTCCACCAGGCCCCCACTCATGTCTCCCACCACCCCCACCCACCAGCAGTGCAGGGGCAGCCTCCACCAGGCCCCCACTCATGTCCCCCTGCACCCCCATCCCCCAGCAGTGCAGGGGCAGCCTCCACCAGGCCCCCACCCATGTCTACCACCACCCCCACCCCCAGCCACCAGGGGCAGCCTCCACCAGGCCCCCACTCATGTCTCCCACCACCCCCAGCCCCCATCAGTGCAGGGGCAGCCTCAACCAGGCCCCCACTCATGTCCCCCTGCACCCCCACCCCCCAGCAGTGCAGGGGCAGCCTCCACCAGGCCCCCACCCATGTCTACCACCACCCCCACCCCCCAGCCACCAGGGGCAGCCTCCACCAGGCCGCCACTCATGTCTCCCACCGCCCCCACCCCCAGCAGTGCAGGGGCAGCCTCCACCAGGCCCCCACTCATGTCCCCCTGCACCCCCACCCCCCAGCCACCAGGGGCAGCCTCCACCAGGCCCCCACTCATGTCCCCCTGCACCCCCACCCCCCAGTCACCAGGGGCAGCCTCCACCAGGCCCCCACTCATGTCCCCCTGCACCCCCACCCCCCAGCAGTGCAGGGGCAGCCTCCACCAGGCCCCCACCCATGTCTCTCACCACCCCCTACCGCCCAGCAGTCAGGGGCACCCTCCACCAGGCCCCCACTCATGTCTACCACCACCCCCATCCCCCAGCCACCAGGGGCAGATTCCACCAGGCCCCCACTCATGTCTCCCAACTCCCTCACCCCCCAGCAGTGCAGGGGCAGCCTCCACCAGGCCCCCACTCATGTCCCCCTGCACCCCCATCCCCCAGCAGTGCAGGGGCAGCCTCCACCAGGCTCCCACCCATGTCTACCACCAACCCCACCCCCAGCCAGCAGGGGCAGCCTCCACCAGGCCCCCACTCATGTCTCCCACCACCCCCACACCCCAGCAGTGCAGGGGCAGCCTCCACCAGGCCCCCACTCATGTTCCCCTGCACCCCCACCCCCCAGCAGTGCAGGGGCAGCCTCCACCAGGCCCCCACTCATGTCCCCCTGCACCCCCACCCCCCAGCAGTGCAGAGGCAGCCTCCACCAGGCCCCCACCCATGTCTACCACCACCCCCACCCCCCAGCCACCAGGGGCAGCCTCCACCAAGCCCCTACTCATGTCTCCCACCACCCCCACCCCCCAGCAGGGCAGGGGCAGCCTCCACCAGGCCCCCACTCATGTCCCCCTGCACCCCACCCCCCAGCAGTGCAGGGGCAGCCTCCACCAGGCCCCCACCCATGTCTACCACCACCCCCACCCCCAGCCACCAGGGGCAGCCTCCACCAGGCCCCCACTCATGTCTCCCACCACCCCCACCCCCCAGCAGTGCAGGGGCAGCCTCCACCAGGCCCCCACTCATGTCTCCCACCACCCCCACCCCCCAGCAGTGCAGGGGCAGCCTCCACCAGGCCCCAACTCATGTCTCCCAACACCCCCACCCCCCAGCACTGTGGGGCACCTGCCAGCAGGCCCCCACTCATGTCCAACTCATGTACCCCTGCACCCCCACCCCCCAGCACTGTGGGGCACCTGCCAGCAGGCCCCACTCATGTCCAACTCATGTCCCCCTGCACCCCCACCCCCCAGCAGTGCAGGGGCAGCCTCCACCAGGCCCCCACTCATGTCTACCACCACCCCCACCCCCCAGCCACCAGGGGCAGCCTCCACCAGGCCCCACTCATGTCCCCCTGCACCCCCACCCCCCAGCAGTGCAGGGGCAGCCTCCACCAGGCCCCCACCCATGTCTCCCACCACCCCTACCCCCCAGCAGTCAGGGGCACCCTCCACCAGGCCCCCACTCATGTCTACCACCACCCCCATCCCCCAGCCACCAGGGGCAGATTCCACCAGGCCCCCACTCATGTCTCCCACCACCCCCACCCCCCAGCAGTGCAGGGGCAGCCTCCACCAGGCCCCCACCCATGTCTCCCACCACCCCCACCCCCAGCCACCAGGGGCAGCCTCCACCAGGCCCCCACTCATGTCTCCCACCACCCCCACCCCCCAGCCACCAGGGGCAGCCTCCACCAGGCCCCCACTCATGTCTCCCACCACCCCCACGCCCCAGCAGTGCAGGGGCAGCCTCCACCAGGCCTCCACTCATGTCCCCCTGCACCCCCACCCCCCAGCAGTGCAGGGGCAGCCTCCACCAGGCCCCCACCCATGTCTTCCACCACCCCCGCCCCCCAGCCACCAGGGGCAGCCTCCACCAGGCCCCCACTCATGTCTCCCACCACCCCCACCCCCCAGCAGTGCAGGGGCAGCCTCCACCAGGCCCCCACTCATGTCTCCCACCACCCCCACCCCCCAGCAGTGCAGGGGCAGCCTCCACCAGGCCCCCACTCATGTCTCCCACCACCCCCACCCCCCAGCACTGTGGGGCACCTGTCAGCAGGCCCCCACTCATGTCCAACTCATGTACTCCTGCACCCCCACCCCCCAGCACTGTGGGGCACCTGCCAGCAGGCCCCCACTCATGTCCAACTCATGTCCCCCTGCACCCCCACCCCCCAGCAGTGCAGGGGCAGCCTCCACCAGGCCCCCACTCATGTATACCACCACCCCACCCCCCAGCCACCAGGGGCAGCCTCCACCAGGCCCCCACTCATGTCCCCCTGCACCCCCACCCCCAGCAGTGCAGGGGCAGCCTCCACCAGGCCCCCACCCATGTCTCCCACAACCCCCTACCCCCCAGCAGTCACTGGCACCCTCCACCAGGCCCCCACTCATGTCTACCACCACCCCCATCCCCCAGCCACCAGGGGCAGATTCCACCAGGCCCCCACTCATGTCTCCCACCACCCCCACCCCCCAGCAGTGCAGGGGCAGCCTCCACCAGGCCCCCACTCATGTCCCCCTGCACCCCCACCCCCCAGCAGTGCAGGGGCAGCCTCCACCAGGCCCCCACCCATGTCTACCACCACCCCCACCCCCAGCCACCAGGGGCAGCCTCCACCAGGCCCCCACTCATGTCTCCCACCACCCCCACCCCCCAGCAGTGCAGGGGCAGCCTCCACCAGGCCCCCACTCATGTCCCCCTGCACCCCCACCCCCCAGCAGTGCAGGGGCAGCCTCCACCAGGCCCCCACTCATGTCCCCCTGCACCCCCACCCCCCAGCAGTGCAGGGCCAGCCTCCACCAGGCCCCCACCCATGTCTACCACCACCCCCACCCCCAGCCACCAGGGGCAGTCTCCACCAGGCCCCCACTCATGTCTCCCACCACCCCCACCCCCCAGCAGTGCAGGAGCAGCCTCCACCAGGCCCCCACTCATGTCCCCCTGCACCCCCACCCCCCAGCAGTGCAGGGGCAGCCTCCACCAGGCCCCCACCCATGTCTACCACCACCCCCACCCCCCAGCCACCAGGGGCAGCCTCCACCAGGCCCCCACTCATGTCTCCCACCACCCCCACCCCCCAGCAGTGCAGGGGCAACCTCCACCAGGCCCCCACTCATGTCCCCCTGCACCCCCACCCCCCAGCAGTGCAGGGGCAGCCTCCACCAGGCCCCCACTCATGTCCCCCTGCACCCCCACCCCCCAGCAGTGCAGGGGCAGCCTCCACCAGGCCCCCACCCATGTCTACCACCACCCCACCTCCCAGCCACCAGGGGCAGCCTCCACCAGGCCCCCACTCATGTCTCCCACCATCCCCACCCCCCAGCAGTGCAGGGGCAGCCTCCACCAGGCCCCCACTCATGTCCCCCTGCACCCCCACCCCCCAGCAGTGCAGGGGCAGCCTCCACCAGGCCCCCACCCATGTCTCCCACCACCCCCTACCCCCCAGCAGTCACGGGCACCCTCCACCAGGCCCCCACTCATGTCTACCACCACCCCCATCCCCCAGCCACCAGGGGCAGATTCCACCAGGCCCCCACTCATGTCTCCCACCACCCCCACCCCCCAGCAGTGCAGGGGCAGCCTCCACCAGGCCCCCACTCATGTCCCCCTGCACCCCCACCCCCCAGCAGTGCAGGGGCAGCTTCCACCTGGCCCCCACTCATGTCCCCCTGCACCCCCACCCCCCAACAGTGCAGGGGCAGCCTCCACCAGGCCCCCACCCGTGTCTACCACCACCCCCACCCCCCAGCCACCAGGGGCAGCCTCCACCAGGCCCCCCCTCATGTCTCCCACCACCCCCACCCCCCAGCAGTGCATGGGCAGCCTCCACCAGGTCCCCACTCATGTCTCCCACCACCCCCACCCCACAGCAGTGCAGGGGCAGCCTCCACCAGGCCCCCACTCATGTCTCCCATCACCCCAACCCCCCAGCACTGTGGGGCACCTGCCAGCAGGCCCCCACTCATGTCCAACTCATGTACCCCTGCACCCCCACCCCCCAGCACTGTGGGGCACCTGCCAGCAGGCCCCCACTCATGTCCAACTCATGTCCCCCTGCACCCCCACCCCCCAGCAGTGCAGGGGCAGCCTCCACCAGGCCCCCACTCATGTCTACCACCACCCCCACCCCCCAGCCACCAGGGGCAGCCTCCACCAGGCCCCCACTCATGTCCCCCTGCACCCCCCCCAAGCAGTGCAGGGGCAGCCTCCACCAGGCCCCCACCCATGTCTCTCACCACCCCCTACCCCCCAGCAGTCAGGGGCACCCTCCACCAGGCCCCCACTCATGTCTACCACCACCCCCATCCCCCAGCCACCAGGGGCAGATTCCACCAGGCCCCCACTCATGTCTCCCACCACCCCCACCCCCCAGCAGTGCAGGGGCAGCCTCCACCAGGCCCCCACTCATGTCCCCCTGGACCCCCATCCCCCAGCAGTGCAGGGGCAGCCTCCACCAGGCCCCCACCCATGTCTACCACCACCCCCACCCCCAGCCACCAGGGGCAGCCTCCACCAGGCCCCCACTCATGTCTCCAACCACCCCCACCCCCCAGCAGTGCAGGGGCAGCCTCCACCAGGCCCCCACTCATGTCCTCCTGCAACCCCACCCCCCAGCAGTGCAGGGGCAGCCTCCACCAGGCCCCCACTCATGTCCCCCTGCACCCCCACCCCCCAGCAGTACAGGGGCAGCCTCCACCAGGCCCCCACCCATGTCTACCACCACCCCCACCCCCCAGCTGTGCAGGGGCAGCCTCCACCAGGCCCCCACCCTTGTCTACCACCACCCCCACCCCCCAGCTGTGCAGGGGCAGCCTCCACCAGGCCCCCACCCTTGTCTCCCACCACCCCCACCCCCCAGCAGTGCAGGGGCAACCTCCACCAGGCCCCCACTCATGTCCCCCTGCACCCCCACCCCCCAGCAGTGCAGGGGCAGCCTCCACCAGGCCCCCACTCATGTCCCCCTGCACCCCCACCCCCCAGCAGTGCAGGGGCAGCCTCCACCAGGCCCCCACCCATGTCTACCACCACCCCCACCCCCCAGCCACCAGGGGCAGCCTCCACCAGGCCCCCACTCATGTCTCCCACCATCCCCACCCACCAGCAGTGCAGGGGCAGCCTCCACCAGGCCCCCACTCATGTCCCCCTGCACCCCCACCCCCCAGCAGTGCAGGGGCAGCCTTCACCAGGCCCCCACCCATGTCTCCCACCACCCCCTACCCCCCAGCAGTCACGGGCACCCTCCACCAGGCCCCCACTCATGTCTACCACCACCCCATCCCCCAGCCACCAGGGGCAGATTCCACCAGGCCCCCACTCATGTCTCCCACCACCCCCACCCCCCAGCAGTGCAGGGGCAGCCTCCACCAGGCCCCCAGTCATGTCCCCCTGCACCCCCACCCCCCAGCAGTGCAGGGGCAGCTTCCACCAGGCCCCCACTCATGTCCCCCTGCACCCCCACCCCCCAGCAGTGCAGGGGCAGCCTCCACCAGGCCCCCACCCGTGTCTACCACCACCCCCACCCCCCAGCCACCAGGGGCAGCCTCCACCAGGCCCCCACTCATGTCTCCCACCACCCCCACCCCCAGCAGTGCAGGGGCAGCCTCCACCAGGTCCCCACTCATGTCTCCCACCACCCCCACCCCCCAGCAGTGCAGGGGCAGCCTCCACCAGGCCCCCACTCATGTCTCCCATCACCCCCACCCCCCAGCACTGTGGGGCACCTGCCAGCAGGCCCCCACTCATGTCCAACTCATGTACCCCTGCACCCCCACCTCCCAGCACTGTGGGGCACCTGCCAGCAGGCCCCCACTCATGTCCAACTCATGTCCCCCTGCACACCCACCCCCCAGCAGTGCAGGGGCAGCCTCCCCCAGGCCCCCACTCATGTCTACCACCACCCCCACCCCCCAGCCACCAGGGGCAGCCTCCACCAGGCCCCCACTCATGTCCCCCTGCACCCCCCCCAAGCAGTGCAGGGGCAGCCTCCACCAGACCCCCACCCATGTCTCTCACCACCCCCTACCCCCCAGCAGTCAGGGGCACCCTCCACCAGGCCCCCACTCATGTCTACCACCACCCCCATCCCCCAGCCACCAGGGGCAGATTCCACCAGGCCCCCACTCATGTCTCCCACCACCCCCACCCCCCAGCAGTGCAGGGGCAGCCTCCACCAGGCCCCCACTCATGTCCCCCTGGACCCCCATCCCCCAGCAGTGCAGGGGCAGCCTCCACCAGGCCCCCACCCATGTCTACCACCATCCCCACCCCCAGCCACCAGGGGCAGCCTCCACCAGGCCCCCACTCATGTCTCCCACCACCCCCACCCCCCAGCAGTGCAGGGGCAGCCTCCACCAGGCCCCCACTCATGTCCTCCTGCACCCCCACCCCCCAGCAGTGCAGGGGCAGCCTCCACCAGGCCCCCACTCATGTCCCCCTGCACCCCCACCCCCCAGCAGTGCAGGGGCAGCCTCCACCAGGCCCCCACCCATGTCTACCGCCACCCCCACCACCCAGCTGTGCAGGGGCAGCCTCCACCAGGCCCCCACCCTTGTCTACCACCACCCCCACCCCCCAGCTGTGCAGGGGCAGCCTCCACCAGGCCCCCAACCTTGTCTCCCACCACCCCCTACCCCCCAGCAGTGAGGGGCACCCTCCACCAGGCCCCCACTCATGTCTCCCATTACCCCCACCCCCCAGCAGTGCAGGGGCAGCCTCCACCAGGCCCCCACTCATGTCCCCCTGCACCCCCACCCCCCAGCAGTGCAGGGGCAGCCTCCACCAGGCCCCCACTCATGTCCCCCTGAACCCCCACCCCCCAGCAGTGCAGGGGCAGCCTCCACCAGGCCCCCACCCATGTCTACCACCACCCCCACCCCCCAGCCACCAGGGGCAGCCTCCACCAGGCCCCCACTCATGTCTCCCACCACCCCCACCCCCAGCACTGTGGGGCACCTGCCAGCAGGCCCCCACTCATGTCCAACTCATGTACCCCTGCACCCCCACCCCCCAGCACTGTGGGGCACCTGCCAGCAGGCCCCCACTCATGTGCCCCTGCACCCCCACCCCCCAGCAGTGCAGGGGCAGCCTCCACCAGGCCCCCACTCATGTCTACCACCACCCCACCCCCCAGCCACCAGGGGCAGCCTCCACCAGGCCCCCACTCATGTCCCCCTGCACCCCCACCCCCCAGCAGTGCAGGGGCAGCCTCCACCAGGCCCCCACTCATGTCTCCCACCACCCCCACCCCCCAGCACTGTGGGGCACCTGCCAGCAGGCCCCCACTCATGTCCAACTCATGTACCCCTGCATCCCCACCCCCCAGCACTGTGGGGCACCTGCCAGCAGGCCCCCACTCATCTCCAACTCATGTCCCCCTGCACCCCCACCCCCCAGCAGTGCAGGGGCAGCCTCCACCTGGCCCCCACTCATGTCCCCCTGCACCCCAACCCCCCAGCACTGTGGGGCACCTGCCAGCAGGCCCCCACTCATGTCCAACTCATGTACCCCTGCACCCCCACCCCCCAGCACTGTGGGGCACCTGCCAGCAGGCCCCCACTCATGTCCAACTCATGTCCCCCTGCACCCCCACCGCCCAGCACTGTGGGGCACCTGCCAGCAGGCCCCCACCCATGTCCAACTCATGTTCCCCAGCCAACATGTCATCACAATCTAGATCCCTGGTCCCTATGGTCAGCCTCCAAATGCAAAACACCCACCCGAGTATTGCATCCACCCACTCATAATTGACAATTACATGACAGAACACCAATTGCAAGTTCCGAAAGAAACACATTTGGGTGTCAGTGAATCTCAAAAGCCATATCATGATATGCATTAAACCAATGAGATGATACTACACATTGAAGTTTGATAAAAAAATTATGTATTGAAGGAAACATAAATAGAATCAAAAATAAAGAAACAGAAATGGGAATGTACAAAAATGAAAAGAAGCATGTCCGTGAAAAAAAGCAAAACCAAAATTCAAAAGTCCAAAGTAATGGTGTCCAAAGTCACTGTCCAGAAAACAAAATCCAATGGGAAATAAAATAGAAAGCCATTGTTCCATGGTTAAAATGTGAAAGAAAAATACAATCCAACAGTGAACTATGTACATACGAACAAGCCAGGGTCCATTATCCCAACAAAAGAAAGGAAACCTATCTAACTACACTAACTAATAAAATAAACTATATACAAAAATGTGGCCAATGTCCGAAAGGTCCAAAATAAATCCTAAAAGAAATGAAACCTAACACTACCTACATAACTATGTACAAGGGCAGTGGGCTAGTTTGACGGCTCACTTGTGGATGTCCCAGGCCAGGGTATCATCGAACTCCTGCTCAATGTCCCGGAGGCGGTCCTCCTCCATGGCCCCGAGGGTCCGCAGGGCCGTCGACGTGTCCACCTCCAAACCCCTGCGGATTGCCTCGAGGCACTCGGCCCGCCTCAGGGCCCTCCGCATGGAGTTCTCCGCCCTGACCATTGTGAGCCATGCCTCTTCCGCCCGCTGCCGCTCCGCATCTATGGCGTGGCCCAACCGCTGCCACATGGAAGACACTCTCTGTCCTGGGTCCTCCTGCCCTCCGGCCGATGCCTGCCCCTCCGATGTTGAAGGCCCCGAGCCTTAATGGCTCCCACCACGTTGCTGCTGCTGCTGTGCCTCTGCCCGTGCACTGCCTCCTGCTGCCTGCACATCCTCCGCCGGCTGGGGTGCAGTCGTTGATCTGGCCACCCCTGCTGGAAGTCCGACTCCCTACTGTGGCAGGGATGCCTCCTCCACCAGCCTGGCCGCACCGTCAGAGGCAGCTCCACAGGGCACCCAGGTGACTGCTGGGTGGGAAGATGGCACTGAGGACGACTGGCGCATAGGGGGTTCAGTTGAGGAGGGGTCGTAGCAAGCCCCATCATACGGAGTAATCCAGCCTGGGTGACCTGTCCCAGCAGGCTGACGTGGTCAACGAGCCTTTCGAGATGACGTGCAGTCTCCTCATGAAAAGAATGCAGGTCACCTCGCATGGCCGGTTGACGCAACGCCACACCACTCAGAACAGGCTCAACCCGGACCCGGATAGCCACGTCCGCAGGCAGAGGAAGGCCAGTTGTCGTGAGCTCATCCCCTGCCTGAAAACAGGTCTGGACGTAGGCATCCCTGCTGGTGCAAGATGATGCAGGGACAGGATTAGGGACAGGATTGCACACAAGCACCTCCGCGGTGGCCTGTGCTGCCTCCTGTCCCTGGTCCTGCACTGCACCACTAGCACCAGTGGGATCCCCACCTCCAGACCCCGTCTCTGTTGCTTGCACGGTCTCCTCCTCCACCAAACACCCCACCAACCTGGATGACTCCGTGCCATCTTCCCCCGTTGGGCCCTGTGGGGTCCCAGCTGCCCCTTCTGCTGCCGAGGAGTCCAACTCCAACCTCCGCCTCTTGGACCTCCCCCCGGCAGCTGCGGCCTGGGATGCGGCACCGGACTCCTCACTCCCCGACGAGATGACAACATGGGAGGGGAGCCGGGCCTTGCATCTCCGGCTGGCGGTGGGATCCCTGCCGCTGTGCTCCACAGCACCTTCTCCGCCCTCTTCATCAGTTGACACTGCAGACAGGGAGAAATAAAACACAGGCATCAGGGCACTGTACAATGGACACATACACACATGACAGTTGTACATGAGTGGCATTGGCAAACCTCAGACATGTCATCACAATCCCCAACACACATGTCATTTCAACTCGCACACATGAGCCATACCACAGCCATATCGCAACTGCCAGCACCATCCATACACATACAACAGCATGAGCAGGCAAAGGTGAGCCAGACATCACATGCAACACAGGAAGTGCACCACACATGTACACACACCACCACACTTGCATGCATGTGTACACCTCTGCCAAGTGTCGCAGTGTTCAGATGGGCATCCATGTCACATCTGCCCATCAGGCTTCCACATACCGCTGTCACATGCATCCATGTTGCATCACTGTTGCACCCTTGTCAAATACACACACATGCACATGTACACAGTGCTGATAAATGCAGCTGAAAACAACATACATGCGTGACATCACAGACATGTCTACTTACATACACATTCATCCAAACATGTGTGCCCACACAACTGCATTTGGCATGCAAGCCTACACACACAAGCACCATCCATGTCTCACACATTCCAGCCCTCGCATGTGTTAGCCCCACGGCCCTGTACATCCCCACCCATACTCGACCCCATACAAACAGATGTGCAACCTGCACACTACTGAAAAATCACCACACGCACAGCTCACAATCAGGATGCATGTACACTTACCGCTCGACTCCAGACGGGTCTGCCTCTCAAGGACCTGGACGTGGAGCGCTGGGGATATGCGTTCCAGGACCCTCATCTGTTCTTCCGACAAGTGGCCCCGGCTCCCCTTGGCATCCGCTGCCTTCAAGAGGCGCCGGGCCTTGTTCAGGGTCCTGGACCTGAAGTCCTCCCAGTGCTTCTTGACATGTTGGAAGTCGCGGACTGCCACCCCCTCCGCGTTGATGGCAGTCATGATGTCAGTCCAGATCCGAGTCCATCCTTCCTTGTCAGAGCGGGAACTTCCAAAGAGGGCATCATACTGCCCCAGGACTTGCTCCACCAGGACACCAACTTCGGTGGCACTGAAGCTGGTGCCCCTCTGCCTCTCTGGCCGGGGGTTGTCAGTGGTCTCAGATGGTGTTTGCCCCGACATGACAACCCCAGAGGCAGGAGTGGGTGGGCAACTGGGTCCTGGGGCTGGGCTGTGGAGCGATGGAATCCCAGTCGGGAGTCTTCGGTTCCAGCAGGGGTGGTCACAGCAACAGCACCCCTGGCTGATGTGCAGGCAGCAAATGGCAGGGCACGTGTCAGCAGGCAGTCAGGCAGCAGCAGATGGCAGGTGGGAGCGTGCTCGGGGCTCTGGGGGGCAGTAGTTCGGCCTTCTGGGCAGGAGCGTGGTCTTCCCTGTGCTTACGCGTGGCCAGCTTGATACGGAGTGATTTGGCACGTGAAAATCCTGCACGTCTGCGTGTAAATCGAGGAAAGGCCCTTAGCGCGTATGCACATCAGCACGCATATGCGATTTCATTGGACCAAAGGCCCTTAGCGCGTGAGCGCGTCTGTGACGTGAGGCGCGCAGGTGTTTCACTCATTACACGTGATGACAGAGCACACGTGGATTTCCACCAATCGCGTGTGGAACTTCCTGCGCACCCCAGAAATACACGTACCCAGGCCAATCACGTGTACGCTCACTTCCCTCCGATTACACGCGATGACACTCGGACGTGCAGTTTTACCACGTGTGCTCGCATATGCGATTTCTTTGGCCCAAAGGCCACCATGCGCAGCTGTGACGTCACGCGCATGGCCGTAGAGAATGGCGCGTGTAAAAATGAAGAGATACACGTCCGAGTGTCAAAGCGTGTAATTGGTGGAAATGGCCTCATTGCGTATGCGCGTCTGTAACGTGTGTATAAAAGGTACCTGTAGAACGCCATTTCCTTGTACGTGCTTTTCGTGGAGAGCGAGTGGGTGAAATCTGTACTTCTTGTCGGTTCACACGCGATTTACTTCACGGCGTTTCCAGTTCGTACTCCCTGTTTCCTCAAACAGCTTCCCTACTACTGTTGTCCAGTCTCCTCAGACAGCGTACAATTCTTCTTTTGGCGGGGGTGTTGCCAACGCGCACACGCGCATATTTTTCACGCTTTTGTTCCTGGCGGACGGTGAGTCGCGCACGTATCTAACATCTGTGCTCACCCCGTGTGTCGCGTACCCCTTCAGTGGTCATTCTAGGCTGCGTGTGACACGCATACGTTCATTTTTGTGTTCCTGGGTGCCACAGCGTAGTGCAGGTTTATTTTTCCACGCACGTGGTCTAGGAGGGGTTGCGTGCACCTTACTTCGCTTTTTTGGGGTGCCTGTGTGTTGCGTGACCCATCATCTTTCCCCAGGGGTGACATACAGCCTTGCTAGAGCACTAGGGTACGATTACCATCTGGTACCCAACCCCTTTGACCCCCAATTGCCCAGGACAATAGTTCACATCGACTCCCATACGCACAATAACATCAGTGCCATGGCTGGGAGGCGAACAAGCCGTAAGGGTGGCAAAAGTGGCCGAGCCCCAAGTGGTGGCTGTGGTGGATCCGGTAGGGGACGTGGCCGTGACTTGCAGGGTGCCCCTAGCCCCCCATGTGTGGAGGAGCAGTCACGGACACCCATGCCCCCCCCCTGGTTTAGGTTACCGTGGCTGACACCATCCATCCTCAGCCCTTGTTGGACCAGCCCACTGTGGAACCAGACCTGGCACAGGGTGACTCCATGGCTGACTTCCAGGTCAGCAGGTCTAGGCCACGTGCGCTGGTGAACGTTGGTGTCATCAGGCCACGTGGATCGGGGCAGCTAGGTCATCTGCTGCCCCGCGTAGGCAGGCTGGGGAGGCTGCAGGGGCAGCTGCGGCTCTATCCACCCCACCTCTCACACACCCATCCAGGACAGTGTCGGTCCAAGTCCATCATGCTGACATTCCCCCTGACACCATCACACTTGAGATAATGCCTGCACCAACTCCCATGCTGAGTGTGCAATCCCACGCTCCTGCCCCTAGTGTCCAGAGCGGCGCAGGACACTCCGGATCCCCACCACCTTCCAAGCGGAAGAGGAAGAGTGCTCGTCCAGTAGAGGCTGATGCCCCAGACACGGCTACACAGTCCGGCCCGTCAAGGAAGCCCAGCTTCAATGAGGCCGAACTGAATGCACTTGTAGAGTATGTGTCCGCACATGACCGCGAAATGGTGATTGTTGCAGGATCCAAGACCACACCTGCACAACGTCAGGCACACTGGCAGACCATTGCGGACATCATAAGTGCCCTTGGAATCGTGAGGCGCACAGCTAATGAATGCTACAAGCGCTGGAATGACCTGAAGCGCAGGGCAAAGAATAAGCTGGCCTCAAGTCATACCGCAACTCTAGTGACTGGAGGTGGGTCTCCAGCAGACGATATAGAACTCACTCCACATGAGCAGGTTGCTGGGACCTACGTCACGGAGGAACAGATCCAAGGCGTGGGAGAAGTGGCAGATTACGAGGCATTGTCCGGTGAGTGCACATGCATGTGTGTGTCATCCATGTGCATGGTGTGTGTGGGAGGGCTTCTGTTTGGGTGCCAGGGGAGGGTGTGTGTGCCTGAGTGGTTCGGCTCACCCATGTGCCTCTTCCTAAACATTCTTGGCAACAGCATTTGGGTATAGCAGCATCCCTTCTGCCAACATTAGACATCCAGCCCAACACCACGCCAGTTGCCCTTGGAGTGTCATCTTGCCACTACACTGTTGCTTATTTACCTCTGTTTATTCAGGCAGATTGTTTTCATACCACCACTTTTACTCAGGATTTCTCAGTCCTATTGTCACATGTCTGACATGGCTATGGTACAGTGGACTGGCTCAGTTTCGTGTACATGATTAGTTTGGACATGTCCCTGTGATGTAGGACCATTTTTGACTGGGAGCTGCATGTTAAACATTTGAACCATTACAATGAAAATAATCAATCATATGAACAAACTGGACTGAATGAACAATTGGTGACCTCCTCTCCCTCTTCACTTCATGGCTAGGGTACATGCCATCTGTGTGATGGCATGTGTATTTGACCTGCCAATCACTGGCCAATGTGTGATGCCACTGCTAGGCAGCATGCAGCAAATGTGTTCATCTTCCATCTTGGTGTCATCAATGTGTGCCATCTGCCTCCCCATCACACGCAGTGACGGTGCATGCATGGGAGTGTTTTAGTCATGTGGGACATGTGTCAATCAAGTACTGTTTCTGTAGCCTCTCAGCCCTCATTGTGTGCCATAGTGCTAATGCCTGTTTCCATTTGTTTTCTTTTATGTCTTTGCAGGGGAAGACGCACCTGATACTGCTGGGGTTGTGGAGATGGTGCAGACCCAGGAGGGGTCTGAGGGCCGACCGATCACCAGTGAGGGACTTGGTGTGGTGGTGGGTGAGAACCCACAACTGCTGCAGGTCCTTCTCTCAAGGGGTGTCTCTGGCTGCACCTCAGGTTTTGATTCGGATGATGAGACCTACGTGCCATCGCAGGTGAGTGTTCCTGGGAGGGATTCTGTTCTGTCCGACCCACCTGCACCAGGGTTAGAACCCTCAATGGAGATGTCAGTGTTGGCAGGTACGCCTTTGGTGGTTACGGATGCAGGGTCACACTCCGCGACATCTGATCCTGTTCCTGGACCAGCAGATCAGAGGGGGAATGCAGTCCTGCAGCCTCAGGCAGTGCCGGCACAGCAAGGCGCAGTTCGCCTTGCCCCAGACAGGTGTGGTGCCCACCGACGTGGTGGCCGTACACCACCTGGCAATACCGCATGGGAGCAATCCATTTACGGTATGGCCACCCAACAGGCAGCATCATCAGAGATGATGGCTCAGGCCATGGATAGGGTGGCCACTTCCATTGTCCCCCCCGAAAGGCTGATGGAGCGACTACAGCAGGCAACCGACTCCATCTGCCAGTCACACAGGGAGGACATGTTGGCGTCTGACAGGGACAGGCGGGCGGCACTGGCGACTCTGCAGGAAGCCATCTCCATAGAGTCCCAGGGCCACAGGGAAGCCCTGAGGCTGGAACTCCTTCACCTCAGGACGACTCTTGTTGAGCTTGAGGCTTCAACAAACCGGAGGACAGAACAGCAGCTGGAGCGTCTCACCCGTACCCTCTCAACTGAGATGCAGGCAACTAGGGCGGAGTTCCGGGCATCCCGTGAGTTGTTGCATGGGGACCTACGCACACTCATCCTCCAGAACGAGACCTACCACACCCGCATGCTTGCAGCCATAGAGGAACAGACTAGGGCTTTGCGTGGGCTGCCTCCCATAGTGCCACCACCTCCGGATGCAGCTGCAGAGGGTGAGGATAGCGACAGCAGTGATACTCCCACAATAGGGTAGCCGTGTAGGCCATGAGCCCATGGAGGTGTTTTTTTTTTCGCAAGATCCACACAGGTGGGTTTTGGTGTGCACCCTGTCCTCGGACCTCCTGGGTGGCCTCCCCAACCCCCCCGGGCCCATTAATGGCCATTTTTGATTTTTTATTTATTTATTTTTTTTCTTTTTTTTTTGGGACAGTGTGTTGCCTTGTGTGGCTCCCGTGGGCATACGCTGCATTGTGGCTGGGCACATGCAGGCCTGTCATGGATTTGGTTCAGATGCTTGGGTTTTTGTCACACACACCCCTCCTGCTTCCCGTTTCCATGGGCTTGCAAAGGGTGTGCCCAAGTGACATTGACGTACATGGTGACATTGTACTCCCATGAGCTGTGTGGGCAGTCTGTAGTCAATACTGTGTATACATTCATAGTGCATATTGTTGTTGTATTGTACACTGCGTGGTGTATTGATATGTGCCTCTGCATCCATCTCATCCTCCATATTTGCAGGTCCATTCCTCATGTCTTCACAATGCGGTCCACCTTGGAACTGGAGTCCATGTTGTAAGCAGTGCACCTACACTCTTGCGTGGCGCTAACACTGTATACTTGCAAGTGTTCGGAGGGCTGTCATCATCAGGTGGTGAGGCTAGCTAATTTTTAAGTCTGTAATGTCATGTTTAAGGTAGGTTGGAGGTTGTGTAGGTGATTGGTATTCTTGGTAAGTATTTGGTAATGTGGGTTGTAGGTCCTGCATTAATGTGAGCATTTCATGTGTGGACATGTTCCCATTAGGGACACTGTAGCTGCTGACACTTGGGGCATGTTGTGGGGATTCATTTCTTTCCTCTCACATTGCATGACATGCCATGGTGTGTTGTGTGGCCGTGCCGGGGAGGGGGTGGGTGACATGGCACTGTTTTCATGTAGTATTTTGCAAGTGGGTATTCATTTCTGCAGCATGGAAGTGTCTTTTCATGACACTGCATTGGTGGTGTTTGTGTAGGTAGGGATGCACACATTGTGACACTTCCACATGAACAATCTCAGGCTGCTATGGTTCTGACAGTTGACAGTCCCTTTGTTCGTCTTAATTGTCAGGTCGAGTCATCATTGCTTATCAGATGGTATGTGCCAGGCCTGTGTGCACTCCACTGGGGTGTGATTTCTATGTGAAGTAATTAGCCACCAGCTGCGTACGGGCTGCCTCACCCCGTGCCCTCTCCCCTCCCATGCGCAGCGGGCGTGCATGTGGTTAGGGATGTGGGGGCACCACCATGTCCACGGCCAGGCCCCGGCGTGTTGCAACATTGTGCAGGACACATGCTGCCACTATGATCCTGCACACTACTGGGGGCGCATATAACAGCTGCCCGCCAGAACGGTCAAGGGAGCGAAAGCGTGACTTGAGCACTCCGAATGTGCGCTCCACTATGACCCGGGTTGCAATATGGGCTGTGTTGTATCTTACCTCTGGAGGCGTGATGGGGTTCCGAATTGGCGTCATCATGTGGGTGCTCAGAGGGTAGGCACTGTCCCCTGGTGAGGAGGTGATGGGTATCATTAGTGGGGTAGTGACATAACTCTGCATCTGACATGCATGCATGTGCAGTGGCATTCATACTCACCAAGCAGCCATTTATCGCCATGCCGCCCAGCTTCTAGGTCCCGGCTTAGGGTAGACATTCGGTAAATGAAGCTGTCATGGGTGGACCCTGGATAGTTGGCATATACTGAGATGATGATTCCCTTAGCATTACATACTACCTGCACGTTGATGGAATGCCAGTGCTTGCGGTTCCTATAGATGTGCTCAGATGCCCTGGGGGGACGTAGTGCCACATGGGTGCAGTCAATGGCACCTAGCACTTTTGGAAATTGTGCCACACCGTAGAAATCGAGGGTGGCAGCCTGCCTTTCTGCAGGTGTCCTGGGCAGGTATATGTGCCTACGGACTGATGGGCGTGCAGTGATGATGTTCAAGACCTGGTGTAGGCAGCGTGACTGCGTGGCCTGTGACACCCCACCCACTATGGCACTTGTCTGCTGAAATGATCCTGTGGCCAAGAAGTGCAGTACATTGAGGACCTTCTCAGGGGGCTGAGTGCTTGGGAGCACAGGGTGGGTGATGTGAAGTCATCCTCCCACTCACTGACCAGGTCCAGTATTATGTGTGGGGGAAACCTGTACCTCCCATACACCTGGTCATCAGGCATCCCAAAAAGGCTGGTTCTGGGAGTGAAAATTCGGGCCCTCACTATCCTCCTCCTCCTTTGGTAACCCACGGCCACTGCTGCTAGGAATGGTATATTCATCCTGGCGTATGAGCTTGTTTGTTGTTTGCGCGCACTTTTATGCTGCGCGGGTCGACGTACGCCTGCTTCATGCTGGCGTACGTGTCTCATGATTGGTCCATTTTTCGGCACGTCTTAGGCGAACGTGTGAATCTTCCCGCCCACCCCAGGAATACACGTAGCACGCTCTCACAGGCACAGTCGCGGGTAAATATTCGCGCCCACCCCTGGAATACATGTAACCCACTCTCACAGGCCCAATCGCGTGTGGAAGTTCACGCGCACCCCGAAGTACACGTACCCAGGCCAATCGTGTGTGGGACTTCCCGCGCACCCCGAAGTATACGTACAATCGCGTGTGGAACTTCCCGCGCACCCCGTAGTACACGTACCCAGGCAAATCGCGTGTGGAAGTTCACGCGCACCCCGAAGTACACGTACCCAGGCTAATCGCGTGTGGAACTTCCCGCGCACCCCGAGGTACACATACCCAGGCAATTGGCACAGCTGGGGGGTGGGGGTGGTGGGAGACATGAGTGGGGGCCTGGTGGAGGCTGCCCCTGCACTGCTGGGGGGTGGGGGTGGTGGTAGACATGGGTGGGGGCCGGGTGGAGGCTGCCCCTGCACTGCTGGGGAGTGGGGGTGGTGGGAGACATGAGTGGGGGCCTGGTGGAGGCTGCCCATGCACTGCTGGGGGGTGGGGTGGTGGGAGACATGAGTGGGGGCCTGGTGGTGGGTGCCCCTGGTGGCTGGGGGGTGGGGGAGGTGGGAGACATGAGTGGGGGCCTGGTGGAGGCTGCCCCTGTACTGCTGGGGGGTGGGGGTGGTGGGAGACATGAGTGGGGGCTTGGTGGAGGCTGCCCCTGGTGGCTGGGGGGTGAGGGTGGTGGGAGACATGAGTTGGACATGAGTGGGGGCCTGGTGGAGGCTGCCCCTGGTGGCTGGGGGGTGGGGGTGGTGGTAGACATGAGTGGGGGCCTGGTGGAGGCTGCCCCTGCACTGCGGGGGGTGGGGGTAATAGGGGACATGAGTGGGGGCCTGGTGGAGGCTGCCCCTGCACTGCTGGGGGTTGGGGGTGGTGGGAGACATGAGTGGGGGCCTGGTGGAGGGTGCCCCTGGTGGCTGGCAGGTGGGGGTGGTGGGAGACATGAGTGTGGGCCTGGTGGAGGCTGCCCCTGCACTGCTGGGGGGTGGGGGTGGTGGGAGACATGAGTGGGGGCTTGGTGGAGGCTGCCCCTGGTGGCTGGGGGGTGAGGGTGGTGGGAGACATGAGTTGGACATGAGTAGGGGCCTGGTGGAGGCTGCCCCTGGTGGCTGGGGGTGGGGTTGGTGGTAGACATGAGTGGGGGCCTGGTGGAGGCTGCCCCTGCACTGCGGGGGGTTGGGGTAATAGGGGACAAGAGTGGGGGCCTTGTGGAGGCTGCCCCTGCACTGCTGGGGGGTGAGGGTGGTGGGAGACATGAGTGGGGGCCTGGTGGAGGCTGCCCCTGCACTGCGGGGGGGTGGGGGTGGTGGGAGACATGAGTGGGGGCCTGGTGGAGGCTGCCCCTGGTGGCTGTGGGATGGGGTTGTGGGAGACATGAGTTGGACATGAGTGGGGGCCTGGTGGAGGCTGCCCCTGGTGGCTGGGGGGTGGGGGTGGTGGTAGACATGAGTGGGGGCCTGGTGGAGGCTGCCCCTGCACTGCTGGGGGGTGGGGTTAATAGGGGACATGGGTGGGGGCCTGGTGGAGGCTGCCCCTGGTGGCTGGGGGATGGGGGCGTTGGTAGACATGAGTGGGGGCCTGGTGGAGGCTGCCCCTGCACTGCTGGGGGGTGGGGGTGGTGGGAGACATGAGTGGGGGCCTGGTGGAGGCTGCCCCTGCACTGCTGGGGGGTGGGGGTAATAGGGGACATGAGTGGGGGCCTGGTGGAGGCTGCCCCTGGTGGCTGGGGGGTGGGGGTGGTGGTAGACATGAGTGGGGGCCTGGTGGAGGCTGCCCCTGCACTGCTGGGGGGTGGGGGTGGTGGTAGACATGAGTGGGGGCCTGGTGGAGGCTGCCCCTGGTGGCTGAGGGGTGGGGGTGGTGGGAGACATGAGTGGGGGCCTGGTGGAGGCTGCCCCTGCACTGCTGGGGGTTGGGGGTGGTGGGAGACATGAGTGGGGGCCTGGTGGAGGCTGCCCCTGGTGGCTGGGGGGTGGGGGTGGTGGGAGACATGAGTGGGGGCCTGGTGGAGGCTGCCCCTGCACTGCTGGGGGGTGGGGGTGGTGGGAGACATGAGTGGGGGCTTGGTGGAGGCTGCCCCTGGTGGCTGGGGGGTGGGGGTAATAGGGGACATGAGTGGGGGCCTGGTGGATGCTGCCCCTGGTGGCTGGGGGGTGGGGGTGGTGGGAGACATGTGTTGGTGATCACTAGTGCAAGGTGACATGTGGGTTGGCTGGTGGGCATGGCCATGGTGGAAGGGTTGCCTGTGGGACATGAGCAGGGGTGCAGGGTAGTACCCTGTGGTGTGGGCTGCCTCCAGGGGCCGTGGAGGGTGTAGAGGGAACACCTGGGGGGACCCACATGGCCAAATCACGTGTAGCATTCCCCAGCACCACCGAAATACACGTACCCTGCAGAAATCGCGTGTGAATCTTCCGCGCACATCGGAATACACGTACCCAGGCCAATCGCGTGTGGAACTTCCCGCGCACCCCCACCTAGCCAGGCCAATCGCGTGTGGAACTTCCCGCGCACCCCGTAGTACACGTACCCAGGCCAATCGCGTGTGGAACTTCCCACGCACCCCCACCTACCCAGGCCAATCGCGTGTGGAACTTCCCGCGCACCCCGAAGTACACGTTCTCAGGCTAATCGCGTGTGGAACTTCCCGCGCACCCAGGAACACGCGCACACGCTATTTTTCACACAGCGGGTGTCCGTGTTTGTCGGGGCCCCTTTGCACCTCATTTGTCCTAGAGGGCCACTGTATGGGCCATTCATCATGGCTGTATATGGGTGGTTTTTGTTAGCGCACATTTTGGCACACATTTTTTTCAGTCGCAGGGGCGCTACCGCCTGCTTTCTTGTGGCGTACTTGTTTGGCCCTGTGCGCGTCTTTGACCGTGCGCTGGTTTGCCCTATTCGATTCCATGAATACGGGTTGTAGACGAGAGTGTGGCCGTTCCGCGCACTTGCCTCCTGTACTTCCCCCGTGACGCCCATATTTTCACACGTTGTTCCCCATTCCGAGTGTTACGCCCCGTGTTCCGCCTACTTTTGTGATGTGCGCCGCACTATGTGCGATTTCGCAGTGGCCGTGGCGCACGCTGTTGGATGACCTGTGCGCCGGCGTGCGCGGCGCACATTTTTAGCGCACATCCAATGTTTTTTTCGCGCACGGACTTCCATGAATCGATGTGCGCTGGTTTTCCTGCGATTTTCGCACTTTTCCTGCGATTTTCGCACTTTTCCTGCGATTCGCACGTTTTGGCACCTCTGCACGGGAATTTTCGGCACACATTAATTCCATGAATCGACCCATTAGTGTACTATAATCTCTGAAGAGAGTTTGGAGGGGAATTTCCCTTTCTCAACCACTGAATTCTTTGCAAACGAATGTAAAACGTGCATTTCACTGCACTTTTTCCAAAGATAAAGGATTAAAAAAGCAAATATTTTATGCACGGTTATGAAGAGTTCTCATCAACCAGTCCAAGACTTCAAGATGTGCCACATTACCTAGCAAAAGTACTCTTGTGCAGATAATAATATGTAAATCCCCAAAATGTATTGTATGCTTAGTTTAAACCAGTTTATTTGTAGTTATTCATTTGTCAACAATGCTCAGAGACAATGCAGATACTGTTTGATGCCACTGCAAAAAACACTAAAATTTATTACAAAAATCAAATATCGCTTATCATTACTGATGAGGTTGGCAAAAAATTCAGACAGGATAAAATATTTGCAGATTGAATAATAGCAACTAAAGGAATGCGGCAGAAAACATGCCATACATAATTAACCCGCCACTTTCATGAAGTAATGCAAGGGCCAGTACAACATGTCTCTCATTATGATAATTGCATCAAAATCACTGAGGAACAACATTCTTGGGCCTCTGCTTCCTTAACCACATTACATTGTCCTGTGTACAGAGCTTTGAAAACACTCAAAATCAGGTGTATAGCCATGAGGCACAAGCACCACACATGTTTATTCCTTTAAAAACATGAAAATGTGCCCAACAAAAATGGCAAACGATGAGTATACTCCATGCTTCTACCAACAAAGGTCCGCCGATATTTTGGAATCAGTGACCAGCAGGGCAGTGGTATAGGAAAGATCTCTAATATTATTACTGCCCAATCTCAAGAGGAATTGTGAGGGGAAAGAACATATTTTAGTAAGCATAAAGTATCCATATTGGCAAAACTAATTACTTGTTTAGTCCCTGAAAAATCATTTGGTTTCAAGTTGGGAGTAAAATCTTAGCAGTGCCCTGATGTAATCCCAATATAGGAAGTGAAATGACAGGGCACATAATGCAGCCTATAGTTTTGCCCACCCTTCCTCAGCACAGCATAGACATAATTCAACCAGCCTTCCTGAGGTTGGTTATGGAGACCTGTTGAAGAAAATTACATATATTTGCTTTTCAAGTTAGTAGCAGTAATGCTGAGAGGTAGAACAGATTGAGTGCCTTCTTCTGTAACAATGGACCTTGCTTCTGTAATTCGCTGTTGTCAGTTAAACACGATGCACAGGGATGCCGGAGGCTGGTACATTGGAATACATATTGAAAAGTCCTCAGCAGCTGAGCAAGGAAAGGAAAAGAAGAGTCAGCGCCCTGTTACTGGAGTTGTCTATCCTTTAGCAAACACATAACACATTTACTTCACTGTAGAGTATGGCCAATTTGTTCTTCAACCTCAATGAGTGTTCTTCTGTGCCTTCTCCCCCGTGCCCCACCCTGGCTCCTTAGATAGCCTCCAATACTAGTTGACAGGGCAGTAAAACATTAACTGGCAGTAAAACATTAACTGGTAGATTTGAACACCTCAATACACTGCACACAAACCATATTTAAAATCCTGACCGGGATTCTAATGGCAGTCTAAAAACTTGTCATGGACCTGCATGTACGACATTATTTTGTAGTGCATTTAAGACTTTGCAACATACCCCACCCTAATATTTTTGGGAAGCATTATACAAGTGCTCAGTGAAAACGTTTATGTGTAGCAGAGAGATACCATATTATTGTTTAAGGTCTATGCCCAATGGAACTCTGAAGACCTGGAAAGTATACAGATTGTGTGAAGAGCATTGTAGCTGCCTGAATATCTGTTGCCCTAATACCATATACGAATAATTGCAGGCATAGTCCATACCCATTATCAGTTGCAGACTAAGCAAATGATATTGCAATGTTGCTTTCCAATTATAGGGTAATGTTATCAATGCTAAAATATGTACCTACTCAAAATCCTTAGTGGGCAAATGAAAAATGTAATTGTATAATGCTTTGTGTCAAGGGTAGTGCTTGTGGGACATATGTACAGAGAATAGGAAGCATGGGATGAGGTTCCCCTTCCAAGCAGTCCGCTTATTTACAGTTAGTATCCGATAATTGCACTGACAGTTGGATTGCATAGTGTGGGAGAAGCTTTTGCTTAGGCACCATGAGTAATAGAAATTCTGGTGCTTGAATGTTATTCATATGAAATCAAACATAAAACAAGCATATGTAGGTACACTTCTGGAAAGCCTTGGCAGAGCCAAGGTAGGCACAGTCAAGGTTGGATCTAAATGTGGCCTGGTGCTGAAGTTAGAATCACAATGCATACGAGAGGTAGAGTCAAGCAAAGGAGTCATGGGTGGGGATGGAAGCTTATTTGGGAAATGTCTGCTGTTTGTTCCTAGAGGCACGTTTTCATATTCACTCTTATATAATTTAGCTTTATTAAGAGAGAAAATAAATTTCAGGCAACTGCTGTGGATTGTGCCTTATTCATTCTTGATAAGTTGGGAATGGTCTGTTTACGCTGCTACAAATCTGCTGAAGCCTGGCAAGTGCACATGCGCACGGCTTAGAGGGAACATTGCTGACAAGGAAAGGGATGGATCACTGGCGACTGTGACATTTCCTATTCTCTGGACATGTTTCCTTGGTGTATCGGCACTTCATGGCAGCATTCCTTCCTGCCTACCCCCAGACGGAGCAAGGGCAAAGAGTGTACAGTGAACTGGACAGAGATATTCCCCCATTTGAGTTCTGCAGAAACGCACACACATGAAATCTTAGCTTCCCGAACCCTGCTGCTCCCTGCAATTGTTCACCAAGAAATATAGGCCTACATCGGCAAACATCTTTTATCTCCTCTTACACGCTCAGTGTGTTGTATATCCTGGTGATCACTATAATTACTTCTTAACTACTACATGCAATGCCTTTCACAGTGACCATGCATTAAACTGCATGGGTGTGCCTCCTGGGCCACCCCTTACTTACTGTGCACATGGCACTTGACCCTGGGATACGTCTATGTGTTCCCAACCATGGAGAAATATAATGAACTTGTGCATATCATGTGCCACCCTTCTTAGCATGCTCATGGCATTCCTGGGCTACATCTCTGTGCTACCAACCACAGTGCAATAGGATGCGTGGGTGTGCATTGTGTGTTAACCTTCTTAACGTGCTTGTGGCACAAAACACTGGGATGCATCTGTGTGCTCCCAATCACAGTGCATTGGTACCCAGTGAACATGTTGTCAGCAAAAAAGTAGTCTGTGAAAAAGTTGTGAAAAAACCTTTGCAGTGTAAAGGTTGCCAAGCAACATGTAGTAAAACAATGCAGCTGATAAATAGCCAGAAATTATGTGCTGCTAGGGTCATTGTTAGGGTTTAGGAGGGTTCTGTGGGTTGTGATTGCGTGGTTTAGGGTTAGGATAGTTGTTATGCTTAGAGTCATGATTTTGGTTAGAATTAGGGTAAGAGTTATGGTCAGGGTTGTTGCTGCAGGGCTGGTAAGGTAGGGTTTGGTCAGTCATTAAGGTAGATGAAGTGTTAGGGTAGGGTTTATGGTAAGGCTAGTAATGGTTTGGGTAAGTGTTAAAGAAAGGGATAGGGAAGTTGGGGTGGGCTGGAAATGTTGGTGTAGGATTGGAGTTAGGACAAACATAATGGTTAGAGCAAAGTAAGCATTAGGGTAGGTGTTAGAGTTGCAGTTGGGGTATGGCAGAGGTTAGGATTAGAGCAAGGGTTTGGGCTAGGGCAAGGGTTGTGTCATTTGTGGTGAGATGGTGATGGAGTTGGAATTAGCTTCACTGTTAATGTTCCATTGGTTTTGCATTGAGTAAGATGCTTGAGCGCGCTGAAGGGTTAGTGTTCGGTAAGAGTTCTGGGTAATAGTTAGAGTTAGGGGAAGGGTTAGGAACCGGGTTAGGGGGATTGTGGGAGTTGTATTAAAGGTTTGGGCCATTCTTACAGTTACAGCTATGTACTTTTGTGTATTTTTTTTAAAAAAACAGCATTTGTGGCGACCTTATTACTGGCCACATTGTTAAACTTTACATTGATTTTATTTATTGATTGATTCTTTATTATGCGCTTATACACAAGTGTTTTGCACTTCGAAAAGACTTGTGTATAAGCGAATAATAAATAACCAATCAATCAATTGACTCAATTTTAGAAAAGGACTTTTTTCTGGCGAAATTTTCACATGACTACATTATACTGGGGACATGTTCACATAGAAGTAGTAGTGCATGTATATGCATGGGTGTGCATCATGTGCCACCATTTCATTCCGTGCTCGTGGCACTCAACCATGGAATGCATTTCTGTGCTCCCAGTCAGTGTATCTAATGACATGCATACACTACCTAACGTGTCTTACATTTTACCCCAAGTACTTCAGTACAACATGGTATACATAATGTGTATTCATAATCATGTGCTGCTCTAGATTCATAAGTGTGTGCTGCTCAAGATATATTTATAATTATTTCACTTTGCCCATAATTCCCACTATTCCCTTAAGCATTTTGCATACCACAAAATATTAATGTTTTCTGGGCACCCCTCCAATATAGTCTTCGTGAATACCTCATCTAAAGAAATCAAGCTCTGTTAATTTACCATTTCAAAATACTTTAAGTAATCATTTTTTTTTATAAAACACCTAATATCCCGAATATCACCTAAGTTCCTCACTGGAGCACATCATTCCAAATATGTGTGTTGCTTTGACTTAATTTATTTCCATTGGTGATGCTGGATTGCTGCCAACCTTTAACTTAAAAACAAGTGTGTTGTTCCTCTGGCAACCGTGTACCACCACTTCACGTTTTGTACCTTGTCCTCATGCGTTCACATGCGACACTCGCTGGGGAAGGCAGCACATCCGTTGCATGGGGAGCGTGGTGGCACCTGAGGTCCCTTGTTCTATCGTGCATTCAGTGGCGTAACACAAAATGTGGGGGCCCCCCTGCGAGCCATGCTGAGGGGGCCCCCCAACTCGGCAACAAATCACGGGTTGCGCCACACTCTGGGCCGGCCTAGACTGTCACGCTTGCACAATACGCATGAACGTGCTGCTGAAGGGGTATGCCGCACACTGCACTAGGAAAAAGATATAAATATGTGTTTTAATGCAATATACAGCACACTTTCTGAGATAAATTGGCTATAAAGCCAGAGTGTTTGCAATTTTTTTGTAGGGTAACACAATCCAGTACATGCAAGTCACCAACAGTGCACAGGAACATTAATGCTTCCAACTGGCTGCACAATGTAGACCAGTGTAAACACGTAATAACATTATAGTACAGAATGCCAGGCCACATTTAGACATACCTAGACTGTTTTCAGCAAAATGCCAGTCAAAGCAATAACACTCATCAAGAAGAGAGCACACAATAAAGCATCTGTCTCCATGGCCTCGAACAACACGGCCAAACTCTTTAAAATCTGCAAGGAACTGGTCAATCCTGTTGTGGTCTATACCTCTTCTGTTCCCTCCCATGCCCTCTGTACAGCTCTGGCCTCTCATTTCTCTGCTAAATCTCAGGACAGCCTGTCCTCTATGTCCTATTCCTCTCTCGGCCCATTTTGGCCATCTCTTCTCTCCTCCTCCTTTTTCCTCTTTCTCTCTGACAACACCTGACGAGGTTTCTAGACAAGTCCGATCTATGAAAGTGTCGTCCAAACAGGTGCTCCGCTGCTCCTCCAGAACCATCAAAGCCCATATTGACACCCTCACTCCAGCCTTGGCCAATTTATGTAATCACTCTTTCGCCACTGCAATGTTCCCCTCTTCCTTTGAGCACTCCCTTGTGCACCCACTCCTCAAGAAGCAGTCTGCTGATCCTACCTGCTGGAAGACTATCGCTCAATCTCCACCTTTCCTGAGCAAACTCTTGGAAAAACTTGCCATCTCCCAGCTTACTCTCCACACTGAATCTGTTGGTTGTCTCCATGACCATCAGTCTGGCTTCAGAGCTGCCAGAGGCATGGAAACTGCTCTCCTTAACACCTGTGCTGCTCTCTAACCTTGATTCCAGCTTTCCTTCTATTCTCATCCTTCATCTTTCCTCTGCTTTCGACAGGGTCAACATCGCCATCCTGATCAATCGACTCTGTGAGAACCTGGGCATCACAGATCAGACCCTAGAGTGACTGACCTACTTCCACTTGGACCGCCACTCCGCTCCCAGGTCGATCGTGGTCCCATTCTCTCCGCCACCTCTCTCTACCTGTGGCATTCCCCAGGGCTCTATCCTCTCACGCTGGTTTTTCAACCTCTACTTGGCCACTTTGGCCTCCCTGATCTCTACCTTATCCTCTAACTTTCAGTGTTGTGCGGATGACTCAGCTTTCCTTCAGGCTCCCCTCATCCTCCTCTCCTCTCTTGCTCATTCCTGACTGTCTATCCACGATTCAGGATTGGTGCGCCTCCAACAATCTCTGCCTTAATGCCAGTAAGACAGAGATCCTTCTCATTGGGACCCTTGCCACTGTGTTTCCTCTCTCACTATAGCAGACCACCTTGGGCCCTCTTCCTTTGCCTTCCTGCGAGGCAAAAAACCTTGGTGTCATCTTCAACGCCACACTCTCTTTCTCTCCTAACATCTCAGACATCACCAAGAAGTCCCACTACCAGCTGCTCCTCCTCAAAGGGACTCTTCCCTTTCTCACTCTCCACCAGAAGCTCACTGTCTCTAAGCTGGACTACTGCAACAGCCACTTTCTCAATCTGTCTTCCTCTAGTCTCCGTCATCTGCAAATAATCCAGAACAGGACTGCAAGACTTAGCCTTGGCCTCATGCCCTGGGATTGTATTTCTCCAGCCCTGAAATCTCTCCACTGGCTGCAAGGATCAAGTTCAAGAACCTTTGCATTGCCCACAAGGCTTTCTGGGGCCAGTGCCAACACTAAATCCAATGCTCTCTTCCAAAATACCTTCTTTCTCTAACCCTTCACTCAGCTACCTCCAACTCTCTAAGGCTTAGACATTTCTCCAGGCAGAGAGTGGGGGTAGACCTCTCTCCTCTGCTGGTGCCTCCAACTGGAATGGCCTCCCTGCCCCTCTCGAACTTGAGGCGGACAACCTGAAGTTTCGGAAGCAGCTAAAAGCTTTCCTCTTCTCTGCTGCTTTCGCTCTCTCTCCCCCCCTGCTGACCTACCTGACCTACCTGTCTGCTGTACTGACTGGCTGCTTGGCTACCCTCAGAGTCTCTCTGAGTCCAGGCTCTTTCTTGATTGGTCACCCTTGCACTGCCTCCGGGCCTACCATGCACTTAGGGGCTGTAACTGTAACCCTGCAGTCCATTGTTCTCCTTGCACAACCAATAGCTGATCTGCCCTGGCTGCACTTACTGAGAGCATTGCTGCCCTGTTTTCCCCTCCCCTCTCACTTGCACTTCCCTGCTCCCTTTTCCCTTGCACTTCTCGTTCTCACAATGACACAAGGCCTAGTGAGATCGTTTGTCTTGTCCTCCCTCTATCATCCCTCCCTTGTGTACACTTGTGTACAGGCGCATTATAAATGACATGAATCACATCATATCATTTTATCACAGATGCCCAAAAAAATATACAATGCCGCAGTAAGAAATGGCTAGACTGGCAGCACCCAAATGCCAATCTAGCCAGGTAATTAAAGTTAGCAGGACTACTTTATCAGAAATGTCCAGTTAAAAGAAAGTCATACCAAACTGAGGAATGACTAGACTGGCTAAATCAAAATGCCTCTCTAGCCACTAATACCACATATCATGCCTGCTTAGCCTGGACATGGACAACCATTATGATTTATCACACAATCCTGCCCCCCCACACATCCACTCTCCCTCCCACCCACCACCCCAACCTCCATAATCAGCTCCTTGGCCCAGAATTGCCTCTGCGTCCCTCTTCCTTGTCCCAGAGCTTTCGTATGAGGCTCCTTGCCTCATAGGTAAGTACTGGGATGAGGAACAGTGGGACTAGGAGTGATGAAGATTACAGGTAGCTAAATCAGGCATTACCTCCATGTACCTCTACCTCTTCCCAGTACTTTTGTATGAGGCAGAGTGCCTCAAACACACGTACTGCCACGTATATAAGTACTGGGACGAGGAAGAATAGGGCTAGGAGTAAGCAAGGCATTAAACACAAGTAGTAGCGCAACACCATTGAGTTGACTGGGCTTCAGCACTACCCCCCCTGACATTTTGGGCTATATTGACTCAACTTGGCTAACCTTTAGAGCAGTTGCCAGACCGAACAGGACACAGATTTTAAACGGCACCTGGTTTTTGCTGTTAACAAGAACCCAGCAATTACCAACGTAAAGCATTTCACTGTTAGTACCTGCATTCAAATGCCACATTGTTTAGGTGATTGAAATCGTGATGTGGGTTTAGTACTTGCATGCCAGGGGAGTGATTGGAAGGGTAGAGAGGGAACAGGAGACTTATAGGAGAGAGTTAACTGCTTGTAACATTGAATCTGCACTAGAATAGTCTCATTAAAATGCGTAAATAATTTGGATGCGCCCACACAAATAAGTTTTCCCCTCCCCACCGCATGTGAAGTTAGCGCCTCTCCCAACATTTGAAGGGTTAGCCCCCCGAAATGAAGGTTTTCTTGTGCCCCTGTACACAAGCACACACACCATTCACCTTATACACACCCAGTCATCCACACATTTAAGTGTGCACCCTTTCACCATACACTCACACAGGTAGCCACCTATACATTTATGTGTGCACCCTTTCACCATGCAGGCACACACCCACAGCCACCCATACATTTAAGTGTGCACCCTTTCACCATACACACACAGGCAGCCGGCTATACATTTGAGTGTGCACCCTTTCACCATAGACTCATACACGCACACCTCATGGAGTTGAGGGGGGGCCCTATTACTTAAAAAAGAAATTGGGGCTCATTATGGGTCCAGCGGTAACCGTGCCGGTGCTACCGGCGGGTTGCCGCCAGACCCATAAAAAATTACTATGGCCTGACTTCCCGGTGCCACCGTGCTATTTCAAGTCCGGCGGCTGGGAAATCAGGTGCCGGTAATTTCGTTAAACCCCAGACTCCACGGGAATGGGGACACAGAAGCACCTGCACCATTGTTAACGGTGCCGGTGCTTCCGTGACAGGTCTGCCTACCGTGGCTGCTGTGCCCGGCAGGGACAGACCTGTCGGGCACGGCAGCCCCACCAGGCAGACCTGTAATATGCCGGTCCGGAAACAACAGTGCCTGTAAGCTTACCAGCACCGTTGTTTCCGGACCGGCATGGTCAGAATGAGCCCCATTGTTTCTTCATTAAGAAATTAATTCAGTTAAGGACCGAACCATAATCAAAATAATTTCTTTATGATGGCTGAGTGGCTTCAAAAACAAACAATTTCTTTTTGAAGGCATAGGGTCCCCCCACCCCATGACATGGAGGCCTCCAGCCTAGGGTCTTCCATGTCATGGGGTACGGGGGCCCTCAGACTTCAAAAAGAAAGTTTCTTTTTGTAGTCACTCTGCCTTCATAAAGAAATTATTTCTGTTACAGAAATGTTCTTTATGAATGCAGAGGGAATTTCAAAAGAATTTTTTTTTTTTTTTTTTTTTTTTTTACTGGGGCCCCCTCCCAGCCATGTGCTGGTGGGGCCCCCCACACCGCGGGCCCCCCCGCACCGCGGGGGCTGCAGGGGCCCCTGTTACGCCAGTGCGTGCATTGCATTTGCAGCATAACGTCAAAAGGACCTTTGCTCTGAGGACTCGCAATGACAGCCGGATGCAACCAAGGGAAAAGCAATGCCTGGATGTTTCCTGTCCTGGCGTGCCACTGCCACTTCGAAGACTATAGGCCTCATTACACGGATTTGCAGGCGTTAAAAACCAACCCGCAAAGGGACCCAGGGAGCTAATTACGGTACCGCAATTTGCGGCTTCCCCATTCCCATTATGCCCTATGGGGCAAAAATGGGAATGGGGAAGGGCAATGGTGGAAGGGGGAATTACCGCCCCGCCAACCTTGGAATGGGGCGGTAATTCCCCTTTCCGCCAAGGCGGTGCCGGTATTTTACCGGCATGAACCATGGCGCTAATAGCGCCATGGTTCTCCGCCATCCGGTATAACTGTACGCACGCACGCGCTATACATCAAATACAGAAGCACTGTGTTGATGTTCACGCTACGCTTCCATTTCTTTTTTAATGTAAATACCAGTTGTCCTTTGTGCTTACACTCACTTTCTCTCATTATTATTTTTTTTTTTTACTTAGACATCACAATTCTACACAGTGCAATGGGGTGGTTACTTCAGTCTCCTCCCACAATGTGAATAAAGCTTTAACATGCCAACTCACAGATCATTGGCTTTTACAGTAATTAATTATTAGGCCCTCACGTTGTAATGTAGGCATGATCCTCCTTGCATCTATCGCTTCTTGGTCTTTTATTACAGGGTACATGGTCGTTTGGCCTCCCCTTCAAAGCGCTTTACTTACAGTACATCAGTCAACAGACTTCTTTTGTGCATGACTGCTCCAGTTCCTGACATGCCCTGTAGGGCAGCAGGCAGGGAGAACTTTCTTGCATGAGTTGCTATGTTCCCTTTATGCTTTCTTTTGCAGGTGTCTTCTGCTAGCTGGTACTCTTCTTCGCGGCATGCTTTCTATAGCACATCCTCTGTGCTGACTGCCACTTTGTTCTCTTTACATCTTCGCTGGTGTGTTTTGTGTGCTCACTGGCAGACTTACTGTCTCTGAATATGTGTCCTATGCTCTCTGGTACTACGTCTGCTCTCTGGCATCTGTCTACTGTGCTCACTGGCACTATAGTGGTCTTCTCTGGACCCACTGACTGTTTTGGCTACTTCACCTTTTAAGTTGACCTCACCCTTGTAGGTGGTCGGATCCCCCTTACGCATTCCATTTTCCACTCAAGGGTAACTGATCTTCAGTTGGTGGTGGTTCTAGCTTTGTCGCTCCCCCTCCCGCCCCCTATAGCTGCTGGAGTTTACCTCGTCACCATAATATGTTGTACTTACGTGAAGCCCACAGTGAGGACTCTCAGACAGTAGCTTCGATGTTGGGCTAGTATTTCGTTAGAGCAAAAAGTCAGGGGTCAATTAAGCAGGAATAATTTGCACCAGTAGTCACAGCCACCAGTCATCCATTCCTTCCCTTGCCAGGTCTCTCTCTCAACTGGTCCCAAGGAACACTCAGTACATGGACCTTCCATTATGCCATCGGCAGCCTACTCAGGCACGGAAGTCTAGGGTATAATACACATATGTGCTTCTGCAGCCTGATTTGGGAGGCTGCTGCCTCCATGGTAGGATGACAAGATGCCAAGGGGATGCCACTTGTTCACTCTAGCCTTTGGAGGTAATTTGTTAACAAATGAATGTTTGGAGGTTATTCAGTAATGGGTAGGTCACATACAGTTTTTGACTGGACTCCATTATCAAGCCAAGAGGAGGTAATTTATTTTTTTCCTTCAAACCCACTAAGGACAGATGAGCTCAAGGTAATTTGGGAAAATAAAACAACTGTATGTGCTGCTTGTAACGGGGCAATTTCAAATCAATAAAAAACCTTGTGCTTGACCGACCACAACTAACAATATTTTCCTTGTGGTACACCTGGTGGATTATAATGTGAATGATGCCAAGACCCTGCTGATGCCTGCCCCATCTATCCTGATATGTCTGAGGACCATTGATCTGGGAGCCAGTAAGGACTAGGCTGTTAATAGAAGGAATGAAAGTTTTCTATTGACAGTGGACATAGGCTTGGATAAAAAGCAGACACTTAATGAGTGACTAAATTTGTATTGCAGCTGGGACTCATGACTATTTGCAAGTAAATCTTGGCTTGGATTCTTATTTCAAAGTGACTCTCAACTCTATGGCTGTCTCCATGGCATAGTAATGATAGGATTATTCATCAGGGTGTCTGTATATGACTTGATGATGCATGATTATTTTTTGCATTATTTGGATTTCTTGGTACAAATGCTGATTTGTTGTTTTTAGTTTAGTATTGCTTAACCAGATTGAACTGAAGCACCTGATGCCAATCCATTGTATTGGAAAACCCGGGACTGGAAAACCACTGCCCCAGTTATCTGGACACCACATTTCTGAGAATGTGATATTTTCTGTTGGGCAGTGTGTTTTGTTTCTGATTTAGATTTTGTGGAGGTACACTAGAAAAAATGTGTGATGGTGTCAGCCACGGAGCCATCTTGTTAGCCTATTCAGTAACCCAGCTGTCTACTTTCATCTTCCAGAAAGTGTGGTTCTGCCCCTTCCCTCTCAAACTGACAGACAAATCAAACACCTTTTGCATCTGGCCTAAGCGTCTGATTGAACCCAGTTGGCTTGGGATAGCCCCTATTGCCTCTTTTAACGATGATGAACAACCTGTGTGACTGCCCAGATAAGTGTAAAAGTGCTCTCTGGGCAACAGTGGACCAAATACCTCCTCTTAATCAAATGCCAACATGTAAGAAGCCTGAGTGATCCATGGTATTCCCGCGGGCAAAGACACATACCCTGGGATTTGGAGAACAAAACATTGTTACTATGATAAGAGCCCCGAGTCAGCCATTATATAAATCTGACAATATATCAACAGGAATGCAGAGCACAATCTCCCATGTGAAAAAGTCTTATGTTAACAAATGTTAAGGATTGTCATTGTTAAAAAAACAAAGAAGACATTTAAATTGGAGGACATTAATACTGTATATTAGTACCCGGCGAGAGTCAAGCAGAATGCAACACGCATTCTGATTGGCTCTCGCCGGGTCATTACCCGGCCGAGACTCTCTCGATTCTCGGCTGGGATTCCAGCTGCCTTGTCCATGGTGGGGGGGCGTGGCAGCCCCTCAGACAATGGTGAGGCTCGATGTGGGGCCATGCCCTCTCCGAGCCTCCCCACGGCTAAGAAGCTGCCTTCGCACCCCGACTCTGTTTTCCCTTTCCCGGCTGCCGTTTTCTTGGTCGTTTTTCTGTAGCCTTTGGGACAGAAAGAAAAATGTTTGTGCCCCGGTCACGCACATCTTGCAGGCCCGGGGTACTAATAGACTCAGGCAAGGGTTTTTTTTTCTTCCCCTTTCCTCTCACCTCCCTGCCCTCCCCACCCTTCTTACCTTCTGCCTACTTTGTCCACGGCAGATGGCGTGGCAGCCTCCAGCCGTGTAGAGGCTTGGAGCGGGGCCATCCCGGCTCGGCGCTTCCACACAGCTGGAGGCATCATCCCCCGTCGGGGATTTTGGGTCGTCTTTTTTTTTTCCTTTCCCCAACCTCACTTACCTGCTTCTCTGTCGTCTTTCGGGAGCGGACGCGATGGGAACATTTCTCTTACCAGCGTGTCCGCTCCCGATGGCCGCCAGGGAAAGGGAAAATGGACTCTGTTTTCCCTTTCCCGGCTGCCGTTTTCTTGGTCGTTTTTCTGTAGCCTTTGGGACAGAAAAAAAAATGTTAGTGCCCCGGTCACGCAGATCTTGCAGGCCGGGGTACTAATAGCAATATGTCCCTCATGGGGGGGCATTACCGAGTCAGGTAATGCCCCGGGCCTTCGTTATAACTATGGGCCCCGGGGCATTACCTGACTGAGTAATGTCCCCGCCGCTCGGGGCATATTGCTTAAATTATTTTTACATTTAAATTTGTTTTGTAAAAGGTTGTGACAAATATCTAATGGTACTCTGGAACTGTTTTTCAAATTGTATAATTTGGAGGGAACGAGATTATTAAACTGAAATTATACATTGTCAATATGTTTAGATAAAGACAAGAGCGGTTGACAAAATACCCATTTCTTGATCATGTTTGACATAATGTAGTTTGTAGGAACGTGTGAATTTATGACATGCTAGTTTTTGTGGGGAAAATATGATACAGGAAAATGCACGTCGTAATTTTATTTGGACCGTCTTGCATCATATGCACATATTTTCTATGTGAAAAATGTCCTATACTACAATCAACATTGACACCTCAAGGAAACAATCTACTGGACTCTTCGGGCTGGCACTGACCATCTCAGTTGCACCTACAGACGTGTGCTGCAGTGCAGTATATTTTAAGTTAAGATCAAGTGCATCTTTGCTGACAATAAACAAGAGTTAACTCCAAATGATGTCCTCAACCACAAAGTATACCTTAACTTGGTCAAAATGTATCCCTGTAAAAGCCTCGGAGGTCCTCACATTAACCTGTGAGAAAATTGAAATGTGTGGCCACTATCTCCTTTGGGTACTATGTGTCCTTGGTTGGTAGAAATCACAAATTGGTTACTTTCGACAGGGGTTTTGGCACAAGCACCTTTACAAATGATCCTGGTTTATCCATTTAACTGTTTACAAAACAGGACTTGATGGGGATGTTCTCTTAAACTGCTGCGACAGTTAGGGGTAATTTTTGGGTAGGTAGTAATCACCTATTTGAACAAATGTTTATTAAGTGTTAGCTTGTTGATGTCTTTCAGTCCAGCTCTAAAGATAATAATGGAACAGAATCCATTATGGCCGGCATTATTAAGAGGCTCCAGCTTCCCCATGGTAGCTGCCACACAGTGGAATGCCCTCCCGCTGAGCCTCAGAATGATTCAGTCCCATCTAGCCTTCCGCAAAGCACTCAAGACACAACTTTTCATCTAACCAACAAGCTGTTTTGATATGTCCACCTTAAGAAAAATTGTTATGAACTCTGTACGTGCAACTAAGAGACCTGTTTGGTCACATGTAACCTGCCTACTGAAAATTCCTTGTAATCTCTTGTAACAAGCGCCACGATGCCCCCGGGCTGTACGTGCGCTCTACAAATGCAAATAAATAAATAGATTATGAGTGATTTTCTAATGGCCATGGACAGGAGCTGTATTTCAGTCCTTATCATGTTATACTTGTCAACATGTGTTGTCATCATTAACCATGATAGGTTGTTGGTTCCCTTTTGTCACCTGGCGGGGACTGGAAGAACCATTCTAGAATGTGTCTACTTGTTCATGAAGTGCAGACCAAGCAGTTGATCATTGGTCTGTATGTCTTAGTACTGATCTCTGTAATTTATGGGGTCTCACATGACTCTGCCCTATCCCTCTTATTGTTTCATGTGTATGCCAACCCCCATGGGGATATCATGCAGAGGCACCATTTGAAGGGCCATAAATATGTTTTGACATTCATATTCATGCCCTTATCCAAGGTACCCCCGAAATTGCTCTTGAATCCTTGACTGAAATTGCCCTGTGTATGAAGTCAATCTGGCTGATGCTGGAACCAGACAACATTAAGAGTGTGGGTTCAGAAAGGATCCTGAGGTTAGGTCAGGGTTTGCAATCTGTGCACCTCCAGATATTTTAAACTTCAACACCCATCATCCCAGCCAGCATAGTCAATGTTGATGAGAGGAGAGTGCACATTTGCATTCATAATTGGTATGCAACCTCAAGAGGTCAAAAGCTCTGAGTTCTATTTGGACACAGAATTAGCATATATGTGTAGGTTTCTGAATTAAGTAAGCTTTTGTTTAGTTTAGAACCTCTGAGATCTATATTCCCTCTTGCCATCCAATTAGCTGTAATAGGCAGTGCTTTTCTGTTGATACATTTGAATAATAGAAATATTCTCCATCCAAAGCTGTGCTTGCGCCTAACCTGGAAATTGCCACTGGTGAAGACTGTGGCTTCTGGCATGCTGCAGTGTATTTTACACTTTCAGCATACTTCCGCCATCCTCCTTGATATGCAATTGCTGCAGGTACATTTCTGTAGCTGGCCAATATGGTCTCTAGAGCTTGGCAGGGAGATTAGTCGTAATTTCTGTAAACTCCAGAGGCACACGTCAGGGTGACTATGGATTACTTAAGGTACTCAGAAGAACTTAACCTCATTCTTTCAAGAGTGTTTTTACTATTACTTGGGTCCACGTGTTTCTCAGTGCTGTCCAAGAGGTATTGAATTCCCTGCCCCATGTCCTAAAATGAACTTGTTCTCAAATGTGGACATATCACAAGTAAAAATGTTTCTGTCTGGCATTCCCTAAGTCATTTTAGTTTTATTTTGTTTTATTTTTTTTAATGTGGTTTTACCTCTTGCAGGGCACTTGACTGCATCATTTAGTAAGTCGTTATAACACTGTGACTAAAATGATGATGATGTAGATGATGATGATGATGATTAGGAGAAGGAGGATGCTGAGGTTAATCAATAGCAATACACATTTGCTCCTTGGGATTTACTATTAGGGAGTATTTGCAATTTCCTTGAAGTGAGTAAATGATCTAGCTTCAGTGTTCATTTCTAATTGCAGCATCGTTGGTTCTGTATGGTTACAGCTGTGTGTAACTCCACCCTGTCTTGCTCATGGTTTCAACCAAATGATGTAATCTGTTATTTTTGTTCCATTGACTACTGCAAGACTTACTGTCAGTTAAGGCAGGTGGGGCTCTGTTCTGTGAGCCTATCAGAAGCATCGTATTGCTCAGTGAGATTTAGTGTGCTCATAGATGTTTGGGAGCCCAATTAAGGTCATGGTCACTTTCTCTGGGGTTTTTTGTTAGGCTGTAAGAGCAGGGGGGTATATGTAAAGCCTACAATTGGGTTAGAGGGGTTTTGGTCGTCTTGGAAGCAGTTTGGTGATCTTTTCTGGCAATGCATTGTATGTTCATGCTTTTGATCCCTCTTCTCCCCTTTTGTATGTTTGTGCATTTTATCCCCTATTACCATGTTTCTACGTAGAAAACACGTTTTCCTGTCTTTCCACTGTTTCCTTTCCCTTTGTGTCACCCCTAAATGTTTCGACAATTCAAACAAACATACGCGTTCCCTTCTACTTTTCTAATCCCATTAATCTGTTTATTTGTCATACTGTGGTTTATGTGACTTCCTTTCATCACCTTAAACCTCAAAAAAAAAAACATTAACAATAACGCTCCTTTTTGTATTCCCACTTACTTGTGACCACTAACAAACGTTTGCATTTGTCCATGATCAAGGTCTGCCTTCCTTTGTTCTTTGTCACCTTTTTCTGTGTGCCCAATAACTTTTTTGAATCCACTTCTTTCCAAAGTCACATGTCTGTATTGTTGTTATCTAATATTAGTCCTGTAAATTAAAATGAAGATGAAAGGCATTGCATATGGAGCGAAAAGTGTAAGCCGAAGGGGTTGACTTCTCAAGAAGCCCTTAAATAGAATGGTGTGCCTATTGCGCTCATAGAGGTATGTGTCAGTCAGCCAGACCAGGTTTTGCTTGAGGTGGCAGAGTCTTTGGAGGGTGGCAATGGAAAGGTAGAGGAAACAGGAATGACAATGGAGGGTTTTCTGCTGCCACAAGGGTACGAGGCAGGGATGATAACTGAAGGATTGCCACTGATACATGAGACGATGGTGGAGGTCAATGCAGGGGATCCTAGTACCACAGGTGATGGGTGTGTCTGGGAACATCTGAACGGGAAAAGATGACTTCATAAAGTAAGAGGGCAGTGCAGTTGATGCAGTTACACCTGACCTGTTGCTGCATTATGCCAAAATCAACATCGGAGCTGGTGTGCTGTCAACAATTAAACATGGAGAGGGCGTAGCAGTGGTGATGGGATGCTCTCTATGCATATTTTGCAAATGGCATCACGTAACAGCAGGGCCTTATCCACAATGCAAGGACCACCACAATCAAAGCAGCATGCTGTTCTTGGTTATGGTAGCCCGGGGGATGTGCTGTTATTTGAACAAGCATGGATAGACTGCATGTTGCAGCATGCATTTCCTGTATTGCCAGGGGCCAATTAGGGGGAGCTATTTCCCATGGCATATGAGGACGTCATGGGTGGTCAGATGCTCCAGGACCATCCTATCATCTTGTAGGTGAATGAGTGGTCACTGAGCAAGAGGGTAGGAAAATGGCTGAAAGAGTGATATTGATTTTGATATGACAGGGATAAAATGCACATGTCACAGAACTGAGTCACTCAGAAGGGAACTTGTATTTAGGTGGAGAAGATACAACCATGCAACCACAGTACCTGACCTCACCCTCACACTTAGAGCTGGAAGCATATTCCTCAAATACTGCAGGAGTGGACATCAAATTGAGGGAGCAGTCACCATGAGTTGCTGAAGCCACTTTGTGACATTACTGTCTGCACAGTTGAAATGACAGTGAATATTTTGAGATTGGAATTAAGAAGATCATTGGAATTAAAGGATATAATCCACACCATCAAATAAATGGGCCAATCCTGCCCTGTACTAGCAGATGGTTTGAAATTTGAAAACTTGCAACACTGTCATAAAATCTTTGATGGACAATATCCAAATGCTTTGTATTATTGAATCTTCTGTCGTAGACGAAAGGAAGGGCAAGGTGGAAACATGGTGCGAACATATGGAAAATACATCAGGCAACTATAAATGTAAGACTTTGTAGAGGATGAGAAGTGATATTGCTCACTGTAGAGGAGAAGCCAAATGGCTCTATCAGAAGTCCTACCCCTATTCTGCCTATATGTTGGAAGCCGGAAATTGCGACATGCACAACGCCGATAATGATACCTATACCGCGAAAGATCTTTGAAACAAAGCATCCATTGAGAAAGCCCTATAAGAGGTATCTGCAGAGAAATGATGGTCTCCTGAGAGAAAGCCAAGAAGAAGTGTGAGGCAGTGAACAAAAGTGGCTGGTGATGTCACAAGAGAAGAGAGTGACACACTGAGAAGCATAATCAGAGAATAGAATGTATAGACCTTATGAATATGATGACGAAATAAGGAATGGAGTAACCTTTCATGTGCAAAATGAAGATTGCATGTGCGAAGAACACTGAAGCAAATATGAGTCGCTTTATAACTATACAGATGCTGCAATGCAAGTAGAGCAAGTCATCATGAAGGCTCCCTCTACTTAGTGAATAGACTATATATACATGTATAGAATCTGGATATTCGATGTTGCAACTTTAGTAAGCCAGGACCCGTCAAAGGGAAGGGCTCAAATGGCACAGCAGAGAAAAACTGAAAATTGAGGAAGACTCGAGAAGGCTGTCTGGCCCAGTGTCAAGGGTTGGGGTGGGTGGCCAAGAACTGGTTATCTATTCAAGGAGATACAAAGAACATGAGAAGCAAGGCAAGCTCCTGTTAAGGTGTGATGGAAAGACTATGAGTGCCAGGTTTTATTCATTATATCATTAAATGCGAAGAAGGAGCTCAAACACAGGCTCCTGTCACATGGGGTAGATGAAAATAAAACATGGGAAAGCAGCACTGAGACTTGAAGATAAGCATGTGATCACACTCCCTTCCATTCTCAGGAGCAGTGATACTTTGCAAGGCAAAGTTCAAAGACAATTTGAATGGCAGACGGCATGAGTGATGACGGATGATGGTCTAATTGGTTGGGGAGGCATGGTCAAGTCCACCCACAAGCACCCGGGGTACCAGCTTGCATGCTGCTAGCAAGTCTAATATTCCAAAAGGGTACAAGTGTGCCAACCAATTAAAAGGGCCATGTATTGAAGATCCCTGTAGTTTTACAGCCAATGGTGTGGCATGTATCTAACAAATGTTGAGGATGGCTTGAACAAGGGGTGGGCATAAGTTGTACACCTGTCTATAGAGACCCAATCACAATCCTATCCCCTACAGAAAGTATATTTTGATGTTCCATGTAGACCAACCACAATTCTAAATAACTTTTCTAAGTTTGCCACGTAGTACGATGTCATGTATGATGAGTTTTTACTATAAAAGTGTTATTTTGTATGTGATGCTTTGAGATTATGCTTTGAGACGCCGTTGATGTCCGTTGTACTCCCTGTTTTAGATAATTGGGAATAAAACAGCATATGTTTGCCAACTTCATGAGTCAGTCTTCTTATTGGTGTAAGAGTTATTCTGCATCCCCATCTGCGCTATCTCATTTAAGAGGGCCTAACGGTTCACATGGTAACTAGCATGTCAGATTGTTCCAGACCCATCGATTAAGTAGAAATCTAGTGTCTTGGATGATCGAGCAGCCTCTGCCTCTAGCCGGAAGATTGCAAGGTTTCCTATGGAGAGCAGCCGATATAGAATTCTTGCAAGATAATCGATACAGGTGGGACGGGTCCTTCTTTGACGAAATCCCTCCTGGTTTCCACAGACACTTCTCGGCAGGAAGGCGAAAGTAGTCGATTGGAGAGGGGAGCCGATAACAAAGGCCTCGAGCTAAATGAGCAAATGGTGAGGAGAATGGCAAATTGCGGGGATGGGATTGTGGTAGTTTTGAAAAGTAGCGGGGTAGTTCGAAAATTTAACAGGGCTGAGTATATAAGTAATGAAGAGTGTTTTTAAAGTGTAGCAAAGAGCGTTTTAAGAAGATAAGGCCCGGGATTCCGAACTCAAGGAGTTTTAGAAGAACTCACCTCACACTCCAAGTGGAGTAAAATAGGCGGCGCATAAACAGGTTTATGTTAGGAGATTAGTTAAATTCTAGTCAGAATATTTTAGGGGTGAGATGATGAAGAGGAGTACCATGCTTTAAACTACTCTGTCTGTATGTGTGTTTTGTAATTGAAAAAAGGTGTTGGGTGCGTTTTGGAATACGCTCATATTTGTTGTTTTTATAAACGCATATGTGTAAAAACAACTGGTAAGTATTGAAAGTCAATTGAGACTCGTCACAATGGGAGATACTACTCCTCTGATGCACCTATGCAAGACACTGCCAAAGCACTTGCCCAAACTCCAATAGTACAGTGCGGAGTGGGTAAAGGGCACTGCAGATTAAAAGAAATAACCTTGGCCACAAGGGGCATCGCTATCAAAAGCGGTTTTACAGCACATGACCACATACTTGCACGCTGCATACATGGGGAAGAAATTGGAAAAGGGGTTAGCTATTTTAGAGCTTTGGAAGATGTACCACGAGGAGAGAGATAATCCACCGCCTGAGGTGTGGATGCTTGCTCAGTGTAGGGAGGAAGGTGTTGAGCCTTCTGCTCCCCTTACCTCACCAGAAGTGAATGGCGAAAGTACAGAAGATGTAGGATTGTATCCGTTAACCGATCTGAAAGGAGTGATAGGTTATAGTAACCCGATATACAAACCACCTGCTTATAGCAGTGACGATAGTCCAGAAGAGACCAAAAGAAAGGAGAAGATCTTTAAGATCTTGCAGAACAAGGAGGAGAAAAGTAAGCGATCGAATATGACAACAAACATAGAATGAGAGATTAAGAGATGGAAAGGAGAGAAGGATGAAGCTGATGAGGTAACGCTTATACTGAATGAATGGATGCGAGGACAGATATTACTCAAGCTCGATAGGAAAAGTATTGAGGAAGTCAGGCTAAATGCAGATCAAGACAAACATTACAGGAAAGACAGAGAATGAGAAAAGAGATTTAAAGAGGATAAACACAAGAGAAAGAGCAGTCAGATGCAAGAACAGATGTATCAGGAAGGGCAGCAAAAGAAGGAAGAAAGGGCAGAGCAGCAGCAGACGAAGAGCAATTGAAGAATGAGATAGGCAAGAAAAGAAAAGAGAAGCGGAGGGAGCGCAGAAATTAAGGATACAGAGATGGAGGGAAGAGGAAGAGCATAGAGCGAACGAAAGAAGAGAGGAGAAAAGACAAGGAGAGGAAAGAGTTAGATACGAAGGGAGAAAGCAAAAAGAATTAGATGAAGAAGCGGAATGAAAAAAAGGAGACAGCGGGAACGCAATATTGATCGTATTCGGAAGGAGTTAATGGAAACAAGTCCAGTAATACCAATATAGCAATATGGAGGAGTTTCCTCCATCAAAGGAGGCAATGCGTGGGCCATCTAGAGTAGCCCTAGAAGAGAATTTTAACATAGGGAGAATTGGGGATGGGATTGATAAAGCCAACCAAAACTTAAGAGAAGGTAGTAAATCGGGAAGCCGAGGGAAGGGAGATCGATCCCTGGTCTTCCAATCACAATGCGAAGAAAAGACCCATTTAGTCTTGAGCATAGAGCTTTGTCCTTAGACAGACTTATTTTAGACAATTGTGAAGGAGTGAGAGCCATACTAGCTGGGGGCTAGATATGTCAGAGGAAGAGAGAGAAACCTTCCGTGGGAGGAGGGAGGAAGTGCTTGCGGCCGAAGGATATCTGGAGACAGACAAGGAAGTAAGATGGTCTGATTTAGAGCAACCTAAAGATAGGATGATAGATACTGTACTATATCCAGAGCGTCTAAAGGATGGTCATATACCAAGAAGGGAGAGTTACCGCCATATGTGAGCAGGCTGAAGTCATTGCCAGGTAGAAAGCAATCGGGAACCATTGTCCCCACTATGGATAGGCAGACAATGGGAGCCAATTGTGGATCAGGATATATGCAGTTCCATTTATTGGAGAAAGGAGGGGCCAGACCGCAGTACATTCCATGGCCACAAATGGATAAGGACAATTTAAGACACAAACTCCCTAGTTTAACAATGGGTGCAATAAAATAGATTTATGAATTAGGGTAAATGACTGGGGTAATACTCTGGCCATAGGGGAAATTAAGGGTCTCCTAGCAGCCATTCCTGGGGAGAGAGCTGATGACATTTGGATAAGAGCAGGCTATTCCAGTGTCACGGAACAGAACACAGTGCATGATAGAGTGGCATTTAATAATTATAGAGCAGATGCCTGTAGAGCTCTCAGGGTGCAGTATCCTGACACGTCAGACATGGGTGCAATCATAACACATAAGATGAAACAAGATGAGGATCTGCTTGCTTATATTCAGGACATTTAGGTACGCTGGACTCTTGAAAGTCATTAGTCGTGGGGAAAAATAGTGGTAGTATTTTACCACATTTTTATGTCAGGGGTTGCCCGAACAGGTACAGAAGCAGCTCAAGAAACTCATGGAAATGGAAGCAAAGTCATGGGCAGAGAAACAGTTGACTATAGTGCATCACTGTCAGCTGTTGCAGGAGAAAAATAGGAAGATGGAAGATGCTGGAAAACTTGAGGAAGCCACTTAGTTCAGAATTTGTTTTAAAAATATGCCATAGAAGGGACAGTATTGACAAGTGGAGAAGGATGGGGAATACAGCAAGCAGTGGGTACATCACAGGCAAATAATTAGTGCCAGATGGGCCAAGGAGGGAATGGATTTGTGCCACGAGGCAGAGGAATGGGAAATAGAGGAAGAGGTGGTTTTCAGAATAATCAATGTGGTTTTCAGAATATGCAGAATGAGAATCAGAATGTGCAAGGAGGATTTAACCAAGGGGCACTAGTTAAGAGGGCTCCTCTTGTATGTTGGAAATGTGGGATGACAGGGCACATTGTGCGCGTATGCGGGAGCCAAAGGTATGTACAGAATGGGCAATTTTCAAGAGGGGGCAGCTTATCCTCCAGGATATAGCTCACAAGCTAGGGATGGGTTTGCCCAAGATCAGACAGTGTACCAGGCACAAGCGCCGCAAATGCAAAAGGCATTGCAGCCAGAGCAAGCACCAGTGAATCCATCACAAGAGCAGTCACAGCATGCACCCATGCAGATGCAGCAGAACGCAAACACGAGTCCATTATTGACACCTAGAATAGAGTGTGTCACTTTGAAGGCATAGTGCGCGCTCCTCCAGGGATACATTATATGAATCTGGGTGAATTTATATTGGTATTTACAGGGCAAATGGCTTGCGAGGGATGCCACTGGAACCAGAAGTATTTCTTTATGTGGTATACATTCTGTTGACATGGCTACCCGGCTTACTGGTAAAAGATTGTGACAATACCTGATGAATTCTTGTTCAGGTCATAGACACCAATGGACGAAGAAGGGGGGATAGACTATTCCCCTATAGTTAAATGCAGCCATAGTACGAGGGGAAATGGCAATGCTCGAAGGATCAGATGACGAGGGCAGGCCATGGAGAACAGTGATTGCCATTGGGAAGGGTGTAGACTGACTGACGTCACTGACAATGACATGTTTAGAGATGATCCAACAGATGATGAAATAATATTCAAGGTGAGTATTACATATTGGATTAGAATAGAGAAAAGAGAGATCCCACTGTGAATGGCGATAGTGCAGCAGCGTTCAGCATTTATTGATGAAGACTTGGAAAAGGTGCCTAGCGCTTTACGGATGACAGGCCCCTATGACGTAAGCTTATTGAAAGGGGTAGGAGAGGTTGAGATAAAGTTGAAACCAGGAGCAATTTTACCTCTAGCAAGGCAGTACCCCATGTCTCCAGAGGCGGATGAAGGGATTTTTAAGACTATTTGGGCACTGATGGAACAAGGTATTCTGGTATGTCAGATCATTGTGCAATACCGCAGTGTATCCAATCAAAACATCAAAGGGGGGGTCATGGAGATATGAGAGGATTAACCAGATTATAGAGTCAGAGTTTCCTTTTGTTCCTAATCCGACGACGATACTATGCAGTATCCCAGTAGAAGCGCAATATTTTAAGGTGATTAACTTGAAAAATGTGTTTTTCTCAATCCCATTACACAAGGACTCACAAGACTTGACTTTCTTTGCATTCTGCCAAATCCAACTGAAACACACTTGTTTGCCTCAAGAGTACTGTGAGTCCCCGTCAATCTTTAATAGGGTCCTTCAGATGGATGTAGGCAATATTGTTTTGAATATCATTGTGATACAGTACGTAGATGACATTCTTATTTGTAGTACTACAGAAGACGAGTGCAGGCAAGACTCAATCTGGTTAATGACTAGCCTAGCAGACAAGGGATACAAGGTAGACAAAGAAAAGTTACAGTATTGCCAAGAAGAGGTGTTGTACATAGGCCAGTTGATCTCACATGAGGGAAAGAGGGTTGTGACCTGAGAGAGCTGAGGCGATCATGAAAACAGCAAAACCGCACACGGTGAAGCAAACACAGCAGTTTTTGAGACTATGCAATTATGTTAGAGCAAGGGTTTTTTGATTATAGTTCATGCACAAGAGCCCTTTTACAAGCCCAAAAGAAAGCACAGGTAAAAAAAATGAGCAAATTGAATGGACTGAGGAAATGGAGGGAGGGTTTGAAGAATTGAAGAATGCAATTTTTATAGCTCCTATTTTAGGAATTCTCAATTAGGCTAAGGATTTATTTTTCTTTTCGCACATGAATGGGACAATTATGACAGCAGTACTTACAAAGAGGAATACACTAGGGTATAAACCTCTGGCATATTATAGTGGGATTCTAGATCCAGTTATGAAGGGATACTTTCTGTGCGAACAGTCACTTTTGGCAGCTGTATTCACAATTGATACGTCTACCAGTATTGTAATGGTGTGTCCTATGACGCTCTTTGTGGAACATGGTTTGTTTGCCATTTTGGAGAAACCTAAGTGTACATTGACATCTCAGAGAGCTTCTGCATGTGAGGTGATCATATCGAACCCAGGGATTAAAATTGTCAGATGTAGAATAGTGAACCCTGCCGCATTTGTAGCTGAGCCAGTAGCAGAGGGTGAGCATGTACATGATTGCGTGAACTAGGAGGAGTTTTACGATGACTTCCCCCACACAAAGGTAAATCCGATAGCAGGGGGGAGAATCTTTATTGATGGTTCTTCGAAAATTGATCAAACTTGTTGAGAAAGGCATTCTTGTGCAGCTGTGGTGAGACATAGAGCAAATAGCGAATTTGAGATTGTAGCAAGTGCAAGACTAATGTCTCACTTTTCTGCGCAAGCGGCAGAATTGGTAGCACTTGCTGTCGCACTCGAAAATCATGCAGGGCAGGAAGTGATGGTGTACAGTGACTCCGCCTATGTGATGTCAACCCTGCACCCAGGATTAGCACAATGTAAAAGGAGGGACTGTCTCCGAGTGGATGGCACTCCAGTGCAGCACACAGCATTATTGGACTGGCTTATTAAGGCACTACAACTCCCAGTAGCTATAGCGATAGTTAAATGTGCAGCACATACTAAGCAAACTACTTTATTTCTCACGGCAATGAAGCAGCAGACATAGAGGCCAAAATGGGTTGCCTATTCGCCAGATATTTCAAATTTTGATACTCCAGATGTAAAGGAGAAAGTAGTCACGATTATGGTAGTAAACACAGGTTTTAATCATTTACCAAGAACTCAGATGATGGAAATTCAGGGCAATGCACCACAGGAAGAGCAAGACTTATGGAAATTAAGGGGGTGTTCTTTATACCTGTCTGAAGCATTATGGCAGCAAAACAGCACTGGAAAGCCGGTGATGCCAGCAGCATTGTTAGGGGTAGCGCTGGAACAGCTTCATTACCCTCCACGTGTAACTAGGGAAAGCCTTGCAGCAACTATTGGAGAGGACTGGTTCATACCGAAACTGTTAGAACATGTTGCATTTTATGGAGTAAATTGCATCATATGTCAAAACTTTACCGCTGGTCATACACTGTGAATGATTAGAGGAGAGATTCCTCGACTGAATGGTCCTTTTCAGCATTTACATATTGATTATGTTGATATGCTGCAAGTATGCAGTGGTTACAGCTATATGATAGCAGTAATGTTTCCATTCTCCAGGTCGATCGAAGCAGGTCCTTGTACACCCCCTGATGCCACTTGTGCAGCAACGTTTTTAATATGAAAAGTCTTTCCATTATTGAATATTACGTTTTTTTCTGCTCATCACCCGCAAGTGAATGGGATTTGTGAGAGACTCAACGGCCACCTTAAAGAGAGAATTGCAAAACTCAAATTGACACTGAAGAAGGGATGGCTATATTGCCTACCTCTAGCCTTATGTGCATTAAGGAATCAGCCTGGGTCAGACCACCATCTCACACCCCACGAGTTAGCGACAGCGAGGAGAAAGAGAACACCTTTGTCTCCTCCATCGATGAGCAGAAGTGATGCCCAGAAGACTGCAGAAATGTTAGGAAATGAGTTATGTGCGTACTTGACATGTATGACCGCTAGTATCTCTGCCATTTCATATCAACTCAAGCACCAGGGGGGTCGGTCTCAAAACACAGATGAAGGCCATTCAGCAACCAGAATTTTTGAACTACTACCTGTACCTAGAATTTTTGCTGGAGACACAATATTATGTTACTCCCTTAGCAGTAAAAGTCCAAGGAAGACGTGCGTGGATCCATTTGAACGACGTCAAGCTCTACACTGGTGAGACCATCGCACCCCTAACGATCAATTCGGAAGCAAGACAGGAAGAAGTTCAGCACATGCAGACCCGATCAATGAGGATGCTAAGGTGGCTGATTAAATAAATGCAAGTGTGTGTGATGCTGGAAATGCATTGGAGGGACAAGGCCTCACTGTCTTTGGCCTGTAGTCCTTTTTCATTTGTGTTCTGTATTGTTTTCTGCCCAGGAGTCCATGGGAACTCCTGGCAGTGCAGCTCTTCCTGTTTTTGGTTTGGTGTACAGACCCATGGGATACCCCTATGCCACACATGGGTGGGGGTACAACCCTGTGCCCCTAGTGTATGTTTTTGGGCACCTGTGTGTGGCCCACAGAGCAGGGTATGGACTGGTGGCAGCTCCATGCTGAAATTGACAGGTGCTCTGAGTATCCTCCATTTTGGAATACCCAGGCCCTGCCATTGGAATCAGTTGATTCCTAATAGGAAACAAGAAGGCCCCTGTGGCCTCTTGCTCTCTATTGCCTGTTACATTGTTTTCCCAAAGTCCTGGGAAGCCCGGACACTGTCTCTTCTCCCTGACTGGCTGTTGGGTGGAAGTTCTATATATATGGTGTTGTTGTGAAGTCCAGGCCAGACTGGCTGGAGCCTTCCCAGTGACTGTATGTTGTGAGTACACCCTGTGGGTGGGACCTGGGTGAATGGATTGTGTGACAAGTATACACTTCTTGTTGTGGATGTCTGGTTGCTAGTATGCAATACAATGACTAAGACAGCCCTGGCCGAAACTGGTATGAATGCAGTGTGTAGTGTTGAATGGATGGGTTCTTGTCCCAATACACATTCCTTGTTGTGAGTATCTGACAGGGAGGAGAATGGCCTGAATGCACTGTATGCCGGATTGGCTGACTGACTGCGGAATGCCCTTCTGAGTGATTGGTTACCTGAGTGTGACCTAGCAGAATGAATGAGAGACCAACTAGTATATCTGGGGGCCTCTCACTGCTAGAATTCATTCAGAATCTGAAGTTAAAACAGATGCTCGATCTCGACAACCAAGCCTGAAGAAAAAGGTTGACTGCTGTCTCCCTTCGCTGAAATCCAAAAGCCTCGGAGCTGTCGAGACTGATCCAAGAGAGGACCTGGTTAGGTGCCCTTTTCCTGTGCTCTGAGGGACCATCGAGCACCACTAACCTTTGCTGAAGCTCCCTGGAAGTCAGACCCTCGACAGGCTGCCCACCGGAGATGGGGACGACCGAGAAGAACAAAGGTAAGCACCGGACACTCCGTCCACCATCTTCAACCAAGGTTTGCAGGTTTGCTATAACCGTTGGAGGCCCGTTGAAGCTGGGTTGCCCAGAAGCAGGGACTGCTGATGCCGTGCCATTGATGACCGAGCTGCAACACTCCCTTGATTAAGACACTTGATTCCCAGACACGCTTGTCCGCACCGCTGACCACCTTATCCCGCCGGAGAAGGCCAGGCCAACAACGCACCGAGGAGCATCCGCCGGTGGGTTACCTACCACCCAAAGACCATAGAGACGCTGGACGACTCGACGACCTTGCTGGGCCACAGTTCTTCACAATCTCTTTACAGTCCTGAACTATCGACTTCGAGGTGCCACGCACGCCTCTTCCTTGCAGGACGTCTTCGCTCCATCGTCGACGAGCACCGCTGGGACCGAAGTTGCTGCCTCGACGCCGAGTTCACTTTCTTTGAGGTATCTCGATGATCAGTGGCTCCAGCTTTAAAGGGAGCCGTTCAAGAAGGACCCGTCGACGACTCGTCATCTAAATCTGCTATTCCAGGTACATTGGGGTGGTAGAAACATTATAAAAGGAAATAAGACATATTGAAGAATATGTGGACTGGGCTTGTAGTGTATCTTTACTTTACAGGTTGCCCAGGTGGGGGTATCTCCAAACAGAACTGTGTCTAGTGGTAGGGGCCAGTATTCTGCCAATTGTTCTAACAAAATGATTTCCTCCTATATCTATGGTTGGTTACCTTTACTAATTGATTTGTGTGATATTTGACCAGAGTACAGTTGATGCACTTTAATGAAATCTGCTAATAATTGTGGTACCACTTAGAACTCTTTATTTTTGCCATTGTAAATTAACTGAGCACAAAGTGAGTTATTGTGATTGTGTATATACCTTTGAACCTTAATTATATAAAAACTGTGTTTTAACTAATGTGGATATTCCTTTGTGGGTTGCTTGTGGAGTACACTGTACTTAAGAACCAGCCTGTATCACCTCCTGAGAAGCTAGGCCTTGATTGCTCGACTACGTTACCAATATTAGAAAATCTTGGCTGGGGTCCTCTGTGCTCTCCTCGGCCATATAGAGAGCAGGAGTACAGACACCCCATTCAGTCTTAACACTGGTGGTAGATGTGGGATGCTTATGGTTTTAAGAATCAGTTTGTAACCGTGCCGCTTACAAAATATCTGTACTTTGTTAAATTGAGGTTTAGTTGTGTACAAGATAACTGCATTACAAGCAATGGAGTCTATTGCAAATGGTAAATTGACTAGGATGAGTTTAGAGGCTCTCCAGAGTGCTTGTGAAGCCAGGGAGTTAGACTTTGTGAATAAGTCTACGGGTGAGCTGATAGCTGCCCTGGTGGACTACCAGACTGATGGTGAAACTCTTGAAGGGAGGATGCAACTAATGAGGACTCTGACCCTGGGGTTGTTGCTGAATCTATTTCTGGGAATGCCACCATTTCTGCTGCCTCTGTTCCGACCCCCAGCAATTCTGTGGAGCTTGAGTTATTAAGGATGAAATTGGCCTTTGAATACCGCAAGTTGGAAATAGAAGCTGAATTTAAGAAAGAGGAGCTGGCACAGCAAATGGAACTCAAGAATAGGGATCTTGAACTCAAAGACAAGGACACTGAATGTCAGAGAATCCAGCTAGAGAAAGCTAGAGTGGAGACTTCAGCTAAACCCGTTGAGAGTCTCAGGACCCCAGCCACCAAGTTTACAAAAGATTTGGTTGGTGTGTTTGTGGAGGGTTCCGATATATTCCAATGGATTGAAGCATTTGAAATGGCTTGTGCAATTCATGATGTAGATAAGAGAGATTGAGCTAAGTGTTTGTTAAGCTGAGTGCCTCTCATGGGATATGACTAAATTCTGAAACTGAGTGTGGAAGAAAGGGGTCAGCATGAGTGCATGCAGTCTGCTTTGACTGCCAAGTTTGGCAAGACACCTACCCAATACCTTAAAAGGTTCAGGGATTTTAAGAAAAGAGAGAGTGTGTCTTGGTTGACTGGGTGAATGCTTCGCACATGAACATGATGGGATGGATTGATGGATATAAGGTGATAACCTTTGTTGAATTGTCCCACCTTTTGTTTTTTGAGCATTTTTCTGAAGCCGGTTCACCAGAGCTGCGTCAGTCTGTTGCTGACCAGAACATTTTAGATCCCTTTAAGCTGGCCAGGCTAGCTGACAAGTCGGTCTCCCACCAGGTGTCCCCCAAGGACTCCACTGAGAAGGACAAGGACAAAGAAAAGGAGACCTCTCAGAAAGCTGAGGAGTCCCAAAAGCAATCATAGTTGAGTAAACCAAAACCTTCCTCTCCTAAGACCCAAAAATCTACTGGGGCTAAGTCGTCTGCGGGTGGGAATAAGAGTAGTGGTCCACCTGCTGCAAGCAGACTCCCAGTGGTTCCAGTACTGTACCCGACATCCCTGGCAATTGTTGGGACTGTTGGGCTCTGGATCACAAGAGGGGTGACCCCAAGTGTAAAGGTAAGGTACTTGGAGTCCAGGCTGTCAGCCTGAGCTACCCTTACCCCATGACTGAAGTGGAGGCCACTGTCCTCCCCTCCTATACAGGAATCACATTCAGTGCTCCTGTAGAGATTTCCTTAGTGTCCCTTGGGGCCTGGGACCAGTACACAGAAGTACTGGTGACTATCCCACAGAACGCCCATAGGTTTTTGAGACGTGTCCTCTTGAATTGCCAGCCTTCTACTGGATTGAGAGTCACTGGGGCAAGCATGACAGTGGTGGACAGGACCCTGATCAAGCCAGAGCACTATGTAGGTGCTCCTCTGAGAACCGCCAGGTTAGCTGGTGGGCCTCCCAAATTATCGCCTGTAGCCTTAGTCACACTCATGATTGGAGACAAGACAGCAAAGCTTCCTGTCCTGCTTCATGACAATGTCCCTGCTAACATTCTGTTAGGAAATGATCTAGTAGAGTTGGGGTTGATCTCAGATGGTCTACCCATGCCTGCTGCTGCAGTCACCAGGTCACAGGTGACATAGGGTCTGGCTGTGTGTCAGGTACATGAGCCAATGCCGAGGCCTAAGGCAAGAAGACGGAAGATCAAGAAGGCCACCTCTGTGAAGGGGGCTCCTTCTCTTCCTGTTGTTCCTACAGCACCCATTGGGATCCATGCTCCGAACTTGCTGGGTCCAGTGGAAAACCCAAACTCAAATCCTGAGTGTGAAGAGGCAGAAGACACTCCTGTGGGAGAGGTTCTCAACCCAGAGGACCACCCTGGCCTTCATTGCCTTTTGGCTGAAGGGAGAACCATCTCGGGCGGACTTCTGTAAGGTTCAGAGAGAGTGCCACTCTTTCGAGGGTCTGAGGAAACAGGCCCTGTCCCAGGCATAAGGAGAAGTGCCTAGGACATTCCGGATCTATTGGGAGTACATCTCTCTCCAGATCTGACGACAGAGCAGCAGAGGGCCTGCCAGGCTTTGTCCGGCAGTATGCCTCTCTTTTTTCACTGACACCAGGCCTTACACCATGGTGTAGGCCCGGAATTGAGACTGGTGACAGCGTGTATGTCAAAAGCAGGTGCTACCATATTTCAGATACAGTTAAGAACCACATCCAGTCTGAGGTAACCAAGATGTTGGATCTGGGTGTTATTGAACCCTCAACCAGTTCCTGGTCCAGTCCCGTGGTCCTTGTCCCCAGGGCAAGTTCCCAGGCAGGTACCAAGGATTAGAGGTTATGTGTGGACTCCCGAGGAGTCAATATCATCACCAAAACTGATGCGCACCCATTGCCCAGGTCTGATGAGCTTGTGGATACCATAGGTGCTGCCAAATTTGTGAGCACCTGTGACCTTACCTCAGGCTATTGGCAAATAGGTCTGACGGACCATGCCAAGGAAAAGATGGCATTCTCAACACCTGAGGGACTCTACCAGTTAAGGGTCATGCCATTTGGGTTGAGGAATGCCCCTGCCACCTTCCAGAGATTGGTCAATCATGTACTCAGTGGGGTGGCGGCCTTTTGTGTGGCCTACTTAGACGGCATTGCCGTCTACAGTTCCACCTTGGAAGAGCATTTGACACATCTGGATAAGGTGTTGCAGGCCTTGAAAAGGGCTAACCTCACTATCAAGGCCACCATGTGCCAGATAGCTCAGGGGAAAGTCACATATCTTGGTTATGAGGTTGGAGGGGGTCATATCCAACCTCTCCCCAGTAAAGTGCAGGATGTACATGACTGGGAGACTCACACTACTCAAACCCAGGTGAGGGCCTTTTTGAACCTCACTGGGTATTATCACAATTTCATGGTGGACTATGGGTCCATAGCTGCACCTCTGACAGATCTGACTTCACCCAAACATCCTAGGAAGGTTAATTGGACTGAAGGCTGTCAGAGGGCCTTTGATGGCTTGAAAGAAAGTCTGTGTAGGGCACTTGTGTTGTGTGCGCCTGACTACAGCAAACCCTTCATCGTCCAGACGAATACCTGCAACCCCAGAATTGGAACTGTCTTGTCCCAGTTAGATGACAAAGGGAGTGAACATCTGATTATATTCATCAGTAGACAACTGAAGGGTAGAGAACTTAGGTGGGGTACTGTTGAAAAGGAATGTTTTAGCATAGTTTGGAGCCTTAGGCATTTTAGGCCCTACCTTACGGGGTTTTATGCCCTACCTTACAGGGTTTTAGGCCCTACCTTACGGGGTCTACCTTCTACTTTCTAAAGTTAATAAAAATGAATGTTAGAAAGGTGTTGATATGTTGTAGATATGTTTGAGCTGAAACATCCGATAAGAGATTGGAAGCGTGAACAATACACCGATTCTTTTCATACAACACTATTGTTTGGTTGAGACTATGGTTCTGACAAATGATGATGCCCATAGGCTCCTACTCACTGTTTTCATATTTATTTTATGAGCGTATCCTGCTCTTGTTAGACGTAGTGTCAACATACCTACTTTTCTGCATGATCCTAAAAATGGATCTGCGATAAGGAGGCTGCTTGTCGCGATAGTTTAACAGATCCTGCAGCTACCTGATTTATCAGAATTGTCTGAATAAATAGGTTTTTTCCTTCCTTAAAACAGTATACAGGCACAATGAGGAACTTTGAAAATCGTACAGTTTAGGAAAAGAAGCAAGACCAACAAAGTTTAAAGTGGCGTAAATGGTTGGGATTAGCATGTTCGTTTGTGATATATGTATGTGCCACAATACTTTGTGTCTTTTTGTTTCTTCTGTTTAGGATTCCTTATTATCTTGATGCTCCTGTTGAGATAAAGACTACTATGATTTCCCACACTCCAGTAACTCGTGTAGAGTTGCCTATTTCTGAGACAAATGCTCCTATTGTTCTCCCTGAAGGGAGGACTATTACTGATATGCTTCTTGATTATTATGTTATTATGCAAGCACTTACTTTGCAAAAGGGAGACACAAGATAAGCACATTGGAAGATGGTAATGAATTAAGTAATTACCTAGACAGTACAGCACACTTGGGAATCAGCATGTGGTATCAGCACATGAAAAAGGTGGGAGAGAGTACGTCCGAAGAGAGTTTCTATGTTTGTGCTCTCATACCTTATGCCATAGGGACTTCTAAGATATTCATAGCTATAGAGGTAGCAGTCAAGAAAGCTCATTGCCTGACGCACCTTGCACTCTGCCAGACGAGAGGTCAGTTCCAGGGTCAAAAAGCATCATTGGTATGGGTGACTGAGAAGACAGCTCCAAGAGAAGATTACTATGTGCAAGATTTAAAGACAAGAGAGGAATCAGAGACAAGGAATCTAGTGATAAGATGTGAACAACCTGGAATAATCAAAGCTGGAATCAGAAGAGAAGAACAAAAATGCTCAATTGTCAAGAAAATAACCCTTAAGAGATACATAGATGCAAGGAAAGAGGTCAGCTGCAAATCAAGGGACCAGTGATGACTCCAGAAGGATGGGCGGAAGGCCTGACAGTGTGCAAGGTGCCAGCACTTATCGGACGGCCTAAAACAATTGTTTGGCATGCAGAGAATGAATTCATACATCATTGGTTGAATATTGTGAAGTTTCTGACATGGGGCGATGATAAAGGAGGACCTTTGCAGATACTACCTCTAGCAAATGCATCCTTGTGTTTCAGAAACAATGGCACTAGAAAAATTGGGATGAATCAGCAGTATGGCCACATTTTTGATGAACAAGGCATGAAGGATGGAACAGTAGGGTTAATGGATCACTACTGGGCTTGTGGATCCAGAGCTTATATGAAGTTGCCCAAAGATTGGGGAGGGCTGTATTACATTCATTTTCTAGCATTAGTGATTCCAAAGCGTAACGTGAACATTGGAGAGTTTCCAAAAGCAGATGCTCATATGAGGAAGAGGATATCATTTGCATTTCTCAATCATACAAGAAGGGAGAATGACTTCTCACCTAAATTTATATACACCTTTGATTCTATTCCGTATGAACACCAGTTGTCAGTCAGACTGCTGCGGTATTCACGACTATTTTTATGCCAGGGATCCAGATGATGGCCATTGCTAAATGGTTACAGATTAGCAGATGGGAGCTGCTGCAGACAATCAACACAACCAGAAAGGGATTCAATGCTATCAAGGAAGAATTGAGAGCCATAAGAAGACTGATGACTCTCCAGAATAGGTATGTCCTGGACATGATTAAAGCAATGGATGGAGGTGTTTGTGCCAAAATCGGGGAATCATGTTGCACATTCATATCTTCTCACAATGATGAGAATGGGACCTTGACAGAGGTCATAACATTGCTAACAAACCTACATGCCAAGATGGATGACAAGACAGAAGATATTGCAGATGACAGCTGGTTTGCAGCATTCTTCTCATGGGTTTTACAATGGATGGCGAATATCTTCATATTTCTTGGAGCACTATTGGTGATGATCATGTTTGGATTCTGTGTGATCAGGATAATAATCATACAATGTAAGAAGACAGCAAAGAGAGCAGTAGGAATGAAGGCCATTATTAATGCTGAGTCTGAGTTTAGACCCAAAGAGCTGACAGATGAAAGAATCCGAAAATATATAGAAGCAAGCATTCTGGCGCCTGAGGGAATGAAGTTCCTGTATCTGAGGAACCATAAGAAGAATGTGGGATCATGGATTTACTGCAGCCCGAATGGACAATGTAGTCACATGACATGGAGTGTTGATGACCATGTAAAATCAGCAGGATCTCTAAAAGGAGTAATGAAGGTATAGACTTCAGACGCAGTGTCTAGATGTGAAGAGTGATGGGAGAGTGGATGATGAAGCAACCTGAGGGGGGCATGTGGAGGAGGAGCCAAATGCCTCTATTAGAAGTCCTGCCCCTTTTCTGCCTATATGATGGAAGCCGGAAATTTCGACATGAAAAATGCCGATAATGATAGCTATACCGCGAAAGATCTTCGAAACAAAGTATCCATTGAGAAAGCCCTATCAGATGTATCTACAGAGATATGATGTTCTCCTGAGAGAAAGCCCAGAAGAAGTGTGAAGCAGTGAACAAAAGAGACTGGTGATATCACAAGAGATGAGAGTGATGCACCGCGAACAATGATCGAGAAAAGAATGCATAGACCTTATGGAATCTGATGACGAAATAAGGAATGGAGTAACCTTTGTTAATGACTCCAATTAAGCATTCCCACTAAGTCAGTGCCTTGTCTGGGATTGCTCAAGGGAAGCCCTTATTTATATATTTTTTTAGCAAGTTATAATCTGGATGATGAACCCTTGTATCACGCCCCTCTCTGAGAATCCCCCTGACCCCACTGAGCCAAGAAGTAGGTTTGTTTTGCAAATTAAAAAGGTTTATTTGAAAAATTAAACAATAGATATTTATCACACTTTTATAATAAATTAATATTTGATATCACACTTAGACATATGACAGTGATCAACAATGGATGATGTTATACTAGCACACTGGTTTAATTACTTAGGAGTAGTATAGAGGATAAGGTAGCTGAGAATGCTTTATATGGTACAAGGAAATGCAAGGTGGAAAATAAGCAACACAGGGATAAACTTGATATGATTTCAGCAAAAGATAATAGAATCACTTTTTCTCTGACAATTCACTCCCCCCATGCAATGTAAGGAGATGGAAGTAACATACACAGTCTTCAGGAATACAATCACAGTACAATACGAATTCAGTTCCCCCCCTAGCAAGCTTTGAGAAACCAGGATGATTTTAAACACAGACAAAGTACTTTAAAGGTGGTATGCAAAGAAGGGAAAATATACTAAAAATGATTTTAATTCCCTCTAGAGGTTCAGGGTGAGTGAGAGATACTTTAAATCAGTTTAGGCCAGCCCTATCAATGATTCAGGGATGGTTACCAGGTTGAAAATGGAATTCCGTAATGGAAGCAAAAGACAAAGACAAATGTTTTTACACGTGGCTGGAATGAAGCAAAATGTCAAATCGCGGCAATTTAGTGGCGTGCGTCGAGCGCAATTACGGAGGAAGTATAAGGAGTAGGTTTTGCACAGTTCTGGCTGAGTACTCACACTGTATTTTGGACAGGAATGCGACTTCGTCATGGATCGTCACGGATCGGGTCAGGATTGGCTGCGGTTCTCTTGCCACTGGGTACTGGTTCTGTGCACAGCGATCTGGGTCAGCTCTCAGCGATCTGGTCTGGGTCTGGTCTCTCTGGATCTCTGGTCTCTGGAGATTGATGGATTTGAAGTCTGGAGTCTCCCGGCAAAGCGTCCCGCAAGAAAGTGGAAAGTGAAATCTCCCTGTCTGGCTTCCAGTGGCTCTTTTTATGTCTTTTGAAAATGGGTGTGGATGCTAACTTTCTTTGTCCAACCCACTCACGATTTGATAGGTCAAGGATTTCTCTTTGACCTGATTTGAGAAGGGAGCAGTGAGTCATCCTATGTCATCAGGTGTCATCTTTATGTCATACAGAAAGAACACTCCCCTTTGCTTTTACCTTAGAAAATCATTTTCATAACTAAACACATTTCCCAGATACACAAGTGGTTGACCTTACAAGTACAGATTGCAGATGACTTGAGGTACATTCTTGTTCAACTCTGATCTTCCTAAGAGCTTGCATTCAAAAATGACAACTTATTTTCGTTTTTAGTTGGTTTACCAATATCGGACGTTTACCAGAAATGGCACAAATGTACACCGCCTTTCTACACATATTCCAGTAAATTTCCATGTCTCTAGCTTAAACCCAGTGTCTGCAACATGAATAAGTTGTGGGGTTCGGTCCCAGAACATCGTACGGAATTGAGTTTAGACTCAAATTGTAGGTACATTTTCCATTTTAAGGATCTCCAAATTGTACATTCCTGTCATCTGGTTACAATTAGTTATCAGTGTTTTTATAAAACATATATTTGCCTTCAATTCAATTCACAAAATGTGTCTGGCCCGCCCCTAGGAACTGGGTGAGTCAGGGATCACATGTCTCTTCTTCCAGGCAGAGCTCTGTTTACAGTCCACACCGAAATCAGCATACTCCATTCAATTGAAAGATTCTATTGCGTTGACTGAGGTCAGCAGACCAGTGGGCCATTCTGTATTTGGTTAGCATGACCATGTGATCTCCTGAGCTGTTGCTGGTAAGGGCTGTTGTGAATGCTTCCCATGGACAGAGGCCCTTTGAACTGTTTTAATTGAATCAGACTGCCTCCTGGGAAAAAACCTCTGAAGTCCCAGCTAGCTCAGGATGCTGTTTAGCTTCTGCAACACAGGTCCCCAGTCAGAGTTTAGACCGCTAGAGCTGGTTTGTGGAAAATGCTGGTACTGCACCTATTTTTGGGATCTGTCTTGAATTAATACATTTCCAAAAGAAAGGATTTTACTTGATAGTATATGATCCTTGCTTGACATGGCATTGATGTGGATCTGTAGTAGAGTAAAGTAAAACACTCAACCATAGTTGGATTTTTGTTTGGTGGTTCCGGGCCCATGATCTTAGCAATTTTTGACATTAATAAAAACGGGTTTTGAACAGAACCATCTTTCTTTGCACTGGTGGGTGGCAGGTCAGGGGACCATTTTGCTGTGCGCAAAACTGCACGGTTCTCCAGGATTCTGGTGCAAATTTGGGCTTTTATGCCCTCTTGGATTCCCTAAGCCCACAGCACCAATTGTTGCAGCATAATAGTCCAAACATGGGTCAGGACACCCAACAAGCCCCCCTGCCCGACTGCGCTTTGATTTCGAGTCGAGGGGGAGTCGGGTGCAAAGGATGTTTTGATCCACGCGCTGGTATGTCCGCATCATATTCTTCCAATTCCGCAGATGGTACAGTTCAGCATCTTTTCCACGATCCGGTTGGATCGATCGGTTCTCCTCGCCTGTCCTGATGGGAATATTGGGCGGTACCCTGGGCCCCTCGGTTCTTTGCTCCCGGTCCCCGGGTCGTTCTCCTTGGTCAGTCTCCATGGTTTCATCTCTCCTAGGATGATAAAGCAAAGCAGCAATACACATTCCTAGACATTTTTCCACCACTATTAATGGTGTGGCTAACATATACATTTTATACATCCGGATACATTTTGCAGTATTATTTTAAATAACAAGATGTAACAGGAAACATTTTCATACCAGAATCATGATATTTTAGAGACTATATGAGGGATATTTTAGGGTTGGAACTGAATTACTCTGGAGCGGCCCCCTCTGGGATTCCAGAGGATTCCTCCAGTTGCTGCAGAGTGTGTCTGGGATGGCAACACTTTAGCTGATTTATATGTACCCACTTGTCTTCCCCTTCCGCCAGACTACCTTTGGGGATGCGGATCTTATAAGCTACTGGGGAGATCTTGTCTATAATTTCAAAGGGTCCCTTCCATGTAGGCAAACATTTTCCCTGTTTGGCCTGGTTTCTTTGGAAATTGTATAGATAAACCCGGTCTCCCACATTATATACTTTCCTGGAAGTTTTCAAATCATAATGGGTCTTCATGCTATCAGCTGATCTTTCTAGATTTCGCTGAGCATAGGCAAAAGCATGTTGAAGGTGTTTCCTTAAATTCTCCACATACTCATGAGTTGTGGAGGCATTTATCAATGTCTGCTCTTGGGTCCTGTAGAGCAAATGCTGGGGAAGCACCATCTTGCGTCCAGTCATCAGCTCAAATGGTGACATTTTGGTTGCAGATGAAGGGGTAGATCTGATGGCCATTAGGACCAGAGGTAATCGGATATCCCAACTTGGCCCACAATCTGCCACAAACTTTTTTAAGATGCTCACAATGGTTCAGTTATAGCGTTCTACTGCCCCAGAAGGAGCTGGTCGGTAAGCAATATGTAGCTTCCTTTTGACCCCCAGTATCTCCCACATCTTTGTCATTACCTCACTGGTGAAATGGCTACCTCTGTCTGACTCAATCCTTTGAGGTAGACCAAAACAGGAAAAGATGTGGTTAATCATCAGGGCAGCTGCTGTTTCTGCCTTGCAGTTTGGGGCCGGGAGAAATTCCACCCACTTGGTAAACAAGCATGTGACCGTCAACATGTACTTGTTTCCTCTAGACGAGCGAATCACAGGGCCTATGAAGTCGATTTGCAAATCTGACCATGGCAGTGTCATCCCCCTCATTTGTACAGGCGCCGGGTGTGTGAGGGAGGTTGGCTGAAATTTTTCACACAAGAGACACCCCTTCAAGTATTGGTCGAGGTCCTGCCCCATAAGTGGCCAGTATGCAACCTCTCTTAAGATTTCCAGTGTTGTGTGAAACACCCTATGACAGGCGGTGGCCGCATCATGGGCGTGACTTAACACTCAGGCTTTGGAATGAGGTAGGAACCACCCACTGATCATGGTCAGCTTAGGATTTCCTTACCAACAAACCGTCTTGGATTCGGAACATCTTTGGACATTTCATCAACACTCTAAGGTCCTCCTTCCCAATGTAATCGATATCCGTCAGGGGAAAGTTCTCAGGGTCCTCAATGTGTTGGTAAAACTTACCAATTATTGGATCCCCCTTCTGAGCCGTAATTAAACCAGCATCAGGGGTCTCCTTACTCGATCAGCTAAGTCATTCCCAGTTTTGTCTGGTCCCTCTACTTTGGATTGACCCTTGATCTTTTTCCAGTAGATGGTCATCCCATTCGATGTGACCAGATCATCAATGTTTTGAATTAACTTCCCATGTTTCAGGGGTTTGTTATTAGCACATAACATGCCTCTGGTTTTCCAATTAACCAGGTGCTCCACGAACACGTTCCGTACATAATCCGAATCTGTGATTATGACCAGTTCGTGGAGTTGATGTTGGACAGCAGTGAGGATGGCTTGATGCACAGCCATCAACTCTGCTACTTAACTACTTCAGGGACCGATTTTGTACTCAGCGGAGAGTTCTGGGGAGTGATTCACCCATGCATTCCCTACGCCGGCCACCAGTTCTTTTTCTCCGTTGTTGTCAACATGGTAAGAGTATCCATCCACATAGACAGTGGGCATTCCCTCACACTTGTCTTCTTCAAAGACTTTGTGTGGGGAATTAAGGTATGCCTCCATGTTGTCCTTTATTTTTAGACTTTTGTCCTCGAGACAGTTTTATCTGGCCAATCATGCAAGTCAGACAGACCTTGCGCGAGGGGACTCTTCTTGTTTTGGCCATATCTGACCTCCAAAGGAAAGCCTTGCATTGACAGAATCCAGGAAGTAATTTGGGAATTACTCATATTTCCGGGCGGGATTCTGTGACTTTGGAGATTTTGCAGAGGCTGATGTGGAGTCTCCACTATGATGTGTTCACCCTGGATGAACGGGCAGTAATTCTTCAATGCCCACACCATTGCCAGGAGTGCCTTCTCACAATCATTGAATTTTTCCTCCACAGAGGATAAAGTTTTGCTCGCATAGGAGATTACTTTATTGACCTTGTCATGCTTTTGGTATGATACTGCCATCAAGCACGTATTAAAGAACCCTGTCTCCAGGAAGAACTCCTTGTTTCTGACAGGGTAAGCTAGGCAAGGCACTTGTGAGAGGCTTCATTTGAGTTGTCTTACTGCCTCGGATTGTCCTGGACCCCATTCCCACTTGACCCCCCTTCAAAAGATGAATCAGGGGTCTGGTGATCTCTGCGTAGCCCTCAATGAACTTTCTGCTGTAATTAGTCAGTCCAAGGAGGTTCCTTAGTTCCTGCAGAGTTGTGCGATCCTTTAGTTTCTGGAGTGCTTCCACTTTCTTTTCCTGGGGACAGAGACCCTGAGGAGTAATCTCATGCCCCAAGAAATTAACACGTGTTCTACACCACTGTGCTTTTGGAAGGAAAGTTTTGCTCCGGCGGCCCTCAACTGGGTCAGGACATAACGGATCTCCGCTGTGTGTTTCTCAACAGTTGAGCTTTTAATGAGGACATCATCTACATAAGCCAGGTTACCCCTCGCACCCAGGTCGGGCATGGCCTTGTGTAGGAAAATGTTGAATTCATTGCCGGAGTTGAGGTATCCTAAGGGAGTCCGGGTCCATGTGTACTGCTGGCCCCCAAAGGTAAAAGCCAGTTTGTATTGGTCCTCCCTACTGACAGGCACGGTCCAGTATCCATTAGTCAGGTCTATTGCAGTGAATACCTGTGACCCCTGAATCTGGGCCAGCCCTTGGTCAATGTAGGGCAGAGGCCATCGGGAAGTATGGACCCGTTTGTTGAGCTCCCTAAGGTCGGCGCCGAGTCTTCACTGGCCGTTTGGCTTCAATATTCTCAGCACCGGATTATTGAAGGTGCTGTGGACTGGACGGATTATTCCCCGGGACTCAAGGTTATTAACTATTTCAGTAAGGGACTCCATGGATGCGAGGGGCAAGCGATATTGCTTCACAAACACTGGAGTCATGCCAGGGGTCGTGGGAATTGTTGTTGTGTGGATGTCGGTGCGACCACAGTCATATGAGTCTACCGCAAAGAGATCTTGGAAATCCAAGAAAACTTGTTTCAACTTTTGCTTCTGTTCCAGAGTCACACAGGCATCAGCTAGGTTGACTCTCTCTTCCACCATCTGCCTGAAGCTTGGAAAGACTTCTGGTTTTGCTATCTCAGCGGCCTCCTCCAGCTGGGTGGAGAAGTCCCTGGTCAGAGTGCTGATTTGGACTGGAGGCTTCAGGTGGGAAAGGCAGCCCTCATGGATCTGGAAAATCACCTCATCCCTTCTGAAGTCACGTCTTCCTTGCCATAAGGGCAGGAAGTGTATACCAGGACGTTCCCCCCATGCCGGGTAAAGATCCTGTCTGGTGTTGTATTGTCATCACTGTCACTGTGAAAACAGTCCTTGGGGATTGGTCCTAACAGTTCATTTCCTAAATCAATGGAGAAATGTTGGTCATCAACCGCCATTCCAATAATGATGGCTTCGGCTAGAGTAATACTCTGTAAGTCGCTGTTATCCACCTCTATTGGAATGGTGTCATGTTCTATGTTGACTAATGGTGTTGGGTTTACCCCTAACCCTTGCTGTTGGAGGAAAGCATTTAGATGAATATAAGCATAAGGGTTTTTCAATTTTTGTCCTCTTTTAACTTTCACTTCCAGGGAGAATTGTCGGGTCCTTTCTGGGATGGTGACTTCCTCTTTAATCTGAATTTCAACTGCATAAGGTAGCAATTGAGCTGACCTAAATGCTTTTTTCTGGATTATCAAAGCCCATGGGATTATCCGCTAATCGGGACCAATCTTTGAAGTTTATTAGGTCCAAACTAATGGCAAAGCGATTGAGAATGTCACTGCCTAAGTAAAAGGCGGCAGTGATGTCCCGCACGACCCAACAATTATGGACTATGCCCTTGTTGCCAATGAAGATTTTGAGCATACACCTGCTTAGCAGGAGATGTTTGGAATTGGGTGTTTCCAGATCTGTTTCCCATTTGTCTATCAGTTTGAATGCGGGAATGGCTGGATATTTTGGGAGTTGGCGGAACATGGCTTCGCTGATGAAGCTCTTACCGTTGTTCACACACACTCAAGCGAGAACAGAGTCCTTCCCATCATTTAACTGAACAGGGATGAACAACTGCTCTCCAATTTGCTGAATATCAGCCAGGCTCTGAGCTGATTTCACATCTTTCTGGACCATAGGAGTGGGAGTTTCTGATTGTGGATTAGTAAAGAATTTCAGAGTGTTTCCTTCCAGTGTGGAATACCACCTTAAACTGGAAGGAAGGTTGATTTTCAGAAATAGAGAGGACCCCCCATCACCAGTCTGTTGTCCTACTGCTATTACTGTCACATCTGGAATTTGGTTGTTCTGGAAGTGAAATTCTACTTGGTCAGATTTTTGTTCAACCATGTGGCACGTGCCGTTTAAACTAATATGGTTGACTCTCTGTTTTAGTTTCATTGGTCGGCTAGTCTGGGTCCAGAGGACCCTGTTTACGCAATCTATTAAGGGTGACAACCTTCTCAGGTGGTTATTCCCTAGTAAACAAGGGGTGCCCTCTGGAGTCACTACTATGACCGGGTGTTTCACCTTGTGTCGCCCAATTGTGATGTCCAAATCTGCAGTCCCCTCGACGGGAATTTCCTTCCCGTCAAAGTTCTAGAGTTGTCCAGGAAGAGAGGTGAAGGGAATATGGTAATTCTCCCCCCTTCCTGCATTTAGTTCGTCAAAGGCCCTTCTGGACAGAAGGGTAGCTTGGGATCCAGTGTCCACCAGTGCCAACATTGTACACTGCCCCTGTTCTTGTACCGGGGCATAATATCTTCCCTCCTTCTCCTCAATGGGGCACAGATAATGCACATTTTTGGACAACTGGTAGGCTAATTTTCTGGTTTTGGACATTGGAAGAGAAGAGATTTGGGTAGAATTCTGTGGAGAGTCATGGGAATCTGAAAGAAAAAGTTTGCAACTGGATATTGATGCGGGTTTTGGTTCCCCTGGTTCCGGTTCTGGGCCACCCCCCCCCCCTTTTGGAGGCAGTCACCAGGATGGGTTTGAACAAGGGGTTTTCGGTCTTGTTGGTTCTGGGATAGAATGATGGGCGGCGACAGCTCAATCCCCACATCTACCCAGTCTATTGATGCGGTTTTGGGTTCCCCTGGCTGTGGTTCTGGGCCGCCCCCCCTTTTTGGAGGCAGTCACCAGTATGGGTTTGAACCAGGGGTTTTCGGTCTTGTTGGTTCTGGGATAGAATGATGGGCGGTGACAGCTCAATCCCCACATCTACCCAGTCTGGGTTGGAATCCCTTGGGACCCATTTTTCCTTGGGAGGAGTTCCCCCATCTCTGAAGGAGAAGATCCTTTTCCCAGGATCCTCTGAAGATCCCTCTCCCTCAAATTGGAAGACCTGTACCTCCTCCACAAAATTGGTCTGTTTGGGTCCTTTGTTTCTCCTACCTCCTCTCTGCTCCTTGGGTGGCAGACTTCCAGGGGTAGGAGATTTTGTTTCCGGTTCCTGGTTTTCCAGGGGCTGTTTACAAGTTGGGAAGGAAGCTTCCTCCAAGGCTTTACACCCCCCTTCCCCTTGTGCCTCCTCCCTGGGAACCGGTGGGTTATCGGGGTGCAGCCCCCGTCATTGTTCTGGAGCACCTGGCCCAGAGTTTGGGGCATTATGCGGTGGCATGCTCAACTGAGGGTTCTGTTGAGCCCTCAGTATGTGACCCAGATCCCGTGCCATATTTTGGACCTGGCGCTCAAGTTGGGAAATCCGCTGAGGCTGATACGGGTTTCTGTTTTCTCCCCTGGGCTGATCCCAGGAAGGGTAGCTATCCCTTCTCTGGTAGTGCCCCGGGTTGGGAAGATTTGGGTACCCCTCCACCCTTGGCCTCCCCTCTCCTGGATTAGGTTGTCTGGGCTCAGGGAAGTGGGGAAAGAAGGATGGATGATTTTGGGGCTGGAAGTTGGGTGGATACCTGAGGAACAAATTCTGCCCAGGATTTGGTGAATTTCTGCCCTCCTGGGGGAAGTGTGGAGGGAATTTCCCTGGGTTGGGTGCTTGGTTGGATCCCCCCCCTTTGGCCGGAGGAGTCCACACATAACACAGAATTGGACTATTTCCCTTATAGCGGGGACTTACATAGTCAGAGGAGCGGGGGACCCCATTTGTGGGACTACCTCCTTGACTCCCCGTCTGTGACTGGCCCGAGGGCCGTCTGGGCTGTGAATTATTTGGTTCAGGCAGGTTTTTAGGTCCCCCCATCTCTAAATCTAAAATGGGGGCAACCTTTACCTCTGCCACCTTGGCAGCAGCAGGGGTGCTGTTGGTTTTGGGGTTTTTGGGCTGATTCTTATTTTCCACCAGTTTCTGCACCTCATAGATGCGGGTGGCTTGCTCAATGACCCAGTCTAAAGATCTTTTCTCGTGAAAATCTCTCACAAGCTGGGTCATTATGCATTTGGGGAGAGCATGGAAAAATGTGTTGATGAATTCTCTGTTGTCCGTGCGCACCCTTCTGGTGGTCTGCGCAAAGGCACGCTTCAATTCTTGCACAAATTCTTGTGGGGCCTGATCCTCCCCACATTGCAAATTGTAGGCTGCCTTGCGAGCCTCTTGGGGATTCCAGTGAACAGAAAAATGTTTCAAGATGGCCGCCCTATATGTGGACCATCTTGAATGGTTTTGGTCCTCCAGCCCCGCAAAGAGACTGGAGTATTCTGGGGAGAATGTCCATTTGACATACTGAATGCAGCTACTGCTGTCCTTCAAATGGAAAGTCTCCATCATTTGCTCATAGAGCTCCAAGTGTTCCCAAACAGAATACTTGGCGTTCTTGTGATAAGGCGTGATGACACTCCTGATTGCCTTGATCTGCTTTGAGGGGTCCTTAAGCAAGGCCCTTTTTACCTTATTGGCCTTTTTGATTCGGGTAACCCGGGTCCACTCATCCTCTGACTCAGAGGCACTTCTCCCAGAGGTGTCCGTCTGATCTTCCAGGTTTTCCTGGATTCTGCGAGCCTGGGAATGGCTGGCAGAGTGTGGAGACCTGGTCTCCTGTGTCCTGGGCCGCTCAGAGGAGTCTTCAGATCCCTCCTTGGTGCCAGGATTTGATGGGTGCCCCCCCGACTGACCTAACTGGGCAGAGGTTTTTAGGATGCCCTTAGTGGGTCTACTTTCCTGGGGTTCCCCACTAAATTGCACTGTGCTTGGGTGCCCATACCCGGATGCCCGCCCATCCATTCCTGGGAGGCACTGGCCTATGAACCCCATACTTTTGGCCGGATAGTAATCTGCCCTCCCTGTGGCCCTGTGCTCATGTGCGCCAGGGGACATGGGGGTGGCAGAGTCCAAGGACTGGGAGAGATGAAGGCCTCTGGTACTAGGGTTCTTGAGGTTATGCTCAGGTGTTTCCCTTTCCCAGCGAACTTCATCTCTGTCAGCCCCTGCTCCCTATTGCCATGCAAGAGCCTGCGCTTTCAGTTCCTCAGTTAAGGCCTTACTAGACTCTATCAGTCTCTCCTGCATGGCTACCTGTTGCTGGAGCCTATCATTGTGCTGACAGAGAGCCTCATTCTCTTTCTGTGCCTCCTGATTGGTCCTGGAATACTGGGCCAGTCTTTGCTGCAGGAGGGTTACCTCCTGAGTCCCATCCCTACTGGCCTGCTCCTTTCTTGCCAGAGCATCTTCCACCCTCCTGGTGTGCTCTAACAAGTTCTGATGCTCTTTTTGGAGGTCACCCAACCCCTGGAGGGCCAGGTGATTTCCTTCAATTTTTTTCTTTAAATTGGCAGACTTCCTGGCCTAAAGTGTCCCTTTCCTGACTAAGAGCCTGCATCTGTGCCGCCAGGTCGTCCCTCTGCCTTTGAAAGGCACCAGCTTTCTGGCGTTCTTGATCAAACTCTGCCTGGGTATCCAGGTCTTTCAAAATCAATTTATTGCTTTCCTCTTTCTCTCTATCAAGGTGGCTTTGCAGGGTGACTACCTGCTCTGCGCATTCCCCAATTGAAGTCCAGTTGTTTCTCCAGCTTTTTCTGGCTCTGCAATAGGGCACCCAAACCTTCTTGGTACTCCTTCTGCAAGGCCAGAAATCTGTTATCCTGGTCAGACTTTTCCTGTTGCAGGATATCCATTTCCTCCTTTATTTTAATAATATACTGCCTACTATCATTTTCTGACCCTTGGCTCCTCTGCAGCCTCTGCTCAGAAGAGACCAGGTCAGATTGGGCCTTCTCTAATGCCATCAGTTGCCTATTTGCCAGATCTTGGCCTTCAGCACATTTGTCCTGTATGGTTCCCAAATGTAAATATAAATATGCCGCTACCCTGGCAATCTTGTTGTGCTCATCCTTGGCCTTAGGGGCCATATATAGTTCACTCAGGGCCACATGTAAGGGACCCTGATCTATCCATATATCTGACCCTGTTTCAGTGATCTGGGGTGTGATTGCCTGCAGCCAGACCGCCTGGTCCTGATGAGCCCACTCACCTCTCACAAATAGCTTATGTAAGAGGTGTTCTCTGGCTATTTTGATATCTACCGAGGTCGTCATTCTGGAACTTGATTGCCTTCCTGACTTACAGAAGTTTGTATTTTATTTTGCAAAACAGACCGTTTCCTTAGAGCGTTCCTTTGAGGGGTGTTTTTACAGTGTAACACAGCGTGGTGATACAACAGAATATATAAATATATAAACACACTGTATTAATCTGCACAAGTGATAGTTCAAATCCAGAATCCCCGGCTACGAGCCCCCAATCTGTTAATGACTCCACTCAAGCATTCCCACTAAGTCAGTGCCTTGTCTGGGATTGCTCAAGGAAAGCCCTTATTTATATATTTTTATGACAAGTTATAATCTGGATGATGAACCCTTGTATCACGCCCCTCTCTGAGAATCCCCCTGACCGCACTGAGCCAAGAAGTAGGTTTGTTTTGCAAATTGAAAAGGTTAATTTGAAAAATTAAACAATAGATATATATCACACTTTTATAATAAATTAATATTTGATATCACACTTAGACATATGACAGTGATCAACAATGGATGATGTTATACTGGCACACTGGTTTAATTACTTGGGAGTAGTATAGAGGATAAGGAAGCTGAGAACGCTTTATATGGTACAAGGAAATGCAAGGTGGAAAAGAAGCAACACAGGGATAAACTTGATATGATTTCAGCAAAAGATAATAGAATCACTTTTTCTCTGACAATTCACTCTCCCCCTATACAATGTAAGGAGATGGAAGTAACATACACAGTCTTCAGGAATACAATCACAGTACAATACGAATTCAGTTCCCCTCTAGCAAGCTTAGAGAAACCGGGATGATTTTAAACACAGGCAAAGTAGTTTAAAGGTGGTATGCAAAGAAGGGAATAATATGCTAAAAATGATTTTAATTCTCTCTGGAGGTTCAGGGTGAGTGAGAGATACTTTAAATCAGTTCAGGCCAGCCCTATCAATGATTCAGGGATGGTTACCAGGTTGAAAACGGAATTCCATAATGGAAGCAAAAGACAAATGTTTTTACACGTGGCTGGAATGAAGCAAAATGTCAAATCGCGGCAATCTAGTTGCGTGCGTCGAGCGCAATTACGGAGGAAGTATAAGGAGTAACAAGTCGGTTTAGAGCTTGTTGGAAAGCTTAGAATCTCAGCTTTAAAATACAAGATCACAAACAGTTCAAGCGATACGGAAGATTTTTTGAAGGTAGATTCTCAAAATAAAAGTAAAGCTCAGAATAACAGATGACAGTTTTGCGCTTTGAATCAACAGGAGGGACACGATTTCCATGATGCAGTTCTCAATAGGTTAACATAGTTTGAATTAGATTATTTTAAACTAAGAGATTGGTTTTTCACAGTTCTGGCTGAGTACTCACACTATATTTTGGACAGGAATGCGACTTCGCCACGGATCGGGTCAGGATTGGCTTCGGTTCTCTCGGCACTGGGTACTGGTTCTGCGAACAGTGATCTGGGTCAGCTCTCAGTGATCTGGTCTGGGTCTGGTCTCTCTGGATCTCTGGTCTCTGGAGATTGATGGATTTGAAGTCTGGAGTCTCCCGGCAAAGCGTCTCGCAAGAAAGTGGAAAGTGAAATCTCACTGTCTGGCTTCCAGTGGCTCTTTTTATGTCTTTTGAAAATGGGTGTGGATGCTAACTTTCTTTGCCCAACCCACTCACGATTTGATAGGTCAAGGATTTCTCTTTGACCTGATTTGAGAAGGGAGCAGTGAGTCATCCTATGTCATCAGGTGTCATCTTTATGGCATACTGAAAGAACACTCCCCTTTGCTTTTACCTTAGAAAATCATTTTCATAACTAAACACATTTCCCAGATACACAAGTGGTTGACATTACATGTACAGATTGCAGATGACTTGAGGTACATTCTTGTTCAACTCTGATGTTCCTAAGAGCTTGCATTCAAAAATGACAACTTATTTTTGTTTTTAGTTGGTTTACCAATATCGGACGTTTACCAAAAATGACACAAATGTACACTGCCTTTCTACACATATTCCAGTAAATTTCCATGTCTCTAGCTTAAACCCAGTGTCTGCAACATGAATAAGTTGTGGGGTTCGGTCCCAGAACATCGTACTGAATTGAGTTTAGACTCAAATTGTAGGTACATTTTCCATTTTAAGGATCTCCAAATTGTACATTCCTATCATCTGGTTACAATTAGTTATCAGTGTTTTTATAAAACATATATTTGCCTTCAATTCAATTCACAAAAAGTGTCTGGCCCGCCCCTAGGAACTGGGTGAGTCAGGGATCACATGTCTCTTCTAACAGGCAGAGCTCTGTTTACAGTCCACACCCAAATCAGCATACTCCATTCAATTGAAAGAGTCTATTGTGTTGCCTGAGGTCAGCAGACCACTCTGCATTTGGTTAGTATGACCATGTGATCTCCTCGGCTGTTGCTGGTAAGGGCTGATGTGAATGCTTCCCATGGACAGAGGCCCCTTGAACTGTTTTAATGGAATCAGACTGCCTCCTGGGAACAAACCTTTGAAGTCCCAGCTAGCTCAAGATGCTGTTTAGCTTCTGCAACGCAGGTCCCCAGTCAGAGTTTAGACCGCTAGAGCTGGTTTGTGGAAAATGCCGGTACTGCACCTATTTTTGGGATCTGTCTTGAATTAATACATTTCCAAAAGAAAGGATTTTACTTGATAGTATATGATCCTTGCTTGACATGGCATTGATGTGGATCTGTAGTAGAGTAAAGTAAAACACTCAACCATAGTTGGATTTTTGTTTGGTGGTTCCGGGCCCATGATCTTAGCAATTTTTTACATTAATAAAAACGGGTTTTGAACAGAACCATCTTTCTTTGCACTGGTGGGTGGCAGGTCAGGGGACCATTTTGCTGTGCGCAAAACTGCAAGGTTCTCCAGGATTCTGGCGCAAATGTGGGCTTTTCCACCCTCTTGGATTTCGTGGGTCAGGACACCCAACACCTTTCATGATCGGAATGAAGATTGCACGTACGAAGAACACTGAAGAAAATATAAGTCGCTTTATAACTGTACAGATGCTGCAACTTAAGTAGACTAAGTAATCATGAAGGCTGGCTATACGTAGTGAATAGACTGCAGGCAGTGTACCAATATATATATACATGTATTGAATCTGGATATTCAATGTTGCAACATTAGTAAGCCAGGACTCGTGAAAGAGAAGGGCTGAAATGATGGCGCAGCAGAGAAAATCTGCTGAAAATCGAGGGAGGATCGAGAAGGATGTCTGGCCCAGTCTCAATGGTTGAGGTGGCCAAGAACTGGTTATCTATTCAAGGAGATACAAAGAACATGAGAAGCGAGGCAAGCTCCTGTTAAGGTGCGGCAGAAAGATTATGAGTGACACATTTTATTCATTTAATATCATTAAATGTGAGGAAGGAGCTCAAGCATGGTCTCCTGTCACATGGGCTAGATGAAAATAGAACATGGGCAAGCAGCACAAGACTTGAAGATAAGAATGTGCTCGCACTCCCCTCTATTCTCAAGAGCAGTGATATTTTGCAAGGCCAAGTTCAAAGACAATTCAGATGGCAGACAGAATGGGCTAATTGGGTGGGGAGGCAAGGTCAAGCCTACTAATGACCAGACATTTGTAATATCGGTAAGATTAGCCAAAGACCAAGCAGATTACATCACGCCTTTTGTAACTATATTTGTTAATAAATCACTACAGGAGGCTGAAGTGCTGTTATCTTTAAAGAGAACAATAGTGTAGCCCATCTTGAAAAAACCTGACTTGGAACCCACAATACATAAAAACGTATGCTAGTCCACTAAAATACTGGAAAATGTGGTCTGTGGTCAATTCTAGGACTTTGTGGACAATAGAGATCTCTTGGACAGGCTACAGTTCGGTTTCAGATCCAAGTTTGGGACAGAGATGGCACTGTTGAAGGTCCAGGATAATCTGCTGGAGGCTGCGGACAGAGGTAAGTTCACCACATTATTAATGCAGGACATGTCAACAGCCATCGATATGGTGGATCACCCGATTGAACTCCAATGCATAAGTAAAGTCAGGAGAGCATCTGAACGGGTAACACAGTGGTTCAGATCTTTTTCAAAGGACAAAATGCAACAAGTTGCCCTGGGAGGCTTTCTCTCTGAGACAGTTTGGTTGAAATGCGGATCTCCACAGGGATCTTCACTTTCTCCTCTGATCTTTAATCTATATTTTTGCCCAGTATTTACCATTATGAGGAGACATGGGTTGCTATTCCGCTCTTACGCAGATGATACCCAAATTTACATTGAGACCGATAACTTTGCAGATGCATTTGAAAACATTTACCAATGTCTGAGAGAAATCAAAAGATGGATGACAACCAATTGCAGTTGAATGCATTGAAAACAAAACTCATATTGTTCGGTCTTGAGGGAAAAATGACTCAGGACAGACAACTGCCCCCTCCTCAGATATTAGGAGAAGAGCTGCGCTACTCTAAGAAAGTAAACAATCTTTTGTGCCTCTGGCAAGAATATCTAGGTTGGAAAGCACAAGTAGGAGCCAAATTGAAGGCAGTTTACCACTCATTACGGGTACTGAGAAATGTACTCCCATATATTCCTAAGGCAGACCAGGCAGTAGTGGTGAGTGCCTTGACAAACTCACACCTAGACTATTGTAATGCTCTTCTATCAGGACTACCAGACAACCAGATTAACCGACTTCAGAAAGCCAGCATTTAGGCTCATTCAACATCTAGCTAAGCGGGATCATGTTTCTGACCTGCGTAGGTCATTGCACTGGTTAAAGGTTGAAGATCGTATTAAATTCAAGGTAGCTTGCCTGATGTTCAGGTGCATTAACGATCTTGCTCCGGGATATCTTGCATCTAAAGTGAGCACCTACCAACCAACAAGAAATGTACGATCAGAAGATACATTCCTAATGTCTATACCAGGAACTAAAAATGTATATCAGAGAGATAGGAGGTTTGCGGTGTTCGGAACAAAAATCTGTAATCAACTACATTGGGACATTCGAGTTTGTCCAACTTTGGAACTTATTAGGAAGCGACTAATAACCTTCCTATTTAAATAAAGCTGCTGTGCTCCCTCTGTCTTCAACAATTTCACACTTCATGACTGATAAATAGATAACATCTGCGCCCGAATGCAGTTTAGTCTGCCTGGTGTGCGTAAGAAATCCCAAAATCAAAAAATCTAAATCACAATCACCTGGGATACCAGCTTGCGTGCTGCTAGCGAGTTGAATATACCAGAAGGGTACAAGTGTGCCAATGAAACAATTATAGAGAGCCATGAATTGAAAAGCCCTATAGTTTGCGAGCCAATGGTGTTTTGTGTATATAACAAATGTTGAGGATGACTTCCAAAGGGGTGGGCATAAGTTGTCCACCTGACTGTAGAGACACAATCACAATCCAATCCCCTATAGAAAGTATACTTAGATGTTCCCAAAAGACCAACCACAATCCTAAACAAGTTTTCTTAGTTTGCCACATGATATGACGTAATGTATGACAGGTTTTTACTATAAAAGTGTTATTTTTTATGTGATACATTGAGATTATGCTGTGTTGTCCATTGTACTCCCTGTTTTAGATAATTGAGAATAAAACAGCTTACGTTTGTCAACTTCCTGAGTGGGTCGTGTTATTGGTGTAAGGGTTATTCTGCATCCCCATCCATGTAACAAAGCGGTACCTCATGTTAGTTGGACTGCTAAAAAAACATCATACTTGGTTGGTACTATGAATTTGACATTGTTTTGTTATTGATGATCGTGGGTTGATGATGTGTTTTGTAAAGCAACTGTTCAGATATTTATAATTTTGAAAAAGTAGAATGAAGCAGTTACTGTTGTGGAACTTGAAAATGTGCCACTTCAAATTATTGTACTTGAAACTTGCTGAATTCTGACTATGATGCTCTCAAGTAGTAGGAACTGGAGTAGCCAGAATGTTAATTTTGCAGCTCTCATTTTACAGCTCTGTACTCAGTGGTCCTCTGATCACACCATAAAAAAGTACTGAAAAAGGAGCACACACAGTGCAAGAGGCAACACTGCTTATTCGAGCCGGGCAATCATCAATCAAAGAGAACTGTGGAATACGTCAGATTGAAATAAGCTGATATCTGAATGCACTGTGGTCATTAGTTTTATACCCTGAAGCACAATAGGCAGAAATCATTGAAACAATTTGGCATGTTCTCCTTCTCAACATTTTCCCAGAAATTCCATTGGCTACTGTGCTTCAGATACTTAGTGTTAAAATACATTCATGAAATGCAATTGGACCAAACAGTTCAGTACTATTCAACACGTCACCTCCCCATGTGGCACCACATTGATTCTCAGGCCACCCTGGAACAATTAGTAATTAATAAAATAACATTTGTGCTGACCGCCAAAACTTTAATACACTGCCTTTGGTCAGCACCTTTGAGGACGAGACACAAGACACCCTGCTTCTGATGATTGTCATTCACACAACACTTGCTGGATGGCGACCTTCACAAGTCCAGTGGTAGATACTCTGAAGGCTGGCCACCCAGCAGGAGCACAATGACTTACCCTCTGATTAGTTCTCCCAGATACACCACGTTCTCCAATGTCCCTTTTCTAAAGCCATCTGTCAATGGGCATGGGTGGCCATGTGACTGATACACTGGCTCAGGCCCACTTACCGTCTACCCTGTGTGGCTGCTGGATTGGCAGATAGCCTTGTAATTGTGTCACATTGTGCTGTTCTAGCTCTTTCGATTTGCCTCCTCCCTGGCCCCCGGTGTGCTAGTCATGTGTTTCAGATCAGGTTATCCCTCGTCAGGCCCACCCCTGGGGTTTCCTATTCAGATGTACTTATTAAAAATGTTGTGTTTTACCCATTCTTATGCTAATTATATAAGATAGCTTGGGCTGTTTGTACATGCAATGCGTCTCTACCCTCTGTGTCCCAGTGCAGTCCTTTTATTTGTAAGGGGTCTGTGACTTTGTGCACCATTAGCATTTTCCCCTAGCAGGTGCGTCATCACCCCCCTTGCTTACTCTCGAAGGTGGTAGGTGTGCCCCCTTATCTGGTGCTGAATTAGCACCTTTACTACAGCTCTTTCACAGCTCTTTTGGAAGGTGACTCTCTATGCATGTGAATTAGCATGTTTTTGTAGTAGTAGTAATGGCATCTACAACAAGGCCATCACACTGCCATTGCATTCATTCATAAGAGCAATTATCTGGGGTTGACAGTATAGACTTGGGGCCTCATTACAAGTATTGAGGTAGCCATGCCCTTAGTAAGGGCATGGCTGCCTCCATACTGGGTTCCAGTACCGGGTTCTGTGAATGAGGAATAACCGGGCCATTCAGACCTTGGAGGACCCGGTAATTCCTCATGCAGAAAACCATTCCCCATTCCCATTTGAGCCCCCGTTAATAATGGGCCCGTTATTAGCTCCTTGGTCCCCTCGCGGGACCCGGAAAGGACGTCTGGTTTTACTAGACGTCTGTTCCGGGTCCCGCTAGGGGACCTTGTAATCAGGCATCCCGTAATGAACGGTACCGGTCCTGTACCGGCACCCTTCATTACGGGAGCGCCATGGCCATAATGAGGCCCTTGGTGTAGTGTGTCGCTGGCACTAGTGAGACTTCTGCAGTAAAGGTCTTCAAGGTTCATCCCAGTTCTGTGCATTCTGTTGTCTCATATGGCACCGCCAATATGTGGCACCCACATGTTTACTGCCCTTTTACTGGGACTCAGTTGAATTGCGCAGAGGGCAGGTGGAAAGATGCTATCCTAATTTGCCCTGCTGTACGAAGAATGGCCACCTTATGGACTTTCTTGCCTGAGCAAGACATGTTCTACAGTTTTTTGATTGCAAGGATGTTGTTAACAATGGCAGAGTTGATGCAGTGGGTATCACACACTGATACTTTACAATATACACACTCTATCTGTGCCCTTCCCTCCTAGCTCTATAACTGTTGCATTACCTTCCTCCTCTGCATTATTGGTTTCCAATATCCGTATGACCCAAAGACAGTAAAATAAACCCCTTCTACATACCTCACTCCTCATCTTGAACATTTAGGCGTCTTGGATATATTGGTATTGAAAATCCTCTATCAACCATAGCCACAAGAAGAAAGGAGATTTCGGATTTATTTACTGTCAATTAATGCACTTCCTTGCAAGCAACAATTATTTGATATGGCCACTGGAAGATGACATACTGATTTATGGCTACTGAATCCAATGTTTTTGGGCCTCATTACGAGAAGTGAGCAAATAACGTGGTCATTACCGGCATGGAGGAACTAGCGGGTCCGTGTTCATATGACGCTGCTAATAGCGGCTGATTACAAGTGCGTGAGCATGCGCAAACCCCCAGGCCGGTAAGGGCCATACCGCCATGCCGCTAAAGGCCCTCCAACCCCCCGATAGCGCCATCACGGGACCCACCGATACGCCTCCACCTAGGAGGCACCCCTTAATACCGACCCGGTAATAACATCATGCTAATACCGGGCTCGTAATACCGGACCCAGAAGTAACGTCATTGCGTCGGAACGGGAAATGCGCCAGCGGCCCTCTTTAAAAACTCAATCCAATGCAATCCTCCCAAACCACCAGTGTTGCACAGGAGAGACCAGCGGCTTCCAACTCAACATGTCTAAGGCAACCAGAAAATCCAACCCCCGCCTGCGCAAGAAGCGTTTTTCTGATGAGGAACTTAACATGCTGGTGGACACCCTTGTTGCCCATGCTGATGACATAAACACCCATAACCTTAAAAGGAAGGCGCAGCAGAGAAAGAAGGAGATATGGGAGGAGGTAGCCCGCAAGGTATATGCAGTCGGCAGCACCCCACGGACAGTCAAAGACTGCAAGAAAAGTTGGGATGACCGCCGTCTTAGGGTCCGCATCATCCTGGCCAGCAATCGGAGGGAGGCCATGGCCACAGGTGGAGGTGCCCACTCCCTGACCAAGCTAATGTGCTGGGAGGAGACCTGTAGTACTTTTATCCAGAAGGAGTCTATCGAGGGCTTTGTTGAGATGGAGACGGGTGCCGCAACATCTGGAGATGTAGGTGAGTGACCCTGCAGACCCCAGTAGGGGAAACCATGACGTAGCACAAGTGATCTGGAATAGAGCCTTGGCAAGGCAATGCATGTTTCACACACATCAACATATCCATGTCCAGATGGAGGCCCAAACCCTGCCACAGTGAAATGCATGCTGAGTGCCAATCCCATTACCAACAGAGAGCCAACACACAGGGACCATTCCCATGTCATACATCACACAAACCCCAATACAACGGCATGCCACCTGCCATGCAGCATTTCTGAATTGAGACTTCACAGCAAATGCCAAAATGCCCCCCTTCAAACTGCCCTGTGTGACACACCTGTAAGATATGAATGCATGATAAATGAAAATCTCCACAGCACCATATAATGCATCTTGCATCTAACACCATCACTGTTGCCCTGGATCTCTTCTACCCCCCCCAGGCACCGATGGAGAAGATGCCAGTGAAGAACCAGCGACAAGGGCATCCAATTCCCGGGCCAAAACTACTGCCACAGGCAAAACAACCTCTGAGGCAGCCTTGCAGCCCACACCAAAGCCAGGGCGAGTGCCCAGGCCATGCCCGCACATGAGGGCCGCATAGCTACGCCTGAGACCGGAACCACAGAGCTGGCAACACCAGCTCAAAGGGAAGACAGTGGCACCTCTTCTGCAGAAACAAGTTCCGTGGGCGAGGCAGCAGCCTCAGCCCCACTGAGCGACATCTAAATTGGAGCAGAGGAGTATGTGGATGAGGAAGGCCTAATGCATGTGGCATGTCCACACACCCCAAGCCCCCTGTCCACCCCTCAACCCCACACTCAAGCCACACCCTCCAGCACCATTGTGGATCCTGCACTCCACAGTTCAGACCTCAGCACCACCCCTGAGGCCAGCCTTGCAAATGCACCCTAAACCTCTTCTGCTACCACCGACCTTGAGGCACGGCTATCAAGGGTGGAGGCAAGACAGGACTCCATGCTGGTTCTTGTTCGACAATATGTGGCAGAGAGAGAGGACACAAGGCGAGAGATAGCGCAGGCCATTGCAGGGAACACGGCCGCCATAAATGCCTCTGCTGTGATTATGCGTGACAGTCTGGGGGCCGTCACGCAGGTCCTGACCTCAATACTGCAGAACATGCAACAGCAACAACCCACGCCAGCCGTGCCAATCACTATGGCATCCACCCCATCCACCACACCCCCATCCTCCACACCCGCCTCCTCTGCACCCTCCAGCCCTGTGCGTCTGACAAGGCGGAGTGGGAGGCAGTCAGATATGCTGCCCCCGGACACCAAGAAAGCATGGAAATAGTGTGGGACAACAGTGGGAGTAGGTGAGATGGTGTCGGTGGTTCATAGGTGTATAAGAGGGTGCTCATTGCTGGGTATTTGGTGTTCATTGGGGGTTATGGGGAGTTCATTGGGGGTATGGGGAGTTCATTGGGGGTATGGGGTGTTCATTGGGGGTATGGGGAGTTCATTGGGGGGTATGGGGAGTTTGTTGGGGGTATAGGGTGTTCATTGGGGGTATGGGTAGTTTTGGTGTTTTGGGGGGGAGGAGGGTGGCACTTTTCTGTAGTTTCCATTAATACACCCGTTGTGTAAAAAATCATTTAATGCCTGGACATTGTTAATTTTCTGTGTATCTATTTTATTCATGCCAGTGCACAGTGCCCAACTCCCCACATACCCTGTGTGCATGTCCACATGGACCCAGTGCTCAGTGTAGCACTGACACATATCCATCAACGTTCCTGTGGTTCAGAAGTATTCGAGAATCAGTGATTGGCGTACAGCACGGCCATCTTGTGCATCACGTACTGGCAGTGGTGCTGCTTCTCCTCCGTCTTCATCCTCATCATCCACGCCTGGTGCATGCATGTCAATGTCAGGTGGCAGTGGTACATTTCTCCGGATGCACATGTTGTGCAGCATGACACAGGCCATGGTGATCTTTGCCACCTTCTCAGGCCTATAAAGGAGTGTTCCACCAGACCTGCTTAGGCAGCGGAACTGCACCTTCAACAGGCCAAAGGGCTGCTCAATCACGTCACGGGTACGGGTATGGACCCGATTGTACTCCTCTTCATGGCTGTTCCGCGGGTTCCGCACAGGGGTAAGTAGCCACGGCTTCAAGGGATATCCTTCATCACCTGCATGCGAATACAAAGAGGTCTGTGTGAGTCACTCTGAGCTGGCACCTTCAGGATTCACAGCCATTGCTGCAGCAATTTGCTGTTGACATGCACATGTCCCTGTACGTATACACATATATCATTTAGATGCATTGTATACTGCAATATGGTGTGCTAGTCTGGATGGCATTGAACAGATGATGCAGGGTGATTACTTGCATGCTGATGCGCAAGTACTGTGGATGCAGGGCGATGTCTTGCCTCCCATGATTGCTGTGTATACTACTCTGTGCATAATCACACTAGCCACATTGGCACAGTTGCAATCATGTTTGGTCATGCATTGCTTGACATACCCATGCTGGCCAGGTCGCGCGTCTTACATGTTGTCATTGATTAACGACATTGGTCCAATGTGTGGCAGTGATATGTCATGTTCAGGTTGGGAGGTTCAGGTCAGGATTATTTAGCTCTGCCTGCATTCTTCACTCATCGCCCATTCCCACCCTGGTGCAGTATGCATCCCCCCACCTCACAACCCCGATGCACTGCCATGGGCCAGTCAGGCAACTCACCAAGCAGTCAGGCACGTCGTCCAGCATGTCGCTCCATGTAGTGGGGTAGCGTGGAGTTACGCAGCACCATGGCATCATGTGTTGATCCGGGATATCGGGCGCAACAATGTGTGATGATCTTGCTGGAGTCACATACCATCTGCACATTGATGCAGTGGAATTGCTTGCGATTGCGGTACACCACCTCTAGGGCATGGGTAACTACCAATTCTACATGGGTGCAGTCAAGGGCACTAACGCAATTGGGCATGCCTGCCAGTGCATGGAAGCCTACTTTGGTGTTGGCAAGCTCCTGGGCAGTCTGTGGTAGGGATATGTGGGTGCTAGAATGCTTCAGAAGGGCATCCAGAACTTGAGTCAGCATGTGTGAAAAGAGTGGTTGTGAAATGCCATGCAGCTGGCCCACTGTGTGCTGGTAAGTGCCTAGGGCCAGGAAGTGGAGCCCAGACACCACCTTTAGTAGCGGGGGGATGGCAGTGCGTATTTCAATGAGACTGATGATGTCGTCATGCATCATGTCCACAATGGTGGTTATGGTGTCTGGGTCCAACCGGTACAGGGTGTGGATCTGCTCAGGGGTTAGATTGAATGGACTGGGTCTGATGCGAGGGATTGGTGGCTACCTACGAGGTATTACTGGCTGCACTGGTGGTAATTGCTGGGCCTGTCTCACCCTCCTTCTCCTCCTGCATCTCCTCTGTGCTGCCTGTGGCTGTGGCTGTGGTTGTTGGTGTAGTTGGTGTTGTTGCTGTAGTTGTAGCAGTATAGGCATGTCCTCCAGCCCTGTGATTGCAACAGCTAGTGGTATGGAAGGGGTGTGGTGTGCGGGTGTACTCCTTTTATACTGGGACAGGCTCCATTGACTCCAGCTGTGGTGATTGTGTGCACCTGTGGCAGTTGCCGTGACTGCAAGTTGCTGTTTACGGGTGGTCCACGATGCCTGTATGGCCGCCATCGTGCAGGCCCTAATTACCGCCTTCGGGATGCTGGTAATTGCATGCCCGTGTGAGTTGTGATGTCCTCCTATTACTGGCATCCCGATATTTACTTTGCGAAGGGGCACATGCATGCACGCGAGCCGAAATGAAGGGGCACGGTAAGGGAGGTGGCGGTATTGGTGGGTTGTCGGGTCGTAATGGCCCGGACCCGTTAACGATGCCAGTAATACCATTCCGCATTCCTATTTTCATTACCTCCATTCTTGTAATGAGGCCCTTTTTGATAATACCTACTAAGAATTGGAAGACATTTTCCCAGCAACTGGTATTTTCTCTGACCACAAAAAGTCAACACACTCAGTTACAACCACAAATGAACTGCCTTGCCCAAAGATAACACCATGACTTGTTATTTGCAACTTTTTAAACAACAAGTATTTAGTCTAGCAGACAACACATGACTTTCTTCGTCATCACCCTGGTACTGAATTAGTAATCCATGCACCCACCTCCCTCAAACTCAAACTGGCCCTCCATTAGTAATACATGACCACACTTTCCGCTTTCTTGTTCCAGCTTCCCACTATTAGTAATCAATTTTCCTCCCTCCCTCATCCTTGTACCAATTTCCCATTAGTAAGCTATTACCACTACCTCTCTCTTCCTCATCCCAATCCCCATTTAGCAAGCCATTACCGCTGCTTCCTCTTTCTTGTCCTGGTAGCCCATAAGTAATCCATAACATTTGCAACCCTCCTCCTCATTTTGGTACCCCATTTGAAATCCATTTCCTAACCAGCATCCTCCACTTCCCGATTAGCAAATCATTACCTCCTCCCCCTGTCTGGGTACCCCATTAGTAATCCATAACTCCTGCCTCCCTCTGCTTTGTCCCGGTACCCCTTTAGTAATCTGTTACCCCCACAAGTATCTTCCTCATCTTGGTGCCCCATTATTAATCCACTAACCCAACTTCCTCCTTCTTGTTCAAGTCCTAATTAATAATTGATTGCTCCAGCCTTTCTCATCCTCATCACAATAGCACTTTAATAGTCCATTACCCCCAACTCCCACTTCCTTGTCTCAAATGTCATTAGTAATCGATTACCCCTTCTCCCTCTTCCACCCTTTCTCCCTCTTCCAATGTTATGCAGATGACACTCGGCTTTCCTTCAGGTTCCCTTCAGCTTCCTCTCCTCTCTCGCTTGTTCCTGATTGTCTTTCCACGATTCAGGAATGGTCTGCCTCCAACTATCTCTTCCTGAATGCCAGTAAGACTGGGATCATTCTAATTGGGCCCCCTGCTCCTGCTTACCATCTTTTGCTCTGGCCGTCCTCCTTGGGCCCGCTACCTGTGCCTTCCTGCAAGGCAAGAATGTTGGCGTCATTTTCGACTCCACCCTCTCCTTCTCTGCTCACATCACGGATGTCTCTAAGAACTCCCATTGCCAGCTGCACCTCCTCAGAGGTATTCTTCCTTTTCTCACTTTCCCCCAGAAGCTCACTGTCCCCAGAGCCCTGGTTCTCTCTAGGCTGTTCTACTCCCAACAGTCTCTTTCTAAATCTGCCTGCCTCTACTCTTTGCCCATTGCAACTAATCCAGAACAGGACTGCAAACCTTATCCTTGGCCTCAAACCCAAGGATTGTATCCCTCCAGCCCTGAAATCTCTCCACTGGCTCCCGGTAGCTGCAGGGATCAAGTTCAAGAACCTCTGCATTGTCCACAAGGCTTTCTGAGGCCAGGGACCACACTACATCCAACTCTCACTCCCTAAGCACTTTCTTCTTGATCCCCCCGCTCATCCACCTTCAACTCTCTGAGAGTCACAAGCTTCTCCAAGCTGAGAGTGGGGGATAGACATCTCTCTGTGTCTGGTGCCTCTTTCTGGAACAGTTTGCCTGCCTCTCTCAAACTTGAGCAGGACCACCTCAGGTTCCGGAAGCAACTCAAGACCTTTCTTTTTGCTTCTGCTTTCTCCCTCTCTCTCCTCTGCTGATGTTCTTGTCTGCTGCACTAACTGGTTACCTGGTCACCCTCTGAACCTTATGGGGACCAGGCTGCTTCACGACCGGTAGCCCCATGCACTGCTTCTGGGCTGACCGTGCACTAAGGACTGTATCTGCAACCCCATAGTTGTCTGCCTCCTTGCATTTACTTAGAACCGGCCACCCCGGCAGCACTTACTTAAGCTTTGCTTGTTGCACTCTCACCGTCCATCCCCCTGGCACTTCTCCTCTCCCCCCTGCACTTGCATGATCTGAATGACACAAGGCCTATTAAGATTGTTTGTTTTGTCCTCCCTTTGTCTCCCCTTTCATTGTCTTGTTGCTCCTAGAATCACTTGTTTGCAAGCACATTATAAATGACTTCTCATATCATATCATATCCCAGGATGCCATTAGTAATTTCCCTCGACTCCCACTTCTCAGTAACTGTATTCCCTTAGCAATTTATTATCTCCACCACCATCATCCCTGTTCTCTATCAGTAAACTATTAACTTTGCTTTCTTGTTCCCCATTCCAGTATCAAATTAGTAATCTATAACCCTGCCTCTGTCTCCATCTTCCTTATCCCTCTCCACTAATAGCAATTAATTACACCACCTCCATTATCCTCATCCTGGTACACCATTAAAAATACATAAACCCTCTTCCTCAACCTGATCTGCCATTAGTAATCCATTGCCTAGCCTTCCTCTTTCACACCTTAATACCCTATTATTACTCCCCACCTCACTCATCCTCCTTCCGGTAACTCATTAGTACCTCTTTTCCCTCAATTCCTGTATCCTTGCCCTGGTACCACATTAGTATGCCATTACTGCACCTCACATGCATCTTCCAACACAGTCTTGTGCATGCACCCTTGTCACAGCCCATGGTGCACATCCCTTGTCCCAGACACTCATGTGCATCCCTGTCACTGTTCCCCACATGCATTCCTGTCACAGTTCCTTGTGTATATCAACGTCAAAGTCTATCACACCCATTCCCATCACTGTCCCTTGTACACATCTCTATCATAGTTTCTTGCTTAGTTAAGCTAACAAATTCAGTTATTTGCATGCTGTCGTTATCTTCAGATTACTTCATCAGGCATAAGAAGAGTGAAGCACTCGGAATAGCAGGACAGTTTATGTATTTACCTCTGAAATATGTTATCTATTCGTGTCTGTGTTTGTGATTTGTGTTTCCTTCGCAAAAGGCCTTACACTTGAGAAGCTGCCCAACTCGTGCGTCTCATCATGTTACATGCTGGGTACATCACCCCAAACAGGTCCTTAATTCTGTTCAGTGGCCTCCTCTGTTCAGCTTTTTTGTGCACTGCATTATCTCTGCATACAAGTGCCTACCTTAGGGGGTCTTTGTGGCCCAACTAGCACTTATTATTGCCCACTTCTCCAATTCACCCAAGAACATTTGCCTTCCTTATCCACCTGGCCTCTTAGTTTTCATGACTCATGGGAAGGGCTTGGCAAAATTGTTAGATTCCATTCTGGCAGCCACAAAAGTAAAATATGTCAAATTTCACTCCGCTTCGCCCAATCCACCATTCCGCCAACCCGGCATATCTGGAAGAACAGTGTTAAGTTTAATTTGACGCCGCATGAACCGAAAAGAGCTGTACAAAGTTTCTCATGCCGTTGCGTGAGCCCCGCACAAATCGGAAAGAGCCACCCGATGTTTCTCGTGTCGCTGAGTGAACCTCGTGCCAATCAAAAGAGCAGCATAAAGTTTCTCGTGCTGCTGCGCGAAGCTAGTACAAATTGAAACAAAAGCTGCACAAAGTTTCTCGTGCTGCTGCGCGAACCTATTACGAATTGAAACAAAAGCAGCACAGAGTTTCTCGTGCTGATGCAAAAACACAGTGCAGATTGAAAAACCTGTGTAAGTTTCTCATGCCGCAGCGTGAAACTAGTACAGATGTGTGCGGCTCTTTTCGTTTAGAGCCGGAATCCTGCACAAATTGAAAAAAGCCACCCAAAGTTTCTCGTGCCGGTGTGTGAACCTTGTACCAATCCAACAGTGCACTACAAAGTTTCTCGTGCTGCTGTGAGAACCTAGTACGAATCAAAACAAAGAATGCACGACATTTCTTGTGCTGCTGCATCAACCAAGCATTTTGAAAAACCTATGTGAGGTTTTTATGCTGCAGCACAGAAATATTACAGATAGAAAGAAGGCCCTCACAAATCTCCTCGTGCTTCTGCGTGAAACATGCACCGATCGGCAAAAACCATGCAAAGTTTCTTGTGTTAATGCACAAAACTAGCACAGATCGACAAAGAACCACAGAATGTTTCTTGTGTCGCTCCTCGAAACTAGCATAGATCTGCAAAAGAGCCACAGACAATACGCGTGTCACTACAGGAAACAAGCTCAAATCGAAAGCCCACGAAAAGTTTCCTGTCAGACGGCACAAAAATTACCTGGATCAGAAAAACCAACACAAATGTTCTCATCTCTCTGCACAAAACAAAAATGTATCTAAAAATGATCCCTGCAAAGTTTCTTGTTTCTCTTAAGGAAACCAACATTGAAACGAAACACCACACTCTGCAAAATACCGCACACAACTGGGCAACATTTATGTGGCGGCGGAGCGGTAATGCTGATTTTGCAGAACAGGAAGAAGCAGATTCCAGTACAAATCCCACACTTTTTGCTTCGTGGTGGAAATTTCACCCACATGTGGGTTCTTTGTTTTCCCTGTGCTGCTCCAGGTGAGCTGGACCACTTTTGCCTGGCATCTGCTGGGAGCACAATTAAGTTAATGGGTGAGTTAATGTTTGTATATGATGGCAAATATTTAATGTGTGCTTGCCCGTTACTTGTTTAGTGTTTGAAGGGAACATGGACTCATTCTTGAATGATGTACTTGTTCCTTTTTCAAGCACATCTTGCACTGGGTTATGTAATAATGTACCTCTTCAATCTGTCTCTAATGAGTCACTCGTCTTTTTATGTTACCCCATGGTAGGCATGTGCTGCTCATTTAGTCATATTTTTTCTATTTGTTTTGTAAGTTCAAGTTTTGTTTTTCACTTTATAACTGCAGAACTGCAAGATCGGGAAGTGGATGTGCTGCTCACACGTGACATGGGGCAACCTGGGAGCTCAGGACCGGACGGTTCCAGTTTCTTACATATTTGATTGATTGGCTGTGTGCATATCTTGCAGACATGCATTTTAATTTCTTGTGGGGGAAATGAATGTTTTATGTACAAGCAAAGATGTGTCTGGACTCTGGGTATTAAACAGCGCTAATGTCCATGTGTATTCTGTACACAATGTTTCTGAAAGGCAAAATGGCTGAAGCAGCAACAGTAAGTGGTAGGCCTAGGAGATTCCACAAAACGCTCTATGTATGTGTAATCACGGTGTGTATCACACCCGCTTATAAGTGTCAAATTAATGCACAGGCTTCTGAGCATTATTTCAAAAAGGCCTCTTGAGTCAGACGGCAGAGTATTTCAATATTTAAAGCAGGGGATTGGAACTTGCAGATTTTCAGCTATTTTGGACTATACCATGATCCCTGAACATTAACTATGGTGGCTATCGCCAATGGCAACCATAGCCCAAAACATCTGCAGTGGCTAGATTACAGAAACTTTGCACAGGTCCAAGTGCAAAGTTGCACTGTTTTAGCACTAGGGAGAAGTGTGCCCTATTTCAAAAAACACTGGGACATATTAGAAAATCTTTGCACCATGACAAGTGCAGTTACAAGCACTGGAGCAAAAAAAATGCCCTAGTGCCAAAAAGATAAATTTCCACTGTAGGTTTGTACCAGGGCAAATGTTGCCCTAGTGGTAATATGGAATGGCATTAGCACTGGGGCAAACATTCATTCACAGTGTGTCACTCTTTCTCAACTCTCATGGTGGACTTCCTTTGCATCTTGTACTCATGGTGGCCCTGAATCATGCTGTTCCCATCTTCATCTTGTATCCTCACTTGCAACATTACTGGCTTCTGCAATTGTATTCGCTCTCCACTCTTGCTACTCCACCCTCCCATTACTGTTTTATTCCTCTCCACCATCCCTCCAGCACTATCTGAAATGTCATCAGGCCTAGTATGATAGTCACTTGTTTTGTTCCCCCCCGCCCTTTCTGCACCCCTCTCCCTCACCTTTTGTTTTTCTCCGGCTCTACCAGAAATGTCGTCAGGCCTCGTACGGTAGTCGCCTGTCTGTTTCCATTTCCTTCCCACTCTCCCCCTCCCTTCCTTATCTATGTCTTAGGTCTTGCACTATCTGAAATGTCGTCAGGCCGAGTACGATAGTTAATTTCACATCCTTACTGTTCATGGCCTGTAAGAATGTGGTTGTATTTTCCCTTGTTCCCTCCCTTGCCTTGAAGCACTTTGAAACACATTGTGTATAGGCGCTACATAAATAAACAATCATATCATATATCATATCATATCAAAAAGTTGTCTGTTTTCCACTGGTTTTTTTTTTTGTCCTTGTGGTTATACCATGCCAACCTGCACTTGTCATGGTGCAATGGTTTTCCAATATGTCCCAGTGTCTTTACAAATAGGGCGAACTTTGCCCTAGTGCTAATTTTAGGCAGCTTTGCACTTGCACCGGTGTAATGTCGCTGTAATCTGGTCCCTTATGTATAATGTAGAAGACTGGTGAAAAGTGCATGGCCGTTTCATTAAAGACCCTGCTCAGAAGTTATGGTTATTGTACATTGAAATATAGGATATGATTACTTTCAAGTTGCAAAGACCAACTTTGCTGAGAAATGGTGCGAGCTTCGTACTCGTCCCACACGGTATTCTTCTGGGGCTAAAGGATGGGATCCGGCTGCATGCACACTTAATTCTAGCCTCCTCTACTCAAACACTCAATCGGAGAGAACGCACACACCACACCTAAATGCATAATGCACAAAGGGCCTGATTTACAAACATGTTTTAACATTGGACAGTCCCGTTGAAAATAATTTGTAAATCAAGCCCCCAATCTTTTAGTATGTAATTGCCAGGTCTACTGGCTTTGTCAGTGCTTATCATCATGCTTTATAAGAACACAATTCAAATTCATTTTTCATTGCTCAATGTCCCCACAATAAACTCTATAGATGCCTATATTTACTGCGGAATGTCTGCCCTGCGGTAAAAAAGCAAGTCGAGCGAAAAGCGACTCCGACTTCCTAATCAATTTATTGTTCTTGCATGTAGACAGCAAACATACTTATGAAAGGGTAAGGAAAACGCACGCAAAGGGCTCTGTTGAGATGTGCGCCTGGGTCGTGACAACACTGGATGCATTGTTCAAGAACACATCATCCGAGCAAATATCATGACCTCTGTCATCCTGCCAAGGTCAGTGGAACCTGCGGTGATCGGCAGCGTGCGCGCTGCTTGTCATGCAACTTAAAGCTGCATGAGTAGTTTTAATGTATTCAGCCTATTTTCCAATAGTTGCAGAAAAACACCAGAGGGAAGTGTGCGCATAATTTAGAATCCTGGGTGAATTCCACTCCATTTGTTCTGAAGCTGCGTGCTCTCCCTTCCATGCATAATGACCGACGTGTCTGGACTTCGTCTCACCTGGCATACCCGGGCTGCCACCTGAGAGGCATGCAAAGCTCAAGAAAACATAGCCACTTATCTCGGAAGCATGCTTTGCATAGCCTAGCATTCTGCATTCAATTCTGTGGCAGGCGGACAGGATGAGAGAAGTGAGAGCCCAACCTTTGACTTGTTTCAGTCGTAATCCTCTCTGGTCCTATGCGAAAGTAATGAATGTATCACGTGTTCTCAAAACAGGAAAAGCCTGAGTATCTTGTACCATTGATAAATGTCAGGCAACCAGGAACTATTGCTACCGCAACAGAAGCGTTATAGTGATATCAGGGGAATGTAGATCTGAACTTCACTATACTTTTCTCCCCATACCTTTCCTTAGGTTTCTACCACAGCAGTTAACTCATTACTTATATTGCATAGATCGGGCTTGCCCAGATGAGTTATACATCTCTGGAGCTAAAGGTATAAGGCATTCCTGTTTAATTAAATGTAATAATAAAAAAAAAACATTACAAGATTCTCACAGGTGTGCCTTGAGTCTAAGAGGGTAATTCATAGAATTTCGCAGAAAAGTGTTGCAAGCGGCTGGCGCAGAGTGTCCGCGTGCGATTGACTGCGCCAGGCACGTGCGCTAAAACCGATTTCCGCGCACAGCGTATTCATGGATTTTAGGCTCCCAAACCAGCCGTGGCGCAGAGTATCGCAGCGACCCTGCAGCAGCGCCAGTAACGCCCCCAAGAACGCCCTCGCGCAAGGAAAAGCCATCAAAATCGCTAAATCATCGCAAAGGGCTGCGCTAACCCTGGACCAGTTTACAGGGCTGCCAAACAAGGAACGCAAAGCGGGTAACGTGCATATCAGGGGTACGCGTGAAGTTATACACGCGATTAGCCAGGGTACATGTATTACAGGGGTACGCGGGAAGTATAACACGCGATTAGCCAGGGTACGTGTATTACAGGAGTATGCGGTAAGTTTAACATGCGATTAGCCAGGGTACGTGTATTACAGGGGTACGCGGGAAGTTTAACACGCGATTAGCCAGGGTACGTGTATTACAGGGGTATGCGGGAAGTTTAACATGCGATTAGCCAGGGTACGTGTATTACAGGGGTACGCGGGAAGTTTAACACGCGATTAGCCAGGGTACGTGTATTACAGGGGTACGCGGGAAGTTTAACACGCGATTGGCCAGGGTACGTGTATTACAGGGGTATGCGGGAAGTTTAACACGCGATTAGCCAGGGTACGTGTATTACAGGGGTACGCGGGAAGTTTAACACGCGATTGGCCAGGGTACGTGTATTACAGGGGTATGCGGGAAGTTTAACATGCGATTAGCCAGGGTACGTGTATTACAGGGGTACGCGGGAAGTTTAACACGCGATTAGCCAGGGTACGTGTATTACAGGGGTACGCGGGAAGTTTAACACGCGATTGGCCAGGGTACGTGTATTACAGGGGTATGCGGGAAGTTTAACATGCGATTAGCGAGGGTACGTGTATTACAGGGGTACGCGGGAAGTTTAACACGCGATTAGCCAGGGTACGTGTATTACAGGGGTACGCGGGAAGTTTAACACGCGATTGGCCAGGGTACGTGAATTACAGGGGTATGCGGGAAGTTTTACATGCGATCAGCCAGGGTACGTGTATTACAGGGGTACGCGGGAAGTTTAACACGAGATTGGCCAGGGTACGTGTATTACAGGAGTAGGCGGGAAGTTTCACATGCGATTAGCCAGGGCACATGTATCACAGGGGTACGCCGGAATTATCACATGCGATTTGGCTGTGTACGTGTATTACAGGGGTACACGGGAAGTTTTACACGCGATTCGGCTGGGTACGTGTATTACAGGGATGCGATTTGGCCAGGTACGTGTATTACAGGGGTGCGCAGGAATTATCACACGCGATTTGGCTGGGTACGTGTATTACAGGGGTGCGTGGGAATCATCACACGCGATTTGGCTGGGTACGTGTATTACAGGGGTGCGTGGGAAGTCACACGCGATTAGGCTGGGTGGGTCCTCACAGGTGTTCCCTGTACACCCTCCACGGCCCCTGCAGGCAGCCTACAAAACAGGGGACTACCCTGCACACCTGCTCATGTCCCCCTGCACCCCCACCCCCCAGCAGTGCAGGGGCAGCCTCCACCAGGCCCCCACTCATGTCTCCCACCACCCCCACCCTCCCGCCACCAGGGGCAGCCTCCACCAGGCCCCCACCCATGTCTCCCACCACCCCCACCCTCCCGCCACCAGGGGCAGCCTCCACCAGGCCCCCACCCATGCCTCCCACCACCCCCAACCCCCAGCAGTGCACGGGCAGCCTCCACCAGGCCCCCACTCATGTCTCCCACCACCCCCACCCTCCCGCCACCAGGGGCAGCCCCCACCAGGCCCCCACCCATGTCTCCCACCACCCCCACCCTCCCGCCACCAGGGGCAGCCTCCACCAGGCCCCCACCCATGCCTCCCACCACCCCCAACCCCCAGCAGTGCAGGGGCAGCCTCCACCAGGCCCCCACCCATGCCTCCCACCACCCCCAGCCCCCAGCAGTGCAGGGGCAGCCTCCACCAGGCCCCCACCCATGTCTCCCACCACCCCCACCCTCCCGCCACCAGGGGCAGCCTCCACCAGGCCCCCACCCATGTCTCCCACCACCCCCACCCTCCCGTCACCAGGGGCAGCCTCCACCAGGCCCCCACCCATGCCTCCCACCACCCCCAACCCCCAGCAGTGCAGGGGCAGCCTCCACCAGACCCCCACCCATGTCTCCCACCACCCCCACCCTCCCGCCACCAGGGGCAGCCTCCACCAGGCCCCCACCCATGCCTCCCACCACCCCCAACCCCCAGCAGTGCAGGGGCAGCCTCCACCAGGCCCCCACCCATGCCTCCCACCACCCCCAACCCCCAGCAGTGCAGGGGCAGCCTCCACCAGGCCCCCACCCATGTCTCCCACCACCCCCACCCCCCCGCCACCAGGGGCAGCCTCCACCAGGCCCCCACCCATGCCTCCCACCACCCCCAACCCCCAGCAGTGCACGGGCAGCCTCCACCAGGCCCCCACCCATGCCTCCCACCACCCCAACCCCCAGCAGTGCAGGGGCAGCCTCCACCACGCCCCCACCCATGTCTCCCACCACCCCCACCCCCCCGCCACCAGGGGCAGCCTCCACCAGGCCCCCACCCATGCCTCCCACCACCCCCAACCCCCAGCAGTGCACGGGCAGACTCCACCAGGCCCCCACCCATGCCTCCCACCACCCCCAACCCCCCGCCACCAGGGGCACCCTCCACCAGGCCCCCACCCATGCCTCCCACCACCCCCAACCCCCAGCAGTGCACGGGCAGCCTCCACCAGGCCCCCACCCATGTCTCCCACCACCCCCACCCCCCCGCCACCAGGGGCAGCCTCCACCAGGCCCCCACCCATGTCTCCCACCACCCCCAACCCCCAGCAGTGCACGGGCAGCCTCCACCAGGCCCCCACCCATGTCTCCCACCACCCCCACCCCCCCGCCACCAGGGGCAGCCTCCACCAGGCCCCCACCCATGTCTCCCACCACCCCCACCCTCCCGCCACCAGGGGCAGCCTCCACCAGGCCCCCACCCATGCCTCCCACCACCCCCAACCCCCAGCAGTGCAGGGGCAGCCTCCACCAGGCCCCCACCCATGCCTCCCACCACCCCCAACCCCCAGCAGTGCAGGGGCAGCCTCCACCAGGCCCCCACCCATGCCTCCCACCCCCCCCACCCCCCCACCACCAGGGACAGCCTCCACCAGGCCCCCACCCATGCCTCCCACCACCCCCAACCCCCAGCAGTGCACGGGCAGCCTCCACCAGGCCCCCACCCATGCCTCCCACCACCCCCAACCCCCCGCCACCAGGGGCAGCCTCCACCAGGCCCCCACCCATGTCTCCCACCACCCCCACCCCCCCGCCACCAGGGGCAGCCTCCACCAGGCCCCCACCCATGCCTCCCACCACCCCCAACCCCCAGCAGTGCAGGGGCAGCCTCCACCACGCCCCCACCCATGTCTCCCACCACCCCCACCCCCCCGCCACCAGGGGCACCCTCCACCAGGCCCCCACCCATGTCTCCCACCACCCCCACCAGTGCAGGGGCACCCTCCACCAGGCCCCCACCCATGTCTCCCAACACCCCCACCCACCAGCACTGTGGGGCACGTGGCCAGCAGGCAGTCAGGCAGCAGCAGATGGCAGGTGGGAGTGTGCTCAGGGCTCTGGGGGGCAGTAATTTGGCCTCCTGGCCAGGAGCGTGGTCTCTCGTGTGTGAACGCGTGGACAGCCTGATAGGGAGTGAAATCCCACACGTCAGCAAAGGCCCTTAGCGCGTAAACCCGTCAACAGCATATGCGCGCCTATAGTCACCTGCACGTGAAGGAAATTGTTGCGTGACATGTCCCAGTGTCAAAGCGTGTGATTGGTGAAAATGGATCTACACGTAGAAGTGACAAAGCGTGTGATTGGTGAAAATGGATCTACACGCAGAAGTGACAAAGCGTGTGATTGGTGAAAATGGATCTACACGCAGGAGTGACAAAGCGTGTGATTGGTGAACGTACACGCCGCGTAAGTGACGCTGTACGTGTGGGCCTGTATATAAGGTACATGTAGAACACCATTTCCTTGTACGTGCTTTTCGTGGAGAGCGAGTGGGTGAATTCTGTACTTCTTGTCGTTTCACACGCGATTTACTTCACGGCGTTTCCAGTTCGTATTCCCTGTTACCTCTGACAGCTTTTTCTCTTTTTTCTCTTTTACTGGTTTACCTGGGCCTGTTCCCTCAAACAGTGTCCCCTTCTACTGTTGTCCTGTCTTCTCAGACAGCGTACACATCTTCTTTTGGCGGGGGTTTAGCCAGCCAAACGCGCTCATTTTTCACGCTCTTTTACCTGGCAGACGGTGAGTCACGCACGTATCCAACTTCTGTGCTTGCCCCGTGTGTAGCCTACCCCTTCAGAGGTCATTCTAGGCTGCGTGTGACACGCATACGTTCATTCTTGTGTTACTGGGTGCCACAGCGTAGTGCAGGTTTTTCTTTCTGCACACGTGGTCTAGGAGGGGTTGCGTGCACGTCATCTCCCTTTTTTGGGCCTCCTGTGCGTTGCGTGACCCGTCATCTTTCCCCAGGGGTTACAATCAGCCGTGCTAGAGCACTAGGGTACAATTACCATCTGGTACCCAACCCCTTTGACCCCCAATTGCCCAGGACAATTGTCTACAGCCACTCCCATACGCACATTAATATCAGTGCCATGGCTGGGAGGCGAGGATTCCGTAAGGGTGGCAAAGGTGGAAGAGCCACAAGTGGTGGCCGTGGTGGATCCGGTAGGGGACGTGGTCGTAACTTGCAGGGTGAGCCTGTCCCCCCATGTGTGGAGGACCAGTCAAGGGCACCCATCATCCCTCCCCCCTCCCCCCCCTCCCCCCCTCCCGTTGAGGCTGAAGTGGCTGACACCATCCATGCTCAGCCCTTGTTGGACCAGCCCATTGTGGCACCAGACCTGGCTGACGCCATGGCTGACTTCCAGGTCAGCAGGGCTACGACACGTGCGCTGGTGCACGTTGATGCCATCATGCCACGTGGATCTGGGGCAGCAAGGTCATCTGCTGCACCAAGGAGGCAGGGCGGAGAGGCTGCAGGGGCAGCTGCGGCTCCATCCACCCCAGCCCTCACACACCCAGCCAGGACAGTGTCGGTCCTAGTCCATGCTGCTGACATTCCCCCTGACACCATCACACTAGAGCCAATGCCTGCACCAACTCCCATGCTGAGTGTGCAATCCCACACTCCTGATACAGAGTCCACCAGGGCTCCTGCCCCTAGTGTCCAGAGCGGTGCAGGACACTCAGGATCACCACCACCTTCCAAGCGGAAGAGGAAGAGTGGTCGTCCGGCACAGGCTGATGCCCCAGACACGGCTACACAGTCCGGCCCGTCCAGGAAGCCCAGCTTCACGGATGACGAACTGAATGCACTTGTCGAGTATGTGTCCGGACATGACAACGAGATGGTCATTGTTGCAGGATCCAAGACCACACCTGCACAACGCCAGGCACACTGGCAGACCGTTGCGGACATCGTAAGTGCCCTTGGAATCGTGAGGCGCACAGCCAATGATTGCTATAAGCGCTGGAATGACCTAAAGCGCAGGGCAAAGAGTAAGCTGGCCTCAAGTCATGCCGCAACTCTAGTGACTGGAGGTGGGTCTCCAGTAGTAGACATGGAACTCACTCCACATGAGTCAGTCGCTGGGACCTACGTCACGGAGGAACAGATCCAAGGCGTGGGAGATCTGGCTGATTACGAGGCATTGTCCGGTGAGTGCACATGCATGTGTGTGTCATCCATGTGCATGGTGTGTGTGTGAGGGCTTCTGTTCGGGTGCCAGGTGAGAGTGTGTGCGCCTGAGTCGTATGGGTCAGCCATGTGCTTCATGCAATCCTTCCTGCGCAGCTGCATTTGGCCATAGCAGTATCCCTTCTGCCAACAGTAGACATCTAGCACAACTGCACGCCAGTTGCCCTTGAAGTGTCACCTTGACACAACATATTTGCTTCTTTTTCACTGTTCATTCAGTCAGTTTGTTTGCATTCCACCACTTTCACTAGGCATGTCGCTGTCCACTAGTCACATGTCTGACATGGGTATGGGTATGGTAAAGTGGAGTGACTTTGTTACCTGGATATCATTTGTACACACATGTCCCTGTGCAATTTGACCATTTCAGACTGGCAGCTCCAGGTGAAAAATCTGACCTGTTAGAATTAGAAAAGCTATTACATGCGGGAACTGGACTGAATGAATAGGTGCTGCCCTCCTCTCCATCTTCACTCAATAGCAATGGTACATGCCATCTGTTTGATGGCATGTGTGTTTCACCTGCCAATCACAGGCCAATGTGTGATGCCACTGCCAGCATTCAGAAAATTTGTTCATCTTCCATCTTGGTGTCATCAGTGTGTGCCATTTGCCTGCACTTCATACGCAGTGAGGGTGCATGCATGGGAGGGTTTTAGTCATGTGGGACATGTGTCAATCAAGTACTGGTTCTCTTGCTTCTCAGCCCTCAATGTGTGCCATGGTGCTAATGCCTGTTTCCATTTCTTTGTTTTCATGTCTTTGCAGGGGAAGACGCACCTGATACTGCTGGGGTTGTGGAGATGGTGCAGACCCAGGAGGTGTCCCAGGGCCGACCAACCACCAGTGAGGGACGTGGTGTGGTGGTGGGGGAGAACCCACAAGTGCTGCAGGTCGTGCTCTCAAGGGGTGTCTCTGGCTGCACCTCCCCCGAGCTGTACTCAGGTGTTGATTCGGATGAGACCTACGTGCCGTCGCAGGTGAGTGTTCCAGGGAGGGATTCTGTTCTGTCTCACCCACCTGCACCAGGGTCAGTACCCTCCATGGGGATGTCAGTGTTGGCAGCTACGCCTTCGGTGGTTACGGATGCAGGGTCACACTCCGCGACATCTGATCCTGTTCCTGGGCCAGCAGATCAGAGGGGGAATGCAGTCCTGCAGCCTCAGGCAGTGCCGGCACAGCAAGGCGCAGTTCACCTTGCCCCAGACAGGTGTGGTGCCCGCCGACGTGGTGGCCGTACGCCACCCGGCAATACCGCATGGGAGCAATCCATTTACGGTATGGCTACCCAACAGGCTGCATCATCCGAGATGATGGCTCAGGCCATGGATAGGGTGGCCACTTCCATTGTCCCCCCAGAAAGGCTGATGGAGCGACTAGAGCAGGCAACCGACTCCATCTGCCAGTCACACAGGGAGGACATGTTGGGGTCCAACAGGGACAGGCGGGCGGCACTGGCGACTCTGCAGGAGGCCATCTCCATTGAGTCCCAGGGCCACAGGGAAGCCCTGAGGCAGGAGCTCCTTCACCTCAGGACGACTCTTGTTGAGCTTGAGGCTTCAACACACCAAAGGACAGAACAGCAGCTGGAGCGTCTCACCCGTACGCTCTCAGCTGAGATGCAGGCAACGAGGGCGGAGGTCCAGGCATCCCGTGAGTTGTTGCATGGGGACCTCCGCACACTCATCCTCCAGAACCAGACCTACCACACCCGCATGCTTGCAGCCATGGAGGAGCAGACTAGGGCCTTGCGTGGGCTGCCTCCCATAGTGCAACCACCTCCGGATGCAGCTGCACAGGGTGATAATAGCGACAGCAGTGATACTCCCACAATAGGGTAGCCGTGTGGGCCATGAGCCCATGGAGGTGTTTTATCTTCCCAGGATCCACGCAGGTGGGTTCTGGGGTGCATCCTGTCCTCAGACCTCCTGGGTGGCCTCCCCAACCCCCCCGGGCCCATCAATGGCCATTTTTGATTGTTTCTTATTTTTATTTTTATTTTGATTTCTTTTATTCCCAATTTTTTTGGGACAATCTGTTGGCTTCGATCTGTTGGCTTCGATCTGTTGGCTTCGATCTGTTGGCTTCGATCTGTTGGCTTCCGTGGTTCCTGTGGGCATACGCTGCATTGTGGCTGGGCACATGCAGGCTTGTAATGTATTTGGTTCAGATGCTTGGGTTTGAGTCACACACACCCCTCCTGCTTCCCGTTTCCATGGGCTTGCAAAGGGTGTGCCCAAGTGACAGTGAATTACACAGTGACGTTGGACTCCCATGAGCTGTGTGGCCAGTCTGTAGTCAATACTGTGTATACATTCATAGTGCATATTGCCGTTGTGTTGTACACTGCCTGTTGCATTGATGTGTAACTCTTCTTCTGTGTCTACCTCCCAATTTGCAGGTCCCTTCCTCATGTCCACACAAGGACCTCTAGTCTGGAGATGGGGACCATGTTGGCAGCAGTGCACCTACAACTCTACATGGCGACAACACTGCACAGTTGGTAGTGGTGGGAGTGCAGGCATTTCCAGGTGGTGAGACTACTAATATGTAACATTTGTGATGTCATGTTAATGGTACTACGTGCTCAAGTATGTTGTTGGTCCGGCATTGCTGTGAGCATTTCAGGTGTTGCAGGTTTCTAATAGTGCCACTGTACATAGTGAGACTGATGTCATGTTGTGGGGATTACTTTGTTTACCTGCAAATAGCATGACATGGCACGGTGTGTCGTGTGGCGGTGCTGGGGTTGGGTTGGCTGACATGGCACTGTCCTCTTGTTGCATTTTGCAAGTGGGTATTCATTTTAGCTGCTTCAATGTGTAACTTCACAAAACTGCATTGGTGGTGTCTGTGTGGGTAGGGATGCACACATTGTGACACTTCCAGGTGAACAATCTCAGGCTGACATGGTATTCCCGGTTCATTCTCCAGACATTCAGGATCAGTGTCAGGTTGAGTCATCATTGATTGTCAGATGGAATGTGCCAGGGCAGTGTGCACTCCACAGGGGTGTGATTTCTATGTGAAGTAATTAGCCACTAGCTGTGTACGGGCTGCCTCCCCCCGTGCCCTTTCCCCTCCCATGCGCAGCGGCTGTGCATGTGGTTGGGGATGTGGGGCCACCACCATGTCCACGGCCAGACCCCGGCGTGTTGCAACGTTGTGCAGGACACATGCTGCCACTATGATCCTGCACAATACTGGGGGAGCGTATAACAGCTGCCCGCCAGAACGGTCAAGGGAGCGAAAGCGTGACTTTAACACTCCGAATGTGCGCTCCACTATGCCCCTGGTTGTAATGTGGGCTGTGTTATATCTTACCTGGGGTGGCGTGGTGGGGTTCCGAATTGGCGTCATCATGTGGGGGCTGAGAGGGTAGGCACTGTCCCCTGTGGAGGTGGTGATTGGTATCATTGGTGGGGTTGTGACCTTGCTCAGTATCCAACATGCATGCATGTGCAGTGGCATACATACTCACCAAGCAGCCATGTATCGCCATGCCGCCCAGCATCTATGTCCCGGCATAGGGTGGACATTCGGTAAATGAAGCTGTCGTGGGTGGACCCGGGATAGTTGGCATATACTGAGGTGATGATTCCCTTGGCATTACATACTACCTGCACGTTGATGGAATGCCAGTGCTTGCGGTTCCTATAGATGTGCTCTGATGCCCTGGGGGGACGTAGAGCCACATGGGTGCAGTCGATGGCACCTAGCACTTTGGGGAATCGTGCCACTCCGTAAAAATCCAGGGCGGCAGCATGCCTTTCTGCAGGTGTTCTGGGCAGGTATATGTGCCTGCGGACTGATGGGCGTGCAGTCATGATGTTCAAGACCTGGTGTAGGCAGCGTGACTGGGTGGCCTGTGACACCCCACCCACTATGGCACTTGTCCGCTGAAATGATCCAGTGGCTAAGAAGTGCAGTACATTGAGGATCTTCTCCAGGGGGCTGAGTGCTTGGGAGCACAGGGTGGGTGATGTGAGGTCATCCTCCCACTCAGTCACCAGGTCCAGTATGATGTGTGGTGGAAACCTGTACCTCCCATACACCTGGTCATCAGGCATCCCGAAAAGGCTGGTTCTGGGTGTGAATATTCTGGCCCTGACTATCCTCCTCCTCCTCCTTTGGTAGCCCACTGCCACTGCTGCTAGGAACGGTATGTTCATCCTGGCGTCTGAGCTTGTTATTGTTAAAGTCCGCAATTTTATGCTTTGCGCGTGTTCTAGGCGAGCGTGTGACCCGCGCACCCCTGGAATCCAGTTCCCAGTCCAATAGCGTGTGGAAATTCACACGCACCACGGGATACAGCGTGTGACCCGCGCACCCCTGGAATCCAGTTCCCAGTCCAATAGCGTGTGGAAATTCACACGCACCACGGGATTCAGCGTGTGACCCGCACACCCCTGGAATCCAGTTCCCAGTCCAATAACGTGTGGAAATTCACACGCACCACGGGATTCAGCGTGTGACCCGCGCACCCCTGGAATCCAGTTCCCAGTCCAATAGCGTGTGGAAATTCACACGCACCACGGGATACAGGTTCGCTGACGTACTTGCGTGTGTAAGTGGCCGCGCACCCATTAAATACACGTACATAGGCCAATCGCGTGTACGCGCACTTTTGTCCAATTACACGCAATGAAATACACGTACATAGGCCAATCACGCGATGACACTCTGACGTGCAGTATTTCCACGTGTGTTCCGTCATCACGTGCGGAGTGGGGAACGCCCGTGCGGGTCACGTCAGACGCGCTTACGCGCTGAGGGACTCTGGTCCAATAGAATCGCGTATGCGTGCTGACGCGCTTACGCGCTAAGGGCCTTTCCTCGGATTTCAGGCTGACGTGCAGGATTTTCACGTGCCAAATCACTTCGTATCAAGCTGGCCACCCGAAAACACACGGAACACCACGCTCCTGCCCAGAAGGCCGAGTTACTGCCCCCCAGTGCCCCGAGCAGCCTCCCACGTGCTATCTGCTGCTGCCTGCCTGCCTGCCTGCTGCCACCGTGCCCTGCCATTTGGTGCCTGCACATCAGCCATCTGCAGGGGTCCAGTTGCTGTGTCCACCCCTGCTGGAACTGAAGACTCCCAACTGGGATTACATCGCTCCACAGCCCAGCTCCAGGACCCAGTTGCCCACCCACACCTGCCTCTGGGGTTGCCATGTCGGGCACTTCCACATCTGGCACCAGTGGCAACCCCAGGCCAGAGGGGCAGAGGGGCACCAGCTTCACTGCCACCGAAGTTGGTGTCCTGGTGGAGCATGTCCTGGGGCAGTATGATGCCCTCTTTGGATCGTCCCGCGCCAGCAAGGAAGGACGGGAGAGGATCTGGGCCGACTGTGTGGTTGCCATCAACGCGGAGGGGGTGGCAACCCGCAACGTCCAGAAGATCAAGAAGCGCTGGGAGGACTTGAGGTCCAGGACCCTTGTGAAGGCCCGGCGCCTCGTGGAGGGGGGCCGGGGCCGCATGAGTTCCATCCAGAAGAGGGTCCTGGAACGCGTACGCCCAGCGCTCCACGCCCAGGTCCTTGAGAGGGAGGCCCGTCTGGAGTTGAGCGGTATGTGTCCAAGCATTACTGTGTGAGACAGGGCATGTTGCGGTGTGCTGGTTCTATGATACTTGCCTGTATGTGTGCCATGGGCCATGCATGCATGTATGTGTGCAGGGACATCATGGTAATGCATGTGCGACCAGTGATGTGTGACCCACATGGTTGTTGCATGTGTTGAAATGCGGCATGGGGAGCCCTATGCAGATTTTGGACATGAGAGCATGCCAGTCTCTGTACCTGGACATGGATGGGGGTGAAGGATGGGTGCTGATGCCAGGTACATATATGGTAGCCATGTCTGTGTGCCTGACCTGCGTGTCTGTGACTTGTGCATGCCATGGATGCATGACACATGTGTGTGACAATGCACAGATTCAGTGACGCACCCAACTTACCCTTGTTTCGCCTGTGTTCGGTGTGTTTGGGGCCAGATGGATGTGACTGAGGTGAAGTGTGTGCATGCGATATGCATGAGCCATGATGCATGTGAGTTACATATCATTGAATATTTCTAGAGTCCATTGGACATACATGGAAATGTCCATGGCATGCACCATGCCTGTTACTGTGTGTGTTTTGCCTGGACTGACCCATGTGTTGTGGAGGGACATGATGGAAGTGTACTTTGACAGTGGTGCTCATCTGCTATTGCTTCCTGTCTAGGGGACCATTGTACAGTAGCCTGATGCTTGTGTCCTTTGTCTCCCTCTACGCAGCGGCTAGTGAAGAAGAGGGCGGAGACGGCGCTGTGGAGCAAGGCGGCGGGGATGCCCCCACGGCTGCAGCGGAAGGGGTGGGTGAGCCCCCACAGGGGCCTGCTACGGCGGGAGACGGTGAGGAGCCATCCAGGTTGGTGGTTTGCACAGAGGAGGAGGAGGCCGACACTGGTGCACACATGGGGCCTGGTGGGAGCATCCCTGCTGGTGCAAGTGGTGCAGTCCAGGGCCAGGGGCAGGAGGCAGCACAGGTCACCGTGGAGGGGCCTGTGCATGTCACTGTCCCTGACCCTGTGAGTGCACCACCATGCACCAGCAGGGATGCCCCGTCCCAGGCCCGTCCGCAGGTAGAGGGGATGTCCATGTCACCTGACTCCCCTCCACCTGCGGACGTGGTAACCCCTGGCCGCGTGGAGAAGGTCCCGATTGGGGTCGCGATGCGCACGGCTGTGATTCGTGATGACGTGCGTGCTTCCCGGGAGGAGCACGCACGTCATCACGAAGTGCACCGTGCCGACGTGGCCCAATTGGGATCGGCCATGTTCGGGGGTTTCCTGCATGTGTTGGCCAATCTGACGGCCCTCTCCTCCTCTGTGCAGGCTATCCACCGGTCGTTCTCCTTGCCGTCTTCCGGCCCAGATGCCACCAGGGCCCCCTGTGGACCTGCCCCGACCAATGCAGCCAGCTCGGTGGGGATCCCATCCCTGCCACAGTTGGGAGTCGGAGGTCCAGCAGGGGTGGACAACACAGCAAGTGGACCCCAGCAGATGGAAGATGTGACGGCATCATCGGGCAGGGCACGTGCACGACGGCGTCGGTGGTTTCCATCAGCCTGGATGCCGTCGTGCTGGCAGAGGCAGTGGCGTTGGAGGCAGCAGCGGGCTCGACGTGGGAGGCATCATGGCTCGGGGCCATCAAGATCCGAGGGGCAGGCATCGGCCGGAGGGCAGGGCAACCCTGGGATGGTGGTGTGTTCCGTGTGGGAGGAGTTTGGCCAGCGGATAGGTGCGGAGCGGCAGCGGGCGGAAGAGGAGCGGCTCGCCATGGTCAGGGCGGAGTTCTCCATGCGTCGGGCATTGAGGCGGGCTGAGTGCCTCGAGGAAGCTTGCAGGGAGTTTGAGGTGGACATGGGGTTGTCCCTGCGAGACCTCGGGGCCAGGACAGAGTCCCGCCTCCAGGACATCGACATGGAGTTCGATGATGCCCTGGCCAGCAACATCACCAAGTGAGCCGCAGGACTTGCCCGCTGCCTTTGTATATAGTTATTTAGTTAGTTAGTGCTAGGTTTCCTTTATTTATTTTTATTATTTTGGACCGCTCGGACAATGGCCACTTTTTTGTACATATATTTTTCATTAGTTAGTGGTAGGTTTCATTTTTGGTGTTGGGCTCATGGACCCTGGAACATTCCTGTATATAGTTTGTTTTTTTGGGAGATACATTTTTTTAATTTCTTATTGTTTTCACCATGACGTAATGGTTTTTCATTTATTTCCTATTACATGATATTGCTTTGGACAAATACATTTTAATTTTTTTTTCCTTTGTTTTTTTGTTTATCACTTTTGTTCTCGGACATGGACCATTTATTTACTTAGCCACATTGTTGTATGTTTGAAAATTTCACTTATTTTTGGTATTTAATACATTTTTTATATTTTCTTACACTTGTGTTATTTTCTCATTGGTTTGTTACATGTCATGATATGGGTTTTGACATTCACTTGCACCCATTGTGTATGTGTGTGTGACGGACATGTATTCTTTTGCATACTTGGCATTGGGGTTGTGTCATGTGATTGCATTCACTATGTGGGTGGATGCAATCCTTGCCTGGGTGTTTGTGCTGGGTATGCTGGCCATTACTGCCATGATTGTGTATCGTCAGGACCTGGGGCCAGGGGGACATGTGTGGGGGCCTGCTGGCAGGTTCCCCACAGTGCTGGGGGGTGGGGGTGGTGGGAGACATGAGTGGGGGCCTGGTGGAGGGTGCCCCTGGATGGTGGGGGGTGGGGGTGGTGGGAGACATGGTTGGGGGCCTGGTGGAGGGTGCCCCTGGTGACTGGGGGGGTGGGGGTGGTGGGAGACATGAGTGTGGGCCTGGTGGAGGCTGCCCCTGCACTGCTGGGGGGTGGGGGTGGTGGGAGACATGAGTGGGGGCCTGGTGGAGGGTGCCCCTGGTGACTGGGGGGGTGGGGGTGGTGGGTGACATGAGTGGGGGCCTGGTGGAGAGTGTCCCTGGTGACTGGGGGGGTGGGGGTGGTGGGTGACATGAGTGGGGGCCTGGTGGAGGGTGCCCCTGGTGGCGGGGGGGTGGGGGTGGTGGGTGACATGAGTGGGGGCCTGGTGGAGGGTGCCCCTGGATGGTGGGGGGTGGGGGTGGTGGGAGACATGGTTGGGGGCCTGGTGGAGGGTGCCCCTGGTGACTGGGGGGGTGGGGGTGGTGGGAGACATGAGTGGGGGCCTGGTGGAGGGTGCCCCTGGTGACTGGGGGGGTGGGGGTGGTGGGAGGCATGGGTGGGGGCCTGGTGGAGCCTGCCCCTGCACTGCTGGGGGGTGGGGGTGGTGGGAGACATGAGTGGGGGCCTGGTGGAGGGTGCCCCTGGATGGTGGGGGGTGGGGGTGGTGGGAGACATGAGTGGGGGCCTGGTGGAGGGTGCCCCTGGTGACTGGGGGGGTGGGGGTGGTGGGTGACATGAGTGGGGGCCTGGTGGAGGGTGCCCCTAGATGGTGGGGGGTGGGGGTGGTGGGAGGCATGGGTGGGGGCCTGGTGGAGGGTGCCCCTGGTGGCGGGGGGGTGGGGGTAGTGGGTGACATGAGTGGGGGCCTGGTGGAGGGTGCCCCTGGTGGCGGGGGGGTGGGGGTGGTGGGAGGCATGGGTGGGGGCCTGGTGGAGCCTGCCCCTGCACTGCTGGGGGGTGGGGGTGGTGGGAGACATGAGTGGGGGCCTGGTGGAGGGTGCCCCTGGTGACTGGGGGGGTGGGGGTGGTGGGAGACATGAGTGTGGGCCTGGTGGAGGCTGCCCCTGCACTGCTGGGGGGTGGGGGTGGTGGGAGACATGAGTGGGGGCCTGGTGGAGGGTGCCCCTGGTGACTGGGGGGGGTGGGGGTGGTGGGTGACATGAGTGGGGGCCTGGTGGAGGGTGCCCCTGGTGACTGGGGGGGTGGGGGTGGTGGGTGACATGAGTGGGGGCTTTGTGGAGGGTGCCCCTGGATGGTGGGGGGTGGGGGTGGTGGGAGACATGAGTGGGGGCCTGGTGGAGGGTGCCCCTGGATGGTGGGGGGGTGGGGGTGGTGGGAGGCATGGGTGGGGGCCTGGTGGAGCCTGCCCCTGCACTGCTGGGGGGTGGGAGACATGAGTGGGGGCCTGGTGGAGGGTGCCCCTGGTGGCGGGGGTGTGGGGGTGGTGGGAGGCATGGGTGGGGGCCTGGTGGAGCCTGCCCCTGCACTGCTGGGGGGTGGGGGTGGTGGGAGACATGAGTGGGGGCCTGGTGGAGGGTGCCCCTGGATGGTGGGGGGTGGGGGTGGTGGGAGACATGGTTGGGGGCCTGGTGGAGGGTGCCCCTGGTGACTGGGGGGGTGGGGGTGGTGGGAGACATGAGTGGGGGCCTGGTGGAGGGTGCCCCTGGTGACTGGGGGGGTGGGGGTGGTGGGAGACATGAGTGGGGGCCTGGTGGAGGGTGCCCCTGGATGGTGGGGGGTGGGGGTGGTGGGAGACATGGTTGGGGGCCTGGTGGAGGGTGCCCCTGGTGACTGGGGGGGTGGGGGTGGTGGGAGACATGAGTGGGGGCCTGGTGGAGGGTGCCCCTGGTGACTGGGGGGGTGGGGGTGGTGGGAGACATGAGTGGGGGCCTGGTGGAGGGTACCCCTGGTGACTGGGGGGATGGGGGTGGTGGGAGACATGAGCAGGTGTGCAGGGTAGTCCCCTGTTTTGTGGGCTGCCTGCAGGGGCCGTCGAGGGTGACAGGACCCACCCAGCCTAATTGCGTGTGTAACTTCGCACGCACCCCTGTAATACACGTACCAAGCCTATTCGCGTGTGGAAATTCCCGCGCACCCCTGAAATACACGCGCCCAGGCTATTCGCGTGTGGAACTTCCCGCGCACCCCTGAAATACACGCGCCCAGCCTATTCGCGTGTGGAACTTCCCGCGCACCCCTGAAATACACGCGGCCAGGCTATTCGCGTGTGGAACTTCCCGCGCACCCCTGAAATACACGTACCCTGCTGTAATCGCGTGTGGGACTTCCCGCACACCCCTGAAATACACGCGGCCAGGCTATTGGCGTGTGGAACTTCGCGCGCACCCCTGTAATACACGTACCAAGCCAAATCGCGTGTGATAATTCCCGCGCACCCCTGAAATACACGCGCCCAGGCTATTCGTGTGTGGAAATTCCCGCGCACCCCTGAAATACACGTACCCTGCTGTAATCGCGTGTGGGACTTCCCGCGCACCCCTGTAATACACGCGCCCAGCCTATTCGCGTGTGGAACTTCCCGCGCACCCCTGAAATACACGCGCCCAGGCTATTCGCGTGTGGAACTTCCCGCGCACCCCTGAAATACATGCGGCCAGGCTATTCGCGTGTGGAACTTCCCGCGCACCCCTGAAATACACGTACCCTGCTGTAATCGCGTGTGGGACTTCCCGCGCACCCCTGTAAATGACGTACCCTAGTTTTTCGCGTGTAGGATTTCACGCGCACCCCTGGAATTCCCGTAGCCTAGCTTTTCGCGTGTGAAACTTCCCGCGGACCCCTGTAAATGACATACCCTAGTTTTTCGCGTGTAGGATTTCACGCGCACCCCTGGAATTCCCGTAGCCTAGCTTTTCGCGTGTGAAACTTCCCGCGCACCCCTGTAAATGACGTACCCTAGTTTTTCGCGTGTAGGATTTCACGCGCACCCCTGGAATTCCCGTAGCCTAGCTTTTCGCGTGTGAAACTTCCCGCGCACCCCTGTAAATGACGTACCCTGGCTTTTCACGTGTGGAACTTCACACGCACCCCTGGTATCGACGTGGCCAGGGCAATCGCGTGTGGGACTTCCCCGCACCCTGGGATACACGTACCCAGGGCAATCGCGCGAGTGACTTCTCGCGCAACCCGTTGTACACACACGCGCGAATTTTTGAACAGTGGGTGTCCGTGTAAATGGCGTACACCTTTGCACATCATTAGTCCTTTGGGGTCACGGTATGGCCCATTGCTGTATGTGGGTGGTATTTGTTGGCGCAGGTTTTGGCGCACTTTCGTTGAGTGCGTCGGGACGCTACCGCCTGCTTACTTGTGGCGTACGTTTTTGGGCCTGTGCGCTGGTTTGATCGAGCGCTGTTTTGCCCTGTTCGAATCCATGAATATGTGTTGCCGGAGAGCGTGTGGGCGTTCCGCGCACTTGCCTCCTGTACTTCCCCGTGCCGCCCACATTCTTCCCCATTCCGAGTGTTGTGCCCCATTTTATTCCCCATTCCGAGTGTCCCGCCCTGTGTTCCGCCTACTTTAGAGCTGTGCGCTGCGCTCGTAGTGATAGCGCAGTGGCCGTGGCGCACGCCGTTGGTTGACCTGTGCGCCGGCTTGCGCCGCGCACTTTTTCAGCGCACGTCCTATGCTTTTCTTACGCACGGACTTCCATGAATCGACGTGCGCTGGTTTCCCTGCGCTTTTCGCTATTTTTCGGCGCAGCGCACGTATAGGCCCCTCTGCGCCGGTATTTTCGGCGCACATTTATTCCATGAATCGGCCTGTAAATGTGTACAGTTTGAAGCACTCCACCAATTTCACAAATGTAGGCGTAAACACTTCTGTACTACAAATGGAAGCCTTTCAGTGATTGGAAACGATAATTGTGCACAGACATATTATATTAAATTGTGTTTGTTAAGTACTCAGCGCGAGTTATTGTATATTGCTGTGTCTGGTCAGTTGTTGTCCCTTGTGAAGATAGTATGGCATACGTCCAAGTTACAGGTCAGCAACACACCAGAGACAGTTGCATGTAGCAATGGGCCGTTGACTATTGTGGGGTCATTATAGAGCACCAGATCGCCGTCTGTCTTCCATAAAAAGGCATAGCAATTGTTTCCCATGGTTTAATCCTGTATCCTACTGTGGGACATAATCACACACGATTATGGATTTGATAGTCAACTACTATGACACCACAGCAGTGAGATCTTGCATTTTCTGTGTTTGTGTTGCTGTGGATTGCCATCAGAAGGTGCCTGCTATTGTTTGTTTGGTACAGTTCTGACGTGCCTTCCCTCTCCACTCCCTACACAGTCCATGGGGACAGGAGAAGAACTGATACATGGGTGTGAAATCTCAGGAAAGGTTACCCAAGGAAGCAGGGAAATAGGAAGAGATGGCAGGTCTAGCTTTTAGGCAACGCTGCCCAGTTTCCACCAATATGTTAGTGATTTCTGACAGAACTAATTTGCTCACAGAGTATTTTTGAACACAGTTTGATCAAATATTCTTCTTCGTCCTCTTTTCTTCAGCAGGAATTTTGGCCTGCGTAAATGTGGCGGTCACTACCACGCTCTCAGCAATTAAGAGGTTAAAATCAAATCATCTGCATGATCAAGACAACAAACCGCTCAACGAGTTCAGAAAGACCTGGAGGCGGCATGCAGATACATTCCAGCCATGTGATCCATTCAGTCTGTCCTTTGTATTCTAATGCCTCTGTTGACCACTGCCTTCTGCTTCTTCAGAAGCTTTCAGCTTCCACATGACCCTGCGGGAATAAACAGGAGTAGGTCCCCGAAAACCAGAAATGGAATGGTAACAGGGTCATCTGCACATCAAGATTGCTGTTGCCAGGATAACACAAACCCAAAATGTCCAATATTCAGAAGGAATTTGATGTATAACTACTGATAAGGTTCCCTCCACACGCAGGTCGCATAATGTGTGTCAGGAGTAAATAGTAACATGAACTTGTACATCAAGGTTTCAATGTACACAGCAACCCAGATGGCAATGATTGCTGTGACCTCACATAACGCTTCAGAAAAGTGCTATTTCCAAGAAGGCCGGTGGGTAAAGAGGAATTCATTTGATGCTGCAAAGCAAGGTAAAGGCTCTCAACGGACAAAAAAATACACAGACGCCTTAAACACAGAGACCATTTTTCTTTAAAAGTCAACAAGAAGAGATGTTTAATCTACCGTCCCCATATGGTGCAAATCCTTGACACTTTTTAAAAAATATTTAAAAAGATATTGAAGTAAAAAGAGGTTGGGGTAATTTAGTGAAGATGATCAATTACAATGGCTACTCAAAAGACTTGGTCCTGATTGAAAAACATGTTTTAAGATGGGACAATCCCATTGAAAACATGTTTGTAAATCTTTTATCTTTTTGTTGTCTGTGCATTAGTTTAATAACACCTTACACATCAGCATTTTTTTCTTAATACCAAATTATAAAAAAGTATGCAAAAATAGTACCAATATCTTTTAGCAGACATCACATGCAATTATAAAACTATTTTTCAGCATCATCCTTCATATAGTTCACTAAAACATAAAATACTACATTGCATGTAATGTATCCTGAGAATTACAGAGCCCATGATTTCGTCCTCCTATGTTAATCAAATGTATTCTATGTAGATACTTAATAACAGTGGTTGATAATGAAATGTTGTTACCAATAAATAGCCTACCCCCAAAATTCATCGGTATTAAACCAATCTTGATCATTTGCAGATTTTGAGAAAATTGTGTTCCTCAAAATTTCGTCAAAAATGCACATTTTACTAATAGATTATGTAGTCTCTCAATTTCAGAAGGATGTTTGCGGTATCTACAAGTAGCAGTGGTGGTTGACATCGTGTTCCTAATGCCAATTACTTCACCTGTGGATAATAAACTAATTCTGAATTTGAGCAATTATGTTCACCAATGAGCATTAGGAAATCCTTTGAGAAAAGGGGCTAAAATAGCTCTTTTATTAAATTCTAATGCATAATTATAGAATCATTTGTATTGCTGAATTGTTTCACTTGTATTGAACCAATATTGTTAAATACGTTATTATCCACTTTGTAAAGCATGCCCACCTGCCTCCCAGGTTATTTGAAATGGTCCCCTCTTCCTTTGCCTTTATAAACAATGGGCCTCATTAGGAGGTCTGAACCTGCCGTGCGCAGCGGCCACGGTAGGCAGACCGGTCACGGAAGCACCGGCACCATTATTAACCGTTAGTAACGGTGCTGGTGCTTCCGTGTCGCCACTCCCATAAAGTCATGTAGGACTCTATTGGAATGGGGACTTACATTTTTATCAGCACCTGATTTCCCGGGCTGCCCGAGTTGTAATCTCCTGGTGGCACCAGGAAGTCAAGCGCCAGTAAAATATTACGGGTCTGACCGCAATGACAATGGTAGCACCGGCAGGGTTACCCTCGGACCCGTAATGAAGCCCAATATCTTTATTTTAGTCTGCTTCTCACAAATCTATCTAAATCGTAATGACCATGATCACAGCAATTGGAACCAAGACAAAGATAAGACTCAAAATCCCCAAAATGCTTTTCATCTAGACCAAGAATAGTGTAGCCTGTATGAGGATATGCCTCTGAGCCACAGACTTCTAATGTACGCCCTACAGTACAGCATGCATATATTGCAAGTCACTCAGGAGTTTTATGACCAAATAAAGCTGCATGGCTGAAAGTTGAGTTCATTTATAAGGTCGTGGAACTCCAAGGTGACTTGCAATATCCTTCTTATGAACGGTAGGGGGTATTTTATTCCTTGTAATATATGGTCATACACTATAATTCTCTTTAATACCTTGTCTGTTGCTTAACATATTGTAAGAGTTCTTACAATATCCCTTGTGAGAGTCCCTTGTGAGGTCTTGGTGTGCTATAGCGTTCAAGTGCTTATCTGATAGGCGAGCCAGGTGAGTAACAGCAGGAGACAAGAGCAATCCCAATAATGCATCAGAATCTAGGTGATACTGCGGCCCAGCTAAAAGTGGTTTTGGGATAAATTCTCAGACAGATCAGGTTAAGCATCAGATGACCCGAAACCATTTCATGTTAGTTGGGCGATGACAACCAGTTCTAATCCAAATCATATTGTTTCAGTATAGATGCTTGTAGGCCTCAATGTGTAATTCTGCTCAATAGATTTCCAGATAAGTAAGATTAGTAAGATTAGCCAGGATACACATCTCCTGTACTGATAAACGTAGTGCATACCCTGATCAAATTCAGTCATGGCTTAGGTTCATAAGTACTATTAGTACTCGGTTTACGAGTCCAGGGCAAATGATCCAGATAATAGAAGATAGATATCTCTTAGCTGGAATGCGTGGTGTATACCTGATGGAGGAAGGCTAGGATCTAACTACTTACATGGCATAGGTGCATACGTGGTACTAGGATTCAGGTTTCAAGTCTAGTGCAATGGTTTGAGATAGTTGGAGGTCAATATCTCCTGGCCTGAGAGTATAGTGTATATCTGGTGGAGGACAATGAACCAACAACAGGCCCAGTCCTACCATAAGGCATGAGTGCTACTATGCCCAAGGTTTGGAGTGCTGGCTATTCAATTCTAGGATGTGTAAGGGTGATACAATCACCCGAGGTGCAAGTGAGAGTGGCTAGACATTTTGCCAAGCATGTAGGGGTGCCATACTGTGCATAGCAGTCACATTTAATTGATCATTGTAGCTAGTTTGCGTGTCCCAGTTTTCTTACCTGCTCATGTCGAAGTGGCTTCCAAGACATTTAATTCCTGTGGTGGTAGGTTGAGTGGTCACAATGGTCCCTTACTTGATTTTAGTGGAAAGGCCAGGTTTTGAGTGCCTTCCGAAAAGTCATCTAGACTTCTGAGTTCCACAAAGCTGGTGCCAGGTTTGAGTAGGCTGATCCTCCAATCCTGGGTGAATTGGAGGTGGGGACCAGTAGGAGGAGGACCGTGCTTGACCTCAATGGGCGGGTTAGGAGATAAGGCATAATCTTTTCGTGCAGCTTTTTGGTGGCCGCTTTGTGCACCGCTTGGTGAGTAATACACACGATTTTGAAGGTGGCCCTATATCCAATTGGCAGTCAATGTAGGGTGCAGAGAGCAGGTGAGATGTGATCCCTTCATCCCAGTGTGATAAGCAGTCTTGACACAGAGTTTTGGACTCTTTGGAGTTTGTTTAGTTGGTAGGCCGGTGCACCCAGTTAGATGGGGTTTGCATAGTCATATCTGGACATGACAATGGACATAAGTGCAGCCAGCCTATATTGGGATAGGTGAGGTAAGGGAAGATGCGCACTAGAAATTACCACTAGTAGCAAAACTGAACCCAGCCATTCACATATTTACCTGCTTTTTATAGCAAATAAAACAATTCTGCCAGTCATCAAAAATGTCCCAGAGGAAGGAAAACAATCCTACAGGCCCGACATGTTTTAAACTCAAGCACATAAATGCACCCCATGCATTACAAACCATGCCTGTGTGTGTTCTGTTGATACTTGGACATGCTCTTAACACTTAGGGCCTGATTCATAGAATTTCGAGCACGGTGCAAAGTGACTTTTGCATTGGTGCAAAATCACGTTGCACTGCCAACAAACACCCTGATTCACAGAGCATTGCAAAGTTGATTTTTGCAGTGCAAAGTGACTTTGCACCAGTGCAAAGTCAGTGCAAAGTGACTTTGCACTGCAAAAATATACTTTGCACCGCTCTATGAATCAGGGTGTTTGTTGGCAGTGCAAAGTCACTTTGCGCAATGCTAAGAATTCCATGAATCAGGCCCAAAATCTGCTCTTTATTATTTTTTTATGACTGATTCAGAGATTATTTTATTTTCACAAGACAAGTTAAACTGTTCTTGGGCATTATTCTTTCACTATGTGGGACAGGTAGCAGTGATGCAATGATGCAGTGTGAATTGTATTGTAAGATGGTACTTTCTCCTTCAGGAATGGACCATATTTTACCACCAGCTGTAATTGCGAGGTATCATTAACTATATTTGCACCAGGGGTCCCTACCCTGTCTACACCTTTGCGCACCACCCTTTTGGTACTGAGGTCGATGGCTTTTCTGTCTTTGGAGGAATAAAATACATGACGTAATTTTATACCATTGCAGTTCCAGGAACCGTTTTAAGACATCGGGTGTAAGAAGTCAATGCATTCTAGCAGTTATACATAGTAGTTCACTTGTCATTCTTTTGAAATGCCTTTGCCAGTCTCTGCTCCTATTTCTTTAGCAATTGTGTCTGGGAAATAGTAACAAGAGAAAAGTTAATACTTCTAGTGCGTCCGCCAATGTTGTCATGTGTCTTTCTGCACAACCTCACAAACAATGATATGTCAAGACACTGAAGGCCCTCATGTCCCCATACCTTACTTTTATTATCTCTGACAATGTTACGGGTCTCAGAAGACACTTTGCACAAGTGCAAATATGATTTTTCATAGTCAGGGGCCTGGTTCATGCCGATCTCTAACAATGCCTCAGCCAAGGATGATTCACCCCCCGATTCAGCCTCCTGCAGGTGGTCCTCCATTGTTTCCTGGAGTTCTTGCAGTGCCTCCATCATCCCACGCACAATCTCCTAAGCTGCTCTGCCAGAATCCTCAAGGATGGCAGCCTGCATCTGCGCCAACCTCCCCTCAAACTCAGCCCTGGCCCAGGCTTTTGCTGCATCATGTGCCCACTGCCTCTTTCTCCTGTTGCCTCACTAACTGCACCTGGGCTGACACAAGTGACTGCAGGCTCTGTTGTGCCTCCTACCTCACTTGCACTATGTGTGCGCCTCCTTGACTCCTCCTTCTGGCAATGCCATCAGGATTTGCCTCCTCACAGTCAACATCTCCTGCCACCTGGCAATGTGTCTGCACAAAAGGTACTCCTTCTGACTGGATGACAGCGTGCATCGGGGCAGCACAGCACCTGCACTTCCCTCCAGTGCCTGGGTTTTCTCCACAGCATGTTCCTTTTTAGGTTCCTGGAAAGGCTCAGTGACAACCTCATCTGCTATTGAATGGACTTCCACCTCCACCAGGTACACAGGCACCTCCAGACTGGGTAATGGTGGAGCAGGTGCACAGGAGGCCATGGTGGTTGCTGGCATGGAGGCCTCAGTTGAAGATGACTGGGGCACAGAGGAGCAAGAGGGGGCCATTAGAGTAGTGTGTTCACAGTCACCACCGGAAAGCAGTCATGCTACCAGTTGTGACAAGAGGCAGCCCATATGCATGTGATGCTCCACAAGCAGTTCACAAGATACGTGCACATAATCACTCATAGACACCTGCCGTCCAAGCCACCCTTCAGCAGGGGCAGCATTGCATCCCAGATGGCCACATCGGCTGAAGGTGTGGCCCCTGTCTGGGTAGAGGCATCAGTGAAGGTGGTTAGTGTGTCAGCAGATGCCTGTGGGACAGGAGGTTGTGCTGATCCCTCCAAGATGGATTGCACACCCCCTGTCTCAGGGGCAGGTGTGAAGCCTGCACACACCACTTGGCACACTGAGCTGATACCTTGGGCAGGCCTGCAATGGCCTCCTCCTCCATCAACTCAGATACCACCAATGAGGTCTCCATGTTTGGGGCTCCTGTGGGCAAACTCACCACCACCCTGTCCTAGTGCTGCCAAGTTGTCCACCACAATGATGGAATCCTGGGACATCCTCTCTTGTAACAGTAACATGCTCTCAGCATGAGTCAACAAGCAACTGCCTCACACCAACAGGCCCATGCTCTGAAATCAGAATGAATCCAGTCTCACAAGTGGAAGCAAAATGACAAGTCACAATGATGAGACATGCACATGTGAACATTGCACATTGATGTGTGATCACATACAAATGGCAATAACCTATTTCAGATCACAATGCCAATGATGCAGTGACCCAAATGTACCCTGCAGGCAGGTTCATGGAAAGGGCACCTCACCATATGTGGCATAGTCATATCTCCATCCAACCACATCTAGCAACATGCAATCCTGACAGTCCAACATTAAAACATGCAACTCATACATGCACCCGTTGCTGATGATCAAGCAGTAATGCAGTTGGTCCCAACCACAACAAATGTCATGATGACACACCATGTATGACCGCTCATTCAGTGGCCTGACAGATCACAATTTCATCCCAGATAGTCAAATGCACTAATTTGCCATGGCAAGTGATTTCACTCCGGCACACACCCAAGTCAAAGCCCAGCATGTAGTGCACAACGAAAGCCCTTATTTATTTTTGTCTATAAGTTCAATATTCTGAACGATATACCACTCATATTACACCCTTCTCGTGGAACCCCCTGCCCCCCGGTCACACTGAACCAGAAATCAGGCTGGTTTGCAAAAGTAAATATTTATTTAGGTATTTAAAATTTAATCACAATATGATTTAATAGGTAAACAACAATCACCAATGGGGTGACAGAACACTGAAGAATATCTTTAATACACTAGGAATAAGTAAGGAGCAAAACAGATGCAGCACAGAAAATAATACTTTTGTGTGGGTTCAGATCAGATAGCACTATGGTTAGAGGTTCCCCCTGCAAAACCCCTCAACCCCCAATAGGCAATTCAAAGAGATAGGAGGAGAGGGCAGGTATTCAGGAATAGCACAAATCAAACAGAATATTAGTCCCACTTGCCCCTTAAACACAAGAGAAAAACGGAATTGACTTTTCAGCTGTCAGAGTGGCTTTAAAATTGTCTTTAGAAATGACAGTGCAAAAACACCAAATGTGGTCCAAAATACTTAGTGTTCTAAATTCTTATGGGAGCCGCTTTGAATAGGTGCAAACAATCACAAGCAATGACTAAGTCAGCAGAAAACATTTGAAATCTTAAAGTCCAAGTTGAGATCAGTTTAAAGTTATTTCACATGTGTAAAACCTTTCAAATTTTAAAATCGTGGCAAACTTTTCCTTGCACGATATTTGCTCTAGGGGGAGAATCACATTGATTTTGGGCTCTATGGATAGTTACAGACGTTGGGTACAAGTAGGAGTTGAAATTTCGTTTCTATCATAAAAACTGAGGGAGTTATAGAGGTTTTAGTAAAGGTCGTTTTTGTAAAATAGGCGCGAGAATTTGGATAGAGGCTTCAGTTTTAAAATCAGAAAAATATTGACTATGGACTAGAGTATCCAAGCTAAGCCACTAGGAAGGCACAACGTAAGAGTCAGGAGCGATTTGTGACTCAATCCTGGTTCCTCGATGTCCACCCTGGAGCGCTAGGCTGGTCACTTGAATGAAATTAATAGATCAAATGACTAGGACAAGGATGCTTTTACCGATAGACAGAATAAGATTTCACTACGGATTTAGACAATGTTACTGATTATGGAAGTAAAGATAGTTCAGAGGTTAGGAGGGGACAAGATAATACATGGTAATCAACAGTTTCTATCTTCCTGTTAATACTCACAAAACAAATGGATTTAAGATTTTGGACCGTCAGGATTCTGTACCATTGAATCAGATCTATCAGGGACTGACAGCTGGGCACATCGGACTGGACAGGGTCAGCAAGGCTCTCTGGTCACAGCACGGCACAGGACTGCATGGGATCTGCCCTACTTGGTTCTTAGGACATTTCAATTCAGCAGGCAAGCATTAACAGCACGCCCGGCTGTATTATGATGCTTCTGCTATGTTTGGGATTCTTTTCTAGAATTTGAGGCCTAGCTGAGAATGGTTCAGCTATGCATAGGTCTTTGCTTTAGCACATTTCTGGAGTCTGGAACAAGGAAGATGTAGATTTCAGCAGCAGAGCGCTCCACCAGCAGTCAGGAGATAGGAAAGTTGCAGAACTCCCTATGTGTTGTCAGCTGTCCCTATATATTATGCCAGATGACATCACGAAAGGGGAATATTGGGCCGGCTTAGCCAAACTTGCCCCTGTGAAAGGTGATTGGGTCAGAGTCTACTCTCTGCCTTGATAGGAGGAGAGAAACATAGTGTCATCTTTATGGTATAATTTTATGATGCTGAGAATCCACCCCTAGCCACTGGAACACAAAGTCTAATTTTGGCAAAATACATATTTACACATGTGCAACCTCTATAAAAATCACACACACAGATACTCTGAGACTTTTTTTCAGCTTTCTGCAGAATTTTGTCAATTTTGTAATGAGAACATGTTCCAATATTTCTGTAAATTTCCACAAATATGCACGTTTACCATGGGAATGTGTGTATAAAGTTTCACAATTCTAGCTACAATACAGTCCCCATAAACCCCCATTTATTGCCATTGCTGTTCAGAATAAGCTACACGATTGTACTAAGTTTTCAAAGGTAGTGCTAAAAATTAGGTTAATTAATCTACCATTTTCAGATTTTGCAACCCTTCTGATAATAAGTTATACACCTTCTAAAAATGTCCATTACATATCCTGTTAACAACAAATGGTCAGTATTTGTCACTCCTTGAAGCATGTGGCAGCCCCTCCTTTGTAATGTTCTTCTGTCAGCCAGGAGTTTCCTGGGCTGCAGCAGTTTTACGACCTTTCACACCTTCAATATCCTGGGTTGGAGGATGTCCATTGTTTAGTCCTGGGCTGGAGACAATAGTCTGGCCTAGCCTGTATTTAGCACAGTTGAGCCAGCATCTGCTGAGAGGAATGCCCTCCCCCTGGATAGAATTACATTCCCCAGCCAGGCTTAATTTAATTGTTAAATTCTTTTGGCTTTACTTTAGCACAAAACAAACTTGTTGCATCAAATAACAGATAGAATTCTCATTCAAGATTTTAAACCTATGGGATCAAAAACAACTACAATATGGGTTACTAACAGTATTATATTGCAAACATTTGACTTTCAGTTATAACATTTTAAAGTTTAATCAGGAAGGCCCCTGACAGCTGTCATCACAGGTAGCCCTCTGCTGCACAGAGATTCTTTGACAGATCCATAGGCAAGCCACTTTTTCTGTGGAGATCTCTTTTTGCTCTTAGCCTTTCAGGACCTTGTAAGTTCACAGTGATTCCTTAAACTAAGTGAATTGTAGCACCCAGTGAGAATTTTGAATATTTGGAGTTCTGTACTGGCATTCTGAAGTTTCAGCAGCAAAGAAAAGGTGATTTAAAACAATATTTGGAGTTTCATTTAGCAAAGCACTGCTTTTTCCTTCTGCACTCCACGTTTAATTGCCGTGGAGCCCAGTGACACATTTCAGTAGTGAGAGCTCTGTTCCACCACTACAACATGTGTGCCAGATTGGGCAGCCATATTTTTGTTCATTGAAAAGCGCGATTTTCAGGGGTTTTGGCGCACACAAGGATTTTGCGGCCATTTTGCTATTTCTGGCACCACCATAACAGAGTGATGCAGCATAGCAGAGCCAAAAGTGGGTTGATATATCCAAGACCATTGCCACACATCTATACACGTGTCAGTCCCAGCTGCTGAGTGGGGATGATGCAATACACAATTGAAAATCCCTAGAGGAGGTGTGCATTAATGTACCTCACATGCCCACAACATTTAAAGCTGGTAACTGTTCCTGTTTGAGGCTTGCTTTCTGCATCTCGCATTGCATGCTCATGAGTATACTTTGTAAACAAGACCTGACAGAGCTCCTCCCTTCACCTATCCACTTCACAATTATGTGCTATCACATATTCCCAGCATCTGCCTGAAGCTGCATGCCAGTTAGGAATGCAACACACATGCTGTGAAAAGAACCAGCTTGCCCAATTTGCGCATGCCAATGCAGGACACACACACTCTGTGGAAAGGCTCACCATGTGAGTACTCAACAGCATCTTGGATCCATGCCTGCAGGTCAAGGACCTGGGCATGGATGGCTGGGTTTATCCTCTCAAGGATGTGGAGGTGAAGGTGTGACACCCGATGGCAGCCTGCAGAGTGCACCTCCACAGAATCATCTGCCTAAAGAGCTGCCTTTGCGTTTGCCTGGCTCCATATCCCGAGGTCATCCCAGCACTTCTTATCATGGTCCAATGTACAGACTTCCACCCTCCCCAGGTTGATGGCAGCTGTGATGTCTGCCCAGATGTTCTGATGCCCACACATCCCAAGCTGCTTCTGCAGATCGAAGAGGGTATCATAATAGACTAGGACCTGCTCACCCAAAATGCCAACTTCTGGAGCAGTGAAGTTGACAGCCCTCAGTCTCGCCTTGGGGTGCTGGTCGATGTTCCAGACAAGGCTCCCCTTGAGGCTGGTGAAGTGGAACTGGGCTCTTATGATGCGCTCACAGTGCCATGCTGGTGTATAGTGCATTTCAAACACAAATTATGACTCAGATGGTATGTCATCAAGCAGGAGCTGATGTCAGACTTATCCATTTACTGGCTTAGCAGCCAGTGGACATAGGTGAGCAACAATGTCAGTGCAAAGTTGCATGACAGTGTCTTCAAGGTATGAGTTGCAATGCTTGGCCAAATTATTTGTGAGTGATGTTCATACCACATTTGGAGTGTGAATATTTCAGTGGTCATGCAAGTGCACACTGGTCATGTTCATGTTGCACTATTCTCACACAGTTTTGAGATGCATGTGAATGTGGGCAACCACTATTCTGGCTGTGGGCAATGTGGCAAAGGGGGTGATGGGGATTTTGGCAACACAAATGCCTGCATGCAGGTTTGGTCAGCGGTAGACATGATACTGCCACATGTAGCAAGTAGGCAATGTTGAAGTACAGTGGGGGCTGAGCAAAGTTGCATGGACCTCCCTCCATCTACTGTTAGACCTTCCACACTCATACATGTCTGTATGTATTCATGGTTGCCTGGACCTAAAATGCACCAACATGATTGCACCGGGCAATGAATGTCAGTCACCTGTATCTTTCCCATTTCAAGGTTCCCAGTTTCAATGTGTTGTAAGTGTGGCTGGTTCTATTGTGTCTGTATGTATTAGAATCCACATATGGATGTTTAGCCAGGTAAGTATGGCTCTGAATAATGTGGTGTGACTTTGTGCAGGTGAGGATGCAGCAGATGAGGAAAAGGAGGATGATGAGGATGAGGTGGAAGAGGCACAACTATCTACCAGTGCAGCCTGGGGTACCATGCCTGGTGAGATTACCCTCATGCTGCAGTGCATCATCAGCATGCCCGCTCATTTTTTTAATGATGATGCTGAATCTGACTTGAGGGGCATACTGAGGGACATGATAGAGGGTCCACCACTGAGTAATCCGGATGCCATGGAGCTCCTTGAGTTTCTTGAGGCTGCTGGGTCAGAGGAGGGGAGCCCAGAGACCCTGAGCCTGTTTGCATTCACACAACATGGAGCCATGAGGGGCGGCTGGTGTCAGTCAAAGGGTTGTAGACTGCCAGCCAATGACAGTGTGCTCACTGCAACAGGCTCGGGCTTCGGCATCCTGGCTTGGTAGGTCCTGTTCATGTGGTGGACGTGTGCCTGCCTCAAACTCAGAGTGGGAGGAGCGGTAGCTGCGTGCAAGTGCCCAACATTCGAGGTCCTGCAGGAGATGGCCAGCGACATCCATCGCCTGTCAGAAAATGCCATCTCCTCAAATGCTTCACACACTGCAAAACTCTACCAATTGCAGCATGCAAGTAGAGAGGACATGCAAAAACGGAGGCAGGTGATTTGCGATAATGGTCAGGCTTTGAGACAATCAGTGCATGATAAGTTGTTGGCCACAAGCGACCACCAGTGGCAGGAGTTGGACACCTTGAGGGAAACACTGCATGTGGAGATGTCAGCATCAAGGGAATCCCAACGTCAAGACACAGAATCTCAGAGTAAATGCCTGAAGGCAGAGATTTTTGCCTTAAAAGAAATCTCACCATCAAGACATGAAATCCTATAACAAATGCTTGCAGGTGGAGATGTTGGCCTTAAGGATGTTCCGCAGTCAAGACACAGATACCTTGAGGCAATCTCTGCATGATGATATTTTTGCACCAAAGGACAACCTCCGCCAAGAGATGGATTTCTTTAGACAATCTCTCAACATGCAGTTGGAGACATCAAGGGTCAGCATTCATCCACTTGTGACATCCATCACCAGGATCCCTCTAACAAGTGGCCTAACCATTGAGGACCTGGCTTTGGCATTGCATGGTCAGAGTGCACCATCCCAGGATCCACCACTGGATGGGGGTTCCAGTTGAACCATTTAGGTGATGCCATTGACCATGTCCACACAAACCCTTATCCTCTTGTCACCACCACCTCTTCATCATGTACCCTGGTGTCCATGAGCCTGTGGATGGTGCATGTATTGTTTTCAGTTTTTTTTATTATTTTTACCCCCTCCAGGGTCGACATGTTTTTATACTTTTTTACCCCTTCCAAGGTGGACTGTATTTGATTTTTCCCCCATCCAAGATTTACTGAATGTGATGTTCACCCCGTCCAAGGTGGCCTGTATTCTTTATGTGTGTCCTCGTCCAGGGTGGACTGTATAATTTGTGGGTCCTAATTTCAGGGCCATTGAGCTCTCGAGGGCTGTGAGTCAACTGCTCATGGTAGTGAGCGCAATTCCGGACTAGTGGACTGCCCATTTGACCATGCGTAATGGAGTCAACTGACATGCTGTTGTGGACTGCTACAGCATCCCACATACAGATGAACATTCCATTCTACTCTGATGTGTATATGTGTAGTCTGTCAGACAGACACCTTTAGCTGGTCCAAACTAATGTCCAATGTTATTTCAGGTATGTCGTCTCATCCAGTGCCCATTCTCCCTCAGAGGCCCCTGCAGCACCCTATTTGCACCCAATTCCCCATTCCCTCTGCTGGACACTGGCCCTCCTGGCACCAATGCGAAGTTCCAGTGTTAGGTGGAGTTGGTGAGAGATTCTCAGCACCACAGCTGTACCAAAAGTAAGGTTGTGCAATGTCATACATTTTTATGACTGGTGACATATACACCCCACTTGTGGCAGGATGTGGCACTCATTGAGTTTGCATGGATGATGTGAGTTGGTGATGATTGGGTGATGTTCACTGTCACTGAAGATGTGAGTTGTCCTACATAATTGTGTGCCTGTATGTCTCCTTGATTAGCTATGCATGTGCCCAGTAGCCCTCCACGAGCACCGGTGGACTGGCCTATTAGGAGTTCTGGCAATTTCACAGTAGGGCTGTGCACTCTGAGCCTCTTTTGTGTTTCTTCTACATTTTCTCATGTGGCAACTGTGGCAACAGCATGGTTAATACTAGTAGTAGAGGCAGGGAACACCTTCACCTAATAAATTGCAGCATGCCACCCACAAATGTGATTTCACATGGCCATAGTCCACAATGCGTTCCACTTGTTCTTGCCTTTTCTACCCTGCTTCACCATATTCTCAATTCCCTCAACCATGCACAAGACTACACTTTCACTACCTTGCCATGTCTTTCCAGGTTTCATGGCAAAAGGCTACTAAAACTAGGACCATACAGCTGTATGGATGGAATGGAGGTATTCTACATGCAATGGGACTCCTTGCTTGATTTGCCTGCTCCACAAGGGCAGATGCATAGCACATCTCCTGCACTGCCATCTACTCATGCCTCTTCTCCCCTTCCACCATTACAACACACTCCTTCTCCAGGGTGTTTTTTGCAGCCACTCCTGCATCGCACATGAGGAACACGAGGAACATGCCTACATTCTCCCACTCTACCTGCATGTCCTCCTGTTCCTCCATGGGCCCTGCATCCACCAGGGTTTCTACAAGAAACCCTGCTTTCCTTGCCTCCATGAGATCTTGTACCAGAAGACATTCCATCTTGCCTCTGCTTAGGGTCTTCTCTGGTGGGTGGCTCCGGCCTTTCCTCCTCTTCCACCTCTGCTCCAGAGGCCACCCCAATGCTACAACAGATTCTGGCACCTAATCAACAGAACAGTGATGATATATTTCTCAGACAGAGAACTGGCTCCAGGAATTACACACTTTTCCCTCCTCCACCTCCATCATGGGAGATCCTCCTTCTATGAGAAGAAATGTAGCTCTTACTCCTGCTCTACCTCTTCTCCACCGATCTTTTTACCCTCTCAGCAACACCTGCATGTCATTTAAGAGGACCAGCTGACAAACCACTAATAAGAAAAGCTGCGAGAACCCAAAACCCCCAGAGAACCCAAAACATTGAAAACACCTCAAAAACCAACAGCACCCAAGAATAAATCAACCTCACTATGCAACACTGCACAACACTATGCAAGCCTACACTGTGGCAGAGCAACACAACCAACAACAGCCCGTAGCGTAGAGTGATGAGATGACAACAGCAACAAACATGAACAGGAAACCTGTGACAGGGTAAACCATTTTTTTTCTTTGTTATGTTTTTTGGTGATGGGATAATGGAAAGAACAGTGTTTTATGACTTTTTTAAAAGTTTCATTAGGGGAAACAAAAGAGGCAAGATTAAAGGAATTGTTTGTTTATTTCTTATATGGGGATGGAACCAAAATGCTAAACAAATTCTAAAGTAAAGAGAGACAAAAAAGACAGAAGCAGTCCTGGAACTGACAAATAACACAAAAACAAACACCTAACACATCAAACTGACCAAAACTGTACCAAACTACCCCATAACAACCACCCAGGGATGTCAATTTGGGGGTTGCCAGGGGTCTAGTTACCGACTGCTGTGGCCACTAGCCACGGCCCGTGGTCTGCCTGTGACTCCAATATTAAAATGTAAATGACTATATTTTTTTTTTTAATGGGCGCTCCTGGGTAGTGGGCAGTGGGCAGTGGCGATGGCAAACCGGTTGTTGTAACTAAGTGCCCAACATGGCTCGTGGCTAGTTCTGGAATCCTCTGGTCGCTATCTAGGGGACATGTGATTGAAGTTAAGTCAGCAATAACCACTGTATAAAAAAACGTCCTTTCACAGTGAAGATAAACTGGCATTGCCCATTGCACAGGCGCAGAAGTTGGTTTTACCGGACATTTTGAAGCTTCCCACGCTGGGCACACAGGGGTACAAAAGTAAGAAGGGCTGTGAGGGTGTCTGGTCCAATGCTCGCAGTAGAGCGATAAAAAAATCATCCCAGATCACAAAGTGTATTGTTACCCACATGAGCGGCGGCGTTTCTAGGTTTGTAAAAGACCCAGGGCTAGAGCCAATGGCAAGTTTAGATGTCACATAACTATATCATATGAACGCACGTGTCACGTTGTGCTTTCGAGCATTAATATTGCATGCTATACCGCTCATACTCATTTGGAAGTACGGCGCAAACAGGTAGATATACTGCCACTCAAAAGTGTGAACATTCACCCAATAGTGCTAGCTAATACTTTGAGGTTAAATAAGACAAAGAAAAGCCTTTTGACAGGACAACCAAAGACTTTCTGTTGATTGAGAAATTGTATTTAAATAGCAGCTGGAGAGCTCCCCGTTTGCCAGATTAGCCATACAGTCGCTTGCTGCTGGTTGTTGGGCTGACAAACTAACAGGGGGTAGCTAGTGGGCTTAAAAAGTGGTGGAATGTAATTACTTTAATTATGCAATGTAGAAAGTGAGCTTGAATTTGAACAGGGCGATACAGGGTTGGGGGGTTTCTCCCACCATGAGAATATTTTTGAAAAAAACTTTCAAAATCTCACATTTTTCGGACAACTTTTTGAAAATAACCAGAAAAGTACATATCTTTCTTAGTGATCTAATGGGCTACTGAATACTGTACCGGTAATAAGCTGCGGCCAGCGGCAAGCAGGCGGGATACAAATAGCCAATATAACATAACATAACATTGCCATTGTATATTGAGAGGCTTTCCTCATCCATATATGCCAGTGTTGTACCCATCATCAACTTGGCATGCCCAAAGACACTTTTGTGAGTCCCCAACCATATAGTATGCTAGCATTTCCATTAGAAAAATTTCTATGCTACTTGAGCCCAAAGTTCATCATGTCGCACCCATCATCAACTTGGCATGCCCAATGACAATTTTGAGTACCCAACCACATATTATGTTAGCATTGTCACTGCATAAGATGCTCATGCTACTAGTGCCCAAATACCATCATGAGGCTTTCCTCATCAATACATGCCAGTGTTGCACCCATGATCACCTTGGCATGCCAAAAGACACTTTTGTGAGTCCCCAACCATATAATATACTAGATTTGTCACTGGAAACATTGTCAATGCTACGTGTGCCCCAATACCATCATGAGTCTTTCCTCATCAATATATGCCAGTGTTGCACCCACTGTCACCTTGGTGTGCCCAAAGACACTTTTCTGAGTCCCCAACCATATAATATGGTAGATTTGCCACTGGAAACAGTGTCAATGCTACTTGTGCCCAAATACCATCATGCAGCTTTCCTCATCAATATATGCCAGTGTTGCACCCACTATCACCTTGGCGTGCACAAAGGCACTTTTTTGAGTCCCCAACCATATAATATGCTAGATTTGCCACTAGAAACATTATCAATGTTACTGGTGCACATATACCATCATGAGGCTTTCCTCATCAATATATGCCAGTGTTACACCCCTATCACCGTGGTGTGCCCAAAGACAATTTTGTGAGTTCCCCACCACATTATATGATAGCATTTCATGCTAATTGTGTCGACATACCATCATGAGGCTTGGCACATCAATGTATGCCAGTGTTGCATCGACTATCAACTTGGCATATATCCCTTGAAGGCAGTACTGAATGTCTTCAATTAACTGGATGCTCAGTTCACATAAACAAATAGGCCTGCTGTCTTAACTCCCCCGTCATGCTATGCTGCTGCACCCCATTGCTCATTGTAACCAGGACTTATGTATAGTTAACTAGCCCACAAAGACCAATTTCTCTTAAGCACCTTAATTGCACCATGTGCTAGACAAAATCATTTAGTTTAAAATGTTTCTGGAAAAGCAGAGGTTGCTGATTGTCTCGTCTCCCTAAAATGAGCACCATCATCTACAAATCGCAATCCCTAAATCTCCCAAAAACAAATAGATTCACCTACCCATTATTAAAAAACATACAGCCAGCCCCAAACTTAAGAACATACCCAACAAATCACAAATACAACACAAAAATGCTTAAGGGCTGACGTACAGATGATCCTGCAATATAGACATAATACTGAACACACACATTGGCCCTCATTACAAGTCAGGGGTTAAGGGTTTAACGGCACTGTCGGCTCCGTTAACCCTTAACGCCTGATTCACACTTTAACGCCTGCTTTTTGCAGGTGTTGAAGTCCAAGGCGCTAAGCGACCTTGGTGCTAATTACGGCACCGTAATTTACGGTGCCGTAATTAGCGCCTTCCCCATCCCCATTATGCCCTATGGGGCAAAAATGGGAATGGGGAAGGGCAAATGGTGAATGGGGAATTACCGCCCCACTCACCTTGGAATTGGGTGGTAATTCCGCCATCCACCATGGCGGAATCCGGCATGGACCATGGTGCTAATAGCACCATGGTGCACCGCCTGACTTGTAATGAGGGGCATTACCTGGAATTGAAACATATTATTCTGAATGTTTAAGTCTTGTGAAAAAGGGATATGGTAATTATCAGAAATCTCAGAAATTAGTATAAACATACTGAATTCTGCATGTTACACCACACAGATCTCCACAGCAGCCACTCAATCTGCTGAGCTAGCCCATTCGTTTCTCTCTCTCCAGATGCAGTCTTGAATGCGATCATTTGAACTCCTTTGTAGAGGGGGAGAAAGGAGGAGTTGCCCGGTGCGGTTTGTTAAAACAAACAAAGACGGCCTAATTTTAGGCCCTTGTTAGGCCAATGTCAGTCTTTTGCATGAAGCATAAGTGATGAGTGCAGTAAAGCACTTCCTTCAGATTCACAAATATGAAGAATCCTCTGGGTTATTAAACAAATATAGAATTCCTATACGCCTCTGACTGAGGCTCAAAAATAGTTGCATACATGCCTTAATTTAAAGTTAATTGGAGCTATCCCCTTTTTTTTAAATTTATGGCACAGTTCAGATGAACACACACAAAAAATTAAGTGTGAACGTATACAGTCCCTAGCACAAATTCATCCCTTGTCTGATGACTGCAAGTTTACATGGCCCACATACGAGGGTCTAGTCAGGCAGCGTTGCCTGTGGCTGCTGCCACTTGCCCTGTTGTCCCTCTCCCAAGCCAAGTGACTACTCGATACAGCTGCAGCACCATGTACTGCTGCTGCTGGGTGCGGTGGGGGTGGGGCGGCATTGGGCAGAATCACCGCAGCACAGTGGGCTGGTGATGGAGGCCCCGGCCAGGTCCTGGTCCATGCCCACCACTTGAAACCAAGCAGGCAGCAGAAAGAAGGGGTACTTACTAGTTACATGTGGCACTTAAAAAAGCTCCTGAAATAAAGAAATGAATTAATGTCTATAGGACTTTCTTCCTTTGACCAAAAATAAGTGTCACAGTTAGTTTGTGTGGGTCACATGTTCTAAATTGAAATATTGCCATTATTTTCATTTTCAGAAAACAAAACAAAACTGAGATGGCACCATGCCAAAACCACCAGAACGCATGCCTCGAACCGAGTTTAAATCAGATTCTGTGTATTTCTGATTTGTTGTCACATATTGTGTCCACTAACCATCCATTCCATAGGAGCAATTTATAATATAGATACAAGTATTTACATTACCTATCAAAATTATACTTACAATAAATATGAATTTTCTCTGGTTTATTTCTGTTTAAATAGAAATCACATTGCAAAAGCATAACAATGTAAACACGTTGTGTATGCCTCTATGTTGAGTCGACGTGCGTACCTCTTCGGAATGGACTCAGGCTGGCATTGGAGTGTGCCTCAAGGCAAGCTGCTCCTGTTGCTGGCTTTGTTTCAGTGTCGCAGCATTAAAAAGACAGATGTAAAAGGTCAGAGTCATTTACCGTCTGTCTTTTTAACTCCTGTCCCGCTCCCAAGTAAGGTAATGCACAGGTTTCAGGGGTGGGACATGAAATGAGGTGGCCCAGCCTGGCTAAGGCTTATGGAATAGAAATATATATTTTTTGTTGCTCGTTTCCGCCAGCTGTGGTATATAGCCCAAATAAAAGTTGAAACAAATGGTGCAGGTGTTATACCTGGAGCGGTAGTGAATGGCTTCATCATGATTGTTTAACAAGTGGGGATGGAGCCGACATATTAGGGCCCACACTAAAAGAAGGAAGGTGGCTTGTTCTGCCACCTGCCTAATGTGAGGATTGACCAAGCGTAGTAAAGGAGGGCAAACTAATTAAGGGGGATGTTTGGGGGAATCACCCCCTGAGAATATTTTTTTTTTAAATAATTGGTTGAAACGGTGCACTTTCTGTTATAAATTAGGTGAAAAGCCACACAGATTACAATCAGTTTTGTAGGGTAAAATAAGAAAAATCCATTAGCTGCCAACTCATCAACAATGCACAGGAGCATTCTGAAGCTCATTTTCATAATATCTTTGCAAGTACTCTGCAAGTGTAAACAATATAGTTATGCAGATTCTGCCCACACATGTCCATTCTGGTGCACTTATATATGCCTGTATTCCCACATATTAAAATTCTTGTGTTTGCTTTTTCCATAATTCCAGTTATGATACTATAACAAAACATGCTTATTCTATGACAAGACTGGAGGATTATGCTTCAACTTCATTTGTTTACCACTCTTCAGCATTTCAACAAACTTATATAAAACTTGCAGTGTTCAACAGAACTCTTTCCTTCAAAAACTACACAATCCATGAGTCTCTGTAGTTCATGTCTTCTCAGCCAGTCACAACCCACTTCCTGTGCTTGGATTCCTCCTCTTCTTTTACTGCTCTTCAAGCAGATAAGTACCATAATTTTCCCTCTCCGTATATCTGTGTGAATTGACTGGAAAGGAGTGGTAGAATTTTAACGAAATGTCATTGAGTATGAGTGTAGGTGAGCAGAAGATATTTTCAAGTGTGTAGCGGTATGCTTTAGGTTTTTTTGTGATACGTGCGTACACGGGTACAATGGGCGTTTAACAGAAGCTTAGCGCATCTTAGAACTCGAGGAGTTCGCCTCTTTCCGAGCGGTCATCAGGTGAGCTGTTGGAGTTTAGAGTCCACGAGGCCGGCTGCCCCGTGTCGCAATTTTGGCAATTCAGGGGTGCAGCCAGCCTCGCGGACTACGCAGTAAGCATACCGTTACTCGCAAGGAACGGCCCCCACCCTCGGGTAGGAGGTGCCGCTGCCCGCGAGTACAGAAGCGCACCTAATCGGCAGCGCGGCACCGCAGTGGTAGCCCCCACCCTGGGGTAGGCAGAGCTACGCTCGCGAGGAGCAGCCAACGGCACTCCTGCAAGCTGGCCCCCACCCGCGGGTGGGAGGGATTTCAGCGCAAGATTTCTCGTGCATCAGTGTGATCGTCGCTATTAAGCGACTTTGATACCTAGGCAGACACATCAGGCCGAATGCTCTTACGAGCATAATAAAGACATTTGTTCCAAGAATTTAGCGATCCTACAATCGCCCGCGCACAACAGCATCAGCTGAGCATAAACAGCTGAGGAAGCAGGTGAAGCAGACTACAGGAGAGCCCTGAGCAACTCACAGTGTTAAACAGCAGGAGAACAGCGCGAGTGAAGCAAGCTACCTCGCAGCAGGCAAAGAACATATAAGTTGGAGCAGCCACAAAATAAATAAATAAATAAATAAATGCTGAGTTGTAAGGATCCAAATAAAGAAAACTTTTTTCTACCAATTGACATTTTGGTGTCCGTATTTTTTATTGACCAAAACGACTGTGAAGAGTGCCACTCACTTTGCCTGATGGAAATCAGTGCCCCAAAGAGATTTTCACGCTGCAACGTGTGAGCGTGGAGTTTAGCACCAGTGGGCATTTTTCTGGAATCGAGGGCACGGTTACAGTACGTTTTGAAATGACTTAACAGTCCCGTTGCTGCTCGGGTTGTGTATACGAAGGCAAATTGGAAATGCTGAAGCAGCGCAGCATTTGAGGAAAACTCAGAGCGGTGTGAAACTGCACGTTGGAGAACGGACAGCTGAACTAAGCAGGGTGAGTACTCATGTTGGGCTGTGAATGCAAGTGATTGCCATAGAGGTATTGAATTTGACCTGTACCATACTATACCACAACCATACACCAGTCCACGAACAGTACAGATCGATTAACACTGTGCCTAAGAGTTTCACAGTCGCATTCTGTGTTTTCAAATCAGCATCACTTCACAAGGATTTTCCCCAAGAGGATTTACAACATGGCTAGCTCCCAGAGCAATTGAGAAGCAATCAGAAAGGCACAAACCCTATCATTGTTCAATGAGACTCTGTAAATCGGCAACACCACTACATCCACTGCAATGGCACCCAAGAGTGACAGTGAAATTGGTTTATTAAAGGAATTGGAAAAACTGCATCGCAAGGAAATCAGCAAATGGTGGAAAGAACATTCACTTCAAAATTATATCGAGGTGGGCAGAATCCCACGATGGTTAAGGATTCTCACCATCCCCTCCTTTGAGGAACTGGACTCAATAATGCTGCAAGAATGGAGCGTTGCAACAAATGGATGCTCCAAAACCTTTCTACAGTTGTTGATAAAGTACGCAGGTGTTGACCGCATCAAAACATTGGAAAAAATCAGTGAAGTGGAAAAACAACTAAAAAAGATATCTGAAACAGAAGAAGGGAAGAAACTCAAGAGCAGTATGGAAAAGAATCTGGTTGAGTTTGAAGAGGAAATAAAACAGAGGAAAGAGAGGAAATTCTTGAGAGACAAAGAAGACTATGAAAGAGGAAGAGTCTATGCCTTTGCGAAAAGGTTTGACCAACTGAGACAAGTATCCCTATCCAAATCAGCCAAATCCACTGATGTAATCGAGGAAAATACAAGTGAAAACTCATCAGCTTCGGAGTCAGATTTAACAAGTAGCAAGACTGACGAGCCTAATATCCGAATGAATTTTTTAGACGAAATGCGTTTATTACGCCAAGACGGCAGAAAAAACAAGCCACAAAGAGGTGGAAATCAAAGTCGGGGGAGAGGCAGAGGCGGCCGAAAACAACTAGGAGGGGGCAGAGGAGCAGGCAGTGCAACGAACAATACCCCGGCCAGATCGCTGCGCTCTGGAAAGTAGGTGAGTTACTGGATGAAGACGACACAAAATTTAAAATAATTAATCTGTCAGAACACGCTCTTACTGAAAACCAAATCAAGGTTCTCAGTCTGGGTCTAAATTTCTGCCCTAAAGCCAAGAATGACTATGTCCAAACAAGAATAAAATTTGACCAATACATACGCAAGATACGTCTAAAGAAATTCTTTGCAACCAATATATACAAAAAACGCCCGAAAGAAAAAGAAACAGGGCAAACTGAGGTGAAGATCAAGGAGTTGAATGCACTAACAGATCTGGTAGATTTGGAAAAGGGAACAGAAGTGGGTAATGATGGTGAACCCATAGATTTTGATGAACTTGACATCAGAACAGATTGGACATTTAAGAGCCAACTGAAATTGAAATCAAGGTTTAACCCCATGGCCAACCTTGGGAACAACATTGAGGCATTTCAGAGCCTAGTAGTCGAAGACCTGAAAAAACTACGCAGGAAAGAACAAAAGCAAATCCCAAAGGACAATATGTCAGCCCAAGATAGACAAGCATTACAGGAGCTACAGGAACTAAAAAACAGCATTATTAAACCATCTGATAAAGGGTGAAATATAGTCATACAGAACAGAACAGACTATAAAAGAGAGGCATATAGACAGCTAGCTCAATGAAAACAAATGCTATGAGAGGATCAAAACCAATCCCATTAAAGAATTGGAAAACGAGATCAGTATGTTCTTTGCAGAATGGGAAGAAAAGGGCCTATTAACCGAAGAGAGTCGCAAGTTCTTATCGACTACTAACTCCATTACACCAACGATCTATTTTCTCCCCAAGGTACATAAGAACATGAGAAAACTACCAGGAAGGCCCATCGTTTGTTTGATAGGGTCAGCTTTGGAAAATATGTCCAAGTATATAGACAAAGTCCTCTTTCCTTTTGTCTCTGTGCTTCCGTCCTACTTAAGAGACACAACGGATTTCCTATCTAGGATCCAAGACATACCATGGGAAAAGGAATATTTGTTGGCCAGTATGGATGTGGTTTTGCTTTACACATCTATTGGCCATGAGTATGGGAAACAGGCTTGTCAACACTATCTTCATACCAGATCCCTAAACTATTTGGAACACACGCAAAGGGTACTCTCGATGATTGAACTGTGCCTTACAAACAATGTCTTCCTCTTCAATAATCAGTACTTTAAACAGTTGCAGGGAACCGCTATGGGCACCACCTTTGCGCCATTGTACGCAAATCTAACAATGGGCGCATGGGAGGAACTTGATGTCTGGACAGACAGTAATCGTGAATATACAGACAATGTTGTCTTATGGCTGAAATACATTGATGATCTCTTCATTATCTGGAAAGGGATGCAGCAGGGTTGGGCGGCCTTTGTCAACCGTTTAAACCTCAACAAGAACAATCTCCAATTCACGGAAATGCACAGTCGCACATTAATCACTTTCCTCGATGTCAACGTGAGAATTGTGAATGAGAAGATAACTTGCGAGCTGCATAGAAAAGCTACAGGGTCAAATACACCACTGCATGCGAACAGCGGACACCCCAAAAACCTAATTGGGAGTGTTCCGTATGGAGAATTTATCAGGTTGAGAAGAAACAACACCACACTGGAATCCTACGACATACAGAGTAAAATTACGGCTCATGGCTTCTCAAAACAACTGTATCCCAAGAGAGTGATTGAGAGAGCATATCTCAAAGCCAGATCGAAAGAACGATCAAGTCTCATAGCAGGATCCGAGAGGAAGTACTTGATGAAGACTGAAAAGGACAGTATTCGCCTGATTCTAACTTTGATACCCAGACACCTGCGATTAGGCGAATTCTCAACAAACATTGGAAAATACTCATGGTGGACCAAGATCTTCGTAGTGACCTTAAGACCTGCCCCCAGATAACTTTTAGAAGGAATCAATCTATAAAAGACTCTCTGGTTCAAAGTTATATGATCAAAGAAGAAGACACCAACAAGAAAAGCTGGTTATCAAATCAAAAGAAGGGTTTCTTCAAATGCACTCGAAGTAGCATTTGCAAGTATTCTAAGAACTGTGGTTCTTTTAAACACCCCATTATAGGCCAAACTGTTTCGATATTGGACAAAATCACATGTGAAACTGAATATGTTGTTTATGTCCTCACATGTTCCTGACAAAAATGGTATATAGGCAGTATGAAATGTAAATTAAAGATTTGCATTCAACAGCACGTACGAGCCATCATCAACAGTGATGCTAATTACCCAATGGCCAAGCACTTTGCAGATTGCCACAACAAAAACATGGAGAGCTTTGGTTTCTTTTGGATTCACAATATCGATACAGGTCCCAGAGGTGGAAACAAAGAAAAACATCTACGACAAAAAGAGGCTAGGTGTATTCTGGACTTTGAAAGCGAATTTCCGTATGGGCACAATATAGACGAAGAACTGTACACTTTTTTAGGACAATGAAGTCTGTACCTCCTGGATTTTCTTCCCTCTTTTGAGTCAACAAACGTATGAATTAAGACAGAATGGTATAATTCCCGCTACAATATGTCACTTTGCAATATTACAAAATGTCTTTTTTGATGAGGGGTCAAAGTTGGACAATACTATTTTAACATTTTTATGATTTTTTTTCTGATTCCTTGGTGATTGTTTCTTACGTTTTATATTTACACGTGTGATAGTTGATATTTTTAACATGCGGTGCAGAAATTTTGGGAACTGGTGGATTTTAAGGACCCCAAAGGAATGCAGTGGACAAAACTGGTAAAGGTGCAACCTGGTAAAGAATTGTATGATTAGGCTCCTGTCGTGTGAGATACACTGGATGCAGTAGTTTAATGCACTTTGCAATGGGTAATTCAGAAATGACTTTATGGAACAAGTATGCAACTGATAAGAATTGCTGCTATTGCACTATGCACTTTATGGATATGTATGCACTTTATGAGTCTAATGCAATTTTGCACAAAACCAACTATGCTGCTAACTGAAAGTTTCAGTCGTGATATATTGCAATGTTGACCAATACTGCTACTATTGCACTATGCACTTTATACATTTTATAGTATCAGGGACAGGAGCATGATCACAATTATTGCTATTGCATGATGTGGTTTCACGATATATTTGTATTTAAGGATTCTAAGGGTTTTTTATGAACAATACCATGTTGCTAAATCAGAAAAGGTTTGGCGCTTGTCGACATTTGCACTATGCACCTTATGGAATCATCATAATTGTTGCCACTGCACGATGTGGTCTATCGATATGTTGGAACGTAAGGATTCCAATGCATTACTTACGAATAATATCATACTGCCAAATTAGAAAAGGTTTGGCGCCTGTCGCCATTTGCACTAAGCACCTTATGAATTTCAGAGCACTGAAGACAGCCACACTATCAGAGTGACTTCCATTGTAGTATTCATCGCTTTACTACCCACACTCTATAGGATTCCAATGTACTGCGTACAATAAGAATCGTGCTGCCGATTGTAATCCAAAGATGGGATAATTGTATCACTAACCAACATTGCCATTAGTGCAATATGCATTTCATGAAATACAAAGGTTTCTGAGAAAGTCAATGCCATGCTGATGAATGAAGCCATTAGGCGTCAATCGCACATGGGGGTTGGGTGGCCCATAATCCTGTTAGTGCACTGTGCACCTGTTTGGTAGAACTCTGTGTCAAAATCTTCAAATGTCCATGTGGCTGTTTATAATTTTGTTGCAAGTCGGGCATTCATATGACATTAGATTTGAAATGTCAGACATTGGGCCTCATTACACGGTAGGCGGTAACCATGGCGCTATTAGTGCCATGGTTGCCACCGGTACCGTACCGAGTCTGCCATGGTGAATGGCGGAATTACCGCCACATTCCAAGGTGTGTGGGGGCAATAATTCCCCATTCTCCATGGCACTTCCCCATTCCCATTTGAGCCCCTATAGGGCTCAATGGGAATGGGGAAGGCGGCAATTACGGTACTGCAAATTGCGGTACCGTAATTGCCTCCAAGGTCCCTTTGCGGGCCCGTTCCTTAACGGCTGGTAAAACCAGCCGTTGAGGTCGGGTCCCGCAAAAGGACCTCATAGTAAGGCGGTAAATGTTTACCGGTACCGGTACCCTTACCCTTACATTACACGCAGGAAACCCCTATGGCTGGTGAGGGACAGAGCTCTGTAAGCTGATCACACTGCAAAGTGAATTGCCTTTTGGTGAATGTAAGCTGTGGGCATTTGCGGCTGGCTGGAATGGTGGCGTGAGTTAGAACCTGGACCTTGCACCCCTCTCTTGGAGCTGAAACTTGACAGCCCATGCTTGGTCGGTTCACTGCATATCTGGCAGTAGCACTGTGTTTCAACTGTGGAATCGGCAGACTGTGAGCATGCAGTTAAAATCCTTGGAGATCAACGCTGGGATTGGCATGGGACATTATTACTGTTCTCTCACCCCTTGGGAGCAGTGTATTTGCTTACTTTTATTGCAGTTTTAAGGTAAGTAAATACAGCTCTGAGGTGAGAAATTTGACAGCTTCTGCTATCAGAGTCTGGGCTGGGTGTCACAGCAGAGTGATGCCTGCTGTACTAATGTCAGGAATCGGCCGGGGCTAGCCTTTTGGTTGTAGCCCCTGAGCTTCTATCCGGGGCTACAACCAAAAGACCTGGGGCTATAGCCCCATCAGCCCCCCCAGCAACGCCCCTGCACCTGAGGCTCGGAGGCTCCCCTGCTTTCGACACCTATGCTGCTTAACCTTCAATGCCTGCAGGCACAGAACCACTAAAGAAGCATTTGGATACATTGACATCTTGCTGGCTACTGCAAAGTGCTGACAGCAGCGAAATCTTTGTTCTATTAAAACGGGAATTTCACCTTTCTGAAAGCAGGCGTTTTAAAATGATTTTTTAATTTTTGAGCCGCAGACTTCAGTGAGTAATTTCATATTTTGTGGGTGTGGGTGTAGACTGCAAGGTTGAGTGGAACCTCATCTAGTTTGTTGCTGTAGTGGAACGTACTATGTCCTGCAGTTTTCACACTGGTCGCAACAGCAGGGGACACATTCACACCTTGAGCTATATTCCAGTATTTGCACATTCTGACCTGCAAGGCACATTATATGTCTCAAGGATCTCAACTGTCCTGAGAGGGGTACTGGATCTTACAATGATACATTTCCAATTCAATATTCTTTCTTAAAACAAATAGATGTTCATAAATATTGATTAATACATTTAACACACAATTTAAATAGAGGTTCATGTCTTTCATGACATAACTTGCAATAGATCACAAATGTGCTTGATCTGCCACTCTAATACTTCCATGAGCCACACCTGCACTTAGGCGTTGCCAGACAATTCTCTGGAACTGCCACCAAGTATTGCTTTTTTGAAATGTATATGGTATTACAGTGATATCGTAGCCATACTTGTCTTAGTGTACTGAGGAACAATGCTATGTGATGCCACTTCCTGTTTGTACAGGGGTGAAATGTCATGTGCCTTCAATTCCAGTGATGTCTCTTGTGGCAGTGTCGAATGGCATCACTTCCTATGATGTCAGAGGAAAAAGGATGTGTGATGTCACTTCCCCTACCCCTAGCATTTTGGTGAAATGGCATTCCTGCAACCACCAAGTGTTACCATGTTCTGCTTACACCTAACCTACCTCACATTCTAGCAGAACCCACAAAGAAACAGGAATTGAGCTTGGTCTTTTATACATGGCCCAGCTTGCTTTAGGAGGTCTGAGGGTTACAATTGATGAACAGCTCGATGAATCCGCATGAGATGGCTCTGTTTAGCTGAATGAATGCTATTAATAAAACCGCAATTCGACACAAGAACCAGCACTATTGATTGGACCACAGATCACTGCAAGAGACTCAGAGCCCATTGCAAATTCGAAACAGCATTCTACATTGCAACGTGCCCACTGTACACTTGTGGTATAGGACGAATCACTCCAAAATGATTTGACTTGCTTATGGGTTTTTCATTTTGTGAACAATTCTTTAATAATGTGTAAAACAGCACTTGCACCAACACATATGTTCTTTATGAGGAACACAGAAGTGCACCATTCTGCTATTGTTATGTGTGAATATATTTTTCAGATATGTGCACTACTCAACGTAAATCTTTTCATAGTCTAACGAAAGCGAGGCGAGAAATGCTATTTCAAGCAATTTGAGGAAAACTTGAATCCAAAATGTGTTCACTTAGGGTTCCTCATACATTTAAACATATTCGGAGATTCAGACGGAATATTCAGACGTTTCAAACTGGTTATTGTTTTGTTAATTAGGACAGTCTGCCATGGCTCTAAAATATACCTCAATAGCATGCTAGGGGGATCCATTTGAACAATGGGGCATGCTTTCTAACCACATGATGATAATATACAAGTACTTGTTCTTGAAATTAGCGACTTCCTGAAATGCAGAAGGGAGCGTCTGAGTCTGGTATTGATGAGGAGGAGATTCCAGAGTTTTGAGGCATAGAGAGACAAGGCATGTGTCTGATTCTGTTCTTCCTGCACTGACAGTGTTCAGGACTGCACATGTCCTTACTTCTGCTGGATCGTAGGCACCTAGAGTTGGCGAGTTTTTCAGTGTGGTTGCTTGGGGACTTCTGGTTGACAGCCTTGTAGATGATACAGCAGGATGTGAAGATGATATGTGTTTGCAGTGAAAGCCAGTGCTTTTGATGAGGGTTGTGGTGATGTGGTTGAATTTGTAGAGTCTTTTGATGACTCGTGCTGCAGCATGCAGGATACATCTCAGGGTGTCAAGGTAGTCGTCAGAAGGCCTTCAAAAAGGGCACTGGAACTGTCCAGGTGGGAGAGTACAAAGGTTTGGACAGCAGATCTGAGGCTTTTATCTTGGATGAAGGATTTGATTTTCTTCAGGAGAGAAAGTTGGGAGCAAGCCACCTGTGCCTAACTTGATATGTGCTGTTTGAAGGGAAGATGTCTGTCAATGTCAAACCCAATGGGCTTGGTGCATTTAGCCAGTTGGGGTGTTAAGCCATTGATATGATATGATAGGATATGATAGTTTATTTATATAGGGTCATAGTGGAGAGCCAGGTCTGGATGCCAGGGTGTTCGGTGTTGTCGTTCTGCAGTCCTGGAGGGATTGATCTTCAGGTAACTAAATCAATGTGAGGCAGGCCTTGAGCCTGTGGATATCTTCGACTGAAAATATCATGAGGTAGAGCTGAAATGTAATCTGCATATTGGTGGATGTTGTGTGAAGTGAGGAGTGTTCCATGTAGAGATTGAAGATCATGGGGGAGAAGATGGATAGTTGCAGGACTCCACAGATAATTGGTAGAGTTGGTGATCTGGAGGAAATCATTTGTATGAACTGGAGGCATTTAGCAAGGTAGGGTTTGAACCAGCTGAGTATAATTTCACTGATCCCCATGTGGTGATGTGGTGATGTAGATTGTTGGTGAGTGTATGGTGGTCTTCTGTGTTGAATTCTGCTGAGAGCTAAATGAGAACCATGAGGCCTGGATGGCCAGCATTGAGGATTTGAATGCTACACTTGTTCATCTTGATGGTAGCCAGTTATGTCTGTGTGGCATCTGGTTCTGAAGCCAGATTGGCAGGGCTACTGCTTTTTCAAGGATCTTACCTTGGAAGGGAAGATGGGTGATGAGGTGGAAGTTGCTGAGGTTGTCAGATTCAGTGTTGGTTTCATGAGAATAGGGAGGAATCACCTGGTCCTGAGCTTTGAGGGAAGCTTCCTTGAGCTAGGGAGCTGTTGATGATTGTCAAGTGAACAAGGAGTTCTTCAGTCATAAGGGTCTTCAGTACAGAGACAGGGAAAATGTTGATTTTATACAATGTTTCCTAGAGGAAGGCAAGGGTGGCAGTGAGGTCTTCCAAAGTGATTGTCTTGAAAGTTATCCAGGTAGTAGTTTTTGCGAGATGGGGCGTATAGTGTGCTGTCATTTGTGGCGTTGGTGTCTATGTGTTGGCAAATACTGCTAATCGTTTTGATGAAGAAATAGTTTGTGGTGTTGGATTTTTCAATGGAGTGTTGTATAGGTGGGTTGGGCAGAGGGTTGATGCAGTGCTTTGAAGAGGACTCTCTTTTCATTGTTGCCTATGGTTGTCTATGGTGTTTTTATACCAGTTGGCCTTGCAGTGGTGATCAGTCATCTGTCTGTGTGTAGCACAGAATGATTGTAGCAGTGCAAGGATGGAGGAATTGCAAGATGTTATAGCTGTGAATAAGTGTCAGCCCCCTGGGGCTGAACCTCCCACAACTCCGACTTTCCCTCTTCCTTCTCCTCCTCACCTGACAAATAGTCCAGAACTGAAGAAATCTGCGGTCGGCGGGCTCGATAATCCTGCTTCTTCTTCTTCTCTTTTTTTTCTGAGTAAGAGTCTCTCTCCTGGAAGGAAGCCACAGTGCTATGCTGTTAACTAGCACCGCCTGTGGCCCCTCTCCCGAAAGGGACGAGAAGGGGAAAAAGCCCGCAGGGCACAAAAAACCCCAACTGTAGGTAAGCAGTAGCTGATGGCCGTTCTGGAGGATGTAGAGCGGAATGCGGACTCCAAGGATGCCGTGGACAGGGCCAGGAGCCAGCGGAGTGTTGACACCAGGTAAGGGAACCAACCAAAAGCTCCGGAGAGCAAACGGGGAAAGAGGAATGGAAACCAAGCGCGGAAGTACGGGAACAGAGCGAGGGAAAGAGGCGGGGTAGAGACCCCAGAGAGAGAGAAAGTATTTCGTAGCGGTGCCTAGAGGAGGCAGTACCCAGAGAGAAAGCACAGGGAAAGAGATAAACTAGCGTTGTAGCAACCGAGAGAGAGCAGCCGCAGGGAGGCTGACCGAAGCGGGTTGCAACGCACAGTGAACAGGGAGGGCGTGGCTAATAAGCCTCCCTGTCCGCTGTTGCCGCAACGCTAGACCGCTGCCGTCAACGTCGGAGAAACGTGACGGTCAATTCAATGGCGGCCTGCAAGCCGCAATCTGGACCACAGGGTCCACGGAAGGCGGCGGCGCGTGACAGTATGCCCCCCCCCAATACTGCACCCCCCCGGTTTGCCAGGGTGCGCTCTATGGAACCTCCTGAGCAAAACCGGGGCTTTGAGATGTGAAATGGGTTCCCAGGAATCCTCAGCTCTAGAATACCCTTTCCAATGCACCAGATATTCCAGGCGACCCCGCCTATAGCGAGAATCACAGATTTGGGACACCTCGTAGTCTACATCAACCTGTGGCGGAGCCCGTATTGGAAGGGATCTAACAGACAAGCCCTGACCAGCATCACGAAGGAGGGAGGAGTGAAAAACAGGGTGCACTCGATGTAGGCAAGGGGGCAATTTCAAACGGAAGGCAACAGGGTTGATCTTGGCCACAATTGGATAAGGACCAATGAAGCGGGGGTAAAGTTTAGACGGTCGGGTCCACCGGGGTAGAAACTTGGTAGCAAGCCATATCCTGATGGCCACCTTCCACTCTGGCACCCCCAATCGGTGACGATCAGCTTGAGTCTTGTAAGCTATTAGGCTTTCCAGCAGACTGCGTCGGGCTGTCCTGTGGGCCTCCCGTATCATGGACAACGTGTCCTCCACTGCAGGGAGATTGCAAGTAAGAGAGACACTGGGAAATATGGAGCGGGGATGAGTCCCATAAGTACAAAAAAATGGAGTGAGACCAGAGGCAGAGTGCCGAGAATTGTTATATGCAAATTCCGTCGTCGGAAGGAGCGACACCCAATTGTCTTGTTCCTGATTGACGTAGCAACGTAAGTACTGTTCGAGAGTGCCGTTCAATCGCTCCGTCTGCCCATTGGTCTGTGGGTGGAAACCCGAGGAGAGTGCCCTTTCGATGCCCAACTGCTGACACAACGCTGACCAGAACTTAGAGATGTATTGGCTGCCTCTGTCAGAAGTGATCTTATCAGGGAGGCCGTGGAGACGAAATATATCCCTAAGAAACACACTAGCCATCTCAGCCGCAGTGGGCAATCCGGGAAGAGGAGAGAAATGTGCCAGTTTGGACATGGAATCGATGGTCACCATGATGCAGGTACAGGCTTGAGAAACCGGCAAGTCCACTATGAAATCAGTGGAGATATGGCTCCACGGACGCAGGGGTACTGAACCCTGTTCGAGTAAACCCAAAGGTTTGGTGGTACGATATTTACTGCTATTACAGATGTTGCAGGATTGTATAAATTTCTTGACCTCAGCTTGAATCCCTGGCTAATAGAAATATCTCTTAATCAGTTCCACCGTGTTGGATTGTCCTCTATGGCCGGCCGTCTTGTGATCATGGCACCACTTCATAACCTGAAGTCGGAGGGCGGAAGAGGGTATGAAGAGTCGATGATCGTGAAACAAGAGTCCGTCTTTTTCTGTGAATCTTTCCTTTACTTCACTGTGTTCAGACAGAACGGTAGCTTCTTTAACTTGCTGGAGGAAACTGGCCGCCTGGATGAACACCCGATTCCTGGGAAAGAGTCTTTCTGGTGGCTGAAGTCTGGAACCTTCCGACACCTCCTTCCGGGATAATGCGTCTGCTAGTAGATTCTGGGAACCAGGGATATAGGTAATCCGAAAATCATACTGGGCAAAGAAATGTGCCCATTGGGCCTGGCGAGAATTGACACAATCCATGTTCTGGAGCACCTGCAGATTTTTGTGGTCGGTGCGGGTGGTGGATGGACAACTACCTCCTTGTAGTAGATGCCTCCATTCTTCACATGCCAGTTTCATGGCCAGAAGCTCTCGCTCGATGACAGAGTAGTTCTGTTGACTCGGGGTGAGGGTCCGTGACAAATAAGCAATGGGGTGTTCTTCCCCGTCCTGTTCCTGCAGTAATACGGCACCTATCGCAGCTGCCGAAGCATCTGTCTCAAGTATGAATGGTTTACTTTGGTCTGGATGACGCCAAATGGGAGCTTTGCAAAACAGTTCCTTTAGATGAATGAAATTCTCTTCTGCCTTGGAATCCCAACAAAATGGCAGGGAAGTCTTCTTTAATAGACGAGTAATGGGAAGCACTACCTCAGAGAAAGAGGGAATGAAAATTTGCCACTCCAAGGAATTTCTGTACTTCCTTGACTGATCTGGGAGAATGCCAACTCAGGATCGCCTCCACCTTAGTCTTATCCATGAGGATACCCTGGGGAGACAGAACGTATCCTAGATAAGGTACTGAGCTGACCCCAAACTCGCATTTCTCTCTCTTTACCAAGAGTTTGTGTTCCTTAAGCCGATTCAGAACTTCAGTAAGATGAATCTGATGTTGCTCAGGGTCCTTAGAAAATATCAAGATATCATCCAAATAGACAATAACAGACACAAACATGAGATCCGAGAATATCCGGTCCATGAACCTCTGAAAAACTGCAGGTGCGTTGACCAGCCCAAACGGCATCACATGGTACTCAAATAATCCAAATGGAGTATGGAAAGCCGTTTTCCACTTGTCACCAGCATGGATCCGTAAGAGATGGTAAGCACTGCGAAGGTCCAATTTGGTGAAGATCTTAGCTCCTTGGACTGCCTCCAAAATGTCTGTGATGAGGGGCATGGGATAGCGATCCCTGATGGTAACTTTATTTAATCCTCCATAGTCAATACATGGTCGAAGATCTAGGGAATCTTTTTTCGGAATAAAGAACAATGGGGCTCCCGCTGGGGATTTTGACGGGCGGATAAGTCCGTTTTGCAAATTATCATCCAGGTAGGATCTGAGAGCCTTCTTTTCAGATTGAGATAATGAGAACATTCGACCAAAGGGGACTAAAGCATTGGGGAGAAGATCAATTGAACAGTCCTCCAGCCTGTGTGGAGGTAATTCAAGGACGTTCCTTTCTGCAAATACCGTCTCATAGGATGAGAGGTCCAATGGAAGGGAGTGTACACCAATCGTGCTTACTGGCGGGGCAGTATGTGCCATGGCCTCCATAAAAAGTAGGTCTTTTAAACATGCCTTTTGACAAAACCCTGAATCAAAACTGATATTGTTAGTAGACCAGTTGATTTGGGGGTTATGTTTGCGTAACCATGTGATCCCTAAAATGAGAGGAAAATGTGCAACACGAATAATGTCAAACTGAATTGATCCAGAATGGACATCTGTAAGTATTCGGTGGTCTGCGTGATGGGTCCAGAGCTAAGTGGACTACCGTCCACTCCTTCCACCTTCTGGTCTTCTTTCCGGTTGATTCTGCGTAGGCCAACCTTGTCTGCCCAAATGGTATCTACAAAATTGCCGGCTGCCCCGCAGTCCAATAGGGCCAAGGCATCAATCTTCTGTTGATCAATCATTAGTAGTACTTTGAGCACCATGAGTCGTGAATCCTCCAACTGATTAGCGGGACCCACGGATAAGGACACATAGGGACTGGCAAAATTCCCTCGGATTCCCGTGCCTCCTAGGACCGAGGGTTCTCGTTTCCCGACTTTCGGGATGGAATCTCTGTGCAGTTCTTTATCTGATGTTGGTCAGAACCACAATATGCACATAACCCCAGATCTCTCCATCTCTTCCTTTCTTCCAAGGACAATGAAGGACGAATAGTACCGATCTGCATCGGTTCATCTGGGCGTGGAGGAGCTGTGGTGGAGGAAGGAGGAAAACTTGTAGTGAAAGTCGGGTTACGATTCTTCCGTCTTTCCAGTCTTCGCTCATGAAGCCTATGCTCAATCTGGACGGCTACTGCCAACAATTTGGGGAAAGACGCTGGTCGAGGAGATCTGGCTAATTCATCCTTAATGTCTTCTCGTAGACCCCATCGGAATATGACAAACTGAGCTTGCTCTTGCCATCCAGCTTCAATGGCCAGTCGATTGAAGATGGATATGTAAGTGAGTACATCTGTCTGGCCTTGGCGCACATCTAACAGATCCTCACCTGCTGAAAAGGTTAGTTCGGGCCTCTCAAAGTTCTGTTTCAGCCTTGCAATAAAGGCCTCATAATCTTGCAGTACCGGATCGACCCCCACCACTAACGGGGTGGCCCAGGCTAAGGCATTTCCGGCCATATTGGAAATCATGAAGCCCAACCGGGTGGGGAAAGTGTTGGGCCGAAAAGCGAAATGGATGCTGCAAGCCTCCGAAAATTCTTTTAATTTCTTGGGTGTGCCATTGTACTTCCCTGAAGGTAAAGCCATGGGTGGCAAATCTACCGATCTGGGTTCCCGGGCAGTTATTAGTTGTTTCAGCACATTGTTTTCAGTCCTCAATGTCTGTACCTGTACAGAAAGGTTGCGTACCTCTGCTGAGAGGCTTTGTACCGCGGTCACCACCTCTTGCAATTGTTCAGTGGTAGCCATCATGGGATCTTGGCGTTGCAAACTGTCAGCCCCCTGGGGCTGAACCTCCCACAACTCCGACTTTCCCTCTTCCTCCTCCTCCTCACCTGACAAATAGTCCAGAACTGAAGAAATCTGCGGTCGGCGGGCTCGATAATCCTGCTTCTTCTTCTTCTCTTTTTTTTCTGAGTAAAAGTCTCTCTCCCGGAAGGAAGCCACAGTGCTATGCTGTTAACTAGCACCGCCTGTGGCCCCTCTCCCGAAAGGGACGAGAAGCGGAAAAAGCCTGCAGGGCACAAAAAACCCCAACTGTAGGTAAGCAGTAGCTGATGGCCGTTCTGGAGGATGTAGAGCGGAATGCGGACTCCAAGGATGCCGTGGACAGGGCCAGGAGCCAGCGGAGTGTTGACACCAGGTAAGGGAACCAACCAAAAACTCCGGAGAGCAAACGGGGAAAGAGGAATGGAAACCAAGCGCGGAAGTACGGGAACAGAGCGAGGGAACGAGGCGGGGTAGAGACCCCAGAGAGAGAGAAAGTATTTCGTAGCGGTGCCTAGAGGAGGCAGTACCCAGAGAGAAAGCACAGGGAAAGAGATAAACTAGCGCTGTAGCAACCGAGAGAGAGCAGCCGCAGGGAGGCTGACCGAAGCGGGTTGCAACGCACAGTGAACAGGGAGGGCGTGGCTAATAAGCCTCCCTGTCCGCTGTTGCCGCAACGCTAGACCGCTGCCGTCAACGTCGGAGAAACGTGACTGTCAATTCAATGGCGGCCTGCAAGCCGCAATCTGGACCACAGGGTCCACGGAAGGCGGCGGCGCGTGACAATAAGTACCAAGCAGCAAATAAAATCCTAGGCCATTCCTTTGAGAATTTGTAAATGTAATCTACAGTTGTGGGTTCCTTTTTTGGTAAGCATGTTTAATACAATTTGGTATACTTGTACAATTCCCCATAGTGAGTCAAGGATTGCAATTGTCCCAACCTACAAAAAAGGCCACAGGAGCATTCCAAAGTCTTATAGGCATGTCTTATTATTAGACACATCTTCCAAGAAATTTGATAAACTGGTTACCTGAGGTTGAAGTCTTGCATGAAAAAAGAAGATATTAGCTTTCACCTGGGCTTATTTTTAGGGACAAATTAGGCACCATTGAACATGGTCTCAATCTATACTTGTTAATATTTAAGTATTGCAATCTATAGCTCAGCCTGATTTACTTGTCCATCATAAACCTTAGTTTGGCCTTTGATATGATAACTAGGTAAAAACTTTGGGCAATATTGAAAACTTGGCAGATCCCTGCCATTTGTTGCCATATTATGTTAGATTTGGATTGAACATAGAATGTACCATGAACATTCAGACTTCGGGGTGGGGGGAAATCAGGGCTCAAGTCGAGGGTACATGCGGAGGGACAGAGTCCACCCACTTTATTCAGAGGGTGGACTTAGTCCCCCCAACTAAAATGAGAAACATTGAATGTCCTCTTTGAATGCAAGAATTAAAGCCAAACCGGAGTTATCGGGTTTGTAGGCCGGAAACTTCACCACTGCACTATATAACCTGATGAAAAATAACCTGATGAAAAATAACAAACAACTAAAGGTGAAATGTCCAATTTTGGTACTACAAGTCCCAGGGAAAACATTTGTATTGGTTCTTGGAGTTTAAAACATGCACACCTTTTAAGGTTTTCAAAAACACTATAAGAATTAAATGATCTTCTTTTGGTTTTGTGTGTGTGTTCATTTTATAAAAGGCAAATGGCATTCGCCCTGTGCAACATTTCACCTTGATATGAACATTTCTGGCCACGTCACATCCCATTGCTTTTGTTGATGAGTCCCCCCCACTTTCATTTTTAGGACTTCATCCCCTGGGGGAAATGGGTGCTTTTTAGTACACCTTCATTTTAAGCTTTACAATGTCTCCCATGGGAAGTTGTGAGTCGAAAAACAGCTTGATTATTTTAATATGGGCGAACTAAACTGAATCTCAGTTATGCCTATGCTACTTTTATTTTGGAAAGACCTCTTAGAGCCTTACAAAAGCCTCTGTAACGGATTTTGGGTCATTATGAAGGGAAGAGCCTAAATATCTCAAAATCAAAGGTTATCACAATTGGGAGGAAATCACAGGGTGAAAGTTCATTTACATTTTAATGGTTTCAATTTCGTAAAGGTGAGAGAATTTGTTTATTTGGAATTAATTTGTAATGAGAAATTAAGAGGAACATCTCATGTAGAGAAGATACCTTAGCTGCCCAAGTTAATGAGGCCTTCTTGAGCTTGATGAAACAAGTAGGCAGACAACCTATCATTACGATTCTTGAAATGTACATGGTAAGGTCTAGGGCTATTGGGTTTTACAACTGCAACATGTGGGGCTTCACACATTCAGATAAACTTCCGAGGAGAAAAACGAAGTTCATTAATAAAATGTTAGAACTATCTACCACTGCACAATAATTTGGAACCCATGATAAGCAGTGTCAAAAGTTAATCATCTCTGATATAAAGATGAAACCACACCACTAACCACTGTCTATATTGTCTGACTTGCTGCTTTGTCAAGGAACCCAATTGTAAATATACACTACAGATCCTTTCACGAATGGATCCCTTGGATGGCACATGGAGATCAACATCTAATCTAAAAAGTCCTTCATTTACTAACGAAAGAGCAAGGGAACATTTGATCATGTGGGCCAGTCTAAAAGCCATATTAACGGCTTCTAAGTGTAGAGAGGATGTAGAACTAAGGAAAACACCTGTAGGACTTGTCGAAAGAGAAATCATATCGTGCCTCCTATTGTGATAAATATATTAATTTTGGCCTACGCCAAGCTGCTCGAAAGTCGCTTGCGAAAGAATCCGTGTTGCAAGGTCCTGACCTTAAATCAATGTAAGCCACCATTTTAGGTCAAACAGCCATTTTAGGATTTGCTTTGTAAAAGTCACCCTGTGAGTTAAAATGGTGGACAATGTCATTCCAGAATACAACATGGCCGTCTTGACCTCTGTACATAGCTAATATGTAACTTGCCTGCAGGCCACTTGTTGAGGTCGTGAACTGAGACCATGTCCTTCGTTGACCTATGTCTAGAAGGATTACTCGTGCAACGAAACTAATCCACGAGCATATGTTGAAACAATGTATTCAAATACTGAACGTAGAACATCTGTTTAACTACATTGTATTAATGCTTGAGAAGGCCTGCATGGAAAATCTTAGAATACGTTATTGCATAGGCTTGTTGATACATGTATTAAAGGCAAACCAGTTATATGCGGTTGTTCGAGACTTGGCACAAAACCTAGATCGGTGATGTATTAAGTGGAATATTAACCCGAAGTGGGGCTGGACATCGTGCCCACCAAGTGTATAAAAAGCGAATGCATTCTAATGTACGTCTCTCACTGAACACACTGAACCACGCTGGAGTTCGTTGTGTTGTACTGAGGGCCGATAGCTATCTGATTTTGCTCTGTTTTTGTAACTGGATTCAGTATAAAATAAAGTACTTTGTATGTTCCTTTGTAACCCGTGTTCGGTGTATTTCCTTTTGGGGTACTCAGCCTCGATATTTTGATTTTGTTTTCACAGTTGTTGTCTGAATAGGGATCCTCAAGATTGATGCCGGATTGTTGAAGGTTGACGCACGCTATCGGACCGGGATCGGACGGTGTGACATAAGGGGCCCCACTGAACGAGACGCGACACGTCAGCAGCGCTGCATGACCCGATCCTTGGACGATAAGCGTGTGGTCCGAGACGGCATCTTGACGAGGGGCCACTTATCGAGGCAGGCAGATTTGTCGAAATCACCATACACAAGGTAAGATTAGTTTGGTAAGATTCTTTGAAATCCGATCGGACCTCCTTAGGTTTGGTCAGGTGAGTCGTGACCCGATTCTTAATTTAATCCTGACAATTTGAATTTTGGCGCATTCTATCTGCAGACACAATTATTGACCAGGTAACACAAAGAATTTGAGATATGCCTGGGAAATTGTCTAACTGCTTTAGGGCATTATTCCGCAGTGATAGACAATCTTTGGAATTTAGCCGTCCGGCACCACAGGATGGGTCATCGGCATGTACTATGTACTGTAAGCATGGCATTGAAAGTATAGTATTTAATGATATTTGGCACAGACAAACCAGACATGCCTCCGAACTTCAGTGGCCAATCAATGGTAGTTTTGAAATCCCTCGTATTGAGTATTTAGAGTCAATTCTATTAAAGAAAAAGGTTAGACCTGCAGCATTTGATGTTTTGCAGAATTGGAAAAAAGAAGCGTTGCAGCAACTTAAAAGTAGAGAAAACATGTGTGCCATCATAAAACGAATGCTGAAAAGGCGTTGTTATATGATCAGGACAAACAGTCTGAGGCGACTAAAAATATGGATAGGGCTTTCTCACTCGATATTCAGACAATCTATCCTTCTAAAGATCTTCATGTTTCTGATGAGTTTATTGACAAAATTATTAAATGAACAAAGACCTGGTGCTTCTGCGCCACCTCGTATGCACCTCTTCCTGCTGCTTTACCTCTTCCTCCTGTTATTCCTGCTCCACCTGCTGTTGTTCTTGCTCCTCCTAATGTTCCCCTTTCTCCAGCTCCCCCACCTCTTTTTATCGCACCAGTTATAGTACCTCCATCAAATTTGCCTGCTCCCTCTCTTCTAAGTGGTCCTGAGCCGCTTGTAATCGATCGAGGTGCAGGGTCGAAGGTTGTCACTCCTAATACTGTACTGCCGGAGAAGAAACGTAAGTTAATTGCATGGGCTAAGCATTGTATGGAGAAGGATGATCAAGCTAGCGTTTTTGCCACACTGTAATATGGATAATTTTCCTGAGAAAAATGTTTTTATTGAAGGTTTAGGGATTCAGTTATGTATAATCTGGGGAAGATTAAATATTGCGGATCGTCTGCAAGGGTTAAGGGATTTAAATACTCTAGTGCTTTCTAGAGACACTGTGGAGAAGGTAAATGAGCATGTTGAGAGGTTATTTCGGTATAGAAAGGAGTTAGAAAAGTTACAGAACGAGGATGACGAGGAGGCAAATATGTACGTACCGATACGGTTCCTTCCGTGTCGTAAATCGATATCTGAGGAAACGCGAATTTGTAATAAAGACACGATTAGATGGATTTCAGACATATCGATAACTCCTGTTGAAGTAAATCTCTAAATCTCTAAACTCTAAACCATTGTGAGTAGAGGGGTTACCCTCAGTCTACACTACTGTGCTTTCTGGTATGTCTTCTGCTACTCCGCAATCACATACATTTAGACTCGGTTTTTCTTCACCTCGATAACTGTTTGCTACATACACTTATGCCGCCAACTCTGTCGCCTCTTTGCGTTACTGCCACCTCTCATTAGTTCAGTCACTTTCTGCCCCTAATGTGGTATGTCTCATGACTGATACTGGCTGTGCCCTTTGGTCGTTAACCAACCACTGCCATTGTGTTGTGCCTTATGGTCTTTAACTGACCACTGCCATTGTGTTGTGCCTTATGGTCTTTAACTGACCACTGCCATTGTGTTGTGCCTTATGGTCTTTAACTGACCACTGCCATTGTGTTGTGCCTTATGGTCGTTAACCAACCACTGCCATTGTGTTGTGCCTTATGGTCTTTAACTGACCACTGCAATTGTGTTGTGCCTTATGGTCATTAACTGACCACTGCCATTGTGTTGTGCCTTATGGTCATTAACTGACCACTGCCATTGTGTTGTGCCTTATGGTCATTAACTGACCACTGCCATTGTGTTGTGCCTTATGGTCGTTATCTGACCACTGCAATTGTGTCGTGCCTTATGGTCGCTAACTGACCACTGCAATTGTGTCGTGCCTTATGGTCATTAACTGACCAGTGCTACTGTGTAAATGTCATATGGTCACCCTCGCTCTCCCTACCATACTACGCGCGCTTAGACTCTACCAGGTCAACATGCCCCCCACCAACAGTCTAACTACTGCAAACTCACCACTGTACTCTTTCAGTACACTACTGACCAGACTGCTGCCTACCCTTCTCATCCTTATACTGCACCCTGGCTGCACCGCACCATACCATACCACCACCTCTACTTACTACTCTTACTTGCATCTTACCTCAACTATGCCATCCCACACTCACCACACCAACCCTTATCTTAACAACCCAGCCCTCTGGATCCAGCACTTCGCCACCAGACCTTTACCTAACCTACCCTGCTCTATCTCCTTGAGAAATGCTAGACTTGGCTCGCGTCTCACCCACGCTTCCCATCACTCAGCTCACCGCATCAAACTGCCTCTCCCTCTGTCACCACCTACACTTTCACCTAATCTACCACCATCTTCCAACTCCCCTAACTTAAACAACATCAAAGGCGCGCTAATCAACGCCAGATCACTCCCGGCTCACGCCCTAGAAGTAGCTGACTTGATCCTCAACCTTGACCTCGACTTCTTAGCAATCACTGAAACCTGGCTCCACCCAGCTTCAGGTCCTCTTCTCTCCCTCGCTATCCCTCCTGACTACAACATTATCAGACATGACCGTAATTCCATCCAATCTAAAGGAGGTGGCATCGCCATCATCCACAAAAACGCTTTGAACTTCCACCTCTCAGCCACACATCACTCCTCCACTCTGGAAGCACTGACTGCTAAACTAGCTCTCACACCCAACCATTCTATCACCTTTCATCTACTCTACCGGCCACCCGGCCCACTATCTACCTTCGCGGAGGACCTCTCCAACATCTTCACACACAGCACCAAAGTTACCTCCCAGGTTATGATACTGGGGGATTTCAATTTAGGCCTCAACGACCCCAAGGACACCGCTGCTTCGTCTATTGACAACATCCTCACTAATGCTGGATTCACTCAGTTCCTAAACCAACCTACCCACAACAAGGGCAGAACCCTCGACTGGCTAGCCGCCCTCAACTGTCCCATCAACATCACCTCTAACCAACAGTGCGCCTGGACAGACCACAACTTAATTACATTCAATATTGAGTCCAAACCTATCAGCCTCCCTCACAACATTGCCCCGGCTATGGCCACCCGTAACAAACGCAACATTACCTGCGATAGACTCCTACCCCTCCTCCTTCCAGCTCTTAATGTTCTGGATCCATCATGCTCTGACCCTACGGCCCTGGTCGACACCTTCAACCGGGCCATGCTTACAGCCTTAGACACCATTGCACCCTCGAAACTGAGAAAATCTAAACCTGGAGCCCACCTAAACTCCTGGTTTACTCCCCATCTCAGAGCACTACGCAAAGAAAAACGAATTGCAGAATCCCACTGGAGAAGCAATCACTCTCTAGCTAACAAATCACGCGTACTCCTGGCCACCCTTAACTACAAGGAAGCTATATTCCAGGCAAAAAAAGACACATAACAAACGCATCGAGCAAGCCAAATCTAACACCAAAGAATTGTTTAAAATTCTAAAAGAACTTGAAACTCCTGTTACCCCACCTGACACATGTACCAAAGATAGCACCTGGTGCTCCAAAATCCAAGAAGCTCTCCTAGGTAAGATTGCCACTCTCCAAATTAAAATTAACAACAAACAATCTAGCCTTCAATCCAACCCTCTACAGATCCCTATACCTACCACAAACCCCTCTATCACAGACTCTCTGACTCCTTTTAGCTTCTCTCCACTCTCCATTCTCGATGTGGAAAAGATTATCACTAGCCTTAAACCGTCCAATTGTCAGGGTGACCTCTGTCCTGCACCTATTATCAAGGAAGCTGCTCACGACCTAGCACCTTTCATCACTACGCTCATCAACTCCTCCTTTAGCTCTGGGATTGTACCGGACAATCTTAAGGATGCATGGGTCATCCCGCTTCTGAAAAAACCTACCCTCGATCCCAGTATACCCACAAACTACAGACCAATTACCACTGTACCTTTTTTACTAAAAATCCTCGACCGCGCGGCCTACCTACAAATTCAGGAATACCTTGAATCTAATAACCTTCTGGGACTCAGGCAATCAGGCTTCCGGCCTCGCCATGGCACTGAGACCGCCCTTATTGACTTAAAAACGCAGATCGAAGATCTCAAAGACAAAGGCAAACTGGCATTATTACTTCTCCTGGACCTCTCTGCTGCTTTTGATCTTGTCAATCACAAAATTCTCTGCCATCACCTCAAATCAGCCGCACACTTCTCAGAAAATGCCGCCACTTGGATCAGATCCTTCCTGGATAATAGATCTATGCGTGTATTCTCCCCACTTGCGGCCGCACCACCCGCTCCGGTCGCCTGTGGTGTGCCTCAAGGGTCTTGTATCTCGCCCACGTTATATAACGTGTTTACCAAACCCCTTTTCGATATTTTGGATCACTTGGGCGTCACGTATACCAATTACGCTGATGACACACAGATACTCATCCCCATCACAGGCGATTACACAACTGACTCCCTTGCCATCAACGCCATCTACCAGGTCATCCAAGCGTGGATGGCCCAGCACGGCCTCTGCCTAAATGATGAAAAGACAGAGCTCCTCATTCTTGGTTCACCACAAAAACTCACTAAACCTAACCCTGCCTTCAAGTCTTTCACCATCGATGGGAATACCATCCCGATTGCTAAGGACACGAAAACCCTTGGGATTTACATCGACTCAACCCTATCCTTGACTAGACAATCCAACGCAGTCTCATCTGCAGCAGCGTTTACTTGCAAGCTCATCACCGCCTGTCGCCCGTTCCTAACCACTGCCAACTGCGTAACCTTGGCCAGGACCCTTGTTCTATCCAAGGTTGACTACTGTAATGCCCTCTATCTAGGTACTAATCTCCGCAACTTAAATAAGCTACAAATTGTCCAAAACAATGCGATCAGAGCAGCCCTTAACATTCCTAGGCGCCAGCATATATCTGACACCAGGCGCAACCTGCACTGGCTCTCTATCCCACAGCGCATCTCCTTGAAGTCCTTGGCTCTCACACACAAATGCCTCCACAACCAAGCCCCTCGCTACCTGGCAAACAGATTCTCTTTCCACAATTCCACCAGACCTCGCAGAGCGGCCCAAGCCAACTGCCTTGTCATCCCGCGCTTTAATCTCCTAAGATCTGGTGGAACCAGCTTCCCCATCCTGGCAGCCAAACTTTGGAACTCACTCCCCAATGACCTTAGAGCAGAACCTTCCTTCCTGAAATTCAAATACCTTACCAAAGCATGGCTATCCGCCCAAGACTGCTAACATCAGCTTACTGCCCTACTTGCACTTTGACCTACTCGGCATCCCTTATTAACTATCCTGTAAATCACTGCCTTATCGATATTCATTTGAATGTATATGTTGTAAATTTTGTAAATCTTCCTGTAATAATCTTGTAATACTCTGTCACATTGCCTTGTCATGCTTTCATCTTGTTGTAACTAAGTTAAGCGCCCGGATGCCCCTGGGCCTGGTGCGCTATAGAAATAAATAAAATACTAAAAAAAAAATACTAAAATACTAAATGACACATATAGTCAATATACGCTAGAAATGCAGAGGAAAGTGATACAGGTAATGGTAGAGTACCTGCAGGATGAGTGTGTAAAAAGGAAGATTAGATGTCCCATAGAGTTATTGAGTATTTACAAGAGAGCTTTTTCACATGACACTTCTTCAACTGCTTTAGCGCTCGATTTAGCTTTGTTGCTTAGTAAGCGTTCGGAGTTGCCTATATCTCAGTTGCCTATGAGAGAGGTTCCTCCGACATTTGTCCCGAAGGTTGAGATTGCGGCTGATCCTACACATAATATAGTCGCTGTGAACGTTCCTGCACATTATGTATCACAGTTTGTTCACGTCCCGTTTTCAGGTAGGAAGTGAACACCATTAGACAGTCTATTCCTGACATTAGGAAAAACCGGACAGGGTTCTATAAAGAGATAGAGTCCGTTTTGCAGTCCTCAGTGTTCACCCTAGGCGAAATTGATTTGTTGTTTCCTGTACTCCTGCCCGTAGATTTGTGGAAACAGGTTAGAACTATAGACGACGTACCTGGGTTGGGAGGTACGTGGGCTAACATAACTAGGCTTGATGGAGAAAGGCCAGCTGGAGAGAGACCGCCTCAGGTGATACTAACTTTGCCTGACAGAATCGTTGCTAAATTAAAAACCATAATTCCCGAAAAGATAATTATTTGGGACAAGCTTACGGCCTGTGTCCAAGGAAAGTCTGAGGGTGCTACCCAGTTTTTTAATCGGTTCGAACAGGTTTTCTCGGATTTCAGTGGACAAGACCGAGGCAAAAGTCTGCGAAAAGGTTGTTTGTGGACACATTTGTGCGTGGATTGCTGCCTGACATCCAGTCGCAAATTATGTCTTCTGAGAGTGCTTGGCAGGCGAAATCACAATCAGAAGTACTGCACATGGCTAAGTACTATGAGAACCGTGTCAATAATGAAAAAGATAGGGTTGAAAAACGAAAAGGCGATTTGAAAACTAAAGTGCTATTGCAGCAAATTGTTTGAGGCCCCAGAGGGGTTTTCAGGTTAGAGGTCAGTATGTCTCGCAGGGGAATGTGCCCTTGGGTCCTGTGAACATTAACCAGTGCGCTTATTGTCCTCGAGAGGGTCATTGGCGAGCACAATGCCCCGTCCTTCAACAAAGGTCAAATAATACATTTGGTAATATGGGTAGGCGATCCAGACAGCGCCCTGGTGTAGAGGGCCCTGGTAGAGGTCAGTTTACACAGGACCCTCAGCAACCTTTCTCGCAGGACAATCAGACTCTGAGTGTGGACACCAGGAACATATTTGATCATCCTTCCGCTGCATATTTATCTGAAGAGCTTCCTTTTGATGATACTTTGTTTCGTTAGGATTGCCCGAAGCAGGGTTTGGAACCTACACCTATTCCCGTCAATCAGAACGGTCCCTACGTTGAAATGGTGGTGGGAAATAGGAAACATCAGTTTTTGATAGACACTGGAGCACAGAAGTGTTCCATTGATCATTCACGGGTTCCAAACATTCCACTGTCAGGGCAAACCAATGTTTCTGTAGGGTTTTCTGGTACATCAGTTGTTTGTCCGGTTTCTATGCCGGTACCTATTTCTTTGGGTCCCTTTACGGACCATTGTCCATTTCTGTTGACTTCGGATTGCGGAGAGAACTTGCTGGGGTTGAATCTGTTAAAAGAATTAAATGCAGGGATTTATTGTTCTTCTGATGGACTGCGCTTGACGATTTCACCACAGCAATTTTCTGCCTCGCAATTCTTGACTAGACCTTTGCCGCCAGATTCCATTAATATACCAGAGAGCTTGTGGGCTGTCGATGACAATGATGTCAGTGTTTTACAGATTGAACCTGTCAAAATAGTTTTGAAACATGGACTTGAGCTGCCACGCATTCCTCAGTATAAGATTTCAGTTGAGGGCGAGCGAGCTTTGAAGTGCATTGTTTCCGATTTTGTGCATCGCGGGGTGATTGAAGACATTTCAGGCAGTTTGTGTAACAGTCCGATTTTACCCATGTACAAGAAAGGCGATGATGCAATTCCATTCCGTTTTATAATTGATTTATGTGCCATTAATAAAGTTGTGGCACCACAATTTCGAATTGTGCCTGATGTAACGACAATCCTAACCATGATTCCAGCTACAGCTACTTACTTTAGTGTTGTGGACCTGAAGAATGCTTTCTTTAGTATTCCTATACACAAGGATAGTAGATATTTGTTCGCGTTCACCTTAGGGGGACGTTCGTTCACATTTACTTGTGCACCTCAAGGGTACACAGAGTCCTAGCATTTATAGTAGGGCTTTGAAAGAACAACTTGATACCCTTGAATTGCCCTCTACCTGTACTTTGCTTCAGTACGTTGATGATTTGCTTCTAGCTGCTGACTCTGAGAGTGCCTGTAAGGAGGGCACTGTGTTATTGCTTATCCATCTAGCTAAGCATGGTCACAAAGCTTCCCTTAAAAAAATTCAATATTGTTGTCAGGAGGTCGCCTATTTAGGCTATCTCCTGTCAAAGGAGGGAAGAAGATTGACACCTGAAAGAATAAAACACATTTCTGGCATGTCTGTCCCAAATACACAGAATTAAGTTAGAGCCTTGATAGGTATGGCTTCTTACTGTCGGTTTTGGATCCCAAATTTTTCACTAGTGTTCAAACCGATGTTGGCTTTGACAAAGAAGGGCATTTCTTCGCCATTGCCATGGAACGCGGAACACCAGCAATCGTTTAACTTGCTTAAGACTGCATTATGCTCTGCATCAGTTTTGGGCACACCAAACTACGAAAAGGCTTTTGTGTTGTTTGTGCATGAATGTGATGGATGTGGTTTGGCTGTATTAACGCAGGAGCATGGAGGGATGAATAGGCCGTGCGGTTACTTTTCTTCCGCCCTTGATCCTGTAGCATGCGCTTTGCCAAGATGTTTGCAAGCTGTCGCTGCTGCTGCTGCGTCTGTAAAACAGAGTGAGGGAATGGTCCTAGGCCATGATCTAACCCTGATGGTGCCTCACTCTGTAGATGTTCTACTGAACCAAACTCAAATGCAACACCTCACTTCTGCACGGTTGACAAGATATGAATTGATCTTGTTTGCTCCTCACATTCAAATTAAGAGGTGTTGTGTTCTTAAACCGGCAGAACTCCTACCTTTCCCGCAAGATACTACTTGCGGCGATGAAGCGCCACATGATTGTTTGTATACGACCGAACAAGAGACAAAGGGTAGAATTGATTTGAAAGATACTCCCTTGGATAATCCGCAAGGAGAGCTGTTTTATGACGGCTCCTGCTTCAAACTTCTGGATGGTACATCCACAGCTGCTTATGCGATCACTACATTGAGCATGGTTGTGGAAACTAAGAGAATCACGCATAATTCTGTGCAGGCCGCAGAGATTACAGCATTGACCGGAGCTTGTGATCTTTGCAAAGGGCTTGCAGTAAATATATATACTGATAGTCAGTATGCCTTTGGGGTGGTTCACAACTTTGGGAAACTTTGGTCAGAGAGAGGGTTCCCTAATAGTACAACTACTCTCAGCGCTTGCGCTCCCTACTCAGTTAGCAGTTATGAAATGTGCAGCACATCGAACGATTACAGATGATATAGGGAAAGGGAATGCTTTCGCTGATCAGATAGCTAGGCAAACTGCTATCGATCTCCTTACGCAGATGTATGTCTCGAGGGAGTCTGTAGATGCTTATGCAAGAACAAGCTCGCTAAGACGTGTGCCGGCACCAAACTAAAATGGCCGAACGCGTTACTGATCGTGTTGTTATCTATGCGCACAACCCCTCAAGCTAAGACTGGGCTCTCTCCATTTGAGGTGGTAATGGGGAGACCTGCCAATATTTGGAACCTTCCTAAATGTAACTCATTAAGAAATGTTGAAAATGTGTTACTTTCAGATTATTGTAGCCAGTTGATTAAAAACCTGTATTTGATTTATCACCAGGTACGAGAATCTTTACCCGTGCAATACGAGGGCCCCGGCCACAGCATACGGCCTGGAAGTTGGGTGCTCTTCAAATCTTTCGAGCGCTCCTCTTGCCTCGCGCCTCGCTGGCGTGGGCCATTCCAAGTCCTGGTGGTCACCCAGACAGCGGTGCGGGTCGCTGGGAGAAAGAACTGGATCCAGGCGTCACATCAAGAAACTTCCTCACCCTGTGCCACACGTTACAGAAGAAACAGAACCCCTCGCTGACACTGCAACCAATGATCCCAAAGCAGTAGCACTGAGAGTGTGCCAGAGAATCTCTCTGAGCCCCTGAGGCTTGAGGAAGCTGCCATTTTGTCTCCACACTCTCCACAAATTTTGCATCCGGAAACTGCGATTTCGAATTCGGCACCTTCACTTGCTTCTGACACGTTGCTTCCAGCAGGAAGTGACGACATATTGTTTTCGGATCAATCAGTACTGGGAAAAGTAAGGTACAATCTACGACCACGAAGATAGACTTACGGCATGGTTTTGCTGTGCATCCGATAGACTTACGGCACGATTTTGCTGTGCATCTGATAGACTTATGGCACGGTTCGGCTGTGCATTTGAAGAAGAAGAAGGATGATTGAGGGCTTGTTTTTGCCCAAATTTGAGAAAGGGGATTCTGTTGGCTAGGGTTGTGGAAGGACTAAGAAGTCGCTCGACCGGGAGGTCACCAGCAACAAACTTTGGAGTATCCGTTTGAAGACTACAATGCCTGCTACCGCTACCGGGGGTGACCAACCGGGACGATGGACAAAATGCCTGGGCCCCGAAAATGTATTGCTGTATTTTTATAATGATATTTGGGTTTTTAATAGTCGCTGCCTTAGGATTGTGGTACCTCGAGGAAACTCATTCTTTAGAACTTTTGTTGCCTACTGAAAGTGCACCTATTGTTCCTACTCTCTTTGTACATTTGCATACTCTATCCCCTAGGGATTCTCAGCACAGACAAAGGTACCACAATAACACTTTACTGCTTATCATGAATGCTACGCATGCCATTTTTAACAAATCTAACTGTTGGGTCTGCTCACATTTACCGCAACACGGGGATAAGGGGCTAGGTTGGTATATTCATCCTTTACCTTTGACAACTGCTTGCTATGCTTCTCTTAGAGCACTGTTCTTTGGTCGATTGAATGATAGCATGTCAGGGAACTTTGATGGCACCAATTAGAATAGTTTTGAGAAACGTGTTTTGACTCCCCTGGCATGCTCGCTTTTCGCAAACAGAAGTAAACCGAATGTTGCTTCTATTAGGCCTTCTGATAAACTGTCTCGTCCTTTCCAATCTTTGATTTCCTTTAAGATGGCTCCAATAGGCAATAAGGACGCCATGCCTCCTTCTTACATTGTTAACCATAGCCCAGATTCAGTTTCTTTTTGCATACAGAGGAATGGAACTCAGTCATGGGAAATTTTCTAGGTTGTGCCAACGTTGCAAATTTGACTGGGGAAAACAGACCTTTGTATGTAGGCGAACCTGTCTACTTTGTCTGCGGTAATGTAGCATTCCCATGGTTGCCCAGGGATTGGCAGGGAACCTGTTATTTAGGGATCCTTTTACCTGGGGTGTTTATAGCTAGTACAAGACAAGTTTCAAAGGCTCATCCACGGCGGGACGAGAATGGTGACACCCCAGCATAAATCTTGGGAGATATAGCTAAATCAGTTGTGCCATTTTGGGGGCAGATAGCGAATTCAGAAGATATCAGAAAACTAGCGAGAGTACTGGAGAGAACCATCAACCGGACCACAGATATACTCTATAATATGACGTTAGAACAAAAGGCGATAAGATTAGTAGCACTTCAAAACCGAATGGCATTAGATGTCATTCTGGCTGAGCGTGGTGGAGTGTGTAAATTAGTGGGGTCCGCTTGCTGTGTTTTCATCCCAGATTCCTCCCCAACTATCTACAAGGCAATACAGAATCTGCACGTCCTCAGTTCCAAAGTGCATGTTCCCAAGGGAAACTGGGATCTAAGTGCTTGGTTCTGGGACTTCTTGCGATCTTGGGTTTGGAAGGTACTTTCGGTCTTGCTAATTATTTTGGGAATCTTGTTGTTTCTTTGTTGCTGTATTCAGTGTCTACCTGGTATGTGTTCTATGCTAGGGGGATGTTGCGCACAAGCGATAGGTTTGATAGGACATAAAGTGTATGCCCCGGATAAAACTTCCAAAGAATATGTGTTGAAAGATATTTTAGCAAATAACCTAATGGCAATAGATATTTCCGATAGTGATTCAGGGTGCATGGACGATGATGCATGGAGTTATTTGCAAGGAGATCCAAAGTAGTTTTTAGCACTTGGCATAGGCCAAAGGGAGGGTTTGTCGAAAGAGAAATCATATCGTGCCTCCTATTGTAATAAATATATTAATATTGGCCTATGCCAAGCTGCTCGAAAGTCGCTTGCGAAAGAATCTGTGTTGCAAGGTCCTGACCTTAAATCAATGTAAGCCGCCAGTTTAGGTCAAACCGCCATTTTAGGATTCGCTTTGTAAAAGTCACCCTGTGAGTTAACATGGTGGACGATGTCATTCCAGAATGCAACATGGCCGTCTTGACCTCTGTACATAGCTAATATGTAACTTGCCTGCAGGCCACTTGTTGAGGTCGTGAACTGAGACCTTATCCTTCGTTGACCTATGTGTAGAAGGATACTCGCGCAACGAAACTAATCCACAAGCATATGTTGAAACAATGTATTCAAATACTGAACGTAGAACATCTGTTTAACTACATTGTATTAATGTTTGAGAAGGCCTGCATGGAAAATCTTAGAATACACAGTTATTGCCTAGGCTTGTTGATACATGTATTAAAGGCAAACCAGTTATATGCAGTTGTTCGAGACTTCGCACGAACCCTAGATCGGTGATGTATTAAGTGGAATATTAACCCGAAGTGGGGCTGGACATCGTCCCCACCAAGTGTATAGAAAGCAAATGCATTCTAATGTACGTCCCTCACTGAACACACTGAACCACGCTGGAGTTCGTTGTGTTGTACTGAGGGCCGATAGCTATCTGATTTTGCTCTGTTTTTGTAACTGGATTCAGTATAAAATAAAGTACTTTTTTATGTTCCTTTCTAACCCGTGTTCGGTGTATTTCCTTTTGGGGTACTCAGCCTCGATATTTTGATTTTGTTTTCACAGACTCATTATTGTATTAGCATGTAGGTACAATTGGGGATCATTTGATATACTGATCCAAAAACTAACCTCCAGAAAATGTTTAAATCATCTCAGACAAATGTGGGTTTTTACCTATAAGGGAAAGTTGTATTCTATAGTCTGAGTCCACAGAGAAGGTCAATGCTTTCCCCTTTTGTCCTTTGAGTGAAGACACTGAATTACATTTTATTTTTTTCTGCCCAAAGTATGCTCTTATTTGAACATGTACTATTGTTATAACTCTTAAATCTAGGCATGTTTCTCAATGTGGACTGGCTATATTATTTTAAGTTTGGTAGATTCTGTGGTTATATTTGCTTTGGATAAATGTTTTGCCTGAGAAGTACAGCTCAGTCTGAGAGAGACCATTATCTAGGCTGCACTATATGTGAAGTACAGGATTTGTTATGCCTTGAACCCATGCTTCATGTATTATGTTTTCCCTTGCTGGAAATGTACAAATATCTTAATGATCCCAGCATTGTTAGTTTGAACATATTACATTTGTTAGGTTGTTTAACTGTGATGAAATATTTGCGTGTCCTATTATTCATTTAAAGTTTCTGACAAATGTGTCTTTAAACAATATTTGTTTTCGGTTCGGTTAATTTCTTTTCTTTTTTATTTATTTGCTTTAATTGATTACAATTTTTTAGCAAAAACGTCTACATCCAGTTACATGTGATAATGGGTGATTGGTGACTTTGGTTACTGGCTGTTTAAAGATTGATGCAGTTTGCCTGATTGGCAATGTTGTGTTTAAGTCTGGTTTACCCTTATTTCGATTGAGATTGTCATTTCTTAATCTTTGCTTGTTCTTCTGTAATTTACTGGGCATCATCTTTCCCGTTTGAAAGTCAAAACTGCTGAGATCAACCGTGTTTTCCAGTTACCTTGACAATTGGAGTTTGCTTCTGAACTTTTTACCTCTTCGACTGAAATAGTAGACATCGCTCTTGCCGGCGCTAAGCCCTGACTTCCGAATGACTTCTTCCTTCTTCCAACCCGGGGGCAGAGCATGGCAGTCCATGTCTGTGGTGTACTGGCTATGTGCGCCCCTCTCCCTGTGTGCTGGGGCTTTGCCGGGCTCGAAGCTGTCACACCTTCAGCTCCAACAAAGGCCCAGACCCGCCCCCTCCGACGCATGACGCAGGGGGCACCTCGCGCACAGCGTTCCCAAAATGCATAATGTGATGATATGATAATCCTAAAAGACATTTCTAAAAGATGACCCACAGTGCTATGTATGATTTCTTAAAATTAAACATCAAGTCTCTTCATTTTGTTGGAGAATTTTGTTCATAAATGCAATGACTGCTATCACGTGTGAAGTCTTTTCTCCGTTCATCAGAGTGTTCCACCATTCCTCCACATGAAGAGTGGTAAATTGTGACATCAGGTGGCCAAGTTGTTTCGTTCTTTCTCTGATTAGAGCTCGGTAAAGCAGCAAAAAGTGTTTCAGCGTTTCCAGCCCAATAAAACAATATTGATTTATGGTGGATTTGGTTCGTATTGAAGGACTTCATTTTTGGGTAGCATATTGAGTCGGGCTCTGAGAAATAGGTCCTGATAGAGTCTGTTAGGAAACTTTCCAAGATAGCCTGGGAGAATGCTTAATTTACGTGTCTCCATCAGGAGATGTGCAGCTGAACGGTAATAAGCAGCGGTTGCAAGAGTGGATATCCATTAATTCTCTTTCAGCTTCTTTTTTACTTTTGTCAGAGTTGATATTAAGTCCTCGATTTTACAATCAATTTCGTTAAGTTTCTTGATGTTATTTCTTGCCCAGTTCTTTAACGTTGGGCTTGTCTGTGATGTTAGTTCCTTATTTATGAGGCCCATAATTAGGGGTCGAGAGGGTGTAAGACATTGGGGGTCATTCCGAGGTTGGAGGTAAGTATTGGTATTTACCGGCATGGCGGAAAGAGCGACTCCGATCTGGTACCACTCTGTTATTTACAGGCTATTCCGACCTCGCGGGCATGAGCTTTCCGCCATGCCGGTAAATCCCCTAGCGGCATACCGCTAAAGTGCCCGTTAAACTCCTTACCGGCATGAAGCGAGACGTTCTTAACAACACCGCCATCGAAGCCTCGCCGTCCGTAATTAGCGGTGACCGTAATTTACGGATACCGTAAATTACGGTCACCGCTAATTATCGGATACAGAAATTACGTCATCGCACAGGAACGGGAAGGAGCGCGGTGGCCATCTTTAAAAACACAATCCATTGCCATCCTCTCCAGGCAGCACCCTTGGGACGAACCTGAACCTCGGAAAAGGCCTACACAACCGCCAGCTATGCCCAAAGCACCGAAGAAGTCAGCGGACCGCCTCCGCTAGCAGCGCTTAAGCCCCGAGGAGCTGCAGGCCATGGTGGGCCACCTGGAGGAGCACGCAGACGTAGTGTTCAGCAGCGACATGCGCCGAGAGGCAGTGGTCCGGAAAAAAAACATATGCGCAGAACTTGCCCAAAGGGTGAGTGCAGTAGGCACCACCCCCCGCACCCCAGGGACTGCCGCAAGCGGTGGGACGACTTGCGGTTGAGGGTGCGGAGCATCCTCGCAGCCAACCGCAGCCAGTCACTGCAGACTGGGGGTGGACCAACTTCACCAATGAAACTAGCGCCATGGGAGGAGACCTGCGCTGCATTGATTGGCACAGAATCAATCGAGGGCGTCGGTGAAATGGAGTGTGGGGCTCCGTCGTCTGCTGATGGAGGTGAGTGTCCAAAGTCAACACCGCCAATGGAAAATACATGCTGAATACACTTCCAAGCCCCGCCCAATTCACCTTGTCATACTGCCCTCCACCCATTCTGATAATGGCAAGACAACTGCCACCAAGGGACGAGTGCTACCACATAATGCCCACCAACCACAGTGCAGTAACTAGCACATCCCAATAAGCACACTGTTCAGCAGGCTTGGCAGTGTGCGAGTCAGACTGCACATGACCAGGCCAGGATTAGTGATTCCCACACCTGCGTACATATCCGACACATCCGTAGAAACCAGTGATGTAGTAACGGCCAAAATGCCACCAATCCAAAATGACTGAAATGTGAATGTTGCCATTAATGACATTAGCGTCTCACACAACCACTCATGTTGTACCTTTGTTCTACACCCACAGGCAGTGAGCATGAGGGCGATGAGCCTGAGAGAAGCCGTCCCACCACATCCAGTGCCAAAGGCAGGGACCACCGCGTACCGGCCAGGAAGGACAAAAGCACCACAGCTCCTCCAAGGCCCATTGAGGTTGCACCACCCCCATCCCTCACTGCATCAGCGCCTGCAACAATCACCACACCAAGGTCAGAGGAGTCCAGCATCTCTGGGGAGGTGGCAGCCACGGCCCCTCTGCAAATCGTGGACAGCCCCTTGTCCATATGTGGGGCGTCAGAGGAGGACTCCAACCCCACTGTATGCACCCCCGAGCCCTGCAATGTCCCCCAGGTGTCGTGCAGTGACTCTGGGGAGGGTGACACACCAGTCCGAAGTGCACGTGGCGATGCACTGGGAGACGCAGATCCCGTGCCCAGTACCCCATTCGAGGCCCTGTCAGGGCATGTCGACCCAACCCCCTGCAGGGATGATACGCCATCCCAGGAAGCACTACGTGCAGGACAACTCACTGCCCTCATTACTGACTTCAATGAGGAAAACTGCCAGGGCAGGTTGGAGTTACTCGAGGAGCTCAGGCAAATGCGTCAGGTGTTCACGGAAAGCACCAACCGTGTGTGTGAGGCACTTGGACGCATTGCAGACACCCTTGTGGCAGCACGTCCCATTCATGCGACTCAGCAGGAGGGCGCCCCCTCAACCAGTCCCCCCACCCCAGCAAGCCCAGCACGCTGCTTGCTGCGTTCTCAGGGGCGCATGAACATGCCCCCCCCGGGCACCGGGAGCATGGATCAATAGACAATGCTGCCACAGGTGGCCTCGTTGGCCACACGGGACTACTGTTGCGGAGTTTGGGGGGAGGGGGGTGAGGGTGTGTATGGGAGTTGGGGGGAGGGAGGTGAGGGCGTGTATGGGAGTTGGGGGGAGAGGGTGAGGGCGTGTATGGGAGTTGGGGGGAGTCAACACCACCAGCGTCAACATTTCCACACAGGTGTAGTATGCACCCCCACCAAGTTGGGGTATGCATCCACCCTACTCATGGCCCCAATGCGCTGCCATGGCCCAATCAGGTGACTCACCAAGTAGCCAGGCACGTTGTCCAGCATGTTGCTCCATATAGCGTGGTAGCGTGGAGTTCCGCAGGACCAGGGGGTCATGTGTTGATCGGGGGTATCGGGCACAGCAATGTGTGATGGCTTTACTGGCATTTCATACCATCTGGACGTCAATGGAGTGGTATTGCTTGCGGTTGCGATACGCCACCTCCATTGCATGTGGAAAGACCAATTCCACGTGGGCGCAGTCGAGGGCATGCCTGCCATTGCATGGTAGGCAACTTATGTATCCAATATCTACTGGGGTGTCCGGGGTAGGGATATGTAGTCCCTTGTGTGTTTGATGAGGGCATCCAGCACTTGGTTGAGTATCTGTGAAAATATGGCCTGTGGTATGCCATGCATGTGCCCCACTGTATGCTGCTACGTGCCTGTGGCAAGGAAGTGGAGAACAGACACTAGCCTGAGTAGAGGGGGGATTGCAGTGTGGATTTCTATGAGGCTCACTATGTCGTCATGTGTCAGGTCCACTATGGTGGTGATGGTGTCCCGGTCAAGGCGGTACAGGGTGTGGATCTGCTCTGGTGTGAGGTTGAAGCGGGAGGCTCTGATGCGAGGGATTGGGGGCTGCCGGCGTGGTAATTGTGGCTGCACTGGTAGGGCATGCTGGGCCTGTCTCACCCTCCTTCTCCTCCTGTGTATCCTCTGTGGTGGAGGCTGTGGTTGTTGTTGTTGCTGTCGTTGATGCCTTGCAAGCAGGGCCTCCAGCTCCAGTAATCCTGCTACAATTGGTATCATCTTGGTGTGGGAGGGGGTGTGGTGAGTGGGTGTGCTCCTTTTGTGCTGTGCCAGACTCCATTGCCTCCACCTGTGCTGATTGAGTGCACCTGTGCCTCTTGGAAACACTGCTCAGGGTTCTTACCGGCATCACCGAGAAGGTGTTATTTACTCCATGCCGGAAAGGTACTTTGCGGCCTTGTAGAGGACGTTTTTTGCATGTCCGCATGACTTGGGATCAGCTCCGGTTTACGCCATGCCACTAATTTCGGCATGGGGTGTCGTGCGCGCGCCACAAGACCGCTATTTACGGCCTCGTACTTTACGGAGCCGTAAATAACGGTCTATAGGGTCAGAAGGGCCTGTAAAGGTAAACAATGCCGGTAATCCTTTACCGGCATCGTTTTTCCCTTAACCCCCAACTCGGAATGACCCCCATTTTCTGTAGAATGCCAGGCTGTTCCATTCTACTGTAGCTTTTAAGGATAGCGGGCCAAGCTCTCGGTGAGGACATTGAGAGGCCCAGAACTTTTTTCCAGAAGAGTCCCTCTAACCATGTCCATACTGTTTTGGGAATGTTTGTTATCACCTCCACTCCATATGTCAGGGATGGAACCACCTTTGTTTTATAGTAATTCACCACGGGTAGTATGGTAAAACAGCCACATTTCTTGTTTATTGCCAATGCTTGGCTGGCCATTGTTTTGCTTTTCTCTTTAAGATGCTCCAACATCGGGGTTTCAATTGTGCTGTTGTTAAAGGATAGTTCCGGGACTTTTTTTTTATTGTCCCTACGGGTCGGCCATGTGTTTGTAAGCATAAATCGGTAGATCGTAGGAAACTTTCCTATGGACCTTACCCGACTTTTCGCCCATTATCGCACTCGAAATCAGCCTCCATTTTGTGATAATCCTATCATTCCGCCGCATCGACCTGGCTCACCTGCCTTTGCGGCACTAAATCAAATCCCCCGCCCCTGAGCCTGACATCAGCAGACGCGTACTGCCCATTTCAAGCACGTCTCGTGTCAACAATCGCTGCGCCTCAGCTATTGACGTGTTGCCATGGAAATGGCAGGACGCCTCTTTCCCCAATAAGTATAAACAGACCGTTTCACAACACACAGCAGCAGATTTTCGATTCCATTCCTCTCTCTGTGTTACTTTGAGTATTCTGTGACTCGTTTCAGTGCTCTGGTCAGCTACCTTCGCCGCTTGTAGCCCGTGTGAACACCTGTACCATCTCTGTAAATTATTTTACTATCTTTACCGCACAATGGCCACAATAATGCCGTATATGTACGAGCCCGAGTACACCGAGGAAGAACTACTGGAAAGTCAAGCACGCGAAAACGATGGGGATTCGGACGGCAGTTGGGAGGACCAGTCAACGGATGAAGAGCCTGGACCATGTCGCATGGACGGCGTCTCCACCTGGTGCACGTGCAATCGGTGCGAGCTAATGCCAACTGAGGAGAACTGCTGCTGCCGTGAAAATTCCGGGTGCTTGGCCTACATTTCGGAAAGCGAGCAAAGTCTGCAGGAAGGCGAGCAAAGTCCGCAATGCATCACCGAGCTGCCAGAGTTCAGGGAAGCCTGCCTCTCACGGACCGTGTTGAGGATGATGATGGTGCTTATGCACGAACTTCGCGGCACTGTTCGTCCGCGTAATCCGAGTAACGAGTAAGTATACTCTGTTTGTGATGTCAGTGATGCCACCACTATTTCATGGTCGTCTCCCACATATAAAATTACATTTACATATCATTCGAACGCATGTAAATTTGTTCCATATAGTGCATTTTCTAGATATAATTTTTTTCTAAGAAAAATGACATGTGTTACCTGAATCGACATTGATAAGAAAGTTTGGTCAGTTTAATACAGTTTGCATCTTTTTTTTTCACAGGTGGTACAGGCTGGTGGCCTATCGTTGCTTCACTTGGTGGCTTCACGGGAGGCTCGGACACCGCGTTCGGAGAGTAATACCTGCCTGTGCGGTACTTGCCATTAGACAACATTTCCCCAGTGACAGTGGACAATACCGCGGATTTTCCCTCGATGTGCTGCAACCTCAACTTTACAATGTGTAATGTTTATTATTTATGTTTAATTAAAATCTAAAATAAAGCCCAACATATATTTTAACAATGGTTGTTTTGATTTTTTAAATGAATCTAGTGTATATTCTCCTGGGAGGGTGAGGTATTTATAAACTCACCCCCCTGCATTCCATGTAGTAGATCCTGCAGCCATCCTCTTACATTCAGTTAGATGGCCTCTCCTTGGTGAGGCCCTGCGGCAAACGGGTCTTGTCTGCACGACCACCGCCCCGATCCACCCCCCGCCCTATCAAAGGCAGTTCGCACCGGGGTACTTGTGCTGGCAAGTGGAGCTGTCAGGGAGCGATAAAGGCCAAGAGGTGCCAAAGACCATGTACACTTCAAAGTGGTCTATAGAGCATGGGTTGTTGTTCCCATGTCTACCTCCAGACCCCGTGTCTCCTGCCAAGCATCCCCCCTCACGCTGGACGGCCCCCTGCAATCCACATAAGTGTGTCTCCATTCACGAGTCTTCCTGTGTCTTGTCTGCACGACCACCGCCCCGATCCACCCCCCGCCCTATCAAAGGCAGTTCGCACCGGGGTACTTGTGCTGGCAAGTGGAGCTGTCAGGGAGCGATAAAGGCCAAGAGGTGCCAAAGACCATGTACACTTCAAAGTGGTCTATAGAGCATGGGTTGTTGTTCCCATGTCTACCTCCAGACCCCGTGTCTCCTGCCAAGCATCCCCCCTCACGCTGGACGGCCCCCTGCAATCCACATAAGTGTGTCTCCATTCACGAGTCTTCCTGTGTCTTGTCTGCACGACCACCGCCCCGATCCACCCCCCGCCCTATCAAAGGCAGTTCGCACCGGGGTACTTGTGCTGGCAAGTGGAGCTGTCAGGGAGCGATAAAGGCCAAGAGGTGCCAAAGACCATGTACACTTCAAAGTGGTCTATAGAGCATGGGTTGTTGTTCCCATGTCTACCTCCAGACCCCGTGTCTCCTGCCAAGCATCCCCGCTCACGCTGGACGGCCCCCTGCAGACCGCATAATGCCACGACATATACACGTCATTCATTCACAAACACACCCCTGTTTCGAATTCTTTATAACCCACTTCATATTTCTAATGAGAACTTCTTTGCGCTTTGCTAGTCAACCCGTGAAGGTGCTGGTTATCTGCTCTTCGTCTCTGTGAACTTCCGTGACCACTTTGAGCAAACTCGTCAGTTTGCAACCTGTGAACTGCTCCCTGTTCTACGACAAGAAACTACTCTGATCCCTGCATCTAACTGTTTGTTCGTCAAGGTAAGTCCATGTACCATAATCATTTTGCGTCCAATTTTTTAATTTATATCTATTTGCTAGTAGTCATCAAATTGCATCCATGTTTTCTTTTCGTTCACGACAGTACATGCAAGGAACTAGTCACATGTTCTGAGTTTAGTCAAATTACTTTTTCTATTTTTTGAAAGTTATTGAAATACTTATCCGCATGTGAATAACATGTATAGTTCCAAGAACCAAAACGGACCTTGCATTGAACCTTTTATGTGTCATTTAATGTTTTAACACATTGGTATTCATAGAGAATTGTTGATCTTTACTTTTCAGAACTTTCCATAATGCCTGCCTGTTCCATTGGCGGTTGCCCTTCGAAGACCCATAACAAATCTGAAGGTACTATAATGCATGTTTTCCCTAAGACAATAGATCAGATAAGAGAATGGGTCCGATATTGCGGATATCCAGCCTCTGAGATAGAAAGTAGAGTCCTAGAAGTCTTTGCGGACAAGAGGGGTGATCGATACCGCATCTGCAGCAGGCACTTTAGCCCAGACATGTACTCCACATCATTGCTAATAAGGACGAAAACACCGCGAGCGAGGCGAAAATTGCTCTCAACCGCTATTCCCACTCTATTCGTCCACATCCCTCCACTGGTGAGTCAAGCTTACGTATTTATCTCTCGGCATTGCGGTAGTGTGTAGCATTAGCTAACAATAATTTCCCCATTTATGTAACCACTCAATATGAAGGCTGAAGATTCTCCATCCGTGTCGTTATTGCAGTCATCAGCCACTTCAAGCGCCTATCGGGTAATCTTACTTAGCTATTCTGACACTGACTTGTTTTAGGCATGTAAATCAATAGTTTTAATTGATTGTGTAATTATTTTACCTAATGGTACACCACAGTACTCGTCCTCTAGTCTTTGTTTTCAGTTATAATTATTGTTATCCAAAATAATGCAAGTACTGTCTTTCAGGGAGATGCTGAGGAGTCCAACGCATTGACGACAACCGTAGATGTCACTCAGATGCTCGAGGTACGTTTCCGGACAGTTCCATCGATGGAGATCATCAGATCTTGCATTCTTGTAGCGTGATTGTTACACACAATGTTTCTTTCGTTTTTAGTCATTGGTATGTCCTTCTGTCGTCGCCCTCCTATGTGTCTTCTTTTTTCAATATTGTGTTCATTACTAATGAAAGTCCTATGTTTCAGGGAGTCGATGGAGCATTAGTCCAAGAGGAAGGGGGAGCATGCAGTTACGGGTCGGCGCAACAGCTTGCAGAAGTGTGCACCGCAGTTACAGCGTCCCTTGATGTTCTTATGCATTTCGAGGTATGGATACTGACAGATCAATCATGCGAGATCAAATGACGTGATTACATCCGCTATACTTCCTTCTTTATTAACGCAAGTACTATGTTTCAGGGAGCTGACGGAGCTTCTTCAACAAGAACATCACCCCTAGTAGTTGATGCAGATCTCTGGGTGGTGACACTTCCAACGATGGAGCAAATCGAATCATATTTGGATATCCATTATTTATTTTAGACAACTGATCATTTGTGCAGGTCTATTTAGATGAGCCGTTGACGCCTGCAGAAAGTTTATGTTCTTTTAAACAAAATAGAAAACCATACTAATGCAATTACTGTGTTTCAGGGAGTTGCTGAAGCGTCATCTTCAATAATATCATCAATGGAAGTCTATGCGGAGCCCGAGGTATGGATCTTGACAGTTCAATCTAACTAGATCAACAATGCGTGAACTATTGTCGTTTGAATGTTCTACACAATGCGTTCATTCGTGTTTTGCTATTGAGATGTACGTATGGGTATTGGTCCCCAAGTACATTTTGTGTTTTCAATATTATTATACATACTAATGAAAGTTCTATGTTTCAGCGAGTCGATGGAGCCTCAGTGAGTGATGGATGTGCTTATCATGAAAGTATAGTCGTTGCAGCGCGAGAGGAAGTGGAGACATGCACACACGAGTCGGAGCAACAGCGTCCAGATGTTGAAGTTCGAGGAAAGAAAGTTTCAAAGAAAAGAAAGCAAAAGAAGGTTAGTGTCCTGTTCACTATATTATGTTGTCTTTCACTGTCAATAGTTCAATACTGTAAGTTGTGTTTAAACTGAACATCCCTTTTCTAATCTGTCCTCTAGTTGCGAGTGGGTGTACGAACTAGATCTACACAGACAGTGAAGCGAACGAGAGATGTTGCTTGTCAAACCTTTTGGCAGGGACTTGAGACTGGAGATGCATCGTGCCAATGGGAAGAATATGAAGTGATTGACAACGGAGCTATACCACCACCAGCCATTGATAGTGAATGTCCTCCTGGTAGTTTGGATGCAGTCGTAGATCAATTCACAGAATCCACACCCGCAAAAAATAAGAGCACGCGAAAGTTGAAGACATTGTTTTTTTCTCCCATCTCCGGACAAGGAACAGATGTTGCAATGGAAGAGAATGAAGTGGACGACAATGAAACACCATCAATATCACTCAGCATAGCGGAAGACGATATCAGAGATTGTACCTTTCATGCGAGTGACATGTCCTCAACGTTACAGGCCGAACCAGCTGGGATGCAGAGTGACAGTATAAGGAAAGAGGCCAAATTCATTGTATTCGATAGCTGTTTGATGGATATTATTATGATGATGAAATGTGGGCATTGGGTTGGTGGGGAAGTATGTGGGGAGCCATTGATTAATGTGACTCGTGCAATTCGAGGCACTAACCTTAAAATACATGCCACCTGTACACAATATCATCCGTTCGCATGGTCTGCACAACCCATGCTGGGGCAACTGCCAGCAGGCAATCTACTTTGTGCAGCGGCCGCACTTTTTAGTGGTTCAAGTTTTAAAAAGTTACAGTATTTCTTTCAGTTTGTGGGAATCCATTTCATTGCGAAAAGTCAGTTCTACAAATACCAAACCGATTATCTATTTCCAGCCATCAGCGAAGCTTGGAGAATGGAAAAAATGTCAATGGAAAGTACATTCGCGGGCAAACGCTTCAGGCTAGCCGGTGATGGACAATGCGACAGTCCAGGATTTTCAGCCAAGTACTGCACCTACCACTTTCAGGACATGGAAAGTAAGAAAATTGTGAGTTCGGTGGTCGTGCAGGTGTCACAAAGTACATCCTCAGTGGCCATGGAGAAAGTTGGCTTTGTAGCATCATTGCAAGAACTACAATCGCGGGGAATGGTGATCGACCTGATAGCCACGGACAGACACGTTTCAATTGCCAAGACAATGAGAGAACAGTACAAAAATATAAATCACCAATTTGACGTTTGGCATCTTGCAAAATCAATCAATAAAAAATTGTCGGCTGCAGGAAAAAAAAAAGATATGCAAGGTATTTCACAGTGGTCCAAGTCAATCAGCAACCATCTTTGGTGGAGCTCAAAAACATGTGAAGGGTCGTTGGAAATTCTACTGGAAAAATGGCGGTCAGTAATGTTGCACTGTAGCAACGTACATCGATGGTCGACAAATGAGCATTTCCACAAATGTGAACATGGCCATTTGTCCACAGAGGAGGCACGGAAGAAGAAGTGGTTGATTCCTTCATCACCCACTCACAAGGCCATTGAAAAGATTGTATTTGATAAAACTATAACAAGAGATTTGAGGGGACTCACGGAATTCTGCCACACAGGAGATTTGGAGGTGTTCCACAATATGTGCCTAAAGTACAGGCCCAAAAGATTGCATTTTGGCATGGAAGGCATGATAAATCGGACTCTTCTAGCGGTCTTGGCACATAACCATAATGTTGGCCGTCAACAAAGTAGGACGACCGGAACTTTAGGGACGCTTCGCTACAATAAGGCCTTCACTAAAAGAAGTAAACAATGGGTGATCAAACCAGTGTTTGAGGATATGCAATATGAGTTTATTGAGAGACTTATCGTAGATGTCCTCGATAGGCACATACATGGAGTGGTGAACGAACCTATGCAGGGGACAACTGCATTGCCACCCAACATTGCCTCTGTTCCATGTCCACCTAAAGCAGAGCTCATTGAGAAATACACATCACGGTTTAAATGATTGTAATTCGATTGTCTGTTCTCTCGAGTCTCCTCATGTTGCAGGCCCATTGCAATTAAACCAAACAGTAATATAAATCATTTTTACAAAAATTATAGAATGTTTCCGTATTACAAACACATGGCCGACCCATAGGGACAATAAAAAAAAAGGCACGCAGACAAGATGCCCTTACACTAACTGGAGCTAACTAGAAATGTGTGCTCGCTCAAAGTGAAGGTCAGCTGCTTTGATGTTTTGCTCGGGTGGCGGAACGGCCCATGACCCAATATAAGGTTCTATTGTGATTTGACCTTGACAGGCCGGGACCATCCTGAAAGACTAAGAAAAGATAATGAATAAAATTTCAGAAACGAAACGATGAGCCACGTTCATTAGAAGAAGTAACGTCGGCAAAGAAGGAGTGGTGTTTCGGGTCTGCCCTACACAGAGACACAATGGAAAATGCAAATATAATGTAAGTAACTTTTGATGAGTTTATACCGCAATTTCATTACTATACAGTGGCTTTAAAGACGGGTTCAGTTGTACTTGTTCGTTCTATGTGGCATAGTGTTTTCTACCGCGCACTATCTGGAGGAGAAACATCTGCTTTTACTGAAGCACCTCAAAACCTTCCTCTTTGCTTCTGCTTTCTCTCTCCCTCTCCCCTGCTACAACTGGTCCACTGTCTGCGACCTCGGTCCTGGGCCCTTCCACTCTCCACCTGCACTGCCTCCCTGTCAACCCCTGCACTGGGGGACTATCTCAGTATCCTACAGCCCCCCCTTCCCAGCACTTGTTCTGCACTTACCTTGCACTTGCCACCAGCTGGCCCTATTTATTTATTATTTTATGCTACTTACCTTGTACTCCACTCCCCCCCCTCCATGCCTCGCCACGCCTTTAAACACTTGTGTACACCCAGTAGCGCTGTCCTCGCTATGAAATGAATAATTTTAATAAGGATCTGATGGTGAGACTAATTTCATTTTTTATGTTTTTAGGTACATCATTCACTACTGTCTGTGTCACGAGTACCAGACACCGGCGGACGGCTTCTACAGCCGCCAGTTGCTTCTCCGCGTGAACAACGTTACCACCCTGACCATTTTATGGGACGATCGCCAAGTACAAGTATGCCCTTACGCGGTACTAACGGTTAGATGCAACATACCTACCGTTGTGGTGGCCTAGTGCCTCGTTGTTGGAACAGCCATGCGATTATCAGTGTGACAGAAGAGCTTATTTTTATCGTAAACCAACACCCTGTGTACTGCACACGAACATCGCTTCCCTCAAGACGAACTAATTTGGATCGAGAGCAAAGAAAAATGCAAATCGCTGAATATTCTCTAAACATTTGATGTCCAATAAACGTAGTTTGCCAAATGTACAATCTTGCCGTTTGCTTTTAAACCACGGTTTCACATTCCGAATTGTGGTGCTGTATTGTGAGATGCTCTAAGACCCTGTGTACAGCAAAGGACCATCGCGTTCCTCAATACGAACTTTTTGGAACATGAGCAAATAAAAATGCAAATCGCTGAATATTCTCTAAACATTTGATGTCAAATAAATGTACTTTACCACATTTACAATCTTGCGGTTTGATTTCAAAGTACAGTTTCATATTCCGAATTGTGGTGCGCTGTATTGTGAGCTGATCTGTGTTGATTTCCGGGGTCTGTGTGGAGTCGCGTAGAAGACGCCTGGGCGCGTTTGCCTACGCAGCTCAGTCACGTCACGGATAGAGGCGGGGAATATGAATGTTTTGATAAAGTCTGTTTCAGGGGCGGGGGATTTGATTTAGTGCCGCAAAGGCAGGTGAGCCAGGTCGATGCGGCGGAATGATAGGATTATCACAAAATGGAGGCTGATTTCGAGTGCGATAATGGGCGAAAAGTCGGGTAAGGTCCATAGGAAAGTTTCCTACGATCTACCGATTTATGCTTACAAACACATGGCCGACCCGTAGGGACAATAAAAAAAAAGTCCCGGAACTATCCTTTAAGCCATACACCTAGGTATTTGAACAAATTAACTTGTTTAATTGGTGTGTGGGCAAGAAACAATTTATTGTGGTTTTTCTGCCTGTTTTACCCTTATTTATTTCCAATGCATTCCTCTTGATGTAATCTTGGAGGCTGTCTAGCTGTTGCTGAAGGCTGACTGGGGTTTGATCTGTCAGGAGTAAGTCATAGAGTAAACGATTTAACAGGATGCCACCCACAGTTGGTGGGAAATATCTGAGTGAGGCCTGACGTTGCTTAATGTCTGCCAGAAAGAAGTTGAACAAAGCCAGGGCCAATGGGTATCCCTGTTTTACTCCTCTTGCAGTTGGGATTTCGGCGGATATATAGATTTTGGGTACTTCTGCGTGGCCAGTTTTTCCCACAGGCGGTGTTGAATCACTTGGTTAAATGCTTGGACCAGGTCCAAAAGGCCACGAAAATCTTAGATTTACCTTCTCATACTCTTCCTTTATGCATGGTAAGAAGTAATGTATTTACTGCTGTGCCGATACATTTAACCAAGCCAGTTTGAAAAGAGTTCCTGTACCCAGTCATAGAGGACCATTCATGGAACTGCTGTAAGAGCAGTGTGCCAAAGATCTTTCCAATTACGTCCAGTGGGGTGATGGGGCAATATTGGTCTTTCTCGCTCCCCCTTTTGGAAATTGTGACCACTTTCACCTTCTTCCTGGAGCTTGGATTTTGGTGAGATAGAATAATCTGGACGAAAAATGTGTGTATGAATTAGGCCCATTCCTCCGGATGTTCTTTTAGCATGGAGTTTGTTAAACCATCTGGGCCAGGTGCTTGTTTAGTTTCTGGATTATACCTGCAATGTCTTGTACGTTGTGTTGGATATCCAAGGGTCCAAGCATGGTGGTTAGGTCTTGCATGGCAGTAGAAGTCTCTTTTGCACTATTTAGTTGTGAGAAATGAATTGCCCACTCTTGTTCACTAACACTGATCAGCTGTAGGTCAAAAGTATTGCTTCCGACAGACTTGACTAAGGCCCAGAAGTCGTTAACCTTCCCTCCACAGATCGCTTTCAGCATTGTTTCGGCATCATGTTGATAAATTGTTGATCTGTACGATAGGAGCCATTGTTTGTAGATCTTGCCGGCGGTGCTTGCTTTGGCTTGGTCATCCGGATGATTTGATCTCTTTGCTGCATGTGTTGCCTTGCTCAATACTTTCCTTTTTTTCACCAGCAATGCATCGAAATCATGGACTCTATTTATAGGCTGGGGTTTTTTACTCTGTTTTTCTCTGCGCCAACATTCTAGAACCAGGGTGTACTCCAGTTTGGAACCCCCGCGTCCAAAGTCTGTTGTGAGTTTGTTAATGGTAGCCTTAACCAGTTTTAGTATGGTTCCTCTGTGCATTCAGACACTTCCGCGAATGTTCTTTGTCGATCACCAGCCGACAAGACGGTCCATTCCATATAGAGCAAGTTGTGATTGCTATTTGTCGTCCTTACAACCCCCAGGTTGCATGTGGTGGTATGTCCCCTTGAGGTGGCCGTTTAGCATATGCATGTCTCTAGAGGCCAATAGTGATTACCATAGAGTGCCTCTTGTCATCCTTGTTCCCTGCCTTTGGTGCTAGTTGGACATCCTTCATGCATCTTGCATTTAAATCGCCACATATGATGATATGCAGGGTATGCTGGTTGATATATGAATCATCAATCAAGTTGGCCTGCATATCGATAAAGGACTCATTTGAGATTGCTTGTGGGTTCCAGTAAAGGTTAATTATAACCATTGTAGATGGTTTATTTTGGGCTTGTGGTTTCTGAGGCGTGTGCCACCCAATTAACAGTTCTTGAGCCAAGGTGCTTGATGAGATTGATTTAATAAGGTTGAGATTGCTCCCTAATTTTACCACCGTTAATAGACCTGATGCGGTTCTCCCTTTTTTACCTATTACTGCAGGGCTCAAGGAAAGTTCGTAGCCATCATGTGCTGTTTTTTCACATAGTCAACTCTCCTGGAAACACATCAGGTCATAATCTCCCAAGTTTACATCACTGATTTCTGTAAGAGGTTTGAAGCTTCTGGTGTTCCATGAGGCCATATTTAGTCATGTTGTCTTGGTCCCATACAGGGTTCTACAAGATCTCTTTGAAACCTGATGATAAGGCTTCTTGAGTGGCTACGCTTGATCATGATGCACTATGGTTTTAACATTTCGGGCTTGGAGTGGACACTGGTCCGGTTTGATGGTCACGCTCAAGTTAGGCCCTGGGCCCTCGGTACTCGAACTGTGTGTAGGTGGTCAAGGAAGTGCTGTGAGGATCTTGAATCCAGTTCTCCCTGGGGAGCTTGAATGTCGGCACTTCCTGCTGGTCCTATCTCTCTTGTGGCTATGTTTCGTTAGTGAGTGACAACACAGCAGTCTCCCTAGGTGCCTTCACCTCCGTTAAATCAAAGCCCAGCATTAGCAGGCGTTCAGCTTTGTCTCTCAGCATACCATTGATCACAGATGAAGTAATATGGCTGAAAATGCTGTCTGTGCGTTGTTCGTACCCAAATTCGATGATCATCTGGTCTTTTGACATCAATTGTCTTGGATTTGGAATGGAATGAAGAGGTTCCTTGACAGTTTTTCTGTTAATTATCAGATCATCTTCTTTGTCAAGAATTCTCTCAAGTTTCAGAGAGCACGCCTTTTGGTCTTGCAGATTTAGTCCCATAGTTATGTGACGGACTGTGGGGGTCCCTGTTTGGCCTCTGAACCGATGATCTTTTCATAATCGGTGATTTTACTTGGGTTGAATTGGGGCTTCTGGTAGATGAGGGATTGTTTCCCCTTTCAGGGTTTTTGCATCTGAGAATTGAGTTTTTCACAGAAAAAAAGCAAGACCTTGTTTGGCTTTTGTTCTAGTAGATTATAGGCAGTATGTTCTGAGCTTGTCGTTTTTTCAGAAGGTAGACTTGATGGCTCACGCAAGTGTGTAAGATTCAATTTGCAAAAACCCTTCTTTCTTTTCTCAGACAGAGTTAGAAAGCATGTAGTGTCATGGTCTGGGAATCGATAATGAATTATATCAGTCTTAGTTGACTTTGGCTGAGTGGTCTGGGTGTTCACATTCTCCCCAACAAGTTCAGAATCTGAATCTTTAATTGAGTACGTAGATAAGTTCATCAGTGCTTGCAGCGTTGTGATATCTTTTTTATCTTTTGGAGGAAGTTCCAGTAGTTCTGCATCTCCCTTGCCAACAATCATTAAAGGTTGTTTAGGAGGAAGGTAGAGTTTTAATCAGTATATTTTTCCTGAGAGCAGGTTTCGACAGGGCCTTCAGGCCGGTTTGTAGATAAATGGCTCTGGTGGTGGGCCGCAATATTGCGCTTGAATGGTTTGCCGCACCAATTTTTTCGATCTTTCTGGTTGTTACTCTTGTTCAGCATCTGATAGAAGGTGCAGAAGTCAGAGTTGGTTGTGCCAGGTGGTCCTTGGTCATCTTTCTGGATTGTATCCACCTCCTTCTCCAATAGCACACATAGCCCTTTAGATGCTTTTAAGGGGCCAGAGAAAACGCCCTTCATTGATGGTTTCATATGAGTGAGGTTGACGCTGGCCATTTCTTCATCAGTTAGGTCGACTTGCGGGTGGACCCGGGGGGGTCTGTGTGGCTTGATGGTGCAGTGATGGGGGGGTAGACGTTTTTATTGAGTTAGCGCTGCTGGGTAGGATGTATGAAATTCTGTTAGTAGTATTTCTCGACTCGTTGGCCGTGATATTGCCTTGCATGAATATAAGTTTGGAGTGCTTCATCGCCATCAATGTGGTCTGGTCCTTAAATTTGTCGTTCATAGACTCATAATGTTTAGTGAAAGGTGCTAGGGCTATGGTTAATGTAGACATCATTGTTAGCAAATCTGGTTTGTTTTTTCTGGGAGAAGATTGAGTTTTTTCTGCCCCTTTGCCGTTTTCCAATACGTTTGAAGTTGAAAGGTCCAGACTCGAGTTTAACTTTGTCATTGGATTTTGAAAATCCTGTGAGCGGCCTCTTCAACGTGCTTGCCATTTCTGGGCAGGAGTGGAAAAGTCATTTCCCGCTGTGGTTGACCGCGTCTGGTGGGCTGATGGCCCCACTGTAGCACCCTCATCCCTGTTTTCTTTTTTTTTCTTTTTTTTTATTGGTAGCATGGGTCTAGGGGCCAGAGTGGAAAAATTGTATCGCGCAGTGGTGGACTACCTCTGGTGGATTGATGGTCGTGCCGTGGCCCCCTCATCTCTTTTCTTTTTTCTGTTGGAGACGTGGGTCAACGGGTCCTGGTTAATTGTTGTGTCCATGTTTCAGGTTCTCTGTCCATGGCCGGTAATTCCGTAATAGAATGTGAACAGGTTTTTGTTGGGCTGGAACTAGACAATGTATTTCCTCCGCCTTGTGAGCTTCTGTGAGTCCTTTGTTTCCCGCATTCATCTCCACTTCATGTGTGAAGAGAGATGTGGAGGCAAAAACTTGTTGTATGTCTGGGTGTGTTTGGTTCTCTCTTTGTTGAGCCAAGTTGCTTTGGTCTGGGTTGGAAAGGGTGAGGGGGCTCACATTTCCTGCATCAGACTCCTTGGTCCTGGATTTGGGGACATCAGCCGCGTCTGCCATGGTGGGGTCCACTGTACCTTCAAACATTTCAGCATCGGACAGTTCGCTTGAAATTGTGATGTCAATATTTCTTGGTGATTTGGGGTGACATTTTTGTGCATGGTCTGCTTCCATTTGGGATTTTTTTGCGATATATTCTTGGGGGCCTGTATTGATTTCGCCCTATTACCAGTGTTTGATTTTGACTGAATGAAAGGGGGCAGGAGGGATGCCTTTTTTGTAGTCCGTGAGTCAGTTAGATTTTGACTGGTAGAGCGATCCGGGGGTGATGATTTTCTTTCCAGTATTCTTCCCAGTCGTCGCTCATACCAATTGACATTCATCAGGAGCTCTCGGCTCCAAGGTTGTGACCAACGCATCAGAGGAGGCCTCTCTCTCCATAATATCAGATATAAAAGCTCCGGACCTCTCTTGGTCCATGTCATGTATTGTATCCATGAAGGCTGTATTGAGCATGTGATGTTTAGATGTGGTTAAAGGAACCTCCTGTGGGGTATCTAGATCAAGTGGGTAGGGACTGTGCATCTGTACCCAAGTCACGAACTGTGACTTATTGAAGAATGGAGTGGCCACTAGAGCACCCCGCTCCAGGTCTATATCTGAATCCAGATCCGGATTTTGAGAGAGTTTTTCGTCCGTGATCGGGAGCCCTTCCCCACCCTTATGGGTCACAGAATTTGCACTGCATCTGATTGAGGGGAATCATGGAGCTGCTGGTGAGTTCCCCTTCTCGAAGTTATGTGGGGAGTGATGAGGTGCCTTCCACCCTTCCTTATCAGCCAACGGCCGCATAGAGGTCATGCTCGAGCCAGCATGACCCGAACACAAAGGAGTCCAAACGGGCAGAAGTGCGAAGGGTCTCTGAGAGATTCTGAGTGTGGGACTCGGTCTCAATTGGTGAAAATGTGGCTCTTGCTTGTGTGGCCGAGTTGTGTTGGGGTGTATAAGAAGGTAATTGCATAGTTGACGATAGTAGTGATCGCTGGGCTGAAATAGTTGATGGCTTGTCGGAACGGATCAGGGAGATGTTTAGTATAGAGGTTATGTGAGCTCACTTACCTGTTGCTGTTGTTGCCTCGTCTTTAGGTGGAAGGGAAGGCTATGTGGATGATGCCATTGCTGTGGGTTGGGGCAGTGAGAGGTCACCTTCTTTCGATAGCCTGGAGCTCCGAAGGGTCCGGCCCTAATCCATCCCGCCTTCCAGCCCAGACTTTGCCCAACTACGCTCCAGGTAGCGTTTATGAATGAATGAAAATCTTCTCTTACATCACAATAGAGGAAATGGAAGAAACACTGCGCAGACTGTGACCACCTCGCCTCCAACTCCGCTCTGCTCCAGGTAGCGTGTATGAATGAATGAAAGTTTCCTCCTCCAGCACAATAGAGGAAATGGAAGAAACACTGCACAGACTGTGCCCAGCTCACCTCCAACTCTGCCAAGCTACACTCCACGTAGCGTTTATGAATGAGTGAAAGTCTCCTCCTCCAGCACAATGGAGGAAAAGGAAGAAACACTTTGCAGACTGTGCCCAACTCGCCTCCAACTCCGCTCCGCTCCACTCCAGGTAGCGTTTATGAATAAATTAAAGTCTCCTCCTCCAGCACAATAGAGGAAATGGAAGAAACACTGCACAGACTGTGCCCAACTTGCCTCAAACTCCCTCGTTAATTTTGAATATTAGTCCAACATTGCTTGTCTATTACGATTATATTGTAAGTCGTTTTTAATATTAATTAATGTCTGTTGCCAATACATTGTATGAGATAAGTCTATTGCAACATTGTTATATTTGATATAATGTTTTATGGATTGCAGAAATAAACATGTTCTACTACTAGACTTGGAAATCAGAACTATTCTTTGCTGGTTTTCCATTAGTCGATCCTGCAGATCTTTAACAGCTGTTTTTGTCGTTTTAACTTATATTCCTTTCATTTTAAATCGTGTTCAGTTCTCAACCATATCCCCTAATTCATATATCTGTGTCATGTGTGCTTTATTCTTTCTCGATATTTTGGTTTGCATTAGAGCATTATAATTTGCCAGTGCAGTTACTAAAATGTTGACTATTGTTTCTGTTATTTATTTTTTAGACCTTTTCCATGATTGATGGCTGATGCATTGGTAGTGGAAGGGCTATATTCGTGCCCTGGATTCATTGCCATGCAACTTGAATTTCAATGGGCTGTCTTTGAATTTTAAACTAACCTACACACATGTAGATTGTTTGTGAATGCCACAACTAACAGTTCCATCAAAACCTCCAATAAGCCGTGAATTATGAAGGGTTTGGGTGGACTGAAGTGCAATCCCATCAATGATGTATGTGCAGACAGCTCAGCCCTATCCTGTCTCCTGTGCACCTAATTCCGTGCTCATGGGACAGAATAGAGGCTCTGTAATCTCTCTCTCTTCCTGCCTGTTACAGGCAGTGTGTGTGGTAAGCTCTCTGACAGCTCCTTCACTATTATGAGCAAGCAGGGACAGGGCAAGGCGAAGGGAGGCAGCTGATGCTTGCTGTCTAGTTTCTAGGTGGTTAATGGGCCACCATCTCTGCTCGGTTGCAGTGCTCTAAGTGGGTGGGAGCGGTTGGGAGCGGTGCCCCTTTACTTTTTTTTCTTTTAAAAAAAATGTTTTACAGTTCTTATATTTTTACTTTCAAAAGAAACCATTCCGGAATGGTTTGTTTTAAAATAAAAGTGGAGGAAGAAGTTGAAACATGCACTTCAGTGCTGTGCACTGAACATTCCCTTAAACAACAGGTGTGTTTTTGTTGGGGGGGGGGTTGGATTGAGCATGACAGGGGGCGTGGCGATGGAGTTTGTGGTGAAAGGCTGCAGGCCAGCAGGGAACATAGTTCTACTACTTCTTTTCGTACACTTCGACCACTGCTCAGAAGAGTTGCATGCACCTGTGTAGAGGAGGGTACAGAAGACTGTTCTAGGCCAGTGTATGTGTGGTGGGTGTATGTGAGTGGGAGAGAGAAAGAGAGCGAGCGAGTGAGGGAGAGGGAGAATCCAATGGGTACACAGCGTGATCCGCTCCTTTACCATCAGAAGCTAAGCAGAGTTGATTTTGTTAAACAGGGAAGCAATCATAGCCTTCATTAGGGCAGCAATAGTTCAATGTGCAATAACAGTGCAGTATGTGCGGATATTTCTACGTCTAATTGTGTGTGGGTGTTTGTGTATCAGCGGACGGACAAGGGCGAGGGAAGGGGCCATCAGTGTTATGAACAAGTGAAAGGGGCAGGGATAATGTGGCATGGTCTGTTCTTGGGCCAAAAGACATGTCATGGCAGAGATTTGTGGCAATGGACGTGTCATGAAGCCATTTCCTGTCGAAATGTGTTTTATATAAGGAAATCGGCGGTAATGATATGTGGCATAGACAGTTCTCACTAATATGGGTGACATATGGCAGTTCTATGGTGATGGGCATGACATATTGCAGTGATGGGGCAATGCGAATGAAATGCAGCAGAGCGGGTGTAATTGGGCATGGGATGAGGCATTAATGTGAGAAACGTGACAAATATAAAGCAATCCAGGCATGGCCAGAAGTGGAGGAAATGGACGGTGCTTTCGGTAGTTACTGTGGCAGTGGCAGTATTGGGTATTGTGGACCATTGAGGGGCAATCTGAAGTTACAAGGGCAGCTCTGGGCCAACCAGTCTGGCATAGGGCAGGTCTGGATGTAATCTGAGCAGCAGTGAGAAAATCAGGAGTAATGCGAAGTGGCATGGGCATTGCAGGGGCACTGTACATAGCATTTTGCAGCTCTTGGGGAAATAAACATTGCCTGGGGCAGTTATGGGACCAATTTCAGTTGCATGGTTGAAATCTGAATAAGAAGTCACATTTGAAAGGGGATTAGTGTGCAGTAGATGTGGCCACAGGGTCGTTTTGAGGACAATGAGAGTTGCGTGGTACAAACCAGAGGCAATGTGAGGTATCAAAGGACATTCTTAGCACAATGGATTTGAACGGGACAGTTCTGGGGGAAATTGACCTGGCCCAGGGCAATTATGAAGGCATTGAGAGTGCTATGGGAGTAAATGGGGGGCCACTATGAAGCAACGGGAGCAGTTCCGAGACAGTGAACATGGCATGGGACAGTTCTGGGTACGACATGAACGATATTAGGTGCATGCGTAGGAAAGGTAGCTTTGGGGGAACTGGCATGGATTGGGTACGTTTTTGATGCAATTTAGATGGTATCTTGACAACGTGCTTAGCCAGGAAAACACTTTTTGTATATGCACATACGTTGCCCCAGGGACACTGAGAGACTTATTAATAAAATGTCACACCAATGTAACGTCCGACAATGTGTTTTAACTTGACTTACAATATTCTGGTGCCAGTGCACCTTTCAGCAAGACAATGGGCCTCATTACACGGTAGGCGGTGGACCAAGGTGCTAGTAGCACCTTGGTCCATGCCGGTAAAATACCGGCACCGCCTTGAAGGAAAGGGGAATTACCGCCCTATTCCAAGGTTGGCGGGGCGGTAATTCCCCCTTCCCCCATTGCCCTTCCCCATTCCCATTTTTGCCCCATAGGGCATAATGGGAATGGGGAAGGTGCTAATTACGGTACCGCAAATTGCGGTAATTAGCGTAATTAGCACCCTGGTCCCTACTAAAAAGCAGGCGTTAAAGTACCAACCCGCAAAGGGGCCTCGTAGTAAGGCGGTAAGGGTTAACGGTCACCGGTACCATTACCAGAGACCGTTAACCCTTACCGCATTCCGTGTAATGAGGCCCAATGTGTTCACAGGGACGACAGGGCATTTACATATTACGACTGGCTCCAACATTCTCAGATGGAAATCTAGATTTAGGGCCTCATTACACGGATGGCGGTGGACCAAGGTGCTATTAGCACCTTGGTCCATGCCGGTAAAATACCGGCACCGCCTTGGTGCAAAGGGGAATTACCGCCCTATTCCAAGGTTGGTGGGGCGGTAATTCCCCCTTCCCCCATTGCCTTTCCCCATTCCCATATTTGCCCCATAGGGCATAATGGGAATGGGGAAGGTGCTAATTACGGCACCGCAAATTGCGGTACCGTAATTAGCTCCCTGGTCCCTTTGCCGGTTTCTTTTTAACGCCTGCAAAAAGCAGGCATTAAATTCCCCAACCCGCAAAGGGACCTCGTAGTAAGGCGGTAAGGGTTTACCGGTACCGGTAAAATACCGGTACCGGTAAACCCTTACTGCCTACCGTGTAATGAGGCCCATAATGTATGATAACATATTTACAAACATAATGTTGGAATTGTACTGTTGAGATTTTCACAAATTCTCTGTGGGAAATGTACGCGACATCTAAGTATGCATTTGCAGGTAAAATACTGGCATGTCATTTTTGAGACTCATTAACATGTTCTAGAGGTTTATGCAGCAACATTGGCATGATTCATTCAGGATTGCCATCATCATCACTTGTTGGCAGCAATGTAGACACCAGCATGATAATGGCCCTCATTACAACCCCGGCGCTAAACCATGGCGCTATTAGCACCATGGTTGGTGCCGGTGTTGTAACAAGTCCGCCATGGTGAAATGGGGAAATACCGCCCCATTCCAAGGTTGGCGGGGCGGTATTTCCCCATTTCACCATGGCCCTTCCCATTTTCGCCCCATAGTGCTCAATGGGACTGGGGAAGGCGCTAAGTACGGTACCGCAAATTGCGGTACCGTAATTAGCACCAATGTCCCTTTGCGGCACCCTACTTTAACAGCTGGTAAAACCAGCCGTTAAGGTCGGATCCCGCAAAGGGACCTCGTAATCAGGCGTTAAGGGTTTAACGACACCAACACCTTTTACGGCGCCGTTAAACCCTTAACGCCAGGGTCGTAATGACCCCCAATGTGTTTGCATGGGCAACAGTGACATAGAGTTGTCAAGACTGACCTTACACTATTCTGGGCGCAACTAGATGTGTCCACATTACCGCCAGAACATGATAATGACAGTGTAATATTGTCCATGCTATTGTTGCCCAAGCCAACTCCATTATAAGCAAAACTTTAAAAGGTACATGAACATGTAGCTCCCCAAAAATACCTTTAATGGCAATGGCAGGCTTACCTGGTGGGAAAGTACTAGCAGGAACAATCACGCCTAAAAAAGCCTACAGCCAAAGGACATTGGACAGCACTTAGTGCTATGGCTGTATTAGCATTGTTGGTAGATGTGCTATATGAGTGGTTGCATGATGCTGGGTATTTCTGCCTTCAGTCTAAATTTAAAAATGGTGAAGAAACGCTTGGTTTTGCTGGTTGCTGTTTCCCCACCACCAATTGTGCTGAACTTTAGAACCATAACTGCAGGAACATGAGAATACAACGCCCGGAAGTGCACTCTTTGGTTCAATCCATTGTAGCTCCCTGAAGCTGCTCAAAAACCCATCACAGCCAGAATCTGCACCACCCAGTGACAGATTGGGAGAATCCAGGAAAGCAGTTTATATTGGAACACATGTGGCAAAAATGTACATCACTGCTTCAGAGAGCCGTATGAGGGAACAGATCTCATCTGTTACTCATCTGTAGATTGAATATAAGGGTCCTACCTTTGATGTGGAGTGGCAGGCTGTGCTGTTACACAATCCAAGGCTATACAGTAAGCTTTTGACTTGCTCTTTTGTGGGTTATCCCATTCTGCTCTCCTTCTGAACACCCATCAATGTAAAGGTGCTTTGTTATCCCTTCCCACTGAAGCCGTCTTGATTTGTTTCATGACAAACAGCACTAAAACATCAGGGATCTGGGAGCTAACAGGGTAGCGAGAGGGTGAACAGTTTCGTAGAAATCATGGCGGGAAACAGTGGGGAGCAGATCTCCCAGTATTGTCCCTACCAAAGGTATAGACAACCTGTTTTACAATATAGTTAGGAGTCTATTTCAATTCAAAAGGGATGTTGGGGAGGACCATGAAGATATAAATACATTTCTTGATAATATGCTTATTTAAAAAATAACCTATGTTATCATCATATGAAGGAAGTGGGAGAGAGAACTTCAGATGAAAGATGTTATGTCTGCTCCTTAATACCGTATGTCACGAATGAAGCAAGGGCATTTATTTCCAGAGAGATGGCTGCATATGATGCAATATGTCTCAGTCATCTAGCAGCGTGTACAACCAGGGGGCAATTCTAATGAAAATGGGCAAATTTATGTTGGCGATCAAGAGGAACATTTTCATTTGAAGATACTTATGTGAAGACAAAAAGGATGGAAAGTGGGATGGAGTGGACAAGCAAAAAACATATATATCCATCCCAGATTGGAGAACGAATAAAAGTTATCGAGATGAGACGATGGACTGCTCAGATATGACTGAACGAGCAGGAGAGCCAGGATGGTCGGAGATACCTCAACTATTGTTCTATGGACGTGCTGCCAACAGTACCGGATGGGAAAAAGGACTATTATCCTGCCCTGCACACTTATCGAAGAAGGAACGAGTAGGCAATGTGCAACTAGTGAATGACAGATGCCCAGAATCAATGGCCAAGTATTCCAAGTTACTAACATGGGTCGACAAGAAGCAGGACCAGTATCTATAATACCATTGAAGAATGCAACAACATGCTTCAAGAATAGAGCCTCAGTTTTGGTTTGAGAGAACATAGGATGTGGACAGACAATCAGGGTCCCAGAATGAATGGAGGAACCACTGTACTGATGGATTGATATTGGGCCTGTGGATCCAGAGCTTGCATACAGTTGCCTATGACTTGGGGAGGAATTTGCTCTATTGTAATGGTACCTATTCCATCATTAGTGATTCCTCAAAGCGATCTCAATATCGATGAATTTAAAAAATTCATGTGTACATAAGGAAGAAGAGGTTGCTCAACCTCTATTGCAAGGAGAAAAGTAATTATTTGTCTGCAAAATGAGTAGAGGCCTATGACAATATTCCAGATGAGCATAAACTGTCCAGGACAAGGGCAATGATAATGATATCTGTATTCCTGCCTAGATTCCAGACGGCAATAAATGCCAAGTGGCTGCAGATCACCAGATGGGAGCTGTTACAGATGATTAATGCAACAATAAAAGGATTCAATGTAATCAGTGAAGAATTAAGGGTCATGGAAGGAGGTGTGTGTGCCAAGATTGTGCCTTCTTGCTGTACATTCACACCATCCCATGATGAGGAAAATGCAACCCTGACACAAGCAATTACTATGTTGACGATTCTGCATGCAAAGATGGAAGATGAATCTGAAGAGACAGAAGGAGATGATTGGTTCTCATTCCTTTTGTCATGGATTCCAACCTGGATTGCCAATGCTTTCAAATACTTGGATCAATACTAGTGTTGATATTGCTAGAATTCTGTCTTATAAGGATCATCTTGGGACAGTGCCTAAATACAGCCAAGAAAGCTATTGGGATGAAGATAATGATTGACTTCAATGCTGGAACGGGTGAGCAGATGCAAAATGAAGCCAGTACCCATGAGAATATAAAGAAATGTACACTTGCACCTCCAGGAACCAAATTCCATTATCCCAACGATCGGAAAAGATATGAAGACGTTGGATATTCTGTTCACTATCTGTAGACTGTTGATAAATGACCTGGAGTGTGGATGAACACATAAAGAACGCAGGTCAGCTGAGGGGGTTAACAAAGATTTGGATCCCAAAAAAGAAGCAAGATGAATAGAAGAGGCTGACAAATGATGAAGAGGAGTTAAAGACCATGGAAGAAGAGAATTTGGCTGACAAATTCGACCAGAGGGGGGACTGTAGAGGAGCAGAAAGACTATCTTGCCAGTTCCCACCTGCTCATCACCGTCATATTGGAACAGTCGGAGGAAAGCAATAAATGGGACTTCCTATATAGTTCCCATAACGCATTGAGTGTATGAAAAACGGTATGCACTCAGACAGCCATAGAGAATGTACCCTTGCACTGAAAGTGTGGAAGGATGATGCACGGAAGAATGCTACATGGAAGGATGTCACGTGCCAAGATGTCAGAATGCATCAATGAATACTATGGACAGACGTTAAAGTGAGATCTGACGAAGACAAAGTGATGTCATGAAGAAGATACATGAACCTATGCTGAAGCAATATGAAAATACTTAGAAGTAACGATGTAACTGAAGCACTAAGAGTAAGATGTACATAAAGCTAAAGTAATCATGGATCTAAAGAAGATTAAGCAATGTCTGACCAGTAACTGTAAATGCACAGTAATGCATGGTAGAAGCTTGCTATAGAGGAATATATAACGTGGCCAAAGAAGATAAATGGATGCTGGTTCACATTGAACTTAGCCAAGCTACCTCAAAAACAGGACGAGGCTGAAGAATCATGAAACATAGAAAAACAGCTCTGTGTGCAAAACCAATGATAAGTCAAGGCAGACCCAGAGCTAAGGATGCTATTTTTATAGGATAAGCACAGAGCACAAAGGGTGTACGTGGATAAGCTCTGAATGTGGCACATTCTTCATAGAAGGAAGAAGAAGAAAACATCTGGTAGAGCCGAACTGCTGCTCAATTAAAAGTATACAAAGTTCATATGAGTTATAGTGGGCAAGTCTCTAGAGGCAGAGAGCAGCAATAGGACCCTGGACAATTAAATCAAGTTGCAGGAAACAGAAGGCTGAAATTGACAAATTCATGGTCTCTTCACACGTAACTCAGAAGTCAAAATCTTAGGCTATTCATTAGGCCTTAAGCTAAGATAGTGGTGTACTCACACTTCGTTGAATGTTCCAGAACAGTGCACAGACATAAGGTCAACTACAAATGGAAGACTTTGGCTTGTGGCCTACCGATGAGAGATGATGGACTAATTGGGAAAATGGGGAGTAGTCTGATGGGATTCAAACACCTTAGTTTCATTTAAGTATGAGAGGAATATATAACATGGCCAAAGAAGGAAAATGGATGCTGGCTCACATTGAACTTAGCCAAGCTACCTCAGAGACAGGCCGAAGCTAAGTATCAAAAGTCCATAGTATGGTATATTATACTAACCAATCAGTGGGGTTGCGGGACAACCTAACATGCAAAGTAGCATAGACCAATCCACTATTGTTTTGTCCGCTATAGTCAGTACTATACATATTTAGAGGTAGATCAAGGCGTGCCCTACAGATAAGGGGTAGCCAATGAGATGGTGTGTTCTATAAGTAGATATGGTAACCTAACCAATCCTTTCCCTTGATAGGTTTTGTATTTTGCCACATTGAATAACATGATAGATGACGCATATTGGGTTAGAAGACCTCCATGTAATCCAACTTCTGTGTGAGTGTGCATGCCTCAGTCCGATGATTACCAGTTTGCCCTGATGTATTACATTTATAATAAAGTAGCACTTTGCCAAATTCTTTGAGTCTGTCTGCTTATTTGGTCTGAGATCATTTTTGTAATTCCATCTAGCACAAAAGAAGTTTCACGGTGCTAGAGCACAGCATCCTCATCACAGTCATAGGTTGTGAAGGAACATTCCAGCCTTAGTTTGCCTCCTTACTCTGGAAGAGCACAAACACTTACAATTGAACCCAAATACATCGGAGCACCATCCTGTGATCTGAAGATCTACATTGAACCTCTGCAGGAAATACTGACCAACATAGACAGCAAAATAATATGCAGATGACGTGCAACTCTACCCTAAGATCAATTGGATTGATGACATCCATCAACTCAAGCACTGTCTGGCAATCATGCAATTCTGCATGTTAAACACCTGCCTGAAGCACCTACTGGAAACCATACCAAACATGTCCATGTCCAGGAATGGCGAGGGTGATGAAGCTCTATGCATTCACACCTCAAATTTCACCCAGTACACAATCTCTCTGCTTGTACCATTGACTGTGACCTCCCATTCAAATCACACATCACCAAGACTGCCTAAAACACCATTGAACCAGCACGCACACCTCCACAAAGTCTAGCACTTCATGTCCATTTTAGGTTTCAGAGCAGTCCCCCAAACCTTGGTTTTATTGCACCTGGACAGTGGCAATCTCCTACATATATGAACTCTAGAGGTCACCCTGGCCACTCTGAAAATGGTCGAACAGCCTACAGAGTGCCTCATCACGGGCTAATAACATTGTACCACATCACTTCCATCCGCAAAGAGCTGTGCAGGAAGCCTCTTCAAGCACACACAATGGTCAAGATAATAACACTGGTGATTCTGGAAAACCTTTGTGATTATCATATGTTTTTGGGAAATGAGGAGCAATTATACTCTATTAGCTAACTTCATGATTGCGATCTATTTTAGTATTGAACCTCACACATGTAATCCAAAGTACACACATTGAATGTTGCAAGTAATTATGCTGTTGGTGATGCATGTCAATCTGTTCAATCTGCTTTAACAGAAATACAAAAACATTTCCTCCCTAATGATATGTCTCAATGCACATGAAATGTTTAATAAAGACAATATTTCCTGAATTACCAGCATCCTACTTACACCTGTTTATCACCTGGTGCTTTCTCAGGGAAATTGTTTTGGTCAAGCATACAAGTCAAACAAATATGGCCACCGCATGTGGGGTGTAATCAAAGGCCCCCAAACCATCGGAACTGAAGGGCCATATGAGAAAGTCTTTCCTGACGTTACTGAAGGAAAAGCAGCATTTTAATTCACAAAGGCAGAAGAAATTCAAAGGTCCCTTTCACATGAAAAAAAGGATTTTTAAACACTGACACCAAAACGGTTTTGCATGTGTGTTTGCAATTTAAAGCAAGACATGAGAGAAATGTCCCCCTGCCAACTTAAAGCTATCAGGGAAAAGACATGGGGCCTCATTTCAAGTTTGCGTCTGGTAACAACGGTACCGGTAAGCTTGCCAATACCGTTGCCAGTACTGTTGTTACCAGACCGGCAAACTAGCGGGCATACCGGCACCCACGAGCAGGCCTTTTCAGATGCACCCCACCATTCACGAATGGTGCCGGTGCATTCGACCTCCCCATTTCCTTTGAGCCCTATGGGGCTCAAATGGGTATGGGGAGAATTTTTTTCTGGTGCCTGGGTAATTGGCAATACCCGGGTGGCGGAAAAATTAGCAAGTTCGGCGGCAGCCTGCCGGTTTTACCGGCAAGGCTGCCGCCAAACATGTAATGAGGCCCATGGTGCGTGTAACCAAGACTTAATGTATATTATGCTTCACATGTAAAATACCAGCAGGGAGAAATAAAACTTTGTTCTATGGGTCACATGAAGATTTCATTTAGGCCCAAGGCAGACCCCTTTCGCTTCTTGGTGGGCAAACCTCACAAATAACTCCCCCAATGCAAGCCTGGCTTTTACATCCCTTTTACATCCCCACACAGCTATTTAAAACTGCAATAAAGTGTGTCCTGCTGATGTAAGACCACATATGGAATAGAGACACAATAACCATATAATTTTTATTTTTATTTTTTTATTTATAGTTACAAAGTAACTTTTACAAAACAACAGGAACATTTTTATTTTTTCTTAACTTTTCCTTTGAACATATAAAGAAACATAGAAACATAGACAAGCACAACAATACTAACAAAGAAGTCTCAAGATTTCCATATAAATTTCATATAACAATTACGTACAAAATTTCATAAAATCCCTAAAAACTCAGATCTTAAAATTCTAAGAGGCCGTATGGCTAAAAATAATATTAAGATTCGGTTTAGAGTACGATCCAATAAAATACATATAAAAACACTCATCCAAACACATCAATTTCCTTACCAACAATACATATGGGTGACGATTATCATTTCCATAACACACCCAGTATGTTACATTTAGGGTTTGATACAATTAAAATTCATTGCCAGACTTTATATAAAACTATTTCATATAGTTTGACAGGGTTTTTAAACTCAGCACATTCATTAATATGGTACCAGTGCGTTGCAAGTACGTTATATAGCATTATTTCATCTGGTAATTAAAAGAATATCATAGATTGCAGCACGTTTTTAGAAATCTTATTACAATCTGTAACTTTATTCTTTTCCCGTGCAACATATCTTGACCATATACTAATGACACGCCAGTTGTGGGGTTCGTTTCCCAAACAGGTCTGGTTTATTTTCAGAGTATTTCAGTCAGCCAGCCGGGTCTCAACACGTCATAACGTGTGCTCACAAACACTGTGAGAGGAGAGAGAGAGAGCCTTCAGTTGTCAAACCGGATATTAAATTATGCCTCTTATTACAAACGATTTGTATGTATATTGGCCTACGCCAAGTTGCTTAAAATTGTACGCGAATAACTCTCTATGGCAAGGTCTTGACCATAGAAATTGATGTAAGCCGCCATCTTGAATCAAGCCTCAATTTTAGGTTAGAAACCGCCATTTTGGGGTTTTATACAGAGTCACCCTGTAATCTAAAATGGCTGTCTCGTGTGTCCTTGTTCTTGCCTTAACCTCTCCAACCTCTGTAGGGGAGTTAATGTCCAACCTGCCCTCAGGCTATATGTTAGGGTCATGTAGACCTTGTCCTTTGTTGACCTTGGGAGCCGGGGATTACTTGAATCAGCAATGTTAAACTACAAGTATACAAGAACAGGAATGCTATCCGAACATAATATGCGAAACATTGTTTGGTCTGTATTAAAACAATATGTAAAGAGTGTAAATGTTAAATTGAAGAATAATGGAGTGTGTTAGTAAATGTATTGAAAAGCAAACCGCATGCACGAGGTATGTAAATTAGGAAAGTGAACCTGGCGCGACCCTAGCCCAGTGAATGATTAACCTGTAAGAGGGCTGGACATGATTTTACAAATTGTATAAATGCGTCGATGTCCAGCTACGAAATTCTGTCACTGCTCACATTGAACCCTGCTGGTGTTCTCTGTGATGTAATGATGGCCAAATAGCTATTTGTGTACTTTGTTGAATACTGTTCAGTTTTGTAATAAAGATTCTGGGAATCTTTATAAGCCTGTGTCGGTGTATTTTCCTTTCCTCGGTGTAACAGCCGTAATATTGTATTTTTTCTGATTCCACAGATGGCGCCCAAATAGGGACCCTCAAGATTGACTTCGTCTCGTTGAAGGTTGGCTCGGCTATCGGACCGGGATCGGACGGTGCCAACAGAACCGGCCACTCTAAGACGAGAAGTGAATTCCTTGACGAAACTGCACGATCCGATCCCTGGATGGTGAGCTGTAGCCCGAGACAACGTCTTGACGAGGGTCTATATATTTGAGGTGGGTAAATTTGCCGAAAATCACCAGACACGTGGGTCCTTTGCATTGTCCATAGTAACCCGATCGGGCCTCCCAGTCCTTTGGTCAGGTGAATCGTGTCCCAATTCTTAATTTAACCCTGACAAATTTGAATTTGGAGCATTGTACTCGCGAGCACAATTATTTAACCAGGTAACACCAGCACTTTGATATGCCTGGTAAATTGTCTGCCTGCTTTAGGGCATTTTTCCGCAGCGACAGACAATCTTTGGAAGATAGCCGTCCCGCACCACAGGAGGGGTCGCCGGCATGTACTATGTACTGTAAGAAAGGTGTTGGTAGTATAGCATTTAATAATTACGGAAGAAAACCAGAGGATACAATTTTGGAGACAGAAGGAATCAAGAAATTTAATTGAACCTGATCCATTATTTAAATATCAAATTTTAATCGAGAATTAATAATAGCACTCAATAATTTTACATCGCAGGAAAGGAATTAAGAACACATAATTTCACACAGTTTCACATATAATCCATCTCATTCGTACACAGGCATCCAATAACCATTCATACATCCATCACAATAATACATGCAAGGTAAAACTTTATCCTAAAAAAGTCATAACAATTGATTTACGTATTGTCTTCATAAAAAAGAGAGAGAAAGAGATATATAATAAATATATATGAAAAGCCACAACAACAGATAGTTCAAGTGGTTATCAGTTTAGGATGGGTCACATTGATGTCCAAAGTTGACCTCATCACTGGTTTCTCAACCGGTTTCGGCGTATTTAACTTTAATTGAGTTACGCCTTCATCAGGAGAATAACAATTCAACTCTAAAAGGACAGGGAGATATACATATATGAGAGACCTCATCATAGAACCACTAGAGAAAACAAAGGGAAACCCCCAATTATCAACCAATTCATATTCATTAAAAGTGATTTAAAATCAAACACAACCTGCCCCCTACCTTGTGCCATAACTCCAAGGGGGGTACTTTGCATGCTATAAACAGTGCTACCATGATCATTGATGCCCCAAAGTGCAGAGAGAATCAACCCCTCGTGGCCAACAAGCGGACCCATTAAGTTAGTGAGAAGATGCAAATTCCCATGTATTAAACTTGCGTGATCTATTTATACAGGCAGTGTGCTATGCGAGCGCTTATAGGTCTAATTTTTAATAACTAACCTTCATGAATGAAGAGAGAGAAGGAGAGAGCTGTAAATTCCTGATATGAAGAACAGGAGTACCAGCTATACCAATATGCAATGTCCCAACACGTCTGTACTGCGTAACCGTCAGCTGAAGATATGGGAATGGTTCAATCCTCTCAGTTGCCTATGAGAGAGGTCCCTCCGACATTTGTCCCGAAAGTTGAGATTGCGGCTGCTGCTGCACGAGGTATATTAGCTGGAGAAATTCCTGCACATTACGTTTCACAGTTTGTTTACGTCCCGTTTTCAAGACAGGAAGTGAACACCATAAAGCAATCTATTCCTGATATAAGAAAAAATCTGACCGGATTCTATAAAGAAATAGAGTCGGTATTACAGTCGTCGGTATTCACTTTAAGTGATACTGACCTATTATTTCCCGTACTCCTGCCAGTTGATTTGTGGAAGCAGATTAGGACTATAGATGACATACCTGGGTTGGGAGATACATGGGATAACATGACTAAGCTGGACAGAGAAAGACCAGCTGGCGAACGACCACCTCAAGTGATATTAACCTTGCCTGATAGAATTATTGTAAAATTGAAAACTATGGTTCCAGAAAAAAGAATCATTTGGGAAAAGCTTACGGCGGCCTGTGTCCAAGGAAAGTCTGAGGGTGCTACCGATTTTTTCAATCGGTTCGAGCAGGTATTCTCGGATTTCAGTGGACAAGACTTGGGCACAGAGTCAGGGAAAAGGTTGTTTGTCGACAAATTTGTGCGTGGATTGCTGCCTGACATCCATTTACAGATTATGTCCTCTGAAAGCGCTTGGCAGGCGAAGTCCCAATCAGAAGTATTGCATATGGCTCAGTATTATGAACATCGTGTAAATACTGAAAAAGAGAAACTTGAGAAAAAAAGGGTGACATGAAAACTAAAGTTTTATTGCAGCAGATTGTTAGAAACCCTAGAGGGTGTAATCAATTTAGAGGTCAGTACATTCCACAGGGAATGGCTCCCTGTAACCATTAACCAGTGTGCCTATTGCCGGCAGGAAGGCCACTGGCGCGCACAATGTCCGACCTTACAGCAAAGGTCATTTGGGAACATGAGTAGATGATCCAGAGGTCCCCCAGGTGCAGGGGGCCCTGGCAGAGGTCAGTTTACACCAGAATCACAGCAACCTCCTTCACAAGATAAGCAAGTTTTGAATGTGGATAATAGAAAGATTTTTGATCACCCTTCTGCCGCGTACCTCTCCGAAGAGCTTCCTTTTAATAATATTCTGTTCCGCTAGGATTGCCCGAAGCAGGATTTGGAACCTACGCCTATTCCCGTTCATCAGAAAGGCCCCTACGTTGAGATGGCGGTGGGAAATAGGAAGCATCTATTTTTAGTAGATACGGGAGCACAGAAATGTTCCATTGATCATTCGCGGGTTCCAAATATTCCCCTGTCAGGGCAATCCAACGTTTCCGTAGGGTTTTCAGGCACACCTGTAGTTTGTCCGGTCTCTTTGCTGCTACCGATAACACTGGGTCCCTTCACGGAACAGTGTCCATTTCTACTTACCACAAACTGTGGGGAGAACCTGCTGTGGCTAAATTTGTTGAAGGCATTACATGCAGTAATTCATTGTTCTCCGGATGGAATTCGGCTAACAATTTCACCTCAGCAATCACTCACCTCTCAGTTTTTGACTCGACCTTTACAGCCAGAATTTAGTAATGTTCCAGAATGCTTATGGGCAATTGATGATAATGATGTGGGCATTCTCCAAATTGAACCTGTTAAAATTATTTTGAAACATGGAATAAAATTGCCTCGCATCCGGCAATATAAGATCTCAGTTGAAGGCGAACAGGCTTTGAAATGTAGTTTCTGATTTTGTACATCGTGGAATATTTGAGGAGATTACGGGTAGCATATGTAACAGCCCCATTTTGCCAGTATACAAAAAAGGTGATAATGCGATTCCCTTTCGTTTTATAATTGATTTACGTGCTATTAACAAAATTGTGGCTCCTCAATTTCCTATTGTACCTGATGTTGCAACGATATTAACCATGATTCCGGCTTCTGCCACTCATTTTAGCGTTGCTGATCTTAAAAACGCGTTTTTCAGTATTCCCATACACAAGAATTGTAGGTATTTGTTTGCGTTTACCCTAGGTGGATGCTCATTTACATTCACTTGTGCACCACAAGGGTACACTGGGAGTCCAAGTATTTATAGTAGGGCATTGAAAGAGCATCTTGATACCCTCGAGTTGCCTACTACTTGCACGTTACTGCAGTACGTAGATGACCTCCTCTTGGCTGCTGATTCTGAGAGTGCCTGTAAAGAAGGCACCGTGTTGTTGCTTTGTCACCTAGCAAAACATGGCCACAAAGCTTCACTTAAGAAATTCCAATATTGTTGCCAGGAGGTCGCCTATTTAGGCTATCTCCTGTCAAAGGAGGGAAGACGGTTGACACCTGAACGAATAAAGACCATTTCTGGTATGCCTGTCCCAAATACGAAAAAGGAAGTTAGAGCCTTGATAGGTATGGCTTCTTATTGTAGATTGTGGATCCCGAATTTTTCGTTAACGATTAAACCAATGCTGGCTTTGACAAAGAAGGGCATTTCTTTGCCATTGCCATGGACCTTGGAACACCAGACAGCATTTGATTTGCTCAAATCCGCGCTGTGCTCAGCGCCGGTGTTCGGAACTCCGAATTATGATAAGGCCTTTGTATTGTTTGTGCATGAACGTGATGGATGTGCTTTGGCCCTGTTAACGCAGGAACATGGAGGGAAGAATAGGCCGTGCGGCTACTATTCTTCCGCCCTTGATCCTGTAGCATGCGCTTTGCCAAGATGTTTGCGCGCTGTTGCTGCTGCTGCTGCGTCTGTAAAACAGTGTGAGGGAATGTTCCTGGGTCATGCGTTAACCCTAATGGTACCTCACTCTGTAGATATTCTATTGAATAGAACTCAAACGCAACACCTCACTTCTGCACGATTGACAAGATATGAACTGATTTTGTTTGCCCCCCACATTCAAATTCAGGTGTTGCATATTAAATCCGGCTGAACTTTTACCTGTCTCACAAAATACTGTTGATGATGACGATACGTCACACGATTGCCTTTATATGACAGAACAAGAGACGAAAGGCAGAATCTATTTGAAAGACACGCCTTTGAATAGCCCTCAAGGAGAGCTCTTCTGTGATTGCTCTTGTTTTAAACTTCCAGACGGTACATCCACGGCTGCTTATGGTGTCACTACTTTAAGCACGGTTGTGGAAACTAAAAGAATTATGCATAACTCTGCGCAGGCCGCAGAAATTATAGCGTTAACTCGAGCTTGTGAGCTTTCTGAAGGGCGTAGAGTGAATATATATACAGACAGTCAGTATGCCTTTGGGGTGGCCCACAATTTCGGTAGACTTTGGAAAGAACGAGGTTTCTTGACCTCGCACGGAACGAAAATCCAGCATGGCACTTTAATAGTGCAATTGCTTTCAGCACTTGCACTCCCTGTTCAGTTAGCTATCATAAAATGTTCAGCACATCAAAAAGTTACAGATGATGTAGGAAAAGGGAATGCCTTCGCCGATCAGATAGCTAAACAGACTGCCACTGATTTCAGTTCAGAAATGTACGCTGTAAAAGAAATTGTAAATGTTTGCACTTTGGGAGAAAGTATTGATGCCGTAAAAGATATTCAAGCAGATGCTACCATAGAGGAAACTAAGAGATGGATCGAGGTTGGATGATGATGGGTGTTGGGTAGACAATGTTGAAGGGAAATGGTTACTCCCTGACGCCTACATTACAATGATGGTTATTATGGCTCATGGTCCGACACATGTGTGTGCGCAGAAATTAACAAAAATGCTACACAGTGTATGGGCCAATGATAAGATTTTCAAAACTGTGGAGCATTTTTCCAGAACTGCATGGTTTGCTTGCAGCACAATATAGGAAAAGGTACCTCGACTCCTAGAGGAAGTTTCGCTCCACCTTCTGTCCCGTTTGAGGTTATTCACTTTGATTTTATTGAAATGGAACGGTGTAACAATCTTAAATATGTATTGGTTGTTATTTGCGCCTTTAGTAAGTGGGTTGAGGCCTTGAGTGATGAGAGATGCAACGGCCATAACCACGGCAAAAACTCTGTTGAAAGAGTTTTTTCCTAGGTTCGGGCTGCCGAGAGTCATCTGGTCTGATAATGGGCCACACTTTATTGCCACTGTAATCCTGCAAATTTGCAAAGGATTACAGATTGACAAGCGGTTCCATTCAGCTAGATATGCCCAGAGTGCCGGATTAGTGGAAAGGCACAACGACATTATAAAGAACAAACTCGCTAAAACGTGTGCTGGCACCAAGCTAAAATGGCCGGACGCCTTACCGATCGTGTTACTATCGATGAGAACGACCCCTCAAACTAAGACTGGACTCTCTCCATTTGAGGTGGTAATGGGGAGACCTGCTAATATTTGGGGTATGCCAAAAAGTCGCTCACTACGGGATATAGAAAATGTGCTTCTTTCAGACTACTGTAACCAGTTGACTAAAAATCTGTTTTCAATTTATCACCAGGTGCGAGAGGCATTACCAGTGCACTACGAGGGTCCCGGCCACAGTCTACGACTGGGGGACTGGATCCTCACAAAGGTTTTTGAGAGGTCGTCTTGCCTTGCACCTCGGTGGAGGGGTCCCTACCAAGTCCTGCTGGTCACTCAGACTGCTGTGCGGGTAGCGGGTTGTAAACACTGGATCCATGCGGCGCACACCAAACAGATCCCACAGCCCGTGCCTTACGATACAGAAGACACAGATCCCTTCCCACTGCTGTAACTAGCGAGCCTGAAACAGCAAAAACCAACAAGGGAGAATCGGAGACCGTTTCAAAATCTGCAGGGCTGGACAAAACAGCCATCTTGTCTCCACACTCCCCAACAGTGGAACTTCCGGATCAATCCTTTCTTGATCCCATTTCTGTCCGTTTGCCACTTCCAGGAGGAAGTGACGACACTTTGTTCCCACCACAAACTGCAAAATATAATTTGCGCCCAAGGAAGTAAATGTACAGCATGGTCTGACTGTGCGACTGAGAAAATCATTTGAGGGCTTGTCTTTTTGGCCCGATTGAACGGAAAGATTCTGTTGGCTAAGGGTTGTGGTAAAGACATTAAGAAGACACACGACTGGAGTCGCCAGCAAACAAACAATTGGTGTTTTTTCGATTGAAGACTACGATACCTGCACCCGCTACCGCTCATACTGAACTTTTAGATAAAAATGTGACTAGCAGAGACAATGATCAAGTATGTAAGGGGACCCCCAAAGTGTATTGTTGCCTTCTCGTACTAATTACTGGATTTGTAATGACTTTTGGGTTATGGTATCTGGAAGAAGCATATCCGTTAGAGGACTTTTTACCTATTGAAAATGTATCAGTGATTCCCACTCCTTCTGTGCAATTGCATACTTTGTCACCTAGAGATTCTTTGCATAGACGGAATTATCAGAATAATACCCTTTTATTAATAATGAATGCCACTCATGCAATTTTTAATAAAACCAATTGCTGGATCTGTACACATCTACCGCAACATGGGGATACGGGGCTAGAGTGGTATATTTACCCTGTGCCTCTGACAACTGCCTGTTACGCTTCTCTTAGAGCACTATTTTTTGGTCGATGGAATGACAGCATCTCAGGGGACTTTGATGGTACAAATTTAAATAGTTTTGAAAAGAATGTTTTGATGCCCCTGGGATGCTCGCTTTTTGCAAATAGAAATAAGCCAAACGTTGCTTCTGTCAGGCCCTCTGATAGATTGTCTCATCCTTTTCAGTCTTTAATCTCTTTCAAAATGGTTCCTATAGGCAATAAGGATGCCATGCCTCCATCTTATTCTGTTAATCATAGCCCCGATTCAGTATCCTTCTGCATACAAAGGAATGGAACACGGTCAATGGGTAATTTTAGAAAGTGTGCCAACGTTGAGAATTTGACTAGTGAAAACAGACCTCTGTACGTAGGCGAACCTGTCTTATTTTGTTTGCGGTAATGTGGCATTTCCGTGGTTGCCCATGGATTGGCAAGGAACCTGTTATTTAGGGATTCTATTACCTGGGGTATTTATTGTCAGTACTACAGAAATTTCAGACTCGTCCACGACGAGGTGTAAAAGGGGATACTCCAGCGCAAACTCTAGGAGATATTATGAAATCTTTTGTGCCATTTTTTGGGCAAATTACGAATTCAGAAGATATTAGGGGACTAACGAGAGTATTGGAGAGAACCATCAATCTGACCACTGACATACTCTATAATATGACGTTAGAGCAGAGAGCGATAATATTAGTGGCTCTTCAGAACCGGATGGCATTAGATGTCATCCTGGCAGAGCGAGGAGGAGTATGTAAATTAGTGGTATCCGCTTGCTGCGTTTACGTTCCAGACTCCTCCTCAACGATCTTTAGAGCGATCCAAAATCTACATGTTCTTAGTTCAGAAGTACATGTTCCTGAGGGAAATTGGGAACTTGGTACATGGTTTTGGGACCTCCTACGGTCATGGGGATGGAAGTTGTTCTCGGCCCTACTGATTATCTTGGGAAGTTTTGTGTTTCTTTGTTGATGTATACATTGTCTCCCTGGTATATGCTCAGTATTAGGGGGATGTTGCGCACGAGCAACAGGTGTATTAGGAAATAAAATATACGCCCCAAAGGAGCTCTCCAAAGAGTATGTGTTGAAAGAAACTCTGGTATCAGACCTAATGGCAATAGATATGTCCGACAATGATTCAGGGTGTATGGACGATAACGTATGGAGTTACTTGCAAGCAAATCAGAAGTAGTATTAGCACTTGGCATAGGCCAAAAGTAGGGTTTGTCAAACCGGATATTAAATTATGCCTCTTATTACAAACGATTTGTATGTATATTGGCCTACGCCAAGTTGCTTAAAATTGTACGCGAATAACTCTCTACGGCAAGGTCTTGACCTTAGAAATTGATGTAAGCCGCCATCTTGAATCAAGCCTCCATTTTAGGTTAGAAACCGCCATTTTAGGGTTTTATACAGAGTCACCCTGTAATCTAAAATGGCCGTCTCGGGTGTCCTTGTTCTTGCCTTAACCTCTCAAACCTCTGTAGGGGAGTTAATGTCCAACCTGCCCTCAAGCTATATGTTAGGGTCATGTAGACCTTGTCCTTTGTTGACCTCGGGAGCGGGGGATTACTTGAATCAGCAATGTTAAACAACAAGTATACAAGAAGTAATGCTATCCGAATATAATATGCGAAACATTGTTTAGCCTGTATTAAAACAATATGTAAAGAGTGTAAATGTTAAATTGAAGAATAATGGAGTGTGTTAGCAAATGTATTGAAAAGTAAACCGCATGCACGAGATATGTAAATTAGGAAAGTGAACCTGGCGCGACCCTAGCCCAGTGTATGATTAACCTGTAAGAGGGCTGGACATCATTTTACAAATTGTATAAATGCATCGATGTCCAGCTAGGAAATTCTGTCACTGCTCACATTGAACCCTGCTGGTGGTCTCTGTGATGTATTGACGGCCAAATAGCTATTTGTGTGCTTTGTTGAATGCTGTTCAGTTTTGTAATAAAGATTCTGGGAATCTTTATAAGCCCGTGTCGGTGTATTTTGCTTTGCTCGGTGTAACAGCCGTAATATTGTATTTTTTCTGATTCCACACAGTAAAGCAGCAATATATATACATAACACATAATCATTGTACTGCATTATTTGGTCCGGCCATATACATGACATACAAGCTAGGGTTCAGTAATTGACAGTTATGCACGTAACTTCATTCAGTCTAAACATTCGGTATTTCTAGCCGAGGCTGCAGATACAGCTTACTGTTTTGGGGAACACGGGGCACTGGCACGTGGAAAGATATCATGTTCTAGCAGGGAGACATTACAACAACTTTATCGATTCGCTGCGCTCATGGGCTAAGGGTCAGACAGTTCTGAAGCAGAGAAAATACCATCTTTAATGGAGGAGCACTGTTAGTAGCATATAATTCTTATTTAACTGTTCTCTACAATAGCGATTGCAAGACAGGCTGGCACCTGGGTTGCTGATTAGTTGCTGCTTATGTACAGCTTCAAGGCTTCGAAGACTAAGAAAAACAATGTATTTCTGTTGAGTTTCACATTCCTGCCTACGTTGTCATTTAAAGTTCAAGCTGTGGCCTTGCACCGTGTGTAGACCTGAAGCAGAGAATATATTTGCAAAAGTGTTCAGAAATGAAAATGGCACGCAATTACAAAATGGACTCCCAATGGTCCCATTCTGGTTATCATGGTTTGCAATGTTTGTCACATGATGCGATTTGCTTATGGCCCATATACACAACATACTATTCGGGTTGTTCCATTGCATTACAGTTTCACACTAAGGGTGTTGAAAAACCAAGGGTCAGCCAGACTGGATGTCTATAAGGGCAGTTCTGAGCAGGCCAAATGCTATGGCTGGTGCATGTCCAGAATGTAGAGGGGAGTTGTGAACACAGGGGCTATAATCATGGCTGAATCTGAAAGAAAAAAATACAGGAAAAGAGAAGCTTTTCAGATCAAAAGGTGGTCCCCATCAGATAAGAAGACAGGATGCCAGATGTCTGAGGTGGGGGATCACGGCCTATTAAATCAATCCCCATTTACGATCTGCATCATACACCTGAAACAACAAAAGAAACTAATAAAACACTGGCCGAGAGAGACACATGGTTTGGAGGAAACAGAGCCCCTATCTGAATTAACATGAAGATTTATTTTTTCTATTTCAAAGGACTATTAGAATGTTGGCCTTTTTCTCAGCAACCACAGGTCTCACTGAATACATGTATGTTTAATTTTTTAGGTAATTTCCAGGCAATGTTGGTGATATAAAATTCCTCCACCTGTGACGCAGGGAACTGTAATGGCCATCAAAAATGGGGTTGTGGCTGATCTGAAAATGAGGAGAAAATATATTACAGATTGACTACCCCTCTCTATATATGTCACACAGGTACGGGTGCGGGGCCCCTGTTTAAATAGTTGCCAGGGGAAACACCTTCATGGGTGCAGTTATTGAGGCTGGATGCAATTTTTGCAAAACATTAATCTCTTTAGTAATTGTTCATAGAAACATTAAAATAACATTACAAACATGTTCCTATAATGATCATCAATTATACCATTCAACCAACATAATTCTATTACAAGGAGGGGGTTCTCTAACATAAATTTACTTCCAGCATACCAGATGTTGTAAATATGCGTACATGACATAGGAAAAAAAGTTTAGTTTTCCTTTATCGGTCGACATATGTTTCGGCCCTTGAGAATGTACCAGTGGTGGTCAGTAAGCTAGATATTGGTCCATCTACAGGACAATGGTTACTTGTAGAAGGTCAGTTTTGTTCCCATTCACATTGATTGACAAATCTAAAAACATAAATATACAGATATTAGTCTATAGTGGAGATTGTGCTTCCCCAATTTAACTATTAGTATGGTGATGGCTAGTTAGTATTATCCTAGACATTCGCACCACACCCACCTGTGTTCCATAAACTATGGTTTGGACTTCTGAGCTTGGACTACTGGCTGTACTCATAATTTAACATCCAGTGTCCCGGCTTCCTACATAAATAAGGAAAATTAGCTTGTAAATGTGCCGTTTATGCTTGCATCATTTTGAGTGAATTGAATTATCTAAGTGGCGTATAACTTACGTCAAAGGCACATATATTATTGTGTCTTCTGGTCCGGTCTTAGTTCTATTAAAATGGACGGTCGTCCATTACCTGAGATATGGCTTTGCTGCTAGGTTATAACAGTAGGAAATGCTCCAGTTTGGAATATTCTACCTGCATGTAATAAGAAAAATGGACTAATTAGTTGTCCCTTTATGCTTCCGTGATTTATGCATTCATGTGACTTATTAGCAGAAGAGAAACTTACAGAAAGAACACTTATGTAGTTGTCTCCTCTGTGCCAGTCGCAGTCTAGTTGGAATTGCCAGAGGCAAAGTGAGCTGTTCAAAAGCGTCACACCAGTATGGATTTTCTTTGTTGGTGTCTGAAAAAACGGCAGCAATCACAGTTTAACTGTTTTCTATCTTGCATTTACGGGAACCTTTTAATGCTCGCTAACAGCATTCTTCTACTTTTCAATCTAGAATTGATCTTAATATATTCTCAGAAGGTGTAAAGTATTTGACATCTTATTTGCGTTGTGGCCATAGCATACCAGTATTCTGTTCTTATTTAGGCTGACAGAATAACATATAAATGCGCTCAGTAATAATTTCTCGGCGCGCGTGAAAGAGCATTGTAACGCCAGTTATTGCAGTGGCCTGCTGTGCGCTATCTAGTAATAGAGCCGAGTTTAGCAATGACTCTTGCACTCAGAATGCGCATTGCTCGACAGAGTTCGGTGTTATTCCATTTAGAACGCAGGGCGTGTTGTGAGCCTCACCTCTTTGTCTTTGATTCTTCCGTTTGTTTTATGCCAGCCGCGTACTGCCGTGGAACCGAATTGCGAAACTTGCCAGCGACGGCTAGTACTCAGCAATTGTTTGTTTTTGAAAAGAGTCACGTGATTCTCCATTTGCTCACGTGACATTAGCCGTCCTTAAAGATTTAAAATTACAGTGTTGCTGTGCGTGTTAATTGCCACTGTTAACATGTTAAGTGAATATATGGACCGTAATAAAATACATTTGTAACATGGCGAATACTATGTTGATGGCGCTCCTTGCGCAAAGTTAAAGTGCACCCACCGGTTCATATTAACAGTGCTGTGTCTGATTTAAAAAAAAAAACGTCTATTAGAGCATGATTGCAAAGCTCCACAAAGATTAGAGCTAATATTTCGGGATGACACCCCAATATGGTACAATCCCAATTACACTCTCCACACGGATATTTTCTCATATTTCTACGCTTTGTCCAGATGCTTCTATTAGGTACTATGGCTGCATTTCTTTTCAGTGTCTCTAGCCTCATTTTAATAAGACAGGTCATGGTGGTTCTAGAATTGAAATGAAAGCCGGATAGACCCAGACATCAAGAGTAACCATATTCTTCATTATGCTCATGCCCGATTTGGCTATAGCATTGTTCTGTTATGGCCTTTACAAATACTCTTGCGCTTGTGCTGAACTACCAAGTGGTCCGCTACAAGGTTATGGACCATTCAAATTTGAGCTAATCTTGAGGGGCACGTTAACCCTGTTCTTGCAAGAGTGACTTATAGATAGATATTATTCAGGACTTCAGATGGTTATGTGTTTGTTGGAGTCGCATTAGATAAATGCACTCCATTCTACGGCGATATTAAGGCCATGCTTAACTGTGTCAAAATTATAGATCAATTTTTGCTCACTTCTAGTGAGATTCAGGTCTCTATTGCCCCTCTTAGTGATGGCTTAATTACCTGGATGACACACCACAGTAGGTCGGTACATTTGTGCTGTTTTGCTATATAGTGGGCTACTAGTGGTTTGTTCTCGATTTTTTTTTGGATACATGACTTGTGTTCACAAATTCTTTGACGTACCTGTCGTTTGGTCTTCCCTATATATACAAGTTTGCAGGGGCATTTTATGGCATATACTGCCCATTGGGTAAGACAGTTAGTGAAAGCTGTAAGTTGAACTACTGTGTTGTGTAGTTTGATGCTTTTCATAGTAGCGGTTTGGGCACAAACAGAACATTTACCGCATCGATGACGGCCTTCCACTGGTGGTAAGCCCCACAGAATGGTCAGTGATAGTTTGACTGTTGGATTATTGGGGTAAGTGTGTACCAAAGCGTCTTTGAGGTTACGTTGTCTTTTGAAGGCAAAACGGGGCATAGATGGATTAAAATCCTCCGTTTTAATCATGTGCCAATGTTTTTTAATGATCTTTCTGAGATGGCTACTGATAGGACTGTATGTGCTCACACATGTTATTTTATCCTCGGTGTTCCGATGTACAGGTTCCAGACATGTGGTTCTATTAACATGCAATGCTCTTTTGTATGCACAATGAACTGTGGTTTTAGGATATCCTCTGTCTTTTAGCCTGGATTTCAAGGTTTTACCATGTTGTTTATACATTTCTACTTGGGTGCAGTTTCTGTGAATACGCAGAAACTGGCCATATGGTAGGCCTTCTTTGAGGCTCAACGGATGAAAGCTCCGGTAGTTAAGTAAGGTGTTTTTATCTGTGGGTTTTCTGTATAAAGCAGTTTCTATGTTGCCTGTATCGGTTTTCTGTATTAGAAGATCTAGGAAAGGTATCGTTTGCAAGTCAATGTGTATTGTTTAACCACTTATGAAACAATGTTAGTTGGTCAGATGTACCACTCAATGTACCACTCCAAATAAGAAAAATATCATCGATGTAGCACAACCAGGTTTTAATCAAAGTCGCGAAAGGGTTTATAGAGCCAAAGATGAATTCTTGCTCTAGATCATCCATATAAAGGTTAGCAAGGTCCGGAGCGAAAGTTGCGCCCATGCTAGTGCCCTGTAGCTGATTATAGAAATGTCCATTATATAAAAAGAAATTTTCCGCTAAAGCTAATCTAATGCATTCTAGAATAAATGCAGTAGGAACCTGGTTGAGTGTCGTGGTGTGTTTATCCAGTTATTTAGCCATCACCTTCAAACAGTCACTTTGGGGAATACTGGTGTAGAGGCTGACCACATCCAAGGTTACCAAGATGTCAGATGGATTGAGTTGGATAGTCTCTAATAATTTTAGCATGCTTGTGGTATCTTTCACGTATGATGACATTTTTGACACAAATGGTCTTAGAAACCAGTCATAATAAATTGACAGCGGTTCGAGTACTGAATTAATGGCCGCTACAATTGGTCTCCCCGGAGGTGTTTTGTCGTTTTTGTGAATTTTTGGGAGTATGTAAAAAGCCGGAATTGTAGGGTTTTGATTAACCAAAAAGTCTTTTTCATCCGGATCAATTCATCCTTCCACCACAGCATGCTTCATGAGACTTTCTATCTCCTCTTGGAGCCTCAGTGTGGGGTCTCGTGCCAATTCTTTATATGCAGTATTGTCATTCAGATGTTTCATGACTTCAATTTCATAGGCGTCTTTATCCCATAAAACAATCCCTCCCCCCTTGTCAGCGGGCTTGATTATGAACGAGTCGTTCAGTTGTAAAGTTTTTAGGGCTTCTCTCTCAGATTTAGTTAGATTCTCTTTGGAGTTGTTTTTAGTTTTTATAACTCCCTGTATTTCATGTGAGATTCTTTGTTCAAATGCTACAATTGCCGGACTCACCATTGCATTTGTAGGGGTACATTTATAAGGAGGTTTGAGGCCTTTAATAGTCAATTCTTTACTAGAGGGGGTTGGATTTCTAAAAAAGTATTTCAGATGTAATGTTCTGTAGAACTTTTGCAGTTCTACTTCTGTCTCAAAGGATTTGGCCCTAATAGTTGGAACGAAGGACAGTCCTTTGGAAAGGACACTGATTTCAGTTGCAGTAAGGACATGGGAAGTTAGATTAAAGATGGGAATTACCAGGTTGGTGGAGGAGGGCCCTGCCAATTCCTGGTCTGCATCCGGGATGGACCTTGATATTTGTTTTGGCCGCGTTTGCCCTGCCCCCGAAAAAAACTGGGTTGGCGGTCCTGTTGATCCTGATGGGCCAGTGTCTGAGCCACTACTGGTGGATGCATTTGAGGAATTTGAGAAGTTTACATATGGTTTCCTTCTATTCCCTGTGTTATATACCCTACCCTGATTAGCTTTTTGTAGATCTTCATAGAAAGTTTCTATGAGATAAGGGTATGTTTTGGTCTCCTTGTACTGTTCAACATCTTTCTTTAGCTTCCAGATTTTCTTATCTAGGGTCAGTTTCTTAAATTTAATCATTTCATCTTCAATTTTTTCTAGAGTTTCTTTGATGTCTTTTATAGTCTTGCCTTGTTTAATTTTACCCTCTAGTGCTTCAATTTCAATCTTTTGCAGGCCAGCTTCTTCTTCTGCTGTATCTATGATAAGTATCAATAGATCTCTAGAGCATTTATTGCTCACTCCACTAAATTTACTTTTGGACTTAGAGTTGTTAGTAAATACTTGAGGGATGTTTTTAATTTGTAGTCCTTCTGGTATCGTGCCTGCCAACATGAGTTGGCTGTGTGACTCAGTTCGTATCAGTTTTTTCTTTTTCTGAGTCAATAGTTCAGCATCATTAGACTGTGTTGCAGCAGATGCCTTTCCAACATTGTCTCCCAATAGTGATGGCAAGCTCATAATATTTTGGTAATACTCGTCGGTAAAGGAAACCAAATTTCCTTTGTCCATTTCAGTGATTCGTGGTACGGCGATTTCACGCTTGTGGCAAAAATCAACCCAACAACCAAGGGTTGTCCTAGATAAGAATAAGTGATTGGGTACTCCCTATTTTTGTTGACGGGTGTCAAATCTGTTGGAAGGGAGAGTCTAAGGAAGAGAAAATACATTACAGATTGACTACCCCTCTCTAGAGGTCCTATATGTCACACAGGTACACCTTCATGGGGGCAGTTATTGAAGCTGGATGCAATTTTTGCAAAACATGAATCTCTTGAATAATTTTTCATAAAAACATTAAAACAACATTACAAACATTTTCCTATAATGATCATCAATCATACCATTCAACCAGCATAATTCTATTACAAGAATTGGGTTCTCTAACTTAAATTTACTTCCAGCATACCAGATGTTGTAAATATGCGTACCTTGACATAGGAAAAAAAGTTTAGTTTTCCTTTATCGGTCGACATATGTTTCGGCCCTTGAGAATGTAGCACCTATGTCAGTGGTGGTCAGTAAGCTAGATATTGGGCCATCTTCAGGACAATGTTTACTTGTAAAAGGTCAGTTTCGTTCCCCATTCACATTGATTGACAAATCTAAAAACATAAATTTACAGCTATTAGTCTATAGTAGAGATTGTGCTTCCCCAATTTAACTATTAGTATGGTGATGGCTAGTTAGTATTATCCTAGACATTCACACCACACCCACGTGTGTTCCATAAACTATGGTTTGGACTTCTGAGCTTGGACTACTGGCTGTAGTCATAATTTAACATCCAGTGTCCCGGCTTCCTACATAAATAAGGAAAATGAACTTGTAAATGTGCTGTTTATGTTTGCATCATTTTGAGTGAATTGAATTATCTAAGTGGCGTATAACTTATGTCAAAGGCACATATATAATTGTGTCTTCTGGTCCGGTCTTAGTTCTATTAAAATGGACGGTCGTCCATTAGCTGAGGTATGGCTTTGCTGCTAGGTTATAACAGTAGGAAATGCTCCAGTTTGGAATATTCTACCTTGCATGTAATAAGAAAAATTGACTAATTAGTTATCCCTTTATGCTTCTGTGATTTATGCATTCATGTGACTTATTACCAGAAGAGAAACTTACAGAAAGAGCACTTATGTAGTTGTCTCCTCTGTGCCAGTCGCAGTCTAGTTGGAATTGCCAGAGGCAAAGTGAGCTGTTCAAAAGCGTCACACCGGTATGGATATTCTCCCTTCCAACAGATTTGACCCCCGTCAACAAAAATAGGGAGCACCCAATCACTTATTCTGATCTGAAAATGTCCTGAAGTTAAATGTTGGTGAACTGGTGGAGGGTAAAATTAGGAATATGAGTAATAAATTACATGTTCCTCACTACTTTTGTAAAAATGGCAGAAAATTGACGCAGGCCCGTGCAACCTGGTGCGGACCGGGCTGTTTTATTAAATTCCACCTGATTAGCTGAATCGGAAAATACATACATAATGGCAGTTACTATTAAATTATAAAGGGTTTGACACATAACTCGTTTTTGACAAACATTTGACATGAGAACAGATGGGGATTGCAAATGAAAGCTGCCATATGTCTGCTCCAGACTCTTAAGCCAATCCTTAGAGAGGGGATGGATTTGGAAGGAGAGAGAAGGGTGACTGTCCAATCCTATTTGTGAGAACTGTTGCAGGGTACTCCCCAAGATTGTAACATGATGGTGTCATCGCTATAATATTAAGTGGATGCACTATGAGGAAGGTAGAGAGCTGCTGAAACTTACCATCTGACAGCCGCAAGGAATCACCAAAGGAAATTGGATCCGGGTGGAGCTGTCGGTTGCTACGCAGGCCTAAATAAAGCTGATAGGACTCTATGGTGAAGTGCTGGGAACCATCCTTGAAAGTGAAGTGACCAGACCCCTGTCCAGTCCTTCCAGAGGGTCCTGACATGCTGCTGGCTTTCCTGAACTTTAAACAGAGGTTTTCTATGTAAGTAGAATTTAACACTTCCATTCAAAAGGTGGGGGATCTGCTGGCCTTAAATCCTTTCCCTTTATAGTGGGCCGGGTGGGAGGGGGGCAAAACTGTGTAGATCCTTAGCCTATTTAACTGAAAAAATATGTATTTCATTAATTCCCCTTGGCACAACACCACAGGGTAATTTGTGTTCAAATTCTAAATTAACAAAGCTCATTCCTGGTGTGCGCTGAAAACTATAGACCATAATTTGATTGGGTGATCCTAATTATCCTGTTGACCCCAACTTCTTTAGGAAGAGGGGTGTCTATATCCCTAACAAAAGAAATCCCTACACTGCCAGCTTCCCTAAAACAGGCCTTTAAGTGGAGGGTGGTCTGAAATCCATAATTGTCAAACTTTCCCGAATTTCTGCTCTCCAGCTTCCCCAGCACAGGCCTTTAAGTGGTGTGTGGTCCGAAATCCAAAATTCTCAAACCACTACCATTTATACCTTCCAGCTTCCCCAACACCGACCAAAGTAGGGGGTGGGGTTCTGAAAAACAAACTGATAAATCACTGAGTATATTTTAAAACAAAGGTGTTTGTGAAATAATAATGGCCATATGCACATGCACACATTTGTAAAACTAAAAATCAAAATTGCACAGCATTACATTTGTAATTGAGTTTGTTCACTGACCAGCGCTAATTATTTCTTGAAACTGAAAATGAGATAAAGTATTGTGATTTGTGTTTTACCAATTCATTTGTGTGATTTATTTGTGCAACAAGAGGTTAATTTTGAGCCACAAAGAAGGTGTCATGTGTAGTTTATTGTGATTTTTATTACCTATAATTCAAATAAAAACAAATATATTTCCTGTACACCACCCTGGTTCTCCACACATTGATAACTCAGGGAGTGAAATCCAAGGGGCATGATATGAGGCTGAGATAGGGCTGAAAAAAGAACTAATATTCAACTGTTTATTGCGTGAAACCTAGTTTGGGGAGGGACGGAATTCCCTGTGTTGAGGGTGGCCTCTCAATAAACCGTTACACACAATACATATTAGAAAAGAGATATTATGGGCTTCAGCACACATTTGGAAGTAAATCTGCCAATGACCACCGTAATCAGTTACTGTTACTGCCACTTTGTCCAGTGGGTATACAATGGGATTCTGAGTGGTGGTATGGCTGTGTTAATCTCCATTTGTGGAGTCCATAAGACTCAGGGGGATTCTGGTGTATTTACCTCAAGTGGTTTTACCCTGCTGAAAAGCAGATTTTTGGTCTTGAAAGTGAATTCAAAGAAAGAGTTTGGCCTTGACGTTTAGGATTTACCAACACCATGATGCTAGAGGTAAATCCTCCACTTCAAGGCCAAACTTGTTGTTTGAAGGTTCCGGTAAAAACTGTGGCAATTTTGTTACAACCAGAAAAGTGTCAGTAACAGAATCCAAACTCTTTTTAACTACACCACCAAACGTGTAATAATGCCCTCATTCATTCTTTGACTGTTTTATCAACTTGAGACATGTTAAGCATTGAATTGTATTGTCCGTCTAAACATTATACAGATCATATATCTGTGTTCCATAGATCTCTATGGATGTGTTCTTGCAAATGAGGTTGAATCCTACAATATAAGGTAAAACCAGACCAGTGGAAACATATTTTCCTTTACGCTGGCTATTTATCTCTATCTGCCTGTTGAGATTCACCTGCTAATATGTGATGGAGGGCCGTACTGAAAGACACAACTACACACATTCTCGAGAGTCCCACTTATCCTCTGATCTACTGAAGTGTGGGGATGTCATGCTCTACAATACCTACGTGTAGCAAGAACATACAATTTCCCTAAAAGCTTACATGGCTTCCATTTAGAGATTCAGAGGAATTGAAACAAGAGTTGCTGGTGTCATTTTATTTTTGTCTCATACATTTCCCAGTACTTCTACTGAGATGACGTCTCTCAACAAATAAGCCACTCCAACAAAACACAACATGAGCAAACCAACAGATTATCCACCCAAAGTTACACTGTGATTGAGCCTACTATCCAAATAGTTATCTAAGCTCAACATGGAAAGGGTGTGAATAAGAGTTGGTCATTCATCACATCCTGGACAACCCCAGTCAGTCCTTCAAGCCTTCACAAAATCCACATGTGCCTGTTTCTGTACCCTAAAAACCTAAAGTTTGAGTCACAATATCTGAACAAATTCTTCACCACAACCCCAGAATTACTTAACACCAAGTGCTCTACTGATGAATGTCATTCCCAAAATAACCCAAAAGCAACTTCTGAAATGAACCGCCAGGTGAGTATTTCACTCCCACCAATGCCTGCCAAAGTGAAACTGAGCAATATGAATCAATTCATCTATGAACATATATTTCACAGGGTTAAGGTAAAAACAAGTGGTATGTTAAATAACTCTTATTGTTAAATTCCTCCTTTTTACAGGTTGGGATTCCGTTGGATATTTATAGCATGGAGTAAAGAGAAAGTAGTGTTAGAGGTAATCCAAGGAGGACTTAGAAAAGCAACAAGTGAATTGTGCCCTCTATATCTAAAATTGAAATATGAAGGTAAATGGGTGGAAAGTTATGAATGAATTGTAACCTCTTGCAATTGACTGGGCAACAATACATACCATCATTTTGTTTTGCACCCTGCCATATAAATAGAAAAAGGAAACGATAATATGCAAATCATGGTTGGTCCGACTGCAAAAGGGGCAGCACAGCACCAACTGCTATGCCACATCCCTTCTGGACTAGACCATAGGCAACCCCCTCTCCATTTAAATCTAGTAAACTTAAAGGAAGTTTCCCAATCGTATCCTTGACAAGTGCCTAGCCAATTTTGTCCCGAAATACCTCAACTGTCAATTTAAAAAATATATCTGACAGACCCACCAGATCTACCCAAGTGAACCAACTCACCATCCAAAGATACAAACTAGAAAGATCAGGGGGGATGAGCTTCCCAGTACTGGCAGCCAAAATTTGGAGAAATGGGTTGAGCACTTAGCGTTGTCTAGCTGATGTCCAAGATATTTTTTCTTAGACCTGGCCAGGTCGGTGGCATGACATATACCTTATCCCTTGAGTACCCATGTGTCCGGGGAGTTCTGTTCCTAATGTACTAATGTGCGAGCATTCGTGTGTCAGCATTTTTCGCAGGGTTATGCTGACCTCGGTGGAGTGATTTGTGCAATCAATTAGAACAATTTTTTGGATTGAATTTAACGGGCTCCACTTACTTTATTCCTGATTGGCAGCTGACAATAACAGGTTTTATTATGAAGGAGGGCTGCTGAGTCCGCATGGAGAATGAGGGGTATGCATTCTAATGACATCTGATGTTACGTGCCGGTCATGTGATTACGCGGAAATGTTTAGCCCGACCTTTGGACACGCCCGCTGATTTGATTGTCACGGCTACCCGCGTTGTACGCTCGAGAGTTACGCAGGTAAAATGGGTTTCGGTTTTGGTTCCCATTAATGTTGTTAATGGCATTAGGGGGATACCGGCAGAATTTTACGACGGTTTTTGTCACCAGTCTATGTTCCCCATTTACGATGTTATCGGCAGGAGGGGGCACTTATGTCTTGATCTCCAACGTTGGACACGAATTTGCTAGTTGACACTGTCCTTTATTCGTGCAATGGAAAGTACGGGTCAGCTGTTTCCAATTCCACAATTTGCGTTATTTTGAAGACGCATGGTGTACCTTCCATATGTAGGGATGTCTCGTGCAAACGTATTGATCACTTTATAGTGATGATTCGTTTTTTTGATTCGTCCTCGTTACTTATCTTTCTTCGCTACAGCAATGTTAAATCTCACGGTCAGGACCAACACTGATGCCGTTTCTGTTGCTGCCCTATGGGAAAATTCCTGCTAGGATGCAGTTATTGTAGATGCACATGCTGGATAGTGACAAATCCTTGTGATAAAGGTAAGCCTGTGTTACTTAAGCATGTTCTTGTGAGAAATCGTTCTATGTCATGTGTTGTCACCACGAATGGAGAATTCTTATACAGGCTTATTTCTAAGACATTATGTACCTGTGCAGAATAATAGAGATCTTTTTTCCTCATAGTTCCGTAATGTTTTGTAATTGGTCATGCTCCGCCTCTGTATTTACAGGTGTGCGAGAAGCTGCCGTAATACAAATTCAGAGTCTACGAGATTGGGCTCATGTACTCAATTAGGTGCCGAGCACCGTTTTGTTCTCCGGTGATTGTGGACCAACGGGGGTGGTATACACCAGTGGTATTACTCGACAAAGTTATTGAAGATCGATTGTGAGTGTTCAGCCTGAAATGACCGCATGTTTAACACTTCTTTCTTTTTTTTATGCATGGTAAAGTTGGTTCATGGTAGGTTCTACTTCATTTTGAGGTATGACCTTGGTGGTTCTAGAGGTCCCAAAGTGTCACGAGGTGTTGGTGATGGTGGTAATATTTTGGACACACCAACTAATATGGTGTTTCTTGCATGGTTCTGGATCACGGTCCACATATTTTCCATAGGTATAGAGGCAGATGGAGGGTATTGATAACCTTTTTTCTACGCCTCGTTCATTCATGGCACGGTGGTAGTAAAGATCAATCTAGAAATTAAGCATTCAGTCTGATTGATGTTGTGTTTTTATGTTTATATTCAGGTGAACCCCGTTGGTGTAGTATACACGTTCTCTTTTTTCCATCCACATTCCACGCGACCTCGCTGGACCGTAGTGCCCTTGAAGAAATTCTGTTTACCGAGAATTATACAGAAAGAAACATGTCGGGTCGGGGAATGTACTGTTATTTGTAAACAGTTTTAAGTGATATGGGCTTGAGTCACATTAGATCATATATGTAAACAAGAGACTGACTCAGCTGTGTTAAACTCACGGTTCAGATTTATAATGGACTAGAAATTGTATAATTGTGTTTTAGTTTGTTTGTTTTTATTGATGAAATATTTGTTACAATTGAGTGATTTGATGAATTGTTTGAGTATGAATGTAGTATGGTTGAAGTGTGGTTTGTTGTGGTTTTAGATGGGAATGATGTATCTTGTCAGTCCAATTATGAATTTGATGGATTGAGTAATGAATATATTGATACGTACATTGATGCATGTTTTTATAATCATGAGATCAGTTTTTTAATGATTTGTTCCATGTATGTTAATAAAAATATTGAATTGTGTTGGAGCGTCGACTGGGTTGAATTCAATTTGTTTCCTCTCAGGATCTGTTTTTTTTTAAAGACGCGTTTCTCCATACATGGTTTTTGGCATCGTGAAGTTATTATGATTGTGTAGACAGGTATATTGCACTGGGACTCACCACATAAACACAACAGTACTCTGACCTTCCATGTCAATCTCTTCTATGTTCTATCCAGGCCAGGTCCCAGTACTCAGATATTCCTGTTATCCCAGTTACTCTTGTGTTTTGACAGACTGACGACCGACATCAGAGTCGAAGCAGCCTACTTGAACTTTCGCAAGAAACTAATATTCTGGCTAACTTCACAAGAACTTTCCAGACCTTAGAACTAAGCCTTGCTGATACTGACCCATTCAAGCCTTTACCCCCGGAGCCTGGTCTACCACAACCTACCATAACTTGATATTATCTTGGCTTAGCCTCCAGCCACCCACCACATCTGCATCTACATTGTCAACTATATGTAACACATAAACATGAACCCTACTGCAACTCACCTTAACCTGTAATACTATGTGAACCTACCTAACACTTATTATGTGGTAATCCTTGTCAATTGTAATGAATAATCACAACTCGTTTTGCCTTAATGTAACCTTCATGTAACTTGTATACTTGTAACATGTACATGGATAACAACAACTCTTTGAGTAAATGTTACCTGTATGTAACTTGTGTATATACAACATGTACATTTGCACCCAGATACCTTCAGATTTGGTCCCCATATAAATAATAAACAAACAAACTTCCAGATGTCCACTGATAGCATACTGCAATTGCAGCCCACCAATCTGCACTATGGTTTGCCCAACTTAATCTGGATCAAGATCCTGAATGACTTGAAGTGAAAACATCTGTCAAATTCTCCTAAGGTTTAATAAACATACACTCAGTGTCCTCCATATAAATGCCACATACTCCATACTGTGTTCAGCAAAACAAGCATTTCTTGAATTTGACAACGCATTGAATGTCACAATCGAGCAGTAGAACATGACACCCCTATGTGCAAAACAGAAACGATAGTCCGCATTAAACTATGCTGTGCACAAGATCGACTCTCTGGTTCATCTGTTTGGTGACACGGGTATACTCTTTTTTGAAGAAATACACTTGAGATCTGATGCTGCTCGACATTAAATATTTTGTTTTGTTAATCTAAGATGTCTTAGTGCTTAGTTCCTTAGTGCTATGGATTTCAAGAGCTGCATGGTAATGTACAGCCCTGATTCACCTCCTTTAAAAATTTGGTGTGTTTAGCCGTACAAATATATACATTTCTATAATACAGCATATGGAACTCTCCTGGGTTGCCAGTTAATTTTAGTAACATAGTTATGGAAAGCTCCTCAAGGTAAATTTGAAAATCTAACCATGTGTCCTGGAGTTGAGCAGCACCACCAGAAACTAATTACCTCATTCTCTATTAGTACCTGTTGGAGGGATGTGGCAGCCTCTCAGCCAATGAGGAGGCTCAGAATGGGGGAATTACCCTGCTCTGAGTGGCTGGAGGCCGCCAGCTTCCTCTACAGGGGAATGAGTTAAGTACTCCGCCCCCATCCCTCCACAGATTTCCCTTCCCTACCCCTTCCCTCCACTTGCCTGTTTTTTTGCTTCTCTTCGGGAGCAGACCCACTGGAAACCACTTCTGTCTCCAGCGTGTCCGCTTCATGTTTGTTGAATGGCTGCCATGGAACGGGATAAGGGACTATCTAGAAAAAAAAATGCTTTTAGTACCACGGCCTTCGTTAACTATTGGATGTTAAATGTGGGGCCCGGCCCCTAAAGTGGTAATGCCCCTCTGCTCTGGGCTTTTTGCTTAATTGAGTACTTTGGATTCTAGTCAATCTTCATCAGGCTAAACTGGCAAACCTTATGTTGCTACTTTAATTCTAATGTGGATAAGTCTGAACATAGGATCCTAAATTGCCCTTGCATCAAGAATGTAGATCATTAAAAGTATCCTGTGGTTTATTCTAGCTATGTGTAAGATTGAAGCAGTCCAGAAAAGTGAGATGCCCACGTTTATTGCAGAATGGGCGCCCTTTCTTCAATATGTTACTGAACATGACAATCCTGCGCTCCACCATAAACCTCACAGCATGATGTCCTTTACAGTACTCTGATGCTTTTGCTCTATGAACTTTAAACCTGAAAGAGAGAAATGCTTACCGGGCTATTTTATGCCCCATGCTCAATGCTCTGAGACAGTATGGTTTATTAGCAGGTCTTATGCATTATTTTTGTTTGATCCCCCCCCTTATTTTGTTTTTTGCTGTTATATAAGCTTTATGGAATTGTCTGTATTAGGCTTCTGGTTGGAGCCTCTCGTTGCTACAGAATTGTTGGCTCTATTAGATTGTTAATGCCTTATATATGATCAATAAAATCGAATTGCAAAAAAAAATGTATCCTGCCCATAACAGTATTTCCCTCTCTTTAGGTTTAAGTCTACTCACTCGACCCCAAATATTTTCCCCTCCCCTGTGGAATGTGTAAAGTTCATGTTTGCAACAGCCCTAAAAGGAATTACATCTAATTGGAAGTAGGATTTTTACTCCAGGTGCACCTTGATACCACTTAGCATAACAGGGAATTAACTGATCTCTGGGCCAAACAGGAGTTCAAAGAGTAATGAAAAATATTGATCACCAGTTTGTTATTTTAACTTATTTTATAGTGTTTAACACATATTGATTCAGCAAGCAGCCAAGTGCATTGCGTCTGTAGGCATTACAGGGGGCAGTGCTATACCAACTCATTTAGTACTGAGTTCCCATTTGGGTAGCAAAGAACAGTTAAACTTTAGTTAGTGTAGAACATGTAAAGGGACTGAAAGGGTTAATAAGGTGAGCAACAGGGTCCAGCTGTAAAGTGAGTTCAGGTGGTGCATTTTACAGGGTATGAAGGAGGTGTACCTTTAAGAGGGGTTGATTTCCTTTTTGATCACACGAGGGTGGGGTGAGTCTGATGTTGATAAGTATTAGGGTCCACTGTCTGGGGCACAGATGGAGAATGTATATTTCCTGTTTCTTTCTTTTTTTAACATGTCTGCTTCTCTGGTCATAAGCTGACATCTGGTGATGTTCTCAATATCAGAAATATTGACTCTGTCTGCCCTGAAGATGCGAACATGCATGGTGACAGTGTTGTAAATGATGCAACTAGCTTTGAGGATGGTGTGTACTTGTAAGAATAGCCTGTGAAGTTTCAGGAGTTTGGGTGCATATGCTTCTTTTTGCAGAGACTTTGGATGCGGTTTAGTAGTTGTGCAGATGACACTTCTCATAGGTGCTGGACTGGGAGTTGCTATGATGGTGAGCAAAGAATGTCCTTATTCTAAGTGGTTTAGAAGTTGCTTTCTCTCAGGACGGTCCTGATTTTCTGCAGGAGGGCTAGTTGGTACGAAGCTGTCTGGGTTCTCTTTGCTATGCATGTTTTACGAGAGAGGTAACTGTCTACGTTGATTTACAGTTTATTGTTAACAGTGTAGTTGTGTTCATTTCATGAACTACTATGAACTCCTGAATGCTACTTACAATTGTAACCTTTCCTTATTCTAGCCTGGTGCTAGCAACTACATCCTTTGCTAATAATTTCTATCTATCAGTGTCTGTGAATTTAAATCACTTTAGTTATGTCATTTTTTCATGGGGCTAATTTGGTGAAGTTCTATATTTCTTATTACAGATGTTAGTGTTTTTACCATTAGCTAATTTATGATTAGCTAGTCAGTGTGATCATCTCCATCTCTTTTATTTTATCTTTTCCACTTTTAAGCACACATTTTATGGTATGGTTCCAATTAGGATGCACAGAATGCAGGCTGTATTGTATGGAACAAGCCTGCGTTACAAGAAGCCTCGGTTGCCAGCACCCTTTCCCTTCCCTGCTCTACCCACCCCATCACCTCTTGCCAGCTGCATAGTTTCCTACAAGGGTGCTAAGAGTGTATTTTCTTCTAATTCCTTTAAACAAAGAAACATACTTTTGTGGTGCAGCCCAACGCAGCCAGTCCTGTCTTTTCCTGAAGTTCATTTTCTATGTTGATGACTGTGATGCTGGAAATGCATCTGAGGGAGAGGGCCTCCATATCCTTGGCCTTTACTGCTTTGTATCATGTGTTCTGTCATGTTTTCCGCACAGGAGTTCATGTGGGACTCCTGTAGCTGCAGCTGTCTCTTTTGGTTTTGGTGAACAGACACATGGGATACCCTTATGGCACCCATGGGTGGGGGTACAACCCTGTGCCCCTAGTGTATGTTTTTGGGCACCTGTCTGTGGCCCACAGAGCAGGGTACAGGCTGGTGGCAGCTCTGTGCTGAAATGACTGGTGCCCTGAGCCCCTGTGGCCTCTTGCCTTCCCTCGCCTGTTACCTTGATCTTCCCGAAGTCCCGGGAAGCCCTGACTCTGTCCCTTCCCCCTGACTGGCTGTTGGGAGAAAGTTCCATATAGGGTAGTGTGGGGAAGTGCCAAACAGACTTGCTGGATCCTTCCCAACGACCGTATGTTATGGGTATGCCTGTGGGTGGGACCTGTGTTAATGGAGTGTGTGACGAATATGCACTTCTTGTTGTGGATGTCCAGTTTCTGGTGTTTGACACAATGACTGAGACAGCCCTGCCCGAAACTGGTATGAATTCAGTGTGTAGTGTTAAATGGCGTGATACTTGTCCGAATCCATATTCTGTGTTGTGAGTGTCTGGATGCAGAAGAATGGCCTAAATGTTCTGTGCGCCTCATAATAACTAACATATATATGATGAGAAAGTAGAAAACATTATACAGGTTTTGTATGTACAACATTAACATAAGATACAGTGTAGGGCAAATGTTTCTATGTGGTTTCATCGAAATAAATAACTGCATGGTAATTTGGTGTGTGCTAATTTATTTAGCTGTTTTTTCTTGTAATGGAAGGTTTCCTGCACCCTATGAACCTCTATTCTTCCCCACCCCTCTTCATCTCCTACCCCTTTACATACGCCAACCTAGTTTACTCCCACTAAATTACCATGTAGTACATTACCACTCATTAATTTTTTGATGAAACCAAGGTGCATGGGGGAAATGGCCTCCATGATCAATTTAAAGCAGCGCAGGTTTATTCCACATAAAGGAGATCTGAATTCATGTATGTCATGGACACAGTGCGAAGAGAAAAGATGAAGGGAATACAAATAAGTAAACACATGTCACTGTTCAGGCAATAATTAACTGAAGATTTCTAAACATGAATCCATCAAAGTATTAAGTACCTGCAAGTATACAGTTAAAAGAATCCAAAAGATAATATGCAGTTGGACACATGATTACACACGATTGAGATCACAGAAGCCATTTAAGTTCCTTTCACATAAACAATGACAACATAGATACTTATGGCACAGCAGCGTACACAGTGCTATGGTATACTATGTGATATATGGTAACATGTGCATTGTGCCTTGCTGCTATTGTTGTATCCTTGACATGCTGTGGGTGGGGTCTCTGGGAATTAGAGCGACAATAGTCTGAACATGTAATTATGGACTGCACATTACATTGCAGGAAAAAGCACTGCATTGCACTGCAGACGTGGCTAGTTTTTTTGTAACATTACTTTTAACAGTTGTTGGTCCTGATTTACAAAAGTATTTTACAATGGTGACATTGAAAAAGGCTTTGTAAATTAGGCCCGTTATGTGCTGAATGACTAGTAGGGGTGGGTGAAATTACAGAAATTTGTTCATGGGAAAAATTGGCAAATTCCAAATGAAATGTTGGAACTTTTTACCTACTGTTCGATATACTTTTTCTTTACTTTCGTATTTGTGACACACATACACAGATCCAATCAGTCAGGGGATATTTTTTTTTGCTTTGGTTTACCAGTTGGCAGGTTTGGTAGAATCAGTTGAAAAGAATAGGAGTGTTTTCAGTTTTTTCTTGAAGACGTTGGTTCATTTGGCTTCTCTTATATGTAAGGGCTACTTGTTCCATACTAATGGGGCGGCTATGCTAAAAGCTCCATTAAGAGCGTTACTGGATTTACAATGCCAAAGTTTTAGTTGGGATGTGTTATTTGACCTCAACTGTCTCAGGTTTTCTTCTCAATGATGCATTCATTTAGATATGCTGGTATTATTCCTAATGTGCATGTATGCGTAATCAGCAGAATTCTGAATTGGACCCTAGCTTTTACAGGCAATCAGTGCAGTTTACCTCTTGCCTCCAAGACATGATCCCACGACTTCAGCTTCTTAATCACCCTGACCGCCCCATTTTGAATAACTTGCAGGAGGTTGATCTCAGATTGGGCAATACAGGTCAGGAGACTACTGCAGTACTCGATTTTGGAGCCTATTATCGCTCTACCTATCGTTTCTGCATTGTCTTGTGTGATGAATGGACAGAGGTGTGTGAGCAATTGTATGTAATATTGTGAAGCAGAGACCAGACTGCTTACCTGTTTCCTTATGTTTAGACTTCAAACCAGTTTTATGCCTAGCGTTTTGACTTTTTTAAGAACTTCTATCTTGTGATTGGTAATGGTGAATCTACTAAACAGAGGGTCAAGCTGAGCGAGTTTGTTTTCCTTATCTACCACCATGAGCTCAGTTTGTTTGTTATTAAGGGCCATGCCATTTTGAACCATCCACCTGTGGATGAGATCGCATGCTTGATTTATGCAACTTTCATCCAAGCTATGATAGCCAGATAGTGAAATGATACATTGCGTATAGTTGGCACAGTTTGTAAAGGTGATATTATTTTGAGCCAAAAGATCGAAGAAAGGGACCATAAAAATGATATATAGCATGGGCGAGGTACATGGACCCTGTGATACTCCAAATAATAGCGTTGCTTGTTTTATTTGAGCTTCCCCGCTGGTCACTCTACATTGTCGCTCACTCAGAAAGGAAACTATTCGCTTGATCAGAAAATAAGGCAACATTTTTTAACCTGGTGGCCTGGATGTCTTGGAGGTCAAAATGTCTTGGAGGTCAAAAGTAGCGGATAGATCTAGGATCATTAGTAGTGATATCTGACTGTTGTCCATTCTTTCCAATAGTTTGGACTTCAGGTTGAGGAGGGCCGTCTCTGTCCCATGGTGTTGCCTAAATCCTGATTGGAACTTATTGAGGATGGGATGGTCAATGAGATGTCTTGCGATTTAGTCACAAGCCATCCTGTCCAAGATCTTGAGAAAAAGGGAGTGTTGGATATTGGCCTATATTTGGTCGGGGTTATCGGACAGAGTCCTGTTTTTTTAGAAGGGGTGTAATCCACGCTTGTTTAAGTCTTTGGGAGACATCATTTTCCTCAAAATAGGAATTCATACATTTGGTGAGTGCCGGCAAGATAATATCTGGGCATTCTTTGATAATCATGGCAGAGCACGGGTCACCTTTGCAGCTAGTGGCCTTTAGTTTCTTAATAACCTCTGCTAGCTCTTCCTCTAAAATGGGTGGGAAATGAAACTGCTGTGGACTACTTACATTATTTGTGATCTGGGTGTGCTCAATGTTTCCCTGCTTATCAAGGGTAGCTTTTCTTTACCTCTTTTTTTGATTAGTGTCTGTTTCTTTGTCATAGATTCTTGGCTCGAGGTGTACCAAGCCTCATTTTTCACAATTGGTTCATTGTTAGGGCCCTTAGGGATTTCCTGCTCTCTAAGAATTTTGAATAATTCTTTACTGTCAGAAGTTGACCTAGCAATTCTGTTGTTAAAGGTTTCTTTCTTGGCTTGTACAATTGCCATTTTGTAGGTCCTGGCTGACTTTTTGTAGAGTTGTAGATCTGAAATCTCCGGACTCTTCCTCGGCATAGAAATGCTTAATTTTATCAGTTTTAAGTTCCTGGATCTCTGCCGAGAACCATTTGTTAGACTTAAATCCCTCTTGGCAGTATTTCCGTTTTATAGTAGTTAAGATTTCTGAGATATCATGAAATGTTCTAAGGAAAGATTTAGTCATATGGACTATTTCAGATGTTTTCCCACTTCAAATTTCAATTTTGTTTTTCAGGGGGTCGTGAAGTGGGTAGTATTATTGTGTGTTTCTCTCATTCAGTGAATCAGTGATTGCTGACATGAGAACTGCATCTGGGTCATGGGACTCTTTCATAAAGGTGGAGGAAGCAAAATGAGTTGTGACCCAACTCACTATTCTAAAGCAACTGATTGCAGTATAGTCCACTGCTGTCATTGGTGAGAATCCGAAGGAATGGACCTGTCCCTGCAAGGCTTGAAAGCATAGAATTCCTGTGCAGGGGCTTGTGTGTTACCTGAATTTCGCAACTCAAGGTTATGATACGCTTTTTTCTTGCATAGTGCTTTATACCATTATAAGACCACCTCACCCCACTGATGGTAATGAGAAAGGAAGGAGTCTCTCAAGCTGCATTCCAACAATGTAAGTACCAGAACACAAACAGATCTGCAATGTAGTGTCCTTGGGACACACACTGACAGTTCTATAGTATGGATAACTGGGTAGACCTGGAGACACTTCACTTTAAGAGTGGGTTTTCATCTGTAGGTTCTTTGCTGAGAACACAGCACTGAGGCTGCACCCCCAGCAGACATTGAACTCTGAAAGCAAACCTATGTGCTTCAGGCAGCATTGTGTATGCTGCGACCCACTTAGGTACTTACTGGGTACCTCTTAGAATATTCTGCATATGTAACACAACTTTCAAACCAACATGATGCTTAAATACACAACAGGACCAAAACAGGTTAGGGACACTGCCTTTTTTATGTCAGTACAGACGCATGTAGTCAATCACTGCCTTCCTTTGTCAGTTACAGCCCACTGTGGCAGGCAAAATCATGTGGCAAAATGGTTTCACGTTACCAGTGCTGCCATGGCTAGATTCCTGCATGCAAACACTGCACTCCTATGCCTGTTATAGCCTGTATGAGAGGATACCTATGAATGGTAAATATAGCCTCACAAATGCAGGTGCTTACATTGCTTGCCAAGTGCAGTCTGCAATGCCCCAGGTCTGACACTTTATGCAACATAAGACAAGTGATCTTCCCTGAATGGGTCCCTGCTACGATCATTCCCACTCAGACCTATTCTTCTTTCAAATGGCTCATCTGTAGGCTTGGTGTCTCTCCAGCCCTCTCGTTGACTCTTGACACTATCTACAGGAGCCGTGGTCTGATCTCCCTCTTCCCCTCGGAGTGGTCTGACATCTACTCTTCTCTTCTTGCCTCTACCTCCAAGCTTCTCCTTTGAGACTTCAATATTCACCTTGACTATCTGGATTCTGCCAATTGATTCTTTTGAAACCTCTGTGACTTTCTTTCCCTCTCCATTCATCCCTCTGACACAACACACTCTGCTGGACATCCCTTGGATGCTCTGATCTCAGCAGACATCCCCATCTCCTACCCTCTCACTACACCTCTCTCTGGGTCTGACCATGCTCTCCTGTCCTCTCACCTGGATCTCCCGGGTGCTTCAGCTAAGTCTCTGTCTGCACTGCAAGTCACCTTCTACGTCATTCGACTGATGAAGTGAGTGTCAGCTGCTGCTTTTGCCACCACTTTCATTTCCCCTCCCACTCCTACCAATGACTCCCATATTGACTCTGCCCTTGCTAATTTTCATCTCTCCATCACCAACACCCTGGACATCCTAGCCGCTGTCATGAGGATCTGCATGAAGCCTGTCTCCAAGCACAACACCTGATATGCCTCTGATCTAACCTCTCTGAAACACAAGGGCAGAGTTTCTGAGAGGAAGTAGCGGATATCAGGCACATTCTCTGACAGATTGTCCTGCTGCCTGCTCTAAAGACAATACAGAATCTCCATCCACTAGAAGAAGAGGGCCCATATCCAAAACTGTATCTCTGGGGCCAGTAACAACACAGGAGATGTGTTTAAAATCTGAAAGGAACTCACCAATCCTACTGCAGTCTACACTTCTCCCTTGCCATCCCTGACCCTCTGCACTTCATTGGCCACCCACTTCTTAACAAAAACTCAGGACATCCTGTTCTCACTCTTCTGTGCTCCCCTCCCCAATCCCTCCCCTGCACCCAGGCCTTCCTTGGCTCCCCTCTCCCCACCCCTCCTTCTCTCCTCTTTCTCGCTCATAGCACTGGATGAGATCTCTAGAGAGGTCTTCTTTATGAAAGTCTACTCCAAACGAGTGCTCCCCTCCTCCTCCAGAACCATCAGGGACAACATTGCCTTTCTTGCACCAGCCTTTGATGATTCCTGCAATCACTCCTCTGCCACTGGCTGCTTCCTGCTACCCCTTAAGCACTCTCTTGTGCATCTTCTCCTGAAAAATCCCTCTGCTAACCCCTTCTGCTCAGTTATCTACCACCCTATATCCATTTCCCCCTTCCTGTTCCTGGGCAAACTCTTGGAGAAGCTTGTGATATCCCAACTGATCCAACACACAGAATCTGCTGGTTTTCTCCACAATCACCAGTTTGGCTTCAGAGCAGCCATAGGCATGGACACTGCTCCACTGAACACCTGTGATGACCTACTCTCAAATTCCAATTCCAACTATTCTTCTTGGTCTTTCCTCTGCCTTTGACATGGCCAATCATGGCACCCTAACTAATCAGCTCCATAACACCCTTGCTGCGAACTATCGCATTTTAGCAAGGTTAGATGTTCCGTTTAAGATTTTTGCTAAAGTCCTTTTGAATGAACTCAACATCTGGATTGAAACATATAAGATTCTCCCGCCAAACCAGATGGGTTTCATTAGACAATCCAACACAGCTTACAATCTATTAGTACTTGTTTTTTCCATTGAATATACTTGGAAATGTATGAATGCCAAAGTCTATGCTGCATTCATAGAATTTTTAGGGCTTTCAACTCCGTCCTTAGAGGACGAAAAAGCTTGTATTATGGAACATTCCAGCAGGACTTTTGAAAATGTTAATGTTTCTATATTCAGAGACCACAGTTAGGATCAGGCTTGATGGAGAGGGCAGCTTATCTGCCCCATTGGTAACTAACTGTGGTGTTAAAGAGTGTTGTGTGGTTTCAGCCACACTCTTCAATCTATACCTATCTGACTTAGGTATGGAATTTGTTAGTCTAGTGTTGTGTCCTGTCAAAGTAGGCCACCACCTTACAAGCTGGCTGGCCTACGCTGATGACTTGGTTTTAGTCGACCATACACTGACGGGTCTTCAAAATATGGTTCATGTCTTAGGTCAGTATGCAGAGATCAATGGGCTGGCCATAAATGTGGAGAAAAGTAAGACAATGGTATTTACCCCATCCAGGAAAAACTCCAGAATGTACCCTTCCATACTAAATGGATTAAAGTTGGAGAATGTTGATACCTACAAATATCTTGGTATCCATCTCCAGAGTAATTTAAAATGGGAGTATCATTGGAAAGCGACTAAGGGTAAATGTAATCAAGTTGTAAATGTAAATGTGTTAAACGGATTTGTGTCAAGTCAGAAAGGCATGTCATTTGAGACTGTACTACGTTTGTATCATATGAAAGTTTGTTCCATCATATTCTATGGCAAATTTGGGGAGGAAATCTCCTATCATCCTTAAGAAGCTATGAAGCAACAGTCTTGTGCAAATTGTTTGGTCTTCTGTCATCCTTATCAGTAGAATTGCTATACCTGGAGTTTGCGATACCTGGCACTACATATGATGTAATAAGGAAAACCATTTTGTTCTGCGACAAATTAATTAAACTTATGAACATTATTATGATTGGTGCCTTTGTAGAAGCTTTTTGTGCTCTTCAATCTCAATAGGCTGTAGGCACCCTGGGGAAGATGATTTGCACCTGCATGTATTGGCAATCTGGTTGTTGTGGTGTAAAGTCTGATGGCTGTATTCATAAAAAAGACCAGATTAAAACATGAAATGCTTGAATGTAGTAGAGAACAGTATTTGATCAACTTGTACGCAGGTAAAAATCATACTCAATTCTGCGATTAAATCAGCATCAGAGAGGTCAAACCAAAATATATGGTGGCATTTCAAAATAGTTTGATAGCCAAGCAAAATCTAAGGCTGAAATGTAATGCCAGCATAGCCCTACTGACCAAGGGAGCACTGATGGGCATACTGCGTAGGAGAAACTTATGTAGGCTGTGTGGTGGTGATCACATTGAAACGTTAGAACATGTGTTAGTTGATAGTATGTGAAAGTCTAACAAAAATGCGGTCAAAATACTTGAAAGTTTATAATAATATGTTTAACTTTGACAACCTACCTATGATATGGTCTGAATTTTACAAAGGCTGTGACAATAACCTAATTTTTCACCTTGACAGATTCTACTGGAAATGTGTTGAAATTATGACTATATTGGACATTGAGAAATGACTCAACTATTTTAATAAAGAATTAATTGATGGTGTAACCCAATTTTTTAAAACAAATAAAAGCAGGTACTATGTATTGGTTTTAAAACATGAAGTTTTGAAGTTGAAAACCATATCTTACTTGTTGTTTTAATGTTATGTATTTATGTTGTATATTCAAAACTATTTGTATATGCGTATTAAATGAATGAATAAATAAATAAATAAATAAATAACACCCTTGACATCACAGGCATGACTGGTTGACATGCCACCCTTCTGATGTACAACTGGTTCTTTTCTCTCCCCAATTACACTCTCCACTTGTGGCGTCCCTCAAAGCTCTATCCTCACACTGTGGCTCTTCAACATCTACCTCGTCCCTCTGGCCCATCTCCTCCTTTTTCCTCACTTTCAGGGTTATGCAGATGACACGCAGCTCTCCTTCAAGTTTTCCTCTACTGCTACCTCCTTCTCCTCTTTGATCCCTAACTGTCTGACTGCTATTCAGGTGTGGTGAGCTGCCAATTATCTCTGCCTTCCTGCCAGTAATATTGAGATCCACCTCATTGGGAACCCTGCTCCCTCCTTCCCCCCTACCCTCTGACTGCCCTCTTTTGGTCCCCTCCATCACAATCTTGTGACTGAAAAAATCTTGGTGTCCTCTTTGACTCTTTTCTCTCCTTCTTCCCTCACATTGCGGACCTTGCTAAGAAGGCCCACTATCAGCTGCACCTCCTCAGAGGCATTCTTCCTTTCCTCAATTTCCTTCGGTCCTTTAGCTCCAACTCTCTGCAGGTTAGACACTTCACTAATCAGGGAGGGGAGGTACATCATTCTTCTCTGCAGGAGCCTCCCTCTGAAATGGTCTCCCTGTTCCTCTCAGGCTTGAGCCAGATATCCTTAAGTTCCAGAAGCTCCTCAAGACCTCTTTTTCTCTTCTTCCTTCCCTCTCCCCTGCTAACACCCCCATTTGCTGCAGTGACTAGCTGCCTGATTCCCTCTACATTCTACAGGGCACCAGGCCCCTCCTTCCAGTCCACCCACCTCCTCACACTTAGCATGTTGTTCTCTACACCTTGAAGCGTCTCTTGTGCTGGATGGAATTACCAATAAAAATCTCAGACCAAATAACCGGACAAACTCAAAGAATATGCCAAAGTATTACATTAGTCGCAATTTAATTAAGCAGGGCAAACTGGCAGACATCGGACTGATGCTTACACACTCACACACAAACTTGATTACATAGAGGTGTTGTACCCCAATATGTGTCATCTATTACGTCATCTTACATGGCAAACTGTAAAACCTATTGATGGGAGGGATTGATCAGGGGAAAATATCTACGTATAGAATACATTGGGGTTAGCACACCATTGGCTGCCTCTTATCTACAAGGCACACCTCAAACTACCTCTGCATACATATAATACTGATTATAGTGGACAAGATGGCAGCGGATTGGTCTATGCAGCATTGTATGGCAGATTACCCCATAGACCCACTGAGGGGTTGGCATTCTCACCCAACATTGTATTTTTGACTTGTTAGCAGCAGGTAAGCGAAACAAAACCCAGGTGCTTGAGTCACATCAGATTAGCGCGGTTCCATGTAATAATGTCCCCTCAAAAATATCGCCATGCAAAAATGTCGCTGAAAAATGGCAATTTTTTGTGGGGACATTTTGTGGGGACATTATTGCATGGAACATGCGGGGGACACAACCGCAACCCCCAAACCCTTTTTTTTTTGCTGCCCCTATCCCCATATATATGGTCACCCATATAATATCACCACAACCTTATCCCGGCAATATTATGAACGGCGACCATATATATGGGGATAATATTACCTGATACCATTAGCGCCCATTTTCCCAATTAGTCTACCATCTCTCATCAGTCCAACCATGAGCCAAAGCTTCCCATCTGTAGTTGACCTTGCAACCTGCTCTCTGTTCTTGGACATCCAAGGGAGTGTAAGCACATCACTATCTTCATCAACAGCGTAATGAATACTACTGCTATTTGATTCAATTAGGCTGGGTGTCATTGCTCCTCTTGGCCTCTAGAGACTTGTTCACTCTAGCTTCTATAGCCTTTATACACGTTTCCTTCTTCTTTAATGTAAGAGAAATATGTCTCATGCACATGGTTTATCCATCTGCCTCCCTTTGAGCCTTGCAGCTAGTCCTTATAAATAGCATCCTTGATCCCAGGCCAACATAGACTCCTTGTTGTTTTGCACACAAAGCTATTTTCCAGTGTCTCCTGACTCTGCAACCTTGGTCTGTCTCTGATGCAGCTGTATTGAGTCGGTGTCCATCTTCCAATTATGGCCGTCCTAGCCACGTTATATATTCCTCTGTAGCAAGCTTCTATATGTCCTATCTACCTTGTGTTACTGCGTATTTACACTTATTGGTCAGCAAGTTACTCTTCTTTTGCCTACATGATTACTCTTTTATTTCATAAATATTTCTCGTGTTGCTTTCAGTTACATCATCACTATTATGTACTTTCATATTGTTTCAGTATATCTTTGCAAATCTTCTTCATGACATCACTCTGCCATCATCAGATTTCACTCAGTGCTCAATGATTTCCAATGGTGCGTGCTGACATCCTTCCACAGGATACCCTGCCACTCTTTCAGTGTGAGGATACATTGACCTGAGTGCATATCAACTCTCGTACACTCGAAGCAGTATAGGGACAACACATAGAGGCCCATATAGGGCTCTTCTCCTACTGTTCCAATATGACAGCGGTGAGGAGGCGGGAGTTAGGGGAAATGTGTCCACGTGCTCCTCTACAATGTGGACCCTACCCATCCCATGCAACTCCTTGGCACTTGCCCTCCTGGCTTCCCCTCAGAACTCGCCTAGCACCTGTTGCCCCAATCCTCGACCCATCTTCACTTGCACTCTCACCTGGTACCATGCACTTCGCTTCCCACCCTATCACTTCGCACTCGCGCAGACTGGCATTTCCTGAATGTCACAAGACTTAGAAGGACCATTATTGTTATCTTTCCCCCCTTTTACACCCGTTTTTGTCTTGTGGCACATTGAAACACCATTTGTTGTATATGCCCCTTACATAACCGATAAACAAGCAAACAAGTGTAGTCACAATATATAAGGTATGAAGACACATGCACAAGTATCATTATGCCAGTTATGGCCTCCTATTCCTCAGAAACGCCATCTAATATTGGGTAATACCTCATGCCAAATAGAGTTGCCATACTTATTAATGTGCACCTCGTATGCCCATCACATGTGGTCATATGTCAAGAACAGCACCAAATGCACCATTAATGCCATCAAAGTCCTCATTCTAACAGCAGTCACCATAAATAATGTGAAACCTCCCACGACCAATATGCTAAGCAAAGCCTCAATTGCCCTAGTAATGCCATTTGATGACTCATTAGCATGTCAGAATCACCATAGGTAAGTGCAGCTTCCCATATACATCCAAGCCTCGGCCCACATGCCACACACCCCATCTGGATTCACTTACCTCGCTTCTACAGCTCCCAGTGTTGCACACATTTGGTAATACTTATCTTGCATTCACTGCTTGAGTTTCCTTCTTTCTTTGAAGATGCAGTGCTTCTATGGCATCCATAAGCCAGCACCACTACAGCTTCTTCTATAGTTCACTCTTGCTACTCGCAAGTGTCAGCAGGTCCTGTTGATATTGTGAGAGTAATGAAGAGGTCGCTCCAGAAAACCCAGAGCAGTCAAAAGGAGGCTGTTAGGGGTGGAAAAGAAATGTAAAATACTGACATTGAATGTGACGCTCATTAAAACCCTGTTTGCTTTTGTTGACATTGAAATAGATGTATGGGCTGTTATGTGCAACAGACAGTGCACACTAACAGGCCCTAGACCGGGAAAGTAGGCAGCCTTGTTGCACCCCCGCCCCCATTTTGCATCTTAGCTAAACACAGAAAGGAAAAACAGTATGCATATGTCTTTCAATAGATGTCTAATCAGACATCTTTCAATTCACAATAAAAATGTATCTGAATGGCTTCCAAATCCTTCTTGGGAATTTCAGTGACTGAATGTGTTTTCAGCAGATTACCAACCTTTCTTAGGCAAAATGCTGGTGTATCTGCATGAGAATGGTTTGCAGAGCCCTTCACAGAGAGGGTGACCTAACCACTAACCACTATCATTAACTATCCTGTTAAACAATGTGGTGAGCACTGGCAAGGTAAAGTTATCAAACTGAAGCATGCAAGAAAGGGGGTCATTACGAGGTAGGAGGTAACAATGCCGCTATTAGTGGCATGGCTACCCCCTTACCGGGTACCAGGTCCGGGTTCCTTGAATGAGTAATTACCGGACCATTCCGACCTTGGAGGGCCCGGTAATTCCTCATTCAAGGAACCCATCCCCATTCAAGCCCCCATAGGGCTCAATGGGAATGGGGAGGGTGCTAACAACGGGCCCGTTAACAACGGGCACGTTATTTGCACCCTGGTCTGCTCGTGGGACCCGCTAAGGGCGCCTGATAAAACCAGGCGTCCTTAGCAGGTTCCCGCGAGCAGACTCGTAATGGGGCGGTAAGGGGTTGACGGCTCCGGCACCTTTACCGGCACCGTTAACCCCTTACCGCCAAGGTCATAATAACCTCCAAAGTCTCTGACGGGATGTGCAGGGATATATTTTAAGGGACCTGGTGAAATGAAGACAAAATAGACAAGAAGAAGAAGATGAAGTAGAAGGAGAAGAAGGAGAAAAAGGAGAAGAACAACAAGAACAACACAAAGAATCATCCATGCTGCTGTGCTCCCTTACAATGCTCAGTTCAACAATAGCATTTGTATAAGAAATTCAGAAGTTCAGCCTTTCCGCAAGCCAAATATCCTTGTAGATGTAGGTCTTGTTAGCACTTCCCCATCCATATTAGTGATATTCTAAAGCATGTTTTAGGATCATCATTTTCCAGTATTTATTCATCATAGGTGGAAGATACATAGGATAAGGAACAAGGCGACTGCCAGGATCAGAGGACAGTCCCTCACTGGCTTTATGAGTGGCCCTGTCTCCATTGTGCCTAGCGGCAGCACTAATACATCTATGGGTCAGAGACCTGCTTGCGCTGCACTCCCCTTTCCACGTGTGTCAAACACCCACAAGAAGTCTTATATATTTAAATTTACTGTGTCAAGACCTTGGAGGAAAGCTGATATTCATGAAACTTAAATGCAACACCTTCAGTGGTGCATGCAGGTTTAAACCCACAGCTGCACTCTGATCAAGAAAGTCAAGATCAATGAAGGGATGGTGATGCACTGAAAAGGACATGAGCATGCTTGTGAACTAATATCCAGACCAACACCTGCGAGCAAGAGCACTACTGCCACTAATACACTAAGATCAGCGGTGTTCTGAATGCGGTGCAGCACGTTCTCTGGTGTTCTGAATGCACCCGAGGATGTTAGCTATATCAGCATTGTTACTTTCTCTCATTTAAAACAAATATTTAATGATACTCCAAGCCCCAGTTCTCAAAAGACATTGACCAAAGGATGCGATGACAAAAGTGTGTGTTCATCCTGCAGTCACCATCATCCGAACACAAGTGAGTCACAGAGGGTGCATGTGTGTAATATGCGGCTTTGACTGAGAACATTTGTTTCTCACAAACCGACCCCCTTCCATCCGTAGGTGTTGGGTGTGCAACCTAACAATTATATATCCATTGGCAAACTGCACCCCCGTTGGTGCTAGTCAGGGTCAGTCTGTGGTGAAGGCACCAGTGAAAATGTGGCCAACAATCACATATTACAATGTGTTATTTTTCAGAACAGACTGTCTACAACCCAAGCATGTGCTTCTTGTTAAACTATCATGAAATTAAAATATCCAAAATCATATATGCTTAGTAACATAGGTTAAAACTAGTGAAGTAACTTATGAAACGGACCCACTCTGGCCAGAAAGTTTCCCATTGTGCCCCCAAAAAAGGGACCCATACAAGCATCAAGGGCAGGCACTCCAGGCATTGCTCTATTGCCCTTTGAGCCAGTCTAGCCTGGGACCAGTGGGAGGGATTTTACATGGCCACTATGGTTGTGCATGTTCTGCATGAGCATGTTCTTTTCTTACACAGCCATGGAGACAGGCATGTAAAAGGTGAGTTTCTCCCCAGGTTTTCCCCACACGAGGCTTGTGCCAGGGCTGAAGTGATGGAGAGGAATCTGCTGCAGCGGGTTGGCCTCCCAGAGCGTATCCCGCAACTAAAGAGCCAGCAGACCCATAACACAGAAAAGTTGCTTGTGGAGAAAAACTGCACACAAACCTTCTTATCTGATGTCTTGGTCCTTAGTTTATATTTATATAAATGTATGAGCATATCAAAAAGTAAAATGGAAAGTGGGTCTTTATTATTAGTTCCCGCCCGTCCCCAATCCAGAATTTCGGTATGGAAACCTAGGAGACTTTTGTAAATAATGCTATCCATTAGGGCTCATTACGATCCTGGCGCTAATGGGTTAACGCCGCCGTAAAAGGCCCTGGCACCGTTAACCCATTAGCGCCTTACTACGAGGTCCCTTTGCGGGACCCGACCTGAACGGCTGGTCTAGACCGGCCGTTAAAGTAGGGACCCGCAAAGGGACCTTGGTGCTAAGTACGGTACCGCAATTTGCGGTACCGTACTTAGCACCTTGCCCAGTCCCATTGAGCCCTATGGGGCAAAAATGGGAATGGGGAAGGGCCAATGTTCAATGGGGAATTACCGCCGCGGCAACCTTAGAATGGGGTGGTAATTCCCCATTGAACATTGGCAGACTCGTTTCGATACCGGCACCAACCATGGTGCTAATAGCGCCATGGTTTAGCGCCAGTATCGTAATGAGGGCCATTGTGTTGATTGTTAAACTCCTCTGTTGTTTGTTAGCGAGGATGCTAAAGAATGCAATAAATGACTCCACCTGAGCTCCTGAATTAGCAGCACAAAGGGATGAATTGTTCTCGCTTCTAGAAGTGGGTTGAATATTTAGTGGAAACACTAACACAAGTATATCCAATAAAGTATACAAGCTATTTGACTTGGAGCGGGCACTGAAGTTTTTACATTGCTTTTGACAAATTGCAAAGATTACCCATATTTATCTCTATTAGTGGGGAAGACAGAAGGTCAATTCTGTTGGTGGATTTTAATGCAGTGCTGGAAGTGGAATTTGATTGCTTCCCTGAAATCTAACACAGAAATAATATGTATTGAATGCGTATGGTTTCCTCTGCTGCCATGACAACCAGGGAAGGCGACTGCACACCTTAGCTCATGATTTATGCTACCTGAATGGTAGTATGTAATCTGATTCCTAGAATGGCCTGCTTACAGGTTAAGAGGAAAGGCAATTATTGTTGATTAGGAAGCCCATGATTTGGGTGCTAGTGTTTTCGCCGAAAGTTGACAGTCGGCATGGCTAATTAGTTTGCTGAGTAACACGATATTTTGAAGTCTTGACCATCCATGAAAAGGAAGGCGATAGGAGCCCCTTAATCTCTGATAGTGTTCACGTTACATGTTGGGAAGACTGTATCTAACAATTGCCTTCCCCAAAATGTTACAAAGGTTTAACTTAACTGGGTCTTCGTTCTCCTCTCCTATAAATCTGCATGGGGCAATTGGTACATTTTCTAAAGCTATGCTGTACATGCCTCTCTTTTTAGATGCACCATATAACAAGCACTGGCAAAAATAAAAGCTTTCACTTCTTTAGTGTTCATTGCATTTTACATTTAAAGGGATGAATTATTGTTGGCTCCTAAAGAATGGGGGGTTGTCTAAGAACATGTAATATGAAGTGCTCATATCAATTATTAGGTGCTTCTTTAAGACTCACTTGCTGATTAAAGACTTGTACCATTGTAGGTCAGCAGCTGAGGTACGATGCCTGAAGCACAGGCTGCCTGCGATGAATGGCCATACAAAATATTTGATCTCTGTCCCATCCAGCATGGCATAATTAATGTTACACTGCACCTTAAGGTGTCCATTATCTAGACAGTTAAAGATATACAAAATAATGATGCATCTAGTACCAATCCATTCACTGCAGTCCCTAACAGTTGGACTGTACCACTCTAAATAAAATGGAGACACACATGATATCAATATGAGAATATTGTGATGTTCCAAAATCCAAACCCTGGCTTACCAGTCATGCTGTGGCAAGAAAGGGCAAAGCGATTCATGTAAATATGCTGCTTATAACTGTTGTGTGGAAGGTCCAATAGTGTACAGGCTTTGGACAGCTGCTCTAATCAGCCCATAATTGCAAGCTGCATGCTTAATAATAGAACTTAAGTTCAATTCATACCTCAAAGCCTCAAACCAGGGAAGGCTCCCATTTGACTTCATGGAGGGCATGTTGTTTCAACATCACAAAACAGCATTTTCATACATTAAATAACATTTTATGCGTTCAGTCCTGTTACAAACTATCCATTCAGTCTGCATGTTTTTAAGGCACTATTTATATACCAACTAGCACCATACGTACACGTTCTGAATACACACAAGGAATAGTAGGTTTGTTCCTTTCCCTCCTCCCCCTCTGCTCTTAATTATTGTGTTGTAATGTATTTCCCATCCTTACCCCCTACCTGCCCTGTAGGCACTTTGAAATGGTATGTTCTTACTGTATAAGTGCCGAACAAGCAAACAATAACTAAATGCATAAATAAATACATAAATCTATCCAGAGAGATGAAGGGAAAGAGAGAGAAAGAGATATGTAGATTGGAAAGCAGCTTTTGACTTTGTGAATAGGGAGTTGTTGTGAGTGTCACTAGGATGGGAAGGATTTAGGAAATCAAACATGGAGATACAAGAGGTGTGATGGTAATGTGGACATGGTCAGTTACCGCCTGAATGAAAAACAGATTGGGCAATTCATTTTCTGCAGGGTGAGGGGTCAGACAGGTGCCTGTGTTGGCTCTGATACTATTTGACTTGTTCCAGAAAGATTTAGAGGAGATACTGATTGACCAGGAACTGGATTTGCCCAGGGTCTGAGGACAGGATGTGCTGTCTCTGTTTTTTTTTAATCATGCTGTGCTACTTGTATGGGAGGAAAGGTCTTTAGGGAACCCCTCCCCTCCATTTCTCATCAACATGCAGTCTATGACTCGCCCGGCAGCCATCTATGAACCTGGGCCCAGGATGTGGGATGGCTGCGGGACGACACATGGGGCTGCACAGCTCATCCTGTAGATACAGACTTCATTTTGTGACACACATAGACACCATTTTGAAAATAACAGATTTAGGCCTCACTGGCACAAGCAGTCTGCAGGGCTGCAGTTCTCCCCTCCTGACCGCGCACAGCAAGCCCAGCACTTCCCTCACCCTCCTCCCCTTGGCGGGTCTGCTGCAGGCCTGTTCTCACAGGAGACTAGGCACAAACATGCTACATTACAAACACTGTATCTTTCACTTTCTGCAGTCCATCATTCACCTGAAGATGACCGGGCTGAAGCTGGGGTCAGAGAGAAACAAGCTGCATCCATAAATCCATTAAACCTGTCCTGTCCTCTCGCGGACCCCCCATTTATGACATATGCTGTGGATGACCCCCAACCCTGTTTCCCATTTGAAGTGCCAGGCATGTATGCTAAGCCCGTGTTCCACCCTGTTTCACCCATGCAGCTAAGCCATCTGAAGGGATGATAAATTCACTTCAGGTCCATGAGATTGAATATACATATTGAAATAAATGGCCCTCACCCACCCCAGATCACACACGAAGTCCTGAAATGTATGTTTGAGCCTTTCATTACTAATCAAGGATTCCTGTTGTTGCGCAATACATAAAGCAAAGCAGGATATCCATATATACTATATGATCTCCTAAACATGTACAAGTTTACAAATAGACAATTAAGTATTGCAATATGTATGGTGTTCAATGTAATGTACAATAGAATGCCCTTTGTAGAATTTGTTAAGCCTCTGAGCATTGGGTTACGCAAGTCATATTATAAGCAGAATGTTGCAGACTCTTCCCTGTACCAATGCACACACCAACCTGTTTCTACTTCATTTTCAATGCAAGCTTTTTGTGTGTGTTCCTCACAACGTAGAGAATATACGGCCCAGTATGTTACGGGCCGTTCCTCCTCTCACCCCTCACCGGTACCACCACGCACACAGTAGCCCCCATCTCTCTTCCCCCTCTGGCTGGGCCCGGATGAGAAATCCTAGCCCTATGAATGATGTGATGTTACAAAACTGTTGTTGTGTTGTTGATAGAAATTATCTTGTAACATGATACTCATAGTAAACGTAAAGGTGTAATATATACAATGTACATAAACTCGCATCATGTTTGATATATGTGCAACTACACTGGTTTAATTCTACCTCACATATTACATGATGTGCATGCAACCTTATAACGTAGGCGAGATAGAAGCAACAGGTCACGCTCTCTCCCTTCCCATGCAGCGCCGCAAGCTCACTCCCCATCGCCCACCTCGCCTGAAGTCGGACTGATAACTAAAGGCCCTTATTTCATTGATAACGTGATGCTGTAGCTATTACCTCTCACACTTCCACTAAGCCTGCACTCAGTATCAGACCTCCCCTAAGCTCCCAGACCCACAATAAAACCATAAAACATGTTTCACACCCCAAGGCCTTGGTTAAAAGAAATATAGGTAACAAGCCTCTCATTCCGCTGCCTTTTTGATATACCAGCTGTGTGCCCTCTGACCACGCCAACACCGACTGACCACGGTGGCAGTATCTCTACTCTTGTACTAACATACTATAAATATGCCCCCTTAGATCTAACAAAGCAGAATGATGGAGGTATCCCAGGCACGCGCCCCCTGAAGGAGTATCTGAACTCCTGAAGCAGCCCCTTTATTGTATAGTGCTTGTATGGTGATGAGATAAGAGCACCCAGAGTTATGTGCTATTTCTCCTGTGATGCTAGATTAACAATTTGTAGGATTTACATGGCATTATGAATTATAATGAATGCTGAATGAGTATGTGTGGCCACAAGGGCAAACGTTAGCATAGGTCAAGATGTATTAATCAACTGTCATCCGACCAGAGCTCCACCCCGATGAGTTCAGCTGACCTGCAAGCATCACAATGACACCTCAAGAAGCCTTGCCAATCCCAGAGCTATACCCCTATGGATGTATATGTGCCCCAGCCCCACTGCCCAATCTCATCCATCCATGTATCCCCTAGCTCCTATGTCATAGGTGACGTGGTTTTGTAACAAAATGTGAATGTTTGCTGATGTTTGCCAGAGCGCTCTCGGAGGTTGCAGAGTTCTCTGCTTGCTCTATATTGGTTGGATAAACTTTCACCTTTTAACTTCACCCACACTTGGTCTTGGTCTCATTCCCATCTGGGGTGTGTCCATATTGACTCTCATTGTGAAGTTGTAAATGCCTTTTTGGGGGGTGCTCACTTTCACTTACTTGCATTGCATAGAAATAACAATGCATACACTACTGGGACACTTTTAACATTTTAATTTTATTATTGAATAAGATAAACAAAGAAACCTTTACAAAACATACACATATAAAAACACCTTTTTAAGCACTATATCACATTAAAAAAATATTAGTTAAGAATACATTTCAAAATAATATAAACACTGTTAATTCCAAGCTAGAACAAACACTGTTCTTACAATAATATATAATAAATACAAATGCATCAATATATATATATATATATATATATATATATATATATATACATATATATATATACATTATATATATACATTATATATATATATATATATATATATATATATATATATATATATATATATATATATATATATATATATATATATATATATATATATATATGCATTCATGCAATAACATCATTCAGCAATTCATATGATATTACTTAGTGGACTATATTTCAAAAAAGCAGCAACCACCAATGAATCCCTTCATTCTATTCTTGCTATTTAAACCTCTGCCAAATCCTTGGACATTTACCCAATTAACAGGAGTGCACAGTTTCCCCAGATACTACTGTGTCCTTTTAATATTCAAAGTAGTACAATGTATTAATAAGTGGCTAAGAGTTTCAACTGTATTTTCCAATTGGCAAAATCTACAGCACGCGTCAGAGGAATTGATCTTATCTCTCCTCAAAAGAACCTCTTTAGTAGGCAGGAGATTCTATAAAATTTGTTTGGAAACTGTACCAAATAAGGGGCAAACTCGGCCCACTTCTTATGTTCATGTGCCAGATGACTCATTGAAACATAACCATGAACACTATCCAGGGTCTAACCCCGTCCTGATCGGACAGTGTTTTTTTTCTCCATTTTTCTGGGTTAATTACCATTGTTTTAATATCAAGACACAATTTAAACAGAACACCTTTACATACACTTCCCACATATGAAGCATAATCTAAAGCAACAGATTTCCCTGACTTCACCAAGTGAATATTCATTGCTTCATATAATGACTGCGGGTACGAGGAGCAGATCTTTCGAAATAAAGACAACAAAGTCCACACAACACAAATTCTTATGGAAAGTAAACCCAATGCAAACCTAATGGATGGTAGAGGAACAGCATTGGGAATGCCTAAACCGTGTCTCCAAATTGAAGCTTGCAAGCCATCCAACTATTTACGTGCATGTTCTAAATAGAGTTCCATACCATAAGTTCTATTGGGATCCTACATTTTAATAGCATTTATTTTGTCTTTGACTGTTTGTATGCGCTCGGTGCGCAATGGTTTCCCCCCATGATTCCTGCTCCAGCACACTCCCGCCTCCATCCCAGCCATCGACCCGATTGGCTCATGCATCTAGTGCTGCTTTCCCAGCGAGGCTCTAGGCCTGCTCGTGGAAGAATTTCTCCATTCTCGCGCCTCCTCCACTTCCCCGCCTGCTGCCCTGGTGAGTAGAATATGCTTTTGAGACCCTCTGGGCCTCTACTCCACCTAAAAAGCTGCATTTTGTTTGTGCCCCAGTCCCTTTGGTGCCCCTCCTCGGCCTCTGTTCCCCAGCCCTCCCTTGCTTCCTGACTTCCTCCACTGCCTGCCTCCCACCGTCCCTGATTGGCCCTCCCAGCCCACAACACCGGCCTGATTGGCGCCTGAATCGAGTCAGCTGGCCTACCGACCCGTGCCCTCTTCCTGATTCTCATTCCCTCCCGGCCCCCTGCTCCCATTGGTCCTCTCGGGCCTCATCACCGCTCCTCCCATGGCAGCCCTCTGCCCGCCCATGCAGCCCTGTGGCTAAGGGCCCCAAGGCACAGGGCGACTCCTACAGAGGCGGCTCCAAGATGTGTCTACCAGTGTCAGCAGGGGAAGCCAAGGAAGCCAGCAGCTAACAGACACCAACAAAAACTGTAAGTGTGGCATGGGTGGGATGTAGAGCAATTACTCTACACCAGAAACCCCCTGCCACTCTACCTCCCCATCCCATAACATAGACTGCCATAGACTTAGCCCATGCATACCTAGAAAGTTGTGTGACCACCAGCCGGATATCAACCATGACAATGTTTGAAATGTTGCCTTGCACTGCATCCTAACATACTAGTCAATGTTAACAAGTGTCACACCTGGAGGGAATTGGGGATGCTGGCCTGCGTCGCATCTAGACAGAATTGTGAATGTTAGCATGTGCAACACCTAGTTGGAACTTGAATATTGCCATGTGTCACACTTAGAATTGAGAACATTAGCCTGCGCCACATCTAGACAGAACTGTGAATGTTAGCATATGCCACACTTAGATGGAACTTGAATGATAGCATGTGCCACACTTAGAATTGACAACATTAGCCTGCACCGCATCTAGACAGAATTGTGAATATTGGCATGTGCCACACTTAGAATTGAGAACATTAGCCTGCGCCGAATTTGGACAGGATTGTGAATGCTAGCATGTGCCACACTTAGACGGACTTCCTAACTTCGCCCTGCGTCACATCTAGATAATATTCTGAAGGTTAGAGAATGCCATACCTAGATGGAACTATGAAGATTATGAAGCACAACACTTAGAAGGAGAAATGAGAATGTTAGCACTTGGATAGCATTGTGAACATTGGTCTGTGCGGTATCTGGATAATATTTTGAAGATTGGTGAATGCCAGACTGAATGGAGTAGGTCAGCGGGTGCTACACTTAAACAGAACTGTGAATGCTTGCATGTTAAATGTCACATAACCAACTAACCAATATAAACTCAAACTATCTGCACACTTAAAAAAAATCTCACGCACCCAACTCTTGCACAACAAGCTGCACACATTTCACCACACTGCAACAACACATAAGTCGCACCAACAGCACACGCGGACTGACACCGATCCAATACTCGCACCAAAGCTCAGCACCCGGTGTCTACCGAGTTGAAGCTGCCAACAGCACACTACTCCTCAAACTATCCTACTCCCTCTTCACCTTACTAACACTTCCCACCTTCTCATTTACAGATCCTCCAGAGCGCCTGGGGACCAATTCCGTTGGTGACGGTGCGCTATATAAGTACCGTTAACATAACATAACATAAGTAATTTTAGTTACCACTTTCCCCTCATAAAACATCCTTGCCAGAATAATGGAAAAACAACCAAATGTATGGTTTATCAGAGACATCAGATTAGACAAAATATCTCCCTTTTGAGACAGAGACTAGTATACACTCGTATTAGCCGGTTTAGCACTAATAGGAAAACCCAAGTGTAAAATATTCAGGGATGAGGTATTGCGTATGGAATCAAAGGGCCAGGTCATTAAAGCATGATTCTTTCTTCGAGAAAAGACCAACATTTTAGTTTTAGAGGGATTAACCAAAATGTTACTTTCTGTTGTGAATCTCAAGAAAGCCACAAACAGATGCTTCAGCCCGACCCTTGAATTATCATGGAGAAAAAAGTCATCTGTATAGACGATCCATTAAAATCTTATATCTTGCAATTTAGGGGAGATAAAGCCTGTTTTTCAAGATAATCTTTTATATCAGACACAAGAGGAGAGGAGAGGCAAAGAGCCAAGGCATAACCCTGGTAGACTTTTATAATTACTGCATTCACAAGACAATGGCCACTATCAAGGGAAAAAACAAAAGTAGAGGTGTCAGGAACAGTTAAACACTTCTGGGGGTGGTTTTTTGAAAATGGTTCATTTTTTAAGGTAGTTTCTTATGTTGTCTACCTGGGTGTCTGTTTTGATAATAAAACAACGTGGGAGCTGCAGGTGGAAAGTAGCAGAAATAAAGTAAGCCAAAGCTACACAAGGTAGTGTGAATGCTGGCTACCCATAAAGGTAATAGGGTCTGTGTTAAGATTGTTTTCTGAAATCAACCGTGGGGTTGAATTTTGGGAGGCTTACCTATTATGGTGAAAAGGAAAGACACTAAAGTCTAGCCATACCCAATCAAGGGAGGTAGCAAAGTGGTGAGGCTTGGACTCGGGAGGGATTGTGAGAGTGGTTTAGGGTCACAGAGAGTCCACACATACAGAAAACTCCAATAATTCTTGTTACACAGGTACATACAAAAATATACAATAATTTATTATTACCAAAAAATACACACTAAGCAAATTAAACCACTGGGTAAATATTAGATACATTCATTCATCATAAGGAGAAGGTAGACAGGATTTGATTCACTAACCATTGTAACAAAGATAGGTACATAGATGCAGAAAGTTTAGCAGCTTCACTTTAGAGTAACCACAAACAGTCCCCTAACCTTTAGTAAGTCCAGCCCTAAAACGGTTTGGGGCCTTGTTTCCTAAAGTCATCAGTTACAAAGTTACACATTCCAGGTAGGATTTCTATGTGGCTGGATGATACCAGAAGTTAGGATTCAAAAGTTTTAAAAAAGTAGAAAAAGTTCAGGTAACTCACTCAATCCTATATACTAGGAAAGGCCTAGGAAGGGATCCTTGACCTGGTCAGCAGCAACCAAAGTCAGGAAGGATCGAGCTAGGGCCATGACCTTACAGCCATGTAACCCTGTAGAGGACATGGGGAACGGAACAGATTCGCTAAGTTTCCCCCCTGACTTTGATTTCTCCAGAGACCACTGCTGAGGTTCCACAATCTATTGGGGACACAGACATATGTGCTTGGTCTGGTCAAGGAAAGTGCAGGGGTTGTGGTTGTAGAGGTCACTTTTGGATGCAGGATTTAGTTTTACCAAAAAGATGGATTGCAACAAGAGACACAACGATCAGAAAGCAACAGAGGATTTTCAATGTACAAACAAAATAGCAGGAAGATTCACCAAGTATCAAGGCCTAGTAGCAGGAGTCGTCCCTGAGTCATCAGCATGCTGATCTTCTTCAAAGGGGTCTTGCCTCTATTGATGATCTTTGGAATGGCTGCTTTTTTATCAAGGATTTGGACTGGAAGCTCAACTATGTCCACCATTGGTAAAGCTCTGCACCATGCAAACTGGCACTGACTTTCCAATTATGGATAACCACTGGCCACACATTTTGCCCAGCAACAGACATTACACAAGGATGTGGACTGGGACAAGCCGTTCCAGCCCCCATCTCGGGGCATACACACAGACTGATTTTTAGTCCGCAAAATCATCGGCTTTCTCGGGAAGAGGGCATTACATATAAGGCAATTCCAACCCCATGAGGGCAGAAAGAAGGCCAAAGACTAATATGGGCAAAGAAATGGCTTACATATCTTGGCACAACCATCTTAGAGTGCTTGCCACTCATATTATCCATTTGCACAAGTAAATATTTCAAAACATGATATGAAACCACTCACTGCCACCAGCTCATTCTGGCCACATTGTAATTTTAACTCAAAAGTTACACAAAAAGCTGTAAGAAGACAACGTATCCTAACCACACTTCACTTTGTGTGCAGACACAGTCTCTCAGCACTGATCATCGTATGGCCAGATCAGCCTGCATATAAAAAATAGTGCAAACCTGGGGAAGTGAAGCAGAGGCTTTACTTACCTCCAAAATGTCAGGGCAGTACTGAAAACAAAGCAAAATGAAAGGGTGTCCATAGAAGACAGTGGGAGGAAAGAAGCAAAAATAAAATCTTTCCTAACAGTCCACAAAATATATTTTGAAAGCTGAACCAAGTGTTTTGGGCTTAATCTAATCTTTCGTCTCTGGGCAATCAGGTGACCAGTACTGCAGCCAGAATCCACCAATAACAGCTTTCAATCTCCAGGCCACCCATTTCTCTCCCTTGAGCGTCTGACATTTCTGTCCAGTGTTCCATACCATCTCTAGTCCTAACCACCTACCAGACGACTACACTCCCACCTCCCTCACCCCACATACCCAAGTCCCGAATCTCCGGCAGTGAATTGACTTTCTCCCTTCAATGTTGTTTTCCATGGTGGCCATGTTAGTTTGTAGTTCTTTACGGGAGTTTGTGTATGTGGAGTCATTTTTGCTGCGATTTCCCTTAAACAGACCTAACCACAGTACTGTGCCCAGTGTTTCAGGGTGGACAGGGCTGGCTCGGGCAGGTATACCATTACCATCGCTGTCCACCCTGGAACATGGGGCATATCATTATATTAATTCTCAACACAGCATAAAAGGCTGGACATATTTATTTAGAACTTAAAAAGGGTACATGTTTTCCCAATGTTTAAAAAGGTAGACACGGGCAAACTTTCACCTATTGATAAATCTACTTTTTACCTTTGATTAATACAATGTTTGGGAATGTCTGCATGAAAGCATGGGCAAGAAAAGTATTGTATCTCTAGCATAAGAGGTTTTAGTACTAGAGAAAAAGTTGGATCTGAACCTTTTGATCTGTCAGTATCCCATCCCAAGGCATGAGTATCCCATCCCAAGGCACAGAATGCCATAGCCAAAACTGGGATGCATACAGTCACCTTTAGGGTCTACCCAACTATTGAAGTAAGACAATGCAAGTAATTTACTCAACTTTATAAAGTCACAAAGTTTGGGGTGAAAGATGTCCTCAATAATAGATGAAAAATACAATCTTAACTAACGAAGGGAGAGGAACTATCTTTTGATTCAACTATAAGTGAGGTTCCATAATTGTCTCCTTCAGGGCCATCTTAATCATGTTTGGGGCTCGAGGCACAGCCACCTGTGGGTCCCCCCTCCACCAAACCAAATGAATTAAGGAATCCAAATATCTGGTCGCACCCCCTCTCATCACAATCAACAGTCATAGCTTGATATGCTGCCTCGCAAAATAAGCATAGGTTCTACCTTTCAGTCCCATTACCCTCTTCATTTTTGCTGTAATCAGAATGATTAAGAAGTAGCATTTCAATGACAACATTAGCAGTTCACAATAAGGGTACTTCTGTAGTTGCATAGATACAGGACACTTCATCAATAACAGCGACAAGGAAGCTATGCTGGACAAAGTATAAATGCAGGACACAGATCCCATGAAAAAGGTGCACATAATCCAGAATAGACTGACTACTTAGATTAGTTTCCTCACAGAATGCAAAAGAGATCAAGCATGGATACAAGAGTCCAACTGGAAGCAAGGAGAAAGCTCCACCTACCATTGCATAAATACTGCATGAAGATTAGAAGCTACTAAAACGGTGTCTGTATCCAGACAGACTGAGATTAGAAGAGCATATTTTTCAAGTAGTTTTAGCGTTGGAGAGCAAAAAAACAAGTGGTTGTGGTGTGCAATATATAAATGCTCACTAGTATTATAGGGGAAGTAACACTGTAGCCGTTGAAAGCATATGTGAGGTTTTTTTGAAGACCATACCCTGAGAGCAAAATCACTCTGAGCTATGACATTTTTGAAAGGTTTGGAGACTGGTAATTTTTACAAATTAGGCAATATGAGATTAAATGAGATGTGTATCACACATTGATTAAGCAGTGATGCTGAGATCTGTTCCCATTCTGCAATTTCTGCTAGTTTCTTTTCCAGATCCAACCATGAACTAAAATAATCTAATTTTACACAGGCTACTTGTAAAGTACACAAGTCACATCAAGGGTTTGCATAGCCCTGGTCCTACTCTGGCAGTTTTTCCTATCTTCAATGAGGACCTGGTTCACAACGCTATGCTGCCTATTAAGTCCTGCGCCCATTCTGACCCACTACTGCTGGCAGTGATGAAGGAGGTATCGGCTGACCTCCTCCGTGAAATCACCATGGCCATGAACAGTTCCTGTCAGCAGGGGTATATCCCCCCCCCCCCGAGCGGAAAGCCACCTGGGTCATTGCTTTGTTGAAGAAGCCCTCTTTGGACCCCACTGTCCCTTCCAATTTTCACCCTATTACCCTCCTTCCTTTTCTGATGGAACTTCTTGAGTCACTGGTTTCCCCCATCCTGCCCTCTTTATTTTTAGTCCTCTAACTTCCTTGACACATCCCAATCTGGCTTTCGCCCGGGTAGATGTACGGAGAATGTTTTGGTATCCGCCCAGGATGACGTGGCCAGGCTGGTTGACAGCGGCAGTGTCCGAGCCCTGATTCTTCTCGATCTATCGGCGGCTCTCGACACTGTCGATCATGCTGTCCTGCTCTCCCGTTTAAGCCAGATTGGGGTCTCGGGACAGGTACTTGCTTGGTTTCTATCTTTTCTATCGGATACGTTTCAAACTCTCTCTCTCTTCCGCCATTCACTTCTAAGGCCTGCCACCTCAGTTGTGGTGTCCCTCAGGGATCCGCTCTGTTGGCCATTCTGTTTAATATCTACATCTTCATGTTAGTGTGCCTTATCCGCTCCCTTGGCGTCAGGTGCTATTCATATGCTGACGATACCCAGCTTCTGATCCTTCTGGATCTTGACAAGGCAGAGGCAGCGGCGTGCTTGAATAAGTGGTTGGGGGCTGTAGGTGAGTGGATGGGCCACAACTGGTTGAAGTTTAATGGTGACAAGAATGAGGTGATGGTGGTAGGTTCCCTCCCCCGCCCCCTCACTTTGGATCCCCTCCTTCTGGCCCTCCTCTCTTGGCCCACTCCCGGTGCCCTCCACCAAGGTAAAAAACTTGGGGGTCCTTATGACTAACAATTTGTCTATGGCAGCCCAAGTAGCAGCGGTCTGTCAGTCGAGCCATTTTCAATAATAAATACTGAGAAAGACCCTCCATTTGATCCCGAACACGCTTTGTCCCCCTGTGGTAGCCGCCATGATCATGAGTAAGTTGGACTATTGCAACTCGTTATATCTGGCTCACCATAAGGGGCCGGTAGGCCGGCTACAATGCCTTCAAAATATGGCGGCTCGCGTAGCTACCTGGTCCCCCTACGGGGCTCACATTACCCCTGTGCTGCGTCCCCTGCACTGGCTCAGTGCATTCAGTTCAAGTCTCTGTGCATTGTGCACCGTGCTCTCAATGATCAGGCAGCTGAATATCTCTGTACTAAATTTGTACATTATGTCCCTAATCGCCCCCTGCGGTCCGCTGCCTCTGGGCTGCTTTCTGTGCCACCTTTTCGGCTCACTCGGGTAGGGGGTCAGGCGTTCTCCGTGGCTGCTGCTCAGCTCTGGAATACCCTCCCTCTCACTTTGAGGTTATTGCCTAACCATCTGTCTTTCCGAAAGGCTCTTAAAACACTTCTGTTCTGATTCCATGATGCTGCTTCGCTCCTTTGTTCTGGTTCCTGGGGTCTCCCCTCTCTATGCCTTCGGGCGACCATGCGCTTTTTAAAATCACATAACATAACACAACATGACAGTTTATTTTTAAACTACTTTTTATAGAACCGTAGAATGAAAAATGGGGATGATTCTACCTTAATTTCCACCATCAAGGAAAGTATTTAAGTATCAGCATACTAATTGATGTGATCTTAAAAGATTTTATCTGCGTTTCTCTTTTGTATTTCAAAGCTTTAAATATTCCCAAAACACAGGCTTTTGAAATTGTTTTTTATTTATAAGCGCACAGATTACCCTTTGCATTGTACAAAAAAGCAAACTGTTTTCTTCTGCGTAGAACCCATTCCACTCAAATGACCTACATACAATGATCACGTAATGGGCTAAACAATGCTAGCAGCATGTAATAAGGCAGGCCTTTCCACAGAAGACAGCACAGTACTGCCAGTTATATAAATGATTTGTCCAGGATGACTGTATCATATGCTGACAAAGCCAGGACACTCGAATGCATGTCTTGGTTTCACACTTTTGAATTAACACTTTATGCTCATCATTAGGGGTGGCTGCCTGGGTTTTACAACCACCTGTCTGAAGAAACTGACTTCTGATTTCTAGACCTTCACCATAGTGATGCTTTTTGTTTTTATGGCAACCATTATCTGGTGCAGATACATTGCTGTTAATAGCACCTGATGTGTTAAAAAGCAAAGTACATATACATGCAGGTTTATCAACTTCAGACATAGGAAAGGCTGCGTCAGCCTTGCTGGAATTTGGTTTTGTAATCTTGCATATGAAACAGATCTCAGCAATGAGTGCATAACACGCTGAGCTATCTTCTGCACCATCGCTACTCTCAAATGTATCAATGTTCATTTCAACTTTGGCTGTTGGCACAGAAAGGTAAAAATGCTACAGGAGATATGCTATTGTGGACGCACAAACTATGTATACGCAGTGAACAAAGAAAGCAATAAAGGATGAATTAATCAGAGCAGAATGTTCTTGTCAACAACAGACAGGCAAAAGGTTTAGCCTCAGCAGCAGCCTGTAAAATATCCTAATGTGTGTCCTTTATGTTTGCTCAACAATGGAAACTGGCTTCTAAGGATAATGCAGCCTTGGGGGGGCCACCCTACAAGGTGGGCCACGGGGCAAGTGCCCCTTTTGCCCTCCCATAAAGACGTCTCTGGTCTCCTTGAGCCTGAAAATGTCTCGCTAAAGCTTTTGTGGCTACCGTTAATTGGGGGGTCTGAGGAGGAAAGAGTGCAAATGCTCTTTTGCTTCAAGAATATATGCTCCTTTAGTGCAGAGGTCTTCAACATGTGGGGCGCGCCCCCCCCAGGGGGGCACGGCCGCATCCCAGGGGGGGAGCGCAGAGCCCAGCATGAAATGTAAAAAAGGAAATGTATATATATATTTTTTTTAGATTGGAGGAAATGGGAAGGGGCAGCTCACATGGTCAGACTGGACCATAAAACGGTAATAGTCACCAATGAAAAAATGGCCAGCAGTTGCAAATGGATATTCAGTCCTTTAGTCACAGACTGTTTGAATAGTACCAAAGGGGTTGTTTTTTGTTCAAATGTAAACAAATTGTGATATTTAAAGAACATTTATTCAGCAACAATGGTCAAAACTACTAGCTGCATAGTGAAGTAACTTCTAAAACTGGCCCACATTGGCCAAAAAAGTGGCCCATTTTGACTGGCCTACACTACCATTTTGCATTTTTGGTATGTCATCGCCCTATTGCCCTGTAGGCCAGTCCAAGCCTGCCAGCTCATCCATAATGGGTGAGGGGGCGTCCACCCACTGGCCACCTCACCCATTATGGAGGAGCCGAGGTGCCAGCCCAGTGAAACACTGAGCACTCCCTCAGCTGCTTTTTCCAGGTGAGGGAGTGCTCCTGGGCTGGCTGAACTGTCAAAGGGAAACACTGTTTGCCTTTGACAGTACATTTCCCCAGCCCCACATGATCACTGAGCCATGCAACGCTGGGGTGTTTTGCTTCGCCAGCCTTGCATAGCTCGTTGGAAATTCTGGCTGGGGCACTGCATGTATGTATGTGCGAGGGGGTGCTCCTGCGCCTCCTCGCACATACAGGCAGAGCAACCTGGAGTGGGGCATTTTAGCAACCACGCGCAGGCCCCTGCAGAAGGTACGTTTATGGCAATTTATTTTTTATTTAAATATGTATGGATGTGTGTGTGCTTGTGTTATGAGACTGTGGTGGGAGCAGGATGGCGGCACAACTGGGATAGTGGTGGGAGTAGGTGGGGAGAGCCCAGGGTCTGTACTGGGAGTTGGGTGCAGTGACGGCATGCAAAGGTTCATAGCGATTTCTACATACTGTCCATCTGGCACTTTAGGGGGGGGGCGGCCTGCCCAAACTTTGCTCAGGGGGGGCCCAGGCCAAAAAAGTTTGAAAACCACTGCTTTAATGTCTTTACATTTTACATTTGCCATAGAGTATTTCCAGTAACTTGCAATGGAATTAAGGACTAGGAGTATGACAAAGCAAGCAGCATTTAAAGTATTCAGGTATTGGCTCCACAAGTAGTCAGAGATAGGGGCAGGTGTTTTACAGGCACATATGAATGAAATCTTGTTATTGGATAAAGAAGTAGAATTGGGATCATTCATGCAGATCAAAAATAGAGTTCTTCTCTCTGGATCAGGCTGTTTGTTAGATTCGCTGGATTTTCCTGCCAGTATATGGACATTGCTATGCAATTGCTTGAGCAGAGTATGGCCTAAACCTTTTCTAGGCGAAAGATAGAGGTGTTAGAGCCATGCTAACAATGTATTTCTGAACCCAGCATATTTTTGCTTTACAAAGGGCCATACAATATTTTTGGAATACATGGTTAAAACAGATGCAGTGAAAGAAGTTACAATTTGAAATGACAGTTGAAAGCACCCAAACCTATAAGAAATAACAAATATATGTGCACTGGATTGAAATATTGAGGGCATTAAGAGCACAGTGAGCCTCATAGAGTTCCAAATATTCTGCCAAATATTAGTACATGATGCTAAATGCCCCCTTAATTTTGACATTTGGTTAATGATGCTTGGACAGTCCATTCACATATCCAGTCTTCAATGCCACACTTTTCATGCATTTCAAAATTTGATTATAACAGCGTACACCTTTCATACAGAGAATTGAGTGAAAATGAGAAATCAGGGCTAGCACCTGCAAGCCACATATAAATAACCCTGGTTTTAACTTGTCTTGGTATTTTAAAGAATAACTCTTCATCTTGTAGATATGGTCAGGCCAAGCAAAGTAATGGCAGCTGTTGCCCAGATGCAAAAACATAGTCAACTATTGAAAGTGTGTCATCAGTCTCCCAGATCTTGATATAGAAATGATGGATCACCTTGTCCATCTCGATTATTCTCTGAGAGGGCATGTAATCAATTGGCAGTTAGGACAAACACAGATCTTCATGAATATCAAAATGTTTGATGAGTGCAAAACACTCTCCCCGCTATTGCGTTATTCCCTCTGTGGGGAATATTTACAGACATGCAGAGGCACGTACTGCACATCAATTGAAGTAGTAATAAATTAAACATGCTGTTTTGCAGAAAGCCTTCGAATATAGGTTGGACATTACAATTCCAGCACATGAACAAGTGCACACATGAACATCTCTGAGCTGCTAATGCCTTCTTACAAGCCTGTTCATTCCTTTAGAACCTGCAGCGACTTGACATTCATCAAGGCCCCACTAGGAAAGTAAGTCCAGATCAGTGGAAATGTATATCCATGCAGCAAGTAAAGAAGCCATGGAGCCCTGCTATGTTAAAGGATTCCAAGATGAAGTATCGGGTGCAGGGCATGTGTAGGGAGATCATCATGACTTTGCTCGTGCTCCCAACAATATAACATAGTCCACTCAAAAATGCTTAGATACAAAACAACAAACGGCCTCCATCCTATGACTAGAATACCTTTTTCTGTACAGCTTGTAATTGCCTCACACTCACATTCATGTGCCAAGCTGTGCAACACTCTGCATGAATGCATTATGTTCATTTATGTAACATACAACATGTAGCAAGTTACCCCATGTCATATGCCATAATCCCATTTCTCTTTCTCCATGTGTAGATTCACACTTTACTCTGCATCCGAAATGCAGATCATTTTTCATTAATATTGATGTGCATAATTTTTGTTTGAAGGCCCCTCCTGGACCATGTCCAGAATAAGTATCACTGTGCTTTCGTAGGTTTAGGCAGCTCTTGCCACAAGACCTCAGTGACCAGTCAGGGCGGCCTTAATGGCAGCAGCGCCCTTGGCGAATTGCCACTCTCCCCCTCGCTGCGTGCCCCTGGTCAACAGGGGGAGGGGCAGGGGCAGGGGCAGGCACAGACCTTTTTTTTTCTATCCCTCCCCACCCACTGGAATAGGGTGATGATAACCGCCTCGCTCCTGCGTCGAAGTGGGGAGGTATTCATCTCAATAGGGTGCTGATGCAAGCATGCAGAGGCGGGTGCATTTAATAACAAAAGGGCACCTGCCGCGCATTTTACCACTACGCCAGCTCGGGGGACTAAGGCCAGTCCTGTCACCAGTCATACTATTTTGCCATAGTGGCAGCAAGATAACTATAACCATATTCCTTCTAAATTGTTTAAATCCAGGTGTCAACATCTATGTCCATTTTGCCAGAAATACTCTTCACTGTCCTCTTGTGTGGTTCTTGTAAAGCTTTTCCGCCCCTGCAAACACCCCATCCCTATGAAAGTACAGTGAAGTAAAAAGCATGTTAAAACACAATGGGCCTCATCACGAGTTGGGTGCTAACCCCGGCAGTAATAGCTCAGAGCTGGGGGAAATCCGTCAAGCCTGTGATTTGGCGGACCCTTAAATGCAGCGGTAATAGCGTTACCGCCGAATTTAAGGGTTACTGCCAAACTCGTGATGAGGCCCTATGTAGGATGCCATTACAAAATAAATACAATGGTTGCATTCCTACACAGATATAAGGGGAGCACACTACTCACACGGAAAACTCATGTACTGTCTGTCTACCAGCCATATGAGATGGGACTGGTACCCAAGCTCTAATTAGAGAATACTATACAATAGAACGAATAAGAGTTCTGTACACATGACATTAGAGGCTGCAAATATAGACTGTTCGGTAACTTATTCAGAGATGAAACTGTTTCATGCATAATTATACGCCCAGTGACAGGTTTATAATGAAATCTATGGCAGAGGAATTACTATTGTGAACAATGCAGATTATGAAACTATGGTAACAAGCCTCCTTGATCATCTAGTTTAGAATGTTATCAGAAAACCCAGCACCAGGAATTGAAATTTTAATAAGTAAAAAGTCACTACCTTAGGCCTTGTGCAACTGACATATAAGTAAACAAGAATATCAAGCTATCTTCCCATGCCCTTTCTAAATTGAACAAATATCTGATTAATTCACCTCAGAGATCATTTGTCTCTGAATGAGGCTTTTTACTTCAATCACTTACCCAATACATAGACATGATTTTACAGACTATCTGTCAAACTACTAATAGTGGCATAAAAGGTACTATGTCAGTTACTCATCTCAAGTACAATATAACATTTGCCTCTACCACAGACATTCTGCACACTCTAGATATTGATGCTTTATACAACAAAATCCATCATGCTCCTTCTTACCAATGCATTCAAAATGTACTGTAAGTAAATGGTCATTATTCCACATCCATAGTTTCAGAGTATCATTACTTTTTATTCATCAATACACTGTGATGAAAAACTGATCAGAAAACACCATGAGGTTGACATTGATAATGTTTTGACAATGCCATGGTTCATTTGCAAATATGCACATATGGAATGATACCCACATCATCCTAATTCATATGACTCTTCTGAATTCTTCAATTATACTTTGTGAATGGCTGAATCAATGTAGTAAGGATTATTAGGTTTGCCATGAAAGAGCATATGTACATGTTATATTTAGATATCACATATCATGAAGGCATAGTGTTCGGATGCCCTCTTCACAGGTAAATGCAGAGGAACACAATCCTACACTATTCCATTTGCCATCCATTACGAGATAGTTTGGCCTTTGAGCAGGTCCTTCAAGTCTGCAGCAATTGTCACTCTAGAAAGATTGCATGAAACACAAAGGAATATATCACACGGATTTACAAATGTGTGATTACTTTGTCAACTCTCATAAACAGACACTGCAATGCCCACAGCACACAATACTTAATGCTCAACAGATTACTGATCCATCGAACCACTTGGTCTTTATCATGACTGACAGTTCTAACACAAGGACCATTAAGAAAAACATGTTTATTAACTGGACCCTCGTGAATATATGGCTACCAGAGATCATCAAATCTCCCTTTGCCCTCAGAAGAGCCTGCAATGTGAAGGGCCATCTAGTCCATTCGTGTTATAAAATAATATATAACCATCATTATGCCATGTGTGTTAATCCGGGAGACACATGCATGATCTGTAAGTTTGGTAAAAATGTGATATCTTTTCATCTAGCCACACTGATGTGGCATTTGACAAAATGTATGATTGTAACCCGCAAATGTTTAATTTATTATATTGCATATCCTTTTGAGTCGCAATAGGTTGGCAAAATCATGTTCAAATTTGCTTTAGAATTATGCAGTATCACTACAAAACCAGCTGCAAAAATCTGGGTACCAGTGTTGACTTTGCATTATTTCTAAATAAATCACTCTTCGGATATAATGTGATGTGATGGAAGAGTGAGTTGGTTTCCCACAATCAATGGAGTGCAGACTTTCATCACGTAATGCCACTAGGTAAACCAAAATGGATGCATAGTTTTAAAAGATACCTGAAGGGCCTCAGTCACCAAAATAGAGGGGTATTCAATAACTTGATTCAAACACATTTTATGAATATGAGCTTTGTTCCACATAATGCACTACGATTCCATGTACTGGAACTGTGCACATATTACATTTGCTACTGTTCATCATTTCTGACATAGAGTGCTTCAGAGTCACTACTGAAAGCAAGCGTCCCCAAACAGCACGATCCTCCCCGCAATGAGAGACAATGAAGGACTCTCCCAAACTGGGAATAAGGCCAAGACAGAGTGCGGGTGAGCGTAAATGGGAGTTTATCAATCAGAATAGGGCATGCAAAGAACTCTGCAAACTCCGAGAGCGCTCTGTCTGACAATAGCAAAGACAGGCGTATATATTTACAAAAAACGTCATAAGAACCTACATACTATAGGGGGCACAAGTTCAAGGGGATTGGGTGGCGACGACTAACTATAGGTGCTGCTGTGATGTGGTTGGCTTTGGCTGGAAGACGTCACTGGTCAGCCTTGTGGGTTGGGCTTGGCCTGGCAGGGTGGCGGAGTTCATCCGGCTGGTGTTGTCGTGCCGTCGCGGCCAATGTCAGAGATGAATGTCCTTTCCTGACTTATTTGCCCTAGGCCATGCACACCGCAGTCATTCACTCGTTTCAGTATTATCTTCTTTAGTAAATCTTCCAATAGGTTATACTACAGGTTAATGCAACACAGGAGGAATGCACCTTGTGAGGGGACTGGAGGCAATACGTCAGGGCATGGTTACCAGTGTCCTGTTGACCGGGGTCATAGGTTGAGGGGCTAAGCTTCAGGGCCTGGCACGGGCGGTACATGTCTTTCTGCCTTGTTAGAAGTTGTTATGGATGTTCCGCTGTGTGTTGTCAAAGTGTTGGGTGTCCTGATTGCACAGGGCCATAAGTCTGAGATGGTCCGGTGGGTTGTAAGGTTTACGAGGGGGCGCGTGCGTTCAGGCAGAGGTTTACTGCTGTGCTGTAAATAATGCAGGTGGCGGGTGGTGGCCTTGGGTGCTACAGAGGGGGTTACAAATCTTTGAAGCGGCTCCAGTCTGGTTTGGGGGAGGTAAAGCAGCGCGGCGCGGTCTCTGCTCTCATGCCTTTGGCAGCCTTCACAGGGTGGGAGGGGGAACGGCCTTGCAAGTATTTCACAAAGGTATCTCCCTCGTGCGTTGCTGAATACAAGTAAAAGACATCGCAAATATTTGAACACTTTCTATAATACTTATTTAACATCACGTCAAAACATGCTTTTAACCTTTGCTGGGTGCGCTTTGATTATACCCAGATCGAGCATCATATTTGTACATTACACTCTAGCAGCTACAGCGTTTCAGTTACATGCATATACATTCGCGGTAAATGAGGTAGTGGTTAGATCAGTGGAGTACACAGAGAACGACCCGCCACCGTCCGTGACGGTGGTTGCATATGAGGGGCTCAGACATTCACACATGATACGTGTACTCTTGCGCATTCTTTAGTGAGTTCATAGTATAGTTGCATCCGCTTTCTCGTGTACTCTAGCAGCATTAGCTTTAGTTATGGCGCGAGCCCATGGGGTGTAAGTATCTCAGCAATACGTGTAACAAATAGATTCTTGGTGCGTTCCTTCGTTATTAGAATCCAACTGCAATGGTATATGCTCACCATCGCTTATATCGTGGGGGCATGATCTCTTGTAATCATACGTCCTACAGGCTTTTTGTAATATAAGGGGTTTTATGAAAGAGAAAAGCATCCTTTGCAAGTAGTCTCAGCATTAATATACAAAGATTGTCTGGCATATAATCGACCATGTTACTGTTCTTTTCATTTGTCTAGGCCTGCTGGCCGGGTCATGCTGGGAACGAAGATACACTGCGGAAAGTGACTGTTACAATGTTAGTACATTACACTGGCTCATGTCCTTCGGGTTCGTGGGAACGGGCTCGCAGCGGATCTACCAGGGTGCTGCGGCAACAGGGATGTTCTCCAAGGGTGGGGGCCGTGCTACAGTGCGCTGAGCTCACACCATCTTTACTGGGCAGAGAATGGTTTTTGGGCCTAACTAAATTTGTGTTGTGATCAATAGATGTGGGCATTCGATATGTGCGGGCAATTAATACGTGCGGGCAATGTCTCCAGTGGGCGTGCCCTCCACCACCTGGGCCCGGGTGGCACGAGGAGACGCCCAAGAGAGCCACAGTCCTCACCTGGGGAGAGAGTGCAGGCGAGGGGGGTCGTTTTGGACCAGTCCTCCCCTACATTTCCCCCCTTTCGTTACTAAAGTAACGAATTCTTTAAATCTTCTATTCTCCTACATTCTGCCTCGTCCATCACTGCCTCATCCCATGCCGGAGTTCCTTTGATGGGCATCCATGCTCTGCACACTGCTCTTAAGCTCTCACCTCTCCGGGCATATTCATCTGGGGTGCACGTTAGATATATGCACCCACCATCTGCTTCTAAATCTACCCAAACTTCCTCATACCATTCTAGTATACGGGGCTCTTTGATGGTGGTGTGCCACAACTTATCTACAATATCTTTATCGTGGTATATGGGCACCAGTTGGTACCTGGGCGAATTATCTATCCCTGTTTGTACTTGTGCTTCTTGCATTGTTTTTATTGTACCGTGTGAGTTGCCCATTGTCACCATCATCATTGCACCGTTTGGTACTGCGTTGGCACAGACTCGAAGACCCACCTGGCACAGGCAAAAAAGTAGAAGGAGGAACACAACAGCTGGTATTAAAAATTTCACAGTTGTTCCAAGCCATGAGGGAACCCAGGAGAAGATGTTGTCAAACCAGGTGCTCGCTTCTGCTCCACCTTCCATTTTCATTTTTTCTCCCAGGTTATGGGCTGCTTCGATTACATGGGACAGGGAGCCATTCTCTGCGTCTTCAGAAGGTACGAAAGTGCAGCAGGCACTTCCTATTTTTCGGCAAACACCACCGTCCATCGCTGTCAACAGGTCTAGAACATACCTGTTTTGCATGGTCATTAGTCGTAAGGCTCTTAGTTCAACTCTGATGATGTTGAATCCTTCTTCAGTGTCGTTCGCCAGCTGAATCAATTCCCAGCGTGTTATCTGAAGCCATTTTGCATTTGCCCTTGCTTGGACACTTGAGACTAGTGAGGCAAAGAATGTTTCTGCTGAGCTGAATAATCGATATTTGTCTGGGATCTGGGCCAATAGTTCTGATGATGCTTTTGATATGTAATTTGATGCTCGCCTGTTACGGGTCAGCACTTCTTCCTTGTTTCCAGAAGACAGGACATATATTTGTGTCTCTGCAGTTGGTTGAGCCACACTCTGCATGCGTTCCCGTGTCCCATCGACGTGGCTTTCTGGTATCACCATCAGGGCTGAGTGCAGAGTGGCCATTGAGCATCTGCCACTCCATGACTGGGGGAGGTGTAGGTATGCCTGTTTGCCGCACACCCAGTACGTGTCCATCAGGGCCGCTGTCCCTTTCCTTAGGTCTGGGATGGTGAGGGTCTTGTTGCAGTTCTTGTTTATTCCCATGGGGGTTCTCCCTTCTCCTTTAAAGCACAGTTTATAGTCCATCTCGCTCTGTAGTTTGAACGGCTTTTCAATGGCAGTTACCCAAGTTAGCTTTGAAATGTGTTCTCTCCATACTGGTGTACATGTTTCCATTATCCACTGTAATTTATCCGGCGCCACACCTTTTAGTGCTTCCGCTTTGCACAGTACTTCTTCATCCTTCTGCTTGTTGTCAGAAAAAAGTGTCCCTTTTATCACAAAAAATGGTTCTTTCAAACATACCACTCCTGCCGTTTTTGGGTAACACGTTTTCTCGTTCTGCAGCATTTGAAAAGTTACTTCGTGTGCCTGGAAGGTGTTCTTAATCCTGCACAGCGTGAGATGAAGGAGACATTGGGCATCCACAATAGGCAACTCTTTGGGTAACAATACTTTGGGTGTACCTGATGCATGGGGGATGAGGGAACAGACATAACAGCTTTCGTTTGTAGTCTGTTTAGCTGTGGCACTCATGTCTGCATACCACTTATTTGTTTGATGGGGGTGTTGTGGGTCTTCCATCTTATCTAGACCTAGCCCATAATACTCATCATACTTCTTCCTCCCTGTTTCTCTCTTTCGTCTGATGTTCTTGTTACTCATGTATTTCCCACCCCCCTGAGCAGTGGGCAAACTAGACCCCCCTTTCTCATTCCCGCCCCCCTGGGCCCATTCATCATATAGTATTTCGTGCATTTCTAGTAGCTTATCGTTTTCTTTCCTGGCGTTATCTGGCAGATTGTTTTCTGGGGTGGGGGCAAGCTGGCTGGTGGGGGTGTTATATAACCATGATATGGCAGACGGGTTTCGGTCATTGAGACTGTGGGCATTGTAAGTGGATACCCCTGGTGGAGACACTGTGTTGCTCTGCATTCCACCCTGTGGCTTTTCTCTTTGTGAGATCACAACACTGGATGGTGTGGTATGATACCCCCACACAAGTTTAGTTCCGTCCCATATCAAAAAATCACCTTCCTTGGTATTGACCCCTGCAGTTGCATTGGGCCCGGTGGTACTGTTAATTGGTCCAGTAGTGTTATTACTCCCTCCCCCCTCGTACATCTCGATAGAGATGAACGCTATAAACCAATATGTAACCAAGCCAAACATCATCATAAAAAACAATGTAATGCATATTGATAATCCACACTCGTACGAATATCTACATCTCTCATATACTAATTCTCTCATTCTACTAATTCTATCCGTTGCAGGCTGCCCGTTAGATGCCATGGAAGCTCCTGTTTGAGATATAAAAGTGCATTAAGTGCATGCATGTAAACGTTTTGTTGGCACCATCTGTGCCAATACATTTGACGGGGAATGGAAGCGGGTGGGGGTGCGGGGGAGGGGTATTCACAGACAAGGGTATATACAAGTTATAATATTATTATTTCACTAGTTATACATCATTCACCTAGATAAAAAAAAAAAGAAATCCCACACATTTTTTTTTTTTTTTTGATATCCTTGTCAGGCATTATTTCATTCAATTCCAGTGCTGACAGTATTCCATTTAGGTCCAGTGTTGACACACACACACACACACTCACGCAAGCCGATATTTAGTCATCCTACTCATTTTCATCGTTTGCTGTTGTCTGTGCCTCCTCGTCTATCTCCTCGTGTACATTGCTGTATGCTTTTCGTACGTCGGTCAAGTGCACCCAGTACCTCAAGCCCTTCACCTTTACTGCCGTGGGCGTGCAAAATATTACTTCGTATGGGCCATGGAATCGTGGTGCATTCCACCGACGCACGAAGCTTCTGACATAAATTGAGTCGCCTGGCATTAGCTGTAGCTGTTGCTCTGGCTCCGTGACAGATCCCGTTACGTTTCCCTCTTCTCTAGTGAAGGGTGGGGATAGTTGCTTCGATATTGCGCGCGCTGCCCTTGTTAATTTTCTTAGGTAGTCTGTGAACTCATCTCCCAATATTGCGGCGCTTCTATGAGCATCTGAGTGTTCACGCAGTGGAGAGTGTGCTGTGTTCATTCGTCTCCCAGTCACGATCTCGTGTGGGGACAAATGGTGGTCTTTACTTGGTTGATTTCTCAACTCAAATAGTGCCAGGGGTAGACAGTAAATCCAATTTTTCTTCAATGAGAAGCATAGTTTTGATAACCTGCCCTTTAACAGGCCGTTCATCTTTTCCACTACGCCATTACTTTGAGGATGATAAATCGAACATAATTTATGTTTTATACCCAATAACGTGGTAACTTCCTTGAAGAGTTCATTCACAAAGTGAGAGCCGTTATCTGAGCGAATCACGTCACAAATTCCCCAGCGCGGGAACACTTCCCTTACTAGGAACTTGGCGGCGCTTTTGGCATCAGGTCGCGCACAGGGTCCTGCCTCCACCCATCTTGAAAACGGGCACACAACCACGATCATGTACCGTGCGCCATTACACCTTTCCCCCATGTCTGCATAATCTATATGTAGTTCTCTGAAGGGGCCAAGGGGTTTGGGAATTTTTCCCCGGAGTGTGCGCAGGGTCATTCCTGAGTTGTATATTTGGCATGTTGTACATTCCATTGCCAATCGAGACACATGCTCCTGGAGACACGGCACAAACCATTCTTCCTGTATTTCTGCTGCGATGTGCTGTTTAGTGTTGTGTGCGGGGAAGTGTAGCTGTTGAAATGCTACTTCTAGTAATTGTAGTGGCATTACCACTTTCCCTGAGTTATTTTGCCGCCATAATAGGTCTGTTCCTGATTGGCTGCATCCCCGTTTTGTCCACGTTAGTTTTTCTTCTGCACTAGCTCCTTCCTGCAATTCTAGAATTTGTGATAAGGACATCATGTTGTACCCTTCTGACAGTTCTTCGGTTGTTGTGTTCTTCATCATGAACTCACCTGTGTCGTATTTTTGAAAATAGGAAGCCTCTTTGGCGGCAGCGTCCGCTGCCGCGTTCCCTAAAGACACAACGTCTGTATTGGATGTATGGGCCTGGCACTTCACTATTGCTACAGCAGTAGGGTTTTGTAGGGCCTCTATTAATTCTTTTAACAATTCTGCATGCTGCACTGGCGTTCCGTCTGCCCTTCTGAATCCCCTACGGCCCCATCTTGCTAGACCTCCATGTACTGTCGTCGTCATGTAAGCTGAGTCTGTGTATATTGTAACTGCACAGCCCTTTGCTGCGTGTAGTGCTTCTATGAGCGCAACCAGTTCTGCTGCTTGTGCAGAGTAATGCGACGGGAGGCGGTACTGTACTAATGTTTCAAACTCACCTTCCTCTAATCTCACTACCGCCATGCCAACGTGTTTTTCTCCCGTGTCCATATCAATTGATGCGGACCCATCCACAAAGTACACTTCCCCCTCGCTGAGAGCGTTTTCACACACCACTGTGCCCTCCCCTCCTTCTCCTGTGTAGGTTGCGCAGTCGTGATTTTGCATATCTTCTACTGTGCATGCTTCTGTAATGAAGGTGGCGGGGTTCACTGTTTTACATCTCACTATGTGAATGTTGGCGCTGGACAATATAATCTCGTATGCTGTTGCCCGCTGTGTGGTCAGCGTGCTTTTTGATCTTTCAAGTATTGCAAATAATGAGTGTTCCACAAACAATGTTACAGAGCATCCCATTACTATTGTGGCACTTTTTTCAATCGCAAATGCGGCTGTTGCGAGCGATTGTTCGCACGCGAAATGACCCTGCATTACAGCATCTAAAGTACCACTATAGTAAGCCAGGGGCTTGTGTCCCAAGGATGTCTTTTGTGTTAGCACCGCTGTCATAAGTGTTCCTTTGCAATGGGAAAATAGGTAAAATTTGTGTCCATAATCAGGGTTTGCTAGTACTGGAGCGCTTGAAATTAGTTCTTTCAGTGTTTTGAACGATGTGCGCATTTCTTCTGACCACTTTATTTTTACATTCTCCTGTTGTGCTTCTTTGAGTGCTTGTAGGAGGGGCCTGGTGTATGCTGCATAATCTAATATCCATGCTCGGCAATAATTGCACATCCCCAAAAATTTCTGCATATCTTTCACCGTCGTGGGCTCTCCTACTGACCTTATTGCCTCCACCCTGTCGGGAATTATTCTTTTTCCATCTTTTGATATGAGCTGTCCCAGGTATAGGACCTCAGTCAGGCAATACTGTAGCTTCTCCCTGTCTACCTTGTAACCCTTGTTGGCTAGTAAAGTCAGGAGCATTGTTGAATCTTTTCTACATGTTGCTTCGTCTTGTGCACACACCAATAAATCATCCACGTACTGAATAATTGTACTCTCTACTGATAGGTTTCCCAAGTCTTCATGCAATATGCGGTTGAATATGCTCGGGCTCTCACAGTATCCCTGTGGCAGTCTGCAGTGTTCATATATTTTTCCCCCCAGTGTGAACGCTGTAAGATATCTACTCTCTTCAGCCAGGGGTATTGAGAAAAATGTGTTTTTCAAGTCCACTACTGTAAAATGTGATGCTGCTTTTGGGATGCTGCATAGTATTGACGCAGGGTTCGGGACTAGAGGGAACTCTTTCTGTATTACATCATTGAGGGGGCGTAAGTCCTGTATCATCCTCCAAGACCCCCCTTTCGCTTTTTTGATTGGATAAATACATGTGTTACATGGTGAGTTTGAAGGCACTATTATCCCTTGTACTAGTAGTGCATTTATCGTTTCTTTTATCCCTTCTTCAGCCTCACGGGACAATGGATACTGTTTGACTCGGGGTAAGATAGCTCCTTGTTTTAGGTTTATTCTCACAGGTTGTACTCCATGCAACAGTCCCACATCATGTGGGCCTGTCGTCCATAAATTGTTTGGTACTAGCCTCATGTCATCATCAAAAAACGACGGTGGTGTTCCTACCACTGCCATCAATTGGACGGGGATCTCTCTGGCTTGGATCAAAATGTCACAGGGCATCGCTATTTCCATTACTATCTCACCATCTACTTCTGTGTCTGAAAAGAGATCCTCATCTGTTACCTCGCGTAGGGCAAGGTTGGCGTTTGTACACAGTACGGTGCGCCACTCACATCCTTCTCTGTCCATTCCAATCACAGCGATCCGTTTTGTTGATACCTGCACAGCGTGCAAATCCAACGACACCACTGATCCTGGTGCTGCATTTGGACACACTATGGGGCGGAAGAGGAATTCTGCTGGAATCCTCCAATCCATGTTTTTTAGCTCTGGGACTATAAAGGCCAGAGTCTTTAGCCCTGCAATGAACATCTCTTCCTTTTGTGGCAACCCTCGTATTTCCTGTGTGGTTGTGTAGGCTTGTACTACCAACATTGCACGCAAGGGGCATATCCCGGGTGTAGAACACACTATTCCTCCTTCCGTAAATGATATGGTCATGTTGAGTTTACTCATAAGGTCCCTCCCCAGTAAATTTATCGGGGACTGTTCATAATACAGTAAGGGTGCTTTTACAGTCTTGCCCCCTATAGTTACATCCAAAACTTCTGTGTAAGGAACTTCAATTACAGCCCCAGAGAACCCCTGCGTCTCTAACTTCCTGTTAGATAACGGGAACCGGCCCTCCCTGACACATGATTTCTCCGCTCCCGAATCAACCATGAATACAAATTGCCTGTCTCCTATCTGCGCCCCTACCAATGGTTCCTCTGCTGCACTGTGGGAGGTAGATAGAACTGGACACGCAAGTGTTCTCTGTGGGCTGTCCTATGCGGGGTGTCTCATCGCCCCCCCTTCATTGAATACGTTACCTGTGACCACTGACATGCCGTTGTAAGGTGCTGGTGCGGGGGCCCCGTTAGCTGCTGTCGCGAAAGGGTTGCCTGGTGTATATTGCATGCTGTCGTTGTTAGGCATGTTTTGTGGGTGGTTCTGTGTTCTGTATTGGGGTCCCTGTTGCTGGCTCGTGTTACCCTGGCTTGGGTCTCTCAGTTGCTGCTGGCCCATCGGAAGGCCATATGGGCTTCCCGGATGGGGATGGCCATACTGTTCCACCTCCTGGAACCCGGTGTTTTGTCTACTTCTGCACTCCCTGGAGTAATGTCCCCATCGCCCACAGTTCCAGCAACTCCCCTGGGGGCCCCTGGGACCTTGCCATCCACTTCCTCCCATTCCCCCGTACCCCTGTGGTCCACCTCCTCTTCTGCTCCTGTACCCACCTCGTCCCCCTCGAGGGGTCCTCTCTTGCCACTGCAGACCTCCACCCTGCTCCTGCTCATCCCACTGCCGCTGTCCTGTTCCCGCCCAATTAGTTGCCATCCATCCTTGTATTGCTCTCAGCCCCTCCTCCTCATCTTCTCCCTCCCTGCTGTGTGGGAGCGCGGCTACTGCTGCTGCAACCTTAACTAACTTTGTCTGCACCAACTTCGCCTCGTCTGCCAATCTTTTCTGCGCCACCTCCTTCTCCCTCTCCTTTATTCTTTTACAATGGTGTACTATTATGCTTTGAATTTCTGGCCATCCCTTTGCTTCAATACCTGCTATCTTGTCAAACGCCTTCTGTACTTCCTTTGGGAGCCCTCTTTTTATAATGAAGTAAAATAAAGATGTCGATTGATACCAGGGCGTGCCCGTTTCCGCTCTCCACATCTCTTGGACCCGAAATATGTAATCCATAGCCTCCTCCCCGTCATTCATTGCACACTGCATCACGGACTGTAAGTCAGGTGTGTCTGGAAATGTTTCGCGTAAGGCGTCCCACACCCTAGCCCGCACTGTGTTAAAGGAGGCCCCATCATGGCGGTCACAGTCTAAGGTTACTCCCGGGAAACCGGCTTTAACCCATACTCTTTCAGCCTGGTCGCCCACCGCTGATACGAGCAGACTTTTCACATCTCCTACAGCTAGGGGTACCCCAGCTGTATGTTTTTCGAAGGCATATATCCACTTACTTGCCCCGCCTGATAACGGGGGCAATAGCTTTAATAAATTAGCTTTATCCATCTGTGCCCATGGGATATAGTTAGGCCTCCCTCCTCCCCTATGTATCAACGGGAGCTGTAGCTTTCCTCTCGTTGTTGCATCCGGACCCGTTTTGGCTGCTGATGTTCCCAGTGATGCCATCTTCCCCACTCTGTTCCTCAGTCTCCCCGCCCACTCATCATCTAGGGTTCGCATAGAACATGCACCTTCCTCCCCCTCGCTTCCCCCTCCTATTGCCATACTCAACCTGTCGCTTTCATCTAGCTCCTCTCTAACATCACATAGTAATTCCTCTCTGAATCCCCCAAGCCTTTCTTCGTTACCACCATCTTCCTCTCGGGTTCCTACTTCTATTATTCGCGTTGGTTCTTCCTCAATCCTAAACAAGATCTCGCCCTTTTTCCACCCCTCTTCGGGCCTTCTGCTTTCATCCGAGGCTCTAGACGTACGTCCAGCTCTGGTTGTATCTAGTGCTGTTCGTTCGCATATGTCTTTTATCCTAGATAGCTCATCCTTTGCTATCGTCAGTCTTGATTCTAAATCATCGGTGAGTTTCTCTATGTCCACCCTTTGTGTGCTCGCCTGGCCTCGCTCCCTTGTACTTTCATATGGTGGGGGTGCAGTGGGCCGGTGGGGTGTGGTAGTTGTCGGGGGAGGTACATACGTTGGGTCACTGTATCCTTCTGCGGGTACAGGTTTCTTTAATATCGGGTATAAACTTATTACCTCCACTGGTGGTGTGACACCTGGCAATTCTTTGATATTTTTCTGTAATACCAGTGGATTGTCTATAGTAGATGGGAGATCAGGATTTGGTGCTGGCGCTTTAGGCGGTGGCACCTCTTCGAATAACCGCCAAAGATCTAATATTTCCCTCCTATTCTGCAGCTGTTTCCCTCGGTACTTCAAGAAAATGCATGTCATCACCATATCTAGAACGCTTTTGTCAAATGACCCTCCCTCTGGCCACATCTGGGGTAGCCCCTCTCCTTTCAGCTCGGTTACCCATTGGTCGTGGTATTTCTTGATCCGCTCCGCGTGCCCTGGAAGGCTTTTACAAATATGTGATAATGGTGTTTCAGGCCCCATCTTTGTGTGCTCCCCTGGTGCTTATGTGTCTATTTCTACACCTCCAATGGTACTATAGTATAGATATTACTTTTTGTATTCTACTCCACTTCCAGTGTTATGCTCGCTTGGGCTCTCCCTCCCTCAATTGTTCAATACAAAACTGTCTGTACACAATTTCTACTTTGTTCTCTTCGGGGGACACATACAAGAGCAATCCATCATTTATTTTGACACTATCAACCCGGAAATCAAAGGGTACCCACTCACGTCACTTTCTCAGCGTTGCTTCAAAAAGAATTTTTATCCGGTCACACTTACCATGACCATTTAACAATTACACGTTCATAGCCGTTTTACACATTCTTAAATGACAAAGTTATCCCTTAACACATACGAGGTGCACACACCTCTTGGTAACACTCCGTACACCAGTCACGCTGCCCTCCCTTTCCTCCCTAGCCGGCTGTCCCTGTCTATCTTGCTCAGCACATGTGCATATATTTATAGGTTTTAACCTTCTCTCCCCCCCTAGTAGGACCCTTGTTCTCTTATTTTTCTCCCATGTTTGTGCTAATTCCGTTTTTATTCTCCCCCTGCCCTTAAAGAAAAAGAAAAGAAGTAGTAGCGATCACTAATATATTCTCAGTGCCCCCTTTTGCTGAACACTTTTATCTTGTATTTCACTTCGTCATATATTCCCAGCACTAGTCAATATAGCACTATGCGGCGCCGCCTTCCACCCCCTTTCGGAGCTAGGTTCCCGTCACTTCTATCTCTTTATTCACCTCGTAATCCTAATGGCCATATGCAAAGAAAAAGAAAGGAAATTTTAGAATGATCTTTAGTATATCTTCGTACCCCCTTTTCGTTCCCTGTCCTACGCTTCTCTCCCCGCTCCCTTTACAATCGCTCACACTCAGTACTCACGTGCCCGTCTTGAACCGATAGTCTCCGAAACTGGGTCCGTCCAGGCAGTGTCACCGGTAACTCAACGGTCAGCCCCTGGCTCCGGCGAGCGGCACTCAAAGGGGATTTTTTTCCAATCGGGATCCCGTACCCTTTCTCATTGAGTGCGCACTTCTTAGTGTGCCGGTCGCCGTTGGCGGGCAGCCTCCCGGAGCCGGCTCACCGTGCGTATCCCTTCTCGACCGGAGATTCTCGTGCCAAACGGGGACGGTTATAAGGAGTTTAGGAAGAAAAAATCACGCTATCGGGGTCACCACTGAAAGCAAGCGTCCCCAAACAGCACGATCCTCCCCGCAATGAGAGACAATGAAGGACTCTCCCAAACTGGGAATAAGGCCAAGACAGAGTGCGGGTGAGCGTAAATGGGAGTTTATCAATCAGAATAGGGCATGCAAAGAACTCTGCAAACTCCGAGAGCGCTCTGTCTGACAATAGCAAAGACAGGCGTATATATTTACAAAAAACGTCATAAGAACCTACATACTATAGGGGGCACAAGTTCAAGGGGATTGGGTGGCGACGACTAACTATAGGTGCTGCTGTGATGTGGTTGGCTTTGGCTGGAAGACGTCACTGGTCAGCCTTGTGGGTTGGGCTTGGCCTGGCAGGGTGGCGGAGTTCATCCGGCTGGTGTTGTCGTGCCGTCGCGGCCAATGTCAGAGATGAATGTCCTTTCCTGACTTATTTGCCCTAGGCCATGCACACCGCAGTCATTCACTCGTTTCAGTATTATCTTCTTTAGTAAATCTTCCAATAGGTTATACTACAGGTTAATGCAACACAGGAGGAATGCACCTTGTGAGGGGACTGGAGGCAATACGTCAGGGCATGGTTACCAGTGTCCTGTTGACCGGGGTCATAGGTTGAGGGGCTAAGCTTCAGGGCCTGGCACGGGCGGTACATGTCTTTCTGCCTTGTTAGAAGTTGTTATGGATGTTCCGCTGTGTGTTGTCAAAGTGTTGGGTGACCTGATTGCACAGGGCCATAAGTCTGAGATGGTCCGGTGGGTTGTAAGGTTTACGAGGGGGCGCGTGCGTTCAGGCAGAGGTTTACTGCTGTGCTGTAAATAATGCAGGTGGCGGGTGGTGGCCTTGGGTGCTACAGAGGGGGTTACAAATCTTTGAAGCGGCTCCAGTCTGGTTTGGGGGAGGTAAAGCAGTGCGGCGCGGTCTCTGCTCTCATGCCTTTGGCAGCCTTCACAGGGTGGGAGGGGGAACGGCCTTGCAAGTATTTCACAAAGGTATCTCCCTCGTGCGTTGCTGAATACAAGTAAAAGACATCGCAAATATTTGAACACTTTCTATAATACTTATTTAACATCACGTCAAAACATGCTTTTAACCTTTGCTGGGTGCGCTTTGATTATACCCAGATCGAGCATCATATTTGTACATTACACTCTAGCAGCTACAGCGTTTCAGTTACATGCATATACATTCGCGGTAAATGAGGTAGTGGTTAGATCAGTGGAGTACACAGAGAACGACCCGCCACCGTCCGTGACGGTGGTTGCATATGAGGGGCTCAGACATTCACACATGATACGTGTACTCTTGCGCATTCTTTAGTGAGTTCATAGTATAGTTGCATCCGCTTTCTCGTGTACTCTAGCAGCATTAGCTTTAGTTATGGCGCGAGCCCATGGGGTGTAAGTATCTCAGCAATACGTGTAACAAATAGATTCTTGGTGCGTTCCTTCGTTATTAGCATCCAACTGCAATGGTATATGCTCACCATCGCTTATATCGTGGGGGCATGATCTCTTGTAATCATACGTCCTACAGGCTTTTTGTAATATAAGGGGTTTTATGAAAGAGAAAAGCATCCTTTGCAAGTAGTCTCAGCATTAATATACAAAGATTGTCTGGCATATAATCGACCATGTTACTGTTCTTTTCATTTGTCTAGGCCTGCTGGCCGGGTCATGCTGGGAACGAAGATACACTGCGGAAAGTGACTGTTACAATGTTAGTACATTACACTGGCTCATGTCCTTCGGGTTCGTGGGAACGGGCTCACTGCGGATCTACCAGGGTGCTGCGGCAACAGGGATGTTCTCCAAGGGTGGGGGCCGTGCTACAGTGCGCTGAGCTCACACCATCTTTACTGGGCAGAGAATGGTTTTTGGGCCTAACTAAATTTGTGTTGTGATCAATAGATGTGGGCATTCGATATGTGCGGGCAATTAATACGTGCGGGCAATGTCTCCAGTGGGCGTGCCCTCCACCACCTGGGCCCGGGTGGCACGAGGAGACGCCCAAGAGAGCCACAGTCCTCACCTGGGGAGAGAGTGCAGGCGAGGGGGGTCGTTTTGGACCAGTCCTCCCCTACACTACTCGCTCGAGTATGTGCATGGCCAAGTATTTAGAAATCCAACATTGCTGCTTAAATGTCATGTTGTAATACATTTTGCATTTGCTTGGAAACGGTTTTATTTTATCAAATGGTATTTGTTGGCACAAATATTTTAAATTTAGAGCATGAACACAGCACTTGGAAAACCATATAGGTATGTTCACAGGTCATTTGTTGATTTAGCACATATACGATTTGAAAGTATGTGCATTATTTCCTGCCATATTTTTCTATTAAATATGTTCTTGTCCCAAGAGACAAAATATCCCCATCTCCCATCCGACTTGGGTACAGAGCGCAGATCTTACCATACCAGGCTGCAGCAGCTGGCTTTTTAAAGCACTCAGCAGACATATCCAAGCCTGTCACTTCTAGTTTACATGCATGTTCCCTATTAATGCCACAAATCGGTATGCCTTGTATTTACTCTACCACTTTGACAAACTTTCCATGTGTTTATTTTAAAATGTAGGACCTCGTAGTGCCAATTGACTTTGTTTTACTAATTAACGTGGCTCTCTTCAGAGGTTTGCTACAATGAAGGAGCCCTTCCTGTGGAGACTATATGCTGTCTGCACTTGAACCCAACATGGGTTTCTTCTAGTATTACGGTACATTCAGCCATGTCACCTACAAGACTGTGATTAGAGGCTCTATTCCTATACATCTATTTTACTTAGACTTGCAAGACTGGATTAAAACATTTGAATGTCTTTACTAGTTATTCATAAAAATCCCTATCTTCTGTACAAGAAATGTTATGTTTGAATGAATGTGGTGATATTCATGTTTATAAATACGCATGGTCATATTCGTTCGCTCGGATTACTTCCAGGGAGGAGGAGGGGGGAGGGCAGGAGCCCAGCACCCAGCACCCAGTCAGCTGCATCCCCATGACCTAGCCTGAGGTCGCTGGCCATCCACTCACATCCAGTGTGATCCTTCCTTTCCCTTCAAGTACCCATCCACAGGTGATTTCTGAATTTGAACCACTTCCTACCTCTTTGTTGCATCTACGATTGTCGTCTGCAATTCGATCGTGTTGCAGAGGTAAGTGAAGATGGCCGCTGCTACATGTTGTATACACGTTGTATACACGTTGTATACACGTTGCCTAGCAACGCGTCTTTGAATCTGCAGCAACGATATTGTCCCTGCTGCATTATTTACCCACTCCGGCGGATCGGAAGGCAGATGCCGGCCTGGTCATCCTAAACCAGGTCTATAAGGCCACATGCCTGTCTTTAGCCTGTCCGTAGTACGTACAGTGCCCTGGACCCAGACACCTACAATCCACCACTCACACAGTACAAACAAGGCCGTAGCTACCAGCATATAGCTACCGGAACACCGCCTACCTGCCTACGGCCACACCAATTCAGAGGAAAACTCTAAGGTACTTTCCAACTGCAGCCCCAACAGAACTACTCCACTTGCTACCTCTGTGTCCTTGACTCTGTTTGTAGGGGCTATAATAGTCCGACAAATTGGCCCAGCTGTGCGCCGCAGCATTAGGCCAGGTTATTCCTCCTTGATACCCCTGCTCACTGGCACCCATTCGAGTTGGCTGATGCGTAACAATCACCCTGCACACTCACTGCCACCACCTATTTGAGTGGCTAAGGACGATATCTTACTATCCAAATTAACCTACTGTATATGAACAGTGTCAATGCTACAACCAAATCATGTTCTGTACCTCACCCGTGATTTACTCTGCCTAGTTTTGCAAGCCTAGTACTGTGCTCGCCAATCATTCCAATCAGGGGGGCTCAGGCAAAAGATGTTTATTTAAATGTATACTGGAATGCATTTAGTTGTTGTCTTGCATAGCATCGTATGACTACCCTCGGCATAGCGATATGTATGCTCCGCTATCCACTACACAAATGTAATATATAGAACCTTAACATGGTCCACAACTCTAGATTGATATTACTTTAATGCTGTTATGTTTAGCATCTTAAGTTAATGCGCAGAGACAAAGTCCGTTTGCACAATTACCTGCCTAACAAGTGTACTGATCTTTGATACTACATTCAGCTGCCAGTTAGCCTTGCACCATTGTATCCCTTGCAAGCAGACACTTATAGCCACTACTAGTTCCCCAATTCCACACACTACTCTGCACGTCGAGGTATTCATTATCATTTCTGCGTTCTACAGCGATATGCAAAGCACACTATTGATACTGCAACCTCTAGTCATCATGCAAACTTGGTTTACTGTTATTATGTTTCCCTTTTGTATTATTGAAAACAGCGTACCATGCCTTGGTAATCACTATGTAGCCCACAAGAACGGTCTTTCTAAGCCTGCCTGTCCCCGGCACTTTCCAATCACTTGCCCTACACCATTCCTGCCCACCGTGCCACCATTTCCATCAGTCACCATGCATTCTTGCACCACTAGCCTAAATGACTGCACATATACTAGTAAAACTTAAACCAACTCAGTCACAACAGAGCACGCTCAAATCCACCCCAATACTGGAAACTATCATTCCCATCCCATCCCATCCTGGGCGAGACTAGGTGCCACCGCCTAAGATCCCAAACACTATGACGTGGTCATGGCACCATTCCCAACCCCAATTCACCTAGACTGACCCGAGTCTCAGGATCCCTCTGCCCCCATTTGCCTAAAATCACTCCCAAACAAACCCACCCCACTCCTCGCCCTAAGATATCTACCAAAATAACCACCTCCAAGCAGAAACCAATTACCAACCTTCAAGGTGCCCTCATTAATGCCCGATCCTTAGGAGCACTACTGAAATTCACGATCATATATTAAAATCCCAGTTAGATCTCCTTGTCATTACTGAATCCTGGTTGCACCAAGCTGCAGGCCCTTTCCTGTCATTCGCAATCCCACCTGAATACATCATCTTCAGAACAGATGGGATTTAATCTCAGGTGGAGTTGCTATCATAGCTAAGACCAAACTCCAACTGAGATTATGCCCCATTGACAGCGTTGCTGGCTACAAACACCTTCTATCTAAACCACTATCAATTTCGTTGTCATCTACAGAGCGCCTAACTCAAGTAGCCATATTGAAATAGACATCCCCCTCATGCTTGCTCCACTCATCAAACCTAATACTAAATGTGTCATCCTCTGAGACATCAATTTAGGATTCAATGATAGCCTAGATACCAAAGCAGAAGCCCTTCCCTCAGCTCTCAAGGATATGAGCTTCACACAACTTGTGAACGCCCCACCCACATAAAGGGTAGAACCTTAAATTGGATCCTTACGCACAACTCCACCATTGCCGTTGACTCTATCTCCCCACTCAGATTGACAGATCACTTTAACATCCAGTTTACCATTATCACTGATGAACCCCTCCCCACTGAACAAAAATTAAATCACACTTTTGAAGCCAGAAATCTTCGAAAGCTCACTCCAGCAAACCTCAGCCCCATACTGAGTAAAGCCCTAGACACTATGTTAATCGCCAGCGACAACCCTTGCTTCTTAGCTGACAGATACAAAAATTGTCTCACCTCTACTATTAATGCACCTATAACCACCAAAACAAAACGCACCGACAAACAGTCATGCTTCTGGTTTAATGATGACCTGGTTGCTCTCAGAAGAAAGAAACACGGCCTTGAACATGTTTATAGGAAAAAACCCACATCAGAATCAGAAAATGCCTTCCTAATGACAAATAAAAGATACAAGTCAGCCATTATATCAACTAAACCTCATGCCTACAACACGAGGATCAACAGTGCCGCCTCTGACTCCAAAGAACTATTCTGCATCCTGAGAGAAATGTAAACCCCAATCCTGACCACCAATCCTACCAAGCCTAGCAAAGAATGGTGCACCACCATACAAGATGCTCTAGTGACTAAAATCAATCTGTTACAAACTAAAATTATAACCAAAAAGCAACTGCTAGCTAGCAAACCCATTAGTGACAAACATACAATCAATCCCACTGCTAATACCAGCCCACAAGTCTCCTTCACTCCAGTCTCCCAAGAATTAGTCTTCAACACTATTTCCAAACCCAAAGCATCAAATTGTAAAGGAGACTCTGTCCCAGCACAAATAGTCAAATCGTGCGCCCACACACTTAAACCCATCATTACTAATTTTGTGAATGCCTCTTTCAAGGCTAAATTGGTCCCAGCCAGTATTATAGAAGCGTGGGTTACCCCACTGCTAAAAAAAACCTCTTTAGACCCGACTGTACCCACTAATTGCTGCCCAATAACGACAGTTCCCTTTCTACTTAAAATAATTGATAAAATAGCTTACAATCAAGTCCAAACCCATTTAGAAAACAACCAACTTCTTGGCACAAGACAATCGGGGTTCAGGCCAAACCACAGAATGGAAACAGCCCTTCTAGACCTCAAAATGCAGATGGACACCATTAGAGACTGAGGCAAACTATATATCCTCTTACTGATTGAACTTTCTGCAGCGTTCAACCTTGTGAACCATGACAAACTCTGCTCCACATTAGCAAAAGATTTTAACTTCTCCACCGATGCAACTATGTGGATTAAATCCTTTCTAGCTGAACGAACCTCTAGAGTCACTATTGGCAAGGAAGCGGCTGACCCCATCCCAGTCCCCATTGGAGTGCCCCAAGGTTCCTGCCTCTCACCCATGCTCTATAACACATACACAAATCTCTTTTTCTCAGCCCTCCATCCTGACTATGCCTCTATCAACATCGATGCTACCATGATACCAGTCCTGAAGCAAGTAACGTTTACCTGGATTCTAATCTTTCCATGACTAAGCACATCAGCAGCATTTCATCTACCACCTCATACACAGCAAAACTAATTGCTCTAAGTAGAAAATTCCTCACCCCTGCTAATTGTGTTACTCTGGCCAGAGCCTTGGTTCTTTCACGACTCGACTATTGTATTACTATTTGGTACCTCTAGATCCAACCTAACAAAATGACAACTTATACAAAATAAAGCTTTGCGAGCTGCCCCAGGCATCAGAAAATCAGATCACATATCTAAAATCAGAAGAGATTACCGCTAGCTGCCAGTCGCAGTGAGAATTATCTTCAAAACCTTGTGCATAACTTTCAAATGCCAACAGGATACAGCTCCTAAGTATTTAAACAAAGCACTACAAAAAAAAAGTAATCACAAGAACCCTAAGATCTAATAACCACCTACTACTAGAGAAACACTGCTATAAGAATACTAAAGCAGGGGGTAGCATCTTTCTAATACTTAACCCCCAAACATTGGAATTCTCTTCCTGACAGCATCAAAGAAGAGGGTACTTTTTCGGGCTTCAAAAAACTGCTCAAAACATGGCTATTTAACCAAAATGAATGAATCTGTCTTGAGACGCTGCAAATATGCTATAACCGATTTGTACCATTCATCTTTTTGTAAAAGACTGTAAATATGCTTTTTGATTGTCTGTCTGTAACCAATCCATAAGTGCCAATGTCCAATATGTGAATAAACTGTCTGTAACTTCGCTGTGATACCTAAGGGTCTGGGCGTGTAACAAATGTAATAAACAAATAAATAAATAAATAAATAAATAAATAAATAAATAAATAAATAAATAAATATTAAAATTAACTCCAGGGTAGCTTATTATAATGCTTTCTGTTTCTTTGCTTCTCTATACTATGATCCTTGACATAAACATATTCTTTGTTTGTTGTCTTCTCCCATATTTCTTAAATTGATGTTAAGTTATAGCAATCCTGCTCATGAGAAGCTCATCATTACTAACTTAAAACATCACTGATTCTGATGAAGGTGAAATGTCAGTAGTGGGAACATAATATATGAATTAATACAATCTCACTCTGTACTGAAGGGAAGATGATTCTGAGCTGGAAAGACAGGTTTTAATATATCAGCCAAGGACAAAATATTTTTAACAAAATCCAAACGGATTGGAAGGCCAATAAATAGATAATTATCCTGATCTAAACAGATACAATTTGGATGAGTAGACGTGTTCTACACAGTTGTTGTTTACTGAATTTGCCCGCGGCGGGGCAAGGGCGCGGTGTTTGGCGCCGTCCCCGGAGGGACTCTTCCTACTTCCTGGTTTGGCCACGCCCCCCCTGGTACTTCAGCGCCTTCCTCACCCCGCAGCGGTGAAGCCCGCGGCGGGGCAAGGGCGCGGTGTTTGGCGCCGTCCCCGGAGGGACTCTTCCTACTTCCTGGTTTGGCCACGCCCCCCCTGGTACTTCAGCGCCTTCCTCACCCCGCAGCGGTGAAGCCCGCGGCGGGGCAAGGGCGCGGTGTTTGGCGCCGTCCCCGGAGGGACTCTTCCTACTTCCTGGTTTGGCCACGCCCCCCCTGGTACTTCAGCGCCTTCCTCACCCCGCAGCGGTGAAGCCCGCGGCGGGGCAAGGGCGCGGTGTTTGGCGCCATCCCCGGAGGGACTCTTCCTACTTCCTGGTTTGGCCACGCCCCCCCTGGTACTTCAGCGCCTTCCTCACCCCGCAGCGGTGAAGCCCGCGGCGGGGCAAGGGCGCAGTGTTTGGCGCCGTCCCCGGAGGGACTCTTCCTACTTCCTGGTTTGGCCACGCCCCCCCTGGTACTTCAGCGCCTTCCTCACCCCGCAGCGGTGAAGCCCGCGGCGGGGCAAGGGCGCGGTGTTTGGCGCCGTCCCCGGAGGGACTCTTCCTACTTCCTGGTTTGGCCATGCCCCCCCGGTACTTCAGCGCCTTCCTCACCCCGCAGCGGTGAAGCCCGCGGCGGGGCAAGGGCGCGGTGTTTGGCGCCACGTGGTGTTCGGCGCAGCTGGTGTTGAAGCAGGAAGACTTGCGTACTGGTACTGGACACTGAATCTGGAGGTGAGCAACGGGAGGTAGACGGTGGCAGAGGTGTGAGGTGTGTGGTGGGCCCCCCTAAAGATATCTGGAAACAGAAGCCTCACAGGATCTAACCATGGAGCAGCCGTCTTCTGATCCCTTATCCCTGTTCCCCCCGCCACTCTTCTGTCCACCAATCCCTTGCCCTGTCCCCCTCCTGCAGAAATCCCAGCGCAAGACTCTGGTGCTAAGGAGACAGCGCCCTCAGGGGGTGCCTCCTCTACCCACCACCACCATAGCCACTACTACTACTACAGGCACTACTATGGGGCCACACGCCGGTCTGTTTGCCACTAAGTCCACTGTCACCCAGTCTCCGTCTTGGCCCGTCACATCAGCAGGGACACATTACCTGCCCCCAATACCGGCCCAGCAGCACCTGGGGAGCCAAGGTACTCGGCATAACCTTCAGGATGGTCGGTCCAACCTGTCTCGGGTTGCCAGCATAGTTGCTGGCGGTAAATCGGAATCAAGTCCTTCCCTCATTCAAAGCTTGGTTCCGATCCTGGTCACAACCCTCGATAATCTTATCCATGGTACCCCTTCAGCTATTGTGACATCCCCACTGGTTGTGGGGGACAATTTGTCACTAAGTGCCCAAAGTGCTCAAAGCACTTCCTCAAGCTCCCATGACAGCTCGTGAAGTGATGTACTCTCGTCTACCAGTTATGGGTCTAGCCCCCCCCCCTCCGTTTGACCCCGCCTCGGATGATCGAGGCCATTAACCAACTTTCTGATGTCAGCAACCTTGAGTGCTATTCGACCTCCAACCGATCTCCAGAGGAGGCGCCCCGTGATAGGGGGTGCGGGTGTGGGTGTAATAAAGTTCTAGCGGAGCTGGCCAGCATTAAGGCTCTGTTACAAACTTTGCTCGAGGGCCAATGGAAGGGAGGTGGAACTGTCCAGGAAGAGGAGCCCAAGGTCACCACTTCAGCTGTTGCAGGGCACAAGTTCTTATCCCTGGAAAATTCTCTGGAATGCACACCGGTACTGGCCCCCCTGATATTGCTTGCTGCCAAAGGGTCTGTTGTTCACCGAAACCTGGCACAAGGGGAATCGCCCGTTGATAACTGCCTCTGCGACCCCCATGCCATTATCAGAGAGAATAGTAGGGTCCCTGTTCCAAGCCCAATGTCTTTGTCATCGGTGGTGCCGGTCTCTTCCTCTATGGGCCCCGATTGCACTGAGTCGAAAGCCCTGGGTCCGCAGAAGTCTGGGTACCAGCACAAGCTACTGAAACAAGGAAAGTTCCAACGCCCCACAGTATTCCTTCAGGGGGTGCCCAAACTGGCAGTAAATAAGACAGAGCCCAAGGATGCCCTATTCAATAAATGTCTATTTTGGATGAATACCTCTGGAGGCTGCCCGTTTGTCCGTAGAGAAGCTCTGGTGGGGTGCCGTAGAATTCCCAGTTTGGGCAAGAATACCCTGGACTGTATCAAATTGTCATTTTGGGATCGCAGCACAGCAAACAGGGTTCTGGGAAGCTGTGGGCGGGCGGGCCAATTATCCAAGAGTGGGATCTCAATCAGCATGCTCCCTTTTTTCAGCTCTGTTGTCCCACCCAGATCTGCGGTAGTAAATTCGGGGGTCTTCTCTAGTAACTGTCCCCTTACAGAGGCAAATTTGACAACCTTGGGCCCAAGGTGCCATGGGAACTGGTTGAAGCAAGGGGTTGGTGGGACCTGACTACCGGCCCAAAGAACTGTTTAGGGTCTCCCAGGAAGGGGATGGCTTGTTTGAATTGCCCTGATTTCTTTCTTTATTTTCTGTGGACTTTTTGTAATTTTGCATCAGAATTGTATTTTTGTTTTTAGAATTGTCTTGCAGGATGTACTTTGATGGTCCTTTCGGGCCGAATAAAGTTGTTTGACTGACTGACTGAATTTGCAGTGCTTAATTTTCTGATGAATGTCTAAAAATGTTTGAAAAGGACAGAAACATGTACGATTACTGTCCACATGTGATATTGCACATGTATCAAATTCTGTAATTGAGTTTACATTAAATTGTCCTGCATTGTGTTATGTGAATATTATAATTTGTGTTAAAGGTCAATTTGTCCCAATTTTAAGATATCATATTATGTATTTGGTATAATAATGAAAGAATTGTTTGAAGAGTATGAGTGAATGCCGTTGTTATTGAACCACACTGTTTACTTCTTTTTCTAATCACATAGTAACATTTTGGGCAGGCCCTAGTCCAGATTTAAACATGTGATGGCAGTTGACAATTTCCTACTTCAAAACATGAATGTGGAATGCAGCTCTTCATGAGTTTTAGACCCTCTGTGAGTGAGCAGTATTTCAGTGCCTCAACATTTAACCAAAAAGTGGTAATATGTGAACATTATGACTTATTTAATTACAAATGGAATTGCATGTTTATTCTTGTTAACGTGACCTCCCCTCCAGCATCATCAAATTGTTTAATGATTTATATTTTGAGAATGTTATTAGTTTGACCTCCACAACTGAACCAGACTTTTTTGGTTAATTTATCCGGAATTGGTTGCTTGAATAAACTGATTAAAATAAATTAACCTATGCAATAAGTAGTTTGTATTTCAGTATTTCATGAGTTGCTATTTGCATCATCTGAATCATTGGAACTATCTGATATATCTAATTTATAATAGTTTCCTGCATAGTAAATCTTTTCTTCTTTAAACTATTTAACGTTTGGTGTCATCCTTTCTTGTGTAATTAGATTGGGATCTGAGACAGTGAACCAAAAAGAGTTAATTAATGGGGCATCGGTTTCATAGTGGGCATACCAGCAGCTCAACCCCTTTACAAAAGACAACTATAAGAGCATTTGAGGAGTGAAGTAAAACACAATCCTTGACAGATCTTCCCAGGAAAATAACAGGAAGACTAATGACTCAAAATGCAGAATAGAGCTCAATGCTGAAAGTCACACTATCATGCAAGAGGAAATATAGGACATGGCAGTAGATTTGTCTGGCTAAAAACATCAGGGAGAGCACTCTGATTAACAGAATTTAGCAAGAGTACTGCAGACTAAGAACATGGACACAGTGGATTGGAAAGTCAGGGCTGCAATAGTTAAAAAACGTTAGACTTAACCACAGACTGGAATCAATAAACTATGGTTATAATGGAAGGACTACAGAAGAGAAGAAAGGGACTGTTGGTAGTGCACAATGATACTGCAGGCAGAGAAAAAAGGACTGTGCGCACAGAGCAAAAGTATTACAGCCAAAGAGTAAAGAAGGAAAACAGGGAACAGGGGATACACCACAGGAGACTCAGGGGAGAAATTGGGTCAGAGGAATTAAGAAGCATGAGCAAAAACATCTCAGGAAGGAGAGCAAGATTCTGAAAGTAAGCAGCAGCAATGGGATCGGAAGTTGAGGAGGAATTTGCAACAACAGACTACAGCAACATGGTCAAGCAGTATAACCACAGTTACAATCAACAAGATATAGAATCATAATCAATGCAAGAATTAGGAGCTCCTGAAGCCAGCTGGTGAAATAATCTCCTCACAGGCGAAGCAGCCAAGTATGAAAAAGGCTCATCGGCTGTGCCTCAAGCTCCACACATGGCATCACTCATCTTCTAGCCTATGCGCACCTTGGAAAGTTAAAGTAAAGCAAGCTCCATTGGACTTCTGGGAGTTGTTGCTCTGTAGATGTAATATAGAAACATGCACATTTTCTGAAACATACATTGTGGCACCTGCAGTTTGTGCAATCCAACATGGAAATTTCAAGTGTTTTAGAAGGGAATGTAAAACGTCAAAAATAGGCAAGAGAAGTGTTCAGGCTGGATTGTTGAGATGTATAATGAACCTCAGCTAATCAGCAGATGTCTATTTCTAGTAAATAACAAGGCAGGTATGATAGCTTGATATCTAAAGGAACAGTTAAAAAGTGCAACCTTGCTTTGAACAGATCATGTGTTTCCCTGACTGAAACAGCTGTATTTAACCTTTCAATTGTCTGAATTGTACTACTATGAAATCGACTACCTATAAACAGCTTGGCCCAACTACTTACACATTTACAGGGCTATTTTAGTCTGGTACAGGAAATGGAGACATGACGTTGACCATTGTATCATGGTTCTGAATGATCAACTTGGATACACATGTGTATTGCCTTTTAAATGAGGCTAGTAAAGTTACTGACTACTTGAGGAACATAGAAGAGTGCACTGCAGAGGGCCCACCCCGGGGAATTGAGCATTCTTCTTTTGCAAGTGAAGTCTGATAAGAGGGTGAGCTAATCGGGGACATGTTTGATGCCATAAAAGAAGCCTCCAGACAAGAGTTTCTGCCAATAAAGATAGAGCTGTTCAGTTGATCCGTTGATAATCCCCACAGTATATAGTCTTCTGATATTTTAATGAATTACTTCCTGGCTTTGTTCACTGTGTTGATCTGATGTCATTTTACATGGTGCTCCAACACAATGGGCCTCATTACGAGATTGGTGGTAGTCATGGCGCTATTTGCGCCATGACTGCCACCAATAACGTGTCCGGCACCGGTCTCGTTCAATGGGGACTTACCTCTGTAGTCCGACCTTTGGGGGACTGGTAAGTCCCCATTGAAAAAGCCATTCCCCATTCCCATTTGAGCCCCAATAGGGCTCAATGGGAATGGGGAAGGCGCTAATAACGGTACTGTAAATTGCGGTACCGTTATTGGTTCTGATTTCCCTTAACGGGTCCCGCCCATAACGCCTGGTCAGACCAAGCATTAAGGGAGGGACCCGCTAAGGGAACTCGTAGAAGGGCGGTAAGGGGTTACTGGCACCGGTCTCCTTACCGGTGCCCGGTATCCCTTACCGCCCTACTCATAATGAGGTCCAATATCTGAACAATTGAATTCAGAGAAATATAGTGATAGGAAACAATAAAGAACATACTCACCACATGCTCTACATTTTAAAGTAGGCTAGAACTAAACTAATTCATTTCACAAATATCCAAACATAGCTCTTTAGCACTTTAGGACTACCCCCTGTTCCTCCTGTTCCCATACTCTTTATGTACGTAATATCAAAACCATGGAACAATTTATGAGAACTCCTCATGCTGGTATGCGGGGGTCATTGTGGTGATCCCATATACTGGCTTTCTGTGGATTTTGCCGGATTTTGCTGCACAAGGAAAAAACACTTTCAATTCCCTTCAGTCAACAAAGGAGGGAAGGACACTGTGTTTGCTGGGGCAGCAGCTATTGCTGGTCTTCTTTATGTACATGTTTGTGCTCATGGTAGAAATCACCTCCGGCTCACTGCACACTATGGTTAATGAAATAGAAAACTGGGTGGAATCCAGATTCCTGTGCATTTCACCTCAGTGTACAATGATTCCTGGATCTATCACAGCTACATCCAGAGATGGAACAGAATCTGGTTGAAGGATCTCAAACTTGCAGTCAGACGCACGCAATGGCCAAACCTCACCCACAAAGGCTTTGAAACTGTAACATGGAATATCAGAACTGCAAGATAAATACCCACAAAAAGAAACAATAGCACAGCAACACAACTCCAGGGATCACCAAAAATACAACAACCATTTCCTTTCTCCCACACCTCACACTTACCATACATGCCCACATGGTCTATCAAACCACTGCGCTAAATCACCCAAACTCCACAACACTCTCCAACCAACACACAAACCCGATCACCACTGAAACATAACAATACAAACACTGGATGCTGCCCATCCAGGAGCAATGATGCACCCAGAAAACTCACAGGCACAGACGGCAGTTACTCCTGCTTGTACACGCATCAACAGATGAGCACAGCGCCTATCCCTCTCTCCCTCGCTAACCAACTCAACCCATTTTAACTTACAGAGCCACGAGATGGAAGTGGCCGCGGTGCGTGGTATAAATCAACTTAACACAACGTTTTCACCCAGATGCATCTCATTCATCACAAGGAGGCCATCAGATGAACACCTGGAGCAATGAGGCCCAGAACCAGCCCAAACCCATGCGCTGGTGGGATGAACATGCGTTTGTGCGCCCTGCTGGAATGTGCTGATTAGGGGTGCACAATCTGTCTTTAAGGCAATAAGCACACGCTGTAGGAGGAATGCATGTGCAGTGTTCAGTGAATTGCACGCACTACTTTCAGAGATGGCACATCTCACCTCAGAGATGTTGATGCTTTCCTCAGGCGCACAAGCTCTCTGTAGAGGAGGCATGTTCTGCATGTGCTGATGCACGTGTAGGGGCAGCATTAGACATAGGGTGACAAAGCATGTTTTTACATGTATGTGCATGTGTGTATGACTTTAAGGTGCGCACCATTTTGGAATTCAATGGTGGCTGGTCTAAATAGAACTGAAAAAAGTAGAGCAAATACAATTTACGGGAGAGCAGAAAGCAGCAGCACCATATCTAAGTGTTCTCTGAAAGTTTACCCTGGGGGACTTTATGTAGGTCCAACCAATGGTGTCAAAAATATTTTTAGAAATCCATAAATGTTCTAAAGACTGAGCTTGGAATAGTAAATGATCCCCTGTAGAATAATCAGGGGGAAATTGCGTTATTTTTGTACTCATTGCATTTCAGTTTTATAATCATTTTTAAAAGTCCCTGTGAATTTCCGCCGGGATACTGTGTTCCACAGGCGGCAAGAACACATCTGCAAACAGCATACATTGAGTTGCGGTGGAAAAACCATGAACCTGAAGAAGCCTCGTTAATAGTGAGAAACACATATAATGCAAGTACATAACAGGTGTATTTGGTTAAAGTGTGCCATAGGGGAGCGTGTTGCCAGAAGGCCCCGGTCATTTATAAGCTCCTCCGGGCTCACTCACGGCATATCTGACAGACTTCCATTAGAATAATGAAGGGCCTTATCAATCTGCACGTGTCCAAGACGAAGCAGTGATTCACACACAATCCATCCTGATAAAAGTTCAACTATCAAACTGAACCCAGAATCGCACGTGCAGATTGACACCACATTACATGGCACACAGCGATTTCAAATGAAAGTTGTTCATGTTTGTGCAAAGAACAGAAGCGTTTTGAATTCTACATTTCTCAGGGTTGTGTGAGGACGCTTCTGTTGTTTTGAACTGACTACTTGTGCCAACTCGCTAAATCTAAATGTTTGACATACCAAATGTACGTGATATTTCATTGCACACCTGGTATCACTTTGCTCATTTGTCCCTATGTAAATGTAGCCTAATACAATCACTGACTGCAAGTCTAATTGCACGCTTATGGGCAATCGCATGTTATACATTCAGCTAATTATCTCATCACTAACGATCTGATATAAAATTGAATGATGTGGTATAAAAAGGACTTTGCAGTTCCAAAAGCCCCGCAGGGGCCCATAACTACTTAGGAGAAAGAGAAACGCAGGCTGGAAGATAAAGGCCGCCAGGATAATAGGAAACTCCAACAAATGATTACAAGCTAGCGTATGCTTGCACCAAAAAGCCTGTGATTCACAATACACGACTTGAGATCGGCTTTAATTCTATTTTACTAGGGTTTATTGGAGGAAAATCTGTTATTGAACCCAAAAATATTACTGTTGCACCCGGCAAATGAAGAAAATAACCCTCTTTCAACTGGGGTTCAGGCTCTAGAGATGTCTTCCAGTAGCATGTGAGTACCTTTGCACTGGATAATGATAACACTACTTATCACAGCGCTTAGAAGTGGGAGTAATCTGGCGTAAAGCGGCGGATGGAAATGTGATATGATCAGTATCAGTTCTAATATTAATTCTGGAACTAAATGAAAGGATCTCTTTATTGAAAGGGTGTCTTTATTTGAGACATTTGCCAGGAGCATATCCGCAGAAGGTGTCATGGGAACTATTGATCATGTTTATTTAATGAACAGTGCTTAGGAAACGAGGTGGCATATCGCTTCCAAAAATACCTTCTTACAATTGTGTTCCTTGAAGACCACAAAACCTATAGTTTAAAGAAAAGTGTGGGGCAGACAGAGGGGCACCAACGTATTCCCTCTGTTAAAAACTCAAGTACATCTCCAACAATCTGACTCTGACCTCTGGAAGCCAGTCTGAGTGCTAATTTAACACTTGCAGTTTGATGGTAGGGGAATACAGGGATCATGTGCCGATGCCTTATATAGGGGGAACTACACAATTTTAAAGACACATGACTTCATTATGGTCTGGTGGTAATTTGGTTATAAATTCTTATAATGACTGCCAAACTCGATTACCGTCACCATCACTCGGTGGCATGATGTATTCGTCCCCATATTTGGAGTTTATAAAACTCCATGGGGAATTTTTCAGAAAGACCACAATCAGTATTTCTCTTGCGGTAACGGCAATGATTGTCAGTGGTAACGTGGATGATTTACTCCAGCTCTTTTTCTGGAAGTACAGTCTCCACCTTCCAGCTGAAACTCATAGTATGGTGGTATGGAAATGCTGTGGTAAAGTAGTGGTAACACAATTACCCCACATTACTGCTGTATGTGCTGAACCGCCATGCTCACATTGAGGCCAACATTTCAAACTGCTCAATGCACCTCTTAACAGTTAAACATGACCTCTAAAGTTGAAGTTATTATACATCTTAACCATAGCCTTTTTAATTTATATTTTAGCCTATGACACATGCTCTTTCAAAGATTGCTTCATTTTGATCAGTGTTAAAGCAAGAAAAATGAATTCATTTCTCTAAGGAAAAATATAAATGTTGACACAAGAGTTCTAGGGGAGGGAAGCAACTTCAGCGAAGCAACACCAGCATCTGGCCTGAAGATCATCTACGCCTACAAAAGAATTGATGCAATCCAAAGAAATGTCATCTTCGGAGCCTTGGCTCCTTTCTGAGTTTCGCAGTTTTTCCTATGGCGGTTGCTAGAGCAGCTGATGGAGAGGTAAAAAGTTAGTGTTTAGTACAGGCTTCAGGTGATGGAAAAGTCGAACAGTGAACTAGGATAGACCATCGTTTTGTGACTACTACAGAAAGAGATACTTCCAGTGATGGCCTCAAATGACACACACACACACACACATAATGTTTCTTGCCAATTACTAGGGAGGAGTGAGGTAAAAAATCCCAGAATGGTTTGGAGGCAGGCAGGATATGACATTCGGTGGCTGTAACCAGGTGTGGCACGTGTTTGTGTTTAATTGAAATACTATTTGCAAAGAAATCTGAGAATTGTTTGGAGGTATGAGGGTACAGAACGTCATTGTACTGGGCATGCCAACCCTTTCTTATGAACTAGAACAAATGTTAGTTGTTAAGGTTTGCAACAACACAAAATTAAATTTCTTAAGGAATAGTAATTAGAAACTTTGGAGGTGGGAGTAACTGAGCATGCCAAATTTCTGTAATGGGACAAATTACTAGCTGCAGAGAAAAAGTCTGTGGATTGTTTTCAGGTAGGAGAGTACATTTAATGGTTGTAATGGCTGTGCCTATTTGCTGTGATGGATGAGAAAAATACTAGTTGCGAGGAATGTGATGAGACAATGGCAAACTTGCAAGGAAAAAGTTATAGAAATGTTTTGACAGAGTACATAAACAGATTTTACTAGAGTGCACAATACACATGCCATATTAATGCTAGGCGGGGGTGCTTTTTGTATCAGCCACCACAGCTGCTGCGTTGGCAGAATTGTGTGTGGTAAGGTTCCTATGGCTAAACATATCTGTGGTATGCAAGATAAAGTAGAGCACATTCAGAGGAGGAGCAGAACTTGTTTTCCTCTTCTCTCCCAGTGAGAGCATCCCATTCTCTTTGGGAAGGAATGGAGGAGTGTTAAAGGTAGCATCTACAGGTGAAACAAGAGAAACAGCAGCCATTGTAGATGAGCAGGATATGGGAATTTCCAGGGTTCCCACTACACCACCAGGCACATCTGATGATGAATCCAAAAATAATGGTGATTCTGATGAGCACGATACAATCATCTTAGTCCAAGATGTATCACTGATTCTACTGACCAATGATAACAAAGAGGAGAAGGAGGAAAACAATGCCACAGCTACATACAAAGGAGGGGGAAACAAAGCCACGTTGGGGCAGTGGCATGAAAAACTATGGGGCAGTGTGATTTCATACAGACACTAGCTAACTGTAAAAAAAACCTTTGTGTTTACAACAAAAAAAAACACCTTTGAAGAAACACTGGAAATATCTCTGGGCCCATTGGGCCATATTTTAATTTACAATTAGTACAGAAAATGCATTTGCAACAATATATATATATATATATATATATATATATATATATATATATATATATATAGAAATGGGGAAATGGGCCTAACTAGAAATCGAACAAGTTTGCATTTCTACACATTGTGGGGTGGTAATGTCTATGTGATTGGGGAATTCCCCATGGTTAAAGGTAGGTGGGGGGGACCTCAAAAAATACACTTTATTTGTCAAATGGGCATTAATCCATCAAACAAGATTACCTTCTGCTAAAATACCAGACACATTGAAAATAATGTGCCTGGTTCAGGTTCTCATGATAGTGGCAGGAGGTATTACACTTCTAGATTTGTGTGTCTCTGAATTTGAAGGTTCATGTTTGAATTATCTTGATCTTTGTCAACAAGCTTTTTGTAAGACTTATGTTCTCAATGCTCACCTTCAAATCACGAAAATGTCTAAATCGTTTACTCCCTCATTGAACTCTCAAATTAAGTTTTTAAGAGATGATTACAGCATGAAGAAAAAACTATGCAAACATATAAATCTATACATACGCTGACTAACTGTAAAAACACCCTTGGTGTTTTGTTTGCTGATAATAAACCACAGGAGCTTTGTGTAAGCATTGTCCAATGTGTTCTTAATCCCAAGTGTAATCAGGACATTAAGGATAAAAGGATAAAATAAATAACATCTAATCTCCTTCTAAATTTACATCATCAGGAGTCGCCCTTGACTATCAAACAGATATTGTGACTGATATTATGTATGTTTAAAGCCACCAAGAGGATGCTCTTCCAGCAATAACAGACAAACACCATGTGGGTTCGTTATCAATCCCATCCCAAAAGATATCAACTACTCCCTTCAACAAGGTGACGCTCTAGTCTCATAGAAAAAGTCAGTGTGAATTCTCCTGTGCTTAAAAAACCTTCCCTTGATATAATCTTTTATAAAGATTACCAGCCTGCAATAGCAGGGCATCCTTCGGCATCAAAGATAATTGAAACAGCAGTGAAACATTAATCTTAGAATCATGTTGAGATCCATGGTATCCGTGTTACCTTTCAATCAATGCAGATGCAATTTTGGATGAGATTTCATCACATGCTGATGAGGGTTGCATATTCTTGCCCCCTTAGCACCATAGAGCATCAGACTCTTCCCCTCTTCCTTATGGACATGAGTGGTGTACCATCCAAACCTATCACATGGTTTAGTTATTTTCTAAAAGTAAACATATTTGTTGTCTCTTCCCGAGGTTATTTCAGCTCTAGACTTCCACAGTGGTCAGCATTGTATTTCTATTTTCTTAAATGTATATAGCGCTATACACCAAATCACATAGCAAACAAGAAATAAATGTACAAGAAATGTGCAAATCAATGAATGTTGTAGGAGCCTATGACAGTGATTTCAATAAAGGCAGCCAGTATGACAGTGATTTCAGTAAAAGCAGCAAGTAAGATGGGTGCAAATGGAAACATCGGATTGGTGATACAGGGCAACATTTTCAGTGGGGTTAATATGGATGAATGCAAAGGGAGACCGCAGATTAAGTAGTGCAGGTGAAGGCAGAAAAATTAAAATGACATATTGAGTTCATTACAGTAGTGGGCTAGGCTTTCAATGGTACAAAGAAAATGATTGCAAAAAGACAGTAGATTCACTGAGCACATGTATATGAATTGCTGGCTGTGAAGTGTTGCATTAAAGACACTAACCCAGATTAATTAACTAACTATTCCTTATACCCATTAATTTAAGTAATGTTCCCTTTCAACAATGAAATGCAAAGACACAGATGGAAAATTCTCCTTTTCATTCCATGGAAAAGAAATATGCACTATAAAAAAAAATGAAAACAAAATGAATGGGCTGTCTTTTTGCATTCTGAGGTTTCTTTATCTGTGTAGGAAGGAGAAGAGATACATACAAAACCCCATAGGTGATTGGACAGTGGGATCAGGAGTCGCAAAGTTGCTAGAATACGTCAGAAACAGGGCAGATTTAACTTTGAATGACAGGCCGGTAAATAAATAGGGGTGAGCCGGAGGGCGTTGGCTCTTCTGTTCGCTGCCGGCTGCCGAGAGGGTTCAGAGGCTGCGCTCACCTGGCATTGAAGTCTGCTGGGAATACAAGGACATCTTGCAGGAGTGCAAAGTGACAGTGCAGGCTTGTAACACTTAATCCCAGACAGGCAGGAGTGGAAGAGGGGCCATCCTAATAAGCACGAAAACTTCAGAACCCCATGTAAGTGGCGAAGAATTGAGGTGAGCGTGGAATTAATGAAAATGTTCTCTGTGTTCAGATAGACAGAAATATATCAGTAATTTCAACAGAATCATTGCTATGGATGTTTATATGTTTGTCCCTTAGGAAACCACGGCAGTGTAATGTATTGGTAAGACTTGACAAATGTATTGTTGTGTAATGAATTCTGATTTTATTGCAATAATGGCATGTTTAAAAACACACACACATAAAGTGTGTGAAAATTGACTTGGTGTAAGGTTTTCTTTTATGTCTCTGGTGACTTATCTTGAGCTGAGGGGAGGTAATTAGGAGGATTTCTAGTGCAAAAAAATATTTACCGCTTGAGGTAAAGTAAGAAATATAAGGGGCAATATGAATGGCAAGCCAGAAAGCCTGTGTGTTAGTATGAGTGTGTTCAGCCATGCATGCTGGGACTGAACAGGGCCCTTCAAGGGCATAAGCTGATGTTGTAGATAAGTCATCAGCACAATCTATGTACAATTTCTGTGCAATATATGCATAATCTATATACAATTTATGGCAATAGTTGGTTTCCTCTAAATGTGCTAAACCTGGGCGTCCGGAAACCTATTTACTTTCATGTACACCTGAGTATCATCTGCATAAGAGTGACATGTTAAACCGTGTTCTCCTCTCTTAGTAAATGTGTACATCCAGCCTCGTATAGGCATATTTAGTAACACGGTTTAACATGTCAATCTTATGTAGATGATACTCAGGTGTACATGAATGTAAACCGCTCCAAGGAATGATTCTGTGAGCTGCATGCATGAGGTTGAAACTTGGATGATCCTTAGTGGGCAACAACGTAATCCACCTAAAACTGAAGTTTTGTTAATATAATTGATATCCGATTAGCATTCCTTGAGACTGCATGTTCCTCCCTCTCTCTTTAGACTTGATAACAGTTTATTTTCTGATATAGTCAAGAATCTGGAGGATTCAAATAGACTGACCATAGCCATGACTTGCAGATTGCAGAAGTGGCGATAATGCCCTTCTTAAAGCTCTAGCAACTTCGCAAGATCCTCCCCTGTCCAGGTTCTGCCCTGTCTTCCCTTGGGTAACATGCATCTGTAGTTCGTCTCCAGATTTATCCAAAACACAATTATGGAAATAATTTGTAAACTGAAATTCTGGTTCACCAAATACAAAAATGCAACAGTTGGACTTATTTTAGGGTTGGCCAAGACATAACCTGTTTCTATTTACAGACAGTACATGCATTGGCTTTCTGTTTTGTGATGGGTTGTTCATTTTTTAAATTTGTTCAAAGTTGAGCACCTTCATAGCTAGAATGATAACATATCTGAGCACATGTTTATTGTTTTTTTTTCCCGATCTTACTGGATCCTACTTATTGGACTCGCTATGCTCAGGTTTCTGGAATCATAACATGCAAACATTGGGTGAATAACATAGACCTGCTGAAAATAAAACTCCTTAGACCCTAGGAATTAAACATTGTTTTCAGTGTGTACAAGTATGTGTCTGTGCTTATACCAATGTATTGCTCTTTAGATAAGGGGGCTTTCTGGGGATTGCATTATTTGCATACTTTTTCCAGCAGCCAATGGGGTTTAAAGTAAAAGCTTGCACATTTTACAGTCTCACCATATTATTTGCGGGTAGACCGATAAAGTATGAAAACCTGGATTTTGTTCCGTTTAGAATAGAAGGGTTACTCATGTCTTAACCCATGGTGTATGGCAGCTCGTGCATCCACTTTATTACTGCAAACTGAATAATTGTATTATTTTTAGCCTTCCCTTCCCTTTTACCCTACTGTGTTATCCCCATCCATGTCACTTCTGTGGATTTAGAGCATGACTGATGTGTGTTTGTGTTAAAAGCAATACATCACTACAAACCAAAAAATACAAATAATGATCAATAGCAGATGATACAACTAATGCTACATTTTTAATGCAGAGATGGGCCATTTTCTGACACTTCTCTGCATTATATTGCACATGTGGGGAGAACTTGGCAATCCATGTTTCATACATTTTCACCCCCTTTTGGTATCCGGTGCAGACATATTTTGTGCAGTGAAGAAAAGCGGGTGCTGTTGTTATTCTCACAATGTGGAATCATAAAAAAGCACACTACAAACACCCTGTTTTTGGTACCCCTTGAAATTCATAGACAAATGTCGTCTGTGGTTGGTCAGGTCTGTTCACACGCATGGCCTGTACGATATTATTGGGTACATCAGAACCTACGATAATACTTTCCCCCGATCAAACAGGCACGTGTTCTTACATGGATGTGTTTTTTCTCTATAGGAATTTTCCCTTAAAGAAAATGTATGTTTATATATAAAACACACTAATTAATTAATTAATTGCATTTATAAAGCGCTCACACAGCCCGCAGGCATCGAGGCGCTGTTACAGGAATAGTGTTTTTGTCTTCGTTACGTATTTATAATGCGCTTAAACACCCAGAGGTTTCTAAGCGCGGACCCGGGGATCGAACCTGTGTTGCTTCATCAAGACGGGCACGCTGCAGCTGAGCTATCCTCCCGGGATTAATGTCAATAGTATCACTGGTCAGATAGCACAGAGAGTAGAGCGCTCGCTTTGACATTCGAGCTCCGGCAGGGGCTAACTCTACATTTCATCCGTCCATGGTAGTTAAATGAGCACCACACACTGTGGGTAATAATAAGCAGCGCTCAGATGGTTTGTAGCGCTATAAAAATGAAAATTATTATAAAGTAGGTAACACTTTACACGTCACTTGCTCTACCATCTCGTGCTGTGAGAGACAACGCCGTTAAGATGTTCACCAATCCTAATGTCCACCATAAAAACACCAAGAAGCACAAGAAGCGGCAGAACGCTCAGCATGTCGCATCCCTCTTTTGTATCGTATGAGATTCTGTAATCGTCACGATTAGCAGTCATTAGCAGCGTTACCCAGAACCCACTTAAAAGTGGGTGTGGCAATCTAAGAATGAAACACAATTCTTCAGTCAGGAACAACTTTTGAGAGGGGAACAGAAGAAATATAATGCAGCGTAAAAGTTTCTTTTCGCTGGGAAAAATGAATTATTGCTTTTATAAAAACACCAGATATAAAGTTATAAAGAGAGAGACATATGTGGAGGGATAACTAGAAAGAACAGAAAAAGGCAAAACATAAATTAGACAATTGGTTGTATTTGTTAAAATCTTTTTTCAATAAGCTTCACATGGAGTTGTGTATTATATTTGTGATTTTCAGCTGCGACAATTACAAATGTAAAACAAGTGACTAGACAGCTCAAACACAGGTATAACGTGTTGAAACAAGACGACAATAAGAGGGCGGGTGGGTCACTGCGGAGCCTCCACAGTCCTTACACACAGTGTATTCATGTTTGTCAGCACACACACAGAATATGATTCACAAATAAAGCACTAACGGCCCACAAAGTGACTTTGCAAAAATGTAATGTGCAATTTCCATCAATTTGTAATGCAGACGCTTCTAAAGGGTATTGGTGAAGTGAGGCATGTTAGTCAAGCAGATGCAGATCATCCTCACCCTACTACAAAAGAATCCTTCAAACAATATATGGAAAGACCCACCTCTTCAAGGAATGGCTGCTCCTCAATATCTAGACCCTTAGAGCAAACACTCCCCACCCTGCCTGAGACTGGGTGATCTGATCGCCACTGTTTCCTCCCCTGTTTACTTGTAGACCCATTGCTGACAATCGCCCTCTCCTGCTGTCAGATCCCCCCTTGTTTCTCTGCTCCTCAACCTTCTTCTTCCCCCTATGATTGTAAAGCATGCAGTTGCTCCCCGAAACTAGGTCTGCAATCTATAAATACCCTAATAATAGAAATAATATTAATACAAAGTAGGAGGCTGCATTGTGTATTTCTTCATAAACGTCTCATCTTATCAAGCAAACAGCATCCGAGTACCACAGAGGTGGTGAGCAAAAGATAGGTTTAATTAGAGCTGCAACACACACTCGTTTTTAAATATAACATTCTAGAGGGAAAGACATACATTTCACTTGCATCGAAAGTCCTACTTTCCATGAGTGATGTACTTCTACAACAGGCAATCTGGCACAGTTGTTTGCAAGCAGTGTGGGCAGCGTGGGTGTGAATTAATTGTTCCATCATTTGGTGCCTTACTTAATAGATCTTCCTTTAATCTCTTTAATCACTAGCGATTATTGAAAAACATGTGTTGCTATGTTGGAGAAAAGAAAGGCAGGCAAGCAGGGCTTTAATGTTAAGTAAAGAAAGTCATTAACGCAACTGTTATAGAATTTCCTGCATTGAAAATGAAACAATTACAGCAGGAAACATCAGCGTGCACCGACGACCTTGGGTCCATTGTTGAGAGCATTGGGTTGTTTACAAGCACAACATTTCCATTCCCTTTCACAGAGTCTGTAACAAAGAAGGAGAGCAACAGAGTACTCGAGAGATGTGGGAGAGGTTATAAATAAGGTTTATGGGGCACAGACAACTAAAGCAGATTCCACGTGAGAACCCCGAATGGATGTGCCCCAGTAAGAGTGACGAGGGCAGCAGAAACAATACATGCAGGGAACTGTTCACAGAGCTTCGTGTTATTCCCTCAAAACCCCTGTCCCCTTGAGCAAAGTTCATCCATAGTGCATCAAAGTTGAACAAATGTTTTTAGCAAAAGCCCTATGTCAATGTACAAACCCCATTCCTGGGTTGGCGTTCTGCTCCTCAGACCTCCTTTCTGTAAGGGATTTTGCAGATATTTTCACGGTGCCGGGTGACCATCAGTTTCTTTCATGTCAGGCATGGGTGGATTGTTAGGCCATTGTTGCTATTGTACTAGGGGCAGAATCTCACTGTATTATTTACCAGTCGTGTGTATCCAGGTCCAACATAGGGGAATGCTCCAAGGTCCTAAACATTCTAGGGAGTTGCTGCATCAAGAGTCAATGCCGTTTATACAGGCATGGCTACCCCCAAACTCGGGTCAGGCTCTGGGTCCTGCGAAAAGGGAATCACCGGGCCATTCCGACCTTGCGCGGGACCCGGAGCGGCTACGTCCCTGTTCCCATATGAGCCCCCATAGGGCTCAATGGGAATGGGGAGGATGGTAACAGCAGAACCGTTTATAACAGTACTGTTGCTACCATACAGTTCTGCTTGTGGGTGCCACTCTGCACGCCTGGTCTGGTACTTAACGGACACTATATTGAGCAGCAGCTTCCAATTTACTGTATGACTTTGGTGACAAGAAAACACCACTTTTTGACTTCCTGCTGCCACATCCCATCCCAGCCTCATTAACTCTCACCTTCCAAAAAAGTATTTCATAAGTTTAACAAGTGCAATGTTGTGTTGTTTTATATGTGTTAGCGGCGATGTCTGCATGCACCAAAACACGAATGAAAGATGGCGGGAACAGCGAAACAATCTGACGCACTTCTCGCTGTTCAAAATCCAATCAGTGAATGCGTCACATGTCCGCGGACATGACACTATGGATTAGCCAATCGTTATCTTGTCCGCGGAGCGAACAGGGAAGTGTGACCGCAGAGCGGCACTAGATATCAATAATTTTTTTAGACATACTTTTTGGTCGATTTAAAGAAAACTACTGGACGGATTGACACCAAATTTACACAAGCATTCTTTCGGGACAAAGCTCTTGTTCCTGCTGCAAATTTGGTGAAAATCCATCCAGCGGTTTGGGCTGTAGGCATGCGCAAGGTTTTTCCCCCATTCAGTCTATGGGAAAAAAAGATGTTTTGGGACCCCCCTATAACTTTCCCCCCCTGGACCAAACACCACCAAACTTTGCAATACAATTCACAGTGGAACATATACTTTTTTTGAAAAGTTTGGTGAGGATTCGTCCAGAGGGAGCCAAGTTATAAGCCACCCAAAAAATGCTCATCCTATGGAAACAGCAACTTAACCATAACAACACAGCCACTACCGTGGCTGTGTAATGTATCATATGCTATCCTAGCACTCTCCCTCTCTCTATTTCCTTATCTTACTCTATATGTCTGTCTTTTTCAATGTGGATGAAAGTTGAGTTGTGAGGTGTACATTTGCTAAAGTCACCCCAGCTTTTGGTGACAGCTGTGCATCGAGAGGGTTTTGGGTTCTGCTTTTCTTCCCAAACCAGCCATTTAAAAAGGTAATGATTTTATTGAACTAACATTTTCAACTGACTCACAATGGCCATTCTAAATATCACTTCCATTATTTTCCAATAGAATGATACCATTCCAAAATGGACATGCTGATACATTCCTATTGTACTGTTTCAATATACCCTCTTTATAGCTTCATTTCTCTATCCTTCTGTACTTTTCTATTGTTATCTTTTATTTTCTCATAATTTTTCTTTCTTTTTCCTGTGTTTTTCCTTTTTTTATTTTTCTGTTTCTTACTTTCTTATGTAAATGCCTTTTATTTCATGTGTAGTCTTTCTTTTTTCTTTTTTGTCTTGTTCCTTCTCTATTTTTGCTCTTTGCATTTTTCTCCTTTCTTCTCTTCCTCTCTTGCTTGCGAGTGAAAAAGGAAAAAAGGAAACACGGGAAATAAAAGATAGGTGGCAAAAAGACAGAGGGGCTGCTTTACAGAAAGAAGTGCAAAAGTTACGCAAAAAAAATGTGCGCTTGGATTGTGCCCTGAAAATGCATTGTACCAGAAGGTGATTTCCAGAATTAAGCGCCAGCAGTGGGCAACAGTGCCAGAATTATAGGATTGCACCAGACACGGCCACAAACCGTCCCCAGTGCAAACTAAGGAGACAGCAAAACCTACCGTTTTGTGCACATTTCGAACTGTCAAACCAGATGCAGCAGAAATAGCACAAATAGCATGGTGAGTATCTACAAGCAACCACCAAGATTCTAACCCATACCAACCATCAACAACACAATGCATCAAACAAATCTGCACTCCCCAAATGCAGCGTGCTCCTACATCCACCATTCCCACACCCTTACACCCACCAAATTAAGCCACCTACATGCTAAGTGAACCTACACCCACCATTCCCACCCCCTGTAGACCCACCAAATTAAGCAACCCACATGCAAAGTGCACCTCACCCACTAATCCGACCCACTGTAGGCCCCCGAAACAGAGCCACCCACATGCAAAGGACACCTACATGCACTATTCCTACCCCCTGTACAGCGCCGAGACTGAGCCACCCACATGCAAAGGGCACCTACACCCACCATTCCCACCCCTTGTACTCCCCTGAAATTGAGCCACCCACATGCAAAGGGCACCTACACCCACTAATCTGACCCCTGGTACACCCCAAAACAGAGCCACCCACAAGCAAAGGCAACCAACACCCACTATTCTCACACCCTGTACACCCCTGAAACTGTGCCACCAACATGCAAAGTGCACCTACACCCACAATTCCCACCCCATTTACACCCCTGAAACTGAGCCAACCACATGCAAAGGGCACCTACACCCACCATTCCCACCCTTGAATACCCACTAAGCTAAGCCACCCACATGCAAAGGGCACCTACACCCACTAATCCGACCCCCGCTGTAGACCCCTGAAACAGAGCCACCCACATGCAGAGGGCACCTACACATAATAAACACAACCCCTGTAACACCACCAAACACCACACCCCACACATAACCCCACACACACCAAAGGACGTGCACACACAATGTGGACCACTAAACAACACAATCCAGCACCCATATCTCCCCCATGATGAACAATACATTGCAGAATATAAACCAACATACATGTCACTTAGCTGGCACCCTCCAACACAGAGTCAATCACATAACCGTGCAGGAAACACACCTGGACTAATGTGCAATATGAAATAAACACCATGTAGCACCACACCGACAACCACTATGGCCAACCATCAAAACTCCTCACAACCACTGACCTCACCTGCAAACTGCACACAGTATGCCCATTAGCATTGTGCACATGTAAACCCAAATCCAACATGCACCTTGAGCAAATGCATGTGAAAATTATACACAGAGCATAATCTACACAGAACCATGACATCATGAGAGATGACACATGAGTCCAGAGAACCATACCACATGATCATGTGGCATGACTGTTCAAAAGCAGACAAGTGTGACATTTCACACAATATATGACAGCACACACACATGAGTGTTGCATGAGCATTGCAGAAAGCAATTCTCCCCATGGAGAAATGACAAAATTACCATAGGAATCCCATATAATCAAACACATAACTGCAATATAATTGCAAATCATATAAAAACATGGTACAACTCGACAAAAAGAAAGTCACAGGTATCCCTCCTGCGAAAACAACATCAGTGATGCAAACAACACAATAAACATACATAGATTCACAGCTGCTGTCCCATTCCTGGAAACTCCCAGTTCAATGGAGCCTCTGTTACTGCCTCCACTTCCTACAGGCGTGCCTCTCTGATGTCCCTGAGGGCCTGCAGGGCCTCACAAGTTGTCCGCTCTATTCTGTTCTGCAGCCCTCCTGCTCCCAGCATCAATCTCTGCTCATATGTCCTCCACCCTTGCACATGCAGCAGCCCAGGCCCTGTCAGCTGCCTCCAACACACCATGGTGGCCTCTCCTCCTGTTGACACATGCGCTGTAGCTGGCATGTCGTGGCCACTCTAATATGGTCCTTTGCCACCATCCTCCCCTTGAAGATCAAGTATGTCAGCTGGGCTTGCCTTGCCTCCAACCGCTGGCGTACTCTCCTCCGCTTGGGCAACTCCTCCCTCCATCTGTCAACCCGCCTCTGGTGCTGGGCCACCCTCCGGTAAGATGATCTACTCCTGGAGGGGAGTACTGGCCCACCACTCTCCACACATGCCATGTCCACCTGTACAGCCTCATCACTCGTGCCTCAAGTGGCTGACCCCATTTCCAATGGAATTCCCTCTATTTGCACTTGGATCCCCACAGATTTGAAAGTTGAAACCTGAACAGCAAATGGGTGAACGTGGACAGATGATCCTGCGGTGGTTGCCTGCATGGAATCCACACCTGTGGGTGCCCGGGTCACAGCAGCTGAGGAAGTGGTGGGTGTGACCTGTGATGCATGAAACATTTTCACCACACCCAGAAGTGCTCCAGCTGTCTGGCACAGAATGTCGCACACCTGCCCGTGATGGTTGACCAGTTGTCCACGGATGATATCCAGTGCATTGAGTGCAGCCAGCTGCCGGCTACGGCCCGAGATGAGAATGGGCAGCACAGCATCCGTAATGGCATCCTCAGCATGCACTGACAGGGTAGTCTGTCGTGTCATCAACATTGCTGCGCAAAACTGCAGAAGAGTGCCCCTGGACAGTGTGAGTGGCTGCCCCTGCCACTGTGTCCTGCACACCCTCTTGTCCCAGGCACATGTCCACAGCCTGCACATCAGATGCTGTAACACTACCTGACACCACGGACATGCCTACAAATGCCTCCTCCACCTCCACCACACCAGACCCTGACAACCCAGATGTCACCCCTGTGTCAACCTGCCTGACTGAGTGGGATGCATGTTCATCCTGCCCCTCTGCCCTTGAGGACTCACCCTCCAGCTCCATGGCAATGTCCCATGAATCTGAAGATGAACCCTCAGCTGACACCTGTCCCTCATATGAAGTAATAGAGTGGATCCGTGTATGTCATCTGCACAGCCTCCTTGAGGTCCTTGGCCTTGCCACCTGCTTGTCCTCCGTGCTTAATTCCACAGCTGCATGCGACACTGGTTAGAAAGGGAGAGAGGAGAGGCATAGCTGCATTCGTGGGTACATCTGCAAGACCCTGCAACAGAGTTGCCATATCCCGCCATCACACATACTAAATCCACGTCCCAATTACAACATGCATCCAATGATACTGCATCAGGAGCCAGCCATGTGAGTATGGAGCACAAGATGCAAACAGATAACTAAATCATGCATGTCTCTGCAGTGAGTGAACAGTTGCCAGTCCAAGGGAACACCATTCTGCATTGCCTACAGGCTACATGGAAGGGGCACACATGATTACAGGCCCAAATCACAGAGCCATCAACATAAAATCATTAACACAAACATCCACATCCACCATTGGCCAAGGAAACTCTACCCACACCTATACACGGTACATGTCCATGGCCAAGGCACTCCCCTTTGTAGACCACCACATCTACCTGGAAATTCAACCATCCAATAGCCATCAAGATACTAGTCCATCCTTGCCACAACACCCTCTCATATGCATCACAACATTCACCATCCCACCATGCACTGGCACCAGAAGGGTCAACCGAACACTCAAATCCACAACAGGTGAATCCACATCCGACATCTCTGATGGTGGCCTGTGCCCTCACCCTCGTCCCTGACCACATGTGCCCATCCATAAACATAGCACGGGGTACTGACTCTGGAGGTGGGATAACATTCCGTCAGCAACACATGGCCCAAAACCACTGACTTCAACAGGCAACCCCTTGAGACCACGGTAGATACAAGTACCCCCTTGGCACATCCTCCCAAAGTCCACTCACCCATGGGACACACGCAGAGAGTAACCATGTATGCACCACATAAACAGCACACATGAGCAATGTCAAAGTCACTGGGACAACAATGCATGCTACACCTCCTCACACTACACTGCCATGTCCTGCAACCATCGACCCCAACAAAATGCATACTCATCACATGTCATACACATACAGACACATTGAATTGACAGGGCAGACTCACCTGCAGCCTTGATCTGCTCCTGCAGTACAAGGACCTGGTCATGTAGTTTTGTGTTTGCTCTCTGCAGGAAACTGAGTTGGTGTGCTGGAATCCTAAGGTGTCAATCCGAGTGCCCCTCTGATGTCGCACCAGTATTGATGGCAGCCCTGGCTTTTTTATGGGACCGGATTCTCATACCATCCCATCTCTTTGCAACTCCCTTGCTGTTCAAAGCCATTGCAATGTCCAGCCATATCCATCACGTCTGACCGCCCCAAGCTGCTGCTCTGGGTGGAATAGGGCGTCATAGTGTTTGAGCACCTGGTTGCACAATATGGCAACCCGAAAGGTTTGCAGCCCTCATGCGCGTGACCCCTGTGGTTGAGGTGGATATAGCCGACATGTTGGTGGTGGTGATGCAGGCGAGCTGGCACAGGGCCTGGGATGCACCTGTAACAGAGAAACAAGTTGAACAACCATCGTCGGAAGGAATTTACAACACTCAGTTTGATCCTCACGTTGCCCACTCACATCACAGTGCCCCAAGTATGTTCACTGCACATTGTCCCCCCTGCTGTAGCCAGTGCCAATCCAGGAAATAAAGTGCAGACAGGAAGTGAGAATGTTCCTGGTGTCACCTGGGCATAGACAATTAAACTCACACATGCGCACTCAATGTCCAGCTGTTTATGTCTCTGCCACACAAGCAACCTAGGCACCTCGATATCACAATTCATGCAACTGCCAATGTGGCTCACATGTGCGTAATGGACAGCTTGAAGTCAACTACAAAGCATTGCGACTGTGTCCATGCCACATGTGCATGCCCATACATAGGTCAGCACCCAGCTGCAACAAACCGTGTTACCCCCCCCCATGAGTCTCACCATCCCACTCCCCACCCTGCATGCAGCCACAGGTTCACCCTTCAACATTCCCCCACTCACCTGCACTGTGAAGCAGCAGGCAGCAATGTATTGTTGGCATACCACAGTCCACCTGGAGCAGACTATGCACCTCATACACACTGGAGGGTTTCCAAGAGTGTGCAAGATGTTCAGGATGTGTCCAGGACCGGTTGCAGTGAGTTTTCAGTGGACACATCCAACTCCAGGTGCAATAAGAAGGAATTCCCAAACACATAAGTTATGCGCATTAAGCCGTGCACACTGTGCATGCACAAACTGCTAGGATTAGTGTGCGCATGCGCAGGATACATCTGTGCAGCATAATTTCAACGGTCAGTGGATGCGCAGCACAGACTTATTGACCATTTCACATGATGGCAGGGGAACTGGCAGGGCTGGTAGACCAGTTAAGGGAAGGGACAACCAGCAAGATCTGCCAGAGGAGCATAGGTGCCACCTGGTGGGGACACACCCCTTGCATAGTCTGGCACCAGTGATATCTACAAAGGTGCCACAGATACCTTTGGGACTTCCTTCTCATTGCACCTGGAGTTGGAGGTACCCGTTGAAGACAAGTGCTAGAGCAGGAAGAGGAAGCTTGAGGAGGAGGAACGTCAGGTCCTCATCGACTATGTGGAGGAACACTGCTCTGAGCTGTATCTCAGGGCTGGAAGCACCCTAATGATGGCCCAGCATACGCGGAAGTGGCAGGAAGTGACTGACCTTGTGAATGCCTGAGGGGTGGAGAGGCGCACGGCAAAAGAGGTGCATGACCGAATGGATGACCTAACTAGGCGGACAAAGGTAAAGCTGGGTGCAAATGTGTCATCAACCCAGGCAACTGGCGGTGGTTCGCCACATGTTGAGGAGCTCGCACCATTTGAGGAGGTTGCATCTGGCCTCATTGCAACTGAACAGGTTGTAGGTGTTGGAGGCATCGACATTTTCAAACAACCTGCAGGTGAGTGATTGGTGTAACTGTGTCATTAGATGATGAAGATACTGCACATGTCAATGTGTGTGAATTGGTGGTGCACAGTGGGATTCAAAACATGGGCATTACATTACAGATTTACACACAGGTGGGTCCAATACACGTGGCCTTTCATTTGGATGTGTGGAGGACACTTCACTGCACCTTACAGTATTAGGTGGATATGCCAATGTTGACATGGATGTGTGTCCATGTACTGCATGGCAACATGAGCAGTTACAATGTCATGTCTGTGCAGTGTGAGACGTCAATGTTGTGTTCACTCACATGGCTGATCCACTGGCAAAAGGAAATGCATGTCCATGTCATTCAATGCAAGGTCAAATGTAGCATATGGGTGGTATCAAATGGCAGTGACATGTGTTAATCCACTGCAGTCATCATGCCGGTAACTGGAAACATTGTCATGTTGTCTGTGGTAGCAGTACTATTTGTTGTTTGCATGCTCTAAGGTAAATGTATGTGCACAGTGGTGACCGCCGTGTCAGCCACTTGCAATACATACCAGTGGTGCATTGAGTGCTTTTGCAGCTTGTTGCCAGACTTACTGTGAGATTTGCAGGAGTGATGTCTGTCACCTTGGCATTGTCTGTCCAGACGTGTTTAGGTATTATTAGATTTTGCTGCCCACTGACTAATCATTTCCACATGGCCACATGTGGGTGATTATTACTGCTTGTGCTGCTTGCATGTGTGTTCCCTGATGTAGACATGATTTGTGTTGGCTTGTTTTTTATAGGTGCAGCTGCAGCAGAGGGGAGAGCAGGTGCTAGTGGGCACATCAAGGGATGCGCAAGCAGGCACTAGCAGTGGCAGGGCAGCACTGCATTTATTTATTTTATTTATTTTAATTTCTATAATTCACCACACACCCATGGGTCTCATCAGCATGCCTAGACAGCACCCATCGAGAGAGGAGGAGGATGAAGATGTGGCAGCCTTATTGAGGGAGATGGTGGATGGACAGCAAACTCAGCAGTCCCAACCCCATGTTGCTCCTTGAGGACATAGGGGACGAAGAGCCGGATGGGGGACAGGTGACTGTGCCCCCACCTGTGGCAAGCCATGCTGCTTCAAGTGGCACAGAGCCTGCAGCATTGCAAACCCCTGTTGTGGACTCAGTGTTGGTGTGTGCAGGTTGTGGTTTGCATGCGGACATATGGGCCAAGCCAGTGCAGACAACAAGGCAGGCAGGGACTGTATCCTCGCATTGACAGAGTCCTCGCACGCCTGCTGGATATATGCCTGCTGCAAGGTTTTGTAGAGGAGCAGCTGTGTGCATCTGTAGGAGATCCTGCCCCCTACCTCCTGTGTATTGGAGACAAGAAATCATGCCGTGCCTAACACCAACCATAATACCAATACCGCAGCGAGTGTTTGAAAGACGATACCCATTGAGATAACCCTACCGAATGTACCCTTAACATGATGATAACCTGCAAGAGGAAAAACCTGCTGATGTCATAAAGAAGTGTGCACGACATCTCGAGGTACTGGCTAAAGATGATGTATATATCCTGAAGAAACTAATGACGAAGTAAAGAATCGTGTTTCCCAATATAAAAAATGAAGATTACATGTGCACGAAGTGCTGCAGAAAAACAACCGTTCAATAAATGTCCAGTTGTTGAAACACAGGGTAGATTAAGTCATCATAGAAGCTAGCTATGAGTAGTGAATAGAATGCAGGCAAAGCCACTATTGTATAGAAACTGGACACTGCTATCATGAATTTAGTAGGCCAGAACCCATGAAGGTGGAATGGAAAACTGTGTTGCAGCAAGAATAATAGGCGCGTGAAGCTGTATGGCAAGGCTGCCTGGCCTGGAGTCAAGATTCAAGAAGAAAGGTCAGCTATCTATTCTAATGTAGAACAAGTATACATAGGATGAACCTTCTCGCATTAAGATGCAAGATAGAACACAAAGGATGCCAAACTTTAATTCATTTAGAGAATTTAAAAGCTGCAAAATGGACCAAATCGTGGTATCCCGTCTCGTGAGCCAAGGTTAGAAAGCTTGAACTTGAAGTACTAGACACGATAGCGAGTGCCCTCAGTCCCGTGCATTCTCAAAGACAAGGATATTCTGCAAGGCCAAGTACTATGACAATTTCATGTCAGAAGGCTTGGGCGATGAGAGATGTTGGGCTAATTAAGTGGTGAGGTGGCTTCATGTCCTATCTCCTGCACCTGGGTCTTGGCTTACGTGCTGCTAAATGAACCGAATGTTCCAGACGTGGCACAAGCATGCCAACCAATTGTATTAGTCAATATAACAAAGGACCTTATAGTTTGAAGACCAATGAGAAACTGTGTATCTATTGTTTCTGAAATTACATGTTTTTAGAGGTGGGCATAAATTGTTCACCTGATTGCATTATTGCCACATAGCATGATGTCACATATTTTTGATATAAAAACCATATTTTGTGCAGAGATCATTAAGAGACTGCGCGTACGTCGGTTGATGTACGTTGTAACCTCCCTGTTTTAGACAATTGCTAATAAAAAAATACCATGTTCCTGAGTTGGTTCGGTTATCTGGACTCAGAATTATTCCGGTGTGATCCCATCCATTACATATGCATGTTCCTAAATGGCCCTAGGCTCACGTGGTAGCAGTGCGAATGTTTTAAAAATCCAAACTAGTTTTGCTCCAGTATTTCGGACAATCAGGCATCCTCTGCCATTAACTGGAAGATCGCAGAGTTCCCTCTGGAGAGCAGCCGCTAGAAATCAACTTGTAAGAAAAATCGAGACGGTGCGCAAGTCGCTCTTTGAAGAAATCTGTGCTCAGTTTCCACAGGCGCTCTGCGGACGGAAGGCGAATTGGTCGGATTGAAGTATGAGTCGATACCGAAGGCCTCGGATCGATGAACAAATGTAAGTAGACCAGGGGAAATGGCAATATAAAGGGGCGGGATTGTGATATTTTGAGTAACGGGAAATGTTGAGTAGATAAAGATAGCACCTAGAAATCCTAGTTCAAGGGAATTAAAGAAGACATTTCAAACTCCAACAGGAGTAGGGATAAATAGAGAAAACGCACAGTCAGGAATGTGAAAGGTGATGTCTTAAACCCTGAATAGTGTAAAATAAGTAGATGCGGGAGAAGTATCCCCTTATTATAAATTATTAATAATGAAGGGAAGGTGATCACAGGGGTTATTAATGTGTAGTGTGTGATTAGTCTAAATATTGTTTATTGTGTAAAGTGTCAAAAAGCAATAGAAATGTGAAAGATTGTAAAGTAATAGTGATTGAAGTTAAGGTGTAGTAAACGATTGGCGCCAATCAAAAGATAGATAGGTTAGTGAAACAAAGGAGGATTCAGCAGCAATTGATGGTGCATGTTCGTATTTGTTGTTTTAAAACACTAAAGGTGGTGAGTTGAGTTGAAATAAAAGGTTTATTTAACGATCTGGTAAGTATCGACAGTCAATTGAGACTTGTCATTATGGAGGACACTCCTCTCATGCACCTTTGTAAGGCACTGCCAAAACATGTGCCCAAGCTCAAACAGGACTGTGCAGGATGGGCAAAGGGCACAACGGATAAAATGTTCATGCCATGGGTGCAAGGGGAATCATTGTCAAAAGCGGTATTGCCACACATGACCACATACTTGCACGCTGCGTACACAGGAAAGAAATTAGAGAAATGATTGGCAATTTTAGTACTTTGGAAATTTTAGTACTTTGGAAGATGTAACAAGAGGAAAAAGAGGACGCACCACCGGAGGAGTGGATGCTTAATCAGCATAAGGGAAAGGGCGTTGAGCCCTCAGTTCCTCTTACCTTGCTTGAAAGCAAATGTGTAAATCTAGAAGAAATAGGAGTTTATCCTTTAAAGGAGTTGAAGGCAGCAGCAGGGTATAGTAATCCGACATAGGAACCCCCTGCTTACAGTAGTGACGACAGTCCAAAGAAAGTAAAAGAAAGGAAGACGCTTGTAAGTTTATACGAGACAAGGAAGAAAGAGGTGACAGGTCGATTTTATCGACAGACATAGATCGAGAAATAAAGCGATGGAAGGGAGAAAAGGACAGGGCTGACGAGGTAACGCTCGTACAGAATGAGTGGATGGGAGGACAAATATTACTCAAGTTAGATGGGAAAAGCATCAAGGAAGTTAGGCAAAGAGAAGATAAGGACGAGCAAGAAAAGAAGGATAGGGAACAAGAGACGAGATTGAGGGAGGATGAAGAAGGAAGGAAGAGCAAGGAGCGACGGTAACAGATATAGGGAGAACAAGAGAAGAATGAAAAATGGGCAGAGGAACAAAGGAGGTATGACAATAGACAAAGGGTGATAGAAGAAACGGACAGGAAGGAAAGAAAGAGAGAGGAGGAAGAAGCACAACTATTAAAGGACAACAGGTTACAGTAAAAAAGAGGAATGGAGAGAAAGAGTAAGGGGGGAAGATTGAAGGCAAAAGGAAGAATAAAACTAGAAGGGCTGCGAGAAAACGAAGGGAAGTAGATGAAGAAATAGAACGAAATAGGAGACAGCAAGGTTTGGATGCCAGTCTCATCCTAAAGGAACAAATGAGGCAGAGCACAGAAGTATGATGGGATAGAGTGGGAGGGATTCTTCCGATAAAGGAAGTAACACCAGCAGCACCTACAGTAGCGCTAGAAGAAGAAAGATATGATGCGGAAGGCATTGGAAAAAGGATCGATAAGCTCTATCAACAATTAAGACGAGATAGCGAGTATGGAACTCAAGGGATCGGCATTGATCCCTGAGACTGCGACCGTGAATTGAAGAAGAAAATATGCTCATTAGTGAACACCGAGCATTGTCCTTAAGTAGACTAAATTTAGACTGAGAACAGGATGATAGTCATACTAGTTGGGTTCTAAAAATATCAGATGAGGACAGAGAGTCAGGTCATGAGGGAGAAAGAGAAGGTGCTTGAGCCTCACTGGCAAGTCAACAGATGGATAAGGAAGTAAGATGGTCAGATCTGGAACATCCTAAAGAAAGAATGCCAGACCCCATAGCATATCCTAGGTGTCCCTGAGGACGATCATATAGTGAGAAGGGAGAGTCTCCACCATATGTAAGTAGGTTAAGGTCACTACTAGTAAGAATGTGAATAGGGATGATTATCCCCGACATAGATAGACTAATAGTGGGATCCGACTATAGGATGGGTTTCACACAGTTGCCCTTGCTAGAGAAGGGTGGAGCAAGACCACAATACATTCCATAGCCACAGATGGATAAGGATAATTTAAAATGCAAGTTCCCTAGTTTGGCTTCTGGGGTTGGGAAATTGATCTATGAATTAGAGAAAATGGCAGGGGGAAACATGCTGTCCATGTGAAACATAAAAGGTCTCCTGGCAGCCATTCTTAGAGAGAGGGCTGACGACATAAGGGGGAGAGCAGGGTACTCAAGTGTGACTGCGCAAAACACAGCGCAATCATGGGGCACCATTTAAAAATTGTAGGGACGATGTTTGGAGGGCTCTCAGGGTGCAGTATCCTGACACATCAGATATGGGTGCAATTATGACCCGAAAAATGAAGGAAGATAAAGACCCTATTGCTTATATTTAGGATATTCAGTAGAAATGGCAGCTTGAAACTCGTGAGCCGTGTGACAAGACATTGGCCCTATTTTATCATATTTTATGTCAGGGGTTACCAGAACCAGTACAAAGACAGATAATAGTAGGGATGAAAGAGAAGCCATGGGCTGAGATACAGTTGACAACAGAACATCACTGTCGGTTATTACAAGAAAAGAACAAAAAGAGGGATGAAAATTGAAAAATTGAGGCAGCCAAATTAGTTCAGAAAAAATTGTAAAAATTTGCCATGGAAGGGGCAGTGTTCACAAGTGGAGAAGGATTGGGAATGCAGGAAGCAATAGGTAGATAGCAGATGAATAATTCAGGTGGGTATGGGATTGCGCCATGAGGCAGAGGTATAGGTTTTAGGGGAAGAGGAAGTGGATTTCAGAACAACCAAGGTGGATTCCAAAACACACAGGATGAGAACCAGGGTGCTCAGGGAAGATACAAACAAGGAGGGTTTTACAGAGGGCCACCCCCAGTGTGTTAGACTTGCAGAATAACAGGGCATATTGCTCACGTGTGCAGGAGCCAAGCGAATGTACAAAATCGGCAGTTTTCAAGAGGGGCACCAGCTTATCCACCCCCATATAGCACACAAAAAAGAGAGGGCTTTGCCCAGGATTACAAATCATATCAGGCACAGGTGGCGCAAGTCCAGCAAGAACAACAGCAGGGACAAGTACAAATACACCCACCACAAGGGGAGTCGCAACAAGCACCTATGCAAACACAACAATATGCGTATACAGGACAATTACTGATGCCTAGAATAGGAGGCGTCACTATGGTAGGAGGAAAACCTTTCACGGGTACAGGGATGAGCTTGTACCCTCAATAGGACAGCTCACAGGGTGACTTGATGTGTTCAGTACTATCTGTGACACCAGATCCCCAAGAGGAACCAAGGATCGATGTGACCATAGGGGGCAAATCCTTTTCTTTTCTTGTAGACACTGGGGCAACTCGCTCGTATATATGGGAGGGAAAATACCCAATGTCAGGTATTGCATTAATGCTCAAGGGTTCTCTGGAGCTACAAATTTAGTTCCTTTTACTGACAAGTTGACGGTCTCTATAGGGGAATGTGGTATGTGCGTTCCTTTGTCATATTCATGACAGACACCACAGATAACATTTTAGGAAGAGATAGATTTGATGACACAACTTAACATGATGATTTCATTTACTGATCAAGGAATAGTGTGCTCCACTCCAGGAATACACAATTTAAATGTAGGAAGGTTAATACTGGTGTTCACAGGACAAGTAGCTCTGCGAGGTATCCCGGTGGATCCAGAAGTCTTTTTATATGGAGTAATCATTTTGCTGACATGGCTACCTGAGGATACCTGATGAATTTTAATTTAGACCACAAATAACTATGGATGAGGAAGATGGACATACTATCCCTAAAGAGTTGGAAGCAGATATAGTTTAAGACGAGATTGCAATGCTTGAAGGGGTGGATGACGGAGGTAGATCAGGGAGAACAGTGAAGGCCCTTGAAGAAGGGTACAGATTGACGGATATAACAGATGAAGATATGTTCAGAGATGAATGCATCGATGACAAAGTGATGTTCTTTATAAGCATTACATACTAGAAAAGAATCGAGAAGAGAAAAATCCCACAGCGAATGGCAATAGTGTGGCAACAACCAGCTTTTTTTCAGAAAGATATAGAAAAGGTGGCAAGTGTCCTATGGACCACAGGCCCCTATGACATAGGTTTATTGAAGGGAATAGTGGAGGTTAACATAAAGCTTAAACCAGGAGCAATTTTACCCAGAGCGAAGCAGTACCCCATGACCCGGAAGCTGATGAAGGTATATTCCAGTCTATTTCACACTAATAAATCAGGGGATCCTGGTGCCATCTGAGCCATTGTGCAATACCACAGTGTATCTGATGAAAAAATCTGAAGGGGGTTCATGGAGATTTATCCAGGAATTGCGACCTCTTAACCAGATTGTAGAGACAAAGTTTCTTTTAGTTCCTAATCCTGCTACAATATTATGCAGCATCCCAGTTGAGGCTCATTATTTCATGCTGATTGATTTGAAAAATGTGTTTTTCTCGATCTTGCTGCAAAAAAACTCACAAGACCTGACTTCCTTTACCTTTACTCATTTGCCTCTAGGGTACTGTGAGTCTCCATTGATCTTTAACAGGGTCCTACAGATGGATCTAGGCAATATCAATCGTAAAAATGTGGTGATAAAGTACGTAGATGACATATTTATTTGCAGTACAACAGAGGATGAGTTCAGGCAAGACTCCGTCCAACTAATGACTATTTTAGCAAACAAAGCATATAAGGTGGACAAGGAGAAATTACAGTATTGCCATGAAGACATGCTGTACATAGGCCAGTTAATTTCACATGAAGGGAAGAAAGTGACAACTGAAAGGGCTGAGGCAAATATGAAAACACTGAAACCAAACACAGTCAGACAGATGCAGCAGTTCCTGGGCTTGTGCAATTACTGCAGAGCCTGGGTGTTTAATTACAGCACACATACCAAGTCACTTTTGCAAGTGTTAAAGAAAGCACAAGTTGTTAAGGAAAAGATGGAATGGACTGAAGAAATGGAAGAAGGATTTTAGGAGTTGAAAAGAACAATGTGCACAGCTCCAGTTTTAGGGATTTTCCAATCATGAGGGGGAATTTTATCTATTTTTGTACAGAATTCGGGCAGTCAAGACACCAGTGCTTACACAAAAGTCAACATTGGGGTACAAACCTTTGGCATATTACAGTGGGATCTTAGACCCAGTTATGAGAGGACACTTCCCTGGTGAACAATCTTTGGCAGCTGCCACATTTGCAATTGAGAAGTCCACAAGTATTGTCATGGGCCGTTCTATGATTCTTTACATGGAGCATGCCATATTTGCCATTTTAGAGAAACCCAAGGGTGCGTTAACATCCCAAAGAATTTACGCTTAAGAAGTAATGATTTCCAATTTAGCGATTACAATTGGAAGATGTAAGATAGTTAATCTAGCCACGTTTGTAGCTGAACCTGTAAAAGAAAGTGATCATGTGCATGGCTATGCAAATTAAGTTGAATTCTATGATGATATACCCCGTGTGAAGGAACAAGCTTTGGCAGTGGGGAATTCTTTTTATTGATGGTTCTTCAAAAATTGATCAAACTAGTGTGGATAGACATTCAGGCTCTGCAGTAGTAAGACACGGATTAAATGGTGAATTTGAAGTAGTGGCAAGTGCAAGACTACAGGCCTCATTACAAGGAGGGCAGTAAGGGGTTAACGGCGTTAAAGGTGCCGGAGTCATCAACCCCTTACCACCCTATTATGAGTCTGCTCGCGGGAACCCGCTAAGGACGCCTGGTAAAAACAGTAAAACCAGGCGTCCTTAGCGGGTCCCGCGAGCAGACCAGGATGCTAACATCATTAGCATCCTCCCCATTCCCATTGAGCCCTCTGGGGGCTCAATGGGAATGGGGATGGGTTCCTTGAATGAGGAATTACCGGCCCTCCAAAGTCGGAATGGCCCAGTAATTCCTCATTTAAGGAATCTGGACCCGGTACCCCCTATGTCTCACTTTTCAGCACAAGCAGCAGAAATAGTAGCACTTATTGTCACGCTCGAGAAACATGAAGGATAGGAAGTGGTGGTGTATAGTGATTTCGCCTATGTGACATCAACCGAACATGCAGGGCTGTCATGTTGGAAAAGGAGGGGCTATCTCTATGAAAACGGCTCTTCAGGACAACCTGCCACCTTATTGGACAGACTCGTCTTAGCAATACAAGTCACAGTAGCCATATCGGTCGTAAAATATGCAGCCCATACTAAACGAACAGATTTTATCTCTCACGGAAACGAAGCCGCGGACATAGATGCCAACAAAGTTGCATATTCCCCAGATATTTCAAGTTTCAATACTGAAGATATTAAGGAAGGTTTAACTAGAAGCATGTTAGTACGAGAAGGGTTTAATATGCTGTCAATTACCCAATTAATAGAGATTCAGGGAAGAACCCCACAGAAAGAGCAAACACTATGGAAATGAATGGGCTGTTCTTTATCCCCCAAGGAGGCTTTATGGCGACGGGAAAGCATCGGAAAGCGAGTAATGTCAACAGCATTATTGAAAGTCGCACTTGAATTACCCTGCGCATGTCACCAGAGAAGGTATTGCTGCCATTATTGCAGAAGACTGCTTTGTTCCTAAATTACTGGAACACGTTGCATAGTTCATGGTGAATTGCATTGTGTGTCAAAGTTTTACTTCTGGGCCAACACTAAGAGCAATTAGAGGAGTAATACCTCGATCGAATGGTCCATTCTAGCATTTACATATACTGCAGCCATGTAATGGCTACAGTATATGTATAAGTGGTGGTGTGTCCCTTCTCCAGGTGGATCAAAGCTGGATCGAGAATTGGGTGATCTGAATAGGATCTTCCTTTTTTGGCCAGTGGATGGGTTTAGCAGTTGATTGGAAAGGTTTACAGTTATGGTTATATATGTGTGGGCTGACAGTCATGTTTAGCAGTTTTGTGTCAGTCAGTTGGTGATAATGTGTTGCGTTAAGGACGGTGAAAAGTGAGGTATTCATTGTTTTTGTTCTTCACACAAATCTGCTCAACTAAGCTTTTTGGGTGCCTGTGTTTTGTGTTTTCTTGTAGCTTTGTTTCTTGTATTTTTGCTCCATGTAGGATTCCCAGATTATTTGATGGTACTGGTGGTGGCTGTGTAATTGCTGCTCCAGTTTGGCTTGCTAGCCCCATTCTGTAGGGTTGCTGTGCTTTGTAGAAATGTGTTGTGGTGCTCCTTGTTAAATATATGGTCACTTTGATTGTTGTGACATACTGTTTATGAAAGTGTGCTGTGACATATGATGGTGGCAGTGTTCTGATGGCCTTTTGTTGTCTGTACGTATGTTGCTGGATTGTGAATAGTTCTCTATCCTGGTTTATTGAAAAGTCATGGTTTTAATATGTGTATACATGTTAGATGGTCCTCTGTTTTCTGGATTTATTCTGGGATGCACTTCCACTGTTTTGCCATGAGGATGGAGAATGCTGTGCCTCCATATTTGTTTTTATGATTCAGTCTGCATTTGAGAAGTATGTTGTTGCTAGAGCTAAGAGTCATTTGTGATTGGCAGGGGGTGATTTTTGATTGAAGGAATTCTGCTCCATGTCCATTCAGTGCTCTATGAGTGATGCAGATTGCTTTAAAGTGGATTATGTACTTCGCTGATAACCAGGGGAGGCGTCTCAGTGCCGGCTGATGTGCTGCCTCCTGTTTAGATTTGGTAGAAGCCTTGCCGCCATGTTTTGGATGTGTTGTAATTTCTTGTTGAGGTAGTCAGGCATTACTAATTACGGAAGAAAACCAGAGGATACAATTTTGGAGACAGAAGGATTCAAGAAATTTAATTGAACCTGATCCATTATTTAAATATCAAATTTTAATCGAGAATTAATCATAGTCAGGCCTACCTAGGTATATGGTAGGTGTCTGAGGATGTTCCCCGGCGGGACAAGGGTTTTGTGAGGGGATTTTATATGTTAATGTTCAATATAACATCCTTTGGAATTCTTCATAACCACGCTATTGAAAGTACACGTTTCTACCAAAGTGGCCTCACCCACGGTTCTTCCAAACTAGCCTGTATCTTCCCTGTTATAACCTTTAATTCTACCTATGTTCCTGTGCTATGGAATGTTGTTTAAGTAGTTCATTTCACTGCACACAGGCTCAGAATACGTTAATTCATTTGTAAGAAAGATAGCTACTCTCTAGATATTTCTGTGACTTTTCATTGTTTGTAGTTTTTGTCCTTTTATATACTGTGAATAGATACACATCAGATCATGCTGCACCAACTTGAGTGTTTTGGTTGTAACATGAGATATGAAGAATAAAATGTGCTGTAATGTGGATTAGTCTTTTGCAGCATGGATTTAGGTAATTTGGGCATGTTCACAAATATGCTGCACTATTCAAACATGCACTGAATAATTTTACTTGCATTGAGGTGTGTTAGATGCACACTAACAAGCAACATAGACAATGACAGGAGTGCAGATTTAAATGTCATACATTATTTGTATTCTACTCTTCCTGCAGCAGGTGCTGATTGAATAGTTGAAGATTGAAGATTACTGGCTTTCCTGAAGGTGAACCAAGGGATGCAGGTAAACTGTCCTCTGAAATGCTAAGAGCAGCAATGGCATGTTTCTGCTGTCAGGGACCTTTTGTAGTGTTACGCCAAACATGGCCACCATATCTTCATTATTTTGAAGTACTTCAGATGTTACCAAATCCCACTGTATTTCAGATGTTCCTAGGCAATGTGGATCCTATCACTGATTGGACCTCCACTGCCTTACTAGATGGATGTGGTTAGCATAGCCTCCAGAAGCCCCATGTGTGGGTGGCTGACCAGTACACATTTTCATAAGGGGGTGAGTGGTTGGCATCAGGCCCCAGGCAGTGTCGCTGGTATACTCTAGTGTGGAATCTGGTGCCATAGTGCTCTTCATGCTAATGCTCAAGTGCGTGCAATCTGCAGAGGGCGTGACAGTAAGAGTGCATCAAAAGATATCATAATTTTCCCAGGCACATAGCCCATACTAACTGGTGATAATATGATAACATCTCTCTCTCTCTCACCCTCTCTCTCCTCTCTCACCTATGGCTCCTATGTCCACTATCTTCTTTTTTATACATGATCTTTCGATTAATAAGCTATGTGTAAAGATGCATTACACAATAATTTATGTTTATAATTGATTCAATAAACCTTTCAAAAACTTCAATAAAGGGCCCTTGAAATAAAAACATAAAACACGAGTCACCACTGACACACACAGTATAGGTTTATCAAAGTTGTAACAATAAGCATTTATGTATCCGTTATCCATTATTTACACAGATCTTAAAACAGTGGTTCATGCTCAGAAGGATCCCACTGAAAACACTAGTACTTCACTCTGGTGGATGCAGGGGGGCAGGTGACTTCAGCCAAAAAGAAACAAGAAGTCAAATGGGGGTTGTGGTTCACCTGCCTTCATTTATCATGAGACATTGAAAGAGAGTTGCTGTGTGGTCCTGGGAAGGTACTGCAGGGCCCCTCCACAGCCACTGGGGAAACACTAATGTTGAGAGCAGCTTTCATGAAGGCCAACATTGTTCGATTTGGTGCACCAGTGACATACTCAACTTGGAAGTGGAAGAGATTGTGTACTCAGAGTGGGATAAGTGAGGCTCACCACCCTGTGATATCCAGGGACTGAACATTGGGTACAACCAAATAATAGGCAATAGTCTGTTTTACCTGCCACTGAGAGTAACACCAAAGAGGCAGTGGCATCTCCACCCACGTAGGACCATGCACATGTCAGAGATCAGAGCACACGTTCAGCAAAGCCTTTCTCAGCCCTGCATCTCATTGACATGTGTGGTGACCTACAAACAAGTTTCAGGCTGATCATTTATCACACATTCCCTTGTGCATTGCCTAGTGTGACAGCAAGGTAACATTGGTACATGCTGATAAAGAGCGTCTATAGTTTACTTGTATGCCTGGAGATTCGGTATCACTGTGCAGAAATAACAGGAACCTTTTGCCACTGAAACCTGCAAAGCAAAACTATTCCAGAGTGCACAAACTGAAAACAGAATGCTGATTTTCAACCACATCAGCACACAGCTCACTGGGGACAATGGATGTATATGTGCACATGTTAACAGGAATAAACGGCATGGAAGGAAATGCAGTGAAGATGGGTAAGTGGGGGACCCCGAAATATACCAATGCAAAGGTCAGGGCTTTCTGTCTGTGTATTACCCATGGGCCGTTTTATTTACAAGCAGTGAAGTTAAAATCAGAGGTGTACACAAGGATACCATTGAGTAGGGGTGGCTAGGCCTCCAAAATAGGGGATGAGGATAGTTGTAAACTAAAGAGAGCTCTGGAACACTACGCTAGAGGTTATATTGTTCCTGTTGTTGCCATAGTAATTATATTTAAGGTATGCATGAATGTGCTGCTCTTCCTTTGTAATTAGGCTTATATTGCCCTTTGTCCATGTGATTCCTAGTCAACCTTGAAAAGACTCTTCCTTGAGTGCACCCTCTACTGCTCCTCTATGATTTTAAGATAATACAGTGTATTGTAACTGACTCGCTAAACAATGGTGGTGCAATGTTTTAATTGTGGTGTCATTGTTTAAATGTTGTGGCTTTAAAGGGAAGAAAGGCCCTTTAGTTGTAATGTGTATTATTCAATGTGGGGACTCTACTCAGGAACTAGGCAGGAGACGGTAAGTACAAAATAAGGTACATACTTTATTCTTCAGTTACAGTTCAAGATAGGAGCATAGGGAGAATGCATCTTTCCAACTCGCAGTCCCGTGCTGAAATACTGCCCAACAGTCACTCCCAGAATCTCCAGCTACACACATTCTACATTCCATCCAACATTCTCACAGCAGCACCCAGCTTACATGCAGGCAGGATACCACACACTTGCTTCCCTAACAAAACGAAGAAGAACCACCCAACACACAACCTTAAACAGCCACTGAGAACCCAACCAACAGACACAATGCTGAACAGGAAAACTTACTACCCAAAACAAACCAATACTCCCTTATGCCCTGGCCTGCCACACCAGGGACTTGGGCCTGCCACACCCAAGCATGGACTACCCACTGGAGGGTATACACTACTACACAGCCACAACCTTAACTACACTCACAACCATCAAAACCTCACCTCACCATTGCCTATGCATGATAGGGCTAGAAGGTGTAATGTAAAATATCGGGAAATTAAAAGGTTGCAGACTCCCACTGTATTGCACCTGAAAGTGTGGATTGTTATGTGCAAGACTAACTTTCTGTAGTTATCCTACCATTATTTACAATGCTTAACTAGTAAGGTCATTGAGGAGGTCATAGGTGGTGTCATAGCTGCTTTCTCATATGATGTTGTCACTGATGGCATCTGAGATGTGTTTAGGGATGTGATATATAATGCCATCGGTGATGTCATTTGTGATGTTGTCAGTGTGCATAGAGGCTGCACAATTGGGGCTTCATAGTTAAGGTGGCATAGCTTCCAAGACCTGATGAATTTCACGGGTTTTGTTGCATTAAATCAGCATTTTAACGTCACTTCAACTACTATTTATTTTTACTAAATATCTGTAAATATATTTTTCAGGGTCAGCGAGAAGTGAGTATCTACTTATGATTTGCTTGGTTTGTTGGCTTCCCCAAACAAAGAACACCTTTTGGGTGGCTTATAACGTTGGCACGTTTGGACCAATCTGCATAAAATTGAAAAAAATAATAATATAGACCTGGAAATGTTGGTACTGGGGGACAAGGTTATAGGGGAAGTCACAACATTTTCAAAAATCCAGATTGACTTGAATGGGAAAACATTGTCTGTTCACCTACAGCCATTCTTGCAAATTATGTGAAAAGAGGCGGGCTGGTCCTGAAAGAGTGCTTTTGCAAATTTGATGTTATTCCATGCATTGGATTTTTTTTTTAATGCCCAAAAAAGTATATTTTAAAAAGTGTGATATGAAATTCTGGTTCCTGCACTCACTTCCTGATTTGGTTGTCTGCTGGCGCCTCTGCACCAATCAGAGTGCCATGCACAACATTCACAAACATTACGTAAAGGCATTGATCAATTGAGAAATGTGAGGTGAGTCAAAATGATTTGAACCCATAGTCCGGCCAATATCACGTTGAGAAAATATTCACAAACACAACATTACTCGTTGTATACATGAAACAACCTCTGCTATTATCGCCGCATTTAAGGGTCCAACAATTCACAGGCTTGTCGGATATACCCCCAGCTCAGAGCAGCGATTTTGCAGATTTTCAGCGCTATTACTGCCAGCGGTAATAGCACCAAACATTCCCCATGGGGGAATGGGAAATTCCGGAATGGGGCCAATGGGGAATGGGGATTTACTGTTCCACCAAACCCGTGATCCGGCGCTTATAGCGCCGGGGGGGTTGCCGGTAGGGCTAATAGCCCCGGTGGTAATACCGCCGGGGTTAGCGCCCAACTCGTGATGAGGCCCTTAGTGTTACGTGTCAGTGATTAGAAACACATGGATGAAAGAGGACTTACTTTAAAAAGAGTATGCTGTACTATAGTCATGAAGAAATCCAGACACTCATGTGGTGAACCAGAAGAAGGAGTTGAGCCACTTAATGACATGTTCAAAACAGGTTTTTATTTAAATTAAAGGTAAACTCCTATTGTGCCTTATCACTATAAGGGAAGTTCCCTTCCTAACAAAGTAAAGCTAAGGGTACACGTCAAGTCCAAACAAAAAGTCTTCTGTCCGAATCCTAAGTAACTAACTGGTCCTACCACTTTAGAAAAATACCTGACCAAAAAGAAAAGGGAGGCTTGTATACTAGCGTTGGAATGGACCTCTGCCTGGCCCACTTGTAATTGACTTGTTTTCAGTCTTATAGTTCTGGCAGATTGTCCTTTCATCTTTAATATCAAATCCTTAGTTAAATTAACAATTATCGTCATTATGGGTTTCCCTCTTCCTTTGATAAGGAAACAGTTCCTGGTTTTTAAATGTTCCAATCCCTCCTGGACGACTTGACAAATGCACTTCTTTCCCACCTTCGTAGCTTTGGGGCTTCCCAAAGTCTGGTAGCTCTGTGTTAAAATGTCATATTTCTTGGTACAAAGTCAGTTCAGGGAGTCTGCCGAGTTGGAGAATACAGCTTCCTCTGATTTCATGCACTTTGCTGGCAGTGTTACAGAGTATTCAACTTCACTTCACTCTGTTTCAACATACTCTTGTTCGTTTCCCTTTCTCTCTGGTACCCGTTACATTCACATTCTATTCATACCTGCATCGGTTTCAGTGCTCCTGGAAATCTGCAGTCATATATCTTGCTCATCTCCACACGTCCACAGGGTCTCTTTCCCTGTCTGTACCTCTCACAGCAGGAAAGGCGCTTGTCAGCAGGAGCTCTTCAGTGATCATGCCAGTGATCATGCCACCCAAGCAGATGGTTGTCTTTCTGTTCGCTCTTTTACCTTTACCAAAGCCTCTTGTTCGGTAAGGTTACCCACCTTCCAGCCTCCTACTAGCTGGTTTCTCGATCAGCATGTCACCACTGGTTCCGCCAATCAAGGATTTCAATGCTACAAGGGCTCGCCTGTGCATATCACTGGCTCTCCACCCACCATGGGAGTTCTCTCCCATTCACATTCCATTCTCTGCTTATATACATCATTAGAAACAATGAAATGCTGTCTGTCTTCCTTGGTGGCACTCAGGTGAGGTTCACCATTACCTGAAGCCAAAAGAGTCAAAGAAGGATCTTTGTGCATTATAGTTGTAACACAGAATGTAAAAACATTTCCGATATCCATATATGCAGAAAGGATTGTTTGGACATGGAGTTCCATGCTAGAATGGGAGTCCTTTACCACAAGACGGGAGTCACTCCCAGTGTGGTCCACCTTGCTCAGAACCCTAGGTATGGTCTTGCATAGCGGGCATACCTCCCTAGCCTCCCCTCTGGGGGAGAAGGGACAAAGTGTCCAGAATCATTGCACACCTTTATTTACATTATGCCTGGATTTTTCAGTTTGTGAAGAAAGTTGTTTTGATTTTTTCCACCTGTGTCTTCAAGTAGAATTAGGAGTTGTGGAAAAAAGGGCACCAGAGACCTCAATTCATCTTTCATCATAAATTGAAAAGATGTTCAGTAACATATCAAAAACAATTACTTTGATAATGAATTATCATCATTTGTGAGTGTTTGCAATTCACCATTGCTGATAAATTGGTACCACAGCACCACTTCATTAATAAAACCAAGGTGATTTATGGTACCACTCTGCCTTACATATATGACTGTCCAGTGAGCTCATGACTCTCCAGAAACACACAAAGACTTCTTGTCTTTTCCAGGCTTTTATAATTACACAGAGTGCAATGAACCAATTGGATTTTTGTTTTCATTTAAAGTTCAACTCACTCCAGAAACAGAATTCGTGTTTGCCCCTCCCAATGTTCACCGACAGATGTGAGTGACTGTGAACATGACAGTCGTATCTCACTGCAGAGTGTGAACAAGGATTGGTAGGGTTACTCGATAGAACATGCAATCCATGCGCAAACAACCACATGTGGTCAAGGACATCGGGCAACGGCACACATGATTCCTTCTTTTCTAGACATATACCACCAAATCACTGGGATTGGCTGCATTAATGCAGCTACAGCAGTGCATACCAATCAGATCCATAAACTAGTAATCTAAACTGCACACTTCAGCTCAAAGCTTCAGATGTAACTGTAGGAATAATTATGATCAGGACTCAGGAAAAGGATTTATATTGTTCCTTTATTGGATATAATTACAGAATTGATATTTCAGACAGGTTACTTCACCCCTTCTGAATCTCTTTAGACCTGCTATTCTCTTGCGTTGCTGATGCATACATCTGTCTTTCTTGTTAGTCAGTATAAGGCCATCAGTTCTCTGGCTTCTGAGTCCTCATTTTACTCTCCTGGAATGTAACAAAAGCAACAACTTTCAGAGTTTGCTGTGCCTTTTTCTAGCCCTCCTCTATTATTTCACCAACCAGAGCCTCTCTTGTTAGCGGGTCCCTGGGTCAGTTATAACGTGGAAGCCCCACCACCTGTCAGGGCCGCCATTCATTCATGTTTGGTCGCGGGTCCCATGCTGAGAATGCCTCAGATGAGGCCCCCCCCTTGGAGTCAGGGCGGCCCAGGTGTCGATGCTGATATGGAGGCGTTGTGAAGCCAATGCTGGATTCATAGAGGAAATACAGTAAGGATGCATCTTCCTTCACTCAACATACTTTGCATGATTGCTCTAAAGTTATTGGACATGACCTCCTGTGAGGTTGGTAGAGATCCGCTGCCCAGTGCCCCATTGAGAACCACAGCGCCAACCCGTCCTCGGAGAGGCATGACCTTAGGGAAGGGTAGCAGCATTCAGTATCTGACCCATTGGGGTTACTTGATGCGAGCGAAGAGAGTTAGAAGTGAGTGCCCAACCCAGTCACACTGTCGTGCCGGGTGGCTTGTTCTCCACAGTAACATTTAACTCTGACAGTGCATTTGTGCTGTGAATAGAGACTGTTTTATCACAAGCCACCTTTTTTACTTTCCTCTTACAGAATCTACAGTCATTATGTCTAAGAAAATATTGGGGAAGTGTGATTTAAAAAGGATTAGGTAAAACAATAATCAGCTATTATGGTTCAATTGTGATGTCACAAAGGCTGCTGCTTGAGCCAGCACAATTTACAACTCCAACTGAAACTGCATCAGTTACCCAAACCTGTGACAAGCTTTTTAAATTCGTTATTGTAAAAAAACCTGTTAGTGCATGTTGTTACTTATTTTAATTTGTAACAGAAAGGTGTCCTAATAGTCTAATTCGTATGCACAAAGATGCACATTCATTTTCTACCCATCTATGAAAATCAATGTCTCATTATTCCCCGCATTTCCAGAAGCAACAGTATGCAATAATCATGCACTTCTCTCACTTTTCTGAGGTGCGTCTATGTGCCCCCAAACTCTTTGGTTTCATTTATTTTGTTTTTAGTTTGTGAAAAACTGGATCATTTATTTTACTCAGACCTTAACCTATAAAATAATAGAACAAGAAGCACAGAACGTCTTGTCTTCCTCTAAACAATCATGTACTTCAGTTCATATACAATGACAAACCATATGTTTTAAAACAATACAAAACTAATGTGAAAAAAAAGGAATATATTCAACAGAAATGGTTACATCACTGAGTTACATGGATACACATACAACAATAAATGTACATAACATAAACAGTTAACAACCATTCACATGAGTTTAAACTTGTATTCAATAGTGACACCTCTGCAATTCAAATGTTACAGCGACCCATGTGTTTCTGTGGGTCTAAACTCCTAATAGGTTAAACCAGGAGGTTTCTATGAGGGTTTCTATGAGTGTCAGAGTTTCCAGTCAATGTTTTATGGTTACCTGAAAATGTCCCCAGACTTATTTTACTTATTTTAAATCACACCATGAACAAGTGTTTAGGTGCATTTTAATACACTGCAGTAACTAATTGTCTGCAAAACAATAGACAATGCATATTAGCTTTTTTTGTAATAAAAACAGATTGATAGATTGATCATAAGCTTCAGCCAAAGGATCCGGCTTTGGACCTATGGGATGGGAACTGTTTCACTCCTGTTTCAGGCTATTATACCCTGGCTGGCCTGACACAAATTGCTACTGGGAGTTATATTTAGCTCCCCAGGGCAACTGGTACTGTGCAAGTTTGTCTGTGAGACATTCTATTTGTGAGTTTAGCAATGTGCATAAAACAGCATTAGGAGGCATCTAGATGACTTAATGGATCATACAAAAAGTTTGCATGTCATGTCAAAGTTAGATTCATGGCAGTAATGAGTGGAAGTGCTGAAATGCGCTACCACATATGTAGTCACTAATAACACCTTATGGGGGTTGCACAATTAACACTAAAACATAAATATACCTTTTGAACAGATCAACTGCTGTCTCAGAAAAGTACAAACAGATCCTTAAAAACACACTATAAACTATACTTTAATGTTTAAAACAATATACACTTTAAATTCGAATGCAATGTTCTTCATTTCTCAAATATACAACAATATCCTTTGCATATATTGACATAATTTGAACTGTAAAGTTGCAATTTAAATATGTGAAATGATAAAACATAACATGGTGAATGTACAAAAGAGTACATTCTAGCCTATAGATAATTTTGCAATACAGCAATGGAATATTAACAAAATAATTCCATACTATTGCCACACTTTAAAATAGGCAAAATCAAACAAAAAGTAATGCTTAGTCTATCCCACTGTATCTATTCTCATCAAGTGCACAACATGTGTGTAATGTCTACACATTGTGAAGTGTATCTTATTTGTATGGTTAACATCCATATTTTAATATTCAGAAATGGCCATTAAAATTCATGAAAAAATAACAAAATTATCCATTTATGAAATATCTGTTATAATTTCACCAAAATAAATAACATGTCTTTTTAGTTTCCAAGAAAGCAGAATGACCAACAAATATTTCTTCAAAAAGGTGGTGTTGGTCATAGTGACCCTTGGGACTGGCATTTTAGCAGCCATCCTGTGTTGAAGACTCCCAGACCAGAAAACAAACTTACAGGCGGAGACTCTCTGCAGAACGGAATAGAATAAATGGGTGGATAATATTGGTGTGCACTGTCTGCAGAGCTAGAGGCTGAAAAAAGCAAGGAATGTTGAAAAAAGTGGAGAGAACAGTTAGAAATAGTTGTAGCACCTGCACATCATAACAAATAAATTGTACTTTAAAGTCAGTGGGGAGTTCGGAAAAGCACTTTATATGTGTTTATAGATAGTGGGTGATGATCATGGAATATGTAGTCATGCGGGCTGAGCGTGGTTACGTTATGTATCCACAATCATGTCATACCATTCACAAACATCAGTGCTCCCAAAATGATACCAAATGAATGCATTAGTGTGACTATGGTAACTATTTGTTTTTAAATTACTTCCAACTAAGACAGGGAAGGAGATTCAGCTAGGGTTGAAAAAGCAAAAGATTGAGAAAGCATAATAGGTTTATGATTATGGGAAGAGGGGATGGAAACCAAATCAAAGCTTTGATACATTTTGTGTTCGGTGAATTATTGGGGGGATGGTTGGTGGGAATGTTCATATGTACAACCTTTAGAATAATATATCAGTACTGTTCTTTAATAAGAAAATCACATCACTACTGATCTGTGATTAGATATTATGATTTGACATGATGCCACAATGGCTGCTGCTTGAGCCACCACAGAATAGAATGGTGTCTGTAATGGCAGCACTTAAGTAAAGCTATGACAAGTTTTGAAAATTCCTTTTTTTTGTGAAATAGCCATTAACAGATAAGTAACTATTTATTACACCGCAACAGATTCCAAGATAAATATGAGTTTTTTTGTGATCCAAACAGAGTCAACATTGATTATTTGTGTCAGCAAATTAGGCAGATCTCCTACATTACATTAGCAAGAGGCCAGGTATTAAAGGGGATGAGAGGGTGTGGCCATGTACTGTAAGGAATACAGTATCCGCTAGCATACATAAAAATGATGTATTTGATCACAGAACTCCTCTATGACAACTTGTAGTACCCTTATGAGATTATCTCAAATATGCTTGCAGTGGTGGATGACAGATCTGAGTGGAAGTGTTGAAATTGCTACAGCAGATGGCATTAGAACTATTAGCACCATGTTGTAGTTAGCCCAATTAAGACTTTGCAGTGGAAAAAAGACATTTACTTTTTGCACAGGTGTACTGTACTTCGGGAAATTATAAAATGGAACTTAAAAGTATTATATGGACTTAATTTTCATTTTGAAACATTATTCACTCAAGATTCTAATTTAATATTGTTCATGTATCAAATATACACAACATCGTTTGCATATAGTGACATTATTAAGGGCCAAGTATACATTTCAATATTTGCAAATGATAAAATAAAACATTCCAAACATATATAAAGAAAATCCGCAGTGCTTTGATCTCTGTTCGAATACAGCAATGGAATAGTAAGAATAGCATTTCAAATGTGTTACTTCCATGGTTAAAAAGGAACTGGTACAGTGAAACAAAGTTGCGCTTAGCGCATTCCATTGCATCCCATTGCATTTATTGTTATAAGGAGCTCAACATGTATGTTATTTCTGCACGGTGAAAAATGTTTCTCGTTTGTGTATTTAACGTGTGCATTTTAATATACAGAAATGCCGTTGGCAATTCAAGGAAATAAAAACCACAGTAAAAAAAAAAAAAAAAGCAAATCATATGAATGTATGCTTTTATTACATATTTCTTATAATTTTCCGAAAATTTAAAATATATTCTGGGTCATTCGGAGATGGGAGGTAGTCATGGCATTATTTGCGCCATGACTGCCTCCAATAACGGGACCGAGTCCAGTGTGGTGCAATGGGGACTTACCGGTCTAGTCCGACCCTGGTGGGACCGGTAAGTCCCCATTGCACCAACCATTCCCCATTCCCATTTGAGCCCCCATAGGGCTCAATGGGAATTGGGAAGGCGCTATTTACGGGCCTGCTAATGGCAGGCCTGTAATTAGCGGTCTGGTCCCCTTACGGGACACGTAAGGGACGTGTGGTGCGACCACACGTCCCTTGCGGTTCCTGTTAGGGGACCTCGGAATCGGGAGGTAGGGGATTACCGGCAACGGTCTCCTTATTCCCTACCGCCTGACTCAGAATGACCCCCATTGTCTCTTTAATTTTCACCATATTCAAAATAACCAAGTAGTCATTCTTGAACTAACACATTTTCTTCATTTTGCAGCCTTGATTCCTGAGAATGTTTTTGTAGTGTTTTTGTTTTTGGAGTCTTTGTTTACTGTAAATTTCAGCAGATGATGTAATTTTATTCTTCTTGTTTGGTTTTTGTTTTGTATTGTTGTTTTGTTGCTGTACATTGCGGGGTACAAACATTTATTTAATAGATTGGATGTTTACTTGTTCTTTGTAACTGGAAAATAACCCCAGTGCATCCAAAACACAGAATTATTTACAATTTTAATTTTCTTTTTCTTATGTTATGTCTTGTTTGGGACAGTACATTTCAAAAATTCCAAGGCATTGCTGATATGTAGTTGAGAACATATATATAAATGTACTGAAATATATAGAATGTATGTGTGATGTATGCAACATTTATATACTGTGGTGAATCAGATGAAGGACTCGAACTACATGGTTCCATATTTAAGTGGTGTTTACTTAAATAAAAAAGACCCAAAATGCATAACTAGCCCTATCGCTATGAGTAAAGTTCCCTACCTTACAAAACTAAAGCTTAGAGTACACATGAAGTATAAAATAAAATGTCTTTGTCTGAATCCTAACCAACTAACTTTCCCTACCATCTTATAAAACTGCTAGCTAAAAGGAAAAGAGAGGCTTGCACAACAGTCTTGGTAGGAGCTTCTGTCTGACCCAATTTGTAATTGACTTGATCACAGTCTCAAAGTTCCTTTAGAACATAATGGAATATTCTTCACAATCTTTCTCTTGAGTTCTTTGGATAACATTGTAATTATCTTATGTATGGGATTCACTTCCCCTTGATAACAAAACAGTCTCTGATTTTTTTAAATGTTCCAATCCCTCGAGGATTACGTGAAAGGACACTTCTTTCCTTTCTCATCTTTGTGGCATTAAGACTTCCCAAAGTCCTGTGACTTTGCATAAAATATCTTATTTCAAAAGTACACCATTTTTCTTAGGGAGTCTGCTCATTTGGGTAATACAGTTCCCTGTGGGTGGTCTCTTTCACTTTGGTATCCGTGCTGCAGAGCATTCACCTTCCTTTCACTCTCTTTCAGCGCAGGACTTGTATCTTTCCTTCTTTAATAACCTTGTTGGCTATTCCAGCCTTGATACAAAATGTTCCTAACTCTTTTGTTTTGATTTAATAGGGTCATGTGCCCGTTGGCTTTTCTTATTCTTGTGTGGCTTTTGTGACTATTCCAACCTTGCATTAGTGTTTGTATCTCTTTAATTCAAGTTTAGTGGAGGTGTGTGCCCGTTGCACGCTTTTAAGTTCTCTTGTCTTTGTCAGCAATTCCAGTCTTGAATTACAGTGTTTCTATTTCTTTCACTCAGGTTAGGTGGTGCTGTGTTCCTGTTACATTTCCTTAAGTTCTTGTGTCTTTGTTGGCTATTTCAGCCTTGAATTACAATGTTTGTACCTCTTTCAATCAGGTTTAGTGGGGCCATGTGCCCTTACATACTCTTAAGTTCTCGTGCCAGCATCAGTTTTGGTATTCATGGAAACAAGCAGTTTTATGCCTTGCTCGCCTGCACAAGTAGCAATGTCTGCTTCCCTGTTGTTACCTCTTTCAGTGGAAAAAGAACTTGCCGAGTGAACTCGGGACCTCAGCTCCTTTCCTCTCTCAGGTATAGGCATTGTTTGCTGGGCGCCAAGCCACCACTGCCCCTGAGGGTTCATGCCACGCGAGAAGACAATTCTCTTCTCGTCTCTTTCTCCATGACCAGTGCCTCTTGCTAAATCTCCAACTAGAGGGTCTCACTTCCTGTTAGGCAGAATCCTGTGCAGTTCCCTTGGGGAACACTGCAAGAGGATTAAGACTACAGGAGTAAGCAGTAAACCCAATTGGTAGCAGTCTGCACCACCCAGATTTAACTGGTAGCTTTGGCTGAGCAGTCAGACCTCTCTCAAGATGAGTAGGGCAATATACAGAGGATACACAATAGGGCTAAAAACACAGTAGAGCAAGCAAACACTGACCAGAGCTTGGTATCAAAAGTATATAATTATTTATTTAAAACACACTTTAGGAAATACACTAAGCACTATAGATCAAAGCAAGTTCAAACACAATCAGAAAAGTTTACACACCTCCCTTAATAATTATTGGACAAGTCTGGGTCAAAACACCACTATTTGTAAAAACAGATGTGAGCGTGCAATTAGATGGCACTCCAATAATTACGTTAAAGGGAGAGAAAAAGGCAGGTCATGAAAATAAAACAGTTCCCAACACTTTTCTAAGACCACAGCAAGTTAGTGAAGGCAGACTCTACTGTAGAGCCAAAGTTCATAGGACAGGCCCACTTTAAATGGAGCAAGGCGGAATGTGCCCAAGAACACACAGTGTAAAATGCACTAAAGTCTTTGCAAAAAATGTTCAAAAGAGGTTGGTTTGATGCGAAAAGTAAAGTCAGGTCTGGGGGCCAACCCAGTTGGAAAGCCAAGGATTTAAGGGTCACCTTTAGAAAACCGTGGAAAGGGAGGCCAGGTGGAACACAGTACCTTTAAAAGTGAGGAAGCTCCAGCGGTGGCAGTTCTTCCTGGCAACGGGTGCAGTTCATGGTTTCGACCAGGGGAAAAGAAGATCTCGTTGAGGAGGAAACTTGGACTCGTTGCACTGCCCAGGGAAGAGACCAGCCGCGGAATTCATTCGGGTAAAAGGTGCATTCCTTTTATTCGCGGTCACAGTGGTGAAGCTTGGCAATCCAGCCGCCGGGGTGCTTGGCACTGGAGATTTCACCAAGGGACGTCCTGGAAGGCAAATGGCGAACTGGTTGTTCCCAACAGTTCAAAGGGAGAAGACTCTTACAGCAGAAGATCTTCTCTTGTCGTCGGGAAAGTGGTGAGGTCGTTGCAGCAGGGCTCCACCGGTGGTGTCGTCGTTGCAGATGGCTCAGCTTCTCCCCTCTTCGGATTTCTTAGGTCCTGTGTCGACGTCTGAAGTTCCAGTCCCAAAAGCCCTGCTTTTATGCAGAAAAACCCCCATTCAAAAGCCAAGCTGTCACTCATACATGCTAAGTGGTGAGCCGGATGGCTCACCACTGGGCCAATCAGAACAGAGTGTGACTTGGGTTGCTAAGGCAACGCAGTCCAGGGTGCCAATTCCCCCACCCGCACATCCTGTGGAACCCAGACAGAGTGGCACCAGTTGGATGGCTTCTGTGGAGAAGCCCGCCAAAAAGTGGAGCAAAGGGCCTGACCTTGGTTGGAGTTACAGAGACAGACACAAATGACATTTTGGAAAAGAGTTCTGGCGAAAAGACCCAACCGGTGATTTTATATTAAATAAATAAACCGGCGGTATCTTTAACATTGCACCAAAAAAGTGGTGCATTTAAAATCAATGGGAAAATCCCATAGGAAATATTCTGGTGGAATATTTTGCGTGGTAACCACTGCCACCAGCCAGAAACTCGACAAGGGGGGACTGGACAGTGCCCCCTTGGAAACAGACCCAGGGCCAATCTAATTAACCCCTTTCAGTACTTCCACAATATGATGGTTTGTACTGGTACTGTTCACAATCTTGGACTAATAAAGCCAATGGCGACTTTACATGCCCTGGGAGACAGTAGTCAGTCCCAGGGTATGGAGTCTATGTTTGGGGGTCACTATGACACCCCTGTGTTACTGCACTGAGGGTACTGTGTAACACATACACTAAAACAGATGATACCCTATGGAGTAAAAGAACCCATAGCCCATAAGAACACAATAAGTCAAAGACATACCTCAAATCATACCTAAGAGTGGGAAGGAAAAGAGTCTCACTCTTAGCAGGAGAAAAAAACAAACCCCAAAAATCCAGCAAAGCTGCTGGGGGACTCACTAGGTTTGCAAAATTAGCCTTATAAAAGAATTCTCCCTAACACTCGCCCCCCCCAGACTAAGGGACAGGAGGATTGAATCCACTCCTGGATGAATCTCATACCTCTAGTCGGTTACAAACATCCTAGAGAGACCATCAGCATTTTGGTGGTGACACCCTGACCTGTGCTCAATGGTGAAATCAAAGGTTTTCCTTTGTAAGGTATATGACCTACAAACCCTTTGAGGAACATCTTTCTTTTTAAATCTATAGGGGATCTGGTTGACCAGTCCCTCAAAAGTTGGTACAACTCCTGAACCTGTGATAGGCTTTTTCAAGGGGTCCTTATAAAGGATTCCCTTAGATCTAGAGGGGCCTCCAGGGTTCCTGACCACCTCTCTGTTGGGAGTAGGTTGGGTCTCAGGCCTCTTGGGTGGAGGGGTTGGGGTTAGGCAATGTACCTGCTTCCCATTCCTCTTAGATCTAACCTTACCTACTTTAGGAGTTTCCCTCCCAATACTAGGATTTGGGTTGAAGTGTTCAGTAGAAGGTCCAACAGTCTGAAGGTTTTTGGCCTTAGACTTCTATTTTCTGGTTTTCCACCAGCACTGAGAATTACCAATTCTCTTAGGCCTAGAGAGGGGTCCAGTTGGTCTATCCACCTCTTCCTCAGAATCAGGGGGAGTCAGAGACTCTAAAATTGGGGGAACAATGATGGAGCTTGGTTCGGGCTCCCATTTCCCTAACATACTAGCCTGAAATTCGCCTGGGTTAGAGGTCAACTTACTAACACCAGGGCTTGGGTTGGGGTTCTCAGTAGAGGTTTCCACAGGCTTAGAGGGGTCCCTTAAGGTAGCCTCTCTAGCCAATTTGGTTAGGTCCTGCTTCTCCATACTGGGAGGCCTGGAGGTACTGGATACTACTCCTAGAGTTTTTAGATCATTCCCCAACAGGACTCTCCCAGGCACCTCAGTCTGAACACTGACAGGAGTCCTCGCTGTCATGTTATTACACTGAATGAGGGCTGGTAGAATAGGAACCATCTGGACAGGGCCTCCAGAAAATTTAGTGGGACATTTGGGTGCCTTAGCAACATCCTCAGGTTTGAAAAAGCTTTCATCCACTACTGTTCTGCTGGCCCCAGTGTCTCTCCTGGCAGGAGTATCCTGGCCATTGACAAGAACACTGTCCATGTAATATACTTTAGAGTTTTCTGGTAGGGAGTCATACACACCCTATTCTGTTTGCTAACCAGACCCATGGACTCTAAGCTAAGGATACAGTTGCTTGAAGACCCAAGGGTTCTTCAGCAAAGAATTCAAAGTGAGCACTAGACACTTGTACTTCCTCCTCAGGAGTGAAGGCTAAGGAGACTGTGATGATCCCTGCAGGTTTACCCTTACATCTGGGATCTCCTCCTTTGATATGGTCAGTTGCCCCACAGACATAGCATGTTCCAAATGCTCTCTGGAAGGGGGGCTTCTGCTGATCTCTTTCTGGTTGAACACCAGAGGACTCACTGGCCCTATTTGGTTTCCCTTGGGCTTACCGTGGTTATTTTGTGGATTTTGGCCCTCTTTGGGTTGGGAGGTAGTAGAAGTCTCTTGGTTCCCTTTTGGTGGCTGCTTTCCCTCATCCTTGTTCTGAGTGACCCCTGAATCCTTGTGAGTAGCCCTGTTGGCAACCCACAAGTCAGCAGCCTTAGCTAGCTTCTTGGGATCTATTTCCTTTGAATCAGCCAAGTGCTGTCTGACCTCAGGAGAGCAAGCATCATAAATTGACTCCAATATAACAAGATTTCTCACTCCCTCGTAAGTGTTCACTCTGTAACCCTTAATCCAGCCCTCTAAGTTCTTCAAACTTTCACTCACCCAGGTAGCCCAAGGGGTACCATCATGCTTTTTGAGGGGCCTAAACCTCTTAAAGTACTGGGAAAGGGTTTTCCCAAATCTAGCTATTAAAACTAGCTTCACACATTCATAGTCCATCCTATCCACCTCCCCCAACTCCATTACCACATCAGATGCAACAGGGGGGAACCTAGAGAACAACCAAGGAAGCAACTGATTCCCTGTGATGTCCTGGAGCCCATGATTATGCTCAACATAGCCAACCAATCCAACACATCCAACTTAGGTTCACACATACCCACAATATCTTTAGACATCCGAGGTCTTTTGGGACTGGAACTCCTAGAGGATTCGGGGAGAGAAGCATTTTCCACAGACAATTTCTTCATCTCTAGCTCATGTTTGAGCTCCATTTCTCTGAGCCTTAGTTCTTGGTGCTTTTGTTCAGATTGGGCACTAATTATTTTGAACTCTAATTCAAGCCTCATTTTTTCTAGTTCAATGAATGCAGGACTTAATGTGGGACCTGACAAAGGTCCAGTAGACAGAGCTTGAGGTGGCAGAGCAGGCAGAGGGCCAGTGGGGACAGTTACATTGGCCTCACCTTCCTCCTCTACAACAATACTATCAAGACTTTGATTCATATTAACCTCATTACTGTTGGTTACATTTGCTGAGAAGGTAGGCTCCTCTGAACGACTACCCAGACTTTGGTTTTCTAACAATCTTTCAATCAATTCTATTTTCTTGCCTTTTACAGGGAGATTCTTATGTCTACAAAGGGCTCTTAAACATTCAGCTGTATTTGCAGTAAAAGACTCCTGGCTGTAACTTTCCATACTTGATTTGTCAGAAAATAAACTTTTCTAGTGCTAAGCTTTGTGGTTAGTTGCACCAAAGTATCAGAAGCACTCTATAATGTATACTCAATACAAATCCCACCGCTGTACACCAGTGTTAGGCAGAATCCTCTGCAGTTCCCTTGGGGAACACTGCAAGAATATTAAGACTACAGGAGTAAGCAGTAAACCCAATTGGTAGCAGTCTGCACCACCCATATTTACCTGGTAGCTGTGGCTGAGCAGTCAGACCTCTCTCAAGATGAGTAGGACAGTATACAGAGGATACACAATAGGGCTAAAAACACAGTAGAGCAAGCAAACACTGACCAGAGCTTGGCATCAAAAGTATATAATTATTTATTTAAAACACACTTTAGGAAATACACTAAGCACTATAGATCAAAGCAAGTTCAAACACAATCAGAAAAGTATACACACCTCCCTTAATAATTATTAGACAAGTCTAGGTCAAAACACCACTATTTGTAAAAACAATTGTGAGCGCGTAACTTAGATGGCACTCCAATAATTAAGTTAAAGGGAGAGAAAAAGGCAGGTCATGAAAATAAAACAGTTCCCAACACTTTTCTAAGACCACAGCAAGTTAGTGAAGGCAGAGTCTACTGTAGAGCCAAAGTTCATAGGCCAGGCCCACTATAAATGGAGCAAGGCGGAATGTGCCCAAGAACACACAGTGTAAAATGCACTAAAGTCTTTGCAAAAAAAATTCAAAAGAGGTTGGTTTGATGCGAAAGGTAAAGTTAGAATGTCTGGGGGCCAACCCAGTTGGAAAGCCAAGGATTTAAGGGTCACCTTTAGCAAACCGTGGAAAGGGAGGCCAGGTGGACCACAGTACCTTTAAAAGTGAGGAAGCTCCAGCAGTGGCAGTTGTTCCTGGCAGCGGGTGCAGTTCATGGTTTCGACCAGGGGAAGAGAAGATCTCGTCGAGGAGGAAACTTGGAGTCGTTGCACTGCCCAGGGAAGTGACCAGCCGCGGAGTTCGTTCGGGTAAAAGGTTCGTTCCTTTTATTCGTGGTCACAGTGGTGAAGCTTGGCTATCCGGCCGCCGGGGTGCTTGGCACTGGCGATTCAACCAAGGGACGTCCTGGAAGGCAAATGGTGAACTGATTGTTCCCACCAGCTCAAAGGGAGAAGACTCTTACAGCAGAAGATCTTCTCTTGTCGTCGGGAAAGTGGTGAGGTTGTTGCAGTAGGGCTCCACCGGTGGTGTCGTCATTGCAGATGGCTCAGCTTCTCCCCTCTTCGGATTTCTTAGGTCCTGTGTCGACTTTTGAAGTTCCAGTCCCAAAAGCCCTGCTTTTATGCAGTAAAACCCCCATTCAACAGCCTAGCTGTCACTCATACATGCTAAGTGGTAAGCCGGGCGGCTCACCACTGGGCCAATCAGAACAGAGTGCGACTTGGGTTTCTAAGGAAAGGCAGTCCAGGGTGACAATTCCCCCACCCACACATCCTGTGGAACCCAGACAGAGTAGCACCAGTTGGAGGGCTTCTGTGGAGAAGGCCACCGAAAAGTGGAACAAAGGGCCCGAACTTGGTTGGAGTTACAGAGACAGACACAAATGCCATTTTGGAAAGAGTTCTGGTGAAAAGACCCATCCGGTGATTTTATATTAAATAAAGAAACCGGCGGTATCTTTCACATTGCACCAAAAAAGTGGTACGTTTAAACTCAATGGGAAAATCCCATAGGAAATATTCCTGTGGAATATTTCGCGCAGTAACCACTGCTACCAGCCAGAAACGCGACAAGGGGGGACTGGACAGTGCCACCTTGGAAACAGACCCAGGGGCAATCTAATTAACCCCTTCCAGTACTTCCACAATATGATGGTTTGTACTGGTTCTGTTCACAATTTTGGACTAATAAAGCCAATGGTGACTTGACATGCCTTGGGAGACAGTAGTCAGTCCCAGGATATGGAGTCTATGTTTGGGGGTCACTATGACAACCCTGTGTTACTGCACTGAGGGTGATGAACTAAAACAGATGATACCCTATGGAGTAAAAGACCCCATAGCCCATAAGCACACAATAAGTCAAAGACATACCTCAAATCATGCCTAAGAGTGGGAAGGAAAAGAGTCTCACTCTTAGCAGGATCTACTGTTGACTATGCAGCTCAATGTGCCTCTTCCCCTCCAAGATGTCGATGCTACAGAGGTTCGCCCCTGTGTAGCACTTGCTCTCCACATCTGTAGGAGTCTCTCTCCTTATACACGTCACTGGGACACAAGGGATTGTGTCTGTCTTCTGTGACCATGGCATTTTTGCGCCGTTCAGCATTGCCTGGAGCCAACAGAGACAAAGAAGGATCTTTGTGGACTATAATCATTACAGGAGATGCCATCTTTCCAAATTCCATGTCGGCAGAAAGGGTGTTTTGGGCAGGGAGTTCCTTGTGGATTGGGAGTCCTTGCGCTCAAGAGGGGAGTCATTCCCAGAGAGGTTCTACTTGCCCACAACCCTACAGAGGTTAATGCTTGATGGGTTCACCTCCCTACCTTCAAAGCGGGTCGGTCCCCTCTAGGGGGAAGAGGCGAATTGTCCAAATTCATCACAATATTTAGTTGTCTGTAAATAGCAGTATAGGTTTGAACGAACATCTCACCCTTTTCTAGCATTAATGAATAGAACTGGTTTTGCAGATTGCTGATCTTTTTCAAAAATTTCATTTTTATGAAGCGCACATTTTGAGTATGCATCCTGTGAATATCTATGCAGTACGTTTTCTTCTATAATGTCATGAACCTGTTTGAAAACAGAAAACAGTATTTTTACTTTGTTTTTTAAACAAGCTTTCTGTATATAAATCATCATAATAATACATACATACAATTCAAATAAAGCTAGCACACAATAAAAGAATGGCTTACACATATTCAAAGACACTATAGATCAAAGCTTGATCCTTGCAATTGATTATGTGAAACGTGGCCTCTGTGCAAGCCATGATATGTTTTCACAAGAAAAAAGGTATTTGCTAGGGCATGCAAGAAATGTACCATGTCTGTATCATCCCAGGTATTACAAAAACACTTCCGACTTCCCCCTGCCCACTATCTTCTTTTATCAAGACGAAGAACATTTAAGCTTTCCAACAACATCAGCCACCTTCCTTTTGGGGATCTTATTTCTTAGATTGCACCTGGTTGTTGTACATCCATTCGGAGATCTGCATATAGGGCTAATAATGGTAATTTATACATTTTATAACGATCCCCCTCTCTCTCCATCTGATAGGCTCTTCTTTTGAGAACTACTTTAAGTTGATCAAATGTTTCAAACTTGAGTGCATCCAATCCCCTTACTCCCCAGCTCACCCACAAGATTGCACCCCTTATCATACTGCATACTTTTGCTTTTAGCAGGGTAATCTGAAATCTCACTTATGCCAACATGAACATTATAATACAGGTATAGCCCAAGTGGGATTTCAAAAACTATGTAAAAAAAAAAAAACGTAACTACCAGATGTATCTGGGGGAAGCCTAGAAACTGGTGAAACACCAGCAGGGCATGGCAATTTCAATAATCCGGGATCTCACTACCATATGGAGTCATAGGGCTGACCATTTCCCTGTATATCTTCAGGCACCTATCCAGACTACGGGCCCCATACGTTTGGTTTCATCATGTTTAGTTGCAAACTATGCTCCCCAAGTTAACTATTTGCATAGAGAAAACCCTGCTGGAGCCCTGGAGGGGTTAGATCCAATATAGCTGTTTCCTTCAGTTGTAGCAGATTAACTTTTCCCAGGGAAGTACTGGCATCAAAATCTGAAAGGAATCAAATAACAAAAGGGACACTAAACACCACTGCTGCTTGTCCACTGTATTAGTGGGGAAGATCGATGACTAGTTCCATGCCCTTGAATATTGGACAGTCGCTGAGAAGTCTATGTCACACAATTGGATGAGATTTAACAATCCCGTAGGCACCCCATTAGTCTTTACCTTTTGCCACAGAATGTTTCTATCGATTGAATGAAGAGCTTTCTCTGAATCCAAAAAAGTACAATCCCCTCTGCAAACTTGGAATTTTTCTCGATAATGGTGCTGAGCGTGAATCAGTGGTCCATAGTGCTAAGCCCTCTCCTAGAACATGCTAGATATTATTAACATGAGCCCAGTCCTCCAGTCTGAGCAACAAACATCTGCAGAACATTTTCATTTTCTATGTGATTTTTTCCACATTTTGTAGGCCCAGAACAAAAAAGACTGATTCATTTTGGCAGATTTTGTGTGGGCCTTCAAAATACTGAAGTATCACATTCTTATGGAGTTTAAGGTGGTTTCTTCCCTCAACTCCCTGTGAATGTAGTCCCACCTCCACCCTCTCCCATGCTCTGAAGAGGTCTATTTACTCCTGCCCCAGGGCCCGCCCCCTCCTTTCACATCACAGAAATTAGCCCTCTTCTCCCATACAAATGTATACACACACACACACACACACACATCTCAGCTTCCTCGGATGCCTGCAACCTCCTTCTTCCGGCCCCAATGTGCCGTTCAGCCCCTGCACCCACTTTTGTGCATCCAGGGGCTTGACAGTTTGACAGTTCGATTTAGAAAGACTGCTCAGATAGGTCTCTGATATTTTTCTATTTTGGCTAATATAAAAAGATATGTTTACCAAATGCCAATTTTGCTCATGATATCCAGCTGGAAATTTGGATGAAAACAATGTGAGGTAAGGGGTTGAGCCCTTTTTGAATATGGGTATAATCAGGCATTTCTATGAAGTTGGAATGATATATGTCTCGACAAATGTGTTCAGCAGGTGTAAAGTTTGTTAGAACGTAAGATAGCACTCAGCCTCTCAATCAGAAAAGGTAAAGAATGATGGATCAACATGACCAGACCCCCCGCTATGACGGCCCATGGAGCTTCTCTCGGCCGTCACTGAAAAACTAGAATAACCTTGCACAATAAATCTATCTAGCAAACACGTTTCCTGTAAATAGATTATACCAATGTCCCTTAAATACAACAACCAGTCAGCATCAAAAAGTGTATTCATTATTCTAGCTACATCCCATGATAGCAGGTTCAAAGAACTACAGGGTGTACTAGGTTTAACCTGAAATTCAACTGGGATGTCAACCAAGGTCAGAGATTAGTTGGATTTTGGCACTGAATGGATCCAAGTTTTGCTTGAGCAGAGTGGGCGGCCAGGCCTTTTCAGTGGTGGCTAGCAAGTTGTGGAATGCCCTCCCGGGGAGTTTGAGACATACCAGTAATCACCTTCAATTACGCTGTCATCTCAAAACTCTTTTATTTTAGCTCAGGTTAGTTATCGCCTTCTAGTTGCAATTCTCGCGTCAAGAAGCCTCTCAGTGTACGTGCATGTTACAAATGATACTAACATAACATTACATATACTACATCAAAGGCTTTGATAACAATAACTTTGGCGATTTTGTGAACTGCTGCAAGATCTGCTCCAGCGCCTGCTTTGTCAAGTCAATAATAGGCATATGGATGTTGACCAGATTCAGACAAGATTTCCCTGCATCTAAAAATGAAATTGCCTTATTGAGCACTCACAAATTTGGATCATCTTAAACCATGTATCATGAAGGTGGCATTGATTTGATTTGACATCCCAAAAAATCTTAATTCCCTTTTTTTCTGAAACCTCCCTGCACAGTATCAGACATGAACATAAATAGGGGTTCCCAAAGTAGAAGCACACATTGCATTCCCTGCAGTACATACATTCAGATAGAATTCGTATGGATATACATTTTTTTCAAAAACACATCCGTAAGCCAAACACCTCACGTATAGTGTTAGTTAGTGCATGGTTACGTGAATTCTATGTTGTTCCACAAAACTCATCAGTTAATTGGCACCTATTGAGCCCCAGAGAGCCCTTGGTGCTATCCGTGACCCCACAATCCCTGGTACCATGCTGTTAGACCAAGTGTTGTTACCTCCCAAATGGGATGCCATGGAGGAACCATGTACATCAGACAACCCCTGCCTCTCATTTTCCCGGGCCGCACATTATTGAGGCCATACCATTAAGTGTTCTAAGCTGCCCATTCCACTCAGTGGCTTTGCCTTCTTAACCACAGATTTAATATAAAGCTCTGTTGTGGGACTACATCCACTAGTGGCCGTTATCTTATTTAAACAAAGTGCCATATTATCAATAATGCCCACATTTTTGATTTAGCAATGCCTATACCAGCTTCCTTCTCCCTTCACTCCTGGAGTGAATTCTTGATCTCCTTTGTTACTGCATTCAGGCACAGGAACCAAGCCAAAACGTGAATACCTGGAGGGAGATTTCCCAATCTGCCATCTAAAATGTGGCCATATACATTCTACCCATTTGTGTATTTTCATCCTCAACATTATTGGGGCGCAGAACCCTCCTGGCTGGGTTTGATAGATGCCACTTCATGTGTCCTTCATGTGTCCTCTAACAATCTTCACCAAAGCTCATAATGGTATACATAGAAATAGCAGGTATATCTGAAATAGAATGAAACATGCTAAAAGTCTGGCTATCTTGTGTACCAAACCAGACTAAGAAACCCTCATTGTCATAAGAATCCACAACATCACTGTCAAGAATAGCTTCCACGGCTACACTCTAGTTTTTCAGTAGGATCAGCCTTTCCACTGGTTTCCCCAAGCTTTCCTTTCCGTTTTGACAGCAACTTTTCAAGTCAGAGGGGTGTGGCTGTTCCACCATCCTGGAGAAAGGGTTCCTGCCAATAAAACCATTGTACCTGGTTCATGTTTCTACCTCTCCAGCATCATCTGCTCTTATATCCACATCCTCTCACCCCTTGCTAAGGAGACTGGTCTTCAATGTTAAAAGGTTTTGTAAGCCTTTTTGTGCCAAAAATGCATTGTTCTCCCTGTAATTTCCATTAAATTAATAAATATTGTGGACGTGGGAGACAGTCCAAAATGGGGAAGGCCGTGTGGTAGACTCCAGGCAGGGCCACAGTTTTGGGTGAGGGAGTTAACAGACCCTGTGAGGGTGCATTGTGTATGCAGACTGAGCCCCCCCCCCCTTGCAATAACTGGGAGGCTACACCGAAAAGTGGGAACACACATAAAGGCACCAAAGTCTTTACAGAAATCAGGAACACATTTATTGCAGGCAGAAAAGTAGGTTTGTTGCAAGCAGAGTAGGTTAGGCACATTGAACATGGATGATAGTGCGTACTGGGATGCAGACAATAGGCAGGCATTTATGGCAGGCATACTAGCTAGGCACACCCAGTTGCATGGGAATTGGAGGGGGCCTGGGGAGTACGCTTGGATGTGGGGGGGGCACTGATTTAGGACGGGTAGGATCGAAGGAGGAGAAGTTCAAGTGGGGAGGCTGCTGGGAAGGAGGAAATAGAGATAGAGAGACTTGAGAGAGGGGAGAGAGGAGAGCAAATGGGCAGCTGGGGAGCAGTGAGAGCAGGACAATAACCAGTGGGGAGATAGCAGGAGAAGGGGGGCTCGTAGAGACAGTGAGGGCTGAGAGAAGGAGGAAAGAGAGAGAGGGGCAGAGGCACACTGAAAGAGGCAGAGAGAGAGGGGGCACAGAGGGAGACAGAGGCACAGAGAGAGATAGAGGCACAGAGAGAGAGGGGTACAGAGACAGAGAGGCACAGAGAGAGGTAGAGAGAGAGACACAACGTGAGAGAAGCACAGAGAGCAAGAGAGCGAGAGGCACAGAGAGAAAGAGACAGAGATGCAGAAAGAGAGGCAGAGAGGCAGGAGAGAGAAGCACAGAGAGAGAGAGAGTGTCACAGAGATGAGGCACAGAGAGAAGCACACAGGGAGAGAGACACACAGAGAGAGGAACAGAGAGAGAGGGGCACTAAGAGTGAGAGGCACAGAGAGAGAGAGGCATGGGAAAGCAGAGAGGCCAGGAAAAAAGCAGCAGGGGGAAGCAGGGGTAGAGAGGCCCAGAGGCCTACTGGTGGAGAAATAGAGCAGGTTGGGGCAGGAGGAGAAGTGAGGGAAAGTGAAGGGCAGACAGGAAACAAGGGAAGATGCTAAAAGTGGCCTCCTTAGCTTCTCTACCCCAACACCCATGGTCAGCACACAACACTACCAGCAGCCCAAAAATACACTGGTCTGCTTATAAGGCTGTTGTTCTGCCACTCCAAATTACGCCCACAGGGTCCAAGGAGGAAGGGGGTGGGGTTCACAGAGTGTAGGATGACACATGCAGGGACAGCTCCCCATCCCATGTGAAGCTAAGAGTGTATTGTTGGGTGCCGGCAACTCTGTTTCCCAGGATTGTTTCCAGTTTAATTGTTGGACTCTCCTCCATTGGAGCATAAAACCTGCCTCATCAGCCCAGGGGAGCAAAGCTGGTGGCCAGCTAAGGGTGCAGTGTTGGGTGCTGGCAACTCTGTTTCCCAAATTGTTTCCGGTATCATTGTTGGACACTCCTCCATTGGAGCATAAAAGCTGCTTCATCAGCCTGGAATGGAAAAGCCTGCAGGCAGCTAGGAGCGCAATGTTGGGTGCCGGCATCTCTGTTTCCCAGGATTATTTTCAGGTTCATTGTTGGACACTCCTCCATTGGAGCATGAAAGCTGCCTTATCAGCCCGGAGCCTAGAGCCAGCGGGCAGCTAAGCTTGCAGTGATCGGCACCGCAAGGTGTTATGCGCCCAAGTGGAAGATGCCTGGCTGCTTTGGTTTTGTTTGCATCCCTAGGTGTCTCTTGAGTGTGCACACCGCTGGGCATGGTGTGGTAATGTTATTTAATTGCTAACTTTTCGCCTTCAGCTTACGCATCCAGAGGGGTTGCGGAACAGTTGGAGCGGAGTGGCGCTTGAAGTGGGTGGAATTTGGAACGTTCCTGTTGTTTAGGGCACAGGGGGAAGCATTGTTTGTGACCTATCGAATCACTGCAGCACATGTGCAGGGGGAAGTGCTGTATGAATATTGCCTAAGTAACTTTCTGCAGCGCCTTGACCAGGCAGGGGGGGATGGACCCAGGCAGCACCTTACGTTGTCAAGCATGCTCCCAATCAAGAAAGAAGACGTTTTGCTCACATTAGCAAAATCAAGGAACACTGATCTCATTTATGCGTCAATTTCGATTTTAAATATTTTAATGCTCTTGGTTCTGAATCATTTGATGAAACTGTTGTTAAATATGTGTAAAAGACTGCTTTGTCTTGTGTTTAACGTGATCTATATCATTTTTCTTTTTTCTTTAAAGATCTCTTGCAGTTAGTTATCCTTGGCACTTTTACACCTCAGGCTGCAGCACCTTGAGCTGCCCATTCACATGTGTCACAGTTGTAGACTATTTTTGGAAATTAGGGAGTCGATCACTCCCTGATTGCATTGCACTGCCGTGCAGTGTAGTACAACCGCTAGGGTTATAGGGGTAGTTGGCAGTTGGTGGGGTTTGCTTTTAATCTAATATGTCTAAAAGGAAAGCAATCCAATACCCTGCCAATGGGAAAGCTACCAAAAGGTTGCAAAAATGTACCAAACACATTGATGAAGCAAATCATGTGATAAATGAAACTGCCAACCTTTTACATAACCTAGAGCCCCCAGAGTCTATATCAATATAGGGAATTTTGGGGAGCTCTGTTGGGACCGAGCACACGGTCTAATTACGTAGTCACCTCCAGAAATGACCTGGCACAGATTGACACAGTTGTTCCCCCGAAGCCATGCAGGAAATAGCTAGGGATAGTTTAAAAGGGCCAAAGGCTACTCTTCCCGCACTTGTCAATGTTGGGAATTTACTGCCTGGTTATGTGATACCAAACCCCTCTTTGCAACCCCTCTTTGCAACCCCTCTTTGCAATGTGAGGGACAAGTTACACTATCCCTGTAGAGGTCGCTAACACCTGCCCCAGGCCAAGACGTAGACCTGTTCAAGAATTAGGAGAGGGAATTGAGTCATCTGGGATCACCACGGTTATTAACTGGGAATTTGGTATATGCATATCCACCTGAATTAACAATACGTAATGGGTATAGCTTACTGACCAATGAGGATAGTGGGGTAGACACCAGAGATGAGAGGGGAATTGCTTGCACGGCCACCCGGCTGCTTACTAAGGATTTTAACAGTCTGGGGGCCTGTGTGGGTAGCTATCAGGATGCCGTGTGCTTCGTCCAGTGCTGCTCAAACTTAAGGCAGATAATGTGGCCCTACGCAAGGATTTTCTAGCCCTGATAAAACATGTAGAAAATCTGAAAGCCTACATGGCTTAAAAAAGCAGATATCGAGAGAGCAGCCCCCACTGCTGAAGTAATCCAACCTGTTTTTACAGCACTGATTATGGTGCACATGATTATAGATAATGTAACCAAGGTAATGAATGACTTCACTAATAAAAACCATCCTGCAATATCTCCCAGGTTAAACATTAGTCCTGGACTAGTGTGGGGAGGGAGCAACACTGTACCAGAACTTGGCAGGTGGTTCCGGAATGAAGCCCTGCTTCAGCATGCATTATTTGCAGCAATATTGTGATTTGCCTGCGAATACCCCTATCAGGACCCAGCATGTTGGATTGTGTTAGGGTGGAGTTGGTCAAGGAGGAATTGCCAGCTGGAATTGTAGCTATGGAGCAGCCAAGAAATGTGGGTATTTTTATTAAATTAAGCCCATCAGAATTTCCACAATCCCAGGAAGGTGGTGAACGAGCAGGCAGAGTACAGAGAGTATGTCAGTTAAGGGCAAATGGGGGCAACCAGGACATGGTTAATCCCCTGCTACTTATTATTCATTCCCAAACCTCCTCCACTAGATACCGGAACCGCAATAGCCCAGGTTATGGCGATGTAGAGCCCCACGCAAGGATGGGGGCCCCAATGGAGGGTAAATGGGGCACACATCGTTTTGGAATGTTGAAGGGCATCGATGATACCTTTCGGATTTGGACTCGGTAGCCTTTGTGCAGAAAAATGAAAAATGGGGTGATTTATCTGAAGGAGACTTGGGCAATGGAGGTAATTCACCTTCAAGGTTATATCACATTTGCTAAACTGGCCAAACAAGGGGCGGGGGGAGATCAAGTGGGGGCATTCTGGTATGGGTGGATCCCGCACTATTTGTTACAGAGGATATTTTTTAAAGCGCCAGTGATAATATTTTGGAGATTCATTTTAAAGGTGCTGATGGGACTGAATAGTTAGTAATTAACCTGTATAATTAGCAATTCGGGATTGAGGAGATAATCTCTTCTCTGCACTCAGGTAAGGGATGACTATTGGATGGAGAAACTCCCGTGGAAACCCAAGATAATAGTGGTTGGGGAATATACCACATAGCAGGAGCCCCTGGAAATTATGGAAGGGGTGAGCAATGGAGGAGACTCACTCTGAGGTGTGGGGGAATTAAGTGCACCAAAACCAAAAAGGAAAAATTAATTTGCGGAGATGGTCGCCACCATGATCCTGTCAGTAATGGCCGTTTGTCTGGTGATAAACCGGCTAAACAGAAATTCCAGGCTGGCTCTCGCTCAAGTTTAATTGATTACATTTTGGTTATTCTGGAAGCCTGGAGTATTGTTAGGGAGTTTTGAATTTTACCGCACTTTGAGACGGATTACCTGCTTCTCATTCTAAGCAGCAGTTGCACGTTCATAGGAGTCATACGTACACTGCCAAACCTGGCCTGTTAACATCCAAGTATCAGGTGGTGAAAGATGGGCGCTGATACTTTTCTCCCACGTATTTACAACAAAATTCTGCCAGCATTGGAAGCGTTATCAACTCTCTCTATAAGTGATGTATCCACAATAAAGGAGTTAGGGTGAGCATTTGTTCAGAAACACTCAGTCATAGCACCCACGCCCCCTTGATTTGATGGAGATTGCGGCAGGGCCAAGGGGGTTGTGATATTCTGTGCTAAAAATGTCCAGATTGGAGGCACCCAATTCCTCTCCGAATCTAGGCGTGTTTACCACAATTTGGTTGAGTTAAAGAAGGAGGATTATAGACAAGATATGTGGAGTAAAATGCTTGCAGCCATTAGACAAAAGGATTCATGGACCTTCTGGGCACTTTTCAGTAAAGGTAACCCTCCAGAGTCAGTTCATTTGGAGGGATGCAACCTGGAGCCTGTGTGGCACGATCATTTTAGGAATTTGTATCAGGAAACCCGAGTATTAACGAGATGGCCAGCTGAGGATGTAACATCTGATGTTGCCATGGATGTAACGGCACTGGATAAGATGGAAATAAATCATGCCCTGCTATGGCAGGAAACAGGTAAAGCAGCTGGCCTGATAGAATGCCGGTAGATTTTTTTCTGGATGAACCTGAGATCTGGTTTTACTAAGGTATTTAATGCAGCATTGGCATTGAATAGGGTACCCCCATCTTGAAATAGGGGAGAGATCTTTCTCATTTTTAAAAAGTGTTCTAGGGACGATCCTGGGAATTACCGCCCTATTTCCCTGCTAGATGCGGGGGGGGGGGATGCGTTTGCATGGAGTGTGTTGAGTACGTTTGAAGCCTGGCTGCATGAAAATAATGTTACCCTTGGACCAGTGGAGGGTGCAATTAGAGCTTTACATTCCTATGGCATTGCTGAGGATGATTCAAATGTTATAGGACAGGAATGAAGCAGTGGTCCATTGAAACCTCATGTGCCAGTTACCAAGGCTATTGACATACAGATGGGCGTGCGCCAGAATGGGCTTTGGCACCTAAGTTATTCTGTTTATTTATCAATAGGCTAATTCAGGATTTGCTAAGCATTCCTACTGCTGCACCAAAGCTAGCCAAGGACAGATATCCCATCATGCTTTTTGCTGATGATGCTATCTTGCTATCCCTTTCACCATCTGGGCTCAAGCAACTGTTTAAAATCTTTGAACAATTTTGTGCAACCATTTTGCTATTGATTAATGTCCAAAAGACTAAGACACTTGTGTTCAGAAGACTAAGGGTTAAAAGAAGAATGGCAGTACGTCTGATGAATGGTGAGGTAATTGAGCAAGTGTCTACCTCAGTTTAAGGACCATGGACAACTGCAAGTAGAATGCCCATGTTGAAAAGGCAGGTGCAACCTTGGTGAGATATAGTGGAGCACTGCGAAGGTTTGTAATGGATTCTGGGAGTGTTATGCAGTGTTATGATAGAAGCTTACAAATTACAGGCACGGCAGGCTGCCCTATATGGGGATGAGCTATGGTGTGCTAATACATGTGAGAAACTCTCCGATTTGGAAACAAGTTTCTAAAGAGCATTCTGGGTCTACCCTACTCTGCACCATGCATGCCTGTTTTCTCAGAAACAAACATGTCCAGTATTGAAAGATTATACAAATCCAGACCTGTGTACCTCTGGATCAGGATTCGATCCACTCCAAATCTGGTAAAATATAAAGAAGCACTTGTGGATGTTATGAACCAGAACAGTGGTTGCTGCCTGCTGCGGTTCGTACACCTAAGAGAGGAGTTCAGTAAGCTCGGCCAGATCGCTTGTTGGAACACACCTTGTTGTGTGGGCAGGAGCACCAAAACACTTATCAGAAAAGCCTATCATGACAAGGCAGAGTAGGATGTGCAAAGCATGCTTAACAATTCTTCTATGCTCAGTACTTGCTGGGCAATTAAGCAAAAGCTTGGCTTTGAAGTGTACCTAGATGAAATGACCCAAAGGCCCCTGCGAGTACTTATATATTAAGCTGCGATTTGGTATTCTTCCTGTGGCTACTCTCCAGAATAAGTGGAATAGCAGCAATTCACTCGTTTGCCATCAGTCTGTAACGAAGAGAGAATGCCTCTTATATCTGGACATAAAGAAATATTTGCCAGGAATGTAAGGTCTCCCTTTCAGGCTGTGAACATGTATTGCAGACTGGGCAATGGCCTATTAGTTCACACCGTGGCAAACTATCTTCTAAGAGCCTGGAGTTAAAGGAACAGGAGTCTGGCTCATAATGGATATTTGCACTTCTTATGAACATGAGTTTTTTTTAATCCAGTTGATGAGCTTGAACAAGGTAATCCTCATGAGTTATTTGTTTATAGTGGGTCTGAAAGTGGTTCTCCTGTAAACCCCTAATATTAGGGGCTTTGTACAGCCATGTGTAAAACACTTCTAAGGGGCACAAGGGAGGATGATGGGAGACATTTGAAGGGGGCATTACCCCCATCCATGTGGGATAGATCCGGTGCTTGATTGGTTGATCTAAAGCTGTTTTAAGGGAGGAAGGACTTGACTTTCTGCAGGAGGTAGAGATAATACCAAGCTATACAAGTTTTCTTAGCTATGTGTGTCTTGAAGGAGGGACGTTTGTCAATTTGGCACACGAGGGACTTGGCGTAGGAGGTGAGCTTGGGTGTGAAACCCTCAAGGTTCATCGTTGATAACCAGGTCTGTGTGCCTGGGTGTTTGGTGTTGTTGGTGAGGAGTAGGATTTCGGTCTTGGAGGAGTTGAGCTTCAAGTATGCACTTGACATCCAAGACTGGATCAGCGAGAGGCAGGTTTTGAGCCTGTCGATGTCCTTGATGCAGTCAATCTTGAGGAATACCTGTGTGCCATTGGTGTATTAGTGGATGTGGATGTTGTGTGTGGCTAGGAGGACTCCCAGTGGCAACATGTATAGATTGAAGATCACTGGGGGGAGGATGGAATTCTGCATGACTCCACAGTAGACAGGTACCATTGGTGATCTAGAGGAGTCAATCTGTACAAACTGCTGGCAGTTGGCGAGGTAGCACTTGAACCAGCGTAGGACAAGGTCACTGAACCCCATGCGCCAATGTAGGTTGTCCCTGTGTGCCTGGTGGTGTACTTTGTTGAAAGCGACTGAGAGGTTGAGTAGAACCAGGAGGCAGGGGTGTCAATCGTCAAGGATGTTGAGGACGTCGTCGACCTCCTGTATGGTTGCCATTTCTGTGATGCATCTTGGTCTGAACCCGGATTGGTAGGATTAGAGGGGATTGTTGGTGCTGATGTGTTGCTGCAGTTGCATGGCTACCGCTTTCTCAGTGATCTTTCCTTGGAAGGGAAGAAAGGTAATGGGTCAATAGTTACCTATATTGTCGGCATCCAGAACGGGTTTGTTTAGTAGAGGGATTTTTTGTCCTGTCTTTAAGGTCTATGGGAAGATGCCTTGAGTTAGGTAGCTGTTGATGATCTCCAGGTAGTTAAGGAGACCTTCTGTAGGGAAGATCTTGAGTATGGGTGCTGGGAGGATGTTGTCTGTATACAATGTGGCTTTGAGGGTAGCCAGGGTTTCTACCAGGTCAGTGTCTTGAATGTTGTCCAGGGTTTGGTGATTTCAAGAGAAGGGACATGAGATGGGTCTGTGGATGCAGAGCTGGTGTCTATGTTCTGGCCATCTTGCTGATTTTGTTGATGAAGAAGACGTTGATAGTGGTGTATTTTTCGATGGAGTGTGGTATGTCAGGTTTGGCTTGCGGGTTGCTGCAGTGCTTGACCGCTTTGAAGAGGGAGGTCTCTGCTTTTGCTGTCAGTTCTGCTATGGTATTCTGAAAGTAGGAGGCCTTTGCTGTGTTGACTAGTTGTCAGGGGGTTGCTCGGATTTCCTTAAGGAGCGACAGGTCGGATGTGGTCCTGGAGCAGCAGCAGGTTTTCTCTTGTTTCCTGATTAATCTTTTAATGAGGTTGGTTATTGCATGTAGCAGGGTGCTGACGGTTTCGGTTTGCAGAACTGTTGTTTTAGAGGCACATGTTGGTTGATAGAATATGAGAGGGTGTGTTTGAGTGCTTCCAGTTGTGAGTCACATTTAGGTTGGGGGTGTTCAATCCATGGGAGGTGAAGGTTGGCAAGGTCTTCAATGATGGCTTCCACCGGGAAGTTCTTGAAGGACCTGAAGGTTTGTCTGGTGTGTTTCTGCTGGAAGTCCTTGACTGTGGTGGTGTGCACAATGTTGAAAGGCGTGGTCAGGGTGTTAGATAAGTCTAGCGGGAGAGGAGCGATGTAGTGGAGGGAAGACAGTGCAGTGATAATTAGGTCGAGGATAGTACCTTTCTCATGCTTTGGGTCTTCCGTGTGCATTGTAAGGCCGAGGATGTTGAGAAGACTGAGGAGAGCTTCCTTTATCAGTTTCCTGGCCTTGTTGCCTGTGAGGTTGAAGTTGTCTATGAAGATGTAGTTGGTTTGCGTGAGGGATATGGTGTTGACAAGTCTGGTGAAGTTTCTGATGAAGGTGGTGTTGGGTTTGGGTGGTCTATAGATGAGATGTAAGGTGACTGTGTCTATTGGGGAGAGTGGGAAGTGGCAGGAAAGGACTATAAAGCAGCCAATGTTGTCCACGTCAAGTCTGGTGCACAGCCATAAGGTCTTGTGGATGACTGCAAGGCCTCTTCTTCAGCCAGTCTCTGTGTTGGATGCTGTAGCCATCTGGGACAAGGACATCTAGGATGTGGGTGGATGTGGGCGTCAGTCAAGTCTTGGTGATCAAGATGATGTCAAGGTCATGTGCAGTGATGAGGTTGGCAATGTCTGCTGCATGGGTAATAGCTGAGCAGACGTTGACGAGCATCAATATCCGTGGTGTGGACAGTGAGGGGCTGCTGATGGGTTTGAGGCTGATGTGGGTGAGGTTGCTGTATTGTGGACCCCATGCCTTAGAGGAGGGGCAATGATGCAGGAATTGCCTGGTGATGGTAGGGATGGCCTGTTGGGACAGAGGGAGAAAACACATGTTGGTGCATGCTTACCTTATGTATGAGCAGGGGTTCGGTTCTTGGATCCTCCCGGTCCAAACAGGGGCAAACAGGAAGTGCCCTTTTCTTCATCTGCCCTTCACTTCAGAAACCTGGGTGAGAGATGCCTTTCACCTAAGAGTTAAGAGCAGAAAGGAAGAGGCAGGGCTAAGAAGTGGGCGCGGCTTAGGCCATGTGACCTAGATCCACAAGAAGGCACCAACAGTTTAGCAGTGATTGACAGGTAGATGGGGCATATGCCAATTGACCTAGATCCACTTGCACCTGCTCGCCAACTGCCAAAAAAACAATGTTTTATTTATATATTTTGCAATGTCTCTGTTTTTACTCAAGTTTTATGGTTGCTGATGAACTTTTCTTGTTGATATATTTGAATGTCTATGCTTTTATGGTTCTGCTGAATAAAGCTGAATTGATTGATTGTGTGAGAAACCTGAGGGTATTCTCACTCATTCACCCTTGGATCCACTACGCAGTTAGCCAGGAAAAGGCCATCACGTTTGTGTCATGACCATGGGGGTAGACAAGCATGGAAGGATAACCTGGGTGGAGTTTCCTTGGGGATAGGGAGTGAGGTACCTTTAGGTGATACATGGTATCTTCTTATCCTCGTGAAAACCAGTCTAACCATCCTCCGACCTTTATGGGCCATTGTAGAGCAGTTACCCTTTATGCTCCTCTGGGATACCTGACCATACTGAGAGTGGAAAGAAATAACTGAGAGTAATGAACATTACATACTTTGTCCACTCTATTTCTAAGTTGAGGAATAAGCAACTGAAAGTAATGACTACCACTTACTCTAACCACTTTGGTACCGGGACAAAGAAAATTAATGAAGGTCAGGCATGTCCTTTTAATCAGAGTCAGGCAGCATTGATTTATGGAACACACCTGTAGCCCATTGAAGGACCACAGGTGTATAAAAGGTGGGGTGCAGAAGCACCTAGGGGAATCAGAAGCAGCAGCAGATGGAGGAGAGACCTGGGGAACTTGGACAGGGATCATTTTTATAACCAGGGCCGTGCTGGAGAGCGAGAAACCAAGTTGCTGAGATGTTGACAAAGATACCGGCAGACCGCAGGAGTGATGATGGATGTTGGGCTAATTGGGTGGTGAGGCATGACCAAGGCAACCCTGCAGCACCTGGGGTACCAGCTTGCGTGCTGCTAGCGAGTGGAATATTAGGTCCAAGTAGCAAAGAGCCCTATAGTTTGAGAATCCAATAGAACATTGTACATTAGTATGACACAGAAGATGTCTAGGGGTGGGCATATCTGTCTATCTGACCTTAGAGATCCAATAATCCCATAGAAAGTATACTTAGATGTTCTCCTTAGATGTTCGCCTATCACAAACCCCTGTAGGTTTTCTTATTTTGCCATGCAGTATGACGTCAGTGATTACACATTTTTAGTATACGGTTGTGTTTTTTCATGCGATGTTTTGAGACTCTTGAGAGAGAAAATACTTTTGCATCATCCGTTGCTCTCCTTTGTACTTCCTGTTTTATACAATTGCAGATAAAACAGTTATGTTTTTGGCAACTTCCTGAGTAGGTCTGATTATTGATGTATGAGTAAGATCTGCATCCCATCCATCTCAGATACTGTTACCTCATCTTAAAGGGCCTACGTGCTCACTTGTTAGCAATAAGAAGATGGTTCAGACCCGTCGGTTAGTGGGCTTTTAGCATTTGTGGAAAGTCAGACATCCTCCATAATTTATCAGGAGGATCGCAAGGTTTCCTGTGGAGAGTGGCGGATATAGAACTCTTGCAAGAAAATCGATACAGGTGGGATGGGTCCCTCTTTCACAAAATCCCTCCTGGTTTCCACAGGTGCAGAACGGACCGAAAAGCGACAGTGGCTGTTTGGAGGAGGCGATCCCGAGGATCTGGAGCTGAAAGGTGAAAGGTGAGTAGATTGAGGGGACTGGCAAAATAAGGGAATGGGGATTGTGGTAAAAGACAAAGAACAGGGTTTTCATTAATTTATGATGAAGAGTGTCAGATATATATGACGAGTACCGTCAAAAAGAGCCCAGAGTCCTAGCTCAAGGAGCTTTAGTAAAGATGACTAGTCTGTTTGTTTGTGTATTTTGAAATTTAAGAAAGGTGTCGAGGAGAGACAAAAGTAAAATTGTGAGGTTAAAGAAGAGGAAAACGTTGTTATCTATCTTTTATTAATTGTCGGCACCGACTGAACAGGTAGATTGAAATAAGTAAAAAGTAAAGGCTTTGAGCATGGAAGGTGTTGCACGCTCATATTTGTTATTTTTCTGAAACGTATTCTGTGTAAATCAATGGTAAGTATTGACAGTCAAATAAGACTCATCACAATGGGGGATGTGGGATGTTACTCCACTGATGCACCTGTGCAAAACACTGGCAAAACACGCACCCAAGCTCAAACAGTATAGTGTGAAATGGATAAAGGGTACAGCAGAATTTTTTTTCAAGCCATGGCCACAAGGGGGATCGCTGTCAATGACGGTTTAACAACACATGACTACATACTTGCATGATGCGTACACAGTGAAGAAATTGGAGAAAGGGCTAGCTAGTTTAGAGCTCTGGAAAATGTACCTGGAGGAATGGTAAGACTCACCTCCTGAAGACTGGACGCTTAATCAGTGTAGGGAGGAAGGTGCTGAGCCTTGTGCCCCCCTTAGCTCGCCCAAAGTAAATGGTGATAATGCAAAAGATGAAGCAGTGTATCCATTGAGGGAATTAAAAGCAGCAACAGGCTATAGTAATCCAATACATTAACAGCCTGCTTACATCATTGATGATAGTTCAGAAAAAACTAAAGGTAAAGAGGAGATCTTTAATGTCTTACAAGACAAAGAGGAGAAAAGTGAACGACCAAATTTGACCCTAGATATAGAACGAGAGATTAAGAGATGGAAAGGAGAAAAGGATAAAGCTGATGAGGTAACGCTTGTACAGAACACATGGATGGGTGGACAGATATTGCTCAAGCTCAATGGGAAAAGTATTGAGGAAGTTAGGCAGAAGGAAGATCAAGGCGAGCAGTATAGAAAAGACAGGGAATGAGAGAAACAATTGAAAGAGGATGAACATAAGAGAAAGGATAGACAAAGGTTAGAACAAATATATCAAGAGGAGCAGCACAAGAGGAAGAAAGGGCAGAGGAGCAAAGGAAGTATGACAACAGGCAGAGAGCAATCTAAGAATGAGATAGGCTTGAAAAGAAGAGAGAAGAGGATGAAGCTCAGAAATTATGGGATAAAAGAATGCAAAGACGAAGGGAAGAAGAAGTGCATAGAGTAAATGAAAGTAGGGAAGAGAAAAGACAAAAGGAGGAAAGGATTAGACGGGAAGCGAGAAAACAAAGGGAATTAGATGAAGAAATAGAGCAAAAAAGGAGACAGAGGGAACGCAATATTGATCGCATTCAGAAAGAGTTAATGGAACAGAGTCCATTGATATCATGCAGCCACATAGAAACGTTCCTCCTGTCGCAGGGAGCAACATCAGGGCCATCTAAAGTTACATTAGGTGAGAATTTCTAGATAGGAAACATCGGAGATAGGATCGCCAAAGCCTATCAAGAGATGAGGGCAAGAAGTGAATCAGGAAGCAGAGTGAAAGGAGATTGATCTATAATCCCCCAATCACAAGGCAAAGAAGGAAGCCCTTTTAGTCTTGAGCATAGAGCCTTCTCCTTAGGCAGGCTGACCTTAGACAGGGGCAACAGAGAAGCAAGGCATACTAGTTGGTGACTAGATATGTCAGACAAAGAAAGGGAAACCTTCCATGGGGAGGAGGGAGAACATGTCTGCAGACAGACAAGGAAGTGAGATGGTCTGATCTAGAGCAACCTAAGGATAGGACGCCAGATCCCATGGTGTACCCAGAGTGACCTAAAGGATAATTGCATAGTGAGAAGAGAGATTAGCCACCATATGTGAACAGGCTGAGGTCATTGCCAGGTAGATGGCAATCAGGAACAATTGTCCCGACTATGGATAAGCAGACGATGGGATACAATTGAAAATTTGGGTTCACGCAGTTCCATTTATTGGCGAAAGTGTGGGCCAGACTGCAGTATATCCCCTGGACCCAAATAGACAAGGATAATTTAAGATGTAAACTCCCTAGTTTAACGGCAGGTGCAGGAAAATGGATCTATGAACTAGAAAAGATGACAGGAGGAAATACTCTGGCAATAGGGGACATTAAGGGTCTCCTAGCAGCCATTCTTGTAGAAAGTAAATGGTGATAGTGCAAAAGATGAAGCAGTGTATCCATTGAGGGAATTAAAAGCAGCAACAGGCTATAGTAATCCAATACATGAACGGCCTGCTTTCAGCATTGATGATAGTTCAGAAAAAACTAAAGGAAAAGAGGAGATCTTTAAGGTCTTACAAGACAAAAAGGAGAAAAGTGAACGACCAAATGTGACCCTAGATATAGAACGAGAGATTAAGAGATGGAAAGGAGAAAAGGAGAAAGCTGATGAGGTAACGCTTGTACAGAACAAATGGATGGGTGGACAGATATTGCTCAAGCTCGATGGGAAAAGTATTGAGGAAGTTAGGCAGAAGGAAGATCAAGGGGAGCAGTAGGATGTCCCAGGAGGATAGCTCAGCGGCAACGTGTTCGCCTTGGAAGCAAGACGACATGAAGCAAGACAGGTTTGATCCCAAGGTCCACACTTAGAAACCTCTGGGTGTTTAAGCGCGTTATAAATACGTAACTAAGACTAAAAAAAAACAATTACGCAACTTAAAAAAAAAAAAATCCTGTAACAGTGCCTCGATGCCTGCGGGCTGTGTGAGCGCTTTAAAAATGCAAATAAATAAATAAATAAATAGAAGAGTTAATGACATTTGGACACGAGCAGGTTATACAATTGTCACAGCACAGAACAAAGCTCATGACGGAGCGCCATTATTTAATAATTACAGAGTAGCTGTCTGGAGAGCACTCCTGGTACAGTATCCTGACACGTCAGATATGGGTGCAATTATGGCATGTAAGATGAAGGATGAGGAAGATCTGCATGCTTACATTTAAAGTATTCAGGAATGCTGGACTTTGGAAATAAGGGAGCCATAGGGGAAATCATTGCCAGTATTTTACCCCATTCTGTCTCAGGGATTACAGGAGCAAGTACATAGACAGCTTCAGAAATTAGTGGGAATGGAAGCAAAGCCATGGGCAGAGATACAGTTGACTATTGCGCATCACTGCCGCTGTTACAAGAGAAAAATATGAAGAAGGAGGATGCTAGAAAACTTGAGGAAGCTAAGTTAGTTCAGAAGAAATTGTCAAAGTACACCATAGAAGGGGCGGTACTGACAAGCGGAGAAGGGCTGGGAATGAAGCTAGCAGTGGGTACATCGCAGGCGAATAAGAAACGTCAGATGGATCCAGGAGGGAATGGGTTCATGCCGTGAGGTAGATGAATGGGATACAAAGGAAAAGGTGGATTCCAGATAAAATCAGGGTGGTTTTCAAAATAACCAAGGCGGGTCTCAGAATATGCATAATGATAACCAAAGTGTGCAAGTATGTTTTAATCAAGGAGTGCTAGTTACAAGAGCTCCTCCTATATGTTGGACATGTGGAATGACAGGGCACATTGCGCAGTCATTTGGAAGCCAAGGGAATGTACAGAATAGGCAATTCTCAAGATGGGGGACAGCTTATCCTCCAGCATATAGCTCACAAAATAGGGATGGTTTTTCCCAAGATCAAACAGTATATCAAGCACAATTTCCACAAATGCAGCAGGCATTGCAACCACAGCAAGCACCATTGAATTTGCTGCAAGGACAGTCACAGCATGCACCCATGCAGAAAAAGTAGAATGCAAACACTGGACAGTTATTGTCACCTAGAGTAGGGGGTGTCACTGTGATGGGAGGAAGTCCTTTTTTACAGGTACGGGGATAAGCATGTACCCATAATAGGACAGTTCACAGGGTGACTTGATGTGTTCAGTACTATCGGTAACACCAAACCCGCAAACGGAACCAAGGGTTGATGTGACGATAGGAGGCAAATCTTTTTATTTTTTAGTAGACACTGGGGCAACTCGCTCATGTATACGAGATGGAAAATATCTGTTATCAGGAAATTCCATGAATGCTCAAGGCTTCCCTGAAGCTACCAGCAGAGTTAATTTTACTAATGAATTACAAGTCTCTATAGGAGAGTGTGACATGTCTGTTCCATTATTGTACTCAAGGCAGACACTGGTTAATATTTGGGCCGGGATTTAATGACAAAGCTAAATATGACGATTTCTTTTACTGATGAAGGCATAGTGTGTTCCACTCCAGGGATACATTATCTAAACGTGGGCAAATGTATAATGGTGTTTACAGGGCAAATGCCATTAGAGCCGGAGGTGTTTCTTTATGGGGTATGCATTTTGTTGACATGGCTACCTGACTAGTGGGGAAGATTATGAGAATACCTGATGAGTTCTTGTTCAGGCCACAGATACCGAGGGGGGACAGACTATTCCCCTAGAGTTTCATGCACCCATAGTGCAAGGGAAATCGGCCATGCTCGAAGGAACCGATGATGAGGGCAGGCCATGGAGAACGGTAATTGCCATTGGAGAGGGGTACAGATTGACTGACGTCAAGGACAAAGATATGTTTAGAGATGATCCATCAGATGATGAAGTAGTATTCGAGATGAGTATTACATATTGGTTCAGAATAGAGAGAAAGGAAATTCCACAGCGAATGGTGATAGTGCTGCAGCGCCGAGTATGTTTTTATGAGGATTTGGAAAATGTTCCACCCTCTTTATGGACTACAGGACTATGACATAGGTCTATTGACGGGGGTAGGAGAGGTTAGGATTAAGCTGAAACCAGGAGCAATTTTACCTCGAGCAAGACAGTACCCGATGTCTTGAGAGGCAGATGAAGGTATTTTTAAGACTATATCAGCCATGATGGAACAGGGTATCTTGGTGACATCAGAGTCACCATGTAATACTGCTGTGTATCCTGTGAAGAAATCCAAAGGTGGGTCATGGAGACCAATTCAGGATATTCGGCCAATTAACCAGATTGTAGAGGCAGAGTTTCCTTTAGCTCCAAATCCTGCAATGATTTTATGTAGTATCCTCACAGAGGCATGATATTTCATGGTGATTGACATGAAAAATGTGTTTCTCTCAATCCTGTCACATAAGGACTTCCAAGACCTTACGTCATTTAGGATTTGTCAAACTAAGCTACACAAGAGTACTCGTTTACCCCAAGGGTATTGTGAATCTTCATTGATCTTTAATAGGGTCCTGCAGATGGACCTAAGTAATATCGATTTTCAAAGTGTTGTGCTGCAGTACGTAGATGACATTTTAGTTTGTAGCACGACAGAAGATGAGTGCAGTCAGCATTCGATTCAGTTAATGACTATCCTAGCAGACAAAGGATATAAAGTGGACAATGATAAGTTGCAATATTGCCAGGAAGAGGTGTTGTATATAGGTCAGTTAATCTCACATGAGGGGAAGGAAGTCACACCTGAAAGAGCTGAGGCTATTATGAAAACAGCAAAACCGAACATGATAAAACAAATGCAGCAGTTTCTGGGATTGTGCAATTATGTTAAAGCATGGGTATTTGATTATAGCTCATACACAAGACCAATTTTGCAGGCTTTGAAGAAGGCCCAAGTGAACAAGGAAAAAATAGAACGGACTGAGGAAATGGAAGGAGGGTTTGAGGAATTGAAGAAAGCAATTTGTACAGCTCCAGTTTAGGAATTCCTAATTATTCTGAGGAGTTTTTCTTATTTTCACACACAAATGGGACAGTTATGACAGTGGTGCTTACACAGAGGAGTACACTAGTGGACAAACCTCTAGTATATTATAGTGGGAATCTAGATCCATTTATGAGAGGGCACTTTCCTTGTGAACAATTACTGGCAGCAGCCGTGTTCGCCATTGAGACGTCTACAAGCATTGTGATGGGGTGTTCTATGTCAGTGTTTGTCGAGCATGCATTGTTTGCTGTTTTGGAGAAACCTAAGGGTACATTGACATCTCAGAGGGCTTCTGCATATGAGGTAGTTATATTGAATCCAGCGATCAAAATAGTCAGGTGTAAAATAGTGAACCCTGCCACGCTTGTAGCCGAACCTGTAATAGAGGATGAGCAAGTGCATGATTGCTCAAACTATGAAGAGTTCTATGATGATATCCCAAGAGTGAAGGAGAATGCTCTAGCAGGGGGAGGTTCTCTTTATTGATGGGACTTCAAAAATTGATCAAACTGATGGGGAAAGGCATTCAGGTTCAGCTGTGGTAAGGCAGAGAGCGAATGGAGAATTTGAAGTGGTAGCGAGTGCAAGATTACCATCTCACTTTTCGGCACAAGCTACAGAATTGGTGGCACTTAATGTCACGCTCGAGAAACACAGAGGGCAGGAAGTAACAGTGTAAAGTGACTCTGCCCACGTGACATCAACCGTGCATGCAGGGCTAGCATGTTGGAAAAGGATGGGCTGCCTCTGAGTGGACGGCACTCCAGTGCAACACGCAGCATTATTGGACAGGCTTATGAAGGCACTACAACTCCTAGTAGCCATCACAATAGTTAAATGAGAAGCACATACTAAGAGAACTGATTGTATTTCACATGGGAATAAAGCCACAGACGAAGAGGCCAAAAGGGTTGCACATTCACCAGATATTTCTAATTTTGATACTCCAGATCTAAAGGAAAAAGTGGTTACAATTATGATTGTTAATGAAGGGTTTAATCATTTGTCCAGAAAACAGTTAATGGAGGTTCAAGCCAATGCACCACAGAAAGAGAAAGAGTTATGGACACAGAGGGGGTGTTCTTTATCCCCCTCTTAAACATTGTGGCGACAGGACAGCACTTGAAAACCGGTGATACCTGTAGCCTTATTAAGGGTACTGCTTGAACAGCAGCACTACCCTTAGCATGTAACTAGGGAAAGCCTTGCACCCTAATTACATGCGCCTCATACCGAACCTATTAGACCACCGTGCATTTTATGTAGTAAATTGCATCGTATGTCAAAGGTTTACCACTTGGTACAAACTACGAACAATCAGAGGAGTGATTCCTCGGCTGAATGGTCTTTTTCAGCATTTACATATTGACTATGGTCCTCATTCCGGGTTTGGAGCTAACCATGGAGTAATTAGCTCCATGGTTGCCTCCGAAACCGTCCCAAATCCGGTATGGTGAATGGAGTAATTTCCGGTCCATTCCAGGGTTGGAGGGACCAGTAATTCCCCATTCACCTTTTGCCCTTCCCCATTCCCATTTCTGGCCCATAGGGCTCAATAGGAATGGGGAAGGAGGTAATTACATCACCGTAAATTACGGTACCGTAATTACCTCCGAAGCACCTTTGCGGGTCCCGTACTTAACTCCTGCTAAAAGCAGGAGGTAAGGAAGGACCCGCAAAGGGACCTCGGAATACGGGGGTAAGAGATTACCGGCATTGGCACCCTTACCGGTGCCGGTAATTCCTTACCTCCAACCTCGGAATGACCCCCTATGTATATATGCTACAAGTATGTAGTGGATATAGGTATATGATAGTGGTGTTGTGCCCCTTTTTGAGATGGATTGAAGCTGGTCCATGTACACACCCTGATGCCAATTGCGCTGTGAAGCTTTTAGTCCAAGAAGTCTTTCCTAGATGGGGAGTATGTGAGGTGCCGGGATCCGACAATGGGCCCCATTTTGTTAATGAAGTATTTGAACAGATCAGCCTAGTGCTTAAAATAAAATACAAGTTTTCTTCTGCCTATCACCCGCAAGTGAACGGGATATGTAAGAGACTCAACAGTGTTCTCAATGAAAGAATTGCTAAACTCAAATTGACATTGAAGAAGGGATGGCTATATTGCCTGCTCCGTGCACTATATGCATTAAGGAATCAGCCTGAGTCGGACCATCACCTCACACCCCATGAATTAGTAACAGGAGGCAAATTACAATGCCCATGTCTCCTCCATATAGAAGTAGAAGTGATGCCCAGATGACTGCAGAATTGTTAGGAACTGAGTTATGTACGTATTTAACATTTATGACTGCTAGTATCTCTGTCATTTCAGATCACCTCAAGCATAATGTGGTGTTGGTCTCAGGACACAGATGAAGACCATTCAGCAACCGGATGTGAAAAGCTATTATCTGTACCCAAGTTGTTTTTTGGAGATCCTGTTTTAGTGCGCAACTTCACAACGAAGTTGCACAAGCCCTGTTTTAGCGGCCCATTCATAGTCATAAATGTCACTCCCTCAGCAGTAATGCTCCTAAAAAGGCATGCCTAGATCCACTTGGGTGATGTGAAGCCGTATGCAAGACAAGAAGAAGCAGTTCAGCACATGCAGACTCAATCGATGATGAGGAAGAAGGACGCTAAGATTGTTGATTAAATAAATGCACGTGTGCATTTCGACTGTGGCTCACCTCAGACACTCTTTATAGATATTTTAGCAGGAGTATGAAAGCAAATGTTCTTGAGCCGCAGGAAACTTTTAATTGGACTTTAGAACGTGCTGAGGTGCTAAAAAATTGCAAATCTTGATTTTGAGTATGACCACTTAAAAAGGGAGCACTTCCCTGATTCATTCCTCACTGAGTTTCTCTTTGGTTAAGACTCATGTTCTCTCTAATGCCGATGCCCATAGACTACTTATCGCTATCTTTATATACTTACCATGAGTCTATCCTTATCTTGTTCAGCATAGTACTAACATTTCTGTGTTTCTGCAAGATCCTAGGAATCGCCCCTCAATTAGAAGGTTAATTATGGAGATAATTGAGCAGATTCGGCAGCTACATGAGCATTTAACGAGGCTGCCTGATTAAAAATGTGTTTTGCTTCCTTAAATGTAGTACACAGGCACAATGTGGACCATTGAGAACAATGCAGTTCCAGAAAGTGAGCGGACTCAATGACGTGTTGAAAGACACAAGTGGTGGGGTCTCATGTATTGGTGCATAATTATGCGTGCTCAGCATCTATTATTGTTTTTCTGTTTTTGCTAATCCACACTGCTTACTTTGCTGGTCCCAGAAAGGTAGGAGTCCCCTTGATTCTTCCCACTCCAGTGACCTATGCAGAAATAGCTGTTGCAAAGAGACCAAAGCCATATGTGATTATCCCTACACCACTGACACATGTAAGGTCACGTATTTCTCTGACAAGTGTTCCTATGATTCCCCCGCAGGAACAACGTTTTTTTATATACTCCATGACCATTATATATGAGCTCATTTGGCAAGAAAGAGACCCAAGAGAAGTGCAAGGGAAGGTGATTATGAGTTAAATAATTATCTAGATAGTACAGCACATATGGGGAACACCATGTGGTATCAACATATGAAAGAGGAGGGAAAAAGGCCCTCTGAGGAGGATTTCTATGTTCGTGTTCACCTACCTTATGCTATGGGGAAGCCTAAGATATTTATAGCTATAGAAATAGTCATCCAGACAACTCATTGCCTGACTCACCTTGCACTGTGAAATAAAAGGGGTCACTTCCAGGGTCGAACAGCCTCCTTGGTATGGGTGACTGAATGCTCAGCTCCAGTAGAAGATGATTATGTTCAAGATTTGAAAACAAGCGAAAGAGCACACACCAGAGATCCTGTGATAAGATACTAACAGCCTGGAATGAAGGTAGAGGGAATCAGAGGGGAAATAAATAAGAGGTTCAATTGCCAAGGAAAGAATAATGATGAAATACAAAGATGCAAGGGTAGAGGCCAGATGCAGATCTGGGGAACTGTACGTTCTCCAGATGGATGGGAAGAAGGCATAGACGTATATAGAGCTGTGGCAGTAACAAGACATCACAAACCAGTTATAAATCATGTGGAAAAAGGATGCAAACCTCTCTGGCCGAAGCTTCCAAAGTTGTTGACATGGACCGAGGACAAAGGAGGCCCATTGCTTTGGCTAGTGCAGAGCAATGCTTCAGAAACAATGGCACAAGAAAAGTTGGAGAGAATCAGCAGTGCAGACACATCTTCAATGTACCAGGAATGAAGGATGGAACAGTACTGATAATGGACCACTACTGGGCCTGTGGTTACAGAGCATACATGAAGCTGCCGAGGGACTGGGGAGGACTATGTTCTATAATGATCGCTCATGTTCCAGCATTGGTGATTCTAAAGAGTGACCTGAACATTGGAGAATTTCCAAAAACAAATGCTCACTTGGGAAAGAGGAGGTCAGATGGATTCCTCAATCGAATAAAGAGGGAGAACTACTTCTCTGCTGAATCGATATACGCTTTTAATGACATTCTGTATGAACACGGGTTGTTCAGCCAGACTTCAGCGATATTCACAACAATCTTCATGCCAGGGATCCAGACGATGGCAAATACCAGATGGTTACAGATAACCAGATGGGAGCTCCTGCAGACGATCAACACTACCATAAAGGGATTCAATGCTATCAAAGGAAGAGCTGAGGGCATAAGACTGATGACTCTTTAGAACAGATATGTCCTGGATATGATTACAGCTATGGATGGATGTGTTTTTGCCAAAATCCGAGAATCATGTTGCGCATTCAGACCTTCTCATGATGAAGAAAATGGGACCTTGACAGAGCCCATAACAATTCTGACAAACTTGCATGTCAAGATGGAAGATGAAGCTGGTTTGCATCAGTCTTCTCATGGGTTCCACAATGGATGGCAAATATCTTCAAGTTCATTGGAGCCTTGTTGGTGATGATCATGTTTTGATTCTGTGTGATCAGAATAATAATCACACAGTGCAAGAAGACAGCAAAGAAAGCAACAGGGATGAAGATCATGATCAATGTGGAGTCAGGGTTTGAACCGAAAGAGCTGACAGATGAAGAAATCAGAGACTATGTAAAGGCTCGTAGTCATGCACCTGAGGGAACAAAGTTCCTGTATCTGAGAAACCCCCAGAAATATGTGGGAAGATGGATCTACTGCAGCCTAAATGGACAATGTAGTCTTATGACCTGGAGTGTTGATGAACATGTGAAATCAGCAGGATCTCTGAAAGAAGTAATAAAGATATGGACTCCGAAGAAGCATTTCTTCAGACGAGGATGTCTAGATGTGAAGACAGATGGGAGAGTGGTCGATAAATCAGAGGGGGGAGTGTAGAGGAGGAGCCAAGTACCTCTACCGGACGTCATGCCCCCATTCTGCCTATATGTTGGCAGCCGGAAATTGCGACATGTACAAAGCCAATAACGGTACCTATATCACGAAAAGCCTTGATACAAGGTATCCATTGAGAAAACCCTACAAAAATGTATCCACAAAGAAATTACAGTCTCCTCAAGGAGGTTTCCGGAAGAAGTATGAAGATGAGTGAAAGAGAAGACTGGTGACATCATATGAAGCAAAAATTACGCACCCAGAAGTGATGCCAATGAAGAAAGTATACAGACCTTTTAGAATCTGATGACGAAGTAGAGAATCATGAAACATTTTGGGAGCAAAATGAAGATTGCACGTGCAGAGAAGCACTGAAGAAAATGCAAAGTTGTTTTATAAATGTACAGATGCCGTAACGCTAGTAGACGAAGTAATTATAGGGCTGTCTATACGTAGTGAATAGACTGCAGGTGGTGCCGCCAATATATAAGTGTGTATAGAATCTGGATGTTCCACAACGCATTTTAGCAAACTTAGACCCTGTGAATGGAAGGGCTGAAAGTGTGGCACAGTAAAATAAAATAGCTGATGGCAAAGGAAGATTTGAGAAGGCTTTCGTGGTCCAGTGTCAAAAGATGGCGCTTCCAAGAACCTGGTTATCTACTCAAGAAGATACATTGAACGTGAGAAGCGAGCCGAGCTCCTGTTTGAGGTGTAATGGAAAAACACTAGAAGTGCCAGGTTTTATTCATTTAAAAGTATTAAAAACAATGAAGGAGCTCAAAACTTCGTCTCCAGTCACATGGTCAGATGGAAATAGACTTTGGTGCGAGCTATGAGACCAGAAGATAAGCCATGCTCTCACTCCTTTTTTTCTCAGTTACAGAGAGGGTTTGCAAGGCCGAGTTCAAAAAAATTAATTGAATGGCAGACCACAGGAGTGATGATGGATGTTGAGCTAATTGGGTGGCGAGGCGAGGCACGACCAAGCCAACCCCCCAGCACCTGGGATACCAGCTTGCATGCTGTTAGCAAATGGAATATTCCAGAAAGGTATAAGCATGCCAACCAATCATAGAGGGCCACGTAGCAAAGAGCCCTATAGTCTGAGAAGCCAATAGAACGATGTGTATTAATATGACACGGAAGATGACTTGCACTTGGGGTGGGCTTAACTGTGCACCTGACCTTAGAGATCCAATCACAGTCCCATATTCCATTGAAAGTATACTTAGATATTCTTCTTAAGCCTATCACAAACCCCTGCAGGTTTTCTAATTTTGCCACGTAGTATGACATCAGTGAAGAAACATTTTTAGCATAAAGTTGTGTTTTTCATGTGATGTTTTAAGACTCTTGAGAGAGAGAATACTTGTGTGGCGTCTGCTGATATCCCTGAGTCAGTCTGATTATTGATGTATGAGTAAGATCTGCATCCCATCCATCTCAGATACTGTTACCGTGTCTTAAAGGGCCTACGGGTTCACATCCCAGGAAGTGGATGTAGAGGCCAGCCTCCCAGGCAACGGTCAAAGCTCACAGCTGTCACCTGGGCTCTGAGTTCTCAGGTGGCTGGGGGCCGGACCATGTTTTAGATCCCATGTTTCTGGGCCAGTGCGGTCACATGCAGTGTAATATGAACAATACATTTGGGGATCAGAAAAGTCATGCAATACATTAAAACGCAACACGTGACATATATGACAAACAATGATGTTTGTGATGTCATCTTTGATGTCCTGGGTGTTAGTCTTAGCAATGCGCATAGATGGTGCGGGTTATGGTTGCTTAGCTTACCATAATGGGGGAATGAGCAGTGTTTTTTGGTTTCGCTGTGAAGTATAACATTCCTTTAACAACATTTTTTTACTGAATGTACATATATATATTTGGCAGGGAACGAAAACAAATGGACTAAACATGAGATGTCGTCAGTGATGTCATCAGTGACATTTGAGATGACATGTTTCATGGTCTGGGTGTTAGTGTTAGAAGTGAACAGGGGTGGTGGCAGGTTTGGGGGCTTAGGTTACCATAACTGTCGAATTTCAGGGGGTTTTCGGTTTTAATTTGAACCATAAAGGGGAGGTTTTTGGAAGGGCAACTTAACCATAACTTCCCCTCAACAAAGTTGTTTTTGTAGTCAATTGTACAGGTTTTTGGGAGGGCAACTTAACCATAACGTCCCCTCAACAAAGTTTTTTTTTGTAGTGAATTTTACAGGTATTTGGGAGGGCAACTTAACCATATCGTCCCCTTAACAAAGCTTTTTTTGGTGAATTGTACAGGTTTTTGGAAGGGAAACTTAATTATGACAGTGTGTCAATGAAGCTTTTGTGTGGAATATACTCTACGTACTTGATACACATTTAACATAGAACATGCAGAACCCCCTCCCTATTGATAATAGAAAGGGGTGGACTGAGTGCCTGTTTACGGATGGGGGCGGACAGGATCAACATTACCCAAAGAGGCAGTGGGTATCTGAAAAAATACTATTGTCTTACACAAAAAGTATACAACGTAGAAGAAGGACATAAAGATATTATAAGTAGTAATAAGTAAATATGGAAACCTGAAGATGTGAAAAGAAAAGGACACATTTAATAGGCATGTAGAATAAAATGGATGGTACCATAAAAAAAAGGATGCCTCCATCGTAAACACTTCACAGAAACTCGGCAACCTGGAACGACAGTGGACGGACGCAGTAGGAAGGATGGAGATTACATCAAAAGTGTGAGTGGAGGTCATTTTTTTGTATGTGTGTGTTTTTGTTTTGGTATGTGGTGCAGAAATAATAATTTCTTTCTGTTGTTTTGACTCAGAAACGGCTAGTACTTTGGAGTGGCTGGAGGAGCATTTTCCGCATGGGGAAATGTCTGAAGACAGCGACAATAATGGTACACATTGCTCTGCATATGCAAAATAATGACTAGTATTTTATAGGCATTTAACATATGTATATTTCTTTTTAACAGACCAGGAAAGAAAAGAAGAAAGGGCAACAAACGAGACAGAAGAAGATAGGATAAAAAGGATTGAGCATAAAATGGACATATTGAACAAGAATTTTAAAAGTTTACGGGAGTTTGTGGAGGACTGTGTGAGAGGAAAAGTTTGTTACCATTGCCCCACCTGTACCTGCCCTGCTTCTCCATTCCATAGTGAACCTTCCCCAAACCTGCAAGGGGAAATTAAACGTCTTGACAAAATATCCATCCCTTCTTCCCCTTCTTCCCCTCACAAATCTTCTCCTCATAACCATGTTGAATCCTAATTCCCTCATATTTGTGTCAGTGTCCGCTTCCCCTGCTATTTCTTTGGAGTGAAGTGTGTGTGTGTGTGTGTATGTGTTTGGAATGTTTTTGTACAGTAGTTGTAGTGAAAGAGTGTGAGTAAAACATTTTTTTTTTAAAAAGACGTAAAATGTTCACGACCAGCGAGCCTTTTCGATCTATCCATAAGGAATGGAATGTGGGTGCTGTAAAGGCAGTACACCGACCCTTACTAATTTCAAGTAAGATGGACTTGATGTTTGACCCCACCATCTGTTGAAGTTGTGCGTACATAAACAGCAGAAAGGGGCGTCCTAAGAACATTATACCTCGCCGTACCGCTTGTAAACGAGATGAAACATGTTCGTAGAACACAACCAGATGTCCGGAATGGCTGTAAACAAGCAAAATGGGAGTGTGTGAAGGACAATATACCTGTCCATATCGGCGCGCAGGCAAAATGGTGCCGTCCGTAGAACAGGCGTGGTGGCCGGCAAGTTCGTAGGCAAACAAAATGGAGTTGTCCTAAGGACACTGGAACAGAACTGTCGGTACAGTGAGCATATCATGTATGCACATGCGCAGTACAACCGTAAGTATAGTGAACATCGCGTGTGTCCCTAACTGTCCGTCTCACTTGTGTCGCACTTTGAATTAGTTTGAGAACCCGAACACTGTCCGTAGGACACTTGCGCGCATGTGCACATTTGGTACTCTGCATTTGCTGTCCATTTCTGGCGCGGATGTGTTCAGGACGTCATCATGTGATCGCACACGCACTGAGCATGTGGACTAATATGTGCAGTTTTATGTGCTTCCACAACAGTCCAAAAGAACTTGTTGACACAAGGCAAAGTATTGTAGAGAGTAAAAATATAATTTCACATATCCCAGACAATAGCTGACCTGAGGACTTGGTGTGTAAAATTTTTGTACCGCTTTGCAGTGATGAAGACGGTCACGAGGCACACCCCTCCACCACTAAAAATGACCACACCCCCGAGCACATCTTCATTGTCCTTCTAGCTATAGCAGATTGAGGTGTACTGCCTTTACTGCTGTAGTGACCAAAAGGAAAGTAATCGGTATGGCTTCCATGGCTGCTGTTGCTTCATTAGCCTCTGCAGCACCCCCAAACCCGCCACCACCACCACCTCCCCAAGGGCCTGCAGTGAGATAAATGGGTGAGGATGTAGAGAGCGAGGAAGAAGAGGAGGAAGAGAATGAAGTGGAGGAACTTGGCACTAGTAACACTTGCCGGGAGTCGTGGGTGTGGCGGTTGTTTTCAGTTTATGGGAACGTACCAAAAGCATGTGCAAACCTGGTGAAGTGTAACCAGTGCGAGGTGGTGCTGAGTCGCGGGAGACTTGATTCGTACAGCTTTGGTACGACAACCGTGAAGCGACACCTCACTTCATTCCACACTGCGGACATTCTCAAGGTGGTGCCATGTGAAGAGCGTAGTCAATTGAGTTCCTCCAAAGCATCCTCCGTGTTCGATCTACCCATCACAAGAGACACTCCTGTGGGGGGGTGCCTCCCTCCAGCTGCCTCACAAGGCATTCGCAATGCTGTTGACCCTTACCTTTCAAAGGTGGCAATAGTGTGTAAGTATTGTGATGCAGTACTCTGCAGGAGGAGAGTTTTCAAAGTGCTTTTGAGGCTACGGTCACAGATCACCAGAAGATCTGCTCCTTACCTAAATAAAGCTCACCCTATATCTTTCTCTGTTCACTTGCCCTTTCTTATCCCCGTGGCTGTTGTCCCTTCCTTACTCTCCTTTGGCCTCTTCTCCTAGTGTGTCGTGTGCTGTGAAGCAATAAACGTGAAAACAACAAAAAATACAGAAAAGGCTCTTTTCAGAGCCGTCTTTCTCAGTTTAAAGATAGAACTATGAAGTGACGGTCGTAGACCCCCGCGGAGTGGTGGAAAAGTTTGCGGACAGTCGTAGGGGAAAAAAGGGAGGGTGCAAGCGGAGCAAACAAAATGAAGTGTACTCTGGGAGTAAGTGGTCGCTCTGAAAAGAGCCTTTCGGTGGTGTGCTGTGTGGGTCAAAAACTGTGGATTGGAGAAAACGGATTATCAGATAGGTTAGTGTGAATTCAAAAGAGGTCACAATGCATTTTGCACATTGCAAAGAAAAATCTGATTGCCAGCATATGTGAGGTGGACTCCATCTCTGCGGAAAATGAAAGAGCTGCGAAACAAAATGTTTTCTTTGTGGAAGAAGGACATGCCAACATCTCTTAAAAAGGCACAAACAGCCTTATTCACATTGCGTCTCGCTTTCTCCATTTGTGGACCAAAAGCAGAAGAACGCAGCCATATTTGTCTTTGTGCAATACGGGAAAAAATTATTTGACAATTTGGAAACATGTCCATGAGCTTCGCAAGTCCTTCCTTCATTGCAAATTGCAAATAAATTCCAGAGGCATGGCCTAAACTGTTTAGTCCGCAATGAATGATAAGTATATCTGGAGGACACTCTGTCAGTAAAGTAACACAGAGAGGTAGCAAGTCCAGCCACCTCATGTCACGCACGCCATGCCAGTGCACTTCCACATGAGGAAATCCGAGATCTGCAGATAAAAAGCAGCTTTCTGCATGCACCTTCAACCAATGTATCCATGAGTCTCCCAAAATCCAGACAATCTGTTTTCGAGCATGGAAAGCCATGGCTGTGTGGTCTCCTGTCAGGGAGAAGACGGTGCTTACTAAAGTGCGCCGTTCAGAACACACCTACTGAACTTTAAGGACCAATCCCTAGCTCTGCTCATTCTCATTTGCATGTGTCTCCACCCCCGTTGGTGATATGCGCTGGCTGCAAAGTACCGCCAAGTTCGCGGACATGTATAGGATCAGAGCGTGACAACAGTACATTAAAGTGTTATTCCCCTTTTTCCCCTTTAAGGTGGGCTCTGAAAAGAGCCGTTTTTTTTTTTTTTTGGCCAGATACCGTACAGACATCTGTCATTTTATTTATTTTTTTATATTTTTTGCCCTTGCTTTACTCCTACAACCATTACAGAACCTTTTCTAAAGCAAGCCTTACGTTCCAGAAGAACATTGCATTTCCCAAAGAAGGTAGCGCAACACCATCTGCTTCAAAATAATCCTCATTGCTTGAAGCAATGTTATTGTGGCTGCAGAAAAACATACCAGCTCGTAACATGAATGCACACATGCCGCAATTGATGACACACCCCCCAATACTTTGATCTGGACAGAAAACAGAATTGTTGTCCCATTTTACTCTAGGGAGTAAAGCAGAAAGGAAGATGGTCATGAGTGCTTCAACCAGCTGTGCCAAATCTGCCAACAAAGTATGTGAACTCACGTATCCCAAATGCGAAGCACCGTAGTGCAAAATTACCACATGAGGAGTGGTCATTGTATGCATGTCTCTGCAAACTTGGAGAATTGCCGCAGCATTGGCATCAATGTCAGCACTCCACACCACCTGCACTCCTCTCACATCAAAATGGTGTGCCACATGCCTACTCTCAGCATAGTGTTATAAGCCATGCACAAAAATGTCTCCAAGCACCAATACCCTAACCCTCTCCACCTCTCCCATCTTCAGTGTTTGCTGTAGAAACCCGTATGTGACACGCCCTACCTGCGGACAAGAATTGCCTACGTGGGGCACGTAACTCTTACCCACTCCTTCCACCCTTTCCACAGCAGTAGCAAGTCAAGTCCCTCATTGGACACAACTAAGCAGTCACACAACTATCCACCAATCACTTTGAACATCGCTAATTCTAACTCCGTCATCAACATTGCACACTTCAAAATTACCGTCGATGATTCTGAATGGAAGTCGCATATCATTGCAAAGCACCTACTTCACAAGCTACTGTGCAAGTATTGCAAATTTCTAAGTACAGCTCCATGAATGCGCACATGCATGAGTATAGAATACAGGTATGTATATTGTAATCAGAGAACATGTGCAACCCTTATGATTTAATTTAGACAAAATTAATGCGGCTAAATGTGCATAGGCAATACATACCAACACTCCCCCTTTTAAGTGCAAGATGTCCGATTTATCATTGACAAACAGCACGACTGCTTACTGTCTTCCGCATTACCTATACATATGTTGCAAGCATGCCTATTTAGGGCGGAACTCAATTTTGTATGTGAAAATGTCAGAGTTGTGTACTGTGTACAGGCTACAGTAATGCTACTTGCAATGTAATCGTATGAGAAAAGTAAGCGCTCTCGATTGCTGTGGTGACCTCTCCCTCTGAGGGTCTCCCGATTTCTCGGCATCGTGCTTTTAATTTGCAAGTAGAACATTTTTCCCCATCTACTACTGTGCCCTATCGCTTACAAACCTCTCTCCTATACATAGTACATTGTGTAAAAAACAAGGCATTTACATAAACTTAAAATTGTTAGCAATTTTGAAGGACTTTCAAGTACCATTTTGTAAATACCATGCAAAGACTGCACAGAGTGAAGTGAAATGCACATATGCACTAGGTTGAAATATGAAAGTAGAATGTTGTGACGAAAGAAGCACAATTAATGTGTGCAGTATCATCACTGCTGTAAACACACAAAGTAATTGATTTTGTTTTTTTGCACCGCAGTGAAGACTACTCTCCTGAGAATCAACAGCATCTACACTGCAGACGACATATCCGAAGAAACCTGGTTATTTTGCAAAAAAAAGTAAGTACAGTACTACCTTTGTATTGTAACTACTCCTCAAATAGGCTGTGTGGGTTATTTGTTCATTTTGGGCGCCAAAGCAAACATTGATTTCTAAACCATTCTACCTACAAATATCCATTTATTGAACAAAGAATAACAGGTAGAATGGACACAAATCCCTGTGTGTTTGGAACTCAAATAACATACGTAATCCTTAGAAGGTTAGATTTAGAAAAGAAGTTGCTGTTGCAAGTTTATGGCAATTTGTTTATTAACAATGGTTCTCGTCACAAGTAGCCCACTTTGTACTCTCATCTGAAGCACATTGTAGTAGTATACAAACAATAAAGTAGCCTTACAAAAGCATTGCAAGAGTCCAATGCACATCGACACACCATGACAAAGAGCTTCCCCATCAGACTCATGCACACATGCACACAGACAACAGACACCAAAGAATGCCTACCAAAAAGCAACTTGGTAGAAAGGAACGCAAAAGTAGAGCAAATAGAAATAAAAGTGCCCAATGTAAGCGTCCACCTGTTGTAGAGTTTGTAGAGAATGTTGGAACAAACCAGCTAATGCAGTTGGTTAGCAAAACAAAGGAAGTCTCAACTACCGAAACCTTACCTCCTCCATCAAAATGTGTCACAAAACACAAAAATGATGTCAAAAAAACGACTACCAGTACAGCTAACAATGCTCCTAATAATCCTGATAGTGTAACAAGAATGCACAGTGAAAAAAGTATTTTATCAAAAATGTTTCGTCACAGAGTCCTTCAGAATCTACTAAGAAGAGGACCGAAATCATCCTCACCCCTTAAAACCTACCGTACAAAGTTAATCCTACAAGCTCTCATGGACAGTGCAATCCTTCTCAAAAGGAAGTTGTTTATATTAGGTGTTAAATAGGATGAAATCACTAACATAACTAAGTACTAAACTACAAAAGAAACTCAGAAATAAACAGAATGTGAACAAAAATAATTTCTTACATGTTTGTGGTGGTGAATGGAGTCACATAACAACCACAGAACCATATATTAATGAAGAAGCATACAAACAAAATCAAACAAACACAATTGCCATCCATAGCAGTGGACAAGGGTATGAGAAAATCAATACTACCATCATCGAACAAGAAACACTGCTTACAAATGTATTCCCTGAAAAATTACCTCTCGATTCAGCAGAACCACACCGTCCAGTATACAAATGGCTGTGCACATCAATGTGTACCATTCCAAACAAAGCGTTAAAATCTTTACGTCAGTTCCTCAATCAATATGTAAAAGGTAAAGACAAAAGTAAAATGAAAGTGCTGCAAAATATGAATATTTGTCCAGTGTGGAAATACACTGGACTAAAAGGACATTCATTAGCCTGCATTTCTGGACCTATTTGCAAAAGCATCTTCCATGATATCAAAAGGATATCAATACATCATTCCAATGTAAGAAATCTAGTGTATAAAATATACTATGCAAAAAGTCCAGCTTCAGAATTAGGCAACTTAAATACCACTCTTCTGCATGGTACACCCAAATACTTACAAGATGAAATTGACCGTATTCAAAATGCAACAGTTTTAGAACATAGTAGCAACAATTTTGCACATAGCAACCTTCTATTATACACATACAGAAAAGAAATAGTAAAATTTAAAAGGTCATCGGCTGAAGTATCAAACCATGTGTGTGTGTGTTGCCACATAATGTTTTACAAATGAACACAGAAAATGGGAAAATAGCATACAAAATAGAAGACAATGAAGATTCTAAATGGTTTGATTTAGCTCTCTACCTTTTAGCAGAAAACAAATATGAACTAACTGAATGCCTAATATGTTGCAGTTACTGTACTACAAAATTAGACAACAACCACACTCCTTTACATGTTATTACAAATAATTTGGAATTGTTTCCATTACCAAAAATCCTGCAACAGCTCAATTTGTATGAGAGCATAATAATTCAAAAAGTTCACCCATTTCAAGCAATTATACGCCTTCATCCAAAAACAGCAAAATTACCTTCCTCTAAATTGGTGAAAGGCATTTGTGGAAAAGTAGTTTATTTGCCATTAGATCTAACAGAAAATGTACACACTCTAGGAGTGGACCGTTCAATAGAGCATTCTTTAATAGTCTTGGTAAATGGAGTACTAACAAAGGACAAAGAAATTTGGGAACAATTAGTGGACTTACACAAAGTTAGACAAGCATTGCAATATCTAAAAGACAATAATGAGTACTACAAGGAAATAAATATTGATGAAAGCTTAAGGTAAACAACTGAAATAATTCAAGAGCCATCAGAAACTGGACAATTCGAACTTCTGGATCCTCCTACAGTATCCACTCTTTTGGACCATTACACAATTCATCCATTGCATTCCAATGAAAGCATAGATGATGCACTAGAAACTTACCAAATGCGACAAACCAAAGGGTCACCAATGACTATATGGGGAAAAAGTATAGAAGCACGTGCTTTTCCACTGCTATTTCCTACTGGCAAAGGTGGAAGATACGATGATAGACTCACTCAGATTGGGGCATCAGAATACCGTTCATTATGAATGTATTTGCAAGATCCCAGATTTAGACAAAATGTGGAATACATATTCCACCTACTCTTTGAAAGTGAATTAGCAACACTATGTTACGGAGTTGCACACATTCTTAAATCTGGTACCCACTTTCAAAATATGTCATCTATGCAGTTAATACAAAAAGTACAGGAAAAAGATGAGGTTTTACAATCAAGTATAACAAATTTGTTTGCAAACATGCGTGGTACAAAGGAATGCGGGTTCCGACGGCATGGAGAAGTGCGTTGTATGATCAGAAACCTTGGACCACCGACTTGGTTTGTTGCGCTAAGTTGTGCTGAATACGCATGGGAAGATTTACATGAGTTCCTACGCATAGCAAACAGCAACAAAAACAACATAGATATATTAACACCTGGAGAACTTTGCTCTCTAGATCCAGTTAATGTGTCAAGATATTTCCATAATCTTTTCATTGCCATGCTAGACTTTATTTGCAATAAAACTGTTCCTCCCCTTGGAGAAGTGCAACACTTCTTTTGGAGAAAAGAATATCAAGCGAGAGGAGCACCACATATTCACATGCTGTTATGGATCAAAGGTGCACCGAAATTTGGTCACGACAGTGACAGCACTGTATTGCAGTTTATCCAAAAATATGTCATTTGTGAAATCCCTTCTCAACAGACACATAGTGAGCTGCATGGGCAGATTTTACAATTTCAAAGACACAAATGTGGCAAATATTGTTGCCGCAAATACAAAAACAAATGGTAAATACTACACCAAATGCCGCTTTGGTTTCCCTAGACCAGTTACAGAAATAGGTGAAGTAAACAACTTCATGTCTTCAGTTCGACATAGTGTTAAACGTTAATCACCTAAGAACATGGATTACATAAAAAGAAGGGAAGAATCAAAATATATCAATGATTACAATGCAATCATTGCCCTCTTATGGAATGCAAACATAGATGTGCAATACATTGCAGACAATTCAACTGCTGTTGCACGATATGTTACAGCCTACTTAACAAAAGCAGAAAAAACAGAGCTTCAAGACCTCTGGGATGACCTAGCATCAGACAAAACATTATCACAGAAATTGTACAGCCTAGGCATGAACAATGATCTCTCATAGAGAATGTGGTGCCTATGAAGCAGCAGATAGTTCAACCAGTACTGCTTTGTATGGAAAATCAGACAACATATTATAGCTCAGTCTTGGTCCTGCAAAATCTAGAAAAAGAGTGCTAAAATCATATGAGGACATAGAAACAATTGCCAAAAATGATCCCAACAGCCAAGACATTCTAAAAAACTATTTACGGGACACATACTATCCGAACAGGAGTAGCACTCTGGAAAGCATGTGTCTATACCACATAGCTCAAAACTTTGCATACAAAAATAATGTAAAACCCGATGAAAGCAAACATAGATATAGAGTGACCGATTGTGAAGGGAGCTTAGTGAAACTTACAAAATGAAGCTTAATTAATCATGTAAAATTGTCATTAAAAACTCCTCAACAGAGAGAACTATATTACATGTCTCTGTTACAACTTTCCAAACCATGGAGAAAAGAGGAAGACCTACTAGATAACTATGACTGCTATGACGATGCTTTCAAAGCAAATGAAAGCGCTATCACCGATGTGAACTTTACACAGTACAAAACAATGTTACACAATGAGCAGCAACAGTTAGAAGAACTTCAGGCCCAACTATATAAGGACCCTTCCGACAGTAGTCAACCTTCTGTAACAGGAAGTCAAGAACCACTAGGACAACCACTAATAGCAAATGAGGCTGAAGTAGCTATGGCAGAAGTAGAAAACACCATGTATCAGTATCAAGAAGATACAGAAGACTTAACTGTACAACAAGCAAAACTTAACAACGATCAGCGTATCATTTTTGAAGACGTAACAAAACAAATTGTACATGGTGTACAACAAGAAAATAAAGAATGCACGTGCCAAAATTACAAACCTATACTGCTGTACGTCAGTGGTGAAGCTGGATCAGGGAAAACATTCTTAATCAAAATCATCAGCAAGTTCCTTCAACAATTGACAAACAACAAACTGTCAGCTGTTGTAATGGCCCCCGCAGGTTAAGCTGCCTACAACATAGGCGGTGTCACTTTACAACGATGACTACTGCTTCCAGTAGAGCATCAAAATAAATTAGACTACTACAAACTTTCTGCAGAAGCTGCAATGGAATTACGCAGAGTATTGAAACAAATGAAAATGCTACTAATAGAAGAAGTGAGCATGGTCTCCAACCCAATGTTGGCTTTGATTCATCTCAGATTGCAAGAAGTACTTAAAAGTAACAACGAAGAACTCTTTGCAGGGAAACACATTATCGTTTTCGGAGATCTTCTACAATTGACACCAGTGAAAGGTGAACCGATTTTTAAAACCTTAGGCCACAAACTCTGCCGGAAAACTGTTAGTAGCATAGGTAATGTTAACCTTTGGCAACATTTCCAATATAGAGAATTAACTGAGAACATGTGGCAATCTGCAGATCTCACTAAAGTTTCATCAATTACCGCAAACATAGAAGAACCTATTAGGGAATGTAAACCAGGGACGTCGGCAAAGAAGCAACAGAAATTCCAACAAAATGCACTCAGATACAGAACTTGCTGGACCATTCAAATTTGCAAATGAAAGTGGGGTAAGTTGCTATGCAAATGTAGCAATTAATATTCTTTTTCAATTGCCCCCAATTGTTAACAATATTTACCTGCACAGTACAGACAAATTGTGTTTGCAAATGTTAGTGCTGCATAGAAATGCAACAAGCAATCCTGACAACACATACAGTGTTCATGGAGTAAGGCAACAATTGGACGACTGTGCTGGAATGGTGAGATTCACTATGAGCTCACAAGAAGATCCACAAGAATTTCTAATGTACACACTATTAGTATTGGAAAACAAAAGCATACCTGTGAATGAAATCTTCCAGATTTCGTACATGTGGAAACATACATGCACTCTCTGTAGCAAAGTGATACAGGAAGAAATCCCAAATGAGCGATTTGTGTATGTTTCCATACCAAATTGTGAGAGCATTCCATTTCAGCAACTTGTACAAAATTCAAACCATGGCAGATTATGTACTATTTGCAATTCAGACAATCGTTCCACCTTACTGATACAATCACATAGTGCCTACATAATACTTATGCTTCTACGTTATATTGCAGATGGCACCAAAAACAACTGCAAACTGACTGGATTCACAGACCGTCAAGTGACACTTGGAAAGAAAACCTTTACAACAGTACGTATAATCTACCATGCAGGAGCTACAACCAATGCAGGTCACTACACTGCATACATTAAAAAGAATTGTGGATGGTTCAAATGTAATGATAGCACCATTACTCTAAAGCAAATATTGCCAGCTAATCTTGCAAATGCATATTTAATGTTCTTAAAGCCAAAATGTATGAAATAATGTGTACTTCAAGATTAAAAAAAAAATATATGTGAAAGACTACAAACAGTTAGAATACGCCAACGGGTATCTAACTACCCAAGAGGATGTAAGAATGACACAAATAAATGAATATCACAGATCGTTGGGAACAAATGCACAGGTAGAATACGCCTACAGGTATCAAACTGTTGTTAAAAATCAGCAGGAAGGCAACAAACATAACATTAATGGGAAAGATGAAGGAAACAGGATATAACAACAACACAAATGAATGAATATCACAAAGCTATAGGAACAAATGCACAGTTAGAATACGCCTACAGGTATCTAATTGTTGGTAAAAATCGGCAGTAAGGCAACAAACATAACATTAATCAGAAAGATGAACAAAATACTCAAAGGAAACAAGGAAGTAGTTAGTACCATAGTAAATGAAGTTTTTTTTTTAATCCGACAAGGATTTTTTTTCCCCAGACCCAAGGATTAGAAAAGCAAACACAGAAACTGAGCACAATGCACAGTACACTGGTTTGTAAACTAAATATGAGGGTAAAAAAAAAAGGTAAACTGTCTATCAAGCAATGTAGTACATTTTCCAAAAATGCAAAAACTGACATACCTGTTTCTTTTATCACAGATATTCACTTGTAACTCCACTGCTTATGACTTCAGTCATGGGTGCATGGCCTTTGGGCATGCAGTCAAAAGTCTGGGTCCTGGCTAGATACACCACAGCATATCGGAACCATTGTGCCTTGTCATTTTACTATGTACAAACTTGGTTTTGGGAGCATGTCCTTTGGCCATGCTCCCAACACGCTACACCCTCCCCACAACCATCTTAATGATGTTGCATAGTACAAGTATACCAATAGCTGTGAAATGGTGCAGTAGTTTGTAGCCACAGGCTACAGAGGTGAGTTTGAGGCCATAGCATTATGAATGTATGGGTACACAGTATTTAAAATGCATAGTTACTTACAACTGCAGTGCTTATTACTTTGTTCAAATACTCTGCATCCTGGCCACTACTACCACACCATATGACATCCATTGTGGCATATAAGTACACTACGAACAAATGTACTTTTGGGGACATGGCCTTCAGCCATGCACCCATGATTGAAGACCCTCCCCACAGCTGCCAGAGTGATGCACTACCACACCATATCGTACCCATTGTGCCTTGTAAGTACATTACATATAACTGTGCTGTTGGGTGCATGGCCTAAAATTGTAGGTGTATGGCCATACATTTCAATATATGGTTGTGAAGTGTCTTATAACTCCATTGCTTACAAGTTTCCTGTTGGGTGCATGCTTGGGTGTATGGCATACAGCCTGCAACCATGCACCCAAAACTACACATCTTGTCCACAACCACCACACTACTTGAAACCCATGTGGGCTTGTAAGTGAAGAGGTTATAGCTTTGTTGTTGGGGGCATGGCCTTCAGCCTTGCACCCAAGAGTACACACACTCCCCACAACCAGGCAATCGATAAGCATTAGTAAGGAGGTATCCATGGGTGTGACATGCTGAAGTGTTGTGGCCAGGGCCTAGAGTTTTGGAAGTAAGGCCTTCGTCTTTGGCCGACAGCCATGCATCCAAGACTCTAGTCCCTGGCCACAACCACCGTAGCATGTGCCACCCATGGCGGCATACTGATGAATACAATAACCATAGGAAAAAGTATTGCAATTCCGGCATGGTGTCAATTTCAATGTTCCCTAACACCACACGTATCCTTACAACTGTTACAAGTTCCCCGTGCACTCCACCGACTGAAATACTGCCCTTATCGGACCCCTCATTTTCTGTGCGTACAAGGAGGCCATAGAAAATACATCATGAAAAAGGTATAAGTGTGTTATTGGGCGCATGGCCTTCGGCCATGCACCCAAGACTACAGAGTCTCCCCACAACCACCTCAGTGGTGTGTGGTAGTGGGTTTTTTTCTATAGGTGTGGTATCCTTCAGTGCTTCTGGCCAGAGGCTTCACTCCTAGCTGTATGTCCATAGATCTTACATGGGATGGGTGTGCAGTGGCTTCCACGTCTAGTACTTATAACTTTGTTCTTGGGTGCATGGCCTTTGCCCATGCACCCAAGACTGCACGCACCCCCCACAACTTGCCAATCGAAACGCAATACTACGGGTGTTTCCATGGGTGTGACATGCTGCGGTGTTTGTGGCCAGGGCCTACAGTCTTTAGAGTAAGGCCTTCGGCCTTCGGCCGACGACCATGCATCCAAGACTCTAGGCCCTAGCCAAAACCACTGTAGCATGTGACACCCATGGCGGCGTACTAATGAATATAATGATAGCCATCGGGAAAAGTAATGCAATCACGGCATGTTGTCAATTTCAATGTTGGCTACCACTACGCGTGTGCTTTCAACAGTTAGAAGTTTCCTGTTCACTGCATGGACTGAACTGCTATCGTTATTACACCCTGCATTTTCTCTGCGTACAAGCTGTCCATGGAAAGTACATCATGAAGACCGACCCCCAGAACAAATGCATTGATCACCCATGACTTACTGTCTGAACCTTTCCCAACGGTCTGTGACACAGCAAAAGAGTTTTATAAATAGAGCATATGTACGCTGGTTGTTACTCCGCTTTTGGCAGATCCAAGATGTCGGGCGCATCCAAACAATCTGACGCAGAACACATCTCAGAGCAGCCAATGGGCAGAGAAGTCGCGTGTCAGTGGTCATAACGCCAGCCCCTTAGCCAATCGGTATCTTGTCCGTGGACCGAACAGGGAAGTGTGACCGCGAAGCGGACATAGATATCACTCTTTTTCAGACCTACTTTTTGATAATTTTAAAGAAAAGTACTCCACGGAAGGTCACCAAATTTACAAAAGCATGCTTTCTGGACCAATCCCCTGTACCTGCCGCAGATTTCGTGAAAATTCGTCCAGCGGTTTGAACTGTAGCCGTGCACAAAGTTTTTCCCCATTCAGTCTATGGGAAAAAAGACGTTTTGGGACCCCCCCTATAACTTTTGCCCCCCTGGATCAAACATCTCCAAACTTTGCAGAAAAATCCAGAGTGGCCCATATACATTCTTTTGCAAAGTTTGGTGATGATTTATCCAGGGGGAGAAAAGTTATAAGCCACCCAAAAAGTGCTCTTCCTATGGAAACAGCAACTTAACCATAACTACACGGCCACTACCGTGGCCATGTAATATATATATATATATAGTGTAATATAGTGTTTACCTTAGTTACACTTTTACTGTTTTCACTTTGGTATCACAGTATTTGTATTGTTTGGGAGTGTGAGACTACCGCTTTATTATTAGCGGTTTCGGGAGGAAGCAGCTCTGCTTCCGACAGAGTTTCATGATTTATCCAAACCCGAAGCACGTGGGCCTGCTGGACGCTTAGCTTCAGGCCCGGCGCGCGTCAGCCTTTTAGTGCCGGTCGGCCCGCCCTCTCCTTTCTGCCAAGTGAAGCAGCAGCGTGGCATTTTTAGACCTACACGCGCGGGTCTGTCACAAGCTTCGCTTCAGACCCGGCGCGTGTAGGTCTTTCCCATATTTACGAGAGCTTGCGCCCGGGACAGAGCGCTGCAGGGGAGCTTGTGCGGGTGAAGCTCACTGCGATTTGGTAGCAGAGAGGGAAGACTGTCAGTGGTTTGCGAGACCCACCCCCCCGCGCTGCGTTCACACTGAGGCAGGTCTGAGATAAGGGGAACCCATAGCTCAACAGATAGAGCTTGGGTCCTTTAGTACCAACACACATGGTTCAAGCAAATATTTATGTTAATTTTTATATTTTAAAAAAATATGGTAAAATATCTGAAAAATATTTTGGGGCACATATATATGTATTTTTTATGTTATATGACAAATGAGCACTGGTGTGTCTCCCTCCCTGTCCATCCTGCTTGCCTTTGCATTTGCTTCAGGGGTTTTGCGCAGGGGGGGGCGTCCCCATCAATGTGGTATAGCCGATATGCTAACTCAGTGGGTTGAGCGCTTGCTGCTGCATTGTGGGTGTGATCTGCAGGTTCTTGTTTTGGCAAGGCCATCTCAGCCTTTCATCCTTCTTAGGTCGCCGAATGAGTACCAACGCAGTTTGGGTGATATTGTTTTTATTTTAGTTCTATAAAAAAGAGCTTAAGCGTAAGTGCCATACAATAACATATCTTCAGTTTTCTCTGGCACAGCTGATTAGCCTTACTAGAGGCGTACATTGGCCTGCTCGTCTTCTTTCATTGATTTGCAAGGTTTCCCCCCCGTTTGCTGCTAGATGCCACACCCTGCTAGGCTGAGCAGCTTTGATGTGCACTTGCACAGTGTGTTTTCCCTCTGTTACGGCAAGAATATAGCCATGGGTAAAGAGCATTAACCCTTACCTGCTAGGTTTGCAGTTACATTGAGTACAGTTAAAAGAATTACATTTATTTCCTTCTAAGAAAAGCAGAGATAGAAGGTTTTTATGGGATTTTTAGGGGAATAATCCCTGCCTATCCAGCCAGTAGTACTGCAGATAGTCCTCATTGGACTCTGTGGGGTCGAATTTTACTTCTTCGCTACACTCAGTTTTTTAATAAGCCTTTTTAACGAGATCCCTCATTTTCATCTTTCCTTTAAAGGGTTTTTTTTCTTGGGATCTAGCTCCCTGTAGGTGCATTAGTTTTTCAATCATGTACAGGACAACTCAGTCCGCCCCTTTTTCCCCTTATATTACCATTCCCCTTCCCTGGTAAGGAGTTAAAAACATGAGTTGGAGGAGTTCCAGTCCCACTATGGTCCTCTTTGGGTCTGATAACGGCATCCCACAGTTCCTGTTTCCTTTACAGAAGGCCCAGACGCTCGGGCTTGCCTACAGAAAGGTGCAAGAGAAACTTATATCTCCCATTTTCCTCCATAAAAGGGGTCAGTTCTAGTTGCAAAAAGGGGTACATTATTAATCTCTTCCTTCTTGAGGTGGCCCTTATTTTAGGTTTAGACTATTTCATGGTATAGAAATTGTTGTTTCTCTGCCATTGCAGTTCTTAATATCTACTTGTCAAAAATCAGATCAATGCTCCTCTATGCTGTTGAAATATGGGGCCACAAGTTTGTCAAACGTGGCGTGGTTTTTGAATCCAAACTTTTAAGAAAACTCTTGCGTCTACCCCGAAATGTGAGTGTTGAATACCTATACTTGGAATTTAACATCAGAAGTTATTTGTATGCATATATTTGTCAATGCGTTTTGTCGTATGAGAAAGCTGTGACACTTTCCACTAATACAATTTTTGTCCCATATGTCAAAGCCTACCTTAGTCTTGAAGGGAATGTGCTGATTGGTACAATTGGTATTATCCAAAGGCTCCATCGCATATGGTCTAATGGGTCTGTCCCAGGAACTATGTCTCTACTTGCCTTCAAAATGAGACTTAAGAAAAAAGTCCATGATTACTGCCATGAACTTAATACGGTAAATTTAGCATGTAAAAGGTTCAGTGGCTGGTTTTTAGATGAGTATTTGAGTAGAGTTTCGTCTCCTCAATACATTATAGCCTATCCAAACACAGGTACTTTTCGCACTTACCTTATGATGAAATTTAACTCGACTGTTGCATTAGAGACAAATTGTGTCAAAATGGGGTCTCCACCAACGTCAAAGTATTGTCGTCTATGTGGAGTAAATGTTGTTGAGTCCCTTCACCATCTCATTATGTGTTGTGAAAGCTTAAATGAACTACGAACCACGTGTTTTAAATCCTATAATAATGGCATTGTGTTGACTGACATATCTGATCAATGGATGCTTTTTATGAGAGGAAATGATATTAATCTGATATATTTTATTGTTGTTTTTTATCTGAAGATTGTGGCAATTTTAAAATGTATTGTATAGGATATATTGGAAATGCAATATGTTTTTAGATTTTGTGTGTATATGTTGTCTGTTTATGTGTTATACAAAGCCTATTGGCTAGATGTATATCTAATTAATAAATAAATAAATAAAATAAATTTCATGGTATACATTGGGTCCCAAACAAAGGGACAGACCCCATTAAAGTTCCTTGAAGAGTTCTGAAGGCAAGTGGTTGCATGTGTTCAGTTCGGTCGCCCAGACTGTGAACTGGCTGATTGCCTGTTGATGCGCACATTATGTGGGGCTGGTTTTTTGGGAACAGTTTGTCTGCTCGGCATTACTAACGTCTGCATTTTTGTACCGAATGGTGTAAGATCCTTCTCATGTGGCTTCATCACAAATTGTCATTTGGCAAGGCTTCTATTAAGTTCTTTGCCCCTCAAAAGAATGGAGCCCGCTCCTTAGCTGTTTTTCTGCTAGGGTTCTACCCATCCCCGACAAGGCGCATCAAGAGTTGGGCACAATTATTCCTCTGCTCGAGGGGCACAAACACAGTTTTATCCTTGAAGAAGTTTTACTCCATTGGAGGTAGTGCTGGCAGGGGTGCTGCTAGAGTTAGGATACCTCCAGTAATGCCTCATGTACTTGTCGTTTTCTATTACCAGGGGTATAGGAAGAAGGCTGGCCAGGTTTTTTTTGTCTAAAGCAATACGAGGTGTTTACCTAAGATCCTTGGAGGTTGCATTAAGTAAGGGTAGTTCATTTTGAGTATTTTCTCTCTTTTTTGTTCGTTACTTCCTTGCCTCTTCCCCTAGTGTCCAATAGGGTGAAGCTGGATTGGATAATGGTGGAGATCAGTGTCTTCCTTTTTGAAGGTTTGGTGGTACCAGCACCCTTCAGATTTTCAATTTCTGAGCATGATAGCTCTGGTCCCATTACCTGAAGGGGATTTCTTTTTACCCAGTTATTAACTTGTAGGTCATTACAACTATTAGTAGTATATTATCTCTTCAAAATGGGTGCTTCCAGTTTTTTCCTCATGAAGAGTTTCTTCAGCCCTCCGTGGAGCTCGCACTTGTCAATGCATGGAGTGTCAACGGTGTCCTTTTTTCTACACTCAAGGGTGTATTTGTTATAAATACAAGGGATTAAAGCTCCATTTTGGTAGCCTTCTGAATGCAGGTTTTCCTATATAAAGAAGTAATAATTCTTTCCCCTTGAAAGGGAGGGTTTCCCTCAGATAGCTAACCTGAGCCAAACATCTTCGTAAGTATCTGGCTTCCTCGCAGTTAGGGTCTGCTCCCTGAGTTCAGGTTGGATCTCCTTTAGTGGATCAAGCCCATGAGTGCCTAGTACACTTTCCATTCTGTCTCTGGGTTTTTCTTTCGAGAGTGAGATGCCAGCAGACTGGGCTTGGAGGAGGACAAGATAAGACAAGTTTCCACAGGCAGAGGAGGTCCTCTCTAGCGAAGTGACTGAGTGTCAACCATCTGGAGCTATTATCAAGCTCTCTTGCAGTCAAGTGCCTTCTATCTTTGGGGTTCCGAATAAATGTTTTCTCTTTTCCTTGTGACTCATATGCTGAGTTCTCCGGCTTTACAGTTAGAGTTTGGATCACAGACCACTGGAATCGGCATTGGATGTTGCTTGTCTCTCCCCTTTCCACCTGTAGCCTCTCTCTGCCTGTCAGGTTTGGCTTACAAGCTGGTCCTTCTGGGATTCTCTCCCTTATTTATTTGAACATTTCACCTTTTTCCTGGTGCTTCTGTGGGCTTTCACAGGACTCTGTGTCATCAAGGATTTCGGGGCAGCTGCTGATAACTCGGGTTTCTTTCAGCTTGGATCAACTGGGATTAGTTGGTGTGTGGCTCAACTTTCAGTTTCGTTTCTCCCTTACTGTAGAGATAGTTATCTTCTGGCGGAATTGTTTTTAGTAGGGCAATATTACATGTTGATGATTTAACATAACTGCCACTATCGCAACGGGACAGGTTGTCATTTAGGGTGAAGACAGTGGATAGGCGCTCCTGGTGCGCAGGGCCTTCAAGTTCATTTGCATTAAGGTCCCACCTAAGTTAGGTGGATGTTTTATTCTATGGGATGCTTATATTGTGTTAGATGGTCAGTTTCTTGTCCTGTCTAATGAAGGTTTATCTTTGCTACAACTGTTTTCCAAGTTATCCATGTTTGACTTCTTCATGTTCTTCCTGTTAAGGAGTTTTTCTGGTATCAGAGCATGGGATATGGGAAATGAAAGGTTCACTCCTCAGGGGTTCATTTTCTTTATTGCCAGGGGTTGTGAGTAGTTGGTCTCCTCCATTTCTTATACAGGTTTTTCCAGAAGATTGTTATGATGTATGACTAAGTATTTAAAATGTTTTGAGTTCAAGAGGAGAGGTTTTTTGGCCTTCTTATACCTCTCAGCTGCTTTCTTATGGGAACCTTTTGTGGGTTTCCCTGCCCCCTTTTTGAACAGATAGATTAAGTAAGTGATGAGGAAAGGGGGAGTTGAATTCTCCTTTGGTTTTTTCAGTTAAGGAGCTATGGAGTTACAACATTCTCCCGGGGTTTCCCTGGGGAAAAAATTATCAAAGCAGCTGATTGGTCAAGAGGATTGTCATTTAAGAGCATTTTGTTTGATCACAAGCGTATTAATCATGATGAGGTTGATGTGAAGCCTCCTGTCATGCCATAGAATGGCTAATCCCCCTCACTAACGTGAGAGGGGGTTTAGATTTTATTAAAGACAGGAGATGAGTACTATCCCACCCACCCACCCTCTTTTCTGTTTTTTTAATAAACCCACCCACCCTGTTCTGGTTCATATTGTTCCAGCTTTCTGGTGAGAGGTCCTATCCAGAAGAATTTGTCTCAGTGTCCGGTTGCGGAGAAGTTGAGATCCCTCCAGTTTCTCTGGACACTTTTACTCTGTGCTTCGCAATTGGATCATTGCAGTGGATGTCTGGTGCAAGACAGCTGCAGAAAGAGGAGTTGGGATTAAAGTAAAGGACATATATAGAGGAGGGTCCCTGCCCATTGGTCACCTGCAGGGCATGACCTATCCTCCATGTTGTATTGGGGAGTCCCCCCTTTCATCGACTGTGAACTTTATTTAGTTCTGTTATTTAAACTTTTTTGTTTGTAAAAGTTTTTTCTTTGCTGCTGTGGTTCAGAAGTAAAGATTGTAATGCATAATACTCGCCTCCTGTCTTTAATAGAATCTAAACCCCCTCTCACATTAGTGAGGGGGATTTACTCATTGTACTTGAGCTCACAGTGGAAAGAGAGCCTTCCGAGTGAGGCAAGAGATGAAGAAATTGAGTCCCGATGTGAGAGAAGACAAAGTGAACGTATAGAAGAATGGTAAATTAATTTAAAAGGAGGAAGATGTGAGCAGGGAAGACCAAAGAATAGAACAGAGCCATACAAAAGTCGAGAAAAGACTAACGAGGATACAAGAAGCTGTGTGGCGTGAAAAGAAAGAAAAGGGTACATTTTACATATTTTTTAAAGGTGAAATCGACAATCGCACGAGGTAAGTGACATGTGGTGAATGAAGGATAGATTAGCGTCAAAGTAGAGACCAAGATTGCGAGCAGTGACAGAGAAGTGGAGATAGGAGGGAGGAAAGAAAATAGAAGGAGGGGGAGACGGGGATGGAAGACCATTGGCAGGAAAAAATAGAACTTCAGTTTTTCCAGCGTTTAGAGTGACGAAGTGAGAGGCCATCCTGGCTTTAATGACAGTGAGACAAGATGAAAGAGTGTGACGAATATCAGGGGTGAAGGATCAGAAGGAAAGAAAAAGATAAGTGTTGTCAGCAAAGAAGTGGTGTGAGACTCCAAAAGATGAAATAAATACCATATCCGGGTTGTATTGCATCACAATCATGAGGAAAGGGTGGGGTTTGACTAGAGACAGGGTCAGTGTCAAGTCTCTGGGAAGCTGCCAGTTGGGGCCTTTTGAGGGAAGATGGGGCTGCAATTCATTGCCTTAGAGAAGCTGGTGCAGTGTCAGCTGCCTGTGAACGGCTTAGGAAAAAAATGATGGAAAGTGTCAGGTCTGAATATTTTGATCCCTGTATCTCTATGGGTGGAAACAGTGAGAGTAAATATATCGTACTAATTCAGTGGTCGAAGTTAGCGGGAGCGGTCGGGAGCGGTGCTCCTATACTTTTTTAAATTACATTGTACGGCTCCTATACTTTTATTTTAAAAAGAAACCGTTCTGGAATGGTTTTGTTTTAAAATAAAAGTGTAGGAAGAAGTTGAAACATTCCCTTTCAGTGCACTGCACTGAACGTTCCCTTAAACAGAAGGTACACGTGTTTGGGGGGTGTATTGTGTGTGGGAGGGATTGTTGCAATGGGGTTTTTGGAGAGCAGGGGCAGGCCAGCAGGGAACATAGTTCCACTACTTCTTTTCGTACACTTCGACCACTGCTAATGATATAGATATCGTTAGTACATGATTCCACGTTTTTCTTCTGGCTTTGCCTCCTGCTACCAATGCACTCCTGCGTTAACTGCAGTCTCCTTTTATAGGATAGGACAGGACATTTTCTTTTAGCCACTGGGGACAAAGCGAGCTAATAATGTGCAAGACAAGCACAAAAGCCTTACTTGTGGAACATGATATCAAATATTCTTACATATTTTTTTATCCGGACAGTTTCTTTCCGTGGTCGCTATTGTTTGCTTGGGGCGGAGAGGGGGGGTTCACGCTGTGCTCTGCACGCGCAGCCTCCTGTCAATTAAACTGACATCACTGGGCTATGGCGTTCACTTCATCTAATGAAAACATATGAGCCTTTGCTTGAGTAAAGCTCAGTCCAGCTAGTCCACGGGTGCGTTGCTATGGCTATTGGGAAGGCCCGTGGATGCTGTCGGCTTATGTCTTTTTTATTGCATTCTTTGCCTGGCTCTCACTTCTGTCAGTAAAGTGGATGACAAAAAAAGTTCAGCTCCATTAAAAGATCATTTGCAAAGTGTACGGCTCCTAGTGCTCAATAAACATGTCTTGAGAGCTGCTTTGTGCCACAGGATCCAGGGACTTCTGGCAGAAGTGGCAGCAGCTAATTCGCATTCAGGTGAAACAATGGGAAGGAGAACGTTCAGCGCTTTGTTGGTAGTGGAGCCGTTCAAGCGTGGCATTCAGCTTTGCTACCAAAATGAGCTGTCTCGGATGAAGAGGCTTGCCTTAGCCCTGTAAACAATAGCCACCTGCTAGTCCTCGCGCCGCAGGGCGGGGATAAGCAGCACTTTATTATTTTAACTAGCACACAGCCTCACTCGAGAGAGCGAGGGGGTATCAATCAGCACCATTTTACAGAGGTAATGATGCAAACTATGTTGGAAGAACGCGCCATTTGAATTCCCCGCTGCTAAAATAGGAGGTGAAATTCTTTTTGAATCTTGCAAAGGAACAACATGTTTCACTGTCCTGGGAAAATAATGACAGTCAGACTGGAGGTGACTTTTAAGGCAAAGTTAAAACTGCAATTAGAGCTTTGTTTAGTCGTGTTTTGTGACAGCGAGTGCCTTGGAAATGTGCACCACGAACAGAGCATATGCCATGTCCTTTTTTTTCTACGTCTGTTTCCTTGAAGTATGTGTTTACTAAATAGGCAGTCGCTTTTAATTTACGAGCCACAGAAATATGGATCTTAAAACAAACGTAAAGAAAATTGGAACCGACATAAGCACGCAGTGCACAAATAGTATGTCTTATTTCATTTTGTTTAAAGCGCAGATAAATAAAGATTATAATGCGAACATTTTGTCGTAGAAAACGTATGTTCTACGAATTACATGTATAATTTTCATCACAGTTTTTTCAAGATCCTGTACATTGTGGTTACCCTAACAACTGACACAGAGTGGCCTCCACCCATCCCACTTAATGCAAACTGCCCACAAAACATGCACCGACCTCGTGAATCTTTGTGTTTTAGAAAAAAAGACGTGCTGGAATGATTAGACACATGTCACAGTAGTTGGGGCTAATGTGGAATAAAGTAATCCTGACAATAGCAAGTTATCTCCCCCTGAGGCAAGAACGTGACACCTTTTGAACTGCTCGTTAAATGCATCATAATGAAATATGAATAATGCATATCTATGCAACTGTAGGAGGAGCCACATACTGCTAATGAAAGCAAATTGCAATACTGCTTCTTGAATATGCCCCCCTAACAAATTCGATAAATGAAACAAGTTGTTCCAAAAGTATTTTAAGATCCCTTGCAAAACAGAAATCGTGTGCATTGGCGAATATCTGAGGTTGGTATATCCTGCAGCAGCCTTTAATGGGTATAGTCCCTGTAAAGTTGAGGATGGGACGCTTGTCAGAGAAGCCGTGGGTGATGTGCGCCCTTTGTCATGCTGGTTAAGCCTCCATACTTTCTTGCTTGGTTCCACTATCTCCTCATCAAACATTTTCCACAGATCGAGTATGCTTAGTGTGGTATGTAAATCCTTTCCCTTATGTGTGGCATGTAAATATGTGCACATGTGTTGCAGCACCTCTTTCGATTGAGTACTGCCTTTAGGCGATGGCATGAACATCGTGCCGGCCGTATCTTTATCCCACAAAACGTGGTACTTCATAATCTTGTCTTTATGCCTAGGAAGTGACTTACACAAATAGACAATGGGCCTCATTACAGGTCGGGCGGTCTGGAAATAACAGTGGCGGTAAACCCGCCGCCACTGTTAATTCCGGACCACCCGATCCCGACTCCTGCAGGCGGGAGGTGATGTTCCCGCCAGGTCTGACCTGGCGGGTTTAACACCGCCAGCCTGCCAGCAGACGTGGAAACACCAGCACCATCACGAGATTGTGCCAGTGTTTCCACTTCTCCATTCCCATGAGTCCTTTGGGACTCAATGTGAATGGCGATTAACCGAATTCTGCCTCTGGAATTCCCAGGACACCAAGGTCGTAATGCCCTGGTATTTCCGAGAGTAACGTAGGTGGAATGGTAATACGAGTCTGGCGGTAACCAGGCAGTTTTCCCGTCTCGGTTACCGCCGGACTCGTAACGAGGCCCAATGTAAGTGTCTACCATAACTATTTAAAATACAATTTACCAATAGATCAAGGACAATCCTCCAACACTCACTCACCTTTTCTTTCCTTTTCACACCCTTCCCCTAAACATTTTCTCCCCAATGTTAACACATTCAAAAATGTCTCCAAAACCACGTTCCATGTGACATAAAATCCCTCTCCCGCACAACACCCAAAAGAACACTGCTCACAATCTAAACCACTTCCATTATCAACAACAATTCACTCTTCTACCAACAGAAAAAACATCTTAAATATCGTAGGTTATACCACAATAAAAAAAATGGTGCCAACACTCATTAACTCAATCCAAAATACAGCTGTCTTCCCATATTATGCGGGAGATCCTTCTCTTTCATATTTCTTCCCCTAAAAGAGGCTTACAGTGAGGCCGTCAGGACCCTTGTCAGAAGTTTAAAATCTCTCAATATCTCAAATATATCATCAATCAATAATACACAAAACACCAAATTCCCAGTTTTGCTGTGAACAGTTTATACTCACATCCAAAGATTCCCTGAGGGTTTTCTGCATCGAGCCTCCTCTGTCTGCTTCACTCTTTGCACTGTAAGGAACTCATGGTGCCAACAGTAAGACAACAGGCACAAGTGATCACAGTTCAAGGGTGTTTATTGACTTAAATGGGTGAGATAAACACCTAATCTAAGCCTAAATCTAAAATGGGAGCAAGCTAAAACCATCAAATAATAATAAGGCAGTCCTAGTGCCATATTGTCAAATAAAAGGGCATATCCTAAAATAAAAATTCTATACCAATCCTTACAACTAAATACAAAAAGAGTGTGGGATGGGGTTTACAAGAAAGAAAGAAGTGTTCACAAATGATAAGCCAGGACGTGATAGTGACAGAATGACACCTTTTGAGCACGGGACAAGACGGGACTCCTGAACACAGCAGACGCTTGAGGTTTCCCAGCACAAGACTCCATTATCAGGACCTTCGGTGGGTAAGTATCTTCTCTACAAAAATTCTCTTGCCTCTGAGGACATGATGTGCTCAAAATAACACACCAAACGTTCCTTTCCGTATGTACGTTGGGTGATGACTTTTCACCCCTGGATCCCCCTCTTCCGGGCTCAGATCCACAAAACGTTCCTAGCGATATCAGGACCTTCGGTGGTTAAATCTCTTGTTTCCGAGGGCATGACATGTTCAAAATTACAAACAAAAGTTCCTTTCTGAATGCATTTAGGGTGAAGATTCTTCCCTGCTGGCTCCCACTCTTCCGGGTTCAGACCCCTCTCGAATGTCAGCCTCCCTCTGTAGGGTTCACTGTGGCTTGTAGTCAAAAGATTTAAGTTGCTGCATTCATGTGTCGTTGGGTGATGGCTTTTCACCCCTGGATCTCCTTCTTCCGGGTTCAGACCCTTGTCGATGGTTTGTCTCCCTCCGTTGGGTTCACTACGGCTTTTACTCTCAATTGTCTTTTTAAACAATTCACTGTGGCCAGCCCTCCATCGGGTTCGATTGTGTCAACACAATGTTCATGGGGCATCATGCTTCACCCCATTCTGCAGGCATCCCTCTGTCGGGTTTGCGGTTGCTAGCCGCACAGTTGCTTTTACTTTCTTACTCCAAAGACTTTCGACTGTACAGGGGGTTTTACGAGACCCTTGTAGGACCACGTTCACCTTTTCCTTCCAGCTCTCCTAAGGCCTTCCGGTATTGGTAGTTTTAACAGTAAGGGGAATCAGCCAAAGTCTTTCGACTAAGCACCCACGTGGCGCCGGACCCCTCTGCAGCTGACCTTATGTACAGTTCAAGGGATGTCTTTTCACACTTCAGCTGCTCGCAAAAGTCTTTTCGCACAACCGGTTTCACACAGTTTCCTCTGACTCACCGGTTGTATTTATGGCTTTGTTTGCGTCTTTTCCTTCACCACAGAGTCTCCCTCCTATAGACTCAGACCCTTCTTTAAAGTTCAGCGAGAAAACTTACCTCCACCGGGCTTGAGCCTCCTTCCAAGTTCACACTTTCAACAAAAAGGTTTTGGACTTCTAGTCCCAGAATGCAATGGGCTAATTTGGGTCATACTTCATTGCTCCCCAAAATGGCATTTTCTGTCATTGGGAGCTGCAGGATCCAAAAGGGGATGTAAGTAGGAGGTTAGGGTCTTTCTCTCTGCTCTTCAAATTCCTGGGTTTGACTGCCTGGCCTGGGGAGGAGTTTCACTGTTGGTACCACCAATCAACCCCAGCTGCCCCTGGCCTTGCCTTCTGGAAGTGGTTTCCTCCTCCACACTGCAATCTCCTCCAGGTCTCCCAGGGTCTCTCCAGTTTACGAGGGATTTCTCCTTTGCTCCGGTACCTTCCAGCATCCCTAAATCACTAACAATGCTGTTTCTAGCTGCTGCTTTTATACTCAGAGCTTGAGTTAATTGGAGTCAGGTGTGAGTAGTTGTCCCTCCCTGCCTGATTCTGCCTGACCTCATTATTGGGACACCATGGAGACTGCCCAGAGGAGTCCACTGCCCATTGATTCCTACAGGTAATCCTCATGACTCCCATCTGCCTCTACCTCATCCCATTCCTTGTGGATTTCAATAGGGGAATGGGATTATGGGATTTAAGATGGAGATATCCCCTGGGTGTTAGTTTACATCCCCCTTGATATTATAAGAGAAGGAAGGGATTATGGGAATTGTAGTGTTATGGAGAGGCACAATTCGTATTTGGGTTTAGAGATAACCTTGAGCTCCCATGTTATTTTCTCCCCTTTTTCCATAAGGGAAGGTACTGCGGGGATGAGATTTTGGTGGCAATATCTGATAAAAACTGCTGTGATATCGGGTAAGGGTGTATCAGAAAAAATGGGATACTGTGTCTCACCCCAGGGCGCTCCTCTCAGGGTCTCCAAGGACCTCCTGCCCAGGTGATCCTCCCTCGCTCGTCCACCCCCAGAGTTGGGATCCAAGAGCGATGGCCCTCCCCTGGCCACCTGAACAAAGGATTGTCTGGGTAATTTCCTAGGGGTTGGCAGGGCCGTCCGCGGACCACTGGGGTTGGGGAGGCCCCAACTCCTCCCACATCCCAAAGGAGTACAAGTACACACAAAAGCAAAGGAGTTACTGTTGTTTATTGCAACAGACAGGGACAGGTTCTCGGATCACAGGTACCCAGGAAAAGTCTAATTCGTGGTGGGCTCGCAGGCCCTTTTTCTAGCTTTATGACCCGACTACGTGCGTCACCTGGGAAAACTAGGTGCACGTTATTCCACTCTCTACAGGCCGCCCTCGCCATTCAAGGGGGACGCAGTGAGGAATCCTCAACAGTCTGCAACACTCCTAGGGAACCATCTTCTGCTACCGAATGTAGAGATGGGCCCAATTTGCTGCACTATTAAAACCAATACTCAATAATGGAGTACTCAAAGGGTACAGCAAAACCCAGCTTTATTCAAAGCATTGAAACACGTCCGGGATAGCATACATCAGCTCACAAAGTTACAATAGATGTGAGTGTTTTTTAAACAAGAGACACATCAGCCATGCTGTCACACAAAAGGGGGTTACCTCAATGAAAACATTAACATTGTAATTCTATGGAGCCACAGCCCTACAACAGCACGTGGTTATTGTCAATTATATTTGAATACATCTATAACGTGGCACACAAATTAATATAAAATGAATTATTTGTTCAGTAGGCAATAAGTCCTACAACAATACATAATACAGTTATAATAAAGTTGGCTTCAAATTACACAGATACAGTTGGTAAAGAAAAAAATCATGAAACCAAATCTCAGACTGGTGAATCAAAGCAAATGATAAGCCCTATTCAATAGGCTAGAACATTTGTATACAATTTAGACACATTTTTTGGTACCAAAACCAAATATTATAGATACACATCCCAGGTCATCATAGTACAGTATCAATTGCAAAACTTATAAATACATTTGATTGGTTAGCAACGGAAACTACATATAGAGTAGATCATGAAGATTCTTATGTGGCCTATTTCCAACTCACCAGATCCACCAGCACAAAGCCTTGGTGGTGGAGCTGGCATGGATCGAGGGCCTGCAATGGCCATGTACCACTTTGCCAGATCGTTGGCTCCTGCTACAAGATAGCAGCCACCTATCCGCATTGATGAATGGGCTTCTGATCCTGCCCTATGTACTGCCTTCAGATGCCTCTGATAGGCTGCCTCCCACTCAAGACCTGGGATTGGTAGGGAGCTGGCAATGCTGACCCTTGTTAAGGACACATGGAACGATTCAATCCTGCCTGGGCCTGTTAGGGTGCAGACAGCACACTGGCGGACTCTCTACCTTCCCATTTCGGTGCCTATTCTTCCTTTAATTGCCGTCACCATGCTGAAAATGAGGTAAGGTGCCTTCTCTGTGGCCTCAATCATTTGGGCATCTACTCATTGTGATTCTCCAAAGTTAACTCCCAGTGCTTGTTTTCTCTACCTGCCTTTTGCAGTACCTCCTCTTCCCGTCTAGTTTTTGTTGATTACTCCACTACAAACGCCCCCCTTTTGCAGCCTTTTACTGCTGCATTATCCTCCCGACTCTCTAAGCAGAGCGAGTCATCTGACCTGTGCTAACCTTTGCTCTCCCACCTGCCAGGGATGTCATTTAGGGGTCGCCAGGGGTTGCAACTGCGACCCCTGAGGTCTCCCTTGCTACCCCTGTGGTCTCCCTTGCTACCCATAAAAAAACATTTTTTAAAAAATGCAAGCTCCTGGGCTGTGGCCAGCACCATGTGTCTCTTTGCTTCTGGAGAGGCTGGTGTTCTTGTTCAGGGATCTTAAAAAAAAACACAGGAGTTCCACAAGTCTAAAGCTTTCAGCAGTGACACTAAATAAGAAAGAATAGGAATACCAAATAATGTGTCTTTCTGGAATTCTATACAATAATTGATAAACTCATTAAAGGTTTATTTCAGGCACATATCAGGGGTGAGGCACTGATTTAGTCTGTTCTTGTATGTATATTTGTTCCATATAAAGCGCTTAAGCATAAGTGCTATATAATAACACATCATTATCATTGGGCCATGGACGTCTGCTTGCATTCACAGTAATTTGGTAATATGGGCCTATACACACTGATCTGAATGATACATATGGCGATCCATTCTTCAATTAAATGTATATCACATTATAGTGATATCATTACCATAGTTTTCGTACTGTACTTAGGAACAATACTATGTGATGCCACTTCCTGTTTTGTCAAGGGGTGAAAGTTCCATTGCTTCCCGTGATTTCACTTTGGCATGGGGTCAAGTGACATCACTTCCTTTGATGTCATTATAGGTCAAGGGTTGCATGATGTCACTTCTGCTACCCCAGGCATTTTGGTGAAATGACGTCCATGCCTCCTGCACATCGCTCTTTGTGTGGAGATTTGTTAACTCCTACTATCTACTTTGTCTAATGTACACTCGATATCCTGCAATAGACTTTAGCTGCCTGCGCACCCTGCCATCGTCCCCTTTCTCTCGTCTGCCGTGAGCAGAATCTTCATTACCCTGCTGCCTCTCACTGACGTGAACCTTTCCTCAGACCATCGTCTGCATGCCTGATGTAGCCCCTCGGACCATAAGTTGAGGCTTTTCCAGAGCTGCACTCGCGCATACTGACTTTTCACATCTAATTGTCTGGCTTTCCAAAGTTGTTATGTACCTTCTTGTGCCTTGCTTACCTGATGTAGCCCCCTTCCCTGAGGTGCACTTACCAGCCACTTCAATGTTGTTTTCTTAGTTGCATTTGCTTGGCTGTATGCCTAAAGTGGCCCCTCATTCTACGAGGCAATGCTTTTCCAGACTGCAGTCCCTCTTGGCTGCTTAGTCTCAAAAGGTCAACGAATTTGAAGGAATAATTAACGCATGCCCAATTCCAAAAGAGAAATGTCAAAAGCACTTTATGGAACCTTATACAGTTAACAAGACATCACCTATGCGGCACCTGGACAGTGTGCAGGTTCACACGAAAAATAACATATTTTCCTGTGCAGGGCCGGCAGTGGAAATTAAAAGAAGTTACCAACTGCAAGACACCTAACGCCATATATTGCATTCAATGCCCATGCAGAAAGAAATATGTGGGGCAGACCAGTCTACTAACAAACAAAAGATTTGGGGAGCATCAGTCGTGTATTAGATGCAAAACGCACACAGACCCCTTGGTGGAACATGACATTTCACACCAGCACGTGGCTGATGACATATTATAATAGATTTTGGACACTGTAAAGAACAGTCCAATACGCTAATGGCCCTTTTAGACAAGGAAGTGTGGTGGATCCACAAGCTAGGATTTCATATCAGCTGACTTAATGCGGAATTGATCTTCCTGTACAAAAGAGTAATGTGCAGATGTATGCCCATTTGCCAGCAATGAAGATATGTGCACATGGATGGATTTTGGAGTAGTATCTATTAGTGGTAAAAATACTCTGACCAAAAGAAACAAACAGTAGAGTATCCATTAGTGTACCCTTTATATTGGAGAAATCGCACACAAATTCAAGCCTTTGATTTTGGACACAGTTTAAGTGTAACATTCAATCTGCTACTGCACCATAACAATTTACCGAACTGCAAGTAGGAGTAGATGCAGTACCAGAAATGACTGCAGAATCCAGAATGAGTGGAAAAGGGGAAACTCAGGGCTGCTAGAAGCAAGAACCAGCATTAGGCATGAAAACGCACATACAATAAAAGCAAATCAAGGAAACGCATTTTGACACCCAGTCACTATGGCGAGGAGCATCAGCTATGTGAATCCAAGCCTAACAACACATGGCCCTTGGAACGTGCATCTATTACTGGATGGGATTAACCCAGAGTAATTCTGAGTCCAAATAACCAGACAAACTCAAGAAGATGGCAAGTTGCTGTTTTATCAGCAATTATCTAAAACAGGGAGTTTACAATGAACATCAATGGACGTTGGCTCATTTTCATCGATTTCCACGAAAATGACAATTTATACTTCTTTATGCGTCAGAATGAAATCATACTACGTAGCAATAGTGAAAAACCTATCAAGGGTTGGGATTGCTTAAGGGACACATCTAGACAGACAATCATGTAGCATCTAGGTTTGTTATAGACTGTCTGATATGAAGGTGACAACTTATGCCTACCCCTTCATGCGTGCCATTCAAGAGAAATCAGTTACACAGTGTTCATTGATTTCTCAAACTATAATAAGGTCCTTTGCTATACAGACTAATTCAATTGGTTTGGCACACTTGTGTTATGTCTGAAGCATTTGGTTCAATTAGCAGCACATAAGCCAAGACCCATGTGCAAGTAGATAGGACATGAGGCTGCCCTACCATCCAATTAGCCCAACATCTCTCATCACCCATGCCTTCTGTCATGAAATTCCCTGTGTACTTGCCCTTGCAGAGTATTCTTGTTCTGGGAATGCAACCGGAGTTCCAGACACTCCCGTGAGGGCACGGGAGTGTCTGGAACTACAAGTTCCAGCCCTATTTCCAGCCTTGACTCACGTGACAAGAGACCACGATTCTGCTCATTCTGCAAGCTTTTAAATGTTTTAAATGAAATAAGATTTGGCATCCTTTGTGTTCTTTCTTGCACCTTTACATAAGAGGATTCATCCTCCGCACACATGTTCCTCTTCAGAGTAGATAGCTGACACAACTTCTTAGTTCTTGATTTCAGGCCAGACAGCCTCCCAACGCAACTCCATAAACCTGCTATTCTACTGCGACACAGCCTTCCATGTTCTCTCCATGATTGCCATATTATTTCATGATACCAATGTCCAGTTTCTGTACAATGGTGACTCTGCCTACATTCTATTCACTACTTATAGCTAGCCTGTACGATGACTTGATGTATCTGTGTTTCAGCATATACACACTCTTTATTCTTCTGATTTCTACAGCACTTTTTACTGTGTAATCTTCTTTTACATTTTTTAAGTTCACTTGATTCCTTACATCGTCATTTCTCCTCTAAGATCTTTACATCGTGCTCATTCAGTATTTCAAGACATTGTGCACTCTTTCTTGTGACATCATCAGTCCATTTTCTTAGCTCTGTAACGCTCACCTGGCTCCCACGGAGGCGCGGGCGTGACTGGGACTGCTGTGACCTCTTCTGCAGAGATGCGTAAGACCCGGAAGATGGACTGGACTGGATTCCCCAACCTGGCTTTTCTGGCTCGGAGGAATATCCCACTGTGTGTGAAAAGGAAGGGTTAATAGTCTGCGGGTGATGTTCCGACCTCCCACTTCCCTTCTCTCCCTCCGTGAAACCCTTTTGGGATTCCCTGCGAAGACTCACCTTAGGGACCAAAATGACGAGCTCTCCATCCTGCTTCTGATGCAGGGGCGCGTTGTGATTCCAGTTACTTCACTGGATTGATGAGTTTAAACTAGTTTGTCTATTCCTGTAGTACCGCAAATGTTTATGGCAAGTTTGGGTTTATATTCACTCATCTGTTCTTTTCTTTCGCAGGTGCTGGAGAAGATTCCGGGCTGCAGGCGATTTGGATGAAGCCAAATTCTGGTAAGAATTCCGATGAGAGATTCCTTTGCAGTTTTAAGTATCTCCTTTAATGTCCAGTGTCTTTTTCCCCATAGGGGCCGGGGTACGGCAATGCCGGAGGTAAGGCGCCGACCCGAAAAGAGCTGCTGTGTCTCTCTTGCAAATGGGTAAGTCTTGAGTGAGCGTATTGCTAATGTTCTCACATGCTCTCACTAATACAATGTCTGTTTCTTTTCCCCTTAGGGACCGGGGTGCTGAGATGCCAAAGGTATGGCACAAACCCGAAGGCGGAGAGGGAATTGAACCACAGGTAAGTTCTGCTTAGATTCGTGTTTTTACCTTCTCACCTCTCTTTCTCCTTCCTTCCAATAGGTGCTGGATGGCGGTGGAAGCTCCGGATGGACGTTGCAGGACTCGAAAACGCCACGTGCAGGTGAGTGAAATGCAGGGTGCTGCGCGCGACGCGATGCACGTTTAAAATATTTGCCTTCTTTGCAGGATCGTCGGCGTGCAGAATCCGGAGTGCAGATGTATCAGGTAAGGTTCTTGTTTTCACCTGTTCTCTTCCCTTTTCTTCCTTAGGTGTTTCCAGGATGCTGGCAGGCGTGATGGAGGACCAAGGCAAGAGCAGGCACGGTGAGCATCCAGCTGCTAAGTGCAGAAAACGCGAAGCGTGGTCTGCTGCTTGGGTGTGGCTTAAATAGCCTTTCAAGTAGTTCCAGGTATGTATTCTTCCCCCAGAAATATGTATTCCTCCACCGGTCACACCCTAGAGATCAAGTAGTCCCTAGAAAAATAGTTCCTTCCAGTCTTGGAAGTTGCAGCCTGGTCTGCACAGGTAAGTTTACACCAAGCACTACTCCCAACCTACTTCTGTATGAGCCTGGCGCCGATGGCGCCAGGACTGATGTCCCCTATGAGCCTGACGCCAACGGCGCCAGGACTGAGTCCAAAGGGCCCCCATCTGGGGCTGCTGGGACTTCCCTTGAATGCATGGTGTCTGTCTCTGAGGGTGCCGGGCCTGGTTTGGCTCCTTGGAGGCAGGCATCATGACAAGGTCTTTCTCATATTCCTTCAGGGAGATCCCCCTGTAGGCTGTCATCAACTCGAGGGTACATTCGATATGGTCATCTTAATGGATAACGTCTTCCATATGCTCACTGTGGTATTGGTACAATATCTGGTTGTAGACAGGGTGCCGTCTCACGACTCCAATACAGGGGATGTAGGGGGCTAGGATCTCCTGCGGATATGTGCATCTGCTCCTCTACTTTCCCCCCTCTGGTCGAGTCCTCGACCACCGCCTCAAGTGTTCCTTTTTCTTTGCATCTTTATTTCCGACTTTATTTCCATGCTGTAAAATACAACATTAGATGTTAATCAGCTATAGAATACTAATGGTTTAGATTAGTGGGGCCTACTACCTGTAAAGTCATCTATATCAATGTACATGCAATATAAAATGAAGACAAGATGAACATGGTCACTCTGAGGCACACATGTATGACTGCTGCATGGAACAGGCCAAAGCTTAAACTTTTAAGAGGTTATTATCAATGAGAAATGTACTTAATATATTCACAAGATACTATCCTAAAAGGAGACAACTTGAGGCTACTGAGCAAGGACATTTAACAAATATGTGAATAGATTGCCTATGTTACCAGAGTACAAATGAGGAAGCACAAATCAACATCGATTTACCAACAGTATGAAAAAAGCATCCAACTTATCATCAATTATTGTAAAGTAATGAAAAAAACATGAAATACCATTTTGGGGGTTTTATATACTTTTATTTTTTCAAGTAATGGCGGTGTGGAGAAGGTTGTTTTTCCAACCCAAATAATTGAAATTAAGTCTGAGATCGGTTAGGAGGTTGTGAATGGGTTTCATGCAAATATTAAAAAGGAGGATCTCTTGAAGAGGAACCCTCAAATGGTTAAATCAGATGGTATGATCAAGGGTATCAAAGGCTGCCTATAAGTCCAACAGCATCAGCATGCCTGTATGAGCTTCATCAGAAATCATCAAGGCCGTCAAGGCCATTTCGGTACTCAGGAACGGACAAAATCACAATTGCCTGTCAGCAAACAACATCCTACCTTCTACACCAACTTGAAGTTGTGATTTAGCAGCCTTGTTCACATTTCTAGAAATAATGGTGCATTCTAAATAGGATTAGAAGTACAATATGATCTGTAAGTCTGCATCATCAAGGCAACAGTTGATGGACAGGATGTTATTCCCGAATTTTATTGGATGAGAATTTTGGAATGCATGCCTCCCCCCTCACAACAGACAACAGATTGCCACTGTCTGCACTGGTAATGGCACAAATGTGTTCCTTCAAACCAAAGAAAATGAAGGAGTCCAAGAATCATTGTTCACCCCTCAGTTCATTGAAGACACAGAAAGTACCATGATGAAGTAACATAGAGCAGACCAGAGCATATAGTCCGAGCTACTGTAGGAGGGCACAGATTAGCAAACCATAATTACTGCATAGGCATTCCTATTCCTTCAGGCCCCATTGCTCGCACCAGACATCAGCATTTTCCAAATGTTCTGTGTAAGAGATGCATCCTTAATTAGCACATGAATACATCTTTGGCCAGGATAATAGCCCTTGTGGCACCCAAAAGTCCAAACATTATCCCTCTGTACCACTTTTGCTGTTGGCATTGGGCTATTCGCTGACCATGGAATCAAGATATTTCTACAGGGATATGGAAACACAGATTTGATCTCCTAGAGCTCAGAGGTCTGCTCTCACCCCTAAAGTAGATTTGTATCCTAAAACCAAATCCTTCTTGGATGTGGACCTCCTTCTAGACTCCATTTCCACTGAAAGTCCAGTAGGTCTCCTGTGGGCCTTCCAGAAATCGACCTCAATCTCTAACTAGAACGTGACTCACACCTCTTTAACCCCCGATTCACCCCACCAACCTATCTGCCCACTCACTTCCAGAGAAAAACCCCTGTACTGATCTTCCACGTGACTTCAATTGCCTTTTCTAATCTCTACATTGACCCCCCATTCTGTTGACACTATCCTCCACATCAGCATTACTTTTCTGACCATTCTCACTCCAACCCACTCCCCCTTCTACAAAAAAAGTCAAACCAGAATCTTTGCCCCATTCAAATGCACAAGTAGGCCCTCCCTTCGCTATATTACTCCTTCTCTGACCCCTCCATTGAACAAACCTTTTCAGACTTTAACCTAGCTCCCGCTTCGACAGTACTATCGCTCACATACCTTCACAGGTTCCACCCCCTCCCACAACCCTGACTCACTGCTCTGACATCTGACTTCTCAAAAAAAGACATGCAAAGCTAATTTCTCAAGTGATGCAAGGACCAACCACTGTCGTCTCTTCAAATAGCAGTAAATAGGAGGTCAAAATGGATACATTTGTGGTCGCTTCTCACTTGATACAGAAGTCAAAAACAAGGGCTATTCATTAAGCTGTGGATGAATATAGTGATGTGTTTACACTCCCTTTAATGTCCCAGAACAGAGAGCAAGCTACAAGGTCAACTACAGACGGGACACTTTGGCTCATCTTCAGACTGATAAGAGATGATGGACTAATTGTGAAAGTGGGAAGTAAGCTGATGTGACTCAAGCACCTGGGTTTCGTTGCATACGCGCTGCTAGCCTAGCCTAAAGTCAAAGGTTGGGTGGGAATGCCAACCAATTGGTGGGTCTTAGGGGCAACCTTCTATACAATGTTGCATAGACCAATCCGCTGCCATTTTGTCTGCTATTATCAGTATTATACCTATTCAGAGGTATTTCGAGGCGTGCCTTTACAGATACAGTCGATACTAACCCATGTGTATTCTTTAAGTAGATATGTTCCCCTAACCAATCCCTCCCATCAATAGATTTTACATTTTGCTACGTAAAATGACATCATAGATGACGCATATTGGGCTATAAAGCCTCTGTGTGATCAAGATTGTGTGTGAGTGTGCAAGCATCAGTCCGATGTCTTCCAGTTTGCCCTACTTTATTAAATTGAGAATAAAGTAGTACTTTGCCATATTCTTTGAGTTTGTCCAGGAATTTGGTCTGAGATCTTTATTGGTAATTCCATCCAGCACAAGGGACGCTTCAAGGAGCTAGAGTACAGGATGCAATGTTATGGTGATATGAAGTTCAATATTGGAACTAACCACATTCCCACTAAGTTGTGAGAATACATATATGTATGGTTTCTAACAGCATTTTATAGAATTCTCTCAAAAAGCAAAATTGTCAGAGTCTTTAAGTGCAAAAACCTCTTCTTGTTAAAATGTTAACTTCATGGGCGTGAATCGAAGAAAGCATATTTTTCATAACAGTGGCAAACATTTCTGATTGGTTGGGTCAAATCAGTATAATACAAACAAAAGCAATTCTAATGTCTGTGTAGTGCAAAACTGAATCCCCATAATAGTAATAAAAAATACAGTAAATGCAAATCACTATTTAATTCTACTGCATTGTACAGAAAGCAATGACATATCCCATGTGTTTCTTCGAATTTCAGACAGAATTATAGAAGAAATGTTCACGTATTCAATTGGTAGATACAAAGGAATGAGTCTGAAGAATGGCAAGAAGTAGCTTCTCTTGTATGTTAAATCTGTTCTTAGTTGCCCGGGCGGCTTCACAGTTCTCTCAGTTGAAGAGTCATGCATGGTACTCTTTGTGCATTTGAAAACATTTAGGACATTGGGCCTCATTAGGAGTTTGCCGGTAAAAAAAGACAATTACTGGCACTGTGTCCATGTAGCACTGCTGGCGGAATCTACGGTAGATTCCGAGTTAGCATGCACGCGCATTCCCCCAAAACCCTGATACCGGCATCGCTGCAGCTGCAGACTCTGACTCCGGCACCAAGGATCCCGTAATCACTGGTGCTGGTATTACCGGCACTGGAAATAACGTCATTACGCTGGAACAGGATATGCCACAGGAGGGGGAGCACCATCCCCCATCAAACTGCAGGCGTGGGAGGAGACGTGCAGCACCGTCCTACACATGGAGGCCCTAGAGGGAGTTGGAGATGCAGAGACAGGAGCTGCGACATCCGATGATGCCGGTGCGTCTATGTAACCCCAAAGTGACATGATACACCTTGTAGCCCCAATGCCAATGGGCAGGTCAATATGTCAAGTATGCAGCACCTGATTCCTGCTGCCATTCCACCCACCGACAACTTCCTTACACACATGTGCAATACACTTGACTGCAGTACCAAAAACAACCCCACTGACACACCCCACATGTCCCCTGTATTGGACAGACAAGTAGCATCTGCGTGCACACAGACACACATCACCTAGACAATGTCCAACTGCTGTCTTCACCGCCATGCCACCAAATGACCAAAGCCACCTCATGACAAGCTGCACACATCAATGACACCTGTCACACACTTGCCACACCCACCATGTCCCTTCCTGCAGAGTCACCATCAATGCAGCAACGGCCACAAGTGAAACACATCTGTTTCTCAATCAAACTCAACATTTCACACATCTCGTGTGGCATGCCCCTAACACCCAAACCACTAAACACCAGTACCCCAGGCAACAGACTATGCTCACTCCAATGCCGCTCTACAACCATGCTCCCACACTGCATTCTCCCCACACATTCATGTGTGCACCATGCCATGCCAATGCACATGACTCAGAATGTACTAGCATTGATGTCTGTCAGATCCACACCCATTACTGATGCCCTGCCTCACTGTCCCCCACAAGCACATCATCTGACAGCAAAGGAGAACATGCTACCACACACGGGCCACTGGGTCACGGCCGGGCCGCAGGAAATCCACCATCTAGAGCCAGGAGCCAAGCACATCCACCACAAGACCGGAGCGTGCCACAACACCTTTAGCCCAGCCCCCCCCGCCAACAGGAAACACCTGCTGCCCAGCAGCCCCAGCAGCCACCAACACCTGCTGCCACGCAGCCCAAGCAGCCACCAACACCTGCTGCCAAGCTGCCCCACCAGCTGGAAGAACCTGTTTCCCCAGACCCCAGCCACCAGGAAGAACCTGTTTTCCCGGACCCCAGCCACCAGGAAGAACCTGTATCCCCGGACCCCAGCTAGCAGGAAGAACCTGTATCCCTGGATCCCAGTAACCAGGAAGAACCTGTTTCCCCAGCACCCAGCCTGCAGGATGAACCTGCAACACCAACTCAAGGGTCTGGATCCCACAGCATGGGGAGGCCAGTGTGCACAACACACTGAGCGACGGTAGCCATGTTGATGAAGCAGTGTTCAGTTCCCCAGGCCCTTGGAGCACACCACCCATGCCACTACCTGGACTCCGCCACATACGTGACATTGATGGGCATCTCACCAGGATGGAGGAGAGGCACAACTGACGAGCCAGACCATGCAGGAGACCTCACAGAACACAGCACAAATGCTGGGCCGAGCCACGGAGGGGGTGTACGACCTGGCGAGGCGTGTGAGGCGTGTGAGGCGTGTGAGGGAGGGAAATGGAATCATTTCTGCAATGGCGGAGTCAATCAACCTGTTGATCAACGCGATTGCGGAACAACACCACATCACCATAGGGGGTGTACACATACCATGCACAGTTATATGACTAGGTCAGATATCCATTGGTAGTATGTATCACCGGTGAAGGGTTACGTTACAGGATTACTGTTGGGTGGGTGTTTGCATGGTTGAATGAAACTAGATTGGTTGAGGCCGGCACCTCTCCATCATGTATTGGTGGTAGTCATGCCATTTGTGGCATTTTGGGATTTCAGACTTGATTCATTCTACTTGATGGTGTCCCTGAAGGTAACATGACAGACGTACTGACCAGCGGTGTACCTGTGGAATGTGAGTGCAGTCACTATTATTTTCAGTGTGGCAGATGGTTTTCTCTCTGGCTCAGCATCATGTCTTGTGATTTACTTTACTGTGTTTATGAATGTCATTCATTGGCACTACAGAGTGTTGCATTATGGTTTCGGTTTTGTGATGATCCTAATACATGTGCAAATGTGAGCACTGTGTCTATTAAATGTACGGAGACACGGCTGGGAAGGCCTTGCACTTTGGCATGCATTTACTCTGTTGCACATTCCGTTACATTAACAAAAGTCCAAGTTCAAGGCATTCAGTACACTCTGTTTGGTCATGTTCCATTCCATGTGTGATGTTTGATGTTGTGCATTTTGGGAATTATGAAGTTGCTGGTGTAATTCCTCATCTACCTTAGTCTTCTATTGACCTATCCAGTCTCTGTTCACTTCAATGGATACTTGCTAATGGTTACGGGAAATTGCAGGAGGGCTGATGATGGATTCATGCATGCAGTGTGCACATCTGCTCTTCTGTGCTATATTTAAATTACTCCTCATGGCCCTGTGGTTGGACTCCCTCAGCAGACAGGTTGCCTATGCTGTTGACAGCCCCGCCCCCAACACTACACTTCTCATGGCCCTGTGGTTGGACTCACACAACAGACAGGTTGCCTATGCTGTTGACTGCCCCTCCCAATTCAGCACTCCTCATGGCCCTGTGGTTGGATTCACCCAGCAGATTGGTTGCCTATGCTGTTAGCTCTGCCTCCCTCCCAATTCAACACTACTCATGGCCCTGTGGTTGTACTCACTCAGCAGACAGGTTGTGTATGCTGTTAATTGCACCCCACCCCAATTCAACACTCCTCATGGCCCTGTGGTTAGACTCACCCAACAGCCAGGTACGATGTCCAGCGTGTCATTCCATGTAGCCGGTCTACGTGGAGTTGCGCAGCACCATGGAGTCATGTGTGGAGCCAGGGAATCTTGCACAGCAATGTGTGATTAATTCTGCAGGCATCGCAAACTATCTGTACATTGAGGGAATGGTACAGCTTCCTGTTGAGGTACACTACCTCCACAGCATGCCGGACAACCAGCTCCACATGTGTACAGTCGACCACACCTATTACATTAGGCATGTCTGCAAGTGCATGGAATGCTATTTTAGTTGCATTCACCTCCTCCGCAATCCGTGTTAAGCTAATGCGGTCGTGTACGTGGGACAGGAGTGCATCTAGCACCTGGGTGAGCACACGGGAGAAAAAAGGTTGGGAGATTCCATGCAGCTGACCCACTGCGTGCTGATAAGTGTCTGTGGCGATGAAGTGTAGCACACACACTACCTTCAGAAAGGGGGGGGCGGTGGCGTCCAGATATTGATTAGGCTCACCAGGTCTTCATGTATGAGGTCCACTATAGTGTTGATGGCGTCTCTGTCCAGCCGCTACAGGGTGTGGATCTGAGCCGGGGTGAGATTGAATGTGGTGGCCTTAGGCTGGGGAATTCTGGCTGCCTGCAGGGTACAACAGCCTGCACATTCGGTATCTGCTGGGCCATAATGGCCCTCCTTCTCCTCATGCGCCTCCACTGAATCCTCTGGCTCACTGCCTCTTCAATGAGTAGCTGTGCAGGCATGAACTCAAGCTCCAGTACTGCTAGTGCTAATGGTAGCATTGTGGATTTGGAAGTTAGTGGGAGTGATCCATTTGTGCTGTACCACAGTCCATTTCCTCCACCTGTGATGATTGTGTGCACCTGTGGCAGGTGTCTACACACCAGATTCCTATTAACGCTTGGTCTGCAATGCCGTTGTTTCCGGCATCATTGTATCTGCTATTATCAGCATGTCGATGCATGTCTGTATACCTCTTAATGTGGACTTACTTGCGGCATGCCAGTGTCACTGGCACGGCTGCCGTGTGTCAATGCTGATACCGGCAACGGTGTGGCCGGCCACGGAGGGTCCCTGACTATGCCAGTGACACCGGCATCACGACTGGGACTACACTGGTCCGCTTAAGGATGATGGTACGTTAATAACGGCAACACTATTTCCAGACCAACATACTTGCAATGAGCCATTGCATTAAGGTTCTCTGATCTGTGCTCTAAGCACGAATATAGAACCATCAGACATGTTGTGTTTGCATGTTTTGAAATTGTAAAATGTTCTCAATTTCATTATATATAAGAGCTTATCGTTTTCAACATAATATTTTTATTTACAAATGCATTATAAAAAATATATACACAAACCCAGATCTGTTTTTCAATTGATTAATGTTTAAATTTCATATTTCTTCATTCTGTATAATGGAAGTAATGTCTACATTTCTTGCCTAAGTTCGAGGTTTCCAGGTGCCACATCTATACAAGCCTTTATAAAGTAGAGTATTCTAAGCTTTGGGGTTTACTATGCATTTGGGCAACAGACAACACGCTCATGCTGGCATATGTTTTAGATGGCCAAATGGTACTAATATATATGCAAACATATTTGAAAATCTATGCATTTCTTCTGATATCAGAATGACCATATATCTTCTTATGTGAGAAATATACCAATGATAAAAGGGTTGCATGCATGAATTAATAAGCACATAAGAAAGGTGGTGTACCTTTCATTTTTTACAACACTCATACTACCGTTAAACTGTGTGTAATCCTGAACACTAGATACTGACTCAGACAGCTTCAAGAGTCGGCAGTGGGGATAAACTGGGTGAGACATTAGTCACCCTATTGGGGTCTAGGGGCTTTCTGAACAATATAGAGTTGTCTCCAGGCACCAGGGTAAGGACTGCTGTGCACTTGCTGAGATCCCAGTGCACAGACATCTGATGAGAATTGCATCTATTGCATTTTACCTATTAATGAGGCAATACACTACTCCATTAGAAAAATCAATCAGACCTCAGAATTCGACTCAGCGGGTCTCTCTGTTGTTTTAAGGTGTATTCCTTCTTTTAGCATTTCAGGTTCTGTATTTTTTTGCTTGCATTCCTACCTGATTATGTGTATGTTGTATCCTGGAGAGCCACTTTTTGTAGTCATGTTCCCTGTCATTTTGTTTCTTTCTTTCTTTGAGCTACTCGACTATAGCTCAGGGACAACACATTTGTCTTGGAAGCAAGATAATGCAGGGCAACAAAGGTTTGAATCTGGGGCCAGCACTTCAAGACTGGTCTCTGGTATTAAGCACGTTATAAAAGAAGAATTAATTAATTATGGCACAAACTCCTATTTGATTTATTCTCAAGTCTTCAAATTCTGATTCCTCCTTTATTCAGGCCCTCATAACTCTGTCACCAAAAAGGCTATTCTGTTGTTGTAAATAATTGGATGTCTTCCATTCCCTTTAACTCAAACCCATGGAAACTGGAATCACTTCCTTTTCTGCTCCCGGTCTCCAACGTTTTTCACCTCTGCGCTCAGTATAATTAATCTCAATCATCTCCCTCTTCCCTCCAGACCAGGAAGTCTTGGTGTAATTTTCCATTCTTCTCTTCCTGTCTCACTTGACCTTCTTAATATCAACATAAATTGATACTTACATGTGCAAATTGCATTATACATACAACATGTCTTCTCTATTTACATTCCAGGCAGCCTAGCCCTGTGTCTCTTTACTGACTTCATTACGTTCTTCTCGCCCCCTGGGCCTCTCATTGCACTCCATGCTTCTGTGCATCCTCTCTTTAAGATCTGTGTATAAGACCATATTTTCCCTATGCGTATTGCTCTATGCTAGGTCCCCTGCCAATCTCTAAATATGCTTCACATAAAGGCCCTGATTCACAGAGCATTTTTCAATGGAATTGTGCCATTAGAAACCATTTTTGTGAATCAGGGTCATAATGTCTTAAGAGGTATAAACAGACCCTCCCCACTGATTCTTAGGTCCTTTTTCAGCATTTACATCTATGCTTCTGCTCCCTTCCTTTCTTTTACCCTTTCTTCTTTTTACATTATTTCGAAAAGAACGGAGGAAAGCACAGGGGCAACAGGCTGGTCTTGGAAGTCAAACTACGCAGAGCAACAGAGGTTCGGACCACCGATCCGTGCTTAGAAACCAAACTCAAGTACGGTATTAGGTGTGTTATAAAAAAACAATGAAATAAATACATTTAAATAAAAACATCCAACTTTCCTGGCAATCTTTCCTCAGTGATAATGTGTCACAGTAGTTCTCAAATAGGTTTTGTGTATTTCTTGCAGAGTTTCACATTTTATGCTGTTTCTCCTCTTTAGAGCGCTTTCGCAGTAGTAGATGCATAGATATTGCGTGCCTGTTACTTTCAACATGTTTATCGATAAGGGATCATGGGTACCTATTTGTACGATTGGGTGAATAAATACAATACTTAAAACAAAGCAAACCCTTGACAGGAAGCTGAATGAGATGAGAAATAGCAATTAAAGATAACAAACCACCTTCAGAGAAATACATCAAGTGAGTGAGAGAATTCCGAAATGTGCGTATATTCATGTTCTGGGAAGAATCTATGATCAAGGTGTAGGTGGGTATGATTTGAATATGCTGACGTAAAAGTTGTTTGCAAACGTATGCTGAAACATGCTGTGGTTTGCTGACTTCCCTAAAGGTCTTCACGTCCTTTGAATGGCATAGCTTGGTTTCTTTATGTTCCCTTCGTTTCCCTTTGTGGGTCCTTGTGGCTATAATGAGCTGCATTTGAGTCTAGCTGCCTGAAGCCTTGCCTCAGGTGTGAGCAATAGGAGGCTGCAACTAGCCCATATCGCCCATGTCGTTCCCTCGTTACAACGAGCCTCGTAACTGAGGCGGATAACAACTGCAGACCCCCCATTCATAGGATTCCCCTGGTGAAACGTGATGTCTTGTCAGCATGCACACTTGGCTGACTTGCTCGGGGCCTCCCCATTAAACCATGTTCTGTTACACTTCTAAAACGTCCTGCTCCTACAGCAATGGGGTGTCAGGGGCACCCTTAAATGGAAAAACTAAAGTAACTGTCTGACAGACGTAAAAGAAAAAAAACATTATCTGGAACAAAGAAGGAGATAATAATAATGTTAATACTATTTGGATTAGTATTATTAATATTATTAATAATAATAATAATAATTTAAAAGTACACTGTAGAGAGTAAAGCACAATGACATGTTGGTAATGGTTTAACTTGTTCGCTGAACTGGTCACTAGAAGAAATATGGGGAAGTTATGGGGTGCTTGTCTTCAAAAAGAACCCACTCTGAGTTTCTGCAGTGCACCCTGAAGATCACGTAGATCCGGGCAAAGATACGTAATTCGTCTATGGGTTTGCTCGAGGATCTATCTCAGTAAATGGTGTAAGTGGGAGATGTTCTTGGGCATCTTTAAAATTGCCCGAGTACAACATGTGCTGATCTCCTCAGTACCGATGCAGCTGTGTTATTCATTGGACTCCTTCAATTTCCAGCATCAACTAAATAAGGAAAATAAAAGCAGAGGACAGGGAATCCGGCATGCATGCTACAGAAACATGCTGGGCCCTGTAATCTTGGGTCAGGCTGGCTGCTCCAGAATCCCACATTGCACTCAACCCGCACTTAACATACTCTTCATATGTGTTAGCTCAGGATCTCTGAAAACCTTGCTAATTTTCACATCCTGGAACCCTCTGCTTTTGGCTGTTCTTTTGCTTTCATTTTATGTATTTCTTTTCCCCTTGGTTTAAGAATGTGTTTTATGCAGGAAAAGTGCATTGGTTCATTTAAGCCTTTTTATTTCAGGATGTCTACCCTCCTTTTCATCACAATCAGCATGTGTCTTTATGATATGATAAGACGTCAAAGAAGGAAGAGTATTCTTTATGATGTACGTGCCTCCCTGAATCTCGTACAATTGAGGACGATGGTCCACTTTGTCTTCTCCTGACAGGCAGGAGACTGAAAGAGTAGTAAGGGACCAGGCTCAAGGCTATGCTCGGTTGGCCATTTGAGTTCTAAATGGCAAAGGTTTATGGTTGTCAGTTTTAGAAAACATATGCCCTAAAAGTCCAAAAGGCACAGTACTGAGACACTTACTTCTCAGAGACTAATTCTGACACTGGCAGCGATCATTCAGACCACAATGGGTGGCAGCGCTCCCAACGCAAATCCTGCTTGAGGTTGAAGTACTCAACATCAAGAGCTTCATCAGCAATGTGGGCACCACCAATGGAATGTTCGCTATCAAAGCCCTCATCATCACTTAGGTCCCAGGTCATTTTAGACACAGCAAGCTCCTTCCTCTCAGGATCTATGTTTTACAGCATAATTAGCAGGACAAATCCAGATCTTGATGCTGTATTCTCCGATGATATCTGGTAGCACAATCAGCTCATGCCAGGTTACCACAAAGAGCCAGGAGCGAACGCTAACATCCCTGCTTCCAATATTTTTTCGTGCCATGCAACAAGTAAAATCTGTCACACTCTCCTGTGTCTCTGCAGGAACGATGGACGAGCCTCCCTTGACCCCGAGTCTTCACTTACCCTGTTTCACCCGGAGGAATACCTGTCAAATACAAGGTTTACACTCAGACCTGAATCCACCTGATTCCCCTGGGCCCTTCCCTTCTCTTTACTGTGTGCTTTGATGTCCCCCTATGGGCTTACCTTCATCTTTAGTAGGGTGTGCACTCCATCCTGCATTCGCAGGGGCATGATTCACTCATGTGATTGGTGCCAATGTCTGTAGGATGAGTTCAAATGCCAAACGCTGTTTTATGCCTTCACAGCGAGGCCGAGTGTTCAAGGCACCAGTTTCTTCACTGGCTAGAAAGTCCTTCCCACAAGTGAACGTTGAGCGGAGAATGTTGAGTGTCCAAAATTGTACGTATTGTCTTTGTTTGCTGGGATTTTCGTGGGTGAGTAGCGCTGCGTGTAGAAGCTAGCTGCAGGTAGGTTTGCGCAGCGCCTTCAATTTGAGCGCGCCTAGTAATGTCTCTCCCTTTCCCTTGCAGGAGAAATTATGTGGTATTAGTGCCTCGAGTCCGGGTTTAGCGCTACTGCAGACTTGGTGGTTGGGTAAGTATTCACTGAGGCTTTTGGTAAGTATGCACCGCGAGCACAGTGAAATAAGTGTCCGTGTTATTGGGGCGAGCGGAATGAATAATATGTCTTCTTTCTTTTGCAGGGGTTTGTGCACTCGTAAAACTGACCTGGATTCCAGCGTCGCGGGAAGATTCGGTGAGTATGCGCAGCATTACTGATGTGCGCGTTTTAACGCAATTCTTCTTTGTTCTTACAGGTGCCAGTGTAGAAGTCCCCTCTTGACTGGAGATAGCTGCAGCGTGGAGTAAGAACGGAGGTTCTTCCGGAGCAGGTAAGCTGAAGCAGAAAGATCCGGAGCGGGTAACCAGAAGTAGGGTGATCCAGAGCAGGTAAGCAGAAGCAGGATGATCCGGAGCAGGTAAGCAGAAGCAGGATGATACGGAGCAGGTAAGCAGAAGCTGGGTGATCCAGAGCAGGTAAACAGAAGGTGGCTGATCCAGAGCATGGTAAGTGTGTTGCTGATACAGCTCACAGTAAGCAACACAAAGCACTGGAAGAATCTTGGGTGTGGCTTATATAGCCAGCCACACCCAAACACTAGAGAGCTCATGAATCATCATGCACGTCCTGTTTGGCAACAGGAAGTGGTAACCAGGAAGTTGCTACAAACACTAGGAAGGAATTAAAGGTGGGGTTTGCTATGGGTTCTTTGTGTGCCTATGCCAAGCCTGCCAAGCCTCCACCCAGCTTGCCCCAACTACCTGCCTGATACCCATGACAAATCAGAGCCTGATAAAAAGTAGCATTAACATTCAGGTAATGCTTCAAAAGCACCAAATCATCCCTGGAATAGGCCAACGGTACCACATAGGTCTATCACTCCACCAAAGCAGCCTCCACCACATCACCTGGAGATAGATACAAATATGAACACTGACTGCTCCCACTGTCCTTCAGATTTGCCGGCCTCTTTACGAGCTGGACCTAACCTACAGATTACCTAATTATTAAATAGCCATATTTTGTTTCTTCTTTAAGAGAACCGTGCCATTTTATGGACTTCTAACTCTACGGGTACTCTGTGACATTTACCCGACTCATGTTTTCTCCTACTGCAACAGTCTCCTATAAGTGGTATGCCTCCTTGCTACCATGAATCAATACTTTCCCGATTCAATGAAGGTGTCAGCAGTCAAATAACTATTTGCTCCTGCACCTCAATCCAAAGTATCCGCTTCTGTGCCTCTTGATAAAGAGTATCATATTAAGGATATTCTGGGTAGCAATAAAGTGATAATCACCTGGGTAGCAATAAGGTGATAATCACTTTATTGCTACCTTCTTGCAACCTGGTATGATTTTTGTGATTGGAATGTTTACTGCTGCTGTGGACATTTTAAAATATTACAGCATTCACGCATGGAAGAAAAATAATGTGTGTGTTTTTTAGTGAATCTAAAATTGTTGGTATTATTAGCTTGCTTCTACTGTTTTATCAATTGTGCTTAGACATATTTATTTCATTCCTTGCTCGTGTATTGATTTACTCAGCATGACAAACCACATTTTCCGTCTCTATCTTTTTCGGGCACCTATCTGACTCATCACAATCCTGAGCCACAGGCTTCAAAAGGCCTGCGTCAGCACAAAGTCCTGGCGCAGAGCCTGTTTGGGCCTGTTCGGGGCAGTTCGATCGTCGGTGACAGATAGCTGCTGAGCTGTATCAGAAGCTGAGGGAGGCCATGTTTTTCTTAATGTCTGTTATTCTATGCCTTTTATCCTTCATGATCATGTTCTACTTTGGCTAGTGTGCCTTCTAAGAATGATTGGCATTGTTATAGCATCATGTACACAAACTCCACCATGACTAGATACACTAGAGAAAGATTGCTTGCTCTAAATAATGGTCTTGGCTCCATTTATCTCCAGATCATAAATGCAAGTAGGCTCAATGGGATTTATAAAATCTCCTTCACAGACATGGTTATTTGATAAACAGGCTTAGTTTTTCCATGCTGCTTTGATTAATGCGAGATCTGCTGTCAAAAAATGCCACTGTGTTGGCAGAATGTGTTGATCTAAACAATCTTGATCTACTCTTAATTATGGAAACCAGGTTTACTACACATCTGTATCTGCTTTCCACTCTCTGGTGCCCCCAGACTTCCAGTTGAAATGGTTGAATTACGAGCACCAGATAGGTGCTGGTGTAGTTACAAATTGTAACTCCTCTCTGATTTTAACTAATTTGCAAGCATTACTATGCAGACGTCTCAAATGTATGCTTGCAATCTTCAGCTCTCACCCTCATCCTCATTCCATATAGTCTTATATGATCAACCCTCGGGCTTGGCCAGGGATTTCTTTATTTTTTTTTTACATTTGGATTTGTTCTTGCAAACTGATGCCATTGACATTGCCTTGGCCTACTTATGACCAGACGACAAGGTCTGACGATTCAGGAGACACTACCCGTCTCTTGGTCTGATCACTGTGCAAGTACATTTCATATTCAGAACGAGCCTATAGCTCTGTATAAAAATGGCCTGTGAGTTGGTACTCCCTCACGTAGTTTACAAGACCTTAATAAGATTCAAGGTAGTAAATTGTCATCTGCTCTGGCCCCTTATATACTAATTAAATCCATAACTTTTAAAAACCAACAAGACTAATAAATGATATTCTGCCACTCTAAGGGATCTAAAGAAGGATTATTGTAAGTGCTGGCGTACATCTAATAACTCATCACTGCCAGGCTGCATACTCAGCACTTAGCATTTATTTAAAAAAAGGGTAGGTTTGCTGCTAAATCCTGCTTTTTGCAAAATCAGATCACAACAGCAACTAATAACCTGAAAGAGATCTTTGATGTTATAAAGAATTTGTCAAATTCTCTGTGCACTTCTGTCTCTTGCCCCATCTCTTAAGCTAGAAATGAAAGAGAGTGGGAAGAAGAAAGGGAGAGGAGTAGAAGGAAGGAAGAAGAATGACTGAAAATCAGTGAGAGGAGTATAAGAGTGTGTAAGGAAAGGACCAATTGAGACGTGAGTGTCTGGAAGGCACCTGCTCTTTCTAATTTTTGAGAGACCTGGGTCAGGATTCACCTAGCTTGTTCCCAGAAAGAGAGAGAGAGAAAGAGAGAGAGAGAGAGAGAGAGAGAGAAAGTGTGTTTGCCCTTATGCCATCACAACCAGCTAGTCAATATTTAGAGATTAGAGGTTATCAATTTCTAATGACTACCATGGGGTTGAGGGACATCCCTGGAGTAGGTAGGGGACTCCCAAGAGAATATGAGAGAGAGTTATGACCTTTAGTGAGCCCCTTTACAATTATTTAACTTTGAACTTTCTTCGAGAGTTGCTGTGTTCTGGAAGCCATCTGTGACACATAGTTCCATCATGTGATTTATCAAACCCTTATACAGAAGCTGCCTGTGTAAGAGGAACATTGAGGGAATGTCACAGACAAAAGAGTCCTTGGTAAATGCAAGTGCTGAGATGTTGACCATGAGCTTCGGAAGAAAGCAGCAGAGTTGGAGTTCTTTTACTCTTGATCCCCTACCATAAGAACCATAAGACTCTAGGGAATCAGCAGGGTCAGATGGTACTGCAACCAAGGCTGACTTTTGGGAGAAATCCACTGCCCTGTCAGAAGAACTGAAACAAAGTCTATTACAGCAGGTATGAGAGACCCAGGAAAGAAACATCCAACTGATGCTAGCGCAAGCCAGCAGAAACGGACCCAAGACCTCCCAAGTATATCCACATTCCAAACAGTGGAGCAAGCACATAGGCCCAGATGAGGAAGAATAAGAGGTGGAACTCGCACCACCAGATGAGCACCCAAGTTTCAGGGAAGCAGGTTCAGCACCAACAACCATAGAGGACCTATGATCGGCTCTGGTGGAAGGCCAACTGGCTATCAGCTACACACATCAAGAGACTCCTATAACCATGAAGAGTGCTATTACTGAGAGAAGGAAGCAACCGGCTGCGCCAACTACAAAAATACAAAAACTGAGTGACAGAGAAGACCCAGCTGCCTTCTTCATGAATTTCTAGGGAGTGTTCAAGAATGCAGTTTGGCATCCGGGTCCTTAGGCCTAGTACATCTCCCACTTCTAACAGGAGAAGCACAGCAGGCCTTCCATGTCCTTAGCCCTGATGGGGTGCCCCTACAAAGAATTGAAACAAGGTATTCCGGAGAGAATAGGAATGAATTGCAAACACTGTAGACTATGTCTGAGGAATTGATGTTTGCAGAAAGAGGAAAAACCTTGCCAGATATCATACAGAGTATTGAAGAAGTCATGGAGATTCTGGTCCTAAAGCAATTCATCAATTGCCTGCCCCGTATCTACGAATACTTGTTTGGGAGTTGCGTGGGCCCAATTTAGTAAAAGCGATCCAAACAGTAAATGCACATCAAAGAGTCATGTTCTCATGGGAATCAGTTTTAGGGCCATAAAATGCCAGAAACTATGACCTAGTATTCAGGGTGAGAAGAATGTCAGCTATTACCCAAAATGAAGATAAGGCCCTTCCTACAGGCACATAGGGAAAAAAAATCTAGCCAAGCCCTCATCCAAATGTGGTAAGATGTAATTCCTGTCGGAAAGCAGAACATATTAATAACGTATGTCCAGAATGACCCAAGGAAGAGCCTATGGATGTCTCCTCCTGACTCTAGGAGTATCACCTGCATGGTTATGGTTAGACCGGATTGGAAGTAAGAACCGACCGACACTGAGAATCTTGCTGACCTTTTTCCTGGACTATGAAGATTGGCCAGAATCACCCACTTGGGCCTTTTACACTACAGGTGAAACCAACCCAAATGTCCACCTACCGGTAATGGTTCAGTAGATTACTACCCAAGCCCTTTTGGCTACTGGCAGCAATTGGACTCCCATCCAGGCTAACCTGATTAGTCCCAAAGAATTTCACCCAGGAACCTTGACTCAGATAATCTGTGTGCACAGAGACGCTGCTTTGTATCCAGAGCAGCGTCTCTGAGTAGCGCAGAGATTCACATCCTAGAGAATCAGCTCCTAGTGTCAATGATACTATTGATTTGACCCCCAGAAAAAGTTCTATTGGGTGTAGCTGTTCCTATTTACAACTCATGTGTCAAAGAGCTACAAGGGGAACAAAAAACAGAGTCTCTGCCCCACTCTGCATAGGTGGGCAGCTGCCCAGAGGAGGAAGGGGACTTAGATGAAAGGGTGCAGGGACCTGATCCTATTTTTCTTGGCTTGGGTACCCTCTCAATCTGGGGTGGGATCCCGATCAGGGTTTTTACCTAATCCAATCCTATCCCAGAAGTCGGGTGTGGAAGTTGGAAGGGCCCTAGTCTCTGTGAACAAACTGTGCAAACCCTTTTTTGCCCCATACTTGTATTACATAAGGTTTTCAAGTTTCTTTCTGTTTTTCCCATAGAACTATATCAGACCAACGGCCTGGTGGTGAAGAAGAGATTGAGTAACCACACAGGGAGAGAGGCAGCACAGAACGAAAGGACCACCAATCAAACCAGCAATGCAACACAAACTGTTGTGGTAGGCCTACTTTCACAGTACCGCAGAGCGGCACATGTATCAAACGACCACTTCAGATGCTTCATTTGGCCCTCATACTGTGACATTAACTGTGTATGAAGAAGGCTGCCATTCCCAACTGCTATCCCTCTATGCTATGTGGACTGTGAAATTTGTCTTACAGGTCTGTGGAGCAGTCTGCACATTAAACCGGCACTCCAGAGACTCTGCGTGACACAAAAAAGTGTGTTATGCCTACCATTATCAGGATCATAGAGTGGTACATACATCATTCCGGCTCCATTTGGCCCTGATACAAGCTCTGACATTGACTGCATATGAAGCAGGCCACTATTCCCAAATGCCAACAGACCTGCATGTGAAAATGAGGTGGGATTTAAATCCCATTATAAATGTTGGTTTACATGTAATCCCATCAATGGGGAGAAGAAAGCCAGCGGTTTGCCCGGAAGAACCAGCTGAGGGAGTTAACTGATGAAGGGGAAAGGAAACAATAAAAAAGGGGCACAGGAATCAGGTAGGTGTGGGTTGTTTGGGTGAAGTCAAGGGAGGTGAAAGAGAACCAAAAAACTAAGCAGACGAAGGATGATACAGCAGAACATGAAGGAGGATTGCTGAAGAATGTGCAAGGTGAGGTATTGGTGGGAGGCAGAACGTGGTACTTGGGTGGGTGTGTGGGATAGGAGGCAAATGGGAGTGAATGGGAAGGCACTGTATGCGAAGGTGTGGATGGACTGCAGTGTAGGAGAAGGTGTGGGTGGAGTGGAGTGTAATCATTTTAGTAGTAGTAGTAGTAATGTGGAGAGGGGGTAGCAGTATGGAGATGGGGGTCATATTGAAATCTTGAATGAAAAGTAGTAGTGGAGAGGGGATAGTAGTAGTGTGGAGAGGTGGGAGTAGTAGTGTGAAGAAGGGAGAGGAATAGTCTGTAGGGGGTCACAGTAGGAGTTGAGGAGAGTAGGAATAAAAAAGAATATTGGAGAAACAGATGAGAAGAGCAAAATAGGGAGCGATGAGGGAGAGTGGTAGAAAGAAAGGGAGGAGTGTACAAGAATGGAAAATGAAGTATAAAACACCAGGGAGAGAAGTAAAATAGGATGTAAGGAAAGGACAAAGTGAGAACTGAGTGTCTGGAAGGCACCTGGTCTTGTTCTATTTTTTTGTGGGAGCAAGGTTAGGATCCACCTTGATTGTTTTCAGTGGAAGAGAAAACTGTCATTAGCTCTTAGACCATCATAATCAGCTAGTTCGTTTTTAGACAGTAGGGTTAGTGGCCTTTCTGGGGGTGAGGAACTCTTGGTAGAGGGAGGCAACCACCAGGTGAAGAAGGTCAAAATGAGAGAGCGAGGGATGGCCCTTAGTGATGGCCATCACAATCATTTCAATCGAGATGAGAACATTTGTGATCACGTTTTAAAAACTACACTTACACTATACTGAAGTGCAATGGCATGTACAAGGCAGTCTCTCATTCAAAGCCATTACTTCATCTATATGCTTCCCAACCACACAATCCATGGAACAGGTCTGCTCTACTTTTTACTGATTGACATCCACAAGGTAATTGTAAAGACTAGAGGGGGGTGTCTCTACTCCTGCTCTGTATATGGTAGAGGAGAGGCACAGAGCACCCCAGCCAAGATTCTCTATTTGGTAAACATGGACGAGTAATCAAGGCTTAAGCTCTCAGGAGGTGATGCAGGCTGGTTCCTAAGTACAGTGTAGTCCCCAAGCACCCACAAAGGAATGTCCACACACTATGTTAGCGAAAACACAGTTCTTTATATGAATAAGGTTCAAGGTTATATAGACAATCACAATAACACACATTGTGCTCAAGTCAATCTAAAATGTCAGTTATATACAGTTGCTATGTGGTACCATGATTATACTTTGATTCCTTTACAATGCATCAACTGTACTCAGTTCAAATGACATACAAATCAGTAAAAAATGTGAACCAACAATAGACAAAGGAGGAACGCAGGTTGGTTAAAACAATAGGCAGAATACTAGGACCCTACCACCAGGCACAATTCTGTATGAGGATCCCCCCACCTGGGCAACCTGTAAATAAAGATATTGACAAGCCCAGTCCTTATATTGTCGATTAAGTCTTATTACCCCTTAGAAATGTTCTAGCACCCCAATGTACCTGGAATAGCAGAGTTCGATGTCGGGTCATTGACGGATCCTTCTTGAGCGGTAGGAGCAACGGATCATCGAGATCCCAAGAGGAAAGAGGGTGAACACTGTCGTTGTGGCAGCAGCTTTGTTCTTGCGGTGCTCGGTGATGATCGGTTGAAAATGTCCTGCAAGCTGAGGCGTGCGGTGCACCTCGACGAAGAGTGTTCATTGCCGTAAGGAGTCAATGAAGAACTTTGTCCGAGCGAGGGTGTCGAGTCATCAGCGTCTCTACGGTCTTCAGGTGGTGGGAAACCCACCGGCAAATGCTCCTCGGTCATCAACGGCCTTGATTTTCTCCGGCATGACGAAAGTGGTCGACGATGATGAGCAAGAGAGTCCTTGTTTCAAAGTTTTTAGGCAAAGGAGCACTGCGGCTACAGTTGACGACAGCGGTCATCGACGGTGATGGACTTTAATGTTTGGGCACTTCACTTCATGATTCAGCAGCAGTCCCCGTCTCTGGTCGGCAGTCTTTCAAGGGTCTGATGTCCAGGGAGCTTTGGCAAAGATCAGCTGGTGCACGATGGTCCTCTGTAGCTTGGGAAGAGGTCTCCTAGCCATGTCCTCTATTGGATCAGTTCCTTGACTGTCACAGAGCTTTCAGATTAGCGAAGGACAGCAGCAGCCGTTCTTCTTTTTCCAGTGGGCTTCAAGGTTAAGCATCAGTTTCGACTTCAGCTTCTAAATGATTTCTAACAGTGAGCGGCCCCCAGATATAATGTTCTGTCTCTCATTCACTCGCCTGGGTCACACTTGGGCAACCAATCACTCAAAAGGGCATTCAGCAGTCAGGCAGCCAATCCGGCTCACTGTGCATTAAGGCCATCCTCCTCCCTCTCAGACACTCACAACAAGGAATGTGTATTGGGGCAAGTACCCAGCCATTCAGCACTTCACACTGCATTCATACCAGTTTCAGGCACGGCTGTCTCAGTCTTTGTGTCACATACCAGAATCTAGACACCCATAACAAGAAGTGCATATTGGTCACACACTCCATTCACCCAGTTCCCACCCCAAGGGTGCACCCACCACATACAGTCACTGGGAAGGCTCCAGCCAGTCTGGCCTGGACCTCCCCACAATACCATATATGGAACTTCTACCTAACAGCCAGTCAGGGGAAGGAACAGAGTCAGGGCTTCCCAGGACTTTGGGAAAAACAAGGTAACGGGCAATAGAAAGCAAGAGGCCACAGGGGTCATCTTGTTTCCTATCAGGATTCAACTGATTCCAATGGCAGGGCATGGGTATCCCAAAATGGAGGATACTCGGAGCACCTGTTAAATTCAGCATGGAGCTGCCACCAGCCCATACCCTGCTCTGTGGGCCACACAGAGGTGGCCAAAAACATACACTAAGAATACAGGGTCGTACTGCCACCCATGGGTGCCATGAGGGTATCCCAAGGATCTATTCACCAAACCAAAAAGAGGAAGAGCTGCACTGCCAGGAGTCGCACATGGACTCCTGGGCAGAAAATAACACAGAACATACATGAAAAAGGACTGGCAGAACCAGGACAGGGAGGCCCTGTCCCTCCAATGCATTTCCAGCATCACAGTAATAAATCAGTGTCATCATTATACGGCTGGTGTTGGCTGTGAGCATAGGTTATTGCAGAGACTTCACTGCTTGATCATTTTTAGAAATGCCAGTTGTTCAATATGCAGCAATGTATCGCATCTCTGTGGGTTATGGTCCACTGCCTGTTTCTGTTGATGATAAGATAACCTGATTCATTGTTGAAAAGTCAAGAAGAAGAATGACTTCTGTAACTCATCCTGGACTTGTGTTCACTGGCCTTCCTTGTCAAGACACAAAGGTTTTGGATGACCATAGTCCAAGAAGTCCAACCTCATATAAAAGAAGGAGAACGCATGACCAGCATCAATCTCAAGGATGCCTATTTTCATATTACTATGTATTCAAGTCAAAGGAAATGTCTACGCTTTCGGGGAGGTGCCATTCATTTTCAATTCAAAGTCCTCCCATTTGGGATAAGTTCAGCACCAATGGTGTTCACATTGATGTCATGGGTAGTAACAGCACTTTTAAAGAGATGTGATACAACTTCACATATGCATAGAAGGTATACAACTTCACATATGCATGATCCATATCAAGGAGACTGGCTTGTGTTGGGGACGTTGTCCAATAAATTCTTTCAAGATGCACAGAAAGCCGGCCATCTTGGTATTTACAATTAAGATTGCAAAACCTAACCTGGTCCCAAGAAAAGTTCAGCAAATTGCTAGGAATTGGAATAAACTCCAAACATACAATCACATTTCCCCTCACAAGACAGGATATAAGCTAGTTGAGCAGCATGTTAGCACAATGTAAAACACAAATCAGCCAAATGATTCAGTAAAATCAAAGCCACAATTTCGTTCAGATGATCACACACATCTCAGTTGCCAAAGAAGGACCAAATGCATCTTTGTTTATTATTATTATTTTTATTATTATTATATTATTACAGTATTTATTGAGCATTCACCTAGCATTAAGAAGCAACAGAGCGCTTTACAGAGATATACCAAAATACAGATAAAAAATGGAGCGGTTTATAGAGGTATACAACTTCACATATGCATAGCTGAAAGCTTTTCAGAAGTAACAACATAACAGATATACAGCGTCAGTTGGGATACAGAGCGGAACAGAGGAGGAGTACAGCTGTACTACGAGGCGGGGAGAAGAGGGGCAGGTGGTATCTAGTGAGTCAGGTGGCGCAAAGGACAATGTGATGGCGTAAGTGTTGAGGCAGAGAGATTCCTTAAAGAAGTGGGTTTTGGGTTCTTTTCTGAATTGTAGGAGCGTGGGGGCGAGTCTAATGTTGATGGGGAGGAGGATCTATGGTCTTGAGGCATAGGCAGCGAATACTTGTTTTCCGTTCCTTTTTGCAGCAGTGGATTTAAAATCTGCACATGTCCTGACTTCTGGTAGTGCGCTATCTCCTGGAGATGCAGAGTTTCTCTGCAAGGTAGCTGGGTGACTTGAGGGCGACTGACTTATAGAGGATGCAGCAAGATTTGAAGGTGATTTGTACATGCAGTGTGAGCCAGTGAAGGCCAATGAGGGCCGGGCTAATGTGGTTGTATCTACGTAGTCCCTTGATGAGGCTTGCAGCCGCGTGTAGGACACTTCTCCGGGGCACATGGGAGGACGACGGGAGGCCTTCAAGAAGGGTATTGCTCCCATCCAGGGGGATAGGACCAGTGTTCAACAGTGGATCTAAAGCTGACCAGAGGAGGGAGGAAGGGCTTCCCTTTTTGCAGGGGGGAGAGCTGATACTAAGCTGTCTTAGTTTTATTAGCTATGTGCGTTTTGAAGGAGAGTTGTTTGTCGATGTGGAACCTGAGGGACCTTGGCACAGGAGTTGAGCTCAGGTGTGAATCCCTCAGAGTTCATGCTTGATAACCAGATCTGTATGTCTGGGTGTTCGGTGTTGTTGGTGAGTAGTAGGAATTCAGTCTTCGAGGGGTTGATCTTCAAGTATGCACTGGACATTCAAGACTGGATCAGTGAGAGGTAGGGTTTGAGCCTATTGATGACCTTGATGGAGTCGATCTTAAGCTATAGCTGTGTGTCAATGGCAGATTGGATTGGTGGATGTGGATGTTGTGCGTAGCTAGGACAGCTCCCAGAGTCACCATGTATAGAATGGTGCGTTGTTTCAGAGGCACGTGTCAGTCGATGGAGGCTGAAATGGTGGCGTTCTGTGCTTGCAGTAGAGAGCCACAGTTCTTTTGGGTGTGTTCAGTCCATGTAAGGTGGAGGTTGACAAGGTCTTCTGTTAGGGCTTCCACCGGGAAGTTCTTGAAGGACCTGAAGGTTTGTCTGATGGGTTTATGCTGGGAGTGCTTGACTAGAGTGGTGTGCCAGATGTTGAAAGGAACGGCTAGGGGGTCAGACAAGTCAAGGGGAGAGGGGAGCTCTAGTGGAGGGAAGACCGTGCAATGATGATTATGTTGAAGAAATGACCTTTCTTGTGTGTTGGGTCTTTCATGTTCTGCGTGAGGTTGAGGGTGTTGAGAAGACTGAGGAGAGCTTCCGTCATCAGTTTGGTGGCCTTGTTTCCTGGGAGGTTGAAATTGCCTAGGAAGATGTTGTTGTCCTGCGTGAGGGACATAGTGGTGACCAGGTTGGTGAAGTCTCTGATGAATGCATTATTAGGATTGGGTTGTCTGTAGATGAGATGGAAAGTGACTGTTCCTGTCGGGAAGAGAGGGAGTGGCAGGAGAGGACTTCAAAAGAGCCAATGTTGTCGACGTCAAGTCTGGTGCAGGGTCATGAGGACTTTGGGAGAACTCTGAGACCTCCACCTGTCTTGTTCTGTCGGTCTCTGTGTTGGATCGAGAGACTCTGCGTGACACAAAAAAGTGTGTTATGCCTACCATTATCAGGATCATAGAGTGGTACATACATCATTCCGGCTCCATTTGGCCCTGATACAAGCTCTGACATTGACTGCATATGAAGCAGGCCACTATTCCCAAATGCCAACAGACCTGCATGTGAAAATGAGGTGGGATTTAAATCCCATTATAAATGTTGGTTTACATGTAATCCCATCAATGGGGAGAAGAAAGCCAGCGGTTTGCCCGGAAGAACCAGCTGAGGGAGTTAACTGATGAAGGGGAAAGGAAACAATAAAAAAGGGGCACAGGAATCAGGTAGGTGTGGGTTGTTTGGGTGAAGTCAAGGGAGGTGAAAGAGAACCAAAAAACTAAGCAGACGAAGGATGATACAGCAGAACATGAAGGAGGATTGCTGAAGAATGTGCAAGGTGAGGTATTGGTGGGAGGTAGAACGTGGTACTTGGGTGGGTGTGTGGGATAGGAGGCAAATGATAGTGAATGGGAAGGCACTGTATGCGAAGGTGTGGATGGACTGCAGTGTAGGAGAAGGTGTGGGTGGAGTGGAGTGTAATCATTTTAGTAGTAGTAGTAGTAATGTGGCGAGGGGGTAGCAGTATGGAGATGGGGGTCATATTGAAATCTTGAATGAAAAGTAGTAGTGGAGAGGGGATAGTAGTAGTGTGGAGAGGTGGGAGTAGTAGTGTGAAGAAGGGAGAGGAATAGTCTGTAGAGGGTCATAGTAGGAGTTGAGGAGAGTAGGAATAAAAAAGAATATTGGAGAAACAGATGAGAAGAGCAAAATAGGGAGCGATGAGGGAGAGTGGTAGAAAGAAAGGGAGGAGTGTACAAGAATGGAAAATGAAGTATAAAACACCAGGGAGAGAAGTAAAATAGGATGTAAGGAAAGGACAAAGTGAGAACTGAGTGTCTGGAAGGCACCTGGTCTTGTTCTATTTTTTTGTGGGAGCAAGGTTAGGATCCACCTTGATTGTTTTCAGTGGAAGAGAAAACTGTCATTAGCTCTTAGACCATCATAATCAGCTAGTTCGTTTTTAGACAGTAGGGTTAGTGGCCTTTCTGGGGGTGAGGAACTCTTGGTAGAGGGAGGTAACCACCAGGTGAAGAAGGTCAAAATGAGAGAGCGAGGGATGGCCCTTAGTGATGGCCATCACAATCATTTCAATCGAGATGAGAACATTTGTGATCACGTTTTAAAAACTACACTTACACTATACTGAAGTGCAATGGCATGTACAAGGCAGTCTCTCATTCAAAGCCATTACTTCATCTATATGCTTCCCAACCACACAATCCATGGAACAGCTCTGCTCTACTTTTTACTGATTGACATCCACAAGGTAATTGTAAAGACTAGAGGGGGGTGTCTGTACTCCTGCTCTGTATATGGTAGAGGAGAGGCACAGAGCACCCCAGCCAAGATTCTCTATTTGGTAAACATCGACGAGTAATCAAGGCTTAAGCTCTCAGGAGGTGATGCAGGCTGGTTCCTAAGTACAGTGTAGTCCCCAAGCACCCACAAAGGAATGTCCACACACTATGTTAGCGAAAACACAGTTCTTTATATGAATAAGGTTCAAGGTTATATAGACAATCACAATAACACACATTGTGCTCAAGTCAATCTAAAATGTCAGTTATATACAGTTGCTATGTGGTACCATGATTATACTTTGATTCCTTTACAATGCATCAACTGTACTCAGTTCAAATGACATACAAATCAGTAAAAAATGTGAACCAACAATAGACAAAGGAGGAACGCAGGTTGGTTAAAACAATAGGCAGAATACTAGGACCCTACCACCAGGCACAATTCTGTATGAGGATACCCCCACCTGGGCAACCTGTAAATAAAGATATTGACAAGCCCAGTCCTTATATTGTCGATTAAGTCTTATTACCCCTTAGAAATGTTCTAGCACCCCAATGTACCTGGAATAGCAGAGTTCGATGTCGGGTCATTGACGGATCCTTCTTGAGTGGTAGGAGCAACGGATCATCGAGATCCCAAGAGGAAAGAGGGTGAACACTGTCGTTGTGGCAGCAGCTTTGTTCTTGCGGTGCTCGGTGATGATCGGTTGAAAATGTCCTGCAAGCTGAGGCGTGCGGTGCACCTCGACGAAGAGTGTTCATTGCCGTAAGGAGTCAATGAAGAACTTTGTCCGAGCGAGGGTGTCGAGTCATCAGCGTCTCTACGGTCTTCAGGTGGTGGGAAACCCACCGGCAGATGCTCCTCGGTCATCAAAGGCCTTGATTTTCTCCGGCATGACGAAAGTGGTCGACGATGATGAGCAAGAGAGTCCTTGTTTCAAAGTTTTTAGGCAAAGGAGCACTGCGGCTACAGTTGACGACAGCGGTCATCGACGGTGATGGACTTTAATGTTTGGGCACTTCACTTCATGATTCAGCAGCAGTCCCCGTCTCTGGTCGGCAGTCTTTCAAGGGTCTGATGTCCAGGGAGCTTTGGCAAAGATCAGCTGGTGCACGATGGTCCCTTGTAGCTTGGGAAGAGGTCTCCTAGCCATGTCCTCTATTGGATCAGTTCCTTGACTGTCACAGAGCTTTCAGATTAGCGAAGGACAGCAGCAGCCGTTCTTCTTTTTCCAGTGGGCTTCAAGGTTAAGCATCAGTTTCGACTTCAGCTTCTAAATGATTTCTAACAGTGAGCGGCCCCCAGATATAATGTTCTGTCTCTCATTCAATCGCCTGGGTCACACTTGGGCAACCAATCACTCAAAAGGGCATTCAGCAGTCAGGCAGCCAATCCGGCTCACTGTGCATTAAGGCCATCCTCCTCCCTCTCAGACACTCACAACAAGGAATGTGTATTGGGGCAAGTACCCACCCATTCAGCACTTCACACTGCATTCATACCAGTTTCAGGCACGGCTGTCTCAGTCTTTGTGTCACATACCAGAATCTAGACACCCATAACAAGAAGTGCATATTGGTCACACACTCCATTCACCCAGTTCCCACCCCAAGGGTGCACCCACCACATACAGTCACTGGGAAGGCTCCAGCCAGTCTGGCCTGGACCTCCCCACAATACCATATATGGAACTTCTACCTAACAGCCAGTCAGGGGAAGGAACAGAGTCAGGGCTTCCCAGGACTTTGGGAAAAACAAGGTAACGGGCAATAGAAAGCAAGAGGCCACAGGGGTCATCTTGTTTCTTATCAGGATTCAACTGATTCCAATGGCAGGGCATGGGTATCCCAAAATGGAGGATACTCGGAGCACCTGTTAAATTCAGCATGGAGCTGCCACCAGCCCATACCCTGCTCTGTGGGCCACACAGAGGTGCCCAAAAACATACACTAAGAGTACAGGGTCGTACTGCCACCCATGGGTGCCATGAGGGTATCCCAAGGATCTATTCACCAAACCAAAAAGAGGAAGAGCTGCACTGCCAGGAGTCGCACATGGACTCCTGGGCAGAAAATAACACAGAACATACATGAAAAAGGACTGGCAGAACCAGGACAGGGAGGCCCTGTCCCTCCAATGCATTTCCAGCATCACAGTAATAAATCAGTGTCATCATTATCCGGCTGGTGTTGGCTGTGAGCATAGGTTATTGCAGAGACTTCACTGCTTGATCATTTTTAGAAATGCCAGTTGTTCAATATGCAGCAATGTATCGCATCTCTGTGGGTTATGGTCCACTGCCTGTTCCTGTTGATGATAAGATAACCTGATTCATTGTTGAAAAGTCAAGAAGAAGAATGACTTCTGTAACTCATCCTGGACTTGTGTTCACTGGCCTTCCTTGTCCAGACACAAAGGTTTTGGATGACCATAGTCCAAGAAGTCCAACCTCATATAAAAGAAGGAGAACGCATGACCAGCATCAATCTCAAGGATGCCTATTTTCATATTACTATGTATTCAAGTCAAAGGAAATGTCTACGCTTTCGGGGAGGTGCCATTCATTTTCAATTCAAAGTCCTCCCATTTGGGATAAGTTCAGCACCAATGGTGTTCACATTGATGTCATGGGTAGTAACAGCACTTTTAAAGAGATGTGATACAACTTCACATATGCATAGAAGGTATACAACTTCACATATGCATGATCCATATCAAGGAGACTGGCTTGGGTTGGGGACGTTGTCCAATAAATTCTTTCAAGATGCACAGAAAGCCGGCCATCTTGGTATTTACAATTAAGATTGCAAAACCTAACCTGGTCCCAAGAAAAGTTCAGCAAATTGCTAGGAATTGGAATAAACTCCAAACATACAATCACATTTCCCCTCACAAGACAGGATATAAGCTAGTTGAGCAGCATGTTAGCACAATGTAAAACACAAATCAGCCAAATGATTCAGTAAAATCAAAGCCACAATTTCGTTCAGATGATCACACACATCTCAGTTGCCAAAGAAGGACCAAATGCATCTTTGTTTATTATTATTATTATTATTATTATTATATTATTACAGTATTTATTGAGCATTCACCTAGCATTAAGAAGCAACAGAGCGCTTTACAGAGATATACCAAAATACAGATAAAAAATGGAGCGGTTTATAGAGGTATACAACTTCACCTATGCATAGCTGAAAGCTTTTCAGAAGTAACAACATAACAGATATACAGCGTCAGTTGGGATACAGAGCGGAACAGAGGAGGAGTACAGCTGTACTACGAGGCGGGGAGGAGAGGGGCAGGTGGTGTCTAGTGAGTCAGGTGGCGCAAAGGACAATGTGATGGCGTAAGTGTTGAGGCAGAGAGATTCCTTAAAGAAGTGGGTTTTGGGTTCTTTTCTGAATTGTAGGAGCGTGGGGGCGAGTCTAATGTTGATGGGGAGGAGGATCTATGGTCTTGAGGCATAGGCAGCGAATACTTGTTTTCCGTTCCTTTTTGCAGCAGTGGATTTAAAATCTGCACATGTCCTGACTTCTGGTAGTGCGCTATCTCCTGGAGATGCAGAGTTTCTCTGCAAGGTAGCTGGGTGACTTGAGGGCGACTGACTTATAGAGGATGCAGCAAGATTTGAAGGTGATTTGTACATGCAGTGTGAGCCAGTGAAGGCCAATGAGGGCCGGGCTAATGTGGTTGTATCTACGTAGTCCCTTGATGAGGCTTGCAGCCGCGTGTAGGACACTTCTCCGGGGCACATGGGAGGACGACGGGAGGCCTTCAAGAAGGGTATTGCTCCCATCCAGGGGGATAGGACCAGTGTTCAACAGTGGATCTAAAGCTGACCAGAGGAGGGAGGAAGGGCTTCCCTTTTTGCAGGGGGGAGAGCTGATACTAAGCTGTCTTAGTTTTATTAGCTATGTGCGTTTTGAGGGAGAGTTGTTTGTCGATGTGGAACCTGAGGGACCTTGGCACAGGAGTTGAGCTCAGGTGTGAATCCCTCAGAGTTCATGCTTGATAACCAGATCTGTATGTCTGGGTGTTCGGTGTTGTTGGTGAGTAGTAGGAATTCAGTCTTCGAGGGGTTGATCTTCAAGTATGCACTGGACATTCAAGACTGGATCAGTGAGAGGTAGGGTTTGAGCCTATTGATGACCTTGATGGAGTCGATCTTAAGCTATAGCTGTGTGTCAATGGCAGATTGGATTGGTGGATGTGGATGTTGTGCGTAGCTAGGACAGCTCCCAGAGTCACCATGTATAGAATGGTGCGTTGTTTCAGAGGCACGTGTCAGTCGATGGAGGCTGAAATGGTGGCGTTCTGTGCTTGCTGTAGAGAGCCACAGTTCTTTTGGGTGTGTTCAGTCCATGTAAGGTTGAGGTTGACAAGGTCTTCTGTTAGGGCTTCCACCGGGAAGTTCTTGAAGGACCTGAAGGTTTGTCTGATGGGTTTATGCTGGGAGTGCTTGACTAGAGTGGTGTGCCAGATGTTGAAAGGAACGGCTAGGGGGTCAGACAAGTCAAGGGGAGAGGGGAGCTCTAGTGGAGGGAAGACCGTGCAATGATGATTATGTTGAAGACATGACCTTTCTTGTGTGTTGGGTCTTTCATGTTCTGCGTGAGGTTGAGGGTGTTGAGAAGACTGAGGAGAGCTTCCGTCATCAGTTTGGTGGCCTTGTTTCCTGGGAGGTTGAAATTGCCTAGGAAGATGTTGTTGTCCTGCGTGAGGGACATAGTGGTGACCAGGTTGGTGAAGTCTCTGATGAATGCATTATTAGGATTGGGTTGTCTGTAGATGAGATGGAAAGTGACTGTTCCTGTCGGGAAGAGAGGGAGTGGCAGGAGAGGACTTCAAAAGAGCCAATGTTGTCGACGTCAAGTCTGGTGCAGGGTCATGAGGACTTTGGGAGAACTCTGAGACCGCCACCTGTCTTGTTCTGTCGGTCTCTGTGTTGGATGCTGTAGCCATCTGGGACAAGGACGTCTAGGATGTGGGTGGAGGTGGGTGTCACAGAGGTCTTGGTGATGAAGATGGCATCAAGGTTGTGTGTGGTGATGAGGTCAGCGTTGTCTGTTGCATGGGTGATAGCTGAGCGGACATTGGCTAGCATCAACTTCCATGTTGAGGACTGTGAGGGCATGTTGATGTACCTGGGAATGATGTGGGTGAGGTTGCTGCATTGCAGAGTCCATGCCTAAGAGGAGCGGTAATGTCTCTTCTGTTGCCTGATGATGGTGGGGATGGATGGTGAAAAAACATGTTGCTGCATGCTAAAGTGTTGTCTGAGCAGGGGTTTGGGCCATGGGTCTTCATAGTCTGAACAGGAATTTCCCTTTTCTTCATCTTCCATTCACTTCGGAAGCCCGGGCGAGAGACGCCCAAGATCTAAGAAAGGAAGAGGCAGGGCTAAGTAGGTGGGTAGTTCTTAGGCCAGGTGACTTAGATCCACTTCCACCTGCTCACCAACTGCAAAGGAAAAGAGGCTAGGGGGCTTCTTAAGTAGGGAAAAAGAGCAGAAAACCTAGAAGGCACCAACCTTTTAAAGTGATTGACAGGTGAGCCGGGCTTAGGTCAGGTGACCTGGATCCACTTTCACCTGCTCACCAACTGTGAAGGAAAAGAGGCTGGAGGGCTGCTTACGTAGGAAAAAAGAGCGGCAAACGAGGACAGCACCAACAGTTTAAAGTGATTGACCAAGGGGAGGGGCTTAGGCCAGGTGATCTAGATCCACTTGCACCTGCTCACCAACTGCAAAGGAAAAGTGGCTGGAGGGCTGCTTAAGTAGGGAAAATGAGCGACAAACCAGGAAGGCACCAACAGTTTAAAGTGATTAACAGTTGGGTGGGGTTTAGGTCAGTTGGCCTGGATCCACTTGCACCTGCTCACCAACTGCAAAGGAACAGAGGCCAGAGGGCTGCTTTAGTTGGGAAAAAGAGTGGGACACCCGGAAGGCACCAACAGTTTAAAGTGATTGACAGGTGGGCGGGGCTTAGACCAGGTGACCTAGATCCACTGACTGTTTAGTCAAAATCTAGCGCCTCCTAGTGAAAGACAAGAGCAATTTATCTCAGGGTGGAATTAAGGAAAGGTGTGAAGTGAGGAGTCTCCTTGCTTTTAATTTATGGGCCTTGTCCTTCACCAGAGCTTGCAATCATATTTTGCCTGCTAACATCCAGAGGAGCAGAGAACACATTTAGAAGCACTAGCATGTTTTGCTTGGGGGCTGAGCTGTACTACCATATGCTTTGTTCACAATGCTCTGCTGTGTTTTGAAATGCTATGCTCTCTTCGGTTTGGTATGCTAGACTGTGTTATGTTTGCTATGCCTTATCATTGTTAAGCTTCAATAACATGTATTGCAACTTTGCTCTGTTAGGATGTATGTGTTTTGATCCCAAATGAATTTTTGCCAAGAAGATTAACTTGAAACTCTGCTTGTGGTGTACACCTTCCTTTTACCTTTAGTTGGGTGCCTCCTTACAGGGTCCTGCAAGCAAACCTGCGGCGGTAGGGGGCTAACGGGGCCGGCAGCTCTAGTGGCCCTGTTAACCCCCTACTGCTAGGGTCATAATGACGCCCTAAATTACGTATGGTTGCCTTTATGGAAAATATGCTTCACATTGGGAACATGCCTTCTACTTGTGACTACTGCACTGAGAGAATATCTAGATTTTTTCCTCCACTCTATATGACTGCTTACCCTAGTCCGCACATTTTCAGTTTTTATCTATTAATCAAATTCACTGTGACAGTGGTTTTATCGTCTAGGTGTAGGAGTAACCAATTGTCTTATCTACATACATTTTGTCAGCTATGTGGTAATTTGGTGAAAAAGACAGTTTCTCATCTTATTACCGAATGTGAATCTCTTGTCTCACTGCGAATGACGTTTTTTAAAGCTTATAATAATGCTATTACAATGAATGAAATACCCTCCCTATGGTCGGTTTTTATGCAAGGAAATGACATAAACCTAATATATGTTACTGTACGGTTTTATATGCATGTAGCTGAAATGTTTAAATGTCTTCAATAGGTCCTGTGTGCCCTTGCTGATTTTGTATGTATATTATGTAATAATCTTTGTATATGCATTGTAAGTCATGTGTTATACAAAGCCTTGTTGCATATGTATATCTAATAAACAAATCAATCAATCAATCATATAGTCACTGGGAAATGGCATAGACAGCTTTATTTATGGGGACAATATATTGGGTAAATGGGAGCAGGGGTCGTGGGGGTGTGCCCCGCTCCATTTAAAAAGAATTGGGGGCTGAAGGGTTGTCTCCCGCAGGCTCCATATGATAATGTTGCTGAATAAAAACAAAATATTTGTGGGGACATTATCACCTGGAACCGTATAATGCAAGTCCTCCTCCACTGAGACAGGTAGATGAAAAGTGTCCACTTATACTTTTAAATGTGGGCCTACAAAGAGGGTCAGCAGGTAATCAATGCTACCTTCAAATCCAGCTATGTATTTGTCAGTGTGCAAGATTGAAAGCAGGTCCCTCACCAACATGTTCTCATCCACATCACCTTCTAAGGCATGAACTGTCACAATGGGGCCAAGGTTGAGCTAAGCAGGTACACCAAGGGAGACCTCACTGAAGGATGTGTTGTGAGGGCTAGCCTCCTTTGAAGCCTCCTCAGAAAGTCATAGCACAGAGAAGACATTAGATAGCAGCTTCCAATGACACACTGACATTGTGCTAGAAATGCCCCATCTAAAGTTGTGTTGTGAGTGTTGTAGTAATGTGCAATGTCATTGTACTTCTTACATAGACCATCCAACATGTGCAAAACAGAGTTCCATTGGGAGGCCACTCAGGTCTTCAGATAGTGCATTGACAACTTGGGTACACTTGCATTTGGCACAGTGATGTTTTCATGGTAAGTCCAGATACATTTGGAGGTGATCTTCTGTGACACAGTGACCTTTTCTTTTACAGGCACACCGTTTTTTTTTTTTTAAAGAGTGCGTCCATGAAGTGAACGACCGTTGCAAAATGTAACACATTCATGTTCCTGCTGATTTGTAAGGTACCAAGTACATTTGTTCCTTTGTACTCAGCAACAATGCCCAAATTGAAACTATGATGCTTATGTCATTGTGCTTCCCTCTCCTTCATTCTTCTCAAATGCCAATTCACCTGTAGTTTCTGCTCTAAAACACTTGCATGCTTAGAAATGCTTGATGCTGAATAACATATCCCTGATGTCCCTTTGAATTGCTCTGGGAACCCTCTTCGCTGATGGAAGAAGCAAACACCACCTAGTGTGCTGTGATATCATGTAGCCAATGCTCAAACCACTGTTCCATAAGTTGATGATAAAGTGGACTTTTCCACCACTGAATGCTGCAACCTTATCCTCATTGTACAATTCTGTTACCACTTTGCCAGAGAAAAAACATCATCCAGGACCTTCCAGTGGTGATCGACTTTTCTCATAATGTGGCAGATTCTAGGATTTTCCACAATTGAGTAGGGCAAGAGATGTATTCCCAACATTATAGCCAAGTCAGAATCAAGCAAATGCCTACTGTCATGGGAATTGTGATACCACAGATCCATAACACTGGTCTGGTGCAATGGGGGACCACTAATATACACCACTAGGATATGGGAGTTGAGTTTGATGTACTGCTCCCAAGCACTTAGAGACCTCTGTAGGCTCTCTCACTTCATGTAGCAAAACTATCCAAAGGATGGAGGTTAGGCTAGCCCTTAAAGAGAAGACTCAGAAGCAGTCCTTCTACTGCCATGCCTGGAAAATGTGTATCTCAACCATGGCAGTGGCTCGAAATGCCCGCACCATACTGCAGTTCCAAAAAACCTCTAAAAATATTGCTCTTTCAACAATATCTGCCAGACGAACATCCGTCTCTTCCTCTACCCATGATGGCCCCCTTCCATTGCAAAGCACTCCAATGCTTTTGAGCTAGGTTTGAGCTACAAGCAATAAAATAAAAAATAAATAAACCCAGTTTGTGTACGAGTCCACTACCGAAGTTAAAAGGTGTGGCAGTACTTCAGAGAAAGGAAACAGCAACTAAATCTGCAGGGGAGTGGTAAATATGGGACTGATGGATGTGGTACCGACGTTGGTGTGTGCCTTCGCTCAGTACACTGTTTAGAAGAGTGTGCAGTTTGTCAGCTTTGGCTATGTTCTTTTGGAAGAAAAGGCTATTGACAACAATGGAGCCCATGGATTTGTCTGTGTTTTAGAGCTGAGAGACATGTTGTCCAATAATTGTTGCATGAGTTTTTGTTTGGTGGGGGGATGGATGAGGAGGGATTCAGTGGGGTTCAGTTTGAGGTAGACATTTGACATTCATCGCTACATGGTAGCCAGGCATTCTCAGAGGTGAGAAATATCCTGGAGCCCTCTGACCTTAAGGTACAGCTCAGTGTTATCAGCATATTGATGAATGTCTATGTTGGGTTCATTTGGGAGAGTTCCCAAGGGTACAATGTAAAGGCTGAAGATGACTGGGAAGAGGATGGAACTTTGGGGGACCCCAAATGGGAGTCAGTTGCATCTGAATTAAACATTCTGTTTGATATGTCTGCCATATAGGTAGGACATGAGAGATGTTAGGATAGTTTCAAAGAAGCCAATCCTGTTGGAGACAAGGGAAAGGAGTGTTACTTGGTCAACTGTGGTAAAGGCAGCCAGGAGCTCTAAGAGTACTAGAAGTCACAAATCCCCTGTGTCAGTGATTTACAGCACATCATCTACAACTTGCATGATTTTGGTCTCAGTGCTGCCTTTGGAGCAGAAGCCAAACTTGTAATCATGTAGCCAAGCTGGTCAACTATGGCAAGTAGTTGGATTGCATCTACTGTCTTGATAACCTTTGATGAACGGGAGGCTTGTGATGGGTCTGTAGTTGGCTATGTCCTTTTGGGTTAAGCAAGGGTGAATATGGGTGTAGGGTGAAGGGAATAACACTCACACTCAAGCAATGGCAAAATAGTATACCTCCAAAGTTAAAGTGACTCAGCTTGATAAAACATCTGTAAAGATACCTCAGTAAGTATCTCCAGCTCTGGACTAAGTAACCATCTTGTATTATGATATGTATAAAAAAAGTATACACAAAAGGGAGGGTAAATAAAGACAAGTCAGTTTTCAACTTACTAGAATTAAGCTGACCGATGGGTATTGAGATGTTTGGCTGCTGCCTGTGTTGAATACAAACTAACCCTGTGAGTTGGCATTATATGGTTGTGCACATCTGAAAATGAGACTTGGAGTGCTGGACCTGTCATATGTTTGGATGGAGCAAAAGTGAGTTCTGCCATTTTGCTGGAATGAAGGCCCAATTTGTTAGGGAAAGAAAGAGTGCCATATTGAAGTTGACTGCAATGACTAAGCAGGATAGGGTGTGGCCAAATTGCTTGAAAAAGGGCACGAAATGTATGGGTTGAACAGGGTGCCATATTGAAGTGGTCAGCAATGGCTGAACACGGACAAGATAAGCAATGTTAATGGGTGTGTAGCCAGTAAAATCTTGCATGGGAGATAACATTTTCACATGGTATGGACTTGGCAATAATTCAAGACAATCTTGTCTGTTCTTGTGAATATAAGGCACACTGTATGTAAAGATATGTGATTGTGAAAAATAGCTATAGAAAACATGTAGCATTATTTGCCTCTACATAAATGTTATATGTTTTATACAGTGAAGAAATGAATGTAGACAGCAGCTATTTCTTCAAGCAAATTCATCTTCTTCGTTTAAACCATTGATATGTGACTTTATTCTAAAGACCAGTCTCTGTTCCAGTTGAACTAGCCATTTTTGCACATTTCTGCCTTTGAGATTAGACACCAGCACAATCGATACAAAGGCAGTCTCTTTGTGATTCATGGTTATGAAATGTTACACCAAAGGAATGTATTGCTATGTATTACAAATTACATGGGCATACAAAGGCATAAATAATCTTGCTGGTGTTAGAATTTGTAAGATGTTTTTGCTGCCAGGGAACTGGAAGACCTGAATCAAAAGTGGTGCTCGGGTTTGTCTACGAACACATGGAACATTGCCACAAGGAACATTGCCAGTTGCAGGTGGTAAACCTCACAATTGATTGAGGTTGCGGGCATATTTTATTTGTTGAAGGGATGAATGGACCAATTGGTCTTTCAGGTTTTACTGCGCTAAATCAAAGCATGTTCTAAGCATGTGGATATTTCTGTACTGTTGCAATGTAGCCGCAAGAATTGCCTATAAGGTAGGTTGTCCCTTAGACTACGTGGATGGAAACTGTAGTAGGGGAGTAGGGAATTACATGCAGTGGGTATGGTGTGAGGGGCTACCTTTAGGTTGTGTCCTTGTGTGTAAATGTTGATAAGGTAACCGATTTTGGACTTATTTCACTGGTACATTTCAATGCAGGATTCAGTGAATTGAGTCAACTCACAAACTCTAGTGCTGTAGTTGGTGTACCTTTTCATACTATGAGCACATCATCAATGTATCTCTTCCCAATGCTTCGCTGTTTTGGAGTGGAGTTAAGTTGTGGTAGATGCATGAAAGTTCAAATTCTTCCGCGTAAAGGTTGGCTATGCTAGGGGCTACAATGGAGCCCATAGCTGTTTCCTTTACTTGTTTGTATAACTCATTATGAAACTGGAAGTAGATTTCAGTAAACAATACCTCAGAGCACCAAGTAATGAAGGCCACTGTCTCTATATTGTGTTCAGAATGCTGTCTCTCTAATTGTCTTTCTACACTTGCCACTACTGCGTTTTGTGGTATATATGTATACAGGGATTCTATGTCGCATGTAATAAGAAGATGGGACTGTTCATCAAATTCTAAGCCCACATGGGTGGTGTCTTTGATGTATGTATAACAGGTTCGAATATTGACCCTATCCCTGATACAATGGGTCTCCACAGGAGACTGAGAGCGCTCTTGTGGATTTTGGGATTTTGGGCACAGTGTAAAATCCAGCTATGCATGCTGGTTGTTGTTTAAGAAAAGCTGCCTCATTACAATGCCTCTATCATCTGTTAGCAGCAAACTAAAGAAAAGCCTGGGCGCTTCCATCTGTGCCCTACAAGATATTCTTTTCATAAACTCCTTTTACCAGATCTGGATACAAGTAGGCACATTCTATTAACTCCACTGGTGCATTTCTATACTATTTGTCTTAAGTGTTGCTGATTTGAACAGAGCAATATTGCAAATGCTGGAGGTAAATAACACTGTTTATTTAACATGTTCAACTTTTTATATACGTTTTATTTTAAGCAGTGCATCATCGTTTGGACGTATCGTCTACACATTAAAACGAATTAAATAAATGCACATGAGAGGCAGAATCTGTCACCCCACCACATTACCACTGCAATATGTAATGTAATTTAGTAGCACTCACAAAAAAACACAGGAATTCATTGTATCATTACAGTCCTAATTTACACAACCCATTGCAGTTTATGACCAGCTGTGGGAATAAAGAGGATGCAGTTCTCACAGCGCACACTATACATCAATTAGTTCAATCAACCAATCAATCAAAACTCCATATTGTTCAATGCAACACTTTGATTGTTTCTTCCTTCAAGACACCCAGGGGCACTGCCACTGAGAGAAATCTGCTCCAGCAAACACTGCATAAGAACGTAATGGTATTTCTCACCAACAGGAAAAAACAGTCTCTCTGTGACAAATGGCTTGTTGCATATTCAGCGTGTATGCCTTCTCAAGTCGAGTTTACCAGGGCACAGCTAAAACCACATGCCTGCCTACCAAAGAGCATGTTTTGTCAAACTAAACTGTAAACCACTCAATGCGGGAATAGGTTCTGGATGATGTCCCTTCACATTTTCATCAGATTCATGCATTCATTTTAATTCTTTTTGAAGTTCAAAAACATGTCTGATGTTCTGCGAGTGATGGGAGAAAAACAATCTTTCCTCCCCATAAGAGTTCAAAAAAAAACTTTTCTTTGATGGCTTGCTCATTATTTTATAATTAGCCACAGAACAGTTCAGGCACTATCAATAATTTAACAAATAATCGTGGTTATTGAAATATAAAGCGTGCATTTCTGGGTACTGAAGATAACACATCGGATGCACGCTGTAGTGTGCAGCTTCCCCTTGAAATAATTAGGCATGTGAATTGATATTTGGGAACTTTGAAGAATATGAGTTAAGAGACATGATAAATAAAATGAAAAATAAAAATGCTTTAAAAACCAGTAAACATTGTTTTCCCAAATGAAGAAGTCTGAAGACAGGTTCTCCATGCCACTGCAAGAAATTAAATTGTGATGAAGCATTTAAAACTGTTTTTTAAATCTTTGAAACTTCTGCTACCAATTTTATTTTGTAAGCCTTCATTTTTTCGATTGCGATTTTGGGTAAAAGAACTTAGCAATTCCTTTGAGCGTGGATTGCCATTTGGAGGAATGCATATGTCTTTGAACATTTTCTTTGCTGCTGAGGATTTCTTTTTTGAATTTCAACCTTTCCACCAATCTCTCTCTCTGTTATTTTATTCCACTCCTCCTCCAGATTTTCTGTTGTGCTTGATGGTCATTTCCTTTAGTCCCTTTTATATTCTATATTCTTACAGCGCATTGGGGACTGGGAACGTGCAGAGTCAGGCGTTCTTTTGAAATTCAGGCTTATTTGGCCCTTCTCTCCTGCAAGGTAGTGACATATGTCACAGCCAACTTAACCACACATTCAAATTTTAAAGCTACCCACATACATATGTGTGTTTCATGGTTACACATATTTTAATGTTAGGTTGAGTGTTATGGAAAATGAAATGAGCACCAAGCCAAGAGTGCATTAACGGTGCTGGGGATTCAGGAGATTCCATCTCAATGGACTCCGTGGGAATGGGAATTTACCGGCTCTCGGCTACCTGTAATGTACCATTAATACCGGGATATCGGGCAGCGGAGACAGTGGGCCTCATTACAACTCCGACGGTAGCCGTGCCGGCAAAACTAGCACGGCTGCCGCAGGAGTTGCATTTTTACCGGCACCTGCAAATGGGCAAGAACTGGGCCCCATAGGGCTGAATGGGAATGGGGAGCTCGGATCCATCGGCACTATTCAGAATGGTGCCGGTGCATTCGACATGCTGTGCTCGCGGGTGCCACTCTGCCCGCCAGATCAGACCTGGCGGGCTGACAGGCGCCCGTGAGCACAGCTCGTAGTATGGTGGTCCGGGAACTACGGTACTGGCATGCTTAACGGTACCGTAGTTCCTAGACCGCCATGCTTATAATGAGGCCCAGTAAGTTCAATTTACCGTTTTACCCACGGGATACTGGTAAACTCATAATGAGGGTCACAGTGTGAACCAGAGAGAGAAATAGAGAAATACAGCACAACAAGAGAGAGAGAGAAATAGAGAGAGAGCATCATGCCAGCAGATGCTATGCCACATGCACCTAGTTAGCTATTATTTGAAAAAACAGGTCTTTACCAACACATTCACACATGCAAACTCTTTGCTGGTGCAATGGCCGTTGCTGCCCGTGTGCCCTCAAATGACTCCCAATATCCCCATCCATCACATTGGAAACCTAACCTGCATGTACAAGCAGTCTGGAACTCCCTGTTGGTGGCACACCTGGCTGTGCCTGGAGATAGAACTTGCCCTGTGGAGCGGTCGTACTGCAAAAAATTATTCTTAAGAGATTTTGGAAATGATAATTCATAACTGCCTGACTCTCCCCCTTCCTTTCGCATCATGCTTGTACCCTGAGGGAAATAAATACACAGACACCAGGGTGTGGCAATAATGTATTTGTGTAGTGTTATTTAGTGTCGAGTTTGTGTGTGTTTACATTGTTGGACTGCACCATGCAGCCCAGAATGGGGCTGGAAGAAATGCAGAAAATAACAAAAAAGAACATCATCATCATCATCATCATCATCATTGTCACTTTTATTCAGTTCAATGCCATAAAAGGTAAACACAATTACAAAGAACAGTACATAACATATGCATTTATATGCAACAATATATACATTAAAATAAGCATTTGTTGATTAAAACAAAGGTAAACAATCAGATCTACGAAAAATCATGACCTCAATTAATCTACGGGTTAAAAGAGGGAAAGAAATATTTGCAGCCCCACAACTAAAATTCCACTAGCAGTGTTACTTCCCCAAGTTTATAGCATCGATACACTTGATTAATTACTTTTTGCCTTAGTAGCAGACATGATGGATACATTTTGCTACTCTCTATACTATATCTGCATTTTCGCATTCTTCTGCAAAGATCCAAAACCTCAAGAGCTGTATGAATTATTTCTAGTCTTAAAAAAGGTTTAAGAGAGAACGCCCTCAAGCCCTGTGTCTGAGAGCAAGCAAAGAAACAGAAAATGTGTAACTGTCTGAGGGCAGATAACTGTGCTCCCCTTCCCCATGCCCTTGTAAAATGTGCCAACTTAAGTGTACCCAACCTAAAAAGAATAAACAGGGCATGAGCAAATGGTGGGTTATGTGAAGGCATCATGAAGCAAAACACAGACAACAGATTCACAGTTCAAAGAAAAGCTATTTTTTTAACTCAAATGTCAGGATGGTGTATGGCCTAACTCGCCCTATTCTAAGGTGGGATTTCCCTACCTAAATAAACTAAGGATAGTCCAAGTCAGTAAATTCAACTTTAAATTCTGTCTTTATCCAACACCTACACTTGCCCTCACAACTAAAGCTAAACAATGTTTAGGGATGTCAGAAACCCAAATAAAAGTATTCAAATTAAAGTTCTGAGCTTCTTCCAGCTCCATGTTTGCTCTTGGCTCCTTTTCCCAAGTTCAAGACTGTTCCAACAAAAGGGTCTCTGGGTTCCCTTCCTGAAGTTCAATACAGTTCCAACAAAAGTGTCTTGGGGTTCTCTTCCCCAAGTTGAACTCAGTTCCAACAAAATGGTCTCAGAGTTCCCTCCACCAAGTACAACACAGTTCCAACAAAAGGGTCTTGGAGTTCCCTTCCTCAAGTTCAACACAGTTTTGTAGGCTTCAAATCTGTAGTGTCATCAACTTGTTCAGTTTGCCTTTTCCTTCAAGCCCTTGAACCAATTTAGACCCACCAGTCTCAGCCTCTTGACTTCTTTTGCTTTATTCCAAGCAAGGGTTCCTCGGTTCCTCGGTCTGGGTGCAGTTGTCAGACCACACAGTCCACCCGTCACAGGTCATGCAAACAATAACCCATGGCACTTTACAACAATTCATTCTTTCTCTTAGGACTGCCTTGACAAACACAGGTTTCCTTTCTGCCTCTGTATTATAAGTTCACTTGTATTTCTTGTTCACCTTACTGGTGTCTTGCCTTTACCAACCTGTGACTTTCATACACTTTTTTCATGGTATTTCTCCTGGTTACCACCTTGCTTTCACACTTTGCAATAGTGTTTTATGTTCTGCTCTTTTCACTTTGTTTGCAAATGCTGTTTCTTTAAATTCATCTCTTTCAAAAATGCACCTTACTTTCAATTTTATTTGTGCGATATTCTCATATCCTTTTCTTTAACTCAGCATTCAAAACATATTCAGTGCTTGTCAACTTGTTTGGTATTCAACAGTTTGTGTTTGGTCATCCTACCCATTTATCAGCATTCAAAACACATTACTTGTTTTGCAATTAATTTGGTATTCAATAGACCACGGTTTGGTCTCCAGACCTCTTTAATGTGTATTCTTGCTTGTTTGGCATTTGCTGCAACCCATATCATGCCCTTGGAGCGCCACGGCCTGAGTGAACATTCCCTGTCACTCACCAGTGTGTGGCCGCTTGCCCGGGTACTCTGGTCTTGCTTCTGGGTTCTCACTCACTCCTCTCTCACTCCCAATGAGCTCAGGCGAGCAGCACTCACACTTTCCAGTTCTTCCTGGAGTGGTCAGCAGTGTCTCAGTGTTCCCCACCCCTAATGGGTAACACGAGACAAAAGGATCTGCACAGCTCCAGACTCTCTCATGGACCACAATGGCCTTGATGTCTTCCTGACTTCTTTGCTGTCAGCGTCCTTGTCACTGGCCCGTACCCTGCCTGCTTGACCTTGGATGGCTGCGCTCTCCGGCCCAACTGGTTTCCTTCTCTGCTGCTTCTGATTCTTTTTATACACCTGCAACCATTTACCAGGTGGCAGGTGTGAACACAGTTTCCTTTGCTTGACCATAGTTAATGGGACATGCCTGACCCTCTTCCTTGTCTCAGTGTCAGAGTGGTGAAATGACACGTTAGTGTTCACTACTCTTAGTCGCCCATTCCTCATTCCAAGACTAAAATGGTTTGAATGAGGAACATTGAGGGGAGATTGTTTACAACAGCCTACAAAGGCAGGTGGGAGGTTAAGGATGGCTCTCATTAGAAAGGGGAGGATACCATGTCTCACCTGCTGATGCCCTCTCCCCTCTCCCCAATCCTCAAAGACCCTCCACCCAGGCGATCCTCCCTCGCATCCCCACCCCCTGTGCCAGGATGCAAGAGTGATGGCCTTTCCCTGCCACCTGAGAAGAGGATCCAAGGGGAGTAGATGTGAGGAGTGCTCGACGAGTGGAGCAGTCCTGCAGTCACCCTACTCTATGCTGTTTTGAGCGGAGTCCTTCTGCTCTGTTTACCCTGCTGGTCGACTGGGAGGAGCTGTTGTTAAAAGCCCAGTCTGACCGCGGAGCGGCCGTGGAGTGGTCGACGAGTGGAGCAGTCCTGCAGTCACCCTACTCTATGCTGTTTTGAGTGGAGTCCTTTTGCTCTATTTACCCTGCTGGTCGACTGGGAGGAGCTGTTGTTAAAAGCCCAGTCTGACCGCGGAGCGGTCGCGGAGTGGTCGACGAGTGGAGCAGTCCTGCAGTCATGACAGGCAGGACGGAGACGGAGGAGATTGAGGAGCGTCGCATCAGAAATACTAGATCCAGACGAGATGGTGTGCCTCCACAAAACAAGGAGAATGATGACCCGGCGGGTCGGGAAGACTTTACAGAGATAAGAGGTAAAAGGAAGTTGGGTACAGGTTCTGGACCTTCTCCGGTGATATTAAGACCAAGGCAATTGCGTATCCCCGTTTTGAAGACCCCTCCTAATATTATCAACATTACCAACATCACCAACAACCCTATAGATTTGTTGTACTCCCCAAACAACACAAACACTACCCCTGTTAGTGCACCCCGATCCTTTTCAATACTCAGAACCCTGAATCCACGACTCAGCCTGTATGTGATGGCAGGCGAACTTTGGTGACTTCAGTGCACGGGGGGAGGAGGCTGGGCGAGTATTACATGATGAGCCCTTCGAAATCGTGAAGGAGTTAAAACCTGGAACTAACGATAGCACTAGCAACATGCACTTCATGGACGCTATAGCGCCCTCCAACGTAGACATAGTGTCTGTCTACAAAAACGGAACTAACCTCCCTGCCACTGACCCAAAGGCCTTCTCTATGCTACCTAATAACGTAAATCAACCTGCACTGATTGACATCAGCACCCCACCGGCCCCACTTATCGTGTTTTGTGCGGGACTGCCGGAGGGGGCTCAGCCGCGTGGCCCGGGGGCCCAGGAAGTGTTTTGGGGTGGCTGGAGGGGCCTGCTGCAGTGGTGGAGTCTTCGGGAGGATCTGTGCTGGCCGCGTCCGCCCTCCTCGGGCGGGTGGAGGTGGCAGTGGAAGTCCATGCACCCGAGGAGAGAGCGGGCTGTAGTGAGATGGAGGAGGGGGGCGGGAGGGAGCGGGCCCGTCGCCGTGGATGGTGCCCCGGTGGTGGGGAGACGGTGCCGCGCCTCCCGCTTTTGGCGCTGCTGTTGCTGTCGGAGCGGTGTCCGAGGAGGACGCCATCATCGGCGGCGCTGGCAGTGGAGCGCTGGGGGAGTAGGGGAGTCCTCAGCCAGCCAGGCCGGCAAGGCCGGCAGTGTCCCCAGTAGGGGAGGGAGGGAGAGGCCGGGTTGTGGCTGAGAAAGGGGATGAGCAAGCAGACCAACACACAGCCGAAGAGGACACTGACACCTGCTGGCAGCCTGGAGGTACGGCTGAGGCCAGGCGAGATAAAAGAAAGGAACGTGCTTTAACAGCACTGAAACAAAAGAAAGTGAATGGGGGGAAATCCTCTACAAAGCCTTATTACAGAGGAACAAAAAAGTAAGATATTCAAAGCACCCTCCCACAACCAGGTGGCAAACTTCTTTAACAAAAAGGGAGTAAGCGCCCCCATTCTACAAAAAGAAATCACGGATGGAGAGCTTTTGGAGGGGTGGGTGGCGTTTGAGGAGTCTATTTTAATAGAACAACCAACTAACAGTCAAGAAGAGAGGGGAGTGGTTAAACAGAGGATTGTGGATAAACCAATACTATTTGAAACGCCTGTAAGGTGGCACTTTGGGAAACCACCTCTGGCCTCTCCTATTCCCCACCTTTCAGCACTGGCGGTAGGCGTGCCTCCTCTGGAGCCTAATTTGATTACCGACAGCTTAAAGAGTACCCCTGAGACTCTGGAGGAGACGGAGGTCCAGAGGGAGGGGTCTCAATGCGGTCATCCGCATGGGGAAGCTTCAGGCCTTACCCACCTCGTCCATCAGAAGGAATTGGGAAGTTCCCTGAGATGTAATGTGACCTCAAGTTCACCCCGTAAAAGCATGGTAACAACACCACCGTGTGGTGCCTTGGGAAGACCAATACTGGCCCCCGAGGCGTGTCCTATCCCAGGCCGATCGAGGGTGGGAAGAGACTCATTACAGGGGAGCGTAAAGGAATCACCACATAAGAAAACAGACCTAATGGGAAGAATGTCCTCAGTGATGATCGCTCTAACTCCTTTCAATAAACTGTACAAAGCCCTGAACGACTCTGTGAAAGATCAAGCTGTGATTATGGCCTTAATGAACACTAAGCTAATATACTTGGAAAAATATAAACTGACTAAGGAAGTGAGACAAGAAAACACCAGAGACCAAGGATCACCTTGCTCACTGGACTTGGAGCAGAAAACACAAGGAACCCAGACTCGTGACAACTGCTGGAACAAAAACAACGACGCGACTCGGGATCTGGAGGAAAAAAACACAAGTGTCCTGATGAGGGATAACTGCCGGAATAAACACAGCGATTTGCCGAATGGTGGAAAGAAGGTGACGACCATACTGGAGAACGAATGCATTAATTTGGACTGCCCAGGAATAACCCCGCTTGCAGTGGAAAAGGGGTTGGGGGCAAATCCAAAACTAAATGCTTAAATGTAAAACAGAAAGAACTTGAAAACTTCTTCAACAAGAAGTCGACACCAGTGGACAATTCACATTTAAAAACAGTACTAGTTCCTTATAAAGTTGAAGCCAAGAAGGTAGCACTAAAGATACTGACTTCACCAAAATTGCCAAGACGTACCGCAACAGCGAGACGAAGAATGGGGACGAGTGAATCCTCCAATGTAAAATCATCAGGAAAGGGAGAGTCGAGAAAAAGAAAATTCTCGGAGGAGGAGAAAGTGGAGGAAGAGCTCAACTTTACAGAAGCCCTATTGAATTTAAGTACTTATACAGTCGAAGATTCAGAAACAGATATTCCATCTCCTAAATCCAGATCACGAAAGGAAAGTGTGTCCAGATGTGATCAAGCCCCGGATCCTCACCCAGGGAAACAAAGGGAGAGAAAGTACAGTAAGGAACAACCCAGACTTATGGAAGAAAAAAAAAAAAAGGCCCTAAAGCCTTTCCTACCTAAAGTCTCAAAGACAAGAAGAGAGATTACTTCTCCCAATGACAAACGCAAGGACAATCAAAGCACAAGAGGCAAGAGGCATCGGCAGAAAGAGTCCAAAGCTAGGAGGAACCCTGAGAACCTTCCGAGTAATAGTCAGCGAAACAAAGTAAGAGAACAAATGTGGGATGTATTTACCCATGCATCCGAGCCATACCTCAAAACTGTGCAGTACTGACATGGAAAACATCATGATGGCCAGAGCTTCCCAGAAAATGCACAGGGAAATGCATGAAGAATAGGCTGCCACTCATTTTTGCCGATGTTATGGGCACAGAAGGAAACTGCCTAAAACCACCATTGGACTACCCACACAGTAGTCTGAAACCATTGGGAATGGCAATGCTGATTGCCAAATGCAACCTAGAATTGTGGGGAATTCATTTTCTTAAATCCCAAAAATGGGTGCAGTACCAGTACTCACCACTATCCAAAAGCCGGCAGTTTAAAACCACCCTGTGTTTCTCTGAAGGCAAGCCAAAGTGCCTATTTCAAACATTGCAATATGTGCAAAATATTCACTGAACACCAGCAGACATTTGGTAGAATGGAGTTTTGTGTGCCTACAAAATCTGGGAAATGAAGAGCCCAGAACAATGCTTATAACAAAACTGGCTGAGCTATGGAGTCAGCAGTTTAAGTTGCACTGGATTTAAAGACACTAAAATCGAAAATGTTTAGATTAAATGAGTGACCTATGTTTGGTGTCACATGCCTTTGTAACTGTTGAAATGTCATAGTTTTGCACTTAGAATCAGCATTCTAGCTGCATATGTAAAAATGTTTAGTTTTATTTGAATGCAGGAACTGGGGAACAAAAAGTGACATTTTATCTGAAACCTGGCTTAAGGAACTGAATTCTGCCTGGCAACTACCCCCATCAGGAGTGAAACTTGAGTCACAGCTGTGTTCCCGGGCCTAGCTGCCCTTTTCCTGCTCACACTAAGGATATGCCATCTATCTGATAATTGAATTACCTGTGCTCTGCAGGAAAGTGAACAAAGCCCTGTCCTGGCTCAGGCAAAGGTTTTATTGGCAGGAGTCGTAAATGGTCGTAAAAAGTGGCTTCCTCCTGAGGAAAGGGGAGGGGCACTGCCTGTGAGAGCAAGCTGGCTTGGCAGAACTGGAAAAACCAGAAATTCAACCTTGTGCTGAGGGTAAACCACACCCCTTTGGAGCCAGAACATAACTTTAAAAAGATGAATAACTCATAGAGCGGACATGTGAAAATTTTATAAATGATACCATAATTCTTGTGATTTTTCTGCCCACAGTTTAAGAGGTTTTTAGAACCGGTGGTATGTTCAGGGGGGTGTCAGCGGAAAAGTGGGGATAACTCTAAATGTATGCATGTTAAAATCTGAAACTTCATCAGTTAATGTCCGTACTCCCTGCGCACATGTATGTAAAGTTGGGTCAATGTCAGAAATTGCAAAATCAGTTAAAAAGTGAAATATGTGCCATTTCTGAATGCAAGCTCCCAGGAAGAGCAGAGTTTGAACAGGGGATACCTCCTGTAATGCATGATGGGTGCATATGATTTTAAAACAATATGTACCTCTGCAAATATGTATTTGTTTCAAATCTAGATTTGTGTGTAAGTTGACAGGAGGAGTGGACTTTCTGCAGGCTGTAAAATGACATCACTCTGACTCACAGTTCATTCCCCAATCAAATGATAAATGGAAGTTTGACCAATTAGAAGCTGAGAGAGAGGTAGGGTCAGTGATGCTAGAACACACCCACATTCTAAACACATAAAAGCAGACAGACAGGACAGATAGGGACCTTCAATTCCATTTGCTGCAACGCGCTCTGCCGGACCATACAACATCCAGAGATCCAGACTTCAAATTCATAAACCTCCAGAGAGCCAAACTAGAGACTTCAATCTATCCAGAACTAGAGACCCAGACCAGAGAACCAGAGAGAGCTGACCCAGATCACTGTGAAGTGCAGAGACCAGAGGCGAGTTTAAAACCTGACCAGATCCATGGCGAGGCCCATTTCACTCAAGAATATAGTGTGTGTACATAGTAAAACTGTGTAGAACCCATCTCTTAGTTAAAATAATATAATTCAATCCATTTTAACCTAAGTAGAACTGCAGCTTAGCAATTGTGTTATCCTGCCATCATTTTTAAAGCTGAAAAAGTGTGCGTTTAAAATTTCAAATCTGAAAAACGACCTTTATTCAATCGTTCATGTCTCCGCAACCGTTTGTGCTAGAGACTTGCAGTAACTTTCATTTTGAAGCTGAGATCCTAGGCTTTCCTAGGACCCCAAAACGATAGAGATAGTCCTTGTGGTTCCTCTGTAATAGCGCTCGGCGCATCCGCGAATTTTGCCGCGATTTGCAAATTTCTTCACGTGTAAAAAGCTGCTGCTGCTTGCCTTCCATTGCCAGAAATTCGTTTAACCTGCTAACTATCCCTGCATCATTGCTAGTGTGAGCCTGGACTAATATTAACTAGATACCAATCACCCTGAACCTCTGAAAAGGAATTAAAAGTATTTTAGCATACTTTTCAATTCATTGCCAGCACATATCAAAGCAATTTGGGCCTGTGTTTTCAAACTTCTGTAGTCTAAGCTTGCTGGGGTGAACTGAATCACATTTGATTGCATTTCTGAGAACTGTGTGTTTTCCTTCCATTTCCTTGCATTGCATAAAAGGGGGAGGGGATTGCCAGAGAAAAGTGATTACATTGTTTTGCTGAAATCATATCAAGTTGTTTTCTATACTGCATTTCATTCATTCAACCTTGCATTTCCTTGAACCTTATAAAGCATTCTCTACCACATTATACTTCTGTACCTATTTACCAGTGTGCTACCTTATCCATTTCATGTCAACTCCTTATTGATTATAGAGAAGCGTGTTAGTGCCAGATTCTCCGTTGTTGATCTTTATCATATCAGATTAAGTGTGATATTCAATTATTAATTTACTATAAAGGGTGATATATATCTATTGTTTAAATTATCAAATAAACCTTTTAAACTTGCAAAACAGAACTACTTCTTGGCTCAGTGGGGTCAGGGGGATTCCAAGAGAGGGGTGTTATATAGGGGTAGTCATCCAGAACGCATGAACTGGACCTAAAGATATATCAATAAGGGTTTTTATTCAGTATTATAGACTAGGCGTTGACTTAGCTGTAGTGTTGAATTGAATCCCCTTACAAATTGGGGGCTCGAGCCGAGACGTTGGGTTAGATTTACCACTTGTGCAGCTTAATACAGTGTGCTAACTGACGGGATACATACATCCGGTCGGATCACCACGCTGCATTACGCTGTGAAGCATTCCTCAAAAGGGACACTCCAAGAAAAGTTCTGTTCTGCAAAAATAAAATACAAACTTCTGTAAGTCAGGACAGAGACCATTCTCTAGAATGACGACCCTAGTAGACATGAAAATAGCCAGAGAGCACCTCTTGCATAAGCTATTTGTGAGAGGTGAATGGACCGAACAGGGCCAGGATGTGTGGTTGCAGGCCATCACACAACAGGTCACTGAAACAGGGTCAGATATATATAGAGATCAGGGTCCCTTACATGTGGCCCTGAGTGAACTATATATGGCTCCTAAAGCCAAAGAGGAACACAATAAGATTGCCAGGATAGCAGCATACCTGTACCTATATATGGGAGACATGCAGGATAGATGTGCTGAAAGCCAAAATCTGGCAAATAGGCAACAGATGGCATTACAGAAGGCCCAATCTGATCTGGACTCTTCTGAGCAGAGGCTGCAGAGGAGCCAGGAGGCAGAAAATGATAGTAGGCAATATATCATTAAAATAAAAGAGGATATGGGCATCCTACAACAGGAAAAGACAGACCAGGATACCCGATTTCTGGCCCTGCAGAAGGAGCACCAAGACAGTTTGGACTCCTTACTGCAGAACCAGAAAAAGCTGGAGCAACAGATCAATTTCAACAGGGCATGCACAGAGCAGGTAGCCACCCTGCAAATCCAACTAGACAGAGAGAAAGAGGAGAGCAATAAACTGATTCTGAAAGACCTGGATACCCAGGCAGAGTTTGATGAGGAGCGCCAAAAAGCTGGTGCCCTTCAACGGCAAAGGGACGACCTGGCGGCACAAATGCAGGCTCTTAGTCAGGAAAGAGACGCCATAGGCCAGGAAGTCTGCCACTTAAAAAAGGAAATTGAAGAAAATCACCTGGCCCTCCAGGGGCTGGGTGATCTCCAAAAAGAAAACCAGAACTTGGTAGAGCACACCAGAAGGGTGGAAGATGCTCTAGCAAGAAAGGAGCAGGACAATAGGGACATTGCCCAGGAGGTAAACCTCCTGCAGCAAAGACTGGCCCAGTTCTCCAGGACCAACCAGGAAGCACAGAGGGAGAATGAGGCCCTCTGTCAACACAATGATAGGCTCCAGCAACAGGTAGCGATGCAGGAGAAACTGATAGAGGCGAGTAAGGCCTTAACAGAGGAACTGAAGGCACAAATGCAGGCTCTTGCATTGCAACAGGGAGCAGGGGCGGATAGAGATGAGGTTCGCTGGGAAATGGAAACTCCGGAGCATAACCTCAGGAGCCCTAGTACCAGAGGCCCTCATACCTCTCAGTCCCTGGACTCTGCCACCCCCATGTCCCCTGGTGCACATGAGCACAGGGCCACAGGGATGGCAGATTACTATCCAGCTAAAAGTATGGGGCTCATAGGCCAGTACCACTTAGGAATGGAGGGGTGGGCATCCGGGTATGGGCACCCAAGTACAGTACAGTTCAGTGGGGAACCCCAGGAGAGTAGGCCCATTAAGGGCATCCTGAAAACCTCTGCCCAGTTAGGTCAGTGGAGGGGGTACCCATCAAATCCTGGCAGCAAGGAGGAATCTGAAGACTCCTCTGAACTGCGCAGGACACAGGAGACCAGGTCCCCACATTCTGCCAGCCATTCCCAGGCTCGCAGAATCCGGGAAAACCTGGAAGATCAGACGGGAACCTCTGGGAGCAGTGCCTCTGAGTCCGAGGATGAATGGACAAGGGTTACCCGAACCAAAAAGGCCAATAAGGCAAAAAGGGCCTTGCTTAAGGACCCCTTAAAGCAGATTAAGGCGATCAGGAGCGTCATCACGCCTTACCATAAGAACGCTAAGTATTCTGTTTGGGAGCACTTAGAGTTGTTTGAACAAATGATGGAGACTTTCCATTTGAAGGACAGCCAAAGCTGTATTCAATATGTAAAGTGGACATTCTCCCCGGAATACTCCAGTTTCTTTGCGGGGCTGGAGGACCAAAATCATTTAAGATGGTCCACATATAAGGCGGCCATCCTGAAACATTTTTCTGTTCACAGAAATCCTCAAGAGGCTCGCAAGGCAGCCTACAATTTGCAATGTGGGGAGGATCAGGCCCCACAAGAATTTGTGCAGGAGTTAAAGCGTGCTTTTGCACAGACCACAAGAAGGGTGCGCACAGATAGTAGAGAGTTCATAAATACGTTTTTCCATGCCTTGCCCAAATACATCATGACCCAGCTCGTGAGGGATTTTCACGAGAAAAGATCCTTAGATTGGGTCATTGAACAGGCTACCCGGATCTATGAGGTGCAGAAACCGATAGATAGCAAAAGTAATGCCCAGAAAAACCCCAAAGCCAACAGCACCCCTGCTGCTGCCAAGGTGGCAGAGGTAAAGGTCACCCCCGTTTTGGATTTGGAGATGGGGGGGCCTAAAAACCTACCTGCACCTAATAATGCTAGGCCCAGAAGGTCCTCGGGCCAGTCACAGACAGGGAGCCAGGGAGGCAGCCCCACAAATGGGGTCCCTCGCTCTCCTGATTATGTAAGTCCCCGTTACAAGGGAAACAGACCCATCCTGGGTTATGTGTGGACTCCTCCAGCCCAAGGGGGGGGATCCAGCCAAGCACCTAACCCAGGGAACTTCCCTCCTAACTTCCCACCGGAGGGCAGAAACTCTCCAAATCCTGGGCAGAACTTTTTCCCCAGGTATCCACCCAACTTTCAGCCCCAAAACCATCCATCCTTCTTTCCCCAATTCCCTGAGCCCAGACCACTGAATCCGGGAGAGGGGAGGCCAAGGGTGGAGGGGTACCCAAATCTTCCCAACCCGGGGTATTACCAGAGGAGGGATAGCTACCCTTCCCGGGATCAGCCCAGGGGAGAAAACAGGGCCCCGTATCAGCCTGAGCGGGTTTCCCAGTTAGAGCGCCAGGTTCAAAACATGGCGCGGGATATGGGTCATATACTGAGGGCGCAGCAGAACCCTCAGATCAGCATGCCGGCGCAGAACGCACCCAACTCTGGACCTGGTGCTCCAGAACAATGACGGGGGCAGCACCCCGATAACTCACCGGTTCCCAGGGAGGAGGCACAAAGGGAAGGGGGGTGTAAAGCCTTGGAGGAAGCTTCCTTCCTCACTTGTAAACAGCCCCTGGAAACCCAGGAACCGGAAACAAAATCTCTTGCCCCTGAAAGTCTGCCTCCTAAGGAGCAGAGGGGGGGTAGGAGAAACAAAAGACCCAAACAGACTCAGTTTGAGGAGGAGGTACAGATCTTCCAATTTGAGGGAGAGGGATCCTCAGAGGATCCTGGGAAAAGGATCTTCTCCTTCAGAGAGGGGGGAACTCCTCCCAAAGAAAAATGGGTCCCTAGGGATGCAAATCCAGACTGGGGAGATGTGGAGACTGAGCTACCGCCGCCCACCATCTCATCCCAGAACCAACAGCAAGAAAATCCCCTGGTTCAAACCCATCCTGGTGACTGCCTCCAAAAAGGGGGGGGCGGCCCAGAACCGGAGCCAGGGGAACCCACAATGGCTCTGATCTCCAGTTGCCAAATTTTTCTTTCAGATTCCCAAGGCTCTCCACAGAATTCTGCCCAAATCTCTTCGCTAGCAATGTCCAAAACCAGAAAGTTAGCCCACCAGTTGTCCAAAAATGTACCTTACCTGTGCCCCCTTGAGGAGAAGGAGGGAAGATATTATGCCCCGGTACAAGTACAGGGGCAGGGTACAATCTCGGCACTGGTGGACACTGGATCTCAAGCTACCCTTCTGTCCAGAAGGGCCTTTGACGAACTGAATGCAGGAAGGGGAGAGAATTACCAAATTCCTCTCACCTCTCTTCCGGGACAACTACAGAACTTTGACGGGAAGGAAATTCCCGTTGAGGGGACTGCAGACTTGGACATTAAAATTGGGCGACACAAGCTGAAACACCCGGTCATAGTTGTGACCCCGGAGGGCACCCCTTGTTTACTAGGGAATGACCTCCTGAGAAGGTTGTCACCCCTAATAGATTGTGTAAACAAGGTCCTCTGGACCCAGACTAGCCGACCAATAAAATTAAAACAGAGTGTCAACCATGTTAGTTTAAACGGCACATGCCACATGGTTGAACAAAAATCTGACCAAGTAGAATTTCACTTCCAGAACAACCAGATTCCAGACGTGACAGTAATAGCAGTAGGACAACAGACTAGTGATGGGGGGTCCTCTCTATTTCTGAAAATCAACCTTCCTTCCAGTCTAAAGTGGTACTCCACGCTGGAAGGAAACACTCTGAAATTCTATACCAATCCACAATCTGAAACTCCCACTCCTATAGTCCAGAAAGATGTGAAATCAGCTCAGAGCCTGGCTGATATTCAGCAAATTGGAGAGCAGTTGTTCATCCCTGTTCAGTTAAATGATGGGAAGGACTCTGTTCTCGCTCGAGTGTGCGTGAACAATGGTAAGAGCTTCATCAGCGAAGCCATGTTTCGCCAACTCCCAAAAGATCCAGCCATTCCCACCTTCAAACTGATAGACAAATGGGAAATGGACATGGAAGCACCTAATTCCAAACATCTCCTGCCAAGCAGGTGTATGCTCAAAATCTCCATTGGCAACAAGAGCATAGTCCATAATTGTTGGGTCGTGCGAGACGTCACTGCCGCCTTTTACTTAGGCAGTGACATTCTCAATCGCTTTGCCATTAGTTTGGACCTAATAAACTTCAAAGCTTGGTCCCGATTAGCGGATAATCCCATGGGCTTTGATGATCCAGAAAAAGCATTTAGGTCAGCTCAATTGCTACCGTATGCAGTTGAAATTCAGGTTAAAGAGGAAGTCACTATCCCAGAAAGGACCCGACAATTCTCCCTGGAAGTGAAAGTTAAAAGGGGACAAGAGTTGAAAAACCCTGATGCTTACATACATCTAAATGCTTCTCTCCAACAGCAAGGGTTGGGGGTAAACCCAACTCCATTAGTCAACATAGAACATGACACCATTCTAATAGAGGTGGATAACAGCGACTTAAAGAGTATTACTCTAGCCGCAGGCACCATTATTGGAATGGCGGTTGATGACCGACATTTTTCCATAGATTTAGGTAATGAGCTGTTAGGACCAATCCCCAAGGACTGCTTTGACAGTGACAGTGATGACAATACAACACCAGACAGGATTTTTACCCGGCATGGGGGGAACTTCCTGGTGTACACTTCTTGCCCTTATGGTAAGGAAGATGTGACTTGTGACTTCAGGAGGGATGAGGTGATTTTCCAGGTCCATGAGGGCTGCCTTTCCCACCTGAAGCCTCCAGTCCAAATCAGCACTCTGACAAGGGACTTCTCCACCCAGCTGGAGGAGGCCGCGGAGATAGCCAAACCAGAAGTCTTTCCAGGCTTCAGGCAGATGGTGGAAGAGAGAGTCAACCTAGCTGATGCCTGTGTGACTCTGGAACAAAAGCAAAAGTTGAAACAAGTTTTCTTGGATTTCCAAGATCTCTTTGCGGTAGACTCATATGACTGTGGTCGCACCGACATCCACACCACAACAATCCCCACGGACCCTGGCATGACTCCTGTGTTTGTGAAGCAATATCGTTTGCCTCTCGCATCAATGGAGTCCCTTACTGAAATAATTAAGAACCTTGAGTCCAGGGGAATAATCCGTCCAGTCCACAGCACCTTCAATAATCCGGTGCTGGGAGTATTGAAGCCAAACGGCCAGTGGAGACTCTGTGCTGACCTCAGGGAGCTCAACAAACGGGTCCATACTTCCCGATGGCCTCTCCCCTACATTGACCAAGGGCTGGCCCAGATCCAGGGGTCACAGGTATTCACTGCAATAGACCTGACCAATGGATACTGGACCGTGCCTGTCAGCAGGGAGGACCAATACAAACTGGCTTTTACCTTTGGGGGCCAGCAGTACACATGGACCCGGACTCCCTTCGGATACCTTAACTCCGGTAATGAGTTCAATATTTTCCTACATAAGGCCATGCCCGACCTGGGTGCGAGGGGTAACCTGGCTTATGTAGATGATGTCCTCATCAAAAGCTCATCTGTGGAGGAACACATAGCGGAGATCCGTTATGTTCTGACACAGTTGAGGGCCGTCGGAGCAAAACTTTCCTTTCAGAAAGCACAGTGGTGTAGAACCCGTGTTAATTTCTTGGGGCATGAGATTACTCCTCAGGGCCTCTGTCCCCAGGAAAAGAAAGTGGAAGCACTTCAGAAACTGAAAGACCCCACAACTCTGCGGGAACTAAGGAGCCTCCTTGGACTGACTAATTACAGCAGAAAGTTCATTGAGGGCTACGCAGAGATCACCAGACCCCTGATTCATCTCCTAAAGGGGGGGGTCAAGTGGGAATGGGGTCCAGAACAATCCGAGGCAGTAAGACAACTCAAGAGAAGCCTCTCACAAGCGCCTTGCCTAGCTTACCCTGTCAAAAACAAGGAGTTCTTCCTGGAGACAGGGTTCTCTAATACGTGCTTGACGGCCGTGTTATACCAAAAGCATGACAAGGTCGATAAAGTAATCTCCTATGCGAGCAAAACTTTATCCTCTGTGGAGGAAAAATTCAACGATTGTGAGAAGGCACTCCTGGCAACGGTGTGGGCATTGAAGAATTACCGCCCGTTTATCCAGGGGGAACACATTATAGTGGAGACTCCACACCAGCCTCTGCAATATCTCCAAAGTGACAGAATCCGGGCCAGAAATGTGAGTAATTCCCGAATTACTTCCTGGATTCTGTCAATGCAAGGCTTTCCTGTGGAGGTCAGATATGGCCAAAACAAGAAGAGTCCCCATCGCGCAAGGTCTGGCTGACTTGCATGATTGTGCCAGAGAAAACTGTCTCGAGGACGAAAGTCTAAAAATAAAGGACAACATGGAGGCATACCTTAATTCCCCACACAAAGTCTTTGAAGAAGACAAGTGTGAGGGAATGCCCACTGTCTATGTGGATGGATGCTCTTACCATGTTGACAACGACGGGGAGAAAGAACTGGTGGCTGGCGTAGGGAATGCATGGGTGAATGAGCCCCCAGAACCCTCCGCTGGATACAAAATTGGTCCCCGAAGTAGTCAGGTGGCAGAATTGATGGCTGTGCATCAGGCCATCCTCACTGCTGTCCAGCATCAACTCCACGAACTGGTCATAATCACAGATTCGGATTATGTACGGAACGGGTTCGTGGAGCACCTGGTTAATTGGGAAACCAGAGGCATGTTATGTGCTAACAACAAACCCTTGAAACATGGGAAGTTGATCCAAAACATTGATGATCTGGTCACCTCGAATGAGATGACCATCTATTGGAAAAAGATCTAGGGTCATTCCAAAGTAGAGGGACCAGACAAAACTGGAAATGACTTAGCTGATCAGCTGGCCAAAACCGGGGCCATCCAAGGGGATCTAATTGAGATTGAGTCCCTGTTGGGGGAAATCCAGGTCACTGCTATCACTAGGTCCCAGACAAATGCTCACAACGACCTTTCAATTGCACAATGGAGTAAGGAGACCCCTGATGCTGATTTGATTACAGCTCAGAAGGGGGATCCAATAATTGGTAAGTTTTACCAGCACCTTGAGGACCCTGAGAACTTTCCCCTGACGGATACCGATTACATTGGGAAAGAGGACCTAAGAGTGTTGATGAAATGTCCAAAAATGTTCCGGATCCAAGACGGTTTGTTGGTAAGGAAATCCAAAGCTGGCCACGATCAGTGGGTGGTTCCTACCTCATTCCGAAGCCTGATGTTAAGTCACGCCCATGATGCGGCCACCGCCGGTCATAGGGGGTTTCACACAACATTGGAAATCTTAAGAGAGGTTGCATACTGGCCACACATGGGCCAGGACCTCAACCAATATTTGAAGGGTTGTCTTGTGTGTGCACAATTTCAGCCGACATTCCTCACACACCGGGCGCCTTTACAAAAGAGGGGGATGACACTGCCATGGTCAGATTTACAAATCGACTTTGTAGGCCCTGTGATTCGCTCGGCTAGGGGGAATAAGTACATGTTGACTGTGACGTGCTTGTTTACCAAGTGGGTGGAATGTCTCCCAGCCCCAAATTGCAAGGCAGAAACTGCAGCTGCCTTGATGATTAACCACATCTTTTCCCGTTTTGGTCTACCTCAAAGGATTGAGTCAGACAGAGGTAGCCACTTCACCAGTGAAGTAATGACAAAGATGTGGGAGATACTGGGGGTCAAGAGAAAGCTGCATATTGCTTATAGACCAGCTTCTTCTGGGGCAGTAGAGAGATATAACCGGACAATTGTGAGCATATTAAAGAAGTTTGTGGCAGATTCTGGGCCAAGTTGGGATATCCGATTACCTCTGGTCCTAATGGCCATCAGATCTACCCCTTCATCTGCAACCAAAATGTCACCATTTGAGTTGATGACTGGGCGCAAGATGGTGCTTCCTCAGCATTTGCTCTACAGGACCCAAGAGCAGACACTGATAAATGCCTCCACTACTCATGAGTATGTGGAGAATTTAAGGAAACACCTCCAACATGCTTTTGCTTACGCTCAGCGGAATCTAGAAAGATCGGCTGATAGCATGAAGACCCACTATGACCTGAAGACTTCCAGGAAGGAATATCAGGTGGGAGACCGGGTCTATCTATACAACTTCCAAAGGAACCAGGCCAAGCAGCGCACATTTTTGCCTACATGGAAAGGACCCTTTGAGATCATCGACAAGATCTCCCCGGTGGCCTACAAAATCCACATCCCCAAAGGTCCTTTGGCCGAGGGGGAAGACAAGTGGGTCCACATAAACCAGTTGAAATGTTGCCATCCCAGGCACACTCTGCAACAACTGGAGGAATCCTCTGGAATCCTAGCGGGTACTGTCTCAGACTAATTCAGTTCCAACCATAAAACATACCACATCTAGTCTCTAAAATATTGTGATTTGCATGAAACTGTCTCTTAGTTATACTGTTTTTTTTCAAAATAAGAATGTAATGTTTCGTTATGATGAAATGCATATGCTGCCCCACTATCTCAACAGTGGTGGAAAAACGTCTATGAGTAGGTATTGCCGCTCTTCCTTTGTCATCCTAGGAGAAAGAAAACCTGAAGACGGGCCAAGGAGGGCGATCCGGAGACCAGGAACGAAGATCCAATGGGCCCGGGGTACCGCCCAATCTTCCCATCAGGACCGGCGAGGAGAACCGATCGATCAGTACCGGATGGAGAAGAAGATGCTGAACTGTGCCATCTATTGGAAGAAGATGAGGAAACATCCCAGGTCTTGCGAGTCCCATTCGTGAAATAGAATGGCCATCGCAAGAGGGGGGCTTGTGGGATGTATTTACCCATGCATCCGAGCCATACCTCAAAACTGTGCAGTACTGACATGGAAAACATCATGATGGCCAGAGCTTCCCAGAAAATGCACAGGGAAATGCATGAAGAATAGGCTGCCACTCATTTTTGCCGATGTTATGGGCACAGAAGGAAACTGCCTAAAACCACCATTGGACTACCCACACAGTAGTCTGAAACCATTGGGAATGGCAATGCTGATTGCCAAATGCAACCTAGAATTGTGGGGAATTCATTTTCTTAAATCCCAAAAATGGGTGCAGTACCAGTACTCACCACTATCCAAAAGCTGGCAGTTTAAAACCACCCTGTGTTTCTCTGAAGGCAAGCCAAAGTGCCTATTTCAAACATTGCAATATGTGCAAAATATTCACTGAACACCAGCAGACATTTGGTAGAATGGAGTTTTGTGTGCCTACAAAATCTGGGAAATGAAGAGCCCAGAACAATGCTTATAACAAAACTGGCTGAGCTATGGAGTCAGCAGTTTAAGTTGCACTGGATTTAAAGACACTAAAATCGAAAATGTTTAGATTAAATGAGTGACCTATGTTTGGTGTCACATGCCTTTGTAACTGTTGAAATGTCATAGTTTTGCACTTAGAATCAGCATTCTAGCTGCATATGTAAAAATGTTTAGTTTTATTTGAATGCAGGAACTGGGGAACAAAAAGTGACATTTTATCTGAAACCTGGCTTAAGGAACTGAATTCTGCCTGGCAACTACCCCCATCAGGAGTGAAACTTGAGTCACAGCTGTGTTCCCAGGCCTAGCTGCCCTTTTGCTGCTCACACTAAGGATATGCCATCTATCTGATAATTGAATTACCTGTGCTCTGCAGGAAAGTGAACAAAGCCCTGTCCTGGCTCAGGCAAAGGTTTTATTGGCAGGAGTCGTAAATGGTCGTAAAAAGTGGCTTCCTCCTGAGGAAAGGGGAGGGGCACTGCCTGTGAGAGCAAGCTGGCTTGGCAGAACTGGAAAAACCAGAAATTCAACCTTGTGCTGAGGGTAAACCACACCCCTTTGGAGCCAGAACATAACTTTAAAAAGATGAATAACTCATAGAGCGGACATGTGAAAATTTTATAAATGATACCATAATTCTTGTGATTTTTCTGCCCACAGTTTAAGAGGTTTTTAGAACCGGTGGTATGTTCAGGGGGGTGTCAGCGGAAAAGTGGGGATAACTCTAAATGTATGCATGTTAAAAATCTGAAACTTCATCAGTTAATGTCCGTACTCCCTGCGCACATGTATGTAAAGTTGGGTCAATGTCAGAAATTGCAAAATCAGTTAAAAAGTGAAATATGTGCCATTTCTGAATGCAAGCTCCCAGGAAGAGCAGAGTTTGAACAGGGGATACCTCCTGTAATGCATGATGGGTGCATATGATTTTAAAACAATATGTACCTCTGCAAATATGTATTTGTTTCAAATCTAGATTTGTGTGTAACTTGACAGGAGGAGTGGACTTTCTGCAGGCTGTAAAATGACATCACTCTGACTCACAGTTCATTCCCCAATCAAATGATAAATGGAAGTTTGACCAATTAGAAGCTGAGAGAGAGGTAGGGTCAGTGATGCTAGAACACACCCACATTCTAAACACATAAAAGCAGACAGACAGGACAGATAGGGACCTTCAATTCCATTTGCTGCAACGCGCTCTGCCGGACCATACAACATCCAGAGATCCAGACTTCAAATTCATAAACCTCCAGAGAGCCAAACTAGAGACTTCAATCTATCCAGAACTAGAGACCCAGACCAGAGAACCAGAGAGAGCTGACCCAGATCACTGTGAAGTGCAGAGACCAGAGGCGAGTTTAAAACCTGACCAGATCCATGGCGAGGCCCATTTCACTCAAGAATATAGTGTGAGTACATAGTAAAACTGTGTAGAACCCATCTCTTAGTTAAAATAATATAATTCAATCCATTTTAACCTAAGTAGAACTGCAGCTTAGCAATTGTGTTATCCTGCCATCATTTTTAAAGCTGAAAAAGTGTGCGTTTAAAATTTCAAATCTGAAAAACGACCTTTATTCAATCGTTCATATCTCCGCAACCGTTTGTGCTAGAGACTTGCAGTAACTTTCATTTTGAAGCTGAGATCCTAGGCTTTCCTAGGACCCCAAAACGATAGAGATAGTCCTTGTGGTTCCTCTGTAATAGCGCTCGGCGCATCCGCGAATTTTGCCGCGATTGGCAAATTTCTTCACGTGTAAAAAGCTGCTGCTGCTTGCCTTCCATTGCCAGAAATTCGTTTAACCTGCTAACTATCCCTGCATCATTGCTAGTGTGAGCCTGGACTAATATTAACTAGATACCAATCACCCTGAACCTCTGAAAGGGAATTAAAAGTATTTTAGCATACTTTTCAATTCATTGCCAGCACATATCAAAGCAATTTGGGCCTGTGTTTTCAAACTTCTGTAGTCTAAGCTTGCTGGGGTGAACTGAATCACATTTGATTGCATTTCTGAGAACTGTGTGTTTTCCTTCCATTTCCTTGCATTGCATAAAAGGTGGGAGGGGATTGCCAGAGAAAAGTGATTACATTGTTTTGCTGAAATCATATCAAGTTGTTTTCTATACTGCATTTCATTCATTCAACCTTGCATTTCCTTGAACCTTATAAAGCATTCTCTACCACATTATACTTCTGTACCTATTTACCAGTGTGCTACCTTATCCATTTCATGTCAACTCCTTATTGATTATAGAGAAGCGTGTTAGTGCCAGATTCTCCGTTGTTGATCTTTATCATATCAGATTAAGTGTGATATTCAATTATTAATTACTATAAAGGGTGATATATATCTATTGTTTAAATTATCAAATAAACCTTTTAAACTTGCAAAACAGAACTACTTCTTGGCTCAGTGGGTCAGGGGGATTCCAAGAGAGGGGTGTTATATAGGGGTAGTCATCCAGAACGCATGAACTGGACCTAAAGATATATCAATAAGGGTTTTCATTCAGTATTATAGACTAGGCGTTGACTTAGCTGTAGTGTTGAATTGAATCCCCTTACACAAAGCAGTGGCCGATTGCCACAGGAGAGGAGTAAGGAACGGACAAGGAGTAGAATGAACAAACGCATCACGACGGACTTTGTCATCTTCAAATTGGAGAGAAGGATAGAAAACCCAGATGATTTCAGGCTAAGTAGAAATTCTATGCTGCACATCTTTGCGCAAGTCCCGAACCTACGACACCTGACCTTTCAAGACTTAAAAATTGTCAAACCATGTGAGAATGGACAGAGCGATCAGACCTACCTACATATATCATCGCCACTAATAAGTAACATCTTGAAGGATGAGAAAGATATTCTCCGGTACTTGGGATATGAACTGAAAGAAATTCAGGCCATTCAAAAACAGCAGTCCCATCGGCCGTGTAGTACCTCAGTGACGAGATCCCCAACTAAAAATAAGAGAACAGCGTTTGAACCGAAACGCCACTATGAAGATAAAGAATATCGCTGGCCGAGTCAAAAGTCCCAATCTACACAGGACAAGCGAAATATACACGTCCCCAACAGGTTGAGGGAAAGGAAGAGCAAGGAGGAGTCACTCTAGCAAGATCGCAGGAAACACTCTGAGGTTAACCGAGTAATTAACCCGGAAAGATGGCCAAAAGGACCGAGTGAAGAAATAAGAATCACTATAGCAGGAAGTCCCCCGAAATCCTTCCGAGTGGAAAGAGGTGCCGAAGCCAGGAGCCCGGTTAGACAGCATAACAGGAGGTGGATTTCAAATACACACCAATATGCAAATAAAATCTAGCAACTAGTCGATAGAAAACTTTTGTTGAACCAACTGGAGAAGGAATTGCCCCTGACTATGGGTTAATGGAACACACAAGGGTTTTCCCACCTGACGGCAAATTCAGATGTAAATCTGGGAGCTTTTGATATCTTGTGTTTGCAGGAAACGTGGTTGCTGATGAAACCTTAACTCGATGGATACACCTTGACCTTTACCCCGGCAGAGAAGGGAGCCACGGGAAGACCAAGAGCTGGCCTTGTGACAGCAATAAGATCGGGATGCGGCCTAGTGCCCCTGGCGGAACTACATCTTTCACCGTTTATCCAGGTTACCAGACTAGAGTGGCAACCGGACAGTCTTGGGATGGGGAAAGAAAGTACTCTACAAAAACTTCTAGTTATTAATACATACTGGAATCCGGCAGAGATTACCACAGGTCATTACTTAGAGCCCAACGATAACCGCCAGGAGGAGGAAAGCGAAAGCCAACAATCCACCCTTATCATCATAAACGGAGATCTAAATTGTACAATGGATGATGACGTGACCCTCACATGTGTGAGATCCACAATGGATGGGGACAGAGCTAAACGTTGGGGTAACGTGATGGACAAATGGGATCTGCACAACCTGCATTGGTTGCGTTCTAAAGAGAACAAGAAGATTCCGACATGGCAACGAAACGATCAAAAGGGAACTATCGACCACACTTTTGTATCGAAGGCTCTATTGAGTTCGATAACGTTTTTTAATGTGGTCAAAACGGAGAAAAGTGACCACAACATTTTAAAAACAACCTAGCACCTTCATAGACCAGTTCAAGTATCCATGCTTCAAGGTCTGGAAGGAAACCTGAGTGGCAATCGTCTAAGGTTAACAGCGAAAGCCATCAGCAAAATAACGATGGCCTACAAAATCATCAGCAATAAGCCTATTGATAAGCTATCTGGAGCCGCCACTGCTGATTTTGTACCGTTATTGGAAGCTTACTGCAGACCGAAGCGACAAGGGGACCCTTTGCACTCAGTCCATAAACACAGTTACAACAAGGAACTGGTAAAGCAAAGAGCATCTTTGAGGAAAATCCGAAGAATGGCGAATTCCACCAACTCAATAAACCTGCAAACGAAATACCGCCTAGCACACTGCCAGTATAAAAACTGGGTGAGACATCAGAGTGCTAGTCTCTTACAACACGAGGCAGAAGAAATGCTGCGTTCACTTACGAAGAAAAGCAGCAAAGAATGCTGGTCTCTGATTCATGCGAAAACATCAAGTACTCAGACCAATCTCCAGAATAATGTCAGCGAAGAGAAATGGGTGGATTTTTATGAAGCTCTGTACGAAAAAGTGGATAGCCAGATATCAATAATCCGTGGGTGTCAAGCGCCAACCTGGGAAATACCTTGTGATTGTTATTCAATCACATCAAAAATCAATAAGCTAAAAAACTCTGGAGCGCCAGGGCCTGACGGCATCTCCAACATCGATCTGAAGCCCAACCTTGCTATCTGGGTTCCACTTATTGGTCAGATCTTTCAAAATTGTAACATCTCTAAATCTGTGCCGCCTTCCTGGAAGACATCAAATGTGGTCCCGATTTTTAAAAAAGGAGCGAAAGAAGAGCCTAAAAATTACCGTCCTATTGCACTCTTGGACGTCATTGGGAAGGTTTTTGGCTCCTGCGCTTTGGACGGCCTGAACAACTGGATAAAAGAATCCAATTATAGAGACCAATTCCAGACGGGGTTTGTCAGAAACATCGGCACCACAGCAAACATTCTGATATTATGCTCCCTGAAAGCAAGAGTCCAACAAGGAGCGCCGAGAATATTCATGGCCTTCGTCGACCTTGTGCAGGTGTTCGACCGTGTGAGTCGAGAACGTCTATGGGCTAAATGAATTGGCAGGAATTGCCCTGATAAAATCTTAGCCCCAATAAGAGCTCTTTATGAAGGCACTAGCATGAGAGTCCGGCTGAACGGTGCAGGGACGTTATCAAAGGTAATCCACACTGCCCAGGGAGTAAAGCAGGGCTGTCCCTTAGCTCCAGCACTGTATAACGCCTATATTGTAGATCTGGAAGATGAGTTTGTTAAAACTACGTGCTTTCCCCCATCACTAGGAGGAGAGAAAATACAGAGACTCCTTTACGCGGATGATATCATCTTACTTGATCAGACAGTGGTGGGGCTTCAAAGGCAGTTGAATAGTTTGCTCACATACCTGGGAAGCAATCATCTAGAATTAAATAAAAGTAAAACAAAGATCATGGCCTTTGAAACTACAACTCGAACAGCTGGTAAAGAAAAATGGAGTGTAGAAAACGAAAAAATTGGAATTGTAAAGAGCTTTAAATACTTGGGAGTGACCTTAAGCAACAGTACTACAGAAGTACCAATGCAGGAGATGCTAATAGCAAAAACAAAGACCTTGTCTTGCCAAGCCAGGATGATCGATAAGAAATATGGAAAGTTCTCATTGATTCCAGTGCTGTCTTTTTTCAAAGCCAAGGTCGTCCCGAGCATAACATACGCAGCTGAAGCCATGCCACAAATCCAGAGGCAGTTTTGGGACAGACTGGAAGGTCAATTTTGGAAGAAGGTGCTGGGGTTGCCAATGTCTGTTCCCATATGCCTCATTAGACAAGAACTCTTTCTTCCCTCAGTGAAGGGGATTGTGGCTAGGAACACTCTGATGCTATTCAGGAAAGTGATCATGGATTCTTCAGTGCCTGTCTTTGAGATTTTGAAGAACAAATTAATTAACGGAAAAAACAAAATACTGGCATCATGGGCGGACCAATGTGTAAAGCTGCTACAAGAGGTGGCCTTGACGAGAGAAACTCTAATTCAAAATCCAACGAAAGTAGTGAAAAAACTGATTGAATTAGATAGGATTAGAACGCAGGACAACGCTGCCTCCTATAAATCAACTAAAAACTTTCCGATAATACAAAAGTGAGTTTACGAGGCGACAGGGTATTTAAAAGAAATTCTGGATAAACAGCTGCGTAATACCTTTCTCAGAATCAGATTGAACCTCTTGAAGACAAATGAGATCTTGGCACGAAGAGGTGAGTCATCTTCTGATAAGTGCCGATACTGTAATACCCAGCAGGTGGAAACCATCAGACACCTCTTGTTAAGGTGTAAGGGTACTCAAGAGGCTAGAGAAATCTACCTAATGAAACATCTGAGCAGCTTAACTACAGCTGATGAAGAAGACTGGTGGAATGGTTTGCTGGGTGGGGAAAAAAACGAGTGGACAGTGGTGGTGACTCTGTTCTTTAAACAAATTGGCCTTGTACAGGAGCACAAAATGAGCCTAGGAGCTAAAAGGCCAACAACGGATGTAGGAACAATCTGAAGCATAAATTCTTGCTTTCTTAAACCAGGAACTATGGAATGGAATTTAATTGGGAGGGATGAACTTTCTTCCTGTTTGTTTTGTAAAAATTGTAAATTTGTATTACAATTAAATCAAATAAAAAAAATAAAAAAGATGTGAGGATACCCTCAGGGTTCTCACAGTTGACATACTCCAGATATGTTTTTTTGATTCTTAAAAAAACTGGAAGCCAGTTTCAATCTGAACATGTTTAAACCATATTCTTCCAATAGTAGCCAAAATGAACTATGTTTTTAATTCCAGTGGGTGTGGCTTTATTAATCTGCATAGGACACAACCATGAATCATGCTTATTCAGATCAAGAGTCTTTTTTTTAACAGGAGCAACCCATGGAAGATGCATGGCCCACTCTAAACTCAACACATGAGTTAAGATCATTCCTAAGGAAAGCAAGTCTGGAGTCTGCCATAAACATAGCCAGTATGCACTAGGATTTGTTGCAGCAATACTGTCTATAGGGCACACATTAATTTCCAAATGCGTTTAGGCATTTGGCATATTCTGTAATAACAAAAGGGGGCACTTTAAAAACCTGATTTCTATTAAGGCCAGATTCTTGGCATCAGTGTAGCTTCAAAGTTCACCCTCTGATGACCCCATTTGCCTGGCTAACTATCGCCCAATCTCTATCACTCCCTTCCTGGGCAAGCTCCTGGAGAAACTGGCCATCTCCCAGCTGAATATCCATACTGAATCTGTTGGTTGTATTCATGACCATCAGTCTGGCTTCAGAGCTGCCAGAAGCACGGAAACTGCTCTCCTGAACATCTGCGAAGATCTGCTCTCCAACCTTGATTGTAACACCCCTTGAGTCCTCATCTTGCTTGATCTCTCTTCTGCCTTTGATACTGTCAACCATGCCATCCTGCTCAACCGTCTCCGTGATAACCTGGGTATCACTGGTCAGGCTCTGGCGTGGCTGACCTCTTTCCTCTCTGACTGACCCTCCCAGGTCCAACTTGGGTCCTTCCTCTCCTCTGTCTTCTACTCTACCTGTGGTGTCCCCCAGGGGTCTAACCTCTCTCCCTGGCTGTTCAACCAATATCTGGTACTCATTGCACACCGCATCGCCACTCTCTTCCTACAACTTCCAGTGCTATGCGGGTGACACCCAGCTCATTTTCAGGCTACCCTCTGCCTCCTCCTCTCCATCCCTCATCTCTGACTCTCTGTCTGTAATCCAGGAGTGGTGTGCCACCAATGACCTCTGCCTTAATGCCAGCAAGACTGAGATTCTCCTCATCGGCACACCGGCTCCCTCCTTCCCTGTTGCTCTCTGGCCGGCCTCTCTCGGCCCTCCTACTGCTCCCTCCTTTGAGGCAAAAAACCTCGGGTCATCTTCAACTCCACAATCTCTTTCTCTCCTCACATATCTGATGTCTCTAAAATGTCACACTACCAGCTACACCTCCTCAGAGGTATCCTTCCCTTCCTCTCCTTCCCCCAGAAGCTCACTGTCTCCAGAGCCCTGGTTCTCTCTAGGCTGGACTATTGTAACAGCCTCTATCTAAACCTGCCTGCCTCTACCCTCCGCCCTCTGCAACTCATCCAGAACAGGACTGCGAGACTTGTCCTTGGCCTCAAACCTAGGGATTGTATCTCTCCAGGACTGAAATCTCTGCACTGGCACCCAGTGGCTGTGAGGATTAAGTTCAAAACCCTCTGCATTGTCCACAAGGCCTTCTGGGGCCTAGGGCCGCAATACCTTCAACTCTCTCTTCCAAAATACCTTCCTTCCCGAGCCCTTCGCTCATCCGCCTCCAACTCCCTCAGGGTCAGTCGCTTCTCCAAGCAATGAGTTGGTGGTAGATCTGTCTCTTCGGCAGGGGCCTCCCTCTGGAACAGCCTTCATACCTCCCTGAAACTTGAGGAGAACCATCTCCGGTTCAGGAAGCACCTCAAAACCTTCCTCTTTGCCTCCGCTTTCTCTCCCTCTCTCCCCTGCTAAAAACACTGAACCTGGACTGAATCTGCTACCGGGCCACTCTCCGATCTCTGTCCTTGGCCCAGCCACTCTTCCCTCAACTGCATACCTGCACTATGGGACTGTCTCTGTATCCTACAGCCCCTTCTCCCGGCACTTACTTTGCACTTGCCACCAGCTGGCCCTATTATTTATCTTGTATTCTACTAACCATGTCCTGCACTTTTCCTTGCACTTGCCACCAGCTGGCCCTATTATTTATCTTGTATTCTACTAACCATGTCCTGCACTTTTCCTTGCACTTGCCAGCAGCTGGCCCTATGATTTATCTTGTATTCTACTAATGTACAGCACTTTCCCCCTCTCCCTTCCCCTTGCACTTTTTCCTAGTCCCCTCTACCCTTGCACTTGCGCGATCTGAATGACACCTGGCCTAGTAGGATCGTTGTCTGTCTCCCTTGCCCCCCCCTACCTCGTCGCGCCTTGAAACACTTGTGTATAGGCGCGTTACAAATGCCATATCATATCAAATTACTCCTTGAATTAAAATTCAAGCCCAGTCTCATGGTTAACTCTGGGGGATAAAAACCTTGTTTCTCCAAACAGGGAGAAACCCTCCTGGTTTTTAACCTGCTAATAAAAGGCCACCAGTACTAAATACTTCATTGATCAAATTCCGTAAACGTAAGCTGGAAAACAATTAAACAGTTTCCATAAGAGGTGTGCACAGTTTCTTGAGAAATCACGGAATCTAAATAATTGTTACACTATTCATGGAATTTTGTGCAAGGTTCAAAGTGACTTTGCACTGCTGAAAAGTGACTTTGCACTGTTGACACAAACCCTGATTCATGGAATTGTCCAAAGTGTATTTTTGCAGTACAAAGTCCCTGCAAAGTCAGTGCATAGTCATTTTTGAAGTCCAAGATGACTTTGCACGGACTATGCACTGCAAAAATACGCCTTGCACAGTTCTGGCCTTAGTATGTAGTTGTATGTGTGTATGCATCTGTTTTTATGTAGCACAAATTTAGCTGAGAAGTAACGGGCCACTGTAAAATCTTAAAATATGGTATATTGAAGGCTCTGCAACCAAGTTATGGCGTAGGTGCTGGGAAGGGTCTGCAGGGTAGGCCAAGTGATAATTCTCCTGCAGTCATTAAATATTAAGTTTTAAATTGAACGTACTTTATCTTTTTGGGATATTATTTTATGAAATTATTATTTAAAAGCTCTTCAAAGAAACATGTGTGATCTTGCACTTTCTTTTGTTGAACTGCCATTTTGCAGAATCAAAATGTATTAACTAATGAAGCTTTATGAAGAAGCAGAGGAGGAATGGTCTACTATATGTTGCTTCCCTGTAACGATCAACACATATAGACCATTGCCATTGGTGACATAGCCAGTATCGTTGAGCCCAAGTTGACAGGATATATATGCAAGAGTTTGGGTAAACAATTATACAATTATTCATGTAAAGCACAATCATTGAATCCGTTTGAATGTGAAAAGAATGTCTAAACAAGTTTGAGTGTAATTACATAGAATTATTTGTTATTGTTTTCTCTTTTGTAAAGTAAATTTGAGCACCTAGAAGACAATAATAGAACAGTTTATAGTTATTTTTTTTATTCGAGTTGTGCTATTTTACATGTGTACTTCTGTGGAAATATATATTCAATTCAGAAATATCGCTTTTTGATTATGTTAATGGTAACGAACGATAAGTGCTTGCCAAACAATATCATATAAAAGTATTTATAAAAATGTAATCTGAGATTAGGAACCTCTTAATTAGTTGTGTTGAACGTCATCATTTACCCTTATAGAGATGGTTACTAGGTTAGTAGCTACCACAATGTAAAATAACAAAATATGGAATTAATTTTAAAACTATCTTATTCATCCCCTTTTTAAGTTCCCCTCCTTATGACACCTTTACATAAGATTGCCTTCCTCAGGAACTGTGCCTGAATGGAATATCCCAACATCAAGTTAGTACACCAGAAGAGATCCAAACAGATTGGAAACATAAGCAAATAATAAACCTCCTTGGCCAAATTTGGTAACGTGGATAGAATGGCAGGTCTTTCTCCACAAGTTCGTGGATCGTTGGTTAGTTGCAATAGAGCAAAAATACAATTCTTACCCAATGATAAAAGGGACTGTCCAGTCTAGTGTGTATAAATATATCAACTTTATTATTATTCAAGACAGTTCTAGCACACTACAAAATACAACTCATCCAGTAAAGTAGTGCACAGGACATGTAGTCTCAAGAAGGAAAAGGGATGCACTCTAGATACTGACAGGAGTGAAGTCGGTAAAGTAATTCATTGCAATAGTTCAAGGATACTTGGTTTCAGTACAAAGGGAGCAATGGGTCGTAAAATGTTACTATGGGCCTTCAGAGAAGGACAAGGGCAATAGAACCACAATGTACCTTGTGCCTGTAGAAGTTCTTGGTGCTCAACAGGGTCGAGTCGGTTTCAGGGCGCTTTGCAGCTCATGTGATTGAGTTCAAGATGGAAGACAGTTGCGGGTATCAGGTGGCAGGCGGTTCGGCGAACGAGGCTGCATGGATGGCTGCAGGGTGGCCTACACGGCGGCTCGGGGTCAGGAATCGTTGTCTCAGTACTGGTTGGTGGGTCTGAGGCACTGGTCGAGGCGTCTCTAAAGACATTAGTGATTTCAACATCAAGTTGCATCATCAGATGTTGCAATGAAGGATCTGCAAGTACATACTGACTTTGCAGATATGACATCGAAATTGGATTATCTAGGGATGTTCTTTCTGTTCCAGAAATAGAGGCATTACAAAACTGCTTTAAATAATACTATGCTTCAGACCACCTATATAGGAAGAACCTGTTAGAGATACCACATTGCTGGAGGAGGCATTGCTTTGCTGGAGGAGGCATGTTTGGTGGATGCCCTCCTGCACAGGATGTATGGAGACCTGTTATGGCCAAGCAAAAAATGGTGGTGAGAGTCTGCTTATCTCTAAATACCTACTATTCGTTAAGTGAATACCGCCACTTATTATCTCACATTTAGAAATATTTCTGGTAACCAAGGTCCTATTCTCTCCCATGAGGCCTGTTGTCATTTTCTGGAAGGCATGTGCTTGTATAGCATAAAAACATGGAAGTCAATATTATCACAGCTTTGTGTTGCAGACGGTTAGACCGATTAAATAAATATCACCCACAGATTGCTCAATGTATAAAAGCTGTGTTGTGTAAATTCTCAAATGTACTTCCACAAAACTGTGACTAGTATAAATAAATGAGAAACATGCATAGGAATATTTTCTAGTGCCATCCAGTTTTTTCATTACAAAAACAAGCACACCAGAGAGTTAATTACAATGGCACGCAAAACACATTTTTAAAAGACCTGGTCCATTGGCCGTTCATTTAGCATTGTGGAAGCGAGGCCAAGGAATGGACAACCAGTGGACATTCGACATACATCCATCTTACAATTTTCTGAAATTAAATAAAAACTCTACTTTTCAGAGGTTTGGTTTTTGATCGCTAATCCTGCACATTCCAAATGATCCAACTCAAATTATTTTCTTTAAAGATATTTTTTATTTTTGTTCTAACAGTTTATTGGACAGAGATTGTGACAAATCAACTTCCGGGGTAACCAGTGGTCCAGGCTTGAATATTGGTTTCTAAACCATCAATCAGCCCACACCTCTAGTACACCAGAAGGGATTCAAACAGATTGGAAGCACAAGCAAATTATAAACCTCATTGTCCAATTTTGGTAACGTGGCCAGAACGGCAGGCCTATCTCCACAAGGTTGTGGATCGTTGGTTAGTTGCAACAGAGCGAAAATACAATTATTACCCAATGATAAAAGGGACTGTCCATTGTAGGGTGTATACAAATATCGACTTTATTATTATTCAACAGACAGATCTAGCACACTACAAAATAAAACCCACCCAGTAAGTAATGCGCAGGACAGGCAATATCAAGAAGGAAAAGAGATGTACTCTGGATTCTGACAGGAGGGAAGTCGGTAAAGAAATTCATTGCAATAGTTCAAGGATACTTGGTTTCAGCACGAAGGGAGCAATGGGTCATAGAATGTTACTAGGGGGCTTCAGAGAAGGACCAGGGGAACAGAACTACAATGTTCCTGTGCCTGTAGACGCTCTTGGTGCTCAACAGGGTCGAGTAAGTTTCAAGGCACTTTTCAGCTCCTGTGACAAAGTTCAGGATGGGAGACAGTTCCGGGTATCAGGCGGCAGGCGGTTCGGCCAGCATGGCTGGACGGATGGCTGCAGGCTGGCCTACATGGAGGCTTGGGGTCAGGAATTGGTCAGGAATTGGTGTCTCAGTACTGGTTGGTAAGTCTGAAGCACTGGTCGAGGCATCTCCATGACGTTAATGACCGTGGCATGACAACAGTCAGCGGTGCAGTCGGTTGCAGCTCAAGGGAATTGACTGGTTCAAAAACTTCCTTAAGGCAGATTCTGGTTGATGCTGGTCAATGCACTCCTCCTAGATTCTTCACCGGGCTTGTGTCATCCTTTAAGGTGAACAGCCCAAAGCTAACCAGAGTGTTGCAGGCAATAACCTTATCCTTGGTTTGGTTCAGAGACTCTTTGGCCCTTCCAACCTAGCAGGCGTGCTGCAGAGCCTAGCAGGGCATGCTATGTGCTGGCTGGGTACTGGTTCTGGAGCTGCTGGAGGGTTCTCTGGATTCAGTATCTCCCTCTGTTCCCTTGGATATGTTTAGGGGAGGGATTGTGCTTCCTTCTTTGGAAATCCTGGCCTTCCTTCACTGACGGAAGCTGTAAGGCAGACTGCACCTTCAGCCAGGGTCCACTGCTGAGTTTTTCTTGTTACTCCTTGCACATTTTTCACATTTTTGCACATTTTTCAGACGATCACCAAAAGAGGGGCTTCATCCTCTTATAAAGCCAAATGGGCCCTGGTGATTGGTGTAGGCTAAGCCTACCTTAAGGAACCAATCTTGGGTCCCCACCAACAATCTCCTGTATGCGTGAATTCATAACCACCCATCTTCCTGTCTGTTGTGGATCAAATGGTTTCTCTGGTAAATAAGCTCTCTGTGGTTTCTGATTAAAACAACAGGTCACCCTTCAAGCTGCGTTGAGACCAAACTTTCGGTCGTTGCTCATCAACATAGTCGTACCTTCTGAGTGAAGTCCCCCTGAGGGGATGACTACTGTAAATACATAGTCTCAGACATGACAGGTCACTGCCCTTGAAACTGAGGGGCGGAAGCTGCCTTCAGGTTGACACAGTGCATATCCAAGGTTGTTGGGGTTTTCCTGTCTTTTGTTAGTCCTGCAACGAGGCATGAATTAACTCTGATTATTTGTTATGCTCACCTGGTTCCCAAAGGGGTGTCGAGCGGAACTGGACAGTCACGGTCTCCACCAACGTGATGCGTAGTGCAGAGATGACTGACTGGACTGGCCCACCTAGCTTTGTCTGCTTGACCCGTAGAAGTAGTCTCCTAAAGGCGGAGAAAGGGAATTAGCCACCATTGGATTTGAGTAATAGCCCCTCACTGCGTCCCCATTTATCTCTTCTGATATTCCCGTTCACAAAGCTCACCTTATAGTTTTGAATGATGAGCTCTCCATCCTGCGAGGATCGCAGCAGCGCGTTGATGGCCAGGTATTTCACTGGCTTGAGGATATTGGACGAGTTCTAGACAAATCTTGGCTCCAAACCTCCTGGCGAAGTACTGTAAGTATATAGTTCTTAAGAGTTAAAAAATGTCTGAATAATCACTCTTGTCCAATTCCTTTGTTTATCTTGCAGCTTAGACCCAAAAGAAGATCGCCCTGTGGCATCTGAAAGCATTCAGGTAAGAGTCTGTGTTATCCCACACTGTCCGTTAAATGATGCCAAAGTTTAACTCGCTGCTTTCTCTTTTCTTACAGGTGTGGCGTAAGAAGATTTGGCGTGCTGGTGAATAATACCTAGGGCGGTAAAATCAGGTAAGTATATGGTGGCAAGAGATTGTCCTTGTTTGTTCCCTCGGCTCACCTTGTTGTTTTCTTGTCCCCCTTAGGTGCTGGAATGTGGCAACATAATGATGGAGACAGCGCCGGATCATAGAGATGCTGCGAGGAACGGTGAGTATGGCGTGGCGCTGCAGCTGGCAATGCAACGTGTTTAAAATAAGTCTGTTTCTGGTTCAAAGGTGCGATGAATCTGGAATCAGGTAAGAAACCCAATAATGTTCTTGTTCTAACCTTTCTTCTTCTTTCCCTTCTTTCTAGGTACTCTGGACTCGAGGCGGGCGTGGCAAGAAGCTGGATATCGACTGCAGGCACGGTGAGCGTTACGCTGCAGGATGCAGAATAACGCAAAGCGTGTGCTGCTCTTCGGTGTGGTTTAAATAGCCTCCAAAGTAGTCCCAGGTAAGTAAGACTAATGCCCCATATGAGCCTGGCGCCGTAGACGCCAGGGCTGTACCCATATAGCCCCTAACAGGGGTTGCTGGGCTTTCTCTGGGTAACATGATGCCTGCTTCCGGGGTTGATGGACTTGGTCTGGATGCCCGAGGGTAGGCATCATGACAGCACTCCCCCCCAAAGCCCCTCCTAAAGTCGTTCTTCCCCTTGGTTTGTCTGGGAAATTCCGGTGGAATCTTCTCACCAACCGAGGTGCATGAACGTGGTCACTAGGTTCCCATGACCTTTCTTGTGGTCTGTAGCCTTTCGTGTCGATTAAATAAAAAAGTCTTGACTTAACCATTTTGGAGTCCAGGATACTTTTAACTTCAAATTTGGGTTCCCCGTCTATAAGGATGGGGTCAGGTGGCTTGGTTAGTCTTGTTCCAGGTTGCACTGGCTTCAGAAGCGACACATGGAAGACGGGGTGAATTCGCATACTAGCAGGTAATTCCAATTTGACGGCCACCAGGTTGATAATGGCCTTAATAGAGAAATTTCCCAAATATCTAGGGTTAAAGGTCCGCGTTCCCTTTAGAGGTATGTGTTTTGTCGCCAACCATACTTGATCCCCAATCTGGTATTGTAGAGCATCTCTTCTATGCTGATCAGCATTTTTCTTGTATTTTTCTTTCGCTTGTTTCAAATGTTCAGTTTCTTCATTAAAGGCTTGTGTAAAAGTAGCGTGCAGATGGTTCACTGCGGGCGTTTCTAAGTGTTGAGGTGAGTCAAGTTCTGAGGTTCGAGGATGGTGCCCGTATATGGTATAGAATGGGCTTTGTCCAGTTCCAGAATGTACAGAGTTATTGTATGCGTATTCAGCAATCCATAGAATGTCCTTCCAATTACCTTCAGTCTGGTGTAACATACAACACAGGTACTGTTCAAGAGTCTGGTTGATCCTCTCCGTCTAACCATCGGTCTGGGGGTGGTGAGTGGTTGATAACCTCACGTCGATTTGGGCCAATTAACAACATTTCTTCCAAAAATGTGAAATGAATTGACTACCTCGGTCAGAGACCAATACGGAAGGAAATCCGTGTATCCGAACAATGTTTTCAAAGAACTCCTTGGCCAGAATTGAAGCAGAAGGCAATCCCTTTAAAGGAATGAAGTGGGCCATCTTGGAAAAAAGATCCACAATAACTAGAATGGTTTTAAATCCATTACATGGAGGTAGATCTGTAATAAAGTCTAACGATAAGCTGTGCCATGGTGTAGGCGGAATATCCAAAGGTTGTAAAAGTCCAGCTCGTTTTTTCTTCAACTTTTGTTTTGGGCGCAAATGCCACAAGACATTACAAATGACTTTACGACTTTTCGCCAGGTGGGCCACCAGAATTGTCTCCTAATTTTAGCTTCAGTCTTTGCGATACCTGGGTGCCCTTCCATCAGGGTGTCATGATAATTGGAGATGACTAGTTCTTGTAGTTCCTTGTGTGGCAGAAATAGTTGCCCTTGATAATAAGGTAGGTCATTGATAACTGACTAGCCCGGGCCTTTCTTTACCCACTCCTGCAGGGCTGTTGGATTGAAGAGTTGTTGGATCTTTACCTGAATATCCTCTAGTGTGTGTAGAGTAGTTATGCCAAGAATTCTTTGTTTTGAAATTATAGGTACCGGTTCTGGGTTCACATATGCTTCACCCATCCCTATTGGGGATAAGGCGTCTGCCATGCCCTTTTTACAGCCTGGTCGATAAGTGATTACGAAATCGAACTCGGCAAAGAACAATGCCCATCGAAGTTCGCGTGACGATTGGGCCTTGGCTGTATTTAAATACTTCAAGTTCCGGTGATCGGTGATTACAGTAATGGTATGCCTGGCAGCGAGAAGATAGTGCCGCCAAGCCTTGAAGGCGGATTTGATGGCTAATAACTCTTTATCGGTAACCGCATAGTTTAACTCGGGTGCCGAGAACTTTCTGGACCAAAATGCTACTGGGTGAAGTTGACCAGTTTCAGGATCCTTCTGGGACAGGACAGCTCCCATGGCTAAACTGGATGTATCAGTTTCAACTATGTATGGAAGTTCAGGGCGTGGGTGCTTTAATACAGGTGCAGATGTGAATTTCGCTTTCAACACTTGGAAGGCATTTTCAGCTTCTTCGGTCCACAAGAAGCGTTTGTTTTTTCACAAGAGTGCTGTGATAGGGTGTACAACATGTGAGAAATCCGGAATGAATCTGCGGTAGAAATTAGCAAATCCGAGCATGCTTTGTACTCCTTTAACTGAACTGGGTGATGGCCACTTGAGAATTGCGTCCACCTTTCGAGAGGCCATTCGGACTCCTTTTGGAGTCAGGATAAATCCAAGGAATTCAACTTCTGTAGCATAAAAAATGCATTTTTCCAATTTTGCATATAACTTGTGCTGGCGTAGTTTCTCAAGGACTGCTCGAACGTGCTTCACATGGTCTGATTCTGAAGAGGAGTACACTAGAATATCGTCTATGTATACGACAACACAGACGTCAATGAGTTCACGAAGGACATCGTTCATAAAATACTGGAAGGCTGCTGGTGCATTGCACAACCCGAAGGGCATCACCTGGTATTCGAATAACCCGTACTTAGTGCGAAAAGCAGTCTTCCATTCGTCGCCTTTCTTTACACGTACCAGATGATATGCCCCTCGGAGATCTAATTTAGTGTAGATGCAAGCGTCCTTTACTTGGTCTAGTAATTCGGGGATCAGAGGCAATGGGTATCGGTTCTTAACTGTGATCTGATTCAATGCGCGGTAGTCTATGCACATTCTGAGGTCACCTTCCTTTTTTGGCACGAAGAACAAAGCTTTCGATGCAGGGGACTTGGATGGATGAAGGAAGCCATTGGCAAGGTATTGGTACAAGTATTGTCGTAGGTGAAGGTTTTCAGGTTCCGTAAGGGCGTAGATCCTACTACATGGAGGTTGTGCAGCGGGTATGAGATCGATTTGACAATCATATGATCTGTGAGGTGGTAAGGTGTTTGCCTGTTCTTTTTGGAAAACATCATGGAATTCTTGATATTCCTGAGGTAACTGCACGACTGGAGTAGCGACTGTGGACAGGCCTGTGTTCAAGGGTTTTTTCGGGTAACAAGTATGTGCACAATCCGGGAAGGTTATTTTCTTCTCTCGCCAATCAATACAAGGATTATGTGTTTTCAACCAAGGTATCCCCAGTATTATTTGGAACTGCGGGGCTTTGATTAAATCAAACACAATAGTCTCTCGATGTCCATCCTGACCCAATAGTGTCATCTCTGCGGTGGAATGAGTTACAGGCCCAGAGGCAATTTCAGTTCCATCGACTGTGGTGATGACATCCGAAGTGGTCTTTCTGCAGAGAGATAGATTCATCCTAGAAGCCAATTCGTGGTCCACATAGTTTCCTATGGCCCCGCTATCAATGTATGCCCTTACTGCGTGCCTACGTGATGGCTGCCTTGGATCTATAAGGACCATTGGTATGATGAAGTGCGAGGTCTGAGTATCCTTCTTCAAGCTCGGCCAGCGGACCTCTACGCTTGTCGGGCGTGGTCGTTTCCCGAGTCAGATTCCATATGGCTTTTATCAGCAGCTCCTACCACTTTCTTGGGTGTTTTACAGGGCAATCCCGTAGAAAATGTCCCGAAGTTCCACAGTATAGACACAATTGCATTTGCCGTCTCCTTTCTCTTTCCTTCTGAGTCAAGGGTCCTTTAACCCCTCCGATTTGCATGGGTTCTGAGGCATCTGCTCCTTTGGGGGTAGCGTTGGGTTTAACCAACACCCGGTTCTCGAACTTGGCTCGGTCAGCCTTTCTGTCCTGAAGTCTGTGATCTAACTGGAACACTAATTCTATATATTCAGCACAGACTTGAGGTGGGTTCACAACTTGAGCCAAAACATCTTTGAGTTCTCCTCGAAGTCCTCGTTGAAATAACGTAATCCGTTTTACCTCGGGCCATCCAGTTTCCACCACCAACCTATTGAAGGTTGCGATGTAGGTTAGAAGGTCCTGGTTGCCCTGTCGTAGGGACAAAAGTTTGTTATCCAGGGCCTGTCCTTGGGAGTGCCGGGCAAATAGTCTTTCCATGCTCATTTGAAAACCTTGAAAATCCCGAAGAATAGGGTCATCCTGATTGACTATTGGAATTGACCAATCCGCTGCACTGCCGCTGAGATATGATAATACAAAGGCTACCTTGGCTTGATCGTTTGGAAAGGCTCCAGGTCTGCATAAAAAATGCAAGCGGCATTGGTTCATAAACACAGCAAACTTTTTCGGGTCCCCAGCAAAACGTTCCGGCGGGGCTAAAGGAATGCTTCCTGGTAGAACCACTTGCACAGGATTGCTCGATGAAACAGGCGTTGAATTCCCCCCGAGTCCAGGTAATGGTGTTTGCCCCGCTTGGTTTTGCAGTAATTGTCTAGCAAGATCATCAGTGCGTTCCTTAGAAACAATCAGCTCTCTCCTGAGGGTTTTAGTTTCTTGGTGAGCGGCATGTACTTCAGCCCTAAGTTCCCATAATAATTGGGCAGTTGGTCAGTTTCTGAGGTCTCCATGACACCCGGGTGAGGATTTGTAGAAAGGCTTTGTGTTCTGTTACGCTCACCTGGTTCCCACAGGGGTGTCGAGCGGAACTGGACAGCCACGGTCTCCACCAACGTGATGCGTAGTGCAGAGATGACTGACTGGACTGGCCCACCTAGCTTCGTCTGCTTGACCCGTAGAAGTAGTCTCCTAAAGGCGGAGAAAGGGAATTAGCCACCCATGGATTTGAGTAATAGCCCCTCACTGCGTCCCCATTTATCACCTCTGATATTCCCGTTCACAAAGCTCACCTTATAGTTTTGAATGATGAGCTCTCCATCCTGCGAGGATCGCAGGGGCGCGTTGATGGCCGGTTACTTCACTGGCTTGAGGATATTGGACGAGTTCTAGACAAATCTTGGCTCCAAACCTCCTGGCGAAGGACCGTAAGTATATAGTTCTTAAGAGTTCAAAAATGTCTGAATAATCACTCTTGTCCAATTCCTTTGTTTATCTTGCATCTTAGACCCAAAAGAAGATCGCCCTCTGGCAGCTGAAAGCGTTCAGGTAAGAGTCTGTGTTATCCCACATTGTCCGTTAAATGATGCCAAAGTTTAACTCGCTGCTTTCTCTTTTCTTACAGGTGCGGCGTAAGAAGATTTGGCGTGCTGGTGAATAATACCTCCGGCGGTAAAATCAGGTAAGTATATGGTGGCAAGAGATTGTCCTTGTTTCTTCCCTCGGCTCCCCTTGTTGTTTTCTTGTCCCCCTTAGGTGCTGGAATGCGGCAACATAATGATGGAGACAGCGCCGGCTCGTAGAGATGCTGCGAGGAACGGTGAGTATGGCGCGGCACTGCTGCTGGCAATGCAACGTGTTTAAAATAAGTCTGTTTCTGGTTCAAAGGTGCGATGAATCCGGAATCAGGTAAGAAACCCAATAATGTTCTTGTTCTAACCTTTCTTCTTCTTTCCCTTCTTTCTAGGTGCTCTGGGCTCGAGGCGGGTGTGGCAAGAGGCTGGATGCTGACTGCAGGCATGGTGAGCGTTCCGCTGCAGGATGCAGAATAACGCGAAGCGTGTGCTGCTCTTCGGGCGTGGTTTAAATAGCCTCAAAAGTAGTCCCAGGTAAGTATTCCTCCACAACCACACCCGAGTAACAAAATATTCCCTAGGTAAAGTAGTCCCTTGCAAGCCTCACATGGGCTTGGATCTCTTGCAGCATGGTCTGCATCAGGTAAGTTTTAACATATCAGCCTGGCGCCTATGGCGCCAGGACTGATGCCCCATATGAGCCTGGCACCATAGATGCCAGGACTGTACCTATATAGCCCCTAACAGGGGTTGCTGGGCTTTCTCTGGGTAACATGATGCCTGCTTCCGGGGTTGATGGACTTGGTCTGGATGCCCGGGGGTTACCATCATAACATTATTATGCAAGGCTGCCACCAGCAGCTAACAAAGGAAACAGCGGATCCATGGGGCCTTTGTTTTGTAATTAGGCTGGTCATGGCAGGAGGAAGGTTTTGCCATCCCCCTTTTTGCGATACCTTGCTGTACTCTTGGCTGACATATTCCAACTAAATATGACAGGGGGGCAGTGCCTGTAAGCGGTGTCCACCCAGAATACAAAGGTGTATGTTGTGCGGTGAGCGGAGGTAATTAATAGTTAGTAAACTGTACACAATGGGAGTGTGGCATTATATATATGCACCAAACGTAGAAGAGCCAAAAATTGTGATTCGATAAATGAAATACTAACCAAAAGTATAGATAGCACAATAATATGGGTGGCACATTTTAATTTGGTTCTAGGCCTAGGAAAGGACAGCACCCAAGTGGAGGCTAGAAAGGATATACAATCAGGGTTCTGTTCTGTATGTTAAAATTGCGGCACAAATGGCTGTGGATGCAAAATATTGTGGCAAAAAGGCTGTGGTTTTGCTGCTGCAATACATGTAAAGGATGCAGGGACACCCCTGAAATTCCTGGACCCATTATACCATTTAAGGGGAGCGGAATACACCCCTGCAGCTCCCGCACTTCTTAAATGGTGTAATGGGGTACACCTTTAACGGGTCAAACCACAGCATTTTTGCCACCATTTTTTGTACAGGTGACATTTTTGCTGCAATTTTATCACTGCATACCCACAATCAGTAAGTACACGCATGGAACAAGTAATTTTCTATCATTTAGTAGATGTGTGGAGACACCAAAACCAACATTCTCAGGAATACACACACCATCCGGAGGTGCACGTATAGATTACATATTATTGTAAGAGTGCACATTTCTTGCCTTGTCAAATCAGAACCCTGTCATGGCCACCTTGTACCTGCGGGATCATACAAGAGGTTTATTTTGCAGATTTTGCTACAATTAGATGTGGGGGTGGGTTAGGGTAATATATAGGGCCTGATTCACAGAACATTTTCCTATGGGATTGCACCATTATAAAACGCATCCATGAATCAGGCCCTTTATGTATGGGGAGCATGGGGAGGGTTGTTAGAGGTCCGTTAGTTTGCAGAGTGAAATGTGTAGAACAGTCTGAATAGAAGAAAAAGAGAGTGTGTCGTGGAAAGTGTGGAATGTCTATGTCACACTGGATTACACCCTCATAAACTACCACTTTTTCTCATGTTTTTGCTATTCTACAGGCCCCCTGCATGGTTAGACCCTTGCCATCCGTAAATATGTTATTCTAAGTGACTTATGATCGAAAATGGCATGCCTGTTTTTCAAATAAATTCAAATATATTTCTTTAATTGTATATGGTTTACTGAAAACCTTTACAAGCAAACTTTACAATGTGTAGAAAATGAAAAGCGAGAGAAAAAACAGATTCACACCACATATTAATCAGAATTTTCACAGAATAAACACACTTCAAATCGAATACAATATACATATTCAACTAAAACAGCAACCTCACAATATATTTCACAAAACAGCATTACATCACATTCATTCTAAATGCAAGGTTAAAAGCATACCTAACACATGTTATGAATCATAAAACACGTTTTATATTTTCATCATTTCCTACAGCAAAAAAGTGTTACAAGGTTCAAAATGCATGGCTTAGCTGGATAGAGTTCAGAAAAGCAGCAACAGCCAAAGAGTCCCCCATGTTCACACTATACATTTTCAACATTAATCCAATGAACAGATGTAAACAATTTTCTCAGGTAACTCATCATTGTGATGTTCAAAGAAGTACATTGTAATATTAAGTGCTTAAGAATGTCTACTGTATTTTCAATATTACGTAATCTACACCTAGTTTCCGAGGAGTTAACACATAATACAAATAAAAACTACTGATGCAAACCAATGTTTGTGCGTGAATCCTCCAATGGGTCTGACCGTCTGATTAACTGAAACATCAATGGTCTTCCTTTATCAGCTGGCACCAACATGAATTTAGAAACTAAGGGTTTCAAACAGAAGCAGGTTTGCATCTGCTTGTTTGGCACAGTTTAAAGAACCTAAAAAATGAAAAATAAAGAAACTAATGAGCCACTCATGGCCTTCGTGCAGTGCCGGTTGCCAGTCACATGATTTGCGTTGTTGCTGCAAAACCACAAACAGTTGTTGACCTTCAACAATAGAAGTGCTGAAAAGTACACTGATGATAATTGGCATCTAATGTCATTGTTGGCACACTTGAGTGTAAAGGCAGCATGTTCGCCTGGTAATTAAGCTTCCATTTATGACTTAATTCAATAGAACTCTTCAGGGTGCCGAATAGGTCTTCCCCTCTGGAAGCAAAATCCTCCTCTGAGAGATAATTTCTTAATTAATGGCAATATATTTAACCATACTAATCCTTGAGCAAAATATTCTATTAAAACAAATGAAAGGCTAACAATGTGTTTACATCGCCATTTCCAATTAAATACATTTCAAGCGTGGAGTATTTTCAGAGAGCCACAGAGCCACAAAGGAGTTCAAACGTTGGTACAGTGTGTTGTGAACCGACACATATTATTTGCAACGCATTCCTATTAGTGTTGAGGAGGTTGTTTGTTAAGGAAGTGTAGCAGATGCCCACGCCCCTTGCAAGTATTTGGCATGTCCTGCTGAGAATATGAGCCCTACTTTAAAAACATGTTTTTTAAAACATGTTGCATATGTTGGCCATCCGCCAAATGAAGCGGTTATTTACTTGTGCAGCACGCTAATGTCTTGTTTGTCCAGGCATATCAGCGAATTGCTAGGAAATAACACGCACATTGAAATATAATCGCCTTAATGACATAGCTTTAGTGTTTTAATACTGCAGTAGGAAGCATTATTCTCTCTTTTGTTCTTTTCTTTAACATTATGCGAGGCTATTTATAACAGCCGATACAAGCAACCTTTGTGTTCGAAGCTGTGATAATGACTTCAACTTAGTTATCAAGGGAGCGTCTTCTATAATGGAGAGGTGAACTCGATAACTTGGCTCACTTGGTTTGCAAAATGAGGTGTCAATCACTCGGCGCCGTGGCCTCTCTATTCATTTGCACTGTTCTCGCTACTCTCCGCAGGCGAGCACGCGGGCCGTCTTCTGGAATAGGGTCCATGACAAGCAGTAGCCCTTGGAGGATTGTTATCAGGAACACATGCATGCAATACACACTTTGGTGTTTAATGAAACATGTGTAATATAACAGATCCAGCCAGGCAGTGTGTCAAATTTGAATGCCTTACTCTACTTGAAAAGTTTAATAATGTTTATTTCACATCACATCCAGCAATGATGCCGACTTTTAAAATGAATGATCGCTGCCATGTCTTAGTGGGGGAAAGCATATGCGCAAATGTGCAGCAATTTCTTATTTCAGGATTACGAATTTAAACAATCCCGGCACCCGCACTCAGACAGGCATTTGCCTTCTGCAACCACGTGTGTGTGGGACTAGGCCCGAAGCCTCCACTGATAATGGCACTTTACCAGCGATGTCATTTGGGGGTCGCCATGGGTCTCACTTGCGACCCCTGAGGTCTCCATTGCTACCCATGTGGTCTCCATTGCTACCCTTAAAAATAAAAAAAAATGTTGTTTTAAATTGGAGCTCATGGGCCTTTTTTAAAAAAAAACAGGGGGGTTCCACCACAAGTGTAACACTTTGAGCAGTGACCCTAAATAAGAAATAATAGGATTAACAAATAATTTGGAATTCTAAACAAACATTGCTAAACTCATTCAAGGTTTATTTCAGGCACACTTCAGGGGGTGAGTCACTGATTTGGTCTGTTCTTAAACACTTCAAATTCACAATGCAGACAAAAACTTCCAAAAAGCATTTAGAGTAGAACAAGCATCCATTTCGGACTATGAACTTTGCTTTTCGCAAGTTGCCGTTATAGCATGTTTATTTCTGCCGTTGTCTCTGTTACGATCATCCCATCTTTTTTTTATCATTATTGAAAAACTGCAGTTTAAATCTCAAAATTCAAACTTTTTTTTTAAAAATAATTCTTCCTGGCAAAAGGTAGCCTGTTTATCCAATATCACACAATTCAATATTTCAGGTTTTTCAAGTGCAGCAGAGGCTAGACTATAGGGCTTGACGCCTGATTCATGCTAAGTTGACTAAATGCCAAGGATCATCAAAGGAATGCGAATTCATTCAAACTTCAGTTTTCAGTAACATGTCCATATAGTCTACCATTGCAAAGCAAAGTTTAATATTGTTCCCTGAAATAATCTGGGACCACCAAGCTTCCATATCTTCGTCACAGGGTGCAAAGGTCTCCAGATGCAACATACGTTGGCTACAAGTTCGTTCGCACCCAATTATTAGATGTTTGGAAGATTCAATATTAGTCTGACAAAAGCTGCAAAAGTTGTCATTCACAGCTTTATCGTGTCTTTGCCAAAGAGTTTCTTTCGTTCTCAATGAGTTCATGCAAAGTCTTAAAAATTGTTCTCGTGATGCCGTGAGGGGCAGTGAAGCAAATATCGGGGTTGCACATTTAGTTTATTGCAGTCAAAGCCCAAAGAGATGGCAGAGTGCAGACTTGCACGTTTTTGTTGGTTGGTTATCCAGACCCAAGACTCAAACTTCTTCTTTGCGCATTGTGGTCAGTTTAACAGTTCAGTATGGTTGATGTCAGCAGCAGCCAGAATTGCAAGAAGTCCGTTAGACCATGTTTTTAGTAGACTGGATTGATTAGTGTTACTTTTACTTGCAAAAATCTGATAAGCGGGGGTCGGCGTAGGCAGACGCATTTTTCGCAATACACTTAGTGAAGACCACACAACTCTGGTCTGAAGAGAGTTCAATGACAGTTTGTATCTTAGCATTGTCGTGGAAGTGGACTGTGGCAATTTCAGAACATAGCGCCAAAACCGACCCTCGAGCGTCTGCCAAATATGTTCATTCATGTTCCAACCAGCCACTGCACCAAAAGCGATAACTGGAACTACCTTTTTGAGGTAGAAAGACAGGACTGTTGCCAAGGAGAAGTTGCCATAATCTTTATTGATCTTGGCACCTTGCAAGGCAATCATTGTCATCCGGGTATTTAGCTCAACAATCCAGTGATGTTCACAAATAGATGTTCACAAATAGAGTTGTTAAACTGGATCCCTAAATCCCTTATGGAGGTCACGGAGCTAAGGATTTCATGGGCAAGAAACCACCTAAAAGATTTGTCTTTCTTAGTAACCGAGCTGCCAAATGTCAACATTTTGGTTTTAGAGGTGTTTATAAAAAGGTCGTTGGCAGCTAGATACTCATACAGTTTCTAGAGCAGACGCTGGAGTCCGATCTGTGTGAGGTCCATCAGGACCAGATCGTCCGCATAAGTGATACATTTTACTGGTGTGTTTTTTGTTTCATTGGACTAGGTCGAGATGAGCTGGCAAGTCGGCCAAAAATAGTTTGAACAAGTCGGTGGCCAAAGGGCACCCTTGTTTGACGCCCTTAGCCATATTTATGGAGTCAGATAACTCTCTGTTGTTATTGAGACTGACACGTATGGACGTGTGGGCATGGAGGGCCATGACAGGTTCAATAATTTCAGCCGGACAATTCCAGTTTGACAGTTTGACCAAAGCATTCCACGATTTAAGCTATCGAAAACTTGCTTCATGTTGATGAATGCTAGATCTAATTTTCCGTTGGCTTTCAGGGTTTCAAGTTTCAGCATGGTTAAAATCAGCAGGTTGACCTCAACTCCAACTTCTTTCGTAAAACCTGTTTGGCGTATGTCTGAAATCTGTGACATTTGTGCCCAGGAAACCAACTTTTGTCGCAGGTTCGAGCCGAATATCTTGCCAATGGTGTCAAGAAGGGCAATCGGGCGATAGTTGGAAGGATCGTCCCGATAGCCCTTCTTATAGATAGGTACAACAATTGCTGTACACCATGACTCAGGAACCTATTTAGAGCTTGCAATTTGAGCAAAGACCTTTTCAATAAAAGAGCCCAGTCTTTCGGGTGTTTTTTGAGCATGACATTCGTTATCAGGTCCGGGCCAGCAGCACGTGAGTTTTTTAAGCCACGAATGGCTAGTACAATTTCCTCTAACAACGTTTCCACTGCCCAAGGGGCGTTGTCCGAGTTAATTATGACAATTGGCTCTGCTTGAGGCTCATGAACACTGTGGTAAAATGCCCTGCCCAGTCAGCACTTGAAATCGTTTTGGCAATAACAGCAGGACAATTAAGGTGGCCGACGTTCAAGATCTGCCAAATTTCATCATTAGTTCGGCTCAGTCTTGATCGATTATGATGGTGTGGGATTTGGCCCAATTGCGATAGCAAGCCCTTCTGCTTTTGACTGCTTCATACAGGTCTTTCCTGGGCAAGTTCTTTTTTAAAATCTGCAGGTCCCTTCTCAATTCTTTTTTTGCATCGTGGATGACATTACTGAATGAATGCTTGTGGGGTGTACGATTTGTCAAAGTGGGTCTAGACGGATAATGTGAGCAGAAAGCAGATGTGTAATCTGCTCCCTGACTATGATCAGAGTTTACGAACCTAGAACAGAGATTCTGGATTTGCATAGCGTTTAGTCTGAGCCGATTTCCCCCAGCGTTAGTTGTAATTGGCTGATGATAAGTTGAAGCAAAAGGGGCCCATTCCAACAGACAACGCAATTGGAGGATATTATGGTCACTGGACTTAGTCCACTGGATTTGAAGGTCCACGAGTTTATCTTCGAGATTGCAAGAGACCCAGATATAGTCAAGTATACTCTGACTCTCGTCACGATGCCAAGTAGCTTGTGGTGGGAGATCTCCTTTTACATTTCCGTTCAACATCGTGCAGTTGCGAGTTGACATCGATGTGTCCCACATCTGACCTCTGACTGACTCTGCATGATTTGTAATGCGCCTAAAGATGTGAGGGTCAATGTCGCGGTGGAACCAGGAACAATTTAGATCAGCACAGCAGATAACCAATATGTTTTTATGAGCTAGAATTGCTTGGTTAATTATCTGCATGATCGAATTTACAAATGTATTGGTGCTGATTTTCACAGGGTTCCAGTATCCATTTATAATCAGTAAATATTTTCAGTTCTGTGTTACATCATTGTTGGTGTGGAGTATTGTGCCTTGAACAAAAGGATTTGGATTGACTGAAGCTAAAAGTGACCACCAATGAGTTATTTTTACCGTTGTTAATAAGCCTGAATGTGGGCAACCTTTGGGATTTTTTACTGCTGGGTTATGAAAGTTGGCAAAGCCATCACACATTGGGGCTTCACATAGCCTTGTTTCCTGGAGACAGATTACAAATGCGTTGTCTAAGGAAACTTCAAAGTTGTTGAATAGGTGCCTGAAACCACGTGTATTCCATGATAGTGTTGTACACTGGCATTTGTGCACCACCAATCATGGCTAGTGGAGTGCCCATCACCCCTTCTGATGGTCATTGATTGGGGGCTTGGAAGCTTGATGGATCTGAGTTTGGAGCACATTCTGAGACCAACTCAATGCTTTCCTTAATGATGAAGGTCTGTGTTCGACAGATACGTTTTGGGGCACTTTTGAGGACTGAATTATGTATCGCGTACTATCCCAATCCGGATTGAGCATAGTTTCAAAACCAAAAAAGAGTAGGTCGTCAGCAGCCTTCAACATCGTATTATGTACTCCGGCAGACAGAATATGCAGTAAAACCTGGTCAGATGATTTTTCGGTGGCATATTCGACGATCTTGATGTCGTCGGAGTTGATGTTACGAAGCAAGGGCACACACTTGTATAGCTTCATTATGTTAGTCTGATTTAAGTTGACGTCATTGTCGCCAGCTTGAATATTTGGAAGACGTAATTTCCAGATGAGAGTTGATGCTTCACTGCTTTTGTTCGAGTGGACCCTTGATTTATAGTATACATGGTGCTTCCGTTGGTTGGTCGTCAATTTAGGATTTAAACTTGAGACGGCTTGAGGCATTGAGTCTCTGTCAGCCACCACATCTATTTTGCCGGCTGCCTTGTCATTTGAGAACTTCACGATTTGAGGTTTAGCCTTGTTTGGTGGATGGTTAGACAAAGTTTGTAAGCTGGAACCTGAGGGACGAAATCTGTCGGTACACTATTGCCACCTAATGATTCGTCATGATGCAAATAAGTTGACAAGTGACAAAGGTTTGTAGGCGAAGGAGAAGGAGTTGAAGAAATTGATTCATCTTCAGAGATTATACGTCTTTGTTTGTTTGGAGGTTTTGGCTTGCCAGTCGCGGTGGCTGATGTTGGTACATCGTTGGCAATCGGGACTGTGATTGAAGGTTTTGTATAGCCAGTTCGGTTAAACAAGCTGATTTTAGGAGGTGTTGAAAGATTCAGGATGAATTGTTTGGCGATTGAACACCCTGAAAGCTTGCTTCTGTTAGATGGTCTTTTTGGAAGCACTTTTTCAGCCGCAACCTTTGTGACAACGTCAGACTTTGTAGTCTCGATACTTGTCGCAGGTTTTGCAGAGCCAGTAAAAATTCCAAAGGAGGTGAAAGGATTCTCCGGTCTATCCTTGGAGGTCTGAATAGAGGCATGAGAGACGATAGGGGCTTCAATGGCAGCTGATCCAGCGGTATTGTTTTAATTTGCAATTGAGATGATTGATAGATCACCACCTTTAGCTACCTGTGGAAGGGATGTTTGTTTCTCAGGAGCATGATTTGCAGGAATAGGCCGAGACTTAGTCTGGCTTGGACTCCGCTTCATGTGTGGCCAAATTTGTGGTCGAAATCAGCTCAGGAACACAAGTTGCTAAATTAAGGTTGCCTGAAAACCCTGATCGTTCTTCTGTGCCAACGTTCACATTGGACATAATTCTGGTGTTATGACACATCCATTTTACTGTGTCAAGCAGGCCTTCGGTTAGGTTGTCGTTTTGACAATGGTGATGTGCAGCTAGATCGCACAGCCGCTCCTGCCACTGTACAGTTAGGTCAGCTTCGGTTTGGATCTTATGTTGAAGAAAGGTGTTGAATATATCAATTCAGTCCATTTTCGCAGATAGGTTTGACAAAATGGCACCTTGATTACGAATGGCCTCATTAATCATTTGTAAAGTTTTACAAAGGGAATCATGGCTTAGCACAAAGCAGCAAGAACGTTGTTATGAATCTACGTCGAGGCTGCGACCGAAAGGCTAGACCTTGAGCCTGCATTAGATGACCGTTCAGGGTCCATGACAGAGGTATCAATTGGACGACCTTCATTTATGGCCCTTATTGCAGGCATTTGACCTTGCGTGGTAAGAGACCCAGGTCTTTTGTGAGCCGCTTTGGGACCACTCACAAGCAGGGTGCTTACATTGTCTTTTGTGAATTCAGGTCATTTTAGAGGCGACAATGACAGAAACGGGCAGGCCAACGCTGGCAGGTGGCCATGTTTAGGTTTGGAAGAAGCAATATTAGATGGAATGGGCGGGCAAGGGGCACAACCCGCTTTATTGGTTGCTTCAATTTATTTGACTCCACTGCTTCATCTTGATGAAGATCTAGAGCATGACACTCTTGTAGGCATGCAGAGAGAACTGGAAGCCCACTGTCTGTGTCGTCCTCTTGGGAGAAACCACAGAGGAAGCATTTTGTGACTCGATCAGGAGTGGAGTAGATTCACGGGCAGTAACACCCAGGGTCAAATAACCATCGGTTGTATATAGAGATGGAACGTCAATGACGCTTGCTCGGTTTGATGGAGTAATGGTTTCAATGGGGAAGACCTTTTCAACTCCTGTCGTTCCGGGAATAAACTGACCGTTGATTGTTCTATTAACAGCCGCCTCCGTCACCTCCATGGCTGTATACGAAAAAGTTTTGTGTTGAAAAACAGGCAGCGACAGCGCTGGAGCTGAATCCATGAGCAGGTTTGACAGACTCTGAGAACTTGCCATGTGCTCCGTGTTTGAATTAGCCAAAATATTAGGAACGTGTTGATTGAGAGGAATCCCTGTGTTTGACATATTTGCTGGAATCTCCAAACTAGGGCTGTCGGGGTTCCTCGGCTGCACAAGGCTCCTGAGTTCAGGCAGAGTTCAGGCAGAATGCTTCCACCGGTGCAGGTTGGAGTGTTCTGGGTTGTTGGACAAATTAAGGCATCAACATTCGCAACCCCCATTAAGTCAGCATCAGTAATGTCAAAAGGTGAGAAATAAACATCTGAGGTGTCGGCACTTGCCTGCTTGTTTAACTCGCCAAGAATCAAAGCAGATACTAGTGCGAGGTCAGTCAAAGAGAGCAGCATGGTTGTTGCGTGTGTCACAGGAACAGGCAAATGAAGGATCATAGTTTCAGTATTGCGCTCTGGATCGCAATTCACAAGATTTGGTGTCAGCGTTAAAGGAGAGCATAGAGGAGATGTTGCGGGAGGTTTGGCTGATTTAAGCAACGGCAGAGTAACAGTTTGTTTGCTTACCTTGCCGTGACTTTCACCTGACGATTTAGCTGCAGTCCATGGATTAATCATGCTGCGTTGTTGCAGTTTGTGTGCTTCATCATGGGGCCAGCCTTGGGTGAGTCAACCACAGCTCACTGCCGCAACCCGAGGCGGACTGGGGCAAACTGGGACTCTGTGCCTGGACTCCGCTCTGTGCAGGAAATGTATTTAAATTTAAAAAAAGGAAACAGAAACAGGACTGATCCCACGAAGTGCAGCTCCTCTCAGCAAGAAACAATGTGGAGACTGGGGCAGACTGGGACTCTGTGCCTGGACTCCGCGCCGCGCTCCGCGTGGGAAATGTATTTAAATTAAAAAAAGGAAACAGAAACAGGACGGATCCCACAAAGTGCAGCTCCTCTCAGCAAGAAACAACGTGGAGACTCGGGCAGACTGGGACTATGTACCTGAACTCCACCATTGTTCCTATCAGGGTAAAAGGTCATACACTTGAACTAATAGGAATATAAAACCCATGTTAATTCATGCACCTGTTTATTATGTATTTACTCATTTATTTATTTTTGTATAGCACTAGACAGACCACAGAAGCAGCTTCAGGGAGCTTAGTAGTAGGGCAAGAAGTAAGAGAGTTAGTAGGCTGTGGAGGAGAATATATGAGTTTTCAGGCACTTTTTAAAAGAGAGGAATGTACGTTTGCAGGAAGAGGGTTCCAAAGTTTATATTCCAGTTCAGAGGGGTTGATCAGGAGGACAGAAGGACAAGCAAGAGATCAAGTTTAATGAAGATGATCTGAGGTCGTGAGATTGAAGATAAATGGACCAATAGCTTTTGAGAAACTCTGGGAATCCTGCATAACGAGTTTTCTGAATGATGCATAGTAATTTAAATTAGAAACAGTCTTTAATTGGTAGTCAGTGAAGAGACTTGAGAGTGGGTTTGATTTGAACCTGTTCAGGCCATCTTAGACAAGACCAGGACTGTCAAGCAAGAGATCAAGTTTAATGAAGATGATCTGAGGTCGTGAGATTGAAGATAAATGGACCAATAGCTTTTGAGAAACTCTGGGAATCCTGCATAACGAGTTTTCTGAATGATGCATAGTAATTTAAATTAGAAACAGTCTTTAATTGGTAGTCAGTGAAGAGACTTGAGAGTGGGTTTGATTTGAACCTGTTCAGGCCATCTTAGACAAGACCAGGACTGTCAAGCAAGAGATCAAGTTTAGTGAAGATGATCTGAGGTTGTGAGATTGAAGATAAATGGACCAATAGCTTTTGAGAAACTCTGGGAATCCTGCGTAAAGAGTTTTCTGCATGATGCATAGTAATTTGAATTAAAAACAGTCTTTATTGGTAGTCAGTGAAGGGACTTGAGAGTGGGTTTGATGTGAATCTGTTCAGGCCATCTTAGACAATACCAGGAAGAGTAGTTCTGGCTGACTCTCAGTTCATGTTAAGAAGTGACAGGTAGACAGTGAAAAGGGCATTGCAATAATCCAGGCCTGACAGGACAGTGGCTCGGACAATGCGATTTTTTGGAAACGGGAGAACGTAAGAGTGGGATTCTTCTGATGATTTATTTTTTGCAATGCGTGTGTGCAGTTGCGTGTTTTGTTTGCTTGTTTGTAATTGATTGATTGCAAATGATTGATTGTTTGCAACTGCTTGTTTGTAAACAATCAAAGCTTATTGACTTTGCTTGTTCATTTACGTATTTGTCTGTTAAAGGACATGGGTTGTTATGTGCCAAAAACATTACCCCTCCACTTTCTAATTACAGCCATTATCGTGTGAGGACATACCAAGCAGTACACTAGACTTTCATCATAAGGCACACAGGAACTTGCATATTGCCAAACTCATATTCAATTTTGTCAAAAGCTTACATTTACAAAGCTGCTATACTAACGGAAGCTCTTTGAAAGATGCCAGGAGATTACTTAATGGCAAGCTTGTAGTGTGAACTAGAAATGTAGGGAGAAGTCTATGTCACTGAATGTCGCATGCCTGCCATGACCAATGGCTTCCAATCAGCTCACAGTGTGTCACAGAATGCTTGAAAAACGTTATCATTAAATGTAGTGCTTGAATATTGTAGCTCGATTTGCATACCACTGAACTAGCCCAAATTTGGAATGCATCATCCTCCATTGACTCAATTATCACCTTCCTGCAATTTCATACCCTCTCCAGAACTCAATAATATTGTCATGGCTGCAGGACATCAATGTTATGTAAAAGGAGTTTAGCATTTCTCCAGATAATTTAGTTGAATCTATCTCCCAAAAAAACATCTTAACCCTCAAAAAAGACTTAGGATTTTCTGCTGTGTACATTCCTGCTCAATCATTCAAGACGAAGTGAGGGATTGTATTCTTGTGATCGAGCTGGTATAAAAAGGTTTCTACTGAGCATGAGATTGAGTTCATGGAGTTGTTTCAACATTGTATAATCTCAGGCTGCATAGGCTGGGTTGAATTCTCTGATGACTTCCAATATGGTTGTTGCTATGGAGAGACCATAACCTAACTTGCAGGTGGCTGAGCAGTTTCCCCATTTGAAGATGGCCATCGGGGTGAATTAAGTAGGAACCCATGCAAGTACAAAGAGCTCTTAGAGTTGCTTGGCTCAGTTCCAAAACACTCTGAGCTGGAACAGGCTCACTGGCTACGCCTGCAGCTCGATATCTGATGCTATTTCTCTTCCTCCACCCTGAGCTTTGGAAAGTGGATCCTTGGACATCTGAGGAATGTATTTCTCTGGCTGTAATAGAGAATATTTCAGGGTTTCGTAGCTTGTGCTGACAGGTATCTTATGGACCTATCTCATGTGGTGCCTGCATTAAAAGTGTGGTGCCACCTAGGATTGTGGTACACTCTGATCCAGAAATGCCACCATAGCCACAGGTAGAGGGAACTCTCCATTCTCCAATTCGGCACCATTGACACCAAGATGCTTCAAGCTGATCTTCTCAGCCAACACACAGATGAGAGCCAGCCCTGGACACAGAAGGACCACAGACTCATGCACTGTTACAGCAGTGTCAGTGGGACTAAAGTGTACATGCAAAGTAGAGCCTGTAGCATACTAATGCAGATTGATATTTCCTGATCTTCACAAGGTCCCGCTCATTTTATTGAAAGATGTCTTCAGCCTGTCTGTTCAGCTTGATTCTTTCTTGAGGAGGAATTAGAAAGAGGCAGTTCCTATCATCTTCTTGGCTAACCTCAGTGCATCTCTTCCACTTGGCCATTCCATTCACACTGTAAAGGGAGTGAGTGGTCTCTCAGGTATGGTGATGGAGAGAGCCAGTCCATATCACACGTCCCATTTCATTTCCACAAACTATGAGTGGTAATGAGGAATAGCAAACAACATCTGGGGGACTCAGGTTTTCTTCAATCATTGGCATGATAAATGTTGGGATGGAAATGTGCCAATCCTACCCCCCTAGGCGCTTTAAGGTGAGGCAAATCCCATATGAAATTGTGTAATGTATAAGGAGCAAATCTAATATACCGCAAACAGTAGATGCATAACCCTAGCATGCACATTAGTAAGAAACGCCATTTTGAAATCATGGCATCGGCACAGTCTTGCATGGCTGTGCTAGACAGCCCACAGCTCCATGAAAGGGCTCGACGAGGCCCAGATTATTAAGACAGTATGGGCCCACAAAACCAGTTCTCACGGAAGCGTCCTCTTGTCCCTCCAATGTTGCAATTACTTAGTATCACTGGGAGGAATGCACCCTGCAAGGCATGAGATAACCCCAGGCTCCTCACCATGCCCATTCATCACTACCAAGCTGCCAGCAGGTATCTAACCCCCACCCAGCCTACCCAGAGCCATGGCCCACACCACTGACCTGATCCCCATACCCCAGCATTCTAAGATAGTAAATGAATCCAGCTCAAATTGTAAACCTACTGGCCATAAACGATCGAAGCATGATCGTCTGTTTCACCTCATCACATAAATACATCCTTTGTAATGCAAGGTACAGGGAGGGATAATTTATAGATCAAAACGAGGGTGGAATCTTGGGTGTGAGAGGAGTGGTATCAACAAAGCCCAGGATATGTGGGTCAGTATGACTATTTGTTCCTCCCTTCCCTATGGCACCAATCACCAAGCCTCCAACGTACATGCCACAGTGATTTAGTAGTAGGCTTAGAGTAGTATAATAGTTTAGACATTTGTTACTTATGAGAGACCTGAACTTCACTCCTCATAGAGATGAGCCTAGCTGAACCACGTGGAACCTGATGGATAGCTGAGAAAGATAACCAATTGCAGCCTGGCATCGCATATGGAGCAGGACCATGCATACTGTCTTGCCAATGAACTGTGCAGGTTTAGACCCTATATGTGACGTCCATTCAGAACACCACTCTAAAACGTTTTGAAACTCAAATGTTAAACCAACTTAAAAATCTGGATTAAAACAAGGTGAAGAAGTATAACATCAGAAAATATCAGAGTAAAATAATCAAAGAGCTGGCAGATGACAGCACATTGACACTTAAAACCTCCAACAAAGGGGGAGCAATAGTTATTATGGACACTTCTTTCTGCAACTCCTGATGTCTACTACTGCTGGATGACAGAGATACCTATATCTCTATCAATAAGGATCCCACCTTAAGAATATCATCAATGATTGAAAAGGTACTTGAGAAAGCATTAGACAACGACTGGATAACAGAAAAAAACGAGAAGATTCCTTAACAAAGCCAATCCTATCACTCCAGTATTTTATGGTCTCCCAAAGATTCACAACAATTAGTTCATCCACCACTAAGACCAATAGTGGCAGGAACAGACAGTTTATTCCATCCTCTTGCAATCTATGTTAACCAGGTACTCCAGCCCATAGTACAAAAGACCAATACATACTTGCGTGATACCACCTGTTTCTTGAACATCTTACAAAATCTACACGAGTTGCAAAATGATGATTTGTTGGTGACATTTGATGTACAGAGTCTAAATACTTCCATCCCTCACGACAAAGAACTGGAAACATTAGAATGGGCACTCTTAGAGGAGAAAAACTTTAAGGCTGACAAAACATTCATACTGGAATTGGCTACCATTATTCTACAAAATAACTTCTTTAGGTTTAACCGTCAATTCTATTTACAAGCATCTGGTACCTCAATGGGTTCAGCAATGGCCCCCGCATAGGCCAACCTGTTTATGCATTACTTGGAAACACGAAACATAATTTCACATCCATACTGGGGACCCAAGCAAATCTGTTGGATGAGATACATTGACGACGTGTTTGTCATTTGGAGAGGGGACAAAAAGTCACTGGATAAGTTCCTACTATACATCAATTCTGTAAATGACAGGATTAAATTCACTATGGAAGTTGGTAACCCTAAGATTCATTAATTGGATGTGGAATTGGAATTGGTAGATGGAGAAATCATTATGAATCTATTCAATAAACCAACTGATGTGAATAATAGCTTACATTACCAGAGTCACCACCCGAAGCACCTGAAAGACAATTTACCCTACAGTCACTTCCCCCGGGCAAAAAGGATCACCTCAGTTGAATCTACACTGACAGTTGAGATGGATATGATGACATGCAAACACTTGGAAAGAGGATATCCTGAAAATATCATAACTGCTGCAAAGGAGAGATCTACTCAGATATCAAGAGAGGAATTACTGAGAAAGAAACCAGAACATAAGGAGATACCCTTTTTATATACTCTTAAATATTTGAGTCAGAGTCATCAAATCACCCGTCTGATAAGAAAGAACTGGAGGATTATTCAAATGGGCCCCCAACTTCAGAAACTTTTCCCTGAACCACCCATGATTGCATATAAAAGAGGCAATAACTTTAGGGACCAACTAGTGAAAGCTGAATGACCCCAGATCCACGACAATTAACATTACAGACCACGAAATTCTGAACTTTTGCATGCCTACACTGTGTGAATTGTAATAATATCACTAAAGGGGACTATGTAAGACATCCATGAACAGGAGCCAAGATCAAATTGAGACACTATGCTAACTGTGATACAAAGTCAGTAATCTATGCACTAAGTTGCCCTTGCCGGATTTATTATGTGGGCCAGACCACGAGGAAAATGAAAGAAAGATGTAACGAACATAAGAGTAACATCAGGACGAAGAATGAGCGGTCACCAGTGGCACGACATTTCACAGACAAAAGACACTCAGTAGCCCAATTAAGATACCAAATATTAGAAGTGGTCACAAGAGCCCCAAGAAGTGGCAATCATGCCAAAAGATTGGACCAACGAGAGCTATTTTGGATTGACAAACTGGACAGCATGAGCCCCGCAATCCTGTGAAATATGCAACACACATAGACCTGATGATTCCATTTACTGACCGAGTTATAGACTGAGGACTAATCACTAACCGAGGACCACAATACTCACCAATGAACAGTAAAGCTGGTTCATATAGATAGACACATAATAAGTGAGATGTATATATGAATGGGCATAGAGATCTTACCCGGGAGCAGCTTTTATATGCTTTTATAGTACATTTATAGAATTGCTGAACTTTAAGTGAAACAATGAACACATTTCAATAGTAAACTAATACTCAATGGTTCAGACATCCTGTGACCTGATAGGTGACCCATGTATACCACACTTAAGAAGACTGGATCCCCGACATGACTCGTAAAATATACCCAATTTCTTTGGGATACTACTCTTTAACACAATGATCAGTTGGTGACAGAGTGATTGTATCACTAAACACAAATGTGAAATGAATGAATAATTCCACTTCTAAAACGATGAGTGTCTAACAATGCTATGTATATTAAGGAAGATTGTGAACAGAGGTGCTCGAAGGTTTGGGCACCCAATACTCCAAAACCTTGGAGTGATATCCTTTGAGGAACCCTAATCTGAGATTTTTTTTTAAAACAAATGTGGGAAGGGGTTTTTAGCCTCTCACTAACTTAAAATAAGGACACTACTTCCTGGCTATTACATCATTAGCGATGATTATTGATTTAAGGCACACTTATTGAACTGTGCTTATGTACACTTACAAATATTACCCCTCCACAGGGCCCTATTATGTTTTCCAGTTCAGTTCCTTAGTATATTGTACTTTTATGAACAGATCACAAGAAATTAACATTCAGGTACATGACCTACAGAGACATTATAACCATATCGACTCTGGCCCACACTGGAAATCCACCATCACCAAATATGGTAATTACTGATTTGAGATACCATTCAGCCTCTGTCACGCTATGCATACAACCCCGTTTTACAGTTGCATGACAGGTGATGATGACATATGTTACCAGGTGACGTCATCACATTCGTTCCTTACAAACGCCAACTCTTACTTGCTTTCATGAATCTTGACGTCCTCAGAAGGCACGTTCGCAATCCACAATGGATGCCAACACATAAGGATCCCTCGAGCTCTATCTTATACATCATGCCTTCATAAAACATGATCAGGCCTTTGAAAGTATCCTATGATTTAAAGTAGAACCAGTGAATTCCACCCCATACATAAAATAATATTTTTTTTTCGGATACGCGCAACATGATGACCTCACATGTTTACATGTGATGTCATTGCGCTCGTACACGCAAAGCGCCATTTTTTTTAACTGATACTACTTCAGAATACTGGCGTCTTTCAAAAGGTATGTCTGCATTCTACAGCAGACACCATCTAATGGGGACTCTGCTATCTTCAGCCATTTACTTTCACAGAGCTAAGAAATATACTAGACACTTATGAACTCTTAAAGTATCCCCTCTGTAGTTTCATTAAGATACATTTGCTTTACATAGGCTATAGGCCATTAAGAGTTACTTACCTTTTTCCTTTCAGGCAGACCCTGAACCTTCAATACCACTCCATAGAGGACTTCACTGAGTTGTTTTTTTCCATATTTAGGAGAGTGCAGGTAAGCTACTTATACCAGCTCCTGTTCTTCACATGTTTTTAACTGATTAATGCAAGCAGTCAGTACTCTCTCTACCCCGTTCCTATTTCCCTTAGGGTAACATGGCATTTTAAATTTCCAGATTTCATCCATACCATAATATGAATACTTGGAACAGACACTCCCCACATCATTAAATGAACACCTGGAGCAGACCTTAAAGGTGGAGCTGATCCTTATTAAGGTAGGCAGTCCCGTATACTAATAGAAACCTCAAAACACTGATGATGTTTATCACAGAATGGTGAATTCTGTACTGCACCAACTCCATCACCTTAGTATATACTAATTATCATTCTAGCTTCCCTGCAAAGATTTAGATAACACCGAAAATGACTCTTATCATCGCTGAAATTACAGCTTTATGAAAAACCTTGGAGCACCAATGTGAGGTAGGATATTGCACAAATTGGTTGTCATATGAATAGTCTGAATTGACTACCCATAAAAAGACACTTACATGACACTATCGTATTGTTGTAATTCCTTGAAGAAGTAAAGAATGAAAGGATACAATGTCTTCCTACTGATGTAGACCATCATACTACCAAGTTTGCACTCCTGATGAAGGGATAATATTTCCCGAAACACGTTGAGTTCTTTCTGTATTATTAGTGAACATTACATAGACTGTTTATTTGTTTTTCTTTTATTAATATGATGTAAATATAGTGAAAACATGTACAATCACTTACAAATTGCCTTATGAGAAGTGACTGAGCCATAAAGATGGTAGCACCTGTGAATATAACAGTGAATTATTTCTGAAAAGCAATTGTTTCAATTTAATTGACTTGAGAACATTTAATTATATATCAACATTATACTTACCTGTAACCTTTGGGTGAAATATAGACTTGCCCAGATATATTGAACTACCCATAACCATACCATTGACCTCCTATTTTTGAATTAGAAATTGAAAATCGCTTTATTTATTGTCTGTCTTAGGACAGAAACCTTGAGTGTGCAGGGGATGTGATGGTTCCACAGCCCGTGGATACCTTTTTCTCCTCTGGTTCTTCCAACCCCACAACCTAGTGTCAGGGTTTTGTGTTCTCCTCTGCACCTCGTTATTTTGTCTAAACCCAGTAGAAGATGAATAATATAGAAATGTAGGTGTGCATATGTGTTTAGTCCTTTTCCAGTACCCATACGAGTGCCTATACCTAAGAGAATATGGGAGGTGAAATACCCATTGAGGAAACCATACTCATATCCAAGACAATACGATGGTCATTTGAATGAGATTCCTGACGAAGCAAAGAAACTGAATGACCAGGATGAATGGTGACGTCATACAAAGCTGAATCGACACCCAGATACAAAGATAACCAGACCAGAGAGGCAGACGATTTATGAAGAACAAAGAAGTACTAAGGATAAGTAAATCTTGAGATCAAGATGAAGAGACTTATGCCATAAACATGATGAAGAAACTTAGAAAGTTTAAACATGTACAGATGGAATGAAACACAAGCAGCAAAGCAATCATGAAGCTAGCCAAATGCTTTTAAATAGATTAGACCGCGGCAAACACCAACACATACTTATATACCTCATAGGTACATATGGACTAAGATAACTTAGTGTTTCCACTATGTATAAAGCAGTCCTGAACAATGTGGAAGGCCTCAAATCAGTGTCGCAGTTACAAAAGCAGTTGAATTAAACAGAATATATTTCAGCTAAGGAGTTGGCTGAGCCACGAAAACCAAAGTCTTATCAGAACTGGAATTGGCTGATATTGGATAAAATTAACGTGAAAGAACAGAAGCTCCTGTTCACGAAGGTCAAGTAAAAAACATAAGACGTTAGAAGACTATTGAAGAATAAAATCAAATATACAAAAAGGCTCAATTCGTGGTGTTCAGTCATGTGATGGGAGAAATTTTGATGGATGAGAAGATCACACCTACTCACAGAAGCCAGACAGTGCCCATACTCCTTAAAAAGTCCCAAAAAGTGTCCAGTCATGTGATGGAAGAAATTTGGAAGGATGCGAAGATCACACCTACTCACAGAAGCCAAACAGTGCCCATACTCCTTACAAAGTCCCAGAGAACAGTGCAAACTCAATGCCAACTTCAATGTACTAATTGACATTTGACTCTTGAGGTGATGATATGCTAATTGGTGGGAAACTGGAGTTAGAACGAAACTCATCTGCACCTTGTTGTTCAAGTCTGCACGCTGCTCACCTAGGTGGAAAAGTACTGACAGGGGTTAATAGCCAACCAATCGTAGGGGACCACGTAGTTGGGGGTCCTATAGTTTGTGTGGCCAATAGAACGTAACACATTTAGTGAAGTTCGTAATACCCATTTTTAAAGGAGGGCTTAGTTGCCCCATATGATGTTAACTATCCAATTATTTCTCTTTGTTACTCAATACAGATATAGCACCTATACTTATTTACACACTTAGAACCAATCCTGCTTCCCAATAAGTTTAGTAGTTTGCCACGTAGGATGACGTTAGTAATGATGCAGGTCAGCACGTCAGTTATGACCAATTATGGGTATAAGAACCCAGATTTTTATGAAATTATTGAGAGTTAGAGTATCGAGTGATTGCTGATGTTCGTTGTACTCCCTGTTTTAAGTACTTACATTAAAACAGACAAACATTTGCCAAGCTATTTGTGTTGTCTGATTAATTGATGTTTGATTAAAATCTGCATCCCCATTTATCTCCAGGGTATTGCTATTCATCTCAAAGATCTGCGAGCCTCCAGTTCACTACCAATACAATAGCAGTCCCTATCTACCAGCAACACAATAGGTGAGGTGATGTCTAATGATAACAAGATGTAAATATATTAATATTCAGTGAATAAACGTTAAAGGGATGTTATAGTTTAGTTGCACTAATAAAAACCTATGCAAGTCAGTGAATTCCACCCCATACATAAAATGTCAGTCAGTGAAAAAACTTTATTAAATGGATGTTTTGGTTTAGGTGCACTAATAAAAAGCTAAGAAATTCAGTGATTTCTTTTTTTTTTTAAAGGGACGTTATAGTTGAAAGGAAAACTGAAAAGCCCCAGAAATGTGCCAGTTATGGTAAGCTAAGCACCCATAACTTGTGCTACCACTGTGCACTGCTAGGACTAACACCCAGGACATGAAAGATGACATCCCAAATGTAATTGATGACCACGTTTAACAACGTTTTTTCACTGCAGTTTTTATTAGTGCAACTTGACCATAACGTTGCTTTACCAAAGTTATTTCAGTGAATTCATGGGTTTTTACCAGTGCACCCTAATTACCTACAACTTACTAATATCATACTTACCCCAATACAGCAATTTTGTCCAATTTAGAAACTTTCACTTAAAACTATTTCAGTCCCCACCTTCTAGCATAATTTTTAACACTTCTATACACTTTTTGTAACTTTTTCAACAGTTTTTGTGTTCATCAACGTTTGCGAATGTCTGACGTAATCACAGACTTTCCGGACAATGTCACGTGAACACGCATGCCCGCCGCATGATGATGTGTTCATGAATGCGCCCTTGCTTTGTGAACCGTTTGGAACTGCATTTTCAGCTGATCTAGGAACTTTGAAGCTCAAAATTTACCCTTACACAGCTACACCTATTCTTGGAAGAATATTAGCAAAACTGCTATTTATCTTAAAAAATTGCATCAGCTATTGCCATCCCTCCTCCCCAAGAGCCACCACCACCACCACCAGCTGGAGAACCTACACAACGAAAGAAAATGAAGAAGACTAGGAAGATGAGGTAGAGGGAGTGCCTACCTATAGCCCCCATAGAGAATCATGGGTGTGGCAGTTCTTTACCATTTTTTTTTGGAATGTACCAAAGGCAAAAACTACCAAAGTGAAATGCAGTGAGTGCAACGTTGTACTCCGTGGCGGAATTCCCAGGCAGTACTCCTACGGGACCACATCCATGCACCGATACACCAAATCCAACAACTGGAATGCTCTCAGAAAGGCTTCTGCTTTCTCAGGAAGTAGTAGGCTGTCTTCCTCAACCAATGCTGTAACCACACAGCCTACTTCTCTGGGACACAAAATCCCACCAGCTACCTTGCAAGGGATAAAAGAGGCTGCTGATCCATATAATTTCGAAGACAACAGTACTCGGTATATACTGCAACACACCACTCTGCAGGGGGAGCAATTCCGAAGTGCTTTTGAAGCTTTAATCAAGGAGTATGAGAAACAATGCCCCTACTTTAGATGTAACACAGGCACAGCATCTTCCCCTGTGCACCTGACCCTCAATATTTGTGGTTAGTGCCCGTTACCACATTTCCCTATCCACCTTACTTTCTGGCCGCTCCTGCAAAAAAAAGAAAGAAACATTTAAAAGGTTCCTTTTGGAACCACATTTCACAGTTTAAAAATAGAACTAAAAAAATAAGCTTATATACTCCATCTACTTTACATTTTTCAGTGAAGTATTTAGATTCAATAAGATTCTCCAACATTTCCATGAGCATTTTCTTCTATGCAAATGAAAATAATGTACACGTGTATACTAGAGAAAAAGAAAAAACACAGAAACAATTTTCTGTCTGAAATTCTTCTCTCTAGTATACAATAAACACCATAATCCAGTATCCCCACAAAATATCCCCACCAAAAATATTGCCGTACATATGGCTGTTTGTCTCGCCATAGGTGATATTTTGGGGGGTGGGGGGGTAATGTGGGAGCAAGGGTTGCGGGGGTGCCCCTCGCACATTTTAAAATAATGCAGGGGTTGCTGGGGTGTCCCCCGCAGGGTCCATGGGTCAATATTGCTGCAAAAATATGGCAATATTTTTGTATCGCAATATTTTGCGGGGATATTAACACATGGAACCATAATCCCTTGCACCTTATGACTATCCACAGTCTCTGCATTCCCCTGTCCTACCCATGCCTTATTAGAAAACCCAGATTTCATATTCTTACCATCACACAAGACAGCCCTTCTATTCTTTTTACTTTTATGTTTGTTACAATCCCTCATTGCCTGCTTTAAACCATTCACACATATGTCCACCAATCTCTTAAAAACTCCTATCAACATATTCAATTCCACCCACCAACTGCAATTTAACAATGTTCTACACATCGTTTGATTCTGCATTTCCCATACCATAACATTATACATAGTGCTCCTATAAATGCACATATGCATTTTGCAGTGAGAGAACTCCATAAATGAAAGGGGTATTACAGATAGCCAAGTGTTCATGGGAGCCCAGGAAGAAAGTGCCAAGGGATGCCATGGCAGGAGGCATGAAACACGCTAGATTGGCTGAAAATGCTGCATGCCCCAATAAGTTATTTAGAGTAGGCATTTGTTCTTGCCAGTGGCTAGGCCCATTGTTCATGCACCAAACGTATATCACTATATGTTGTACTTACATTTGAGCACTTTTGAAAAAGCATGCGTTCAGGTCCTTACTGATACTGCTCGCACAGGTTTGTTGTAATTCAGTACAGCACTTCAGGCTGTAGCCGCAAGCAAAACATGTTTTCCCCTTCTAACCTAGGGCTTCAGCCATGCTGCATGCCCTGATAATCAGAGTACACAATGATCAAGTAATTGCAAAGAAGTATAATGAGTAGAACACTGAGCCTCATCTAGTACTTTAAACGGATGACCCTGCTGTTAGGGATGGGGTTCTTTTGTGAAGGTGCCCTTCCTTCTTCAAGTGTTAGGTTTCGAATAGGAGAGTGAACCCTGTTCACCTTAGCACTGGGTTATTCTATAAGTAACTATTGTCGTAACAAAGCAGTCTTGAGAACCATTGTTGGGGCTATATTTATTGTTCAGAGTAAGCCGACACGTGTTTTGACTCTCTAGCGTCTTTCTTAATGCATGTAGATTCTGGGTCAGTCATTGCTTCGAGGTTGTAGAAATGAGTCTTGCCTGCAATCCCAATATCTTGTCCCGGTATTGTCGTAAATAAAGATGGTTAAAGGAATAGTGCGCTCAGAAATATTATTGTCCCGATGGTTTGGGCATGTGTTTTTAAGCATACGTTAATCGATCGTGCAAACATTTCCTGTGCACCTTACCGTAGTTTTCCTCTTTTGTACATAAGCGAAATCAGGCAGCAGGGCGCGGCCATCTTGTGATAATCTTATCCGTTGCTGCTTTGCCCAAGCTGGACTGCCCTGGCGGCACTAAATCATATCCCCCGCCCCTGCGGCTGAAATCACTAGACGCGTTCCACCCATTTCACAAAGCCCATGCACGTCTCATGTCAAGATTCTCTGTGCCACAGATAATGATATGATATGATATGGCATTTGTAACGTGCCTACACACAAGTGTTTCAAGGCGCGATGAGGCAGGGAGGGGGGAACAAGGGGAGACAGACAACGATCCTACTAGGCCAGGTGTCATTCAGATCGTGCAAGTGCATGGGTAGGGGGGACGGGAAAAGTGCAAGGGGGAAAGGGAGAGGGGAAAGTGCAGTACAGGGTTAGTAATGAACAAGATAAATAAGGGCCAGCTGGTGGCAAGTGTAAGATAAGTGCAGACAAGTGCTGGGAAGGGGGGCTGTAGGGATACAGAGACAGTCCCGCAGTGCTGGGGTTGCCAGGAAGGCAGTTCAGGGGAGGGTGGCTGGGCCAAGGACCGAGATTGGTGAGTGGCCCAGTTGCTGATTCAGTACAGTTTCAGTGATTTAGCAGGGGAGGGAGAGAGAAAGCAGAAGCAAAGAGGAAAGTTTTGAGGTGCTTCCGGAACCGGAGATGGTTCTCCTCAAGTTTCAGGGAGGCAGGAAGGCTGTTTCAGAGGGAGGTCCCTGCAGCGGAGAGAGATCTACCCCCAACTCGTTGCTTGGAGAAGCGGCTGACCCTGAGGGAGTTGGAGGCGGAAGAGCGAAGTGCTCGAGAAGGAAGATATTTAGGAAGGGAGAGTTGAAGGTAATTTGGCCCCAGGCCCCAGAAGGCCTTGTGGACAATGCAGAGGGTTTTGAACTTAATCTTCGCAGCCACAGGGAGCCAGTGTAGCAATTTCAGTCCTGGAGAGATACAGTCCCTGGGATTGAGGCCAAGGACAAGTCTCGCAGTCCTGTTCTGGATGAGTTGCAGAGGGCGGAGAGTAGAGGCAGGCAGATTTAGATAGAGGCTGTTACAGTAGCCCAGCTTCGAGAGAACCAGGGCTCTGGAGACAGTGAGCTTCTGGGGGAAGGAGAGGAAAGGAAGGATAGCTCTGAGGAGGTGCAGCTGGTAGTGTGACTTCTTAGAAATGTCAGAAATGTGAGGAGAGAAGGAGAGTGTGGAGTCGAAGATGACCCCGAGGTTTTTTGCCTTGCAGGTAGGAGCAGGAAGAGGGCCAAGAGAGGCCGGCCAGAGAGCTGCAGGGAAGGAGGGAGTGGGTGTGCCGATGAGTAGAATTTCGGTCTTACTGGCATTAAGGCAGAGGTCATTGGCGGCACACCATTCCTGGATAGCAGAAAGACAGTCAGAGATGAGGGAAAGAGAAGAGGAGGCCGAGGGTAGCCTGAAAATGAGCTGGGTATCACCCGCATAGCACTGAAAGTTGGGGCAGAGAGCAGCGATGCAGTGGGCGAGAAGTGCCAGATACTGGTTGAACAGCCAGGGAGAGAGGTTAGAACCCTGGGGGACACCACAGGTAGAGAAAAAGATGTCAGACAGGAAAGACCCCAGTTGGACCTGGAGGGTCGATTTGAGAGGAAAGAGGTCAGCGAAGCCAGAGCCTGACCAGTGATATCCAGGTTATCACGGAGACGGTTGAGCAGGATGGTATGGTTGACAGTATAAAAGGCAGAAGAGAGATCAAGCAAAATGAGAACACATTGAATGTTAGAGTCAAGGTTCGAGAGCAGGTCCTCACGGATGTTCAGGAGAGCAGTTTCCGTGCTTCTGGCAGCTCTGAAGCCAGACTGATGGTCATAAAGGCTACAAACAGATTCAGCATGGAGATTAAGCTGGGAGATTGCAAGTTTCTCCAGGAGCTTGCCCAGGAAAGGAGTGATAGAGATAGGGCGATAGTTAGCTGGGCAGGACGGGTCGGAAGAGGGTTTCTTAAGAAGGGGGTGCACAAGGGAGTGCTTGAGAGGGGATGGGACGACTCCGGAGGCAAAGGAGTGATTGCAGAAGTCAGCAAGGGCAGGAGCCAAGGAGTCGATGTGGTCCTTAATAGTTTTGGAGGAGCAGGGGTGGACCTGTGTTGACGAGACTTAATAATGACGTGTGTCCATGGAAATGGCAGGACGCCACTTTCCTTAATAAGTATAAACAGACCGCTTTTCAACAGACGTCAGATTTGCTTTTCCATTCCTTTCACTGTCTTTTTTTGAGTATTATGTGACTCGTTTCTGTGCTCTGCTCAGCTACCTACGTTGCTTGTAGCCCGTGCGAACGGATACCCGTACTATTACTATAATAATTTTTTCGCACCATAATGGCAACCATACAGCCCTACCAGTACAAGCCGTAGTATTCCGAGGCGGAATTACTCGAAAGAGAAAGATGCGCAAACTATGGGGCTTCGGACGACAGTTTGGAGGATGATTCAACAGATCAAGAGCCTGAGCCTAGTCGCATGGACAGCGTTTCCACCTGTGTACCTGCAATCGGTGCACGTTAATGCCAACCGAGGAGAAGAACTGCTGCTGCCGAGAAAACTCGGGATGCTTGTCCTACATATCGGAAGGCGAGACATGGCCGCAATGCGTTACCGAGCTGCCAGACTTCAGGGCAGCCTGCCTCACACGGACCGTGTTGAGGATTATGATGGTGCTTATGCACGAACTTCGGGCAACAGTTCGCCCTCGCAATCCAAGTAACGAGTAAGTTGTGATGTCACTTAGGCCACTACCATTTCATGGTTGTCTCCTATATTGTCGTAACTTTGATCTATCAATGCCAAATAAATGTAGTCTTGCAATTCTATACATCACTCGCAATTTGGGGAAATCATAGTGGTCTCCTTATGTTAATTTCAAGTACATCCATGAAGCAATATTTCTTTGTGTCCCAAATGTAATGGAATGCATAGTCGTTCAATATTGTACAGTGTCTAGGTGGCATTTGTACTGTCAACAATGCCATTGGATAAAAGAATTGTCATTGGCAACTAAAGTTTAATACACTTATCTTGTTCATTTAAAAACAGTTTGTATCTTTCTCTTTCACAGGTGGTATAGGCTGGTAGCCTATCGTTCGTTTACATGGTGGCTTCATGGAAGGCTTGGACACCGGGTTCGATGAGTAATAGCCGCCTGTGTCGTTGGTGCCTTTAGAGAAACTTTCCCCAGGGAAAACGGTCAGTACAGGGGATTTTCCCTCACTGTGCTGCAACCAGAAGTTTTTAATGTGTGGTACATTTGTGCCATCAAAATCAGCAACAACAAAAAAACACAACAGAACTTTTATCAATGGTTCTTTCAGTTTTTCGGTGAATCAAGTGTGTCTCCATTCAACAGTGTTCCGGGCCTTGTCTGCACGCCTCAAGCCCCTCCATTCCCTATCCATTATCAAAGGCAGTTGGCACCAGTGGATGTGCGCTGCCAAAGGGTGCTGGCAGGGGTGGGAACGGCCAAGGTACCAAACACCATGTACACTTCAAAGGTATCTTACGCACAGGGGTCAATGTTCACATGCCCTCCTCAGACCCTGTGTCTCCAGGCAGGATCCCCTAAAGCAGGCCGTGCCCCTGCAATCCACATAAGTGTGTCTCCATTCAGCAGTGTTCTGGCCCTTTCCTGCATGCCCCAGGCCCCTCCATCCCCCTCCATTATCAAAGGCAGTTGCCACCAGTGGATGTGCGCTGCCAAAGGGTGCTGGCAGGGGTGGGAACGGCCAAGGTAACAAACACCATGTACACTTCAAAAGTATCTTATGCGCAGGAGTCAATGTTCACATGCCCTCCTCAGACCCCGTCTCTCTGGGCAGGATCCTCTGAAGCAGGCCGCGCCCCTGCAAACCACATAAGTGTGTCTCCATTCAGCAATGTTCCGGCCCTTCCCTCACACCTCAGGCCCTTACATCCCCCTCCATTATCAAAGGCAGTTGGCACCAGTGGATGTGTGCTGCCAAAGGGTGCTGGCAGGGGTGGGAACGGCCAAGGTGCCAAACAAAATGTACACTTAAAAGGTATCTTACGCGCAGGGGTCAATGTTCACATGCCCTCCTCAGACCCTGTGTTTCCAGTCAGGATCCCCTGAAGCAGCCCGCGCCCCTGCAATCCACATAAGTGTGTCTCCATTCAGCAGTGTTCTGGCCCTTTCCTGCACGCCTCAGGCCCCTCCATACCCCTCCATTATCAAAGGCAGTTGGCACCAGTGGATGTGCGCTGCCAAATGGTTCTGGCAGGGGTGGGAATGGCCAAGATGCCAAACTCCATGTACACTTCAAAGGTATCTTATGCGCAGAGGTCAATGTTCACATGCCCTCCTCAGACCACGTGTCTCCAGGCAGGATCCCCTGAAGCAGGCCACGCCCCTGCTATCCACATTAGACCACGCCATATACAAGTCATTCATTCACATACACACACTCTTTTCTAATTCTTTATAAACCACTGGATATTTATAATGAGAACATCTTTGAGCACTGGAAGTCAACTCGTGAACGTGCTACCTGAGAACTTCTGTGACCACTGTGAGTCAGCTCTTCGTTGTGCTACCTGTGAACATCCCTCTGTTCTCCTGCCACTAACTACCCTGCTTGCTGAATCTAACTGTTTGTTGGTCAAGGTAAGGGCAGGTCACCTAATCATATCTCCTTGATCTCTAAATTTCTATCTATTTTGAACGAATGTACTCAGTAGTGTTATGTTCATTCATCTCATTGCCATTGACTTGATTTTAATTTGTTATGTTATCGATATATAGAAATTGTCATCAGTGTCAATTGGGATCGAATTGCATCCTTCGTGGACCGTGTCTATAAGGATGTTTCCTTTTGATGCACAATAGTACATTCAAGGGATGAGTAACATGTTACAATTTTTGTCACATCAATGAATTGTTTATGAAAGTTGTCCTATAATACAGCCGGCTACGCTACACTGGTTTTGCTTCGGTGACCAAAACATATCTTGCATAGAAGAAATGTATGGTATAATTCCATCTATTTCACGCTTTTATGCGAAGTAATTTTCGAATAATGTTGACCTTTTTTTTACAGAATTTCCAACAATGCCTGTATGTACGGTTTTCAGTTGGCGTTCTAAGACCCCTAACAAATATGAAGGCACTACAATGCATGTTTTCCCGAGGAATATAGATCTAATAAGAGAATGGGTCACATATTGCAGATTTTCACCAGAAGAGCTTGAAAGTAGAGCCCATGAAGTCTTGGGGGACTCGAGGGATGATCTTTCCTTATCTGCAGCCTTCACTTTGCCACGAATATGTACGACCAATCGAATTACACAAAGAAGAATCGACTCAGAACGTCTCGTAAATTGATTCCAAATGCAATTTCGACTCTATTCATGCACAGGCCGCCTCAGGTGAGTCACGGTAACTGTTTAAGGTGTAAATGTCCCTTATAATTCTGTTCATATTTACAAGATTTTATTGCTTTATTACTAAACCCCATTTTGCTAAACATCTGTCCTTGGTTTTAGGAGCATCATAGAAAACGATTTATGGGCACAGATATCTATGCTATAGTGCCCTTTCAAATGAGCATATCTTTTTGTAATCTGTCTCTTTACATGCCAATTTTTAAGATTAGCATTTCTAAATCAAATAACATGTTCCCTTTACAACTCCATGACTATGCACTGAATATGAAGGAGAAAGATTCTGCATCCATGTCTTGCCTGGAATCAACAACAACTTAGAGCGCGTATCAGGTAGTCTTATTTAGCTATTCAGTTCCGTAAATGTTTCATGCATGGAATTTGAGATAATATGATCATATCTACGTATCGTGTCGTTCGTTTACACAATGTTTAATTCATGGTTTTTTATTCATATGTACTATTGTCTGCAAAACATTCTGAATGTTCAATTTCAATGTTTTAATCCATACTAAAACAAGTACTGTGTTATAGGGAGATGCTGACTCTTCGACTACAATTACATCATCCCTCGTAGTTGATCCAGAGTCAGATGTATGTGTGCTGACAGTTCCCTCGAATGAAAGAAAGTAGGTCCTAGATCTGATACTATAAGACAAGTGACATTATTATAAACAAGCAGTTTTTGAAAATTGCTTGAGTGCAACATTTAAATAAGTGTGTTTCGCACAGTCATCTTTGATCGAGTAAACTAGCCATCAATTAGTTGAAATTTTAAATGTATATTTTGACTAAATGACGTATAAGGTGTTTGAGGGTGTCTGTGTAAGCCATGTGTACGATGGAATAATTTGATTTCAAATACGAATGACTTATTTTTAATGGATACTCTTTTCTAGGGATGTATACAAGATCAGGATATAGAAGAGGAGGCACGTGGATCCGAGTCGGTGGACCAGCTTGCTGGTGCTGTCGTTACAGTAAAGAAGAAGGTTTCACAGAAAAGCAAGAAAGCTACGGTAATTTACAAACAATTTTATTTTCAATCAGTGTTTGTGCTGGTGCCTTCATGACATGCTTTTTTATGTAAATTGTCCAATACTGTATGTTGGATTTACATTGAACATCTTTTTCCAACCTATGTTCTAGTTGCCTGATGGTGTATGAACTATGCAGACACAGACAGCTACAGAAATCGGAGATGCTGCTTGCCAAACTGATTTCACCATGGAGCAACTATTATTTGAGGTGCAGCGTGTTCAAATCAATGAGCAGACTCGAGATGCTTTTGCCCAATGCCCAGAAAATGAATTTAATGTGACCGCCGAAGCCAGCAAAGTGTTGTTGGACCATTGCTACAATGCGACTGCTCCATCAGATGAAGATGAAACTGAATGTAATGACGATGCTTTTGAATAAGTCGCAGACCACTTGACACAATCGACACCCGCCAGAAAAGGGCCACCCAAAAACCAATCGACATTGATGTTTTCTCCGATTCATGTTCAAGTAACAGACGCTGAAATGACAGAGACTGAAGCATCAATACAAATGAATGAGGAACTAGACAAAGATCTCGACTACAGTACGTCCAGTTTGCCTGATATGTCAACCACAGTTCATCCAGAAACAACATTAATGCAGGATGATAGTCTAATAAAGGAGCCCAAATACAAGGTATTCGACAGAAGCTTGATGGAGATTATAATGATGCTGAAATGTGTGCATTCAGTGAGATGGGAAGTATGTGGGAAGTGTGACTCATGTATCACAAGGCAGTACCCTCAAAATACATGCCACATGTGATATGCTCCATGAAAAATATTCATGGTCTGCTCAACAGATGCTGGTAAAACTGCCAGCTGGGAATATACTGTGTTCAGCTGCTTTGCTTTTCAGAGGCTCTAGTTTCATTAAGTTGTCCAGTTTCTGTCAATTTGTGGGACTTCATTTCTAAAACAAAGTACTACAAATATCAACGTCAATATCTATTCCCTGCCATTAGTGAAGCTTGGAAAATGGAACAAATGTCTATTCAAAGTACATTCTCTGAAAAACAGTTCAGGCTAGCTGGCGATGGACAGTGTGACAGCGCCATATTTTCAGCAAAGTACTGCACATACCACTTTCAGGACATGGAAACTTAAGAAATTGTGAGTTTGGTGTTCGTGCAGGTGTCCGAATGTAAATTCTCAGTGGCCATGGAGAAATTTGGTTTTATAAATTCACTGGAAGATCTCCAATCGAGGGGAATGCAAATCAACCTCATAGCCATGGACAGACATGTTTCAATAGCCAAGACAATGAGAGAGCAATTTCCAAATATTCACCATCGATTTGATGTATGGCACATTGCCAAATCCATCAATAAAAAAATCTCAGCTGCAGGGAAAAAAAGGTTCTGAAAATATTTTACAGTGGTCTCAGTCTTTCAGCAACCATCTTTGGTGGAGTTCCAAAACTTGTGATGGGTCGTTGGAAAGTCTACTAGAAAAATGGCGGTAACTAATGCACCACTGTTCGAACTTTCACTCTTCGACAGAAAACCAACATTTCCACCGATGTGCACATGGCCCTTTGTCGCCGGAGCAGGAACGTAAAAAGAAGTGGTTGATTCCATCTTCACCTCCACACAAAGCCCTTGAGAAGATTGTGTTTGATAAAACTCTATGAAGCGATCTGAAGGGACTCACAGAATTCTGTCACACAGGAGATTTGTGGGTGTTCCACAATATGTGCCTAAAGTACAGGCCAAAGAGATTGCATTTCAGCATAGACGGGATACAATATAGGACATTACTAGTGGTATTAGCACATAACAAGAATGTGGGGCGTGAACAATTGAGGACTGTGGGAAGCTTTGGGATGCTTCGCTACACAATGGCTTTTATGAAGAGAAGCAAAAAATGGGTGGTCAAGCCAATATATGAGGAAATGAAATTCGATTTTGTGAAAGATCTTATTATGACTGTCTTGGAGATGCATACTCACGGAATCGCGTGCAATTTTTTTCCGAAGACACATACATTGCCACAAAATATTGCCAACGTGCCCTGTCCACCTAAAGCAGAGCTTGTGGAACAGTTCACCTCCAGGTACAAATGATTATCATCTGTTTGTTTGATCAACACGGTTTTTATGAATTGTCCAAATAAAACATCCAATTTGTCTTTTGAAATCTATCCTCTTTGTCAAGTTTTTTTCAACAAGTATCATTTTCACGAATGCCATACAATGTAACGCTGTGCTTTCACACTTCCCAGGTTTGTCGAGCTACTGTGGGACCTTCACTGATTGTGGGAGGGCCAGATGACAGTATGAAAGCAACTTTGGGGTTCTGCAGTTGCCTTACCAAACAGTTGCCCAAATAGCAGAATAACTACTCGTCCCACAAAAGGGATGAGACCTAGGCTAGAAAAGATACTCGGCACACAAGAACTACTGACTGTGAGCAAAACAGCACATCAAAGTGGGTTGTTGGTGAGAAATAGCAGCACTCTGACCAATATATCCATGGGGGCATGTGTCGGGGGTCGTTGTTAATGTAAGGAAGGAGTGGGCCGGTTGAGGCCCTGGCCCCTATACATTATGCGCGAAAGTGACATCCTGCTCTTGCACTCGTGGGGGGCGCCTCTTTTGCCCTTCTGCTGCCATGGGGAAGAAGGCCCTGACATAAGCAGACATGGCGCTATTGCTAGATACACTTGGACTCCATTTAGTGTACCCTCGACCCCAACTTTGGACTAGGCCGCATTCTGTCATTGCAAAGTTTCCCCTACCCCTCAGCAGCACCGCGAACAGCGAGCACTGACAGCCCCCACATTAATCCTCCTGTACCTGTGCCTCACAACTCCCTTTCTCATGGATGCGCCGAGACAAGATGTTGCAAACTATGAATGTATCTTCATTCTGAGTGTAGGTCACCAGCTTTGAAGTTTTGCTTGCGCGCTGAGGAAGCCCACACATCGCACACAGCATAAGGTTCAATTGTTTTTCGACCTTGAGAGAAAGGAACCATTCCAAAAGGAATTTAATTAAGGGAGGGGTGTAATAACGTCAGATATAAGGTTCACCATTCCAAAACTGGACAAAGGAACATGTAACTTCAGTTTATGAAAAATCGTTGATCTGAACAGAGTCTGCGTTACGGTCTGCGTTACACCAAGAGAATGGAAATGCCAAATATAATGTAAGTTTGACTTTCAACGATTTTATAGACCAACAAGTCAACTTATCAATAGCTGACCATTATTGCTGGGTTACATTGTACTCGTTTGTTCTGTGTGGCATATTGCAATGCAACGCAAGTATAACAATTGTGTGTACTGGTCTTTCTGCCGGGCACGTGGGCAGTCCAGCATCGAGATTCATGTAGACCACCACTCGGTTCCCCATGTTCAACGCTAATATTTAATTAAAATGCTGTCCATTCCGTGCTGAACATACTCCATAGCATTAACCTCCGAAGCAAATTGTAGACTACTTTACATGTTGTTTTCTCTGTGTTCCCTTTGTTTGACGTCTGTGTTCATCGTTATTTTTAACACGGGCCGAATGAATGGGTAAAATGATAAATTGTAATAAAGATCGGCTACTGAGACACATTTCTGTTATGTTTTCAAAACATCTACATCCTGCCTTTCTGTGATTGTCATCGATTCCAGATACCAACTGACAGGTTTTTCAACCGGCAGCTGCAGATACACGTCAATAGCTGGATATCAATGACTCTTTTTTGGGATGATCGCCACAGGACGATATGCCCTTACGCAGTTCTAGCGATTAGGAACAACCTAACATCATTTACGGTGGCCTAGCGCCAAGCTGATGCTCAAGCCTTGTGATTCACGGTGCGTCCAAAGCGCTTCTTTTACCCAAAAGTAATACCCTATGACTCACGATAAACATTTGCGGATCGAGACCAAAGAAAAAAATTACCCATTTGATTGAATATGGCAATCGCTGGATGTTCTCAGAGCGTTTATTGCGAAGTAAAAGTACTTTACAAATTGTACAGTGTTGCTATTTCATTTTAAAGCATAGTTTTATATTCCGAATTGTGACGCGCTGTGTTGACAGATGATGTGTGTTGATTTCCGGGTTCTGTGTCACGGCACGTAGGTGATGACTGGGCGCATTTGGCTACGCTTCCCAGTAACGTCATGGAGATAGGTGGAGAATATCACTAGGTTTGGTGATGTCAGCCTCAGGGGCAGGGGACATGATTTAGAGCCGCCAGGGCAGTCCAGCTTGGGCGATGCAGCAACGGATAAGATTATCACAAGATGGCCGTGCTTGCTGTCTGATTTCTCTTGTGTACAAAAGAGGAAAACTCTGGTAAGGTGCATACGAAATGTTTGCACGATCGATCAACGTATGCTTAAAAACACATGCCCCAACCCTCGGGAGAATAATATTTCTGAGTGCACTATTCCTTTAATGATTTGAAGGGGTGGCCACATGGGCACTTGGTTCAGCATTCTCAGTAAATATCAGCTGATTAGCATTGTCTCAGAGTGTATGCAGCAGTAGACACAGCGATCTGTTGATGCAATCCTGTGCAGAACTTCGAACTGTAGCCACGGGCCGAATTGTAGCCACAGGTAAAAAAAATGGCCCATTCAAACCTATCCCAATTTTGAAAACACTTTATCACATAGCCATTGCCTGGTAGCCATGCCCATTTTAACCCCATTGCCAGTCCCTCATGGTCATGGCCAGTAGCCAGATGGCCATGACTTGGACAATCTGGTCACTGCCCATGGCCCAAGTCCATGACTTGTACAAGCTAGCCACTGCCCATGGCCACAGGCTATACCTCAGTCACCAAAAGAATATTACTAGTTTTGGTACCTACTTTATGACACTTTTCAAAAAATAAAACACAGAAACATTTGCAAAACCCCGCTTTCCGGTCTTTGCCAATGCTCCTTGCAAAGCTTTGCTGCAAATCCGTCCATGTTTTATTTTTTTTTAAGTGTCAACATGTACCTACTTAAAATAGTCATCTAACTTAGCTCCCTCTTGACAAAATCCATTCAGACTTTGCACATACATTCAAGGGTGGGTCTTTAATCGTTCTAAAATCTTTTGTACACATTCGCCAAATGGCAACAAAGTTATAAGCCATCTAATAATGTTCAAACTCCCCCTCTAATTTTACCCCTCTTCACCCAATCCCGCTAAACTTTGCAAAAACATTCAAATCTGGGTTCTAAAGCTTTTTGCAAACGTTTGTGCAGATTCATGAAACGGCATCAAATTTATAAGCCTTTCAAATATTTTGAGGACCCCCTGTGATTTTGTTCCCTTTTAACACAACAGCACCAATCTATGTAGAACCATTAACGATCAGATCTAGAATGATATCACAATATTTCATGCAGTTTCCATCAGTGACGCCAAAGTTATAAGCCATCGAAAAATGGCTTCTCACCAACCCTGTAATGCAAAAATAAATATGAATGCCCCCGAACAACTGAGATGTTCGCGAACATTACAGGGCTGTCCCGAACTTTTTGTGAACTTCGAAGGTGGAAAATTACACGTTTTGGGGCTTTTTATGGCCATGCCCCATCCTCATCACCTCTCAGCTACCCAGAGATTGTTTCATTAGCTTGACAAGTTCAAAGTTGTGTTATTTAATATGTTTTTACTTGATGTGTTCAGGGATGCTGTCTGCAGAGTGAAAAGGGAATTGAGCCTGCGGACCAAACCCAGATATCACACATTTCTTTTACTTACATTTTGGCCATTTAAAAAAAAAGAAAAAAGAATGGATGGATTCAAACAAAAAGCACGCTTTCTGAATAAAGCAGCTGCTCCTGCTGCAAATCTGGTGAAAATCCATCCAGCAGCTTTGTCTGTGGGCGTGAGCAAACATTTTTTGCCATTGCATCTATGAGGAAAATCACACATTTGGGACCCCCCATTAACTTTGAAACCCCCCCAGATGAAACCTCACAAAACTTTGAATAATAAATCTGAGTGAGCCATATACTTTTTCTTTGCAAACTCTGGTGAATATACGTCGAGGGGGGCAAAGTTATAAGCTGCCCAAAATGTGCTGTTCCTATGGGTTGAGAAACTTAACTATAACTACACGGCCGCTACAGCAGGCAGCATAATTTAACAATTCAGCCATCCCAAGCAGAAACGTATTCCAGTTACTGATTGCAACGTTTCAGCTCATATCATTATACTAATGGCATACGGAAGAACAAGGATTCTCACACATTGTTTCTGATCAATCTACAGTACAATACAAAATTGACATTTATAGTTAATGGTCTTTCAAGCACAATTGGGCGCAAATTACACATTCATTATTATCTTAGCAGACCTCAATAAAGGAACGTGGACTAACAATAGTTAACATTTCTCAAACTACGCTAACACATGATTGAGATAATTCGTGCCCTATTACCAGTCGTTTCACCAGATACATTTTTCTTTGGGTGAGCTCAGACCCTTACTATGATCATTATCTTTCAAGCAAGTATTTCAAATCATACATCATTTGGTGGTTTCCATGCTAACAATTGAAGTGGGAGAATGGAAAAACAGGCTCCCGTCCTTCCCCTCTCGTGCCTGGCCTAAAGGATCACAGCCCAGACACCCGCCACGAGAAGAGTTTGCCCATCTACCAGACGACCAAATACCCTGGTACAGGAACATACGGATGTGTCCATCTGCCTGCCCAGCAGCCCGCCCTGCCCATGCCGATACCTGCGGCACGGATCAACTAGACTAAAACCTACACGTCGTTAGAGATGCCATGACGACCTAGCCAACGGTCAGCACACCTGTGCCAATATACACACTGGACACTCCCGCAACAATCTACACGAAGAATATACCCAGTGCTATGACGTAGGCGACAGACATATTCACGGACGTGCATCTTTATTATTTTCCACATAGGGTCTCAAAATGCAGAAACGCAAGACGCATCATGAACTCATCTAAAGAGCTTGCTTACGCTTCTCCTAAACCCAGGTGCCATAATGAGAAATATAACGAAGACACGATACTGGTCATAAGACAATATGATACTATAACCTAAAGCGCCTGTGCACCAAACGGTTCCACCTATACACCAGGCCTAAGTAGGCCGCAAGCACGAGCTCCCATGGACGTTAAAAGAACAAAAGTCAGGTTGCTGATCCTGCAGAATGAGCCTGGCGAAAGCAGACAGCCAAGGTCGTAATGTTGCAAACCCACATTCCAAAAGCAGACCATCAAGGGCACGATGTTGCAACCTCGCACGCCGCGCACCAACGTTAAAAGTCGCACCTGCAAATTAAACCAGGCACACAGTGGAAAAACAATATTAATTGTGCAGAATTCTGCCTCAAACACGGTCCCACCTCACGTGACCAAGCCGAACCTGACAGGATGCCAAGCCCAGGAGAAAGAAGGCGTCTGGATCCCTCGTTACAAGACACAGGCAGATACACTTAAAAGGGTCAATGGACATCTGCGACAGTGGGAGTAGTCGGCTTTCCAGCTCATGAATAAGTCCTCACATTGTCTGTACGTACTCATAGTGAAACATTGTTGCAAATGACAGGTACACCGAGAGCTGGGAACAGCGATGGTCCCAGGCTGGGAAGCTCACGGGCGCACCAATCAGAACATGGGGCTCTTATCACTGACGCCATTAACATTAACCAATCATCAGGAGTCTTCATGTAACAATTCTCATGTATCTAATTGTAGGGACAACCCAGATATATCACCTGACTAACCCTTGTCCACTAATATTGTTCTCTATACGTATGCTATACTAACCCTACCACTCGAGCAACCAATTAAGAGTGGCGATAGGTTTTTTGCTAACTTTCTAAGGTGACGCAAGTAGCGCGTCATACTAAGGTAAAAAGGGCCTGCGAACCCCACGATTGTGTGTGTGTCAGGACGGACGCGTACGATCCTTGACCCATCCCTGCCGTTTTTGTATAATAAACAGCAGAGTCACCTTGCTTCTTGTGTGTGTCTCATACTCTATCTCTTCTGGGATATACGGGAGGAGTTGGGGCCTCCCTGCCCGGAGGTCTGCGGACGGCCCGGCCGACCCCGGCAGAATTTTCCCCCCGACAAGTTGGAGGCACTGCTGAGATCTGTTTAAGATCCACCTTTTATTTTTGCTTTTTCCAGGCACTCCAGTTGCGAGGAGGCCCGGCGGCGCGGCCCCCTCTGCCGTCGCCCCCTTCTGAGGACTACAGGACCATCGCGGAGCTGCGAGAAGACCGGACAGCGCAATCCGGATATTGGCCCTCGGGAGCCGGTTGAGAAGTATCCCGCCCGCGGTTGGCGAGTGTCCAGACGTGGTCCAGACGAGGGGAGGTGACGAGCCGCTTGGAGGGGTGCACGCAGTCGAGCGGCCCCGCATCAAGTGAACTTGGTGAGCATGCCACGCACAACAAGCAATGTGAAATTGTGAGGGAGGGGGGAGGAATTAAATACGGGAGGTGGGAGGTGTTCACAGGTGTGCGGCAAAGGTTTGACAATTTAGTGTTGGAAATGGAATGAATGGTAGCCGAACAAGTGCAAGGGCAGTCGGCTACGTTACGCGAAGGGAGGGGGCGGAGCACGAAAACATCACGTGCGGCCGCTCGTAGACACTGATTGGCCTAGGTCGCGACTACGTGTAAGGGTGTGTGTGTGTGTATGGTTTCCTACGATTTGGCATTTATTGATCAATGAGTAGATGAGGATCCCTATTGTTCGAGCAAGACACTCGATAGGTAGATGACATTTCCCTGTAGGCGGTAGCTAGTTAGTTGCCCAATACGGAAGATAATTGGCTGGTTAAGCCCTCCTTTCGAGGGGCGTATCACACGCGAGGCGACGCAGTGTGCGCAGTCCGATTATATTATTGATTTGATTACCTTGTTCCAGGAGTGACAGGAAGACAGCTGTAAGGGTAACGGGGGTAGATTGCAAGTGTATTTTGAACTTAAAGAATATATGAAGAACTTACCAGTAGCTCAAAGAGGTCGGTGACGTCACCAGTAGGGCTTTCATAGGATATCGCGAACACAAGGCATCTCCGTTTTGAGAGTGATGGGGAAGAGAAGTGTGGTAAGGGAGTGGAAACGGAGATAAACGGTAACTGAGTTGATCGGGGAAAGGCGAAACAGGGAACGTGGCTGCGCACGGAGAACGCCGGCCACGGCAAGTGTAGAAGGGGGAGGAGCACGTGAAATTAAGACGACTGTATAAGAACGTCATAAGGGGTACGCAGCCGCAGGGGGCTACGTGCGCCTCGGCCGCAGGGGGCCGTAAGGGTGTTGTATAAAGAAAGAAAGACAGGAGAAAATATACAAATGTAACATATTATATTTTTTATATAATTTTCCTTAGCGGACTATCGTAAGTCCCCAAACTTACGGGGCCAGGTAACAATATAAGGATGTATATTGTATACTACTAGTGAGATAAACTGCTACCAGATAGGGGAAGGGTAGCAAGTGGAGCGCTACTATGTCATACGGGACAAGATCGGGAGGGTGGGGGAACACCCTCACTACCTCACTACAACACATATGCACAACACTGCCACCCCATAGGGAGAAACTGATTAAGTATAGCATAGAATGGACCCAGGGGACGGATAACAAAATGCTGACACCGTGGCTGCCTAATGGTAGCTTCGATCCATATGTCCAACATTCATTATTAAACCATCTGCACAATACATATAAAGGGAAGAAGTTGGCAAACCACGTGGAGGTGTTTAACTTATGGAGGATGTTCCAGGGGTCTCGACCAGGACCAAATGGAATGTTCACTATGGGGGAAATACCGGAAGACAAAGAGGTTCAGGAGGAAGGAGAGGATGGGAAACAGGGGAGTGAGGACCAAAAGAACACGGGAAACAGAGGAGAGGGAGGAGAAAAGAATAATAAAACAGATGAAATAAAACAGGAACCGAGCAGCGATATACCCCTAGCAAAGGGAGTGAAAACAGAGGGAAGGGGGTTGTACCCTTTAAGAGAATTAGGAGAAATAGAAAGAGGACAGTTAAGGGCGGCTGAGGGATACTCGAACCCGGCATACAGCCCTCCACCATATGTAGCTCATAGGAAGGTGCCAGCAGGGGAGGGGTGGACCGGAGTAGACCAGACTGTGGAAATAGGAAATGATGAGTGGGTAGCTGCACAGATATTATTAAAATTACGAGGTTCATTAACAGGAGAAGAGAAGGAGGTAGTAAAGAAAACAGACGAGGATAATGCCAGGGAGAGTGAAATGAGGGGGGAAGAGCTGTTACGACAAAAGGAAGAGATTTTGGAGGAACGACTAGCAAAATTAAGGGATGAGCAGAATGAATTGATCAAGCAGCTCGAGAGGGAAGAGAGAGAGAAAGCGAGGAAAAGGAAAGAAGGTAAGAACGAATTGGAAAAAATAAGGGAACGAACTGAGGAGCAAAGGAGAGAAGCTGAAAGGGTAAAAGCAGCAGCAGAAAGGGTATCAAGAGTAGTGCTGCGAGAAAAGAAAAGGGAAGAAGAAGAAAAAGAAAAAGAAATGGCAATGTGGAAGAGGAGGCTACTATCAGAAACAACTAAGAAATATGAAGAAGGGAGGGTGTTAGAGAGTATAGTAGAAAGAGAAAGGGTGAAATGGGAAAGAAAGAAAGAGGATGAAAGAATATTGGAACAGATCAGAAGTGAAGTGATGGAGGAATTAAAAAGGAAAAGGGAGGAAAATAGTAGGGAGATGGAGGAGAGAAATGAAGGAGAAAGAGAAGATAGGAGAAGGGAGAGTAGAGCATGGGGGGATGTATGTAGAAACACAGAAGTAGCAACAACATCAGCACAAAGGGGAGCGGTTGATGAAGGAGGAAAAGGAGAACTGGACCTAATAGACTTACAAACAGTAATGATCAAGGGGAAAAAGACCGAGTGGGGGGTGCCGTTTACGACTAGCTTTTGTAGTGAGGAAGAAGAAGGAGTGGAAAAGGAAGGAAGAAACAGTGAAAGGGAAAGCTTAGATAAACTATACATCACCCGGACCAACACAGACTCACCATGGATCAGTAGGAGAAAGGAAGAGCTGGGGAGAAGTGAGGAGGGAGAGCAAGGAATAGCGGAAAGACAGGCACATGAGGCCGCACCATCCCCATCGCACCCTACATGTTCAACCACCTCACGCCTGTTACGCAAAATAAAACTCGCGCCCTCCACAGACGAACTGACACCCTATGCATGTCGGCTTAGAGACCTCCCTAGTCGCAGGCAGGAAAGACGAATACACATGCCCACATTAAATACAGGAAATGATGGAAGAAGGGGAAAAGATGGAGAGGAAAGAGTTACGAGCAGGGGAAATATGGACGAAGTTGAAGATGTAGAAGAAAGAGAAGAGGAGGAAGGGTGTGAGGACTCGATATTATGGAACACAAAGGGTGAAACAAGACATAACTTAATGCCACTTTTGGAGAGAGGAGGGGTTAGACCACAGTATGTCCCTTGGAAGCATACCGATAAAGAAAATATAAAATGCAGGCTCCCATCATTAAGTGGAGGTGCGGGTAAATGGATATATGAAATGGAAAAACACACCGCAGGACAGAAACTGGCAGTAGGAGATGTAAAGGGCCTTTTAATATCAATATTAGGGGATAGAGCGGATGACATTTGGAAGAGAGTGGGATTCCATGGGGTAACAATAACAAACACATCGCATGATGGGGCACCATTCGCAAACTGCAGACATGCACTATGGCAGGCACTGAGGGTACAGTACCCAGACACATCAGACATAGGAGCAATTACCTCCCGCAAGATGCGTGAGAACGAAGATCCTGTTGATCATATCCAGGAAATCCAAGAGAAATGGTGCATGGAAACTAGAGAACAATGGGATAAAACACCAGCAATATTTTACCATATACTGGTACAAGGGCTCCCAGAAGGAGTTCAGAAACAACTAAAGAAAGTAGTGGGAATGGAAGCAAAACCATGGCCAGAAATACAACTGACTATAGTGCATCATTGCAGGACATGGCAAGGAAAAATGAAACAAAAGGAAGAGGACAGGAAAACGGAAGAGGCTAAACTAGTACAGAAAAAGCTTACTAAATATACAATGGAAGGGGCACTAATAACTACACCTACAACAATGACCCAAAGCCCCACACAAGTAGTGGCTGCACAAGATTCCTCCCAAATGCCACCTTCACCGGCTATAACACAACAAGCGCCGCCAATCCAACCATACACGACCAACATGGGGGGAGGACATACAATGGCAGGAGCCGGGTATTATAATTATAACAGGGGGAGAGGAGGAATTATGAAAGGGAGAGGATACGGATATAGCACCCAACAGCAGGTGGGAGGACTTAGAAATTCCTACCCCACAGGGCAACCAGTATACCAGGACAACACAGGGAGCTTTCCATGGCAGAGTAGGGAACCACTGGTGTGTTGGAGCTGTGGACTATTAGGGCACATGTCACGCAAGTGTAGAGTTAGACCAGGAACACCATCATGGAGTGATCAGGGACAACCAAGGCCCTCACAGGAACAGCAGGGCCTACCACAACAGCAGACGTTGCAACAGGGAAATGAACAACAACAACAATTAACACAACAACAGCCACAAACATATTCACTGCCACAACAACAGGTAGCGATGACACAACAACCCCAAGCACCACAAACACAACTGGGTAGGGTGACGGTTTTGGGACACAACCCTTATACCGGAAATGGCCAGTCGTTGTACCCTCAATAGGACAGCCCACAGACGGCCTTGGTGTGTCCCATCCTGTCAGTAACACCTAATAGTGCGGAGGAACCACGCATAGAGGTAACGATAGGTGACAAAAAATTATCATTCCTTGTTGACACCGGGGCGACCCGGTCCTGCATAAGGGAAGGTAAATTCAAGATGTCAGGCGAAGCCATGAACACCCAAGGATTCTCTGGGGCTAGAGGGTTGGTTCCCTTTACTGATAACATTCCCTTATCTATTGGAGATTATGATCTGTCAGTTCCACTTCTATATTATAGTGCCTCACCAGTAAATATACTGGGGAGAGACACAATGAACAGGTTGAATATGACGATCTCCTTTACTGAGGACGGCACAATGTGCTCTACTCCAGGGATTAACATGCTCACAGCACGACAGATTATGCAAGCATACTGCGGACAGACAGCGATTAGGGCGGAGTCAGTAGATGGCGAACTATTTCAGTATGGAACAGATATGGCAATTGCATGGATGCCAGGGATAGAAGGGAAAATATGGAGGAGGTCAGCAGCCTATCTGTTCAGACCAGAAACACCTGTTAATGAACCAGAAGGAAAGGTGGTTCTAATGGACATTGAGAGCATTATTGCAACAGCTGATTACATTGCTGTACATGCCCAAGACAGAGAAGGAAGAGCATGGAGGGCCGTGATAGCATTAGCAGAAGGATGTAGGCTCACCCAGGTGTCAGATGAGGAGCTGTTCTCAGATGAAAAGGAGGAAGGTGAAATGGTGTTTATGATGAGTGTGGAAATATGGCTAAGAGTGGCTTACAAACAAGTAGCACAGAAAATTGCAATGGCACTTGAGGCACCCGCATGCACCCCAGTCCCCTTCTTTAAGGAGGATATGTCAAAGGTACCCAAATCATTGTGGACTACTGGCCCCTATGACGTGGGGTGCATAAAAAGTATAGGGGGAGTAAGAATAAAATTGAAAAAAGGTGCAATACTCCCCAGAGTAAAACAGTACCCACTATCAAAAGAGGCAGATGAGGGCATATATGAAACCATAACGGCCCTTATGAATAATGGTATATTGGTCCCCTCAGAATCACCATGTAACACGGCTGTGTACCCAGTGCGCAAGGCTAAAGGGGGGTCTTGGCGCTTCATACAGGATCTCAGGCCCTTGAACAACATAGTAGAAGCGGAATATCCCGTAGCAGCAAACCCGGCCACAATATTGTGTGGCATTCCAGCAGAAGCATCACGATTTACAGTGATCGACCTTAAAAATGCTTTTTTCTCAATACCACTACACCCAGACTCACAAGATCTGACGAGCTTCACTTACAGAAACACAAAATGGAAGCACACCAGATTGCCACAAGGGTATTGCGAATCACCCTCAATTTTCAATAGAGTCATACAGATGGATTTGGGTAACATTGAAGTGGAAAGCACAGTGTTGCAGAATGTGGATGACATAATAATTTGCAGTACAAACGAAAGAACATGCAGAGAGGACTCCTTAAAGATGTTGACAATATTGGCTGAAAAAGGTTACAAGGTAGACATGGAAAAGATACAGTACTGTCAAGAACAGATACTTTACATTGGTCAACTTATATCCCAACATGGAAGAAAGATTGCACCACAAAGAGCACAGGCCATTTCAAACACTCCCATTCCACAAACTGTGAGGGAACTGCAGCAGTTCCTGGGGCTGTGCAACTACTGTAGAGCATGGGTATTTGATTACAGCTCGTACATAGGACCCCTGCTTGAGGCATTAAGGGAAGCTAATAAAGGGGAGAAAAAGCTGGGGTGGACGATGGAATTGAAAGAGGCTTTTGATGAATTGAAAGATGCGATATCAACTTCTCCGGTACTGGCATCCCCAGACTATGAGCGACAATTTTTTATATTCTCACATTGCGATTCAGCAGTAATGAAAGCAGTATTGGCTCAAAAAACAAGCATGGGCTACAAACCAGTAGCATTTTACAGCGGCCACTTAGATCCTGTGATGTTAGGCCACTTCCCTTGCGAACAAGGTCTCGCCGCAGCTGCTTTTGCGGTGGAAAAAGCATCAGCAATCACCATGGGGTGCCCAACTACACTATTTGTGGAACATGCACTATTTGCGATATTGAATAAACCTAAATCCACCCTAACCACGGAAAGATCATTTTATCCAGAGCTGAACTATCAATTGTTAGATGTAGCACGGTCAACCCTGCAAGGTTCCTAGCAGAAGTAATTGAGGAGGGAGATTATGCCCATGACTGTACGCAAATAACTGAAATGTACTCATGTACTAGAAAGGTTGAAGAAAACGCACTAGAGGGAGGTGAGCTCTTGTTTATTGATGGGTCATCAACTATCGATCAAAGGGATGGTGTGAGGAGGACTGGGGCTGCAGTGGTAAAAATGATGGAGGTACCGGTGTGTGTGGCCATGAAATGTGTACAATTACCACAGCATTACTCCGCTCAAGCAGCGGAATTAGTTGCACTGATCTTGGCGTTGAAGGAAAGCTTTGACAAACGGGTGACCATATACTCCGACAGCGCATATGTTACATCTACTGTCCACTCAGGGCTGTCGAAATGGAGAAGAAGAGGGTTTAGGAGAGCTGATGGCACTCCCGTGCAACATGCCCTCTTATTGGCTGAACTAATTGAAGTAATAAATGACCCCCAAGAATTAGCTTTAGTAAAATGCACCGCACACACCAATGGTGAGGACCACGTCTCGAAGGGGAATGCAGCAGCAGACGCACATGCGAAGTATGCTGCATACTTTGGTGAGATATGGAACCCCCCAGAGTCACAGAGAGGGAGAGGGAGGGGAATGGCTAAGGAGATGTTGATAAGAGAAGGGTACAACCATCTCCCAGCCACACAGATTATGGAGCTACAAGCGGCTGCACCAATGGCCGAAAAAGAAATATGGGTAAAAAGAGGATGTACAATGTCACCGACCGACGCACTATGGCGCCAGGGTGGCACTGGAAAGGTTGTAATACCATTGGCACTTTTGAACACCGCCCTGAGCCAACTACATCATCCAGCCCACACAGGCAAGGAAGTAATTGCAGCACGAATTAGGGAAGACTGGTTCTGCCCCGAGTTAAATTCTCATGTGTCAAATTTTATCAGTAATTGTCTCACATGCCAACAGTTTACGGCCGGCCATACTCTAAAGGTGATAAGAGGTACTGTACCCCGGCCAGAGGGACCTTTCCGGCATCTCCATATTGACTATGTTGATATGATCAACATATGTCAAGGAAATAGGTATATGATTGTAGTAGTATGCCCATTCTCTAGGTGGGTTGAGGCAGGGCCCTGTTCACACCCAGATGCATTTAGAGCAGCTAAATTCCTAGTGAGGGAGGTCTTCCCCAGGTGGGGAGTGTGCGAGGTGTTAAGGTCAGACAATGGCCCACATTTCGCAAACGAAATGTTCCAGCACAACACATCCTTGCTGAACATCAAGCATAAATTTGCATGTGCATACCACCCACAGGCCAACGGTAAATGTGAACGCCTGAATGGCCTATTAAAGGAGGCAATTGCAAAGATACAGCAAACAACAAAGAAGAGTTGGTTATATTGCCTTCCATTAGCCCTATTTGAGCTAAGGAATAGACCAGGGTCTGACCACCACCTCACCCCTCACGAGGTGGTTACCGGACGTCAAATGCGCCTTCCCCTAACGCCAACGTCAAGAGCATTTACCGACCACGAAAGCACAGCGAGTGTTCTTGGTGATGAAATGTACCAATATGTGTCTTCTTTGATTACTAGTGTAGTGTTTGTGTCTCAACAGCTTGAGCGCACACGGGGCGGGTCTAACAGCAATCAACAAGAAGACGCGGATAAAGAACTGGAAAAGGAAGGACTGTGTAAAATTGCTAAAGGTGACCACGTACTACTTCGCAATTTCAACAGGAAGTGGAATAGTCCACGATTCACTGGCCCCCATCTGGTAGAGGAGGTATCAACGAGAGCAGTAAAGCTACAGGACAAACGTGCCTGGAACCACCTACACGATGTAAAGATCTACAAACCACAGACCAGCCCCAGCGCTACCGACAGGTCCATTGGGAGAACAGCAACAACATCACCAACGGAGGAAGAACGTTCTACCACACCCAACGGCCCAAGTGTTCCCATACCCTGTCACTCCCCAGACTCCCCAGAGACAATAACTGAAGAAGAAAGGGGTGATCCCCATACTGCCCACCCCATGGTCACACGCTCAAAGAGTAAAGATACTTCCGCCAGTTGAGCCCAAACCTCCTGCCCACCACCCACTGACCCTACCCCCATTGCAGTAATACCTGAATTGAAGGATATTGTCTCGCACACGTACACATGTAAACACGTGAATGCTCTCTTTTCTTTTCTCTCGCACATGCAGGAACTGCGTATTATTGTACTGCTAAGAAAATAGATAACTAACAAATTCACTGCCCAGGAGTAGATGGTACCCTCAGACGATAACTACCCAGAAGAATTGTCACACCAATTTGTATATGAAATAAAAAGGCCAACGTACCTGAAAAGGAAAAGGGTACGTGTCTACTACACAGCATTCCTCTTGGCCATAGAATACTCAATGCCCCACCTCCACCCATACTTGCCTGCCCTAAGAGATAGATCGCTTAGATTAGCGTGGGAACAGCTCTTCGCCTGGGCACTGAATGACTATTTGATAGGGAGAGCTTAAAAAAAAACAACAACTAACATTTAATAACCAGCATATTGAGAATTTTCAGGCGGGCAACTCTAACGTCGCAAGAATACGCTGCCGGACTGCAGCAAGGTAAGAGCAAAATGCCGGTGAAATTAGCATGTGTAATAAAAATAATAGGGATTTTCATGATCACCGGGTTCTTAGCTGCCTCTGTATGGCAGTACAGCTGTGCTATCAATATTATTGCTGTACCCAAACCTAATCCACCCCCATCCCCAGCTGCAACAGGTGTTACGTCAGGTGATACTAGTAAAATTGCGCACAAACAAAATAGAGTTCAACGCAGCACATACTCAGATAATAAAGGTATTGACAATTATATACAAGATTCAGCACACGTCTCAAACAACATATGGTACCAACACATGACCCGCATTGGTAAGCAGACAACAGAAGACAGCTGCTACGTTTGCTCATTAATACCATACGCCATGAGCGCTTCTCGAACATTTGTTGCCACAGAAATAGATGAAAAGACAGCACGATGCATAATATACTTGGCACTGTTCCAAACGAAAGGAAGATTTCAAGGGACAGTGGTGCATATGGTGTGGAAAACACGAGACTCATACCCATACGAAAACAACTTCCTCAAGACTTATTTGAGTTACCACAAGAGCAGTTTACATGCTGAAGCATTCAGATACATAACAAGTGGTCCTGCAAAAGGGGAAACAAAGAAAGTAACACTGCAGTATTTACCATGTGATTGGTACGCCACTGAAGTTCCTGGTAAACCAGGATGCTGGGAGAGGCCACTGGTGACGATAACGGGGAAGGTGTTCTTGGACAACAAATGGGAGATAGGAGTGATTGGCAGCAACATGGTAACAAAAGAAACTATTTCAACTATCGATGCACACAACCACAGATGTTGGACGACTTGGATCAAGTACGTGCCCATGCTCACGTGGATAGAGACGGATGAAGACCCAATAACAATACTGCCTCTGACTGCGCCTAAGGTATGCTACCAACATAAAGGAGAGGTGGACGTAGGATACAACACCAACTGTGCAAGCGTGATGGAGTTACCTGAGGGGGGAGCAGGAACAGCAGTAATAATGGACCATTACTGGGCCTGTGGAGAAAAGGCATACCACACACTGCCCCCTCTGTGGAATGCTGTATGCACGATGGTGCACGTCAATGTACCATCACTAGTGGTACCCCAGAAGCATGTGAATGTGGCGAACTTTCCCAAAATGGATGAAGGGGACAAGAGAAAGAAGAGATCTGCACCACCTCAGGAGGAGCCAGGAAACAGGACCAACGGCAATAATACTGTCCTAAATAGAAGGAAAAGACAAGGAGAACCTCTGACAGGAAATTACCTATGGGGAAGGTCGGAAACAGCACTCACTTCAATTCCGCCAGAACACAGACTATTCAGCAGAGCAGCAATGTTCTTCTCCTCAATAATCCATCCGGGACTGCAGGCTTACGCAAACGCAAAATGGCTCCAGATAACTAGATGGGAACTAATGATGACTATCAATTCTACAGTAAATGGATTTAACGCAATAAAAGAGGACCTGCGAGCTATAAGGATGGTAGCACTTCAGAACAGATATGTATTGGACCTCCTCACAGCCATGGAAGGAGGAGTCTGCGCAAAGATAGGACAATCATGCTGCACGTTCATTCCTGCCAACGATGCTGACAACGGTACACTGACAGAAGCGGTTTCGCAATTGGCCCAGATGCACTCCAAAATGATGGATGAAAGTAAAGGCGTGAAAAAGGATGAGAGCTGGTTTTCGCTATTATGGTCATGGATGCCATCTTGGCTGTCAGATGGACTGAAAATTATAGTTGGTTGTACTATTTTGGCTGGAGCTACACTGATCATAATAAGATTTTGGAAGGCCCGGAAGGCACGCACCACTGACGAGTTGCTTGAAATGGTCAGTATGCACCCATTGATGCCAGCAGATGACGGCCAGCACACAGGCATAATAATAATACAAGAGAGAGAGAAATTGCGCAACCAGATCATCACCAACCACCTGGACCCACCATCGGTGAAGATCGAGAACCCAAGAAATCCCAGGAGTTACATAGTGAAATGGGTATACTGTACTCCTGGAGGAACATGTGAATATATGTATTGGTCATTTGAAGATCATGTTAACCACTATGGACATTTAGGAGGAATAACTAAGATATGGAGAGTAAGAGCAGATAACGAAAAGGATCAGAGGGGGGACTGAAGTGGGAGAATGGAAAAACAGGCTCCCGTCCTTCCCCTCTCGCGCCTGGCCTAAAGGATCACGGCCCAGACACCCGCCACGAGAAGAGTTTGCCCATCTACCAGACGACCAAATACCCTGGTACAGGAACATACGGATGTGTCCATCTGCCTGCCCAGCAGCCCGCCCTGCCCATGCCGATACCTGCGGCACGGATCAACTAGACTAAAACCTACACGTCGTTAGAGATGCCATGACGACTTAGCCAACGGTCAGCACACCTGTGCCAATATACACACTGGACACTCCCGCACCAATCTACACGAAGAATATACCCAGTGCTATGACGTAGGCGACAGACATACTCACGGACGTGCATCTTTATTATTTTCCACAAAGGCTCTCAAAATGCAGAAACGCAAGACGCATCATGAACTCATCTAAAGAGCTTGCTTACGCTTCTCCTAAACCCAGGTGCCATAATGAGAAATATAACGAAGACACGATACTGGTCATAAGACAATATGATATTATAACCTAAAGCGCCTGTGCACCAAACGGTTCCACCTATACACCAGGCCTAAGTAGGCCGCAAGCAAGAGCTCCCATGGACGTTAAAAGAACAAAAGTCAGGTTGCTGATCCTGCAGAATGAGCCTGGCGAAAGCAGACAGCCAAGGTCGTAATGTTGCAAACCCACATTCCAAAAGCAGACCATCAAGGGCACGATGTTGCAACCTCGCACGCCGCGCACCAATGTTAAAAGTCGCACCTGCAAATGAAACCAGGCACACAGTGGAAAAACAATATTAATTGTGTAGAATTCTGCCTCAAACACGGTCCCACCTCACGTGACCAAGCCGAACCTGACAGGATGCCAAGCCCAGGAGAAAGAAGGCGTCTGGATCCCTCGTTACAAGACACAGGCAGATACACTTAAAAGGGTCAATGGACATCTGCGACAGTGGGAGTAGTCGGCTTTCCAGCTCATGAATAAGTCCTCACATTGTCTGCACGTACTCATAGTGAAACATTGTTGCAAATGACAGGTACACCGAGAGCTGGGAACAGCGATGGTCCCAGGCTGGGAAGCTCGCGGGCGCACCAATCAGAACATGGGGCTCTTATCACTGACGCCATTAACATTAACCAATCATCAGGAGTCTTCATGTAACAATTCTCATGTATCTAATTGTAGGGACAACCCAGATATATCACCTGACTAACCCTTGTCCACTAATATTGTTCTCTATACGTATGCTATACTAACCCTACCACTCGAGCAACCAATTAAGAGTGGCGATAGATTTTTTGCTAACTTTCTAAGGTGACGCAAGTAGCGCGTCATACTAAGGTAAAAAGGGCCTGTGAGCCCCACGATTGTGTGTGTGTCAGGACGGACGCGTACGATCCTTGACCCATCCCTGCCGTTTTTGTATAATAAACAGCAGAGTCACCTTGCTTCTTGTGTGTGTCTCATACTCTATCTCTTCTGGGATATACGGGAGGAGTTGGGGCCTCCCTGCCCGGAGGTCTGCGGACGGCCCGGCCGACCCCGGCAGAATTTTCCCCCCGACACAATGTTTGAAATTGCCCTACCTGTATCCTTTCTCTTTCATCTGTACAATTGTCTTTACTTAAAAACCACCTTTGCATTTACATAGGTTTCTTTGGCCTTTCTTGTCTAAAATGATGTTGATGATGTTGCATTTGATTAGTTGATTATTCAACTACTATCATAAGTAAAGTTTAATTAAAAAAAACAACGTGCAAGTCCATTTGCCCTGTGGAAACCCGTCATTGGTAACAAAGGCTAATTATGTTGCAATGTTCCAAATGTTGATTTTTTAAATATGTAATGAATAATAAAAAATAAGGACTCTGGTCAATCGTAACCAAGTTAATAATTGTGTATGAACTAATTTTAATGTGACAGGCCCAATTGTGTCTACACAGCCCCCAGAAATGAATAATTTTGTTTCACATCGCACAGAATGCTAATGTGTGGATGCTGCGGCTAATCACTCACATTACAATAACTGGGCGAAGAGCAGGTACTATCGACTTGTCCCTTACATTTAGATGAGCATCACAAATTCAGGAAACCTCACTCAACAAAGGCGAATCTATGTAATGGGAGAGAAGTGTGAGCTAGATTCTGGTCTAGGACCGAATATTTCATCTTGTGCATGGATTTACATCTAGTTAACAAATGGGGTTGCAATTATAGACTACACAAACAAGCAGGCTTTTAATGTGTGCTCGTTGGCATTTCGACTTTGTGTATTATTGAAAATGTTTTCCAATGTGCTTCTGCCGAATGTAAATATAATTAATATAATTATATAGAAATTAGCGTTTATTTGTCAGGCTTTATGCACGTGAAGGGACGAGAGTAATTAATTGCAGAACACACTAGTTGGTACCTTATCTCACATTCCTACATTCCGGGTGGGAATGGTAACAAGCATTCTGCTGCTGTGTGCTTGATTACAAGTACATCCATTCTTGCTATAATGAAGGATTTGGGTATTATGTCGCATTTCTACTGCATGCTTTCTGACCCCATGATTCCTCCCAATTCGGAAGAAGTTTATTTTCCTCAGGCAGGTGTTATGATTCCCATACAGCAGGTTCGACTGTTCACTCATGTTTTAAATTTTTATTTTCAGTTTACTTTTCTCTCGTTAATGTTAGTATTCTTAGTTAGTTTTAGGCTCCGGTTTTACCTGGCCCGTGGCAGTTGACTGGTCGCCCTTTTTGCATTCATTTTTATTGGTTTGGATTTCCGTTGATCATGTATTTATTTTAATTGCTTGTTTCCGTGTAAGCCGTTTTCACTGTGCGAGGGCGCCTGGCCTTGCTTGGCGCTCTGGGCCTCGTACCAGGCAAACGCATTACTTCTTTTCTTTCCCGCATGCACTCCTTACTCAGTCTTTCCTCTCTGCCCTTTGGCAGAGGGAAGCGGAATGGCTCTGGCGATACTATGGGCCTAATTCACAGAAGGGTTTTATAATGGCAAAACCCCATTGTAAAACACTCTGTGAATTACGCCCTATGTGTTTTACTAGACATATTGAGGGCCGGAAGCGCAGTGGACGGGCCCAGCGAGCACATATCTCAAGCACTGAAGTTGCACCAAAGTTAAGCCTGTCTGTGCTCGTCCATGCGCAGAACGGGACCTGGATGGCTATCTCTCCTACATTATCAAATTATTTGGATCTCGAGACTTTTTATTGCAGCTGTTGCCTCCTGCTACCTCTTTCCCCAGTACCTTGGTATGGCATAGATAGGTAAGCCCTCCCATTCCCACACTGCATAGTGATTCTTATAAATGTTCTCTGGTTGCCCATTCCCAAGTTTTGTCATGATATGCTTACCGATTATCAACCTGATTTAATGTGCATAACAAAAACCTGGATTAGGGACACCTCTGGCCCTGAGGCGGTCCAAATGCTGCCAGATCATGTTGATATTATCCGCTTAGATCGGCTTTCTTCTCGCACTGGTGAAGGGATTGCACTAATCTATAAATCTCTATTTACATTTGTTTCACTTCCCTATACACATTCCATTAAAATGGAAGCTCTTGTAGTGCGCTGGACTCTTTCAACCTCTATGGCAGTGCATATTTTGATTGTTTGCTGCCCTCCTCGCCCTGATTTTGTGATTTGTTTATAGAATTGGTAGTGGAATTTCAAATTAGATCAGATAAACTAATAGTTATTAGCGATTTTAATCTTACATTTTATTCTCTATGATCTGGCCACTACTCAGTACTTTGAGTCTTGGAATGATTTTTGTCTCATACTGCTTGTTCATAAACCCACTCACTGTATGGTTAATACGTTGGTTCTTATTTTCTCTTCCCAGTCATTCACTACTGTTTTTCCTGTCCTTCAGGTTTTTTGGTCAGACCACATGGTTGTTCCCTTCCCTTTTCAGTTTCCGCCTACCTGTTAAAACCTGATTCTTCTAACACTTTGAGGCGTAATTGGCATTCTGTTGAGATGGCAGATATTATTTCTTCTGTTACTGATGAGTGTGGGGATGGTTGGCTGGTTGATCTTCTGATTTTGACACAGGATTTTACTGTGTCTGCAACCCGTCTTGCCCCACTCCCCACCCCCACAATCTTACAAAACTCGTAGGCACCCCTCAGAACCCTGTTTGAATGATCATTTGAAATCTCTTCACCTGAAGCGTAGACAAGCTGAACGCAAATGATATTCATCTTATTGCCCCATGGGTACACTTACCCTTCAGCAGTGCACTAAATTATACCATAGTACTATTCTTGTAGCCAAGCGTACCTTCTATACAGGTAAAGTAGGTACTTTCTTCCTTGGTTTTCTTGTTCTCCTCAACTGATAGGTCTTTTGCCGTTGTGGTCCCTTCCCAGGGTTTATGTGACTCTCTTTTTTGTTGTTTGCTAAGAAAATAGAGGATATTCATTTGGAAATTGTCAACTCTAACATTAGCTCAGTTAATTATCTTCCTGAGGCATCCACCCCCATTTCTGCTGACTCTTTGTCTTCCTTCCCTTTTTTCACTTCTGAAAATATTGTGGCTGCTACTGCTAAACTTAAATCAGCCCCCCCCTTGAATCCATTCCCTTAAGGGTTTTTAAACAAATCATGCCTGGTATTGCTTCTTTGGTCACCGAGGTTATTAATTCTTTTTGTAGTACTGGCCATATTCCATCTGAGTTTGAGCAGGATCTGGTTGTTCCACTCTTGAAGAAGTCTTTTCTAGACCCCACCATTCTTGCTAATTTCCATCCAATCTCAGTTCTCCCTTTTCTCATGAAGCTCCTTGAATCTCTGATTTCTCCTTTGTTGAGTGATTTTTTGGAAGATTGTGACTTAGTAAGCACCCCGACCTCGGCCTCCCCAGTACACACACTCTCCTCACCTGAGCTGCTGGAAGTGTCAAGGTCTTGCAGGTGCCGTCTCACTAGGTAATCCTTCTGTTTTTTGGGAAGATGGTGCTTGTCACGGAGGGAAGCCACAGTGACCGCTGTAAAAACAACTGTCCCGCGACTCCCTTCCGGAACCAAGCCAGAAATCAGGGAAAAAACCCCAAGGGGAAAAAAACCCTGCAGTAGAGCAGTGACGCTCTTCAATCCAGATGTCGGTGTGGACCGTTGGCAATGTTCGAATCCGAGGCAGAGTATGGTATCTTAAGAGAGGGATGGTCCAGATGCCAGGAGTGTAGTAGTACGGGAAGCTGTGACCAAAGTGACCAGAATGCGGCAGAGAGGAAGGCTAGACCTGGGATTGGGACCGCTGGAAGAGGAAGAGTCTCAGGGAAGCAGAGCGGCCAGGTAAGGAGAGGAAAGGAGAGAAAGAAAACTAGCGGCAGGAGCCGTGGAGGAGAAAGAGAGAGAGACCGGCAGAGCCCGGCTCCGCATAGCGGGGAGAAGAAAGGTGCCGACTGTGAGGATCCGGAGAGAACAGGAGGGAAGCAGAGGCACCGAACAGCAAAGGTAGATTTCTGTAAGAAAGCCGAAGCCAGAGGACAGAAACAACACAGCGTGTTAACCCGGAAGCAGGAAAACATCCAGAGGAGGGTTGCAACACAGCGTCGTGCCGGAAGGCGGGGCCTTAAATACGACCAGCCGCGTTGCATCACTGGAGACGCGGAAACAAAGAGGGGACTAAACTCTACCTCGGCGTCTCCAGCTCCAACGCGGTAGAAACTGCCAATTTCGGCTACGGCCGGCCTGGCGGATGACAAAGATTCTTGTTTTTCTTATTCTTTTCAGTTGGGCTTCCGTCCTGGACGTGCATTGAGACCATACTTGTTTCAGCCTTGGATGACTTGGCCCTGATGCTTAACAAGGTTGGAGTAGGCACTCTGATCCTTTTAGATTTCTCAGCTGCTTTTGATTAGGTCGACCACTCCATGCTGCGGTCTCGTCTCTCTTCAGCTAGCCTCTCGGGCACTGTCCTGGTTTACTTCCTTTTTTGTATTGGATAGAAGTCAAATTCATTCTCTTTCATCGCTTTGTTCTTGTTAGACCTCCCTTTCTGGTGGGATTACCCAGAGTTCCGCATTGTCCTCTATTTTATTCAACATATACATCCAGCCCTTAGTCGGCATCATCCACTCCCATGGCCTCAGTTGCTACTCCTAATTGCCAAATTATTTTACAGCTTAATTTGTCTCATCCTAAAACCTTGTCTCAGTTTAGGGGTTGCCTGGAGGCTGTGGGTGAGTGGATATCATAATTGGCTGAATTTGAGTGGGGACAAGATGGAGGTCCTGGTTGTTGGTCCCCCTTCTGTTGTTTCTCTCTAGACTTTGCTCTTCTGGCCCTCTACTCTAGGTCCTCTTCCTTCTTCTGTTTCTGTGGTTAAGGATCTAGGTGTTAATATCTCTTCTTCTTTATCTATGGTGGCTCAAGTCAGTGCTACATGTCAATTAGGAAAATTCCACCTTAAGATCATTTGAAAGGTGTTACCATTCCTCCCTTTTCACTTCATGTTCCAGTTGTGGCTTCTCTGGTACTGAGTCACATAGACTATTGCAATTCTTTGTATTTAGCCCACCCTCAGTATCTGGTTTGTCGTCTTCAGCTCCTGCTAAATGTAGGGGCCATAATTGCCACTGCTACTCACTACAGAGTTCATATTTCACAGGCTCTGCACCACCTGCACTGGCTCTCTGCTGGTAAGTGGATTGAATGTAAAGCTCTATGCATAGTCCACCACACCTTCTATGGTCTAGGGGCAGAATGTTTGCAAGTTAAGTTGTGTCTGTACATTCCGCGATGCTCTCTTCGATCACATGTCGGTTGTCTAATACAGGTAGCCTGGTACCGGCAGTCCAGAACCAGGGGCCGTGCCTTCTCGGGTCAGCTGCGAAACTGTGTAATGCTCTGCCAGTATCTTCAAGGGCTACTAAGAATCATCTGTCATTCAGATTGCTTTTGAAAACATACTTATTTTAGTTATCTCAATCTTTTTTTTTTCTTTCTCTAGCACCAAGATGCTTTGGTGAACACACGCTTTACACATATTTTTACATAACATAACATATAAAACATTTGGGCAGAGATAAAACAAAGCTTCAATGAATATCAATTGTCCAGCTCATTAACTGAATCTGTAGTTGTGATGTACTGTAGCATATCAGCTAGTCAATAAGGAAAGTGGAAACAAGATACAAATGCCTTCATATTAAAATTGTATTTCTGTTCTCCCTCTTTGCACAGTTCACTGAAGAAGATAGGAATGCATTTGGACATTGGTATGTGCTGTGCAAGGCAGGTGGATATCATATGTTAAGTCATTATGAGTTTTTTTTTAAACAATTGCATATGATGAAGAATTTGGATATATAATTTCTGATGAATGGTTCAAAATCTATGTGCTAATGCATATGGAAATAATGATGAACATTATTATGGCACGCTATGGGGAGAGGTCTGTCAGTGGAATTGAGAGGTGCCATATGTACACAGAGCCTAAATCGGTGGTGCCAGAAGTTTGAAATGTGCTGGCTACCTTTGCCAACTCCCTTGGGTTCAATATCAACAGGCACCTCTCCTTCAAACAGCACATAGCAAAGATGACACAAAATACTTGGTACCAACTTTCTCTCCTGTGGAAAATCAAGCCCTTCATCCCAGAAAACAATTTCAGATCTGCTGTCCAAACCTTGGGTCTCTCCCACCTGGATGGTAGCAATACCCTTTTGGAAGGCCATCTGGCAACTACCCTGGCGACCTGAGATATGCCCAGCATGCTGCAGCAGGACTCACTGAAGGCCTTGGCTTTCCTAACACATCAGCCGACCCTCATCAAACTGCAATATCTCCTGTTGCAAGCACGTATCATCTTCAAATCCTTATGCATCATCTATAAGGCTGTCACCTTGACGTCCCCAAGCTACCTCATTCAGAAACCCAGCATCTGCAGAGGCCTGCAATCCACTAAAAGTAAGGATATGCGCAGACTTGAACTCTGCCAGTGGAGGAAGGAAAGAAGCAGAAGGCATGCCTTATCTGTCTATGCCTCAAGACTCTAAAACCTCCTCCCCATCCACACCAGGCTCACCCCTCGTTGCTACATTTCAGGAAGGAGCTCATGGCCCTCATCTTCAAGGAATGGCTCATCTCTAACACTTAGGTTTGCACACTCCACTCACCACCCTACCTGAAACTGGCTACTTTGCTCACCACTGTTTTCTCCACTTGTTGATGGTTGCTCCCTTGCTGCCTAATTGTGAAAGTGTTCCATTGCTTCCCAAAGCTAGGTCCAATCTCAATAAATGCCCTAATAATAACAAGTAAGAGGTAAGGGGCCATGAGAGTGTGGGCTGGGCCACAGGGGAGGGATCAGGGTGCCCAGCCCCTCACCAATAATGAGGGACCTTGATGTGTAATAGCTAAGGATCTGAAATGCAGAAACACAAGATTCCTATCAATAAGTACCAATATGCTTTAATGTCATCTGTCATGAAATCCCAAAACATTTGTTATGTTCACTTTCTGGAACCCCTCCTTCAAACTATCTCACAAGCAAAACTAGCAACTGGATCTCGTCCAGGGTGGGCTGTTGCACTACAAAACGGTGAATGCCAGGTTTTTATTATCCCAAAGTTCTTGAACGTTTTAAGAAAGGCTGGTGATTGTTGATTGATAACTTCATATTACAATGAAGGGGCAGCGTCATGAGGACCAATGAGCATTTGATAATAATGGAGTTGAACCATCAGGTAATCACGAGAGTCTTATGAGAGTCAGAGGGCTGTACCAGATAGTACCTCCCATGCCCAACTCCATCATTGACATTAGCACTCATCACGCACATCAGTGGCGTTAGGAAATGAGATTTTTTTTTTAAAGTAGGATAGAGCATGAGAGTGAGATTCACAGTCAGAGTGCCAGAAATGGAGAAAGGAAGAGTTGCTTGGGGGAGTGGTACAGCCTCGGACTGGCCTAAAGGGCAATGCCCAAACCAAAAACGGAAAATGATAGTGTTGGCCGGTTTGCTTTGGTCAAAGTGGCCAGCCTTTTTGACCAATGTGGGGCAATTTTATTTATTTATTATTTATTTATTTCTACCGCGCCTTAACACGCAGGCATCAGGGTGCCACATGTACACGCAGAATCACATTATATAAACAAGTCACAGGACAACATGAATCTACAGATTTTCAGGCGGGCTTTGGCTTGCATTAAGGGAGTAATCTAAACAAGTGGGTCTTGAGTTTCTTTCGGAAGGTAATGCATGAGAGCTCCAGTCTTATTTGTGTTGGGAGGTTATTCCATAAGGTCGCAGCTTTGGTGTGAAAGACTTTGTCGAGTCCGTTGGTTTTCCTGAAACTGGTGGTTACTTCCCTATGTGGCTAGTAGTCGTTGCTGAATAAATATTCTTTAAATAATTGCACAATTTACATCACATTTTATCAAAAAAATCTCCCCGTTGGGTAGCATTGAAACAGTATGTCACAAAAGGAGTGAATTGCCATTTGCAACTGTGGGCCACCTTTTCATTAGTGCCGAATGTTATGCCCCAGTCCAACACCAGGTATACTGCATGGATCGGGAAGGGGCAGCTGAGCATAAAAGGGGAGAGCCCTTCCTTCCTTTTGGCTACTCAAAGTAGAGAAAAGAGCAGTGTCAGTAATGGCCTTAGGAGGAACGAAGATAGAGGGAAAGGCCAACAGTCTCCAAGATGGTGGGACACTGGCTCTTCCACATCTCTGCGGTTCGATACGACTTTATTGAACTTTACCTGTCAAAGTGAGTCCTTAATTCAGCATCCCCACACACAAAAGATCTGAAAATATGCAATATCGTCCAAATCCATAAGGGGCTACATTACATTCCTGTGCAGGCATACATCATTTCCATAAGCATGCATATCACCTACAAGGCAACAGAAACAAATGTTGCCACCTTTATGATTAAAGAACTAAAAGCGCAACACAACTCATGAAGCCACACCATTGCTAGATTAGACATCCGAAAAGCACCAAGAAATAAAATAAGAAAATCGCTTGCTTCAACTACACAGCTACACTTTGGAACAATAGCCTATTCTACCCGAGGGCAGCCCCAAACCCCTATGAAAGCTCTTCAAGGAACAGTTACTTGGCCCTCAAAAGCACTCTCGCATCATTCCATTCACTGTCCCTGCACTATATGCATCTGATTCCGATTCCTGTTGCCCTTTGTCTCTTTCTCCCTGCACTCTTTTACTTTACTGTACTGCCTGGCAGCCTTGAACAGTCCTTTGTTGCGAACTAGCTATATATGTGCTAGGTCTGTGCCGTATAAAAACCATACACACATACGTACAAAACGTTTACTTTGAGAAAAAGACAATGGAAATAATATCCCTTAAAGTTGTTGATGACAATATTGTATGCTTCTTTGTTTTTCTATTGATAAGAAAAGTGATCAGGGGGAGAACCTCTGAATGCCACAGAAAAGAAGCAGCAAAACATATCACTTTTGTAAGTGATTTCAATCCGGCACTTCACCTAAATCAATGCCTAGCATGTAATGCACAACTGAAATCCTTATTTATTTTGTGTCTAAAAGTTATTTTATTCTGAACGATGTACCACTCATCTCATGCCCCTCTCTTGGAACACCCCCAGTCACACTGAACCATGAATCAGGCTGGTTTGCAAAGTTAAAATATTTATTTATGTAGTTCCAATATAATCACACTATGTTTAATGGTTTTACAATAATCACCAATGGGGTGAGGTAACACTATGCAATCTCTTTAATCACAAGGAGTAATAGTGAGCAGAACAATTTAGCACAGAAATAATACTTTTGTGTGTTCACATCAAATAGCAGTATGGTTACTATTTCCCCCTGCCCACCCCTCAACCCCCCCCAACAAGCAATGTAAAGAGATAGGAGGAGAGAGAACAGGTTTCAGGAATGCAGCATTCAAACAAAATGTCAATCCTAATTTCCCCCCAGCAACACACGAGAGAAACAGAAGTGATTGGCAAACTGTCAACATGGTTTTAAAGTTATCTGAGAATGGAATTTGCAAAAACACTAAATATGGTTTAAATTGCTGAAATTGTTTAAATTCTAATGGGACCCGCTTTGGATAGTTGCAGACAAACACTAGCAATGATTTGACGCTAATAAGCAATGTGCAAACTTAAAATTGAGGTCGGGTGCAATCAAAAGCTGTTTTACATGTGTAATGTTTTGCCAAAATGAAAATTTGCGGCAAACTTTTCCATGTGCGGTAATGGAGATCACAGGAGAACTATATGGATTTGGAATTCGGTTTTGGTTCTATGGAAAGCTGTGGATGTTAGCTACAAGCAGAAGTTGCTTTTGTTTCTAGCATAAAAATGTGGAACGTTATGGGCGTTTTAGTGGAGGTTGTTTTTCTGAGATAGGCGGGAGAATGGAAAAACAGGGATGTGCTTTCAAAAGACAAACAGGATTTCTTTACACTAGGGGATGACTATGAAGAAACAAATACTAAACAGAAGCACAGCCACTGGACCAGGGCGCCACTGGATCCAGGCGACGGCCTGCCGAGGAACTTGCCTTCTTCAGATGAAATATATGAGCGCAAAGATATTTAACAATACTAGTACCAAAGGAGATAGTAGGAATAATATAGAGAGTTCAGGCAATTCAAAAATATATCTAATAATGCAGTTCTGAATATAAGAGAGGATGGGTTTAAGACAGGGATTACTATGGACAGTACATTTGCTAGTGAGACAGTCTTATCTATAGATACTCACTATCTGGGTTTCAAACGGAACCGTCAGGGATTCTGGTCAGGGACAGACTGCTGGGCACATCGGACTGGACTGGGTCTGCAATCAGCAAGGCACAGCATGGCACAGCATGGCACAGGATTGGGTGTAATCTGCCCTGGTTCTCTGGTCACAGCACAGCACAACAGGATTAGATCTTTTGTTCCCCGTAGGTTTGGTGGGATTCTTTCTGGTTCTGGAAACTCAAGGCCTAGTTGAAAATGGTTCAACTAATGGAATGGGCCTTTCTGCTTGCCAAGTTTCTGGAATCTGGAGCAAGGAATATGGATGGATCTGCTTCAGGGTGCTTCGCCAGGTTCAGGATAGCGGGTGAATCTGTGTGAATGGAGAAGAAAACAGGGTGTCACCATGATGATGTGGGTTTATGAGTCAAAGAATCCTTCCCTTGTCCCTTTGAACATAAAATCTACTTTTGGTACAATACATATTTACATGTGTGCAATCTTTGTAACAATAACATATAAAATCACATATTTTGTGCAGCAGATGCTCCTTCGAACCTCGTCGCTGTAGGATCATGTGTCTGCTTTTGACAGAATTCTGCCCTTTTTTGGCAGAACACAATATCTAGTTTATCCAAAAATGTGTACAAATGTGCGCATTGCATATGGGCATAAGAGTATGAAGTTTCGTACTTCTGGCACAAATACATTTTTTGTAAAACCCTCTTTTCAGCCATTGCCTTCTAGAACATGTAACACAGTTTTTCTGCCTCTTAAAATGTACAGTCAGAATTTAGATACACAAATATGTGATTTTTGTAATTTAAACCATTTTCAGTGGTAAGTTATATGTCTTTAACAAAATGTTTCTTTGCGAATGTCCAGCGCCAACTGGCTGTTTGTCTCCGCCTCCTCCTGGCTCTCTGCAGTTAGAAGCAATCTCCGTCCCCTTCCTTCTGCGAGAGGCCGTTTATGACTCTTCACACTCTGCATATCTTTTCATCCAGGGGAAGTCCATTGTCCCCTTCTGGCTCACCAGCAATTGGCACCTCCCCATTAGTTTCAGCTAGGGGTAAGTGTCCTCCTTCTGGGAAGAAGCTGTTGGACTGGCTTAATTGTTTTAGGCAGGCTTAAATTCAATGTAATTTTGTTACATTTTTCTTTGTTTAAAATAAACTTGCAATTTTCAAACAAGCAGCTAGAACACTTATTCCAGCTTCTAAACCATGGGATTGAAATAGTTACAGCCTAGGTTACTCTCAATAACAGGTCACTTAGATTTCAGACATTAGATTTCAGTTGCACAAGTTTAATTCTTCAGATGCAAGCTAATGGCAGCTGTAATTCATGTGGCCGGAGGTACTGCGCCCAGATTTTGACAGATTTCACAGGCAGGCCCATTTCTGCTGTGATTGTTTTGATGACAGATTCCGCTTTTCTGGACATTTTCTGTTTATAATGATTTCTTGAATGAAGTGACTTGTAACACCCAGCAAGAATATTGGATGTTTGATGGTGTTTTGGACTGGCATTCTGTAGTTTCAGCAACCAAAGAAAAGGAATTTAAAGCAGATGTCGGATTTCTTTCAGCAAAGCACTGCTTTTCATGCAGTCTCCATTTTTACTTGTTGGGCAGCCCAGTGACCTGTTTCAGCAGTGCGGTCTCCGTTCCACCACTGACAACATGCATGGTAGATTTGGCAGCCATCTTTTCATGTTGCACAGCGCGATTTCCAAAGGTTTTGGCATGCATAGGGGTTTTGCGGCCATTTTGATCATTCAGGCACCACCAGAAACAGTGATGCCGCAGGGCAGAGCATAAGTGGGTTAATACATCCCACACTTTACATTATGCCTAATTATCCCAGGGTAGGTAAAGCTACATGAAGTGATGACAATTTGTTATATCTTCAATTCAAAGATTTTCCACTTATGTGTAAAAAAAGGATGTCATAAAATCCAATTGTCCAACAAATGTAATCAATTAATAACGTGCTATATATCTTTTGTTCAGTTGAAACCGGTTATCTGACATCTGCTTAATTATTTCACATGTCCTCGTTCTAGGCTTTTCAATTTTAGGGCAAACATTAATGTAGTAACTGATAATAATCGCTGGACTCCTTAAGGTACCGTGAATTCTAGTCGGCCACCATGTTCAGCACTCTGGGCATACTTTGCAAATTTAAAAGCAATAAAGATTACCCCTGCTGCGCAGGGAGTACTAATTATATTAAAGACTAGTAGGCTACAATTATGCTTCAACTTCTTTGTTTACTACTCCTCAGCAGTTTCAACAAACTAATAACAAAACACTACAAAAATACCCAAATTGGCTTTTTCTTTTTGGAACTACAAACCCCATAGTCTCTGTAATCCATGTACATCTTTCTCAGCTATGACCACATCCTTTCCCTGAGCTCCTCCTCTCTTTTACGTGCTCTGAACTGGCACTCAAACACCCCCAAGTATGTCCTGCTAACAGAGCGAAGACCTCAATCACAGCAAACTGAGACGCCGATAACTCTTGGCCTCTCGTCCAACTCCGACGGCTAGCTTCTCTCCTCAATTATTCTTCTGCTCCTCCCCTAGGGAAATATAAAACAGCCATATCAGGGTGGCGTTCATGTGTTGCTATTATCATACAACATCATTATTTACAATACATGCTTGGGTGGGAAATTAATGCTCACCTCCTAGTATTTAATAGAACCAATACTCCCTTTGCAGTTAGCAGGGGTAATCTTTACTCTATGACAAGACTGGAGGCGAGCATTATGCTTGTTCAAAGTTTCCCCAACACTGTCACTGCTAAACTCTCTGTTGGCTTAAAGTAAACATTTTTAAAGGTACAATCACTAGCCCAATCTTCTGCGAACATGATCTCCCTCAGTGACACTCCTGCCGTAAAGGCCTTGGATGCCATTGCCCCCGCATTGAGTGTGCTCCGTACCTCTGCAAATCGATACCTGCTGCATGCATTATCTCCTTAACCCATCTAGCAATCATGGCTGTGGATACACCATGTAAAGGCTTTCTACGAGCTATGAGCAATTGTGTAGTACTGGCTGCTCTGTACTTTGCTGTCCTGCACTCGTACTCCTTGATGCAACTCGCTACACACCACTTGGATCTATTCAGGAAATATGGATAGTGGACCGACGCGGTCCCCGTCTTAGTCCTCTTGGCAATTGCAAAAGTAACTCCCTCCGGGCCAAAGGATCTTCTATTGACCTCTATCACTTTCACATCTGATACGCGCTTGCAAGATATGAGGCATAACAACATCACCAGTTTACCTGACAGCTGTTTGATAGATAAATACATGTCTGAAGGCCAGTCCTCCAATAGTCGGAGTACTGCTGTCACGTCCCAGACTGTGTTATAACGAGGCTCCGGGGGTATTCTAAATTTGGCTCCTCGAATGAGCCTCACCACTGCTGGGTGTTCACCTGTCGGCACTCCTTCAATCGGCAAATGTCCCACTGAGATTGCTGATCTATATACTCCTATAGTGTGGAAAGCTCTTCCGTCTTGCAGTAGTTGTCCGGGGAAATTTAGGATCACTACAACAGGGGCAGAAATGGAATGAACACTTCTCCCCTTGCACCAGCTAGTCCATTTGGCCCAAGCCACGTTGTAGCTCCTTATAGTGGATGGGGCCGAGGATTCTGCGATAAGCTCTGCAGCTTGGGCAGCACCCAGTGTCTCCTGATATCCTGCACTTGATGAGCAGGAGTGTCCCTCTCACTCTCAGAGGATGATATGACCCAACTTGGTCTGTGAGCAGTTGGTCTCCTCCCGGCAGTATTCTTGGAAGGTCCACTGATAATTCCATCAGGGAACCATACTTGTGACTTCCACATTGGTGCTACATTGGTGCTACTAACAGTAGTTCTGCCTTCTCCCTCCAACACTTCGCTAGAACTCTGCTCAGCATCATGAAGGGGGGGGCGTAGTGCAGTCCGCCTACCCATTCCTGTAGAAAAGCATCCGTTCCTCGCGCCCCCGGGTTTAACCTCCAGCTGAAGTAATCGACTATGCTATGAGGCGAGATGTGAAAAGGTCTATGGGTAATGGGCCCCACCTCTGATCCAGTGTCGAAACACTGACGGATCCAACCTCCAATCGCTGGACTCCGTAAGGTACCGTGAATTCTAGTCGGCCACCACGTTCAGCACTCTGGGCAGGTACTGCAGGCAAAAATGCCAAAAATCCTTTGCTAGTTCGGCCAGCATCTGTGACTTCGTACCTCCGAGGTGGTTTACGTATCGCACTGCTGAGATGTTGTCCATCTTCAGCAGTATGCACAATTTCATCTTCCCTTTCGTAAAGGCTTTGATCGTGAAAGAGCCTGCTAGCAGATCCAGGCAGTTTATGTGGAGGCAAAGTTCTTCTTCGCTCTACTTCCCTCCTATCTGCATGTCTCCTGTAAGAAGATTCAATTCAACACTACAGCTAAGTCAATGCCTAGTCTGGGATACTGAATGGAAACCCTTATTGATATATCTTTATGTCCAGTTCATGAGTTCTGGATGACTACCCCTATATAACACCCCTCTCTTAGAATCCCCCTGACCCCACTGAGCCAAGAAGTAGTTCTGTTTTGCAAGTTTAAAAGGTTTATTTGAAAAAAAATTAACAGTATATATATATATATATATATCACACTTTTATAATGAATTAATAATTAATATCACACTTAAAACATGAGCAGTGATCAACAGTGAATAATGTCCTACTAGTAAACTGATTTGGTTACCCAGGAGTAGTATAAGGATGAGGTAGCACACTCGTGAATAGGAACAGAAGAATAAGGTGCTAGAGAATGCTTTATATAAGTTCAGATGGATGCAATGTTGAATGAAAATGCAGTACAGAAAATACTCAATATGATTTCAACAAAACAATGTAATCACTTTTCTCTGGCAATCCACTCCCCCCCCCTTATGCAATGTAAGGAAATGAAGAGTAGCACACAGTTCTCAGACATGCAATCAAATGTAATTCAGTTCAACCCAGCAAGCTTAGACTACGGATAGAAGTTGAAACACAGGCCCAAAATGCTTTTATATGTGCTGGCAATGAAGTGAGGAATATGCTGAAAATGGTTTTAATTCCCTTTAGGAGGTTCAGGGTGAGTGAAAGATACTTGGGATGAGCTCAGGCTCCCTTTAACAATGCTCTAGGAGTAACTAGCAGGTTAAACGAATTTTTGGCAAAGGAAAGCAAGGAAGCTGCTGTTTTCACACGTGGCTGGATTTTTAACCAAATCGCGAATCGCGGCAAAATTCGCGAATGCGTGAATCACGATTACGGCAAAAGTATAAGGAGTAGCAAGTCGGTTCTAGGTTAGCTAAGATACTAAGCTTTCAGAGGAAAGTTAAACCAAGTTTCTAGACCAAACGGTTCCAAAGATATGAACGATTTTGTAAAGGTAGTTTTTCGAATTTAAAGTAACTCAAATTGACAGGTGACAGCTTTTAAAAATGACAGGTGACAGCTATGCGGCTGCAGAATTGACAAGTGACAGTTAGGAGGCAGTTCTACTTAGATTAAATAGATTGAATTATATCACTGGAAACTAAGAGATTTGGTTTCACACCGTCCTAGCTGTACTCACAATTTATTTGGAAGGTCTAGGTCTCACGGATCGGGTCAAGATGGCTTTGGTTCTGGTTTCGCCCCGGACGGTCTCTGCGCACAGCGTCTGGTCTCTGCTCTGCTGGTCTGGTCTGACACTGCTCCTGGCCCGGCTCCTGGATCTCTGGGTACAGCGTCTGTGCACAGCTCCTGGATCTTTCTGCACAGCTTTCTCTGGACACAGCGCTGATCTGCACGGCTCCTGGATGCTGCTACCGCTGTTAGGTTTGCTGGATGCTGAGGCCTGCTGAGAAGAGTTCTCAGTTTCTGGGTTTAGGCCCTTGCTTTGAGTTCTGAATCAAGTTCTTTGGAGTTTTAAAGTCTAAGTGTTGGATCTGGTATCTTCTGGATGTTGTGTGGTCCGGCAGAGCGCGTTGCAGCAACTGGATTTGAATCTCTCTACCTGTCCCCGCAGTCTCTTTTTATGTGTTTTAAAAGTGGGTGTGTGCCTGGGCCTAGCTAAGCCTGCCCCTCTCTACTTGTCATTGGCCCAATTCTCCCCTCTCCCATGATTGGGGGAAGGAAATGTGAGTCAGAGTGATGCTGTAGGTTTTATGGGTCGGAGGATCCTCCCCTGGTCAGTTTGCCCACAAATCTATATTTGATTCAAATACATATTGCACAGATACACAGTTGTTTAGAATTACATGCACCCATCACATATCACATGAGGTATACTCTGTTCAAACTCTGCTCTTCCTGGGGGCTTGCATTCAGAAATGGCAACATTTTGCACTTTTTAACTGGTTTTGCAATATCGGACATTCACCCAAATTTACACACATGTGCGCAAGGAGTGTGGACATTAATTGATGAAGTGTCAGATTTTTAACATGCAGACATTTGGAGTGAAACCCTATTTTCCGCTAGCAACCCCTCTGATCATACCACCGGGTCCTAAAACCTCTTAAAATGTGGGCAGAAAAAGCACAACAATTATGGTATCATTTAGCTAATTTTGACAAGTCCCCACCATGAGTTATACATCTTTCTTAAAATCATAGTCTGGTCAACAGGGGTGTGTCTTCCCAGGTCACATGGTGGAGAAACCAGTCTATCCACTTTCTTTAAGCTCAGCCTGTCCTCAGAGGGGGCTGGCCCTCCCCGTTTCTGCCAAGAGGAAGCCACTTTTACGACGCCCCAATATAACTTCTGCCTGAGTCAAGGAAGGGCTTTGTTCAAAAGGAAGCCATTTACGATCCCCCCAATAAACCATCTGCCTGGGCCCAGGAGAGGCCTTTGTTCCACTCCCTGTAGCTGCTCCACCCCTAATCTAATCAGAGAGGTGACAACTCCTTTTGGCAAGGGGAAGAGTGGCTGAGCAGGTTTTAACTCCTGTGGGGGTAGATGTCAGGCAGAATTCAGTTTCATTAAGCCAGGTTTCAGCTAAATGTCACTTTTTGTCCCCCAGTTTAAGTCTATTACGATTTTTACATACACATTAAACAATTACTTCCTTCAAGTCATTTCAGAGTATAGTTTTACATTGTATCCACCTCTAAGCAAGTCTTTCCTTGGTCTGGTTTTGTTTCATTTGTTCATTTTTACACAAAAGTCTGGTGGTTTTAAAACGCCGGCTTTCTGATAGTGGTGAGTACTGGTAATGCAACCATTATTGGGATTTAAGAAAATGAATTCCCCACAGTTCTAGGTTGCTTTTGGCAATCAGCATTGCCATTCCCAATGGTTTCAGGCTACTGTGTGGGTAGCCCAATGGTAGTTTTAGGCAGTGCCCTCCTGTGCTCACAACCTAGGCAAAAATGTTTGGCAGCCTATTCTACATGCATTTCCCTGTGCATTTTCTGGGAAGTTCTGGCCATCATGATGTTTTCCATGCCAGTACTGCACAGTTTTCCTATTCTGGCGCACATGTGGGCTTTTTGGCCATCTTGGATTTTCTAAGCCCACAGAACCCAATGTTGCAGCATGATAGCTCAAACGTGGGTTAGGACACCCAACACTCCACACTGAGCTCCCCAGCCCAGGCGACTGGCGTCTGACTCTATAACCAGGTCTGGTCGATCTCCGAAAATGGCCCGCCCATTCCAGACGTCCATATTCTTCAACCACCATTCCTGTTCTGTTACAGATTCTTGATCCAAAGGTACTAATTGATGATATCTCAAGCCTTGTTGCAGGTGTCGTATCTTTAACCTCTGCAGAGCTCGATAGTGTAAAGGTCCCGGAAATATGGCCTGAATTGAGGCTGCTAGCAGCCCCACTATCCTCGCTAGCACTCTGAGGGAAACCACCTACTTCTGCAGACATCCTCGGATTTCTCTTTTGATGTCTCTTATTTTCCGCGCTGGCAGCTCTAACGTGGCCTACCTGGTATCTCGGACAAATACTAGGAAGTCCAATCTCTGCGCTGGAGTGGTGTCTGACTTCACTTTCACCAGAAATCCCAGTGACAAGATCAGATCCTGTACCCACTTCATCTGGTAAGCCAGTGTCTCTCGGTCCTTGGCCAGCAGCAGCAAGTTGTATAGGTATATGATCAGCCTTATGCCTTTCTCCCGGATTGCTGCCGCTACTGGCTTCATCAGCTTGGTAAAATCTGAGGGTGCTGATGCAAGACCGAAGGGCATCGTCTTGATTTGCCAAAGCTGCCCTTTCCAATGAAAAGCAAGGAACTTCCTGTACTCATCTAGCACTGGAACTGTCAGGTATGCATCTTTCAAGCCTAACCTTGTCAGCCAGTCTCTTTCCCTGAGGCAATCTCAGTGCTGGTGAATGCCTTCCATTTTGAAATGGCAGTAGACTATCCAGCCGTTCAGTTCCTTCAGGTTTATTACTGGGCAGACCTTCTCTTTCCTGTGTACCAGGAACATGTTGCTCACAAAGCTGGGTCGCTTCGGGCATCTCTCTATGGCGTTCTTCTGAGCGAGTTGAGCCAAATCGTGGTCTAAACAGCTTTTCTCTGCACGTGACAGGCGCTGCTGAAGAGGCCTGCGCTCTTGTACTGGCAGCTCTATAAAATCTAGTTGCAGCCCACTCACAGTTTGCAAAATCCAGGCATCGCTGGAAAGCGTGCGCCAGTTTTCCCAAAACATACCAGTCCTTCCTCCCGCCGGAGGGTAATTAACTTTTCTCACCTTGTGCGAATCCTTGTCTTCGTCCGGTTCCTCTTCTTCTGCGCCCTCTAGGGAAAACGTCCCCTGGCTGGGAAGAAGGAATCCTGTTGTCTGTTCTCCCAGTATTGCGCTGTGGGGTTGGGGGGTCTTCTACCTCCTTGGCTTCGACCAGCCGCACGACCCCTGGGGCGACCTGTCCTGGCAAAAACTCTTTTCGGGTAGATCTTCCCGATGGAAGCTTGGGCTTTATCTATTGAAGTATAAGTCCCGACAAAACAACCCATTTGTTTCCCAAAGGTCTCGCCAAAAAGGAGGCCTTGCACCACTTCCCCTGCTTCGTAAGAAGCGAGGTTGCTGTGTTTGGGGTCAATTCTCAACAGCAGACCTCTGCTCCTCTCTGAGGCAATGGAGCAGTTGGCGTTTCCTAGTAATCAGATGTCTCTCTGGGCCCAGCCTGCCAGAGCGTCGGGCTCTACTTCCTCCCCTGTATCCTTAACCCTCTCCGCCAGATCCATGATGTTTGCTAGCGGCCCAGCTAAGTCTAGCACGTTCTCCTGGCAACGCTTCCATGATCTGTCGATGCCCTTGCAGGGATCTTTACTGGTCTTGGATACGAAAGTCAGCATCTTGGGGTCTAGCTCGGGTGTTTCAGCAACTTTTCCCAAGAGGTCCGGTCTTGGGCATTCGGCTTGAAGGTGCTGCCTAACTTCCTTATCGAGGGCCTTCCTTAACCTTAGGGTCATGTATTGCATGACTCTGGGAGGGCTGCCAGTCTGAAGACCTCAGGTTCCGAATGTTGTCCGGATTGAACATGTCCTCTTGGTACTCCTCGAGGTGTTTCTCTTTGCAGGTTCTCTTACCCCCGCTGGGCTTAGCCCAATCCTCTTCCACTGTTCCTTCCTCATCGTGTGAGGTCAGGTCACCTTCTGCTGGCTCCTCTTCCGAGCCTGAGTCATCTACTCCACTAATGTCTTCCCCTGGAGTGGGGGTCATGAGGTTGGGCACTGCCTGACACTGCAAGTATGCTTCCCTGAGCTTTGCGAAAGCGTCGACAACCTCCGGGGCCTTTTATTTTGCCCCATCCGAAGGGCCCTGGTGGTCAGAAGGGGCTTTCCTCTTCCGGGCCTGATCACTCCCCTTAGACCCTGTTTCAGAGGGTTCGGTGGGCATGCGTTCTGTCCCAATGGTGCTATCGCTGGGCTGGTTCCACATTGCTTCCAACGGTTCCAGCCTTTCTTTCAGGGGTTTCACCCTTGAACCACAGCATCGACTAGAGAATTCCCCAGCACCTCCTTGAAGCTGGCAGCTAAGTCTAATGACTGCTCCTCTTCACTCCATTCAAATTCCGACATTTTCAGGGAAGGGTGCTGTGTGCCTGGGTACATGCAGCAGGTGTCTATGCACGCCCACTTCGCAAGTCAAATGCTTTAATCAGAGGCTTAAGGATCAGCTTACTCTAAATGTTATAATTATTATTATTTTATTTTTTGTGGCTGCATCGGACTGATCTTGCTCCCCACGTGCAGCAGTCTTGGAGCGGCGAGCGCTTTCAAATATATGAATCCTTTGGGGATTAGGAAATCCAACTCCCGTCAGCAACGTTAATCGGTAACGTGTGAGTGATCACCACCGGGCTCGGCTCCTCACTTGCTCCGCGTCGCGTTGAAAATGCGATGCAGTGGCTCCGGGCTTCGTGTTCCAGCTCTGCCCTCCCGAAGGTGGGGGCCAGAGGGCTCCGCCATTTCCTCTCCCTGCTCAGAGGTGTCGGAAAGCTATTCGAAGAATCCCAAGGGTGCCGGTCATGCGGCACAAGGCAGGCACGCCGCAGAAGCCTGCATCACAGAAAGTTATACAGTAACGCGAAATTCTAACGCAAACTGAATTATTATAATGAAACTGCACACTTGCAAACTATACTCGCACGTATACAATGTTATCTCTGGCAAATGTTACCCCACTCTTATGTCCTAAGAACCTTCCTTCTGATAGTTTCATGCATACTACATATCTATGAATATAATCTCTGAAACTGTAAATCAATTCTGCCTATGACAAATAGCGGGAATTGAGTCAAATGGTACTTATCTGCTTGAAGAGCAGTAAAAGAAGAGGAGGAGCTCAGGGACAGGATGTGGTCATAGCTGAGCGAGATGGACAAGGACTACAGAGACTATGGGGACTGTAGTTCTAGAAAGAAAAAGCCACTTTGGGCATTTTTGCAGTGTTTTGTTATTAGTTTGTTGAAACTGCTAAGGAGTAGTAAATAAAGAAGTTGAAGCATAATGCTCGCCTCCAGTCTTGTCATAGAATCTTGACGCATGATTGTGTACAAGAGTAATTTACGATACCCAAACGTGGTCAGTACATATCACATGATAATGTAGAGGCATAGCCTAAACATGTTTTTATTTTTTTTATTTTTAACGTGTTTTATTGGTTAAATATAACCTTATAACACAATATAAAATCATGAGAAAAAATAAAATTATGCATTTCATATTTATAATTTAAACGGTACACATTTCAAATAAATATAACAGTAAAATAGACCATTTTATACTAATTTCTTTACAATTTCCTGCCATATATAATTAATAATAAAAGTAATTACTACATTTTTACCAGCATACATTAAATACCAACATTGCTCGTAATGTAAAAAAGGCAAGTCATATCCCAACTTTGAGTAACCCTATTGTCCACACATTTGAGAAATGTTTGTGACAAATGTAGTGCAATCACTAAAACATCTTTAACCAAATGTCCCGCATTGCAGGTATTAAGAAATGAAAGATGTGAACATTGTGTGCATGACGTGACCTGGTTAAACTCGGAGTACTTCTTGGAAAGAGTAGCAAGTGGCTAAGAAGTAGTTTTAACAAGATAGGTCCTCATGTTTTGAGCTACAAATAATTTAATAACCATTACTTGGTAAGCAAATATTAGGTTAGAATTGTGTTTGCTGGTTTAAAGTGTGTTTATGATAATAGTGTATGATGTTTTAAAGTGGTTTTAGAAATGCATATACTATTGAGTTAAATTAATTGTCTTAGATTTGTTTAAATGAGAATGATTTTGTATTTTGTGCTTGTATTTATCTTAAACGTTGCCACCGCAACAAAATCACATTATCAGAAAAAAAATATTATTGAATATGTACACTTTTATGTGTACTCAAAAGAGGTTCAAAACTGCTGCTCTTGCTGATAATTGATAGATTGGAAGTAAACTGAGAGCCCCAAACAAATTGTGAATATTTGTATTTATAAGGTACATTTTGGAAATCTTTCTTTAGGGAAGTTTTTCTTTTTAATTTGGGCTATTAGGTGTTGCTTGCGACACATATAAAGCCCGATCTATTGCACTCAAATTATGCTTTGTGTATACCTATTGTGTATGCCTAGGGTGGAATGGCATGTGACAGGGGCACAGACAAATTACATTTGAGGATCGACACACAGTGTATTAGCTGTTGTTTGGTTATGAGCCCACCCATTCCCTGCCCATGGCCATGATAATTCCTACGGCTAATCCCACCCAATACTCCCTTTCTCCACCCAAAAGTCCTCTGCATGGGAACTCTTTGAAATCTCTTGCTCTTCTGTGCTGGTGGCCATGTTAGATTTTGTTCCTGCACGCCAACGTGCAGTACCCCCCCTCAAAACTGTCAAAGTCTCCTGATTGAAGTTGGACTGCACTTGTAGAATTACTGACTGTAAACCGGGAAACTCTGTTTATTTTCCAGGACGTTCTAGGATGTGGGCACTTTGGATAGTTTGTGTCACAGAAGCAGTGAAGTGAAAAGGGTGGTGTGGATGGAGCTTTCCAATATTATGTTACAGTGGGGATTGGGGCAGCATATGTGACAGGGTGTACTGGGTGCTTTTAACAATGCTTGTGGGGTCGGCGCCTCCATTCTTGATCCCATACTTGTGGTATGTAGAGCTTGCTGGCTCATTCTCTATTACAACTTCTTTTGTATACTGATGTTATGAACATCTTGTGGTACGCACATTGCTTGTTTGCTGTCGGTGTTGCCTAGGCTGTCACTGTGAGCTACTTCCTTGTATCTCTGGTGGGCACAAGGTCTGTGCTGTCTCTGATGATGTGTTGTCTTTTGCAGTCTGGTTGTTTGGTTGTTCGTTGCAGTACTTTGAATGCATGGGCAGTCCTATTTCTGCTTGGGTTTCTTGTGGTGCTGACTACACTTCGTAGACACCCCAGTACTTCTGCCCAGTGTTTTTCCATGGATTGTGCCTTTTTATTCTGGCTTTGTCAGATTTTAGTGGTGCTTTTCTTTCTGTGAATGGAAGAGCAGCTGGGGGACCTTCACAACACTGCAAACATGGTTTGGTGGACTAGGTTGTTCTTGATGAACCCTGTCACGGTGTGTTTATGGTGTGCCTCTGTCTATCAAAGCATTACTTGGCACATTGGTAGCTATAGGCGGTAGTTGTGGGCATGAGTTGTGAGGCAAGTGGTTCTGGGGAGATGGCACTTTGGGAGGTCTTTTGGAAAGTGAGTTGTTTTGACATTTTGCAAGGTATTGTGGAGTAGTTGAGTTCTCTGAACCACAATTGCAATGTGTTACAGCATGGTCCATCATTTTAGGATTGTGTAAGCCACAAGATGTTCACGTATTGCCAGTCCCCCTTCCCTTTGAACCTTTATGCCTTGGATTTTAACTTGTCACCAACTTCATGCTGACTAGATCACGATTATTATTGGTTTACTTCTAGCCTTATCAGACTGGAGTTGGTAGTTAATTGGTGTAATTGCACCTGGAAAAAGCAGTTGAGGAAAATGCAGAGAAAGGAAGGCGCGTGAGCAGAAGCCTTTCAACTGCAGAAGCACAGGAAGAAAGGGAAGATACCTCTTTCGGATCTGTGTTCAGTGTTGGACTTTCAAAATTCGTGCGTTCGTTGAAGAATGTCATGTTAGGGCGTAGTCGCCTCGGAACCGGATGTTTACATTTTAAACGCGATGTCATTTCACACATGGAAATGATGGGACCCGTTCACCAAAAGCGTTGATCGTGGTTTCACAATCTTACAAAACCGAGAGAGCAAAGTCACGATCAACAGAAACCTCAGTACACCTCCACAATTAATCTTGCTGTTATCATGTGCACGGAGATGCTCCTTTTTGTAACACCCCCCCATCCCTCCAGCCCCCCCTGTGTGTGATTGTTAAAGACGCCTGGTGAAATCTATATAATTGATTCAAAGTTATAACAGGTGCCAGCAGCCCATTGTCAGTGTTTATTATATCCGCGGAATATGCTGGTCGATTCATTATGTGTAAATTACATTGTATACCCATCATTGATCGTGATGTACTGGCAGCTGTGCGCAGAGATCTGTGTAGTGACTTCCCAAGATCTTAAGTTTACACCTCAGACATTAATTCCATTAGCTATGAATTGAAGAAAACATTGCTGTTTGTGTCAGTGAGATTCTTTTCTATGTAAAATTGAAATGAACGGCGCCGTGCAATACATGTTTGCAAGTGGGGTACTTTTCTGCATTAAGGACTTCACAATGTTTACCTGGTGGTGGGGGTGATGGTAAATTGGCCAATCGCGGACAGAGAACACGGACATACACCACATGTTAGACTTTACAGTTTCTAGAGGGCAGCCCTGTTGCTCCTATGTTGTCCTGATTTTGGAAGGTACTTTTTGAACGAACAGCTCTGAACATTTCAGAGATTGTAGTTTGACTGTCTGGCCAATGTCTGTTAGCAAACTTTCCCTCCTGTAACACAGGTGTTATGGTTTCTATTCTGCAATAAAGGGTTTAGAAGCAGATGCCATTGCGCTAGGATGAGTTGATGGGCACCTAGTACGCAGGTGCTCTGGGGCCCCCAAGTCCCCCCTCTGCCTCCCCGGAACAGCCATCTGTACTTAAAGTTCCTATACCTTCAATGGTACATCTTACAAATCTGCCCACCGTCCCTCCGACCCACACTGGGAAAATCAAAAGTCAGCTCTCCCATGCCCTTTTAAGCATTTGGTATTGTACCTGCAGCGACATACAGCTCAGGGGTATATCCAACAGACCTCGGACACAGGTCTAATGCAGAGCTCTTTTAAATTGGTGGCAGAAAACTAGTCAAGTCGTTTCATCGGACGGAATTTGAATGTGTAGTATCAGTTATGCATTTTCTGCATGTGCACCCACACATTTCCATCCATATTTTTTATTTAATTTGGTGCATAGTTAAGTGTTTCGTAAAATGATGGTGCATTGTGATGCTTACCTACCCCACCCCTCCATCCCCTTTGGTTTTTATATAAACAGTTGGTCTGGAGACGGTTGTGATGCATACCAGTAGTAAACTAGAGTGGGAGTTACCCATTCATTATGGGGTGAGTAATTGTTTTGCAGGTTGTTCTAGTGTTTTTTCTGCATATGTATGAAGGTGGTGGGGACTTTCTGTCACACTGGGGCCTAGAAATGAAGAGGAGCTCCAGAGTGGACCCAGACCTCCAGCAACAAAGACTCCCCTTCTGCACGAAGAAGGGCTCGGGGAGACTATAATGGCCGCCGCAGTTTTGATGAAAGAAAAACATATCCTGCTACCTGCCGTGAGCCTCCATCCCCATTGGCTTCACACTGTACATACTGAGGAGGAAGGCCCCAGCTCGCAGGTGCAGCCGGCCGGCACCCAATTGCCAGAACATATGGCTGCATCCAGTCTCAGCCTGTCAAAAACTGAAGATGAGCCCCCCAGTGGACCTAGACCTCCACAAACAAAGACTCCCCCTTTATAATTGTTGTCTTACATTGCACTTAATAACAGAGATTGGTTTCTAAGCACGGGATCAGGATTCAAACCTCTGTTGCGCAGCATTGTCTTGCTTCCAAAACAAACACGTTGCCCCGGAGCTATCTCCCCTCACCTTCTGCACGAAGAAGTGCTTGGGGAGTCTAGGATGGACACTGAACTTCCATGAAAGAAAATTATATCCTTCAAGCTCCTTTGAGCCTCCATCCCCATTGTCTACACCCTGCACATACTGAGGAGGAAGCCCCCAGCTGGCCAGCACCCAACTCCTGCACATAAGGCTGCCTCCAGTCTCAGCCTGCCTCTGCCTCTGCCTCGCCAGACCACCATGCAATGTACCTGCAAAATTGCTGCAGCATCACTTTTGTATGCTCAGTCGGATCTGCCACATTCAAAAGGTAAGAAGACTGCCGCAATTTCTGAGAAAAATGTCCTGTTTTCAAGGCATACTCCCCCTGTCTCTATTCGTTACCTGTCTACACCACGCATTTGCCTTACGGCTGCATCCTTCATCCCGCTACTGACGCACACCCCCTTTCTTACACTACTCTCAGTTGCATTCACATGCCCTGCATCTAAGCTTGCCCTTGCAGCTTCCTCCCAGCCCAATCCGACTGTTCCCTGTTATAAGCACCAAGCCTTGCGCTCGAGGCACCCTGAGCCGATCATAACACTGGCACATGCGCTCATGTATCCGCAAATTCAGTGGCTAATCATGCAGAACGCACGCATGAATGCTGGTTCCAAGCATAACCAATGCCAAAACCTGGTGTCTTTGTCTGCCCACTCTCCAGCCACTCATACTATCAGCCCCCGTACACCTAAGGAACAGGAACCTGTGTGCAAGAATGCAACCACCCCTCTCGTGCAGGAGTCTCGTCGAGCATAGGAGCCCACAACCTCCTGGGGAGACACTGCCCAGCGGTGACTCCGCTGATCCACCACTCCAAAGGCATCAGGTTCACCACGCTCCAAACCCATCACCCAGTGAGCATCAAGTCGTCCTTGCTCTACCCAAGTCTCAATGACACTCGCAAACTTGGCTCAGCATGTAAACACTGCCATCAACCGCTCCCGGTATGTGCATGTCTCCTCCACACCTGGCATTGCATACTCTAGGGGCAAAAGTGTTCCTAATACAACTTGTCTGAAAATGTGGCACACCTTGCTAATGATGATTCCTGCTATGTGTGACTCAGTGACACCTCGTGCCATGTTAATGATGCTGCCTCACCTCACAATACCCAGATCATTTATAAAACTGCTGCTATAAATGTTGTTGCTGGCGATACCTACTCCGCCTTACCTCTTAATGCCCACACCAGTGGCAGAACTGCTGCTAGACATGTTGGCACCAGTGATACCTTGTGCTATGCTTATGATTGATTCTGCCTCACCTCACAATTACCAGTGATCAGGGGCGTTGCTAGGGGGGGGCTAAGGGGGCTATAGCCCCTGATCTTTTGGTTGTAGCCCCGGATAGAATCTCAGGAGCTACAGCCAAAAGACTAGCTAGCCCCCAGTCCCAACAGTTCCGACATCAGCTTAGCCCCGGGTCTTTTCCAGACCTAGCAACTCCCCTGCCAGTGATGAAACTGCTGCTAGAAATGTTGTTGCCAGGAAAACCTACTCTGACTTACCTCTTAATGCCCAGACCAGTGACAAAACTGCTGCTAGAAATGTTGTTGCTGGTGATACCTACTCTGCCTTACCTCTTAATGCCCACACCAGAGGCAGAACTGCTGCTAGACATGTTGTTGCTGGTGATACCTACTCTGCCTTACCTCTTAATGCCCACACCAGAGGCAGAACTGCTGCTAGACATGTTGGTACCAGTAATACCTTGCTCCATGCTTATGATGCTGCCTCACCTCACAATGACCAGTGATATAACTGCTGCTAGACGTGTTGTTGCTATGGATAGCTACTCTGACTTACCTCTTAATGCCCAGACCAGTGACAAAACTGCTGCTAGAAGTGTTGTTGCTATGGATAGCTACTCTGACTTACCTCTTAATGCCCAGACCAGTGACAAAACTGCTGCTAGAAATGTTGTTGTTAGAAATACCCACTGTCATGTGAAGTACATTGCTTCATTCTGCTACATCCAGACCCTACTAAAAAGAGGCAATTATCGCTACTAACTCCCAGGAGAATGACAATTACAGCCTAGCCAATGTAGACCATAGCACAGCTCCCAACAGCATTGTCACCACCAACTATGCCCTACTTTACAACGCCATCAATGGTGATATACACAATTTGGATGCACTCGCCGTTACCGAAACCTGGCTGCGTGCAGCCTCAGGCCCAGCCCTGTCCTTTGGCAGTGCGTCAGGCTATACCATTTTTAGAAGTGACAGACAGAATACTAGAGGGTTTGGAGTAGCCCTGATAGCTAAAGACCCCCTTCACATCAGGCCCGTCCACACCTTGCTCAACGAACACTGTGACATCCGATCATTGAATCTGACCACTTCCCCCACCAACACCATCACAGTCCATTTTGTCTACCGCCCACCTGGCCCCATCCTGACCTTTGAGGAAGACCTTCTTCCCACACTAGGAGACAGCTTCAAACCGTCATCAAAAGTGATCCTCCTATGCAACCTAAAGCTACGCTTTAATGATCCTTCTGACCTGCATGCAGCCTCCTTGACCAACTCACTGAGTTCCCTTGGCTTCAGTCATTGCATCAGTGTTCTCTTCCCACTCATGCCAAACGGCGGACGCTTGACTGGATAGCTGACCTTAAATGCAGCATCCCCTTTAGGTCAAACTCCTCCTGCGCGTGGTCTGACCACCATGTCATTGCCTTCATTATCCCTCTCAACCTACAAACTAAATGCCCTATGGTGCTGCTACCTCCCTCCTTGAGGCACCCAAACAAGAGCACCTTGAAATGCAGGACCCTAAGACTCTTGCAGAAAAAAGCCAAACAAGTAGGGCATATCAAAGCCTGGTTCCCCCCAGACCACTCGGAACTCTGAACCCAGAAATGGCTCACTGAAATTAGTTGGAAGATAGCCCCCACTGACGCCTTAAAGCAGCCATTCTCAAGTCTCTCCAAGCAGTATAAGCAAGTGATTATCCAAGCCAAAGCTACCACTTTTAACATGAGAGTAGTCAATGCCTAATCTGGCACGAGGGAACTATTCTCCAGCACTAGGGAACTGGAAGCCCTTGCCTCCCTACCTTCTTCTCTAACCAAAGATGCAGCATGGTGCTCTTGCATTCAGAATGCCATGTTGCAATAAATCGACACATCACTTGAAAAGATTCTTACCAAACAGTCTTCCCTAAAGCACTCTAACTTGTGCTTGACAACCCTCCACACCCTTACCCCTAATACCCTAGGAACACCATTGTTTCACTTTAAAAATATCAAGGAGCAAAAAACCTTACACATTCGACAGAGTCTGAAACCCTCAAGATGTTACGTGGATGTCTGCCTGGCCTCCCTCATCAAAGAATGTGCAGAAACATTGGCACCTTACATCAAGACATTCATCAACTCTTCTTTCACGACAGGCACAGTACCATCCAGCTTAAAAGAAGCCAGGGTACTCCCACTATTAAAAAAACCTTCACGCGACCCAGCTCTGCTCAAAATATATCAGCCAATCACCACAGTCCCTTTCCTTCTGAAAATACAGGACAGAGCAGATTATGTCCAAATTCGACACCACCTGGAAGTAAACACATCTCAGGGGTACTCCAGAGTCAGCACTACTAGCCCTCAAAAATCAGATTGATGAGATTAGGGATGAAGGGAAACCTGCACTGCTCCTCCTAGACCTCTCTGTGGCCTTTGACTTGGTCGACCATAAAAGTCTCTGCAACCACCTCACCTCCGCAGCCGCATTCTCACCTGAAGTGACATCTTGAATCGCCTCCTTCCTTTAAGGCAGATCAATGCAAGTCTTCTCTGAGAGCGCCAATGCTGTTCCCACCCCGATCAGATGTGGAGACCCTCAAGGACAATGGTCTCACCGACGCCACATAACATATTCACAAAACCTCTTTTTGACCTCCTGTATGCACTTGGCATAGCATACACCAACTATACCAACGACACGCAAATTCTACTGCCCCTCTCTGGCAACTACTCAAGTGACGCAGCTACTTTGAGTACAGTCCATGCAACCATCCATGCCTGGATGGCGAATCATGGCCTCTTACTCAATGATGAAATGACCAAACTCCTTCCTTAGCCCGTCAACTGTGCTAAGAAAACTCAACCCTAAATACCTAGCTTTTGACATTGGTGGAACCAAGATTCCAGTCTCACCAGCGGTAAAAATTCTTGGGGTCTACCTCGATGACAACCTCTCCTTGTCCCACCAAGTGAATGCCATCTCTTCTTCGGCAGCATACACAACTAAATTGATAAATGCCACCAGACCCTTCCTCACCACAGGCAGCTGTCAAACGCGTGCGCATTCGTCGGCACTAGGCTAGACTGCTGCAATTTGCTTTTGCTGTCACTTCTGCACACAATATTCAAAAACTTCAGACCATCCAAAACAACGCTTTATGTGCTTCCCCAAATATTCCTAGATCGGAACACATCTCGCCAGCATGAAAAGCAGTGCATTGGCTCCCCATTCGAGAGGGACTCACCTTTAAAACACTCACCATCACACAGATGCATTTCTAAAGCTGCCCGCCCTACCTTGCCCATAAAATTGCCAATACCTGCTTGTCCAGACCCACCAGAATTCCTTACACCTAAAGACTAGCGCAACCCAAGTTCAAACAAACCAAATCAGGATGGTCAAGCATCCCAGTCATTGCAGCAAAACACTGGAACTCTCTCCCACTTGCTCTCAGGGTGGAGGAATCCTATATGGCTTTCCGTAGAGCCCTTAAAACCTGGTTGTTTGGCTAATTCATGTACACCTATCCGCTACACTGATTATGTTAGCTGTTATCCTCTTGCGTGCCTTATGCTTTGTACACTCTGACTGTAACTTCCCATATGTTACGTATACTCTGACTGAAACTGCTATCTGTGTGACTGTAACTGCTATCTAGGTCTGTTTTCTAGCCAATTACCGCTATGCAACATGTAACGTGACTCAAGCAACAGCGGATAGATGCCTGCGAGTTTGTGTGTGCTTTACAAATGAAAAATAAATAAATAAGAAGTTTTGCCGATCGGACCAATTTATATCATTGCTGTTCTCTCCAGTTGGACTTTTACCTTGAAGTGGTCATGGTAACTAAGATTAACAGCCACTTGCTGCTCTGAATAGTTTGTTTTTAGTGTGTTTAACAGTTGTTGCCACAGCAGCTGCTCGCAAGAGTAGCAACCATCAATGAACTTCAGCAAACATGTTCCGCAAATACTCATACTATGCAGCCCCAATTTCCATTTTTAGTTTGGGCTATTAGGTGTCACTGACACCTATAAGCCGAAACTATTGCATTGGAGTACAGATGGGGAGGAATGACACATAGGTGTTGTTTGGTTATGTTTCCACCCATTGCCTGACCATGGCCATGGTAATGCCTATGGCACTTCCCAGCCATTCCTGTCTCCGCCACGTCCAAAACACCTCCTTGTGGGAACTCTTTGAGCTCGCTTTAATCAAGCCTTACCATCATGTTTTGCATTCAAAGTGCCTGCCAGTGTTTGTTCAAAGCAGCCTTTTGAGAGTTAATAGCTTAATTGGAGTTGTAAACATGCTACCAGGCCTCCCTCCAGCTACTCGATTTATGATGTATAAGCACTCTGCATGTCCTTCACTGAAGGCCTTTTAAAAACAAGCATTGGCAAAGCCACTGAAGTCCTGTTTAAAACGAGCATTGGTAAAGCCAACATTTTTGGCTTGTGCATAAGTTTTAAGCTTTTTCGAGGCACTGCTATTAGATGCCCAGGTACTTGCACCTGTTACCAACAATGGGCAGTTACCGCAACGACAATGTCTAACAAGTGCACAAACGCCCAAACTTTTGGCATTGCCAATGCTTGTTTCTTTTTGTGAAAGACAGACATGAGAATTTTTTGAATTTCAATCCTATGGTGTTGAAGTTTTGAATAATTGTTGGTTAATGGAACAAGCTCGTTTTTGATCGTGCAGTGATGGCATCCTGTCTAAGCTTCAGACTGCCTCGCTACAACATATGTATTTCCGTCGGCCGCTGGAACTGGCGTATTTAGTCTACGACTTTGACCATTGTGGTAAAAATCTTTTAAGTTTTGCTAAAGGAGGTTTTATTTAGTTTCTTTTCTTTTTCAGGAACTTGTTTGACAAGATACCCCACTGAGCCTCCCGCCCACTCGTCAACTGAAGAAAAGCCTTGTATCGACTCGAAAGATTGGTGTTTGAAGGAATATGTGAGTTAATCACAGCTATCTTAACTTTATTGAATTGATAATGGAGAGAACCACCAGTCTAAATCTGAGATCTAAACACACCACCAATAATAATGTTTTGGTTAATGAATCACTTGCTTGTGTTGTGATTGTTTTGGGAAACATTTTAGGTGGATCACAGTACATGTAAAGGAGTGTGGGCCAATGATTAAATCGTTGCTTTCAATAAAAGTACTAGCTCACACCAACTAAATTAAGGAGTGCAATCAGTTGTGAAATCATATACCTTTGAAGGTCTCCCTCAGCCAGTTTCTTCAGGAAAGGGCTGTTTAGGCATGTCTCATTTCAGGAACACAGCTCTTTCTAATTAAGAATTGGGGCCCGATGTACTGGAAAATGGTGGCCCTTCCTTTTCACTTTCTCATTGTCATCTGTACACTTCTCACTTGTATCTGTCTCACCTTCCTTCCTTCCTTCCTTCCTTCCTTCCTTCCTTCCTTCCTTCCTTCCTTCCTTCCTTCCTTCCTTCCTTCCTTCCTTCCTTCCTTCCTTCCTTCCTTCCTTCCTTCCTTCCTTCCTTCCTTCCTTCCTTCCTTCCTTCCTTCCTTCCTTCCTTCCTTCCTTCCTTCCTTCCTTCCTTCCTTCCTTCCTTCCTTCCTTCCTTCTTCCCTGTTTGTCTAAAACCATCAAGGGCCACATTGTCACCCTGGCTCCTGCTCTGGCCAATGTCTGCAACATCTCCTTCGCCTCTGGAGCCTCCCCCTCCCCTCTGAAGCATTCTCTTGTGCACCCTCTTCTCAAGAAAACCACAGCCCTCATAGCGCCTATCTATCATCCTATCTCCATCACTCCTTTCCCTGTGCAAACTCTTGGAAAAGCTGGCCATCTCCCAGGTTAATCTCCATACTGATTCTGTTGGTGGTCTCCATGACCATTAGTCTGGCTTTAGAGCTTCCAGAAACACATAAACCTCTCTCCTGAACATCCGTGAAGTCCTGCTCTCCAACCTAGACTCTAACATCCCTTCTGTCCTCATCCTACCCGATCTCTCTTCTGCCTTTGACACGGTCAACCATGCCACCCTGCTCAAATGTCTCTGTGATAACTTGGTTATCACTCATCATGCCCTGGCCTGGCTGACCTCTTTCGACTCTGATCGACCCTCCCAGGTCCAACTTGGCTCCTTCCTTTCCTCTATCTCACTCTCTACCTGTGGTATTCCCCAGGGGTCTCACCTCTCTCCCTGGCTGTTCAACCAATACCTGGTACCCCTTACCCACCGCATTGCCGCTCTCTGCTTCAACTTTCAGTGCTATGCAGATGATACTCAGCTTGTTTTTGGCTTCCCACTGCCACCCTTCTTCTTCTCTCATCTCTGTCTGTCTGCTATCCAGGAGTGGTGTGCCAATGATCTCTGCCTTAATACCAGTAAGACGGAGATTCTCCTCATTGGCACACCTGCACCCTCCTTTACTGTCATTCTCTGGCCGGCCTCCCGTGGCCTTCTTCCTGTTCCCACCTAAGAACCTCAGGGTCATCTTCCACTCCTAACATCTTTGACGTCTCTAAGAAGTCAAACTACCAACTGCACCTCTTCAGAGGTATTCTTCCTTTCCTCCCCTTCCCCCAGAAGTTTACTGGGCCTCATTACAAGTCCGGCGGTAACCATGCCGGTAAAACCCGAAGGTTACCGCCGGGCTTACAGAATTTACCAGCGCATGGCGTGAGGGAATTACTGGGGGATTACGACCCCAGCGTTCCGGGAAGTCAGGTGCTGGTAAATGTAATTCCCCATTCCCAATTGAGTCCCATAGGAATGGGGAACACAGAGGTAGGGATGTAACGGTATAACGGTATACCGTTAAAGATACCGTGAACCACTTAATTGAACAATAATAACTGTCACATAGTTTATACCGTTATACCGTTCATACCGTTAAGTGTGCTTTTCAATCTGATTTGTAAAGGCTGCAGTAAGCAAGTGCTGCGCAGACTTGGTCTTGCACTGTTGGATATGCCGTCTGCCAAGTAGTTTCAGTTGGAGCAGTTTTTAATGCCATTCAATAAACCACACGTGCCTGACACAAAATCAATATGTTAGCAATAGGAAGAATAGATACAGTGCCAAGAAGGAAAAGGGTTTACTTTGGGGTGGCGGCTTTGGGGTTTATATATTTATAATGGATAATGTTCTCTAAACATATGGCAATGGGGGATTTCCCTGGTTCTATCATTGAATTTACATATAAGTCACACTGCGAAATTCACTCATCTGTCGGTATTCCCTGCTGCCATACCAAAGGGTAACATGTCTGTGATTTCTGAAAACCTTTTGGCCCGCAAGTAAACTAAAGGCTGTAACGTAAAGAGAGAGTGCGTGTGTGTGTGTGTGTGTGTGTATGCGCACAAGCGTATACTACCATCAGCCTCCATTGATCTGTGGCATGCAGGTTATCAAGATGGCAACATGTTCATCTTCACCAGTAGCCAGTAGGGGAGCAAAAAGTCTAAATGACCACTTAAGAAAAGCTATTTAGTTTGCTTTGCCAGTTGCAGCAGGGCCCCTTCCCCCTCTCCACACGTGTGTTTGTGTTTGGTGGAAGCAAGTAATTTCAGTGGAAAGTATGTTGAAAAGCCCAATTCTGGCCCTGGGTGCATGGTTTTGTTTGTGATGATAAATCTGTCAATGTATGACCTTTTAGAAAATATTTGTTAAGATTAGTTAACTCCACCTGCTATACCGCGATAACCCTGATATACTGTCATTGGGCAAGAAGGTTATCATACCGTCATAAAACTAATACCGTGACACCCCTACCACAGAGGCATGTGCCGGTGCCTCCGTTACGGTCTGCTTACTGTGGTCGCTGTGCCCGGTAGGGCAGACCTGCTGGGCGCAGCAACTCCGGCAGGCAGACTCGTAGTGTGTCGGTCCGGTAACAACGGTGCCGGTAGGCTTACCGGCACTGTTGTTACTGGACCGGCACACTCGTAATGAGGCCTACTGTCTCTAGAGCTCTGGTTCTCTGCAGGCTGGACTACTGCAACAGCCTCTTTCTACATCTGCCTGCTTCTACACTTCGCCCTTTGCAACTTATCCAGAACAGGACTGCAAGACTTGTACTGGGCCTCAAGCCCTGGGATATTATCTCTCCAGCCCTGACATCTCTTCATTGGCTCCCAGTGGCTGCAAGGATTACATTCAAGACCCTTTCCATTGTCCACAAGCTTTCTGGAGCCTGGGTCCAAAATACCTTCAATTCTCCCTCCATATATACCTTCCTACTCGAGCTCTTTGCTCCTCCACCTCCAACTCCCTCGGGATCAGTCGCTTCTCCAAGCAACGAGTTGGGGTTAGACGTCTTTCCTCAGCTGGGGCCTCCCTCTGGAACAGCCTCCATGCCACTCTGAAACTTGAGGAGAACCATCTCCGGTTGCAGAAGCACCCCAAGACCTCCCACTTTGCTTCTGCCTTCGCTCTCCCTCTCCACTGCTGATCTGTCTGCTTCAGCACTGTGCACCTGGTTACCCTGTGATTTCGGGCCCAGGTCCCTGCCCACCCAGCCACACACCCACACTGACTCCTGGCAACCATTGCACTTGGGTCTGTAACCCTACAGTCCCTTTACCTGCACTTATCAGACACCCCTTGTCTGCGCACTAAACCTGCACTTGCCACCTTGCTGGCTGCACTACCATTTGTTGTTATCCCCTGCTCAGCACTTTCCATTTCTCCCCCCACCCTTGCACTTTTCCCCCCCTTGCCTCTCCCATGCACTTGCATGTTCTCAATGTCACTAGAAGGAGTAAAATTGTTGTTTTGTCCTCCCTTGTTCCACTCCCTTGCCTCGTTGCGCTCTGAAACACTTGTGCCTGAGCGCGATACAAATAAAATATCATATCATATCTTCCTTCCTTCCTGTATCCCTTTTTCTTCTCCCTCCCTTCCTGTCTTTTTTTATGTCATTTCTCTCTTTCTTTCTTTCTTTCTTTCCAGTGGCGGCTGGTGAGTTTGAAAGCTGGTGGGGCGTAAATTTCCCAGGGTGAATATAGTCGCGAGCATGCGCAGCGCGTGAGCCCACCCCCCCCCAAGGAGGGTGCGGGGGGGGTCTCCCCCCACGAAAATTTTGGAAAAATGGCCTACAAAATGTGCAATTTACTGTCCAAAAAACCCACCGAAATATGAAAAAAGCATTCGGTTTTACATATTAATGGTGGTACACTATTCTTACGTGTGCAAGTGTGATGGTGTATTTTACAGCAGCTTGTACTGGGAATAGCTGGTACTATGGTGTATGCATAAATAAATTCATTATATAGTCAGTAATGATGGAAACATGTTTGTCATGCTGTTACTGGCATTCACATGCGTTCATCCTCTTACTAAGGTGGGATTTGAGGCATTTTCTGAAAGGGGGAAACTAAGCTAAAATATGACTTTAGTTTTTAACCACTTAATTAATGCAACATATTTGTCCTACCTCTAATGGCTGTCTGCCTCGCTGAGTTGCCATTGCGTCAGTTGCTCAAAGTTGCAACACGTGGAATGCACAGGTCTCAGAAATGGCACATACATATTGCATGGAGAAAAATGCAACAGAAATAGTTTACTATGTTGAGTGCTTTATTATCAACCAACAACCATAACATCAAAACATACTTCACATTTCTCACTGTTCTGTCAAATAGATCACTGCAACCTTAAACAAAATCCTAACATATATAAGGCCATTGAAACAAAGAATTCAAGGTAACCCACAAAATAACTGCAAATAGCTCGTTTGTAACAGAACATTCACTGGTCAATCATTTTGAAAGTTTGTACACAAATTGTGCACGTCTATTTTTCAGAGAGGCAAATTTATCAATAGTCCGTGTATTGAAGTCAGGGATCTCTTGAATTAGTTGTTTTTCCATGGACAGCATGGCCAAAGCATTCAGACGATCCTCAGTCATTGTGTTTCTCAAGAATGTTTTAATTCGCTTCAGGGTGGAGAAACAGCGCTCAGACTCAGCTATTGTCATGGGTGTAGTAATCAGAATTTTTAATAACTGCATTGTCTCACTAAATGCTTCTTCGAGATTGTTTTCAACGAACAATTTTAATAAAGAAATTGCCCCACTTGAACTACAGAATTCTGGTCTCTCATAAACAATAGAAAGCTCAGTGCGCAGTCTTTCCTTGTTTAACATGGGGTACGCTTGGACAGTTGCATTCAGTGCATCATTGGGAAAAGACTGTCCATGTGTTTGAAATAGGTCACTCTGCAACAATTTGGCCCCCTCCAAGTGGTTAGTAAATGCAAAGCGTTCTTGGGCTTGTGTAACTATAATATCACATACTTCTTTAGCCAAACGATTCAAAGTGTTCATATTTGCATTGCGACCTGAAAAAGTTGCCTCTGATGGAAATTTAGCTTCCAGATTGTCAGTGCTTTCACGTACTCTGCCAATGCACTTGATAAAAGTTTCAGTAGCTTTCTGCACGTACACAGAGTCAATGTCTCGCTTCTGAAGCTGGTTATATAAAATGTCGACATGGGGCGTTATGTCATTGAACAAAAAAAGGAAGAAAAGGAACTCCTTCTCTTTCAGAGTTCGAATGAATCCCAGGGCCTCATGTACAGTAACCCCCTCAAAATCAGTCCGTCTTTCAATAATTTTCTCAAAGCATGTACGGAGTGCTTCCCTGTGCCGATATATGGCTTCCACTACCCGAATATGGTAGCTCCAGCGAGTGCGAGATGGTTTTGGAAGTCTGGAATCTGAAACCTCATCTAGAACTGCGGTTCTTTTTGGAGAACGAGAAAAAAATGTACAGAAGCCAGAGATATCCAAAAAGAAAACTCGAGCTTGTGAGATATTTGAAACAGCCTGTTCAATGATGAGGTTAAGCTGGTGTGCATAGCAATGTACATAATGTGCATTTGGATACACTTCAGCTACTTTCTTTTGGACTCCACCAGACACCCCCTCATTACACTCGCACCATCATATGTTTGCGCAATTACTTTTTTTTTATGGCAATCTTCAGGGAATACTTTGTCCAATTTTTCCATTATGGCAGTAGCAATGGTCTGCGCACTAGAGTCTTTCAGATCAGAGAATCCATAAAACCTTTCAACAATTCTGTATCGTTCATCAATGTAGCGATAGACTAGCACAGACTGAGTCTTAGTAGAAATATCAGTTGTATCGTCTGCCTGAATAGCCACATAATCAGTGCATTTTAACTGCTCTACAATGATCTCTCTGGTGACCGTGAGCATGCAGTCCAGCAGTTCATTCTGAATTGTTTTTGAAGTGCCCTTGAATACTGTTGCATTTTTTAAGTGTAGTTCCATTGCACTGTCTATGCTGGATACAAAATCCACCAGGCCTCTAAACACACCAGGATTTAAAGAGTCTTCAGTTTCATCATGGCCACGTAAAGCCAATTCAAACGCACCACAAAAACGCACACAGTCTATTAACTTTGACAAGATGTATCGGTTTTAATCCACATCCTCATTATGCCTCATCACGCTCCGGCGATAGGCATCATCCAACTGTGTTGCAATGTTCACACTTCCCAACATGCGCAGCTGTAATATATTCTCAATATGAGATTTGCACGATTCATGTCTCTTGGTTTTTTCTGACAAATGCTTTAAGTCAGTGACTCCGGTTTTTGTCCAGGCCGTTTCACCTCCAAACAGCAGGCAAGGGAAGCAGAACAAAGACCGCTTAGCAATGCTACCAGTGAGCCATGTCTTCTTTTCATACCACACCATGGAAAATGTGCGTGTGTAAGCCTTTCCCCTATCTTTTGCGGACTGTTCAATTTTTACATCTGGCCGATCAGGCCCTAGTCTTTTCACCTCCAGTTTTTCACTGTGTGCGAGTCCGGAAAATGGTTTTGAGAGTAATTGGTCCACTGAATTCCTTTTCAGCAACAGTGACACCTGTTAATAAGCAAAATGATTATGTACATGTATATGTAGATGGGATCATGTAGTCATTGTTAGGTATGCTCTTCAATAACACAAGTATAATTAGTTGGTACTAGACACAGATAGCGTCTGCAATTATACACAACTCTGCTGTACTTATCATCGACCAGTACAGTTGAGTATAATTGCTGATGTTATCTATGCATGCGTTAACACACATGCCCATTAGCAAATGTGACACCAGCCACACAGTACATATTGCAGCTTGTTTGGCAAATGAGTACTTAGGGAAGAAATGAGGCAAGTTTGTTCTGTTAATACTGTTCTAAAAAAAACATTGTTTAGAATGTAGGGAGATTTTTCTGACTGCATGACACAACCCCAACCCCTCCCAAGCACTGTGGGAGCAATGGTGAAGATTAGAAAGAAGGTATTCTGATGTTTGAAAGACTGTGGGATTTTACAGCAGTAAAACAAATTACTGTATACCATTCAACTGGATGATACCAGGACATCATGAGGTAAGTGGGAACCACCACCCAATCCTATCCTTCGAAAAACAGTTTCCAAATGGACAGGTTTGCTTCCGTTGAACCATAAGCAGGCCTTTTTGCATTATATGTATGACTTTCGATTTTCACATGCCACCCTCTCAGCTAGTCATAGATGCCATTCTGTAGTCTGTACTGTTCATCAGATTTTCCCTCACCTCATTGATCCCCACAAACATGGGCTTCTTTTCAAAAAGAATTTAAACAAGATAGCTGTGTGCCTTCTTTACTACAGATGAACACAAACAGAGTTGGAGTGCCCTGAGCACCGAACCCTACACAAGACTTATGCTAGCTCACCTCGTTCTGGAGAATGGTCACTGCAATGAACTCCTTCGCAGGCTATGGGAAATCCAAATCCCGGAAGGTGCACTGTGGAGGTTGAAGTCTGATGTTTTTAGTTGCACAATTGCCCTGAACTGATTTGTTCATGTAAGGTGTTGCTGATGGTCTGTAAAGAGAAAGCGAGAGACTGATCTGAGAAAGGGCAACATAGGCTTAGAGCAGTATTAAAATGGTTTTCACACATGAATGAGAGAGAGTTAACTGCTTGTAACATTGAAGCGGCACCAGAATAATCATTAGTACAATGTGTAAAGAAAGTACCAGTAACTACCACCATGTGCCAGTCATCAGTTGTATAACGCTGCAATATATACATTTTTGTAATGTTTTCGTTCTGGGGCTTTAAAAGTGCGCTTTGCGGAGCTCACATTATTACAAAATTAATTTGCTGTAGCCCTTCAGGCACCCGATTTATAAGCACTCTGCGTGTCCTTCGCTGAAGTCCTGTTAAAAACAGCATTTGCAAAGCCACTGAGATCCTGTTCAAACACAAGCATTGACAAAGCCAACATTTTGGCCTTGTGCATACGGTGTAAGCTTCTGCCAGGCACTGCTATTAGATCATGATGCCCAGGATCTTGCACCATGTTTCTTGCTTCTACAACAACGGGTAGTTAATTCTGCTACAGCTGTGCCTGGCAAGTGTAGCTGTGCTACAGCTGTGCCTGGCCACAACAAGGGATGAAGGGGTGAAGGTAGACAGATGAAGCACAACACAAGGCAGTGAGCCGAGGTCAAAGGGGAAGGTGGGTAAACAGCAAGACAGCTGGGTCAAGTACCAAGAAGGTGGGTAAACAGACTGTGCACACAGACATGACAGGCCTTTAAAGTGTCCAGCCGCAGCCGCAGTCTCCCGGAGCGGTCGCGTGTCTGCCCATCATCCAATATAATAGGCAAACACTCTGGGAAGCGGGGCTCCTATTATTGGGGTCTCTGGAATGCATCGGAGCTAAACTAGATTAGGGTGCATTCAAATTCCAACATTCATACACATCCGACACCCACCACCGCATCTCAACATACACACAAAATACATTCAAATTCCAACATTCATACACATCCGACACCCCCCCACACCCCCATCGCAACATACACACACAAACAAAGTAAAACAGACCCGACACACAAACACAAACAGACCACTTACCGGAGACGTGCTGGAACTGGAAGGCAGGTAAGCGGCAGGTAAGCAGGAACGCTGGAATCGTACTTCGGCTGGCGTGGTCCAAGGCTGAAATGCCTTCCGGCATTAAGCCTTATGGACCACGCCAGCCGTAGTGCTGGCCCTCCATTGGGTCAGCACACACACACTACGTGGCTCGTAGGAGCAACGTGGTGCATGTGTGCTGAGCCAATGACGGCCAGTGTTTTGTCCGGCCCGGAAGACAACAAAGACTTTCCTAATTAGGAAAGTCTTTGTGCCTCGCGGGCCGGACAAAAGAGCATGGCGGGCCGCGACTGGCCCGCGGGCCGTATGTTGTGCACCCATGGGTTAGGGTAACTAGGAGGCTAAGGACAGACAACTAGGTTTCAAGACTTTCTGTTGGCCACATAATTTGAACATTTCCAATGTGGCGTAGGCATGGATGTCATTTAGGGGTCAACAGGGGTCGCAACTGCAACCCCTGAGGTCTCCTTTGCTACCCCTGTGGTCTCCCTTGCTACCCCTAAAAAAATGTGTTTTTTATTTAAACGGTGGCTCTTTGTTTCTGGAGTGGCTGGTTTTCTGATGGCTATAGCCGGTAAAATAGGTCAGTGGGTTGAGCGCTGGCTGCTACAATGTGTGTGTGATCTGCAGGTTCGACTCCCAGCAAGGTCAACTCCGCCTTTCATCCTGCTGAGGTTGATAAATGAGTACCAACACAGGTTGGGTGATTTTGTATGTATATTTGTTCTATATGAAGTGCTTAAAGGGATGGTCTAGTAAACAATTTTATTTAAAAAATAGATAGGCTTGCTTTTGCGAATTTTGAGCTTGAATAGCTCAAAATTTAACATAGGAAGTTTTAAAACGGAGAATGCTAGTATTTTTTTTTATGTTGCCTATCTATTTTTTAAATAAAAATTTTTTCTAGACCATCCCTTTAAGCGTAAGTGCTATATAATAACACATCATTATCGTTTGGATGTCTGCTTGCATTCACAGTGATTTGGTAATATGGGCCCATACGCACTGATATCAATCATAAATATGGTAATCCATAATTGTATGAAATGTATGTCATTTTACAGTGATATCGTAACCATATTTTTCGTAGTGTACACAGAAACAATGCTATGTGATGCCACTTCCTGTTTTGTCGTGGGGTGAAAGGTCGTGTTCCTTCGCTTCCCGTGATGTCACTTTGGGGTGGGGTCAAATGACATCAATTCCTGTGATGTCAGCAGAGGTCAAGGGTCGTGTGGTGTCACTTCCGCTACCCCTGGCATTTTTGTGAAATGACGTCCTTGAGCATAGGGTGCCCCAGGAGGGACAGGGGCCTATGACGATCAGGCATTCGTTTGAGTGAAGATATTTAGTGAATCGGAACCAGAGAACGACTTCATGTCTTAGCCCATCATAAGCGATTTTTCTATAGAGAAATCCCTTTTTAGTTGTAGAGTTTCTGCAAGTTCCTTTAGGCGTTTGTCTGTCTCCCACTTTCACTTGCTAGACGGTAAAATAAAGAGCTGCTAAACCAGATTTACAGGTGTCATGCGTTTCCATGAAGGCAACACCTGGTAGCTCTGGCCTTTATTTTTATTTTAATCTTTAATTTTTTTGGAACCAATTTATTCAAATTTTCCATCAAACAAGTAAACACACAATAACATCCGCATATACAACTTATCCCCCCCTTAAAATTCAACAATAATTGAACCCCAAACCCACCCCCAACAAACAAACTAGAATATAATGTCCAAACCAAAGACCTAGGAAAAAAAAGTATTATTCACATACTTCCTTTAACCCTATAAATCACAATAATCAGATATAAATAATCCCTGCCAATATAAATACATACATATGCCTTTTATAGCTACACAGAATGTCAACCGGCATCAGGGACAGGCACTCACAGATGCCACCCTTTCGACTGAAGGAAGTGACTTCATCAGGCAAAGAATATATATATATATATATATTTATACACATATATATTCATTGCCTGAAAAAGTCCTTTCTCCACCACTTCTTCAGGCAGGGATGGGATGGACCCATCCATAAATGTACATTCTGATTTTTGTTCAAGTAAGCTTTGTTAGCTTGTTATCATCTCACGGCCAATCCATCCATGACCCAGTCTCATTCAGCTTCAGACATGCCATTGTAACAATGTGAGATTTGTACACGTCTGAAGGGAGCAAAGGAACGCTTGGATATGGTGTTCATACCGTCCTCTCTGAAGGTGATGACTAAGAGTCATGTCAGTTAGCGCGTTATTCTGAGCTTTTGCTTGGAATTATTGATGCTAACATTCAGGCATTTATAAAGATAATCTGTTACTTATATAGCACTGTTGCCAAAGTGCTTCATACTGGACACTTTAATATGCAATTATTATTACCCAACTAAAATTAGCATGCATGTGACAACAACCGAAGGATCAAAGGCTTATTTGATTGTGCCAGATTTTGAACCTGCAACTTGCACATCACACATCTGTACGATAGCTCATTAGAGTACGCCAAAGTTACAGTGAAATGAGGAAAGCTTGAGGCAGGATGTATTTTTTTTTAAGTTGGTTGCTGGCACAGGTATTGTGGTGGAACTGGAACACTGAAGCTCACACTAGCAGCATTCTGCACATAGCTCAGCTGGTGAATGCACTAGACAGGAACACAACACCCTCCGATGCTTCTCACATCACAGGTTCTGTGCGCAGCACAGGACAGCAGACGGGCATCCTGCTTCTCACTGCAAGAGGTGTCCTTCGACACGAGGGTATCGTGGGCCCAGCCGCGGCCCACGACCACGTATCTGCTATTTGTGCCGTTTTATATTTTCAGCATTTATTTTCGGAAAATGCCGAAAATATAAAACGGCACAATTAGCAGATGCATGGTCGCAGGCCGCGGCTGCCTGAGTGGGCAGCAGCAGCGCACGGCCAGTGCCTGCCCTGGGCCTTGCGCACCGGTCCGGCATGGGGCACGGACCGGGGTTAAAACAAATAGGCCCAGGGCAGCGGCTCTCGCCTTGGTGGTAGCGGGCCGGGCGGCCCGCTACCACCAAGGCTCGCAGCTCGGCAGCAACACTGAACGACGTGTAGGCCAAGGCCTACACGTCGTTCAGTGTTGACTGGGCCTGGGGCCGTGGTGGACCACATAGTTTTGGGCCCGGGGAGGGGAGTGTAAGTAACACTCCCGAGTCCCCGGTCCCAAACAGAAAGAAAAAGTAAAACAAACATGGGGATGGCCCGGCCGGATCATGGTACTTACCGCGGCGCCGCTGCAGCAGCACTCGTGTTTGATGTGCACCCACTGCACCGTGAAGAAAAGAAAGAGAAACAGACGTGTGAAGGCGGCGCAGGCGCACTTACACACCCTGCGCCGCCAGTGAGACATCATAGATACAGTAATGTCATTGGCTGTTTGCCAGCCAATGACATTACTGTATCCATGGCAGGAGAGGGAATCTGAATTTAAGTGCGCTGTTTACGCACATTTTATACTGGCGGGGCCAGCCCTGAAGCGCCCCGCCAGGCTTCCAATTAAAGGGGCTACGTAGAGTGCGTGGGGCTAGGAGCTCCACGCACTCTACTATGGAAAAAAATAAACTAAATTGGGACGCGCCCCGCTGTTAAAGCCGGGCCCGGCCCTGATACATGATTACCTTGCCACAGCGCCCCTGCGCTGTTGGCAAAGGAAATGCAGACATTTTCTAAGCTAAAAGAGATTCAATCGGAGAAGTTCTCTGATTGAATCTCTTTTAGCTTCCTCTTTCTTTTCTGGGGGGGCGGCGCCCGGCCGCCCCATGATAGCAGCCGCCACTCTTTCTTTCTTTCTTTCTTTCTTTCTTTCTTTCTTTCTTTCTTTCTTTCTTTCTTTCTTTCTTTCTTTCTTTCTTTCTTTCTTTCTTTCTTTCTTTCTTTCTTCCTTTCTTTCTTTCTTCCTTTCTTCCTCTCTTTCTCTCTCTCTTTCTTTCTTTCTTTCTTTCTTTCTTTCTTTCTTTCTTTCTTTCTTTCTTTCTTTCTCTTCCCTTTCTCACTTTTCTGTGCACTGCTGCTGTTCCAGGGAGCTGGAAATACCAGGACTGATTATAGGAAGGCTTTGAAATTCATTAAAACAAATGCGTTGCAGGATGTTAAAGTTGTTCTTGAACACAATATAACTGTATGAATTATAATATTGTGGTTGCCAGTTCGTGTGCTGTTGCCACTGCCCAGACTGTGTTCCTTTTTTTCAAGTGATTGTGGGACAGTGCCATGCCTCTATGAGCCTCTCTTGTTTTTGGAAGGCCTTAGCCACTTAGGTAAATTTTATCGTTCGACTATTATGCTCTTTGTTCCACGGTAGACTTGCAATTTGCAAGTCCTGTCAAGCTCACGTGTGTTTAGGGTTGTAGGCTTTAGGTACGTTTTTTGTTTTTTTCCACAATATTCAATCACTGCTGTTTGTGTGGTTTTTGGTCGATGGTCTGGCTAGAGGGTCGTATTTTTACATTATTTTATAATGAAAACGATTCATTGATTAGTTTGTAAAAATTGAACTATTTGAGTGAAAACATGTTTTTATCCGAGTCTTTCAAAGGGATTAAAATGTAAAGAAATATGAATACAAAGCATAGAATAATTTACATTAAACGTATGAGTCCACTTTATTCAAGCGTATTACTGGGCTCGTGAGTCAAAGGGGCCATACCGGTATATTTTTAGAAACGATCGTTGTTAACCTTTTTCTTCCTATGCAACATAATGTCCCTCCAAAATGTGAATATTTTATAGATGCCTTTGTTTAACTTGCATTCTTTAGCAAAGCCCCTGCCTCCTGTGGTATCACTACATATTATCCCCACCAAAAATATCGCTGTACACTGCCTGCCAGAATCAGCACTTCCAAAAGAGACTGTCTCTGTTGGACAAAAACTATTACATATTAATAACAAATGTTTCCACTGCAAGCAGAAAGTGCTTACAATTGTGCTGACTATTAAAGAATGCTTCTTCCCGGTCCCTTCAAGGGCTGATGCCAATACTTGAGATGGAACCTTTCACCTTGACAAAGCCGAGGGTAATGCCAATAAGTAGTGCTGCAAACTCTCATTGGAAAAACATGACAGGACCTTCGACAAGGATTTAGCTGCAGTGAAACTATAAGCCTGAGTTTGCGATCCAAATATTGATCTCCTCATGGAGAAGGCCTTTTGTAGCTTGTAAAACCAAACCGCTGAAAGCTGTATGCAAAACCAAACATTGAACTCTGGATCAGCTCTTTTATTGGGCAGAGAGCCCCCCAAATGAAATGTGTAACCCTGGACACCCACTTGTCATCTGAGGGGTTAACTCGACCCTTTGCTAACCTTCCCTACCAAAGGCATTCACCCGTGGATGCCCCCTCGAGTTAACGGAAAGGGCTGACAGAAATTGGTGGAGACTAGTAATGTAATGTATGTTGGTGCTGCAGAAAGATGGTAAGACCACAGTGACAATGGTTAGGCAGCAGGGGGCAAGAGTGCACATGGGAGTGAATGGAAAAGAATGCTCGAGATGGCTGGTGAGCTGAGTGAGCTGATGAAAGGATTGGAGCAGTTTGTGAAACGACTGAAGGAAGTTGTAGAGAATAGAAGGGCAGCTAAGGCTGAACAGAGAATCATCCCTGACTCTGGAAGGAATGGCTCCTGTCAGAGGTACATTGCCCTTTTGGATGGAGAAGGGGCTAGTAAAGATGTGTGACTGGTAGGTTGGCTGTGCAGATCATAACGCTGGCATTTGCTCATAAAAGCAAGCCAGGAGGGTGACCATTGGCACACAGGTGTGCCTTATCTTCTGGCAGTAAATTAGCCACAATTAACCCGCAGAGACATGACAGATTAAATGACTTGATAGACTGGCAAACATCGTAAATAGTTGGATAATGAGTGTCAATATGGCGGGGTTACAGATCTATAGGGCTTGTTCGATGGCGGCACTAAGAGTATAACGCTCTGATCACATGGTGACAAATTAGGTAGGCCCGATCTTGTTCAGTTATGCACCGACCCTTAAAAAAAATACTTTGAGATGGAAAACAACTGTAATCCGCAGCTGTACATGCCCTGATCTGAAGTTGCTTATGTAAACATTTGGTGGAATCCATGATAGTTATTGAAAAGGAGCCAAACAGCACAAACTGTTTTTGAGATTAGCTGAAAGCAGCCGTGGATGGGTCAGCACTGGTTTTAGGAGTTGTTTCCAAGGTGGAAGACAACCATCCCCAATTATTTGGTCCGAGCACCAGGTTAAATCTGTGCCGTGAAAAAAATAAAGTTGATGTCAATTCAACTGGGAAAAAAACAGCACAGCCAGTACAACTGAGTTTAATAAATATCACCAGCTAATAAATACCACCCACTTTTTAGTACTGGGTTACAGGAAAACTCTGGTTGTTTAAGCCTTTGGGAACTATTTGTACAAGAGAGTAGGAACAGACTTCACAGAAGTAACCAGAGGCCACATCAGCCCATATCCTAATGAAGCAGAGCTTGAAGGATGCAGATGACCACATATAGCTTGACTCCAATGGTCATGTGCTATGAGAGATCATCAAGCAGCTATTTCCATGGTTTAGCCATCACTGTAAATTCGTCTATGGGCCTAAAATTGGCACTTTCATACTTTTTGAAATTCTGAGTTGTAATGTTTCTTTCATTAAATTGGAGGCAAAACTAAATTACATAAGTTACTGCTTTGGAAACAAGAAGCAAACACATTCAGTTCACCCATAGACAGTTAACAGCTCATGGGGCAAAAACATGTCACTTTTGCCAATGTTCCCAAATTCTTATCTTTTGATTGTTTCGACACTTTAAGGGCTGAAATAATCTATGTATAGCCATTTTTGTAAGGTATATGTTTCTTTTCCATGGTTAGGCAGTTAACAGCAGCGAAGAAACTCTGCTTTTCATTTGTAAGCGTGATAAAGTAGCATCTTCAATTCACTCCAACCCTTTAGCAGCAAAAAACCTGTTTAATATTAACAATCATAGCACATCCAATATGTCTGATTTTTTAAATGTAGTGCGTTCAGATGTATTTTGTTGTGCAGGGAAGAGCAGCCTCTACAAAACTAAAATGTGTAGCGGCAACACATACAAAGTAGAGGATCGAACATTACCAAAAGAGAAACAGAGGTTCACCTCAAACTCAAAAAAGATCGAATAATTGTAGTGAAACCTGTAGATAAAGGTGGTGTCCAGTGGTTATGTCCAAGGAGAAATATGAATAAGTAGAAATATGAACAATGACCATGAACTGTTGAATACATGTGAACATTATTAACATCTTACAAGGGATCTAAATCTAGATATTCAAAAAAATATCTTTGACTTGACCTCTTGTGTTGAATTTTATTTTCATTTTTAATAGGGACAATCTAGACCGAAAATTCATAAAAATGCCTCTAATCCTCCTGGGTCAGCCAATAGTTTCTGGAAGTGGAACCTTTAGCCAAATATGTTGATTTCTTTATTCAGCCCATCGTCAAAAACACTACATCATACTTCAAGGACACAACATATGTTATTAACATCATAGAAAGTTACACTTGTGATCATTCTAATAACATTCTGGTAATGTTTGACAATTAGAACGTGTTACTTTGATCAGATGGCAAGACCACATGATGTTCCTGCATGATTCATAGATGAGTGCCTCTTATTGTTTTTGGTACCTTTAAAGAATGGTTTTACAGATGTGTTACACACATAAAGTTATGGAAACATTTCATAGATGATATTATGATGATATGGCAAGGCACTCAGGTGGAACTGGAAGAATTCCAAATGTGATTAAAGCGCATCAATGCTAACTTAAGGTGTATCATGTTCTATAGAATGCCTAAACTACCAGTATTGTATATTTACACCATGTGTAGTGGGAACAGATTATACAATACTTTATATTTTAAAGAAACAGATTGAAACACCTAACTTCATTATGAAAGTCAACACATGAGGGCACTCAAGCAGAATTTTCAATATGTGCAATATTTTATGATGAGGCAGATTAGTATGCCTATACAGTACTACAAAAACGAATCAAATGCCTTAACAGCCAGATTAGAAGCATATGGTATATGTACACAAAGCTTCTGAGCCAGGCTTATAAAAAGGCACTGTATAGGGATAGCAAATATACATTGAGACAAGCACCCAGAGATGCAATTCAACATAAGTTAGTTTGTATAACAACTTTCTGTAAATATATTGGAAAACTGTGCAGGTTAATTTGGAATAATTGGCATCTGATAAAAGAAGCTGTAGGAACATCATTAACATTGTTCGCAATGAAAAGAGGCCAAAATATCAGAGATATGATTTGCATTCTAGAAATGTGACATCTTTACCCACACAGCGTACGATAAGAACAAAGTGGGGGTTGCCTCATGCCATTGGCCACTACCCATGGAGTCAATTTCAGGATAGTCAGACTATTAAATGGGAGCTGAGGTGTCTTTCTAACTGCATGATTAATCATGTCATATATTGCATCAAATGTCCTTGCAACAAGCTCTGTATTGGCAACTCTTTAAGAAATATGACAACTAGAATTTCAGAACATAGATCTCCTATTAGGCTACACACTCGAAATGGACCTTGAGTGCCACACTTCCAGGCAGTAAGTCACTCTGAGGAGGAAATAAAATGGTTCATATTCGATTTTGTCAAAATGAAATATTGTGGTTAAAATGTGGAGGAAATCTTGTGAAAGAAGTGCAACATTGTATTCTGAGATCGCATACACATGTAGCTGGGTTGATTGAATCATTATCATGGTCTCATGGTCCAGCTTACAATGGCATAACTTTAAATCAAGTAATTATGTTTACTGATTGAACCTGAACATTTCCTATTAAATTGTATACTAGTTAAGCAAAATAACATAACAGCTTGATGGAAGTTTTCATATGTAAATTGTTATTCACTTGTACATTGTTACATTTATGTTATGTTAATTGGCTTTTGTACTGTCCACATCACCAATGTAGTGTCCTTGAAGTGCAGAGCCTTTGTCCGTATGAGTGAACTATTATTCCACGCGGGTGTAGACCAGACCTTGGTCTTTGAGGTGAAAAGGAAATGGGGGGAAGGTGAGCTGGAAATGGCAAAGAGGGACAAAATCGGCTTCCACAACAGCCAGACATGGGTCATAAAGAAAGGAGAAATAGCATAAGGTTGAGTGATAGTAATCGCTAGGATGCATTTAGCATAAAATGGGTTTAAACAAACATGGTCATGAAAAGAATCAGGAGCTGTTCATATCAGACCAATTGCTTATCTTGTCAATTAGTAATAAAATGCATTGTTAGTTTTATTTTAAATTGAGTTGTGTATGTGTAATGGCCTTGAGATGTGTTCAAGAGTTCCTGCGAATTGGGGGCGCTTAGACACCAGGTATTCATAATGTGTTCTCTTATGAGGCGTCCATAGGAGACCTGGTGATGCTGAGCCAGCTGGTAGAGGTGTCAGGGTGAAGAGTTGGCCATGTGCTGAATAAACGTTGGGGGGGTGGGGCACGAAAGGGCAATATGTGAAAATAATCTCTGTATAGAACTATAGCACGTCTCAGTTTAAAAAGGCAGACGATGGCAGCACTGTGTACCATCACATGCAAGGCTGTGACATCCCTTACGTTTCAAGTAAATCAAAGATCATCATCTCAAAAACGTATACGGGCAGACAAGCAATTATAGTACATATATTGCAGCCATACAACACTTGATATATAGTAAATGTGCATCTCCAGTGCGGAAGGGCTATCATATAGACAAGGGTTTGATACTCCGCTGGGTCAAATCATGTCTTCATCCTACTGCAGTCACGAGTTGAACACCACAATCAAACAATAATGGGAGGTGTTGACTGGTTTTAGCAAGCACTCTGTAGCTGGATACCTGGTAATAGTTGCACTAAACAAACACACACACACACACACAATAACACATCCACACACCCACTAACTCACTAACCTGCAAACCCACCCACAACACGTCCTGTGTCAATGACGAATTAACACCAAGTACATCGGAAATGATGATGTATATGTAGATTCTGGGTTTCTTCAGTGGGTGGGGGCTGAATATGGCACGATTGTGTAGCTTGCGAATTAAGGGGAGATGGAGGGGAAAAAGGCAGCATAGTGTGTGAACTGTGCATGCCCATAGAGTTATTTATGTAGGGAGGTAGTTGATGAGTTAGACATACAGTGGCAGATGGAAGTGAAAGGCAGGAATGTTGTGAGCTCCAAGATGCCTCTGACTTGAGATGTTAACTAGGTTTAGACATAGATTAATTCAGAATAAGAGGATTATCAGGAGGAGTTAAGCATCCCTAAGTAAATATGTGAAGGGAGAGCAATGTTGTAGGCAGACTAAAAATGCCATTGGGGGTGTAGGGGAGGACTGGTCCAGGAGACCCCTCTCGCCTGCGTTTTCTCCCCAGGTGAGGGCTATGGCTCATTGGGCGTTCCCTCGTGCCACCCGGGCCCAGGTGGTAGAGGGCTCACCCGCTGGAGACATTGCCCACACGTATCGAGTGCCCACACACATTGGTTGCCACACAAATTTAGCTAGGCCCAGAAACCATTTTTTGCCCGGTAAAGATGGTGTGAGCTCAGCGCACTGTAGCGCGGCCCCCACCCTTGGAGAGTCACATCCCTGTTGCCGCAGCACCCTGGCAGATCTGCTGCGAGCACGTTCCCACGAACAAGACGGACATGAGCTAGCGCAATACGCTAACATTGTAACAGTTCACCTCCCGCAGTGTACTATCGCTATCAGCATGACCCGGCCAGCAGGCCTGAACAATGAGAAAAACGGTAAAATGGTCATCTGATGGCAGACAGTCTTAATATATGTGTATATAATAATGTCAAGACCACTTGCAAAGTATGCTTTCTTCCACAAAATCTCTTATATTACAAACGCCTGTAGAATGTATTAAAATGAGAGAGCGTGCTCCCATGATATAAGCAATAGCGAGCTCACACCATTACAGGTGGACGCTAATAATAAAGGAACGCTCCAGGGATCTGTTTGTTGCGTGTATCACTGGGCAGCCTACCTCCCATGGTTTTGAGCCATAACTAAGCTAATGCTGCTAGAGTACACGAGAAAGCGAATGCAACTATACTATGAACTCATGTAAAGGATGCGCGAGAATGCACTTATCATGTGTGTATGTCCAAGCCCCTTATGTGCCACCACCGTCACGTACAGTGGCGGGTCGTTTTCTATGTACTCCACCGACCCAACTACTACCTCATTTACTGCGAATGTATATGCATGTAACTAAAATACTGTAGCTGCTAGAATATAATGTGCAAATATGGTGCTCGGACGGGGTATAATTGAGACACATCCAGCAAAGTTAAATGCATGTTTTTGAAGCGATGTTGAACAAGTATTATAGAAAGTGTTCAAATGTTTGTGATGTCTTTACCTACATTCAGCAACACACGAGGGAGATACCTTTGTGAATGCGTACAAGGCCATTTCCCCCTCCCACCCTGCGAAGGCTGCCAAGACATGAGAACAGAGGCCCGCTCTGCGCTATCCCACCTCCCCCGACCGGACTGGAGCCGCTTCAAAGATTTGTAGCCCCACTGCAGCACCCAAGGCCGCGACCAGCCACCTGCATTATTTACAGCACAGCAGTAAACCTTTGTCTAACCTCACGCGCCCCCTCGTAAACCCCACAACCCACCGGACCGTCTTAGACTTATGGCCCTGTGCAATCGGGACACCCAACACTTTCACAACACACAGCGGAACATCCATAACAACTTCTAACAAGACAGAAAGACCTGTACCACCCGTCCCAGGCCCCGAAGCTTAGCCCCTCGACCTATGGCCCCGGTCATCAGGACACGGGTAACCAGGTCTCGATGTATTACCTCCAGACCCCTCACAAGGTGCATTCCTCCTGTGTTGCATTAACCTATAAAATAACCTATTGGAAGATTTACTAAAGAGAATAACACTGTAAATGACTGGATGACTGCGGTGTGCATGGCCGAGGGCAAGTAAGTCAGGAAAGGCATTCATCTCTGCCACAGGCCGCCTTGCCACACCAACACCGCCCGGATGAACTCAAGCCGACCTGCCAGGCCCAGCCCCACCCACGAGGGTGACCAATGACGTCCTTCAGCCAAGACCAACCACGCCGCAGCAGCACCTATAGTTAGTCGTCGCCACCCAATCCCAATGAAATTGTGCCCCCTATAGTATGTAGGTTTTGATGACGTTTTTTGTAAATATATACGCCTGTCTTTGCTATTGTCGGACAGAGCGCTCTCGGAGGTTGCAGAGTTCTTTGCATGCCCAATTCTGATTGATAAACTCCCATTTACGCTCACCCGCACTCTGTCTTGGCCTTATTCCCAATTTGGGAGAGTCCTTCATTGTCTCTCATTGCGGGGAGGATCGTGCTGTTTGGGGACGCTTGCTTTCAGTGGTGACCCCGATAGCGTGATATTTATTTCTTCCTAACTCCTTATAACCGTCCCCTTTTTGGCACGAGAATCTCCGGTCGAAAAGGGATACGCACGGTGAGCCGGCTCCGGGAGGCTGCCCGCCAACGGCGACCGGTACACTAAGAAGTGCGCACTCAACAGAGAGGGGGTACGGGATCCCGGTTGAAAAATCCCCTTTGAGTACCGCTCGCCGGAGCCGGGGCTGACTGTTGAGCTGACGGCGACACTGCCTGGACGGACCCAGTTTCGGAGACTATCGGTTCAAGACGGGCACGTGAGTACTGAGTGCGAGCGATTTTAAAGGGAGCGGGGAGAGAAGTGTAGGACAGGAAACGAAGAGGGGGCACGCAGATCTACTAAGGATCATCTTAAATTTTCCTTGCTTTTTCTTTGCATATGGCCATTAGGATTAAGAGGTGAATAAGAGATAAAAGTGACGGGAACCTAGCTCCGAAAGGAGGTGGAAGGCGGCGCCGCATAGTGCTATCTTGACTAGTACTGGGAATATATGAAGAAGTGGAGTATAAAATAAAAGTGTTCAGCAAAAGGGGACACTGAGAGTACATTAGTGACCGCTATTACTTTTTTCCTTTCTTTTCTTTAAGGGTAGGGGGAGAATAAAGAACTGTGATTAGCACAAACTTAGAGAGACAGTAAGAGAAGAAGAGTCCTACTAGAAAGGGGGGAAAACAGGTTAATATCTATATACATACGCATCCAGATGTTCAAATAAGACAAACAGGGACAGCCGGCTAGGGAGGAAAGGGAGGGCAGCTTGAATGGTGAATTGAGTGGTGCCAAGAGGTGTGTGCACCTCGTATGTGCTAGAAGAGATTTTGATGTTGTGAATGTGTGAACGGTTATAAATGCATAATAGTTAAATGGTCATGGTAAGTGTGGTTAGATAAAACTTTTTCCCTTTTAAAACAACGTCAATATAGTGAAGTGAGTGAGTACCTTTTTGATTTCCAGGCTGACATTGTCAAAATAAAGGATGGGTTGCTCTTGTATGTGCCCCCCAAAGAGAACAGAATAGACATTGTGTACGGCCAGTTTTGTAGTGTGCAGTCAGGGAGGGGGAGAGCCCAAAGGGACCCAACATTGAATGTGAAGTAAAATATAAAGAATAACATTGATACTACATTTACATTGGAGTTGCAAACACACTGAGACACACCAGCACTAGGAGGGCACAGAGATGGGGGCTGAAACACCCTTATCACATATTTGTAAGAATCTCCCGGGATACGTGGAGCGGATTAAAAAATATCACGACCAATGGGTGACCGAGCTAAAGGGGGAGGGGTTACCTCAGATTTGGCCCGAGGGAGGGTCATTTGATAAAAGTGTTCTGGATACGGTGGCCACATGCATTTCTCTAAAATACAAAGGAAAGCAGCTGCAAAATAGGAGGGAAATATTAGATCTTTGGAGGTTATTTGAAGAGATACCACCGCCTAAGACACTAGCGGTAAATACTGATCTCCCGTCCACCACAGACAATCCACTACTGATACAGAAAGATGTCAAAGAAGTGTCAAGTGTAGCGCCACCAGTAGAGGTAATAAGTTTGTACCCGATATTAAAGAAGCCTGTGCCCGCAGAGGGGTACAGTGACCCCACTTACATACCTCCCCCGAAAGATACTACACCCCACCGGCCCACGGCACCTCCGCCATATGAAAGCACGAGGGAGCGAGCCCAGGCAGGCACACAAAGGGTAGATATAGAGAAGCTCACAGATGATTTAGAATCAAGACTGACGATAGCAAAGGATGAGCTCTCGAGGATAAAAGACATATGCGAACGAACAGCACTAGATGCAACTAGATCAGGGCGTACGTCCAGAACACCAGGTGAAAATAGAAAGCCCGAAGAGGGGTGGAAAAAGGGCGAGATTCTGTTCAGAATTGAGGAAGAACCAACGCGAATAATAGAAGTAGGGCCCAGAGAGGGAGATGTTGTAAACGAAGAAAGGCTTGGGGGAATTAGAGAGGAATTGCTGTGTGATATAAGGGACGAGTTAGAAGAAAGCGACAGGTTGAGTATGGCGATGGGAGGGGGAAGCGAGGGGGAGGAAGGTACGTGTTCAATGAGAACACTGGACGATGAATGGACGGGGCGATTAAGGAACAGAGTGGGGAAAATGGCATCACTGGGAACATCGGCAGCCAAAACGGGCCCGGATGGGACGACGAAAGGAAAGCTACAGCTCCCGTTGATACACAGGGGAGGAGGAAGGCCCAATTATATCCCATGGGCGCAGATGGATAAAGCCAATTTATTAAAGCTATTGCCCCCGTTGTCAGGAGGGGCAAGTAAGTGGATATATGCCTTTGAGAAACATACTGCTGGGGTACCCCTAGCCATAGGAGATGTAAAAAGTCTACTCGTATCAGCAGTGGGCGATCAGGCTGAAAGGGTATGGGTTGAGGCCGGTTTCCCGGGAGTAACGCTAGACTGTGACCGCCATGATGGGGCCTCCTTTAACACAGTGCGTGCTAGGGTGTGGGATGCCTTACGCGACACATTCCCAGATACACCGGACTTACATTCAGTGATGCAGTGTACAATGAATGACGGGGAGGAGGCTATGGATTACATTTTTCGGGTCCAAGAGATGTGGAGAGCAGAAACGGGCACGCCCTGGTATCAATCGACATCTTTATTTTTTTTTATTATAAAGAGAGGGCTCCCAAAGGAAGTGCAGAAGGCGCTTGACAAGATAGCAGGTATTGAAGCAAAGGGATGGCCAGAAATTCAGAGCATAATAGTACACCATTGTAAACGAATCAAGGAGAAGGAGAAGGAGGTGGCGCAGAAAAGATTGGCAGACGAGGCGAAGTTAGTACAGTCAAAGCTAGTGAAGGTTGCAGCAGCAGTAGCCGCGCTCCCACACAGTAGAGAGGGAGATGATGAGGAGGAGGGGCTGATAGCACTCCAAGGAAGGGTGGCAACTAATTGGGCGGGAACAGCACAACGGCAGTGGACTGAGCAGGAGCAAGGTGGAAGCCCGCAGTGGCAAGAGTGGACCCCTCGAGGGGGACGAGGTGGGTACAGTGGCCGGAGAGGAGGCGGACATGGGTACGGGGGAATGGGAGGAAACGGATGGCAGGGTCCCAGGGGCCCCCAGGGGAGTTGCTGGAACTGTGGACGATGGGGGCATTACTCCAGGGAGTGCAGAAGTAGACAACAGAATGGGTTCCAGGAAGAAGAGACTTATGGTCATCCACACCCAGGGAGCCCATATGGTCTCCCAATGGGACAGCAGCAACTAAGAAACCCCGGCCAGGGTACCACGGGCCAGCAGCAGGGACACCAGTATAGGACACAGAACCACCCACAAAACAATGACAGTATGCAATACACGCCAGGTAACCCTTTCGCGACAACAGCAAACGGGGCCCCCACGCCAGCACCTTATAGCGGCTTGTCAGTGGTTTCAGGGAGTGTCTTTAATGAAGGAGGGGCGATGAGACACCCCGCATAGGACAGCCCACAGAGAACACTTGCGTGTCCAGTTCTATCCATCACCTACAATGCAGCAGAGGAACCATTGGTAGGGGCGCAGATAGGAGACAAGCAGTTTATATTCATGGTAGATTCGGGAGCGGAGAAATCATGTATCAGAGAGGGCCGATTCCCGTTATCTAACAGGAAGTTAGAGACGCAGGGGTTCTCTGGGGCTGTAATTGAAGTTCCTTACACAGAAGCATTGGATGTAACAGTAGGGGGGAAAACTGTAAAATCACCCTTGCTGTATTACGAGCATTCACCCATAAATCTATTAGGGAGGGATCTCCTAAGCAAACTTAACATGACCATATCATTTACCGAGAGAGGGATAGTGTGCTCTACACCCGGGATATGCCCCTTGCGTGCAATGTTGGTAGTGCAAGCCTACACAACCAAACAGGAAATACGAGGGCTGCCACAAAATGAGGAAATGTTTATCAAAGGGCTGAAGAGTCTGGCCCTCATAATTCCCGAGCTAAGAAGCATGGACTGGAGGATTCCGGCAGAGTTCCTCTTCCGCCCCGTAGTATGTCCCAACACAGCACCAGGATCAGTGGCATCATTAGACTTGCACGCTGTACAAGTGTCAGCAAAGAGGATCGCTGTGATTGGAGTGGACGAGGAAGGGTGTGAGTGGCGCACAGTGCTGTGCACAAACGCCAACATCGCCCTACGAGAGGTAACAGATGAGGATCTCTTTTCAGACACGGAAGGGGATGGTGAGATAATAATGGAAATAGCGATGCCCTGTGACATTTTAATACAAGCAAGGGAGACCCCCGTCCAATTGATGACAGTGGTAGGAGCACCACCGTCATTTTTTGATGACGTCATGAGGCTCATACCAAACAACTTATGGACAACAGGCCCCCATGATGTGGGACTGTTGAATGGAGTACAGCCTGTGGTAATAAAGCTAAAGCAAGGAGCAATTTTACCACGAGTTAAACAGTATCCTTTGTCTCGTGAAGCTGAAGAAGGGATAAAAGAGACAATAAATGCCCTACTAGCACAAGGGATAATAGTGCCTTCAAGCTCCCCATGTAACACCTGTATTTATCCAATCAAAAAAGTAAAAGGGGGGTCTTGGAGGATGATACAGGACTTACGCCCCCTCAATGATGTAATTCAGAAGGAGTTCCCTCTAGTCCCGAACCCGGCATCAATACTATGCAGCATCCCGAAAGAGGCATCACATTTCACAGTAGTAGATTTGAAAAACGCATTTTTCTCCATACCCCTGGCTGAAGAGAGTAGATACCTTACCGCCTTCACACTGGGGGGTAAAAGATATGAACATTGCAGATTACCACAGGGTTACTGCGAGAGCCCGAGCATTTTCAATCGCGTATTACATGAAGACCTAGGAAACCTATCAGTTGAGAGCACCATTATTCAGTACGTAGACGATTTACTAGTCTGCGCACAAAACGAAGAGAAATGCAGAACAGATTCCATAACATTACTGACTTTGCTGGCCAACAAGGGGTACAAAGTGGACAAGGGAAAGCTACAATACTGTCTGACAGAGGTCCTGTACCTAGGACAGCTGATTTCAAGAGATGGGAAAAGAATAATACCAGACAGAGTAGAAGCCATAAGATCAGTACGAGAACCCACAACAGTAAAAGATATGCAGACATTTTTGGGAATGTGCAATTACTGCCGAGCATGGATATTAGATTATGCGGCATACACCAGGCCCCTATTACAAGCATTAAATGTGGCCCAACAGGAGAACAGGAAGATGGAATGGACGGAAGAGATGAGTTCCTCTTTCCAAACATTAAAAGATTTGATTTCAAGCGCCCCAGTACTCGCAAACCCTGATTATGGACGCGAGTTCTACCTATTCTCACACTGCAAAGAAACACTGATGACAGCAGTCCTGACACAAAAAACGTCCTTAGGACACAAGCCATTGGCTTACTATAGTGGTACTTTAGATGCCGTGATGCAGGGCCATTTCGCGTGCGAGCAATCACTCGCTGCAGCCGCGTTCGCGATTGAGAAAAGTGCCACCATAGTAATGGGTTGCCCGGTGACATTGTTTGTGGAACATTCATTATTTGCAATATTAGAAAGATCAAAAAGCACACTGACTACACAGCGGGCGACAGCCTACGAGATTATATTGTCCAGTGCCAACATCCATATAGTAAGATGCAAGACAGTGAACCCCGCCACATTCATTACAGAAGCGTGCACGCTCGAAGACATGCAGAACCACGATTGCGCAACCTACACAGGAGAAAGAGGGGAGGAGACAGTGGTGTGTGAGAACGCTCTAAGCGAGGGGGAAGTGTACTTTGTGGATGGGTCCGCATCAATTGACGTGGACACGGGAGAAAAACACGTTGTCATGGCAGTAGTGAGGTTAGAAGACGGTGAGTATGAAACACTGGCACAATACCGCCTCCCATCACATTACTCCGCACAGGCAGCAGAACTGATTGCGCTCATAGAGGCGCTGCATGCAGCAAAGGGTTGTGCAGTGACAATATACACAGACTCAGCTTACATGACAACAACAGTACATGGAGGACTGGCGAGATGGGGACGTAGGGGATTTAGGCGGGCAGACGGAACACCAGTACAGCATGCAGAATTGCTGAAAGAGTTAATTGAGGCCCTGCAAAACCCCACTGCAGTAGCAATAGTAAAGTGCCAAGCACATACGTCCAACACAGATGTTGTGTCTTTAGGGAACGCAGCAGCGGACGCTGCCGCCAAGGAGGCTTCCTATTTTCAGAATAACGACACAGGTGAGTACATGATTAAAAACAAGAGAAACGACGAGCCCCCAGAAGGATATAATATGATGCCCATACCACAAATAATAGAATTGCAGGAAGGAGCCAGTACAGAGGAAAAATTAATGTGGACAAAACGAGGGTGCAGCAAGTCAGGAACAGACCTGCTGTGGCGGCAAAATAACTCGGGGAAAGTGGTAATGCCAATACAGCTATTAGAGATTGCATTTCAACAGCTACACTTCCCTGCACATAACACCAAACAGCACATCGCAGCAGAAATACAGGAAGAATGGTTCGTGCCCTGTCTCCAGGAGCATGTGTCTCGATTGGCAATGGAGTGTACAACATGCCAAATATACAATTCAGGAATGACATTACGCACTCTCCGGGGAACAATTCCTAAACCCATTGGCCCATTCAAGGAACTACATATAGATTACGCAGACATGGGGGAAAGGTGTAATGGCGCACGGTACATGATCGTGGTTGTGTGCCCATTTTCAAGGTGGGTGGAAGCAGGACCCTGCGCACTACCCGATGCCAAGAGCGCCGCCAAGTTCCTAGTAAGGGAAGTATTCCCGCGCTGGGGAATTTGTGACGTGATTCGCTCAGACAATGGCACTCATTTTGTGAATGAGCTTTTTAAGGAAGTGACTACATTATTGGGAATAAAACATAAATTATGTTCAATTTATCATCCTCAAAGTAATAGCGTAGTGGAAAAGATGAACGGACTGTTGAAGGGCAGGTTATCAAAACTATGCCTCTCATTAAAGAAGAATTGGATTTACTGCCTACCCCTTGCGCTATTTGAATTAAGAAACCAGCCAAGTAAAGACCACCATTTGTCCCCGCACGAGATCGTGACTGGGAGACGGATGAACACAGCACATTCACCACTGCGCGAACACTCAGACGCTCACAGAAGCGCCGCGATATTGGGAGATGAGTTCACAGACTATTTAAAGAAATTGACAAGGGCAGCGCGCGTGATATCAAAGCAACTCTCCCCACCCTTCACTAGAGAAGAGGGAAATGGAACAGGCGCTGCCACGGAGCCAGGGCAACAGCTACAGCTAATGCCAGGCGACTGGATTTATGTCAGAAGCTTTGTGCGTCGGTGGAATGCACCACGATTCCATGGCCCATACGAAGTAATATTTTGCACGCCCACGGCAGTAAAGGTCAAAGGGTTGAGGTACTGGGTGCACTTGACCGATGTACGGAAGGCATATAGCAACGTACAAGAGGAGGTAGATGAGGAGGCACAGACAACAGCAAACGCTGCAACTGAGCAGAATGACTGAATATGAACTTGTGTGTATGTGTTGGTACTAAACTTGAATAAATGCACAACTGATAAAGATACAAAAAAAAAAAAAAAGGGACATTTTTTTTTAACTTTTATCTTGTTGAGTGTATATATATATATATATTTAATGGAATGCCAAATTATAAGTTTGCATACACCCTTGTCTGTGAATACCCCTCCCCGTATCCCCGCCCGCTTCCATTCCCCGTCACATGTATATTGGCACTGATGGTGCTAGCAAAATGTTTACATGTATGCACTCAATGCACTTTTATATCTTAAACAGGAGCTTCCAAGGCATCTAACGGGCAGCCTGCAACGGATAGATTCACTAGAATTAGAGAGTGGTTAACTGAGAAATGCATATATTCGTATGAATGTGGACTATCTGCGTGCATCGTATTGTTTTTTACATTGATGTTTGGTCTGGTTACATACTGGTTCATAGCGTTCATCTCTATCGAGATGAACGAGGGGGGAGGGAACAACACAACTACTGGGACCAATACAACTGCAAGTGTCAATGCCAATACAAGGGAAGGTGATTTTTTGGTATGGGATGGAACTAAACTTGTGTGGGGATACTATACTACGCCATCCAATGTTGTCATCTCACAAGATGGAGGGCCAAAGGGTAAAAGGCAAAATAACACACTGTCCCCACCTGAGATGTCTAATTACAATGCTCACAGCTTAAACGACCGAAACCCCTCTGCCATATCCTGGTTGTATAATACCCCCACCAGCCAACCTGCCCCCATGGCCATAGACAATCAAAGAACACATGAAATATTATATGATGACTGGGTAAAGGGGGGCGGGAAGGGGAAAGGGGGGTCTGTTTTGCCCATCGTTCAGGAGGTTGGGAAGCGCCAAAGGCACAAGAATAACAGACGGAAGAGGGAAGCAGGGAGGAGGAAGTATGATGAGTATTATGGGCTAGGTCTAGATAAAATGGAAGACCCACGACACCCCCACCAAACAAATAAGTGGTATGCAGATATGAGTGCCACAGCTAAACAAACAACAAACGAGAGCTGTTATGTCTGCTCCCTTATTCCTCACGCATCAGGTACACCCAAAGTACTGTTACCCAAAGAATTGCCAATTATAGACGCCCAATGTCTCCTTCATCTTACGTTATGCAGAATTAAGAACACCTTCCAGGCACATGAAGTGACTTTTCAAATGCTACAGAACGAGAAAACGTGCTACCCAAAACCATCAGGGGTTGTATGTCTGCAAGAGCCGTTTTTTGTAATTGGAGGGACACTTTTTTCTGACAACAAGTGGAAGGACGAAGAAGTAATGTGTAAAGCTGAAGCACTGAGGGGTGTGGCACCGGTGAAGTTGCAATGGATAGAAGAAACATGCACACCCGTATGGAAGGAACACATCTCAAAACTAACCTGGGTTACGCCCATCGAAAAGCCTTTCAAGTTGCAGAGTGAAATAGACTATGAACTATGTTTCGAAGGAGAAGGGAGAACGTCCAAGGGGACGAACAAGAAGTGCAACAAAACCCTCACCATCCCAGATCTAAGAAAAGGGACTGCGGCCCTTATGGACACGTACTGGGTATGTGGCAACCAGGCATACCTACATCTCCCCCCGTCGTGGAGTGGCAGCTGCTCAATGGCCACTCTGCACTCAGCTCTAATGGTGATACCAGAAAGCCACATCGATGGAAGCAAAAGGACACAGGAACGCACGCAACAGAGTGTGGCCCAACCAACTGCAGAATCACAAATGTATGTCCTGTCTTCCGGAAGCAAGGGAGAGGTGCTAACCCGTCACAGACGAGCATCAAATTACATCTCACAGGCATCATCAGAACTATTGGCTCAGATCCCAGACAAATATCGATTATTCAGCTCAGCAGAAACATTTTTTGCCTCACTCGTATCAAGTGTCCAAGCAAGGGCAAACGCAAAATGGCTCCAGATAACCCATTGGGAATTGATTCAGCTGGCAAACGACACTGAAGAAGGATTTAACATAATTAAGGTCGAACTAAGAGCTTTGCGACTGATGACCATGCAAAACAGGTATGTCCTGGACCTGTTGACGGCGATGGACGGCGGTGTTTGCCGAAAAATAGGAAGTGCCTGCTGCACTTTCGTAACTTCTGAAGACGCAGAGAACGGCTCCCTGTCCCATGTGATCGAAGCAGTCCACAACCTAGGAGAAAAAATGAAGATGGAAGGCGGAGCAGAAGATAGTACATGGTTCGATAACATCTTCTCCTGGGTCCCCTCATGGCTTGGAACAACTGTGAAATTTTTGATGCCAGCTGTGGTGTTCCTCCTCTTGATTTTCTGCCTGTGCCAGGTGGGTCTTCGAGTCTGTGCTAACGCAGTACCAAATGGTGCAATGATGATGGTGACAATGGGCAACTCACACGGTACAATAAAAACGATGCAAGAAGCGCAAGTACAAACAGGGGTAGATAACACACCCAGGTACCAACTGGTGCCCATGTACCACGACAAGGAGATTGTAGATAAGCTGTGGCACACCACCATCAGAGAGCCCCGCATACTAGAATGGTACGAGGAAGTTTGGGTAGATTTGGAGGGAGATGGTGGGTGTATATATCTCACGTGTACTCCAGATGAATACGCCAGGAGAGGTGAGAGCTTAAGGGGGGTGTGCAGAGCATGGATGCCTATCAAAGGAACTCCTGCATGGGATGAGGCGGTTATGGACGAAGCGGAATGTAGGAGGATAGAAGAGCTAAAGAATTTGTTACTTAAGTAACGAAAGGGGGGAAATGTAGGGGAGGACTGGTCCAGGAGACCCCTCTCGCCTGCGTTTTCTCCCCAGGTGAGGGCTATGGCTCATTGGGCGTTCCCTCGTGCCACCCGGGCCCAGGTGGTAGAGGGCTCACCCGCTGGAGACATTGCCCACACGTATCGAGTGCCCACACGCATTGGTTGCCACACAAATTTAGCTAGGCCCAGAAACCATTTTTTGCCCGGTAAAGATGGTGTGAGCTCAGCGCACTGTAGCGCGGCCCCCACCCTTGGAGAGTCACATCCCTGTTGCCGCAGCACCCTGGCAGATCCGCTGCGAGCACGTTCCCACGAACAAGACGGACATGAGCTAGCGCAATACGCTAACATTGTAACAGTTCACCTCCCGCAGTGTACTATCGCTATCAGCATGACCCGGCCAGCAGGCCTGAACAATGAGAAAAACGGTAAAATGGTCATCTGATGGCAGACAGTCTTAATATATGTGTATATAATAATGTCAAGACCACTTGCAAAGTATGCTTTCTTCCACAAAATCTCTTATATTACAAACGCCTGTAGAATGTATTAAAATGAGAGAGCGTGCTCCCATGATATAAGCAATAGCGAGCTCACACCATTACAGGTGGACGCTAATAATAAAGGAACGCTCCAGGGATCTGTTTGTTGCGTGTATCACTGGGCAGCCTACCTCCCATGGTTTTGCGCCATAACTAAGCTAATGCTGCTAGAGTACACGAGAAAGCGAATGCAACTATACTATGAACTCATGTAAAGGATGCGCGAGAATGCACTTATCATGTGTGTATGTCCAAGCCCCTTATGTGCCACCACCGTCACGTACAGTGACGGGTCGTTTTCTATGTACTCCACCGACCCAACTACTACCTCATTTACTGCGAATGTATATGCATGTAACTAAAATACTGTAGCTGCTAGAATATAATGTGCAAATATGGTGCTCGGACGGGGTATAATCGAGACACATCCAGCAAAGTTAAATGCATGTTTTTGAAGCGATGTTGAACAAGTATTATAGAAAGTGTTCAAATGTTTGTGATGTCTTTACCTACATTCAGCAACACACGAGGGAGATACCTTTGTGAATGCGTACAAGGCCATTTCCCCCTCCCACCCTGCGAAGGCTGCCAAGACATGAGAACAGAGGCCCGCTCTGCGCTATCCCACCTCCCCCGACCGGACTGGAGCCGCTTCAAAGATTTGTAGCCCCACTGCAGCACCCAAGGCCGCGACCAGCCACCTGCATTATTTACAGCACAGCAGTAAACCTTTGTCTAACCTCACGCGCCCCCTCGTAAACCCCACAACCCACCGGACCGTCTTAGACTTATGGCCCTGTGCAATCGGGACACCCAACACTTTGACAACACACAGCGGAACATCCATAACAACTTCTAACAAGACAGAAAGACCTGTACCACCCGTCCCAGGCCCCGAAGCTTAGCCCCTCGACCTATGGCCCCGGTCATCAGGACACGGGTAACCAGGTCTCGATGTATTACCTCCAGACCCCTCACAAGGTGCATTCCTCCTGTGTTGCATTAACCTATAAAATAACCTATTGGAAGATTTACTAAAGAGAATAACACTGTAAATGACTGGATGACTGCGGTGTGCATGGCCGAGGGCAAGTAAGTCAGGAAAGGCATTCATCTCTGCCACAGGCCGCCTTGCCACACCAACACCGCCCGGATGAACTCAAGCCGACCTGCCAGGCCCAGCCCCACCCACGAGGGTGACCAATGACGTCCTTCAGCCAAGACCAACCACGCCGCAGCAGCACCTATAGTTAGTCGTCGCCACCCAATCCCAATGAACTTGTGCCCCCTATAGTATGTAGGTTTTGATGACGTTTTTTGTAAATATATACGCCTGTCTTTGCTATTGTCGGACAGAGCGCTCTCGGAGGTTGCAGAGTTCTTTGCATGCCCAATTCTGATTGATAAACTCCCATTTACGCTCACCCGCACTCTGTCTTGGCCTTATTCCCAATTTGGGAGAGTCCTTCATTGTCTCTCATTGCGGGGAGGATCGTGCTGTTTGGGGACGCTTGCTTTCAGGGGTCATTACGAGGTTGGAGGTAACGGATTACCGGCGTCGGTAATCCCTTACCTCCGTATTCCGAGTTCCCTTTGCGGGTCCTTCCTTACCTCCTGCTTTTAGCAGGAGTTAAGTACGGGACCCGCAAAGGTACCTCAGAGGTAATTACGGTACTGTAATTTACGGTGCCGTAATTACCTCCTTCCCCATTCCCATTGAGCCCTATGGGGCAGAAATGGGAATGGGGAAGGGCAAAAGGTGAATGGGGAATTACCGGTCCCTCCATCCCTGGAATGGACCGGTAATTACTCCATTCACCATGCCGGATTTGGGACGGTTTCGGAGGCAACCACGGAGCTAATTACTCCATGGTTAGCTCCAAACCCGGAATGAGGCCCATTGTCTCTGCATGGCACCAGTACATGGACTGCTCCACAGCTGGACCACATGTCACACATTGGAAAAAAAAAAAAACTTTTCCCACAGCATAGATGCAAACAAAACCAACACTACACATATTCAAAACTACTCAAACGCTGTGTCCTACATAGCAGAGCTTCTTTTGTCACTACCATCTTTAGTAAATGTGCAGAATTAACTGGGAAATTGAATCACCCTGATAAGTGTAAGGAAGGAGGGGTCTTTTTCGACCCTCCCCTCCCCATATTCCAGCCCAACTATATACACTACGCTCACACAGAGGCTGACCATGTGCCCCTAGCCAAGGTGCTGGACCGCCCCAGGGTGACCCATGCAGATGAAATTCATATAGGTAGGGCCAACTACGACTCCATTTTATATTAGACCTAGACAGGCCCTTAGAAACACCAAGCTGCAGGCTGGCGCCTCTCGTCATCAGCGTCCACGCACAGCGAGCAAGCCAACCCCCTCTACCACCCCTCTGGTGTCTCTGCGACTGTCCTGTTCTCACGGGAGACTGGGCGTGAAAAGCTACAAACTAAACACTGTTTCTCTTGCCTTCCTCCTTACATCACTGCCCTGTGAATGACCGGGCCAGGGCATGGTCTGGAAAAAAACATCAATTTCCACAAACTTGCCTCTGTACTCGCAGACCCTACTCGGAAGACCTACTGCCCACACAACCCCTAACCTCTCATCATCTTACTTGATGTAACAGATGCATGCCCCACAACTGTGTGCCACTCGGATTCACCCCTATCACTAATCCTGCATGTGACTATATATCCTTCCTTGTACTAAAACATAATAAAGCAGCCTTCATGAGATCTAAAATGAACGCTTGATAAATATGTTAACTGACTGATTGTAGTAGATGAGATACTTGGGCCCCTGTGCCCCCACCCCATGGTTCAGGTCAACTGTTGTCAACATAATATATGCATATGTACAATGTTAGAAGAACTATGCGACATGATGTAAATTACGTGGCCCAAAAAGCAGCAACAACTAAGATCTGTCTTGCTGTAAATCGGACATTGCCAGATTCATGTAGTGTAATGTATATAAAGTTACACCTCCAGCTTGGACCCAAATCCTCACATGGCCTATGCAGAAATGGCGCATGTGAAAGGCACTCAAGACCCATTTTGTGTACTTCCAGTCCCATTGTCTCGACCAGGCCTCCTCTCCCCACAAGAGCGCTGCACACAGTGAGCAGTGATGGCCTCCACCTTTTTCCTGCCCGCGTCTGTGCTGCCTAAGCTCATGTCTCACGGATGTCTCGATGTTACAAATGTATCCTTTTATCTTTCCATTGGGTCCGTGCTCCCCATGCCCTCAGACAGAGAATGACCCTCACAACTTTCACCTGGTCAATGATTCGCAGTGGGCTAATTAAAGTGTACAAATGAAATATATGGATTTCTCCCTAAATGTCAAGACGTAGCTGGTGATCATTTATTGCATACTTGAAAGTAATGTGTAGATTAGAGAGTTAGCACCAGCTGCCTCCCCCAGTACCGACATGACCGTCACCTCGCACCGACCAGCCCAGCTGATGCACGTGATCTCTGACATCCCGCCAAGCCACCATCCAATCGCATGAATCTGGCGCATAAACATCTATACTGGGTTTACTGTCCCACCAATCGAAATGTAACTTATTTACTGTATGTATTTTGTCATCAATGACGCTGTAACCCTTTAAAATGTACTGACAGTGTATTGTTTGGCAGAGCGCTCTTGGAGTAGCAGAGTCCTCTGCATGCCCTATTTCATCTAGACAAACTTTACCTCTTAACTTCACCCGCACGCACGCACTTGGTCTCATTCCCTACAGGGGTGTGTCTGTTGCTGACTCTCATTGGGAGTTTGTAGTGTATTTTGGGGGACTGCTCACTTTCATTTGGTGACCCCAACGCAATTGCGTTCCTTCCGTTCCTTCTGGCACGAGACGTCTCTCGGCCTCAGCGGACCCAGGGCGCTCCCCCTCAAAGCCGCCAACTTACGGCAACCGGTACACCTAGACATGAAATAGGGCGAGAGGGTGTACGGGTCCCTGCTTTGCAAAAACCCACCGTACTGCTTGTCAGAGCAGGGTGTGGCCATTGAGTGCGGGGCGGTGCCTTGACAGACCGAGTCCGAAGGTCTTGGATCAAGACGGACACGTGAGTATCAAGTGCGAGTGACATCAAAAGGCAGTAGGGGGAAGAAACCGTGGGTCAGGGAGACAGGCCGAAGGGCATTTTGGGTTTGACCAAGGGGAACATAGCGGGGAGAAGGCTGACAGAATACAAGAGGAACTCTTTTCCTAAATATTTTATTTTTTCTGCATATGGCCATTAGGACAGTTAAGGAGATTACAAGGTGAGAAGAGGTACAGGAACCTAGCTCCGCGAGGGGGTAAAAGGCGGCGCTGCATTAGTATCTCGACTAGTACAGGAAATAAAGAGGAAAAATAAGTGGAAATAGTAGTAGTCTCGTATAGAGAAGGAGGCTCATAATAGTATTTAAAAACACTTCTTTTCTTTTCCACGCAGGGGTATTCTTAGATAAAGGCAGAGGTCTGTAAGGGACCACGATTAGGGGGATGGGTCTGAGCAACAGGTGGGAAGAGGATTAGAGGGGGGAAAAATAGACAGGGAGGTTTTGTGTTTATCGTTAAATGTGGCATGTCTAAAAAGTCCATTGTTGTATCATATGTATTGTTTATGTCTGCTGCGCGCTGTTGAGTCTAAAATACGTAATCAATGTCAAAAGGTGATATTGCATAACTACATTGCTATTTGATTTTGTTAAAAATGGTGTGACACAGTGTGGTGAATAGAAGGTATTGTCACAAGAGTGACATAAGACGTGGTGGTGCACTAGTATAGTAAAAGGTTGTTGATCTATTGTGTTGGTCCATAAGGAAATACAGGTATCATTGAAGTAAGAGACACCACTTTCACATATTTGTCAAAACCTGCCAGGTTATGCAGACAGAATTAGAAAATATCATGACCAATGGCTCACCAAACTAAAAGGAGTAGGATTGCCCCAAATATGGCCCAAAGGGGGGTTATTTGACAAAAATGTATTGGACATAATAGCAACCTGTTTGTGAAGTAAAAAGGGAAGCAGTTGAAAAACAGAAGGGAAATACTAGATTTATGGAAACTTTTTGAGGAGATACCACCTGGTAGAAATAAGGGGCAGGAGGCAACTCCCCTCGGAGCAATTAATGGTGACAAGGAGGGGGTGACAAAGGAAAGGGAGGTAGAGGTAACAAGACTATACCCACTTCTAACCAAACCAGCTGATGGATACAGTGAACCAGTATACTTATCAAAGCCCAGATCACCCCCCGCACCACATGCAACCGCACCAGCGCCACCCCTATATGATCAACGAGGACCAACGGGACAGGTGAGTACTCCAACGAGAGACATAGAACAAATTACCCAGGACCTAGAAACACGATCAACAATGACACAATCAGAATTAACCCGATTAAGAGGTATATGCGAGCAAAATTGCACACCCGCACCGAGGTCAGAACAGACACAGGTACCGCAGACGCCCAATAGACAAGCGGAAGAGGGTTGGAAAAAGGGAGAAATTTTGTTCAGAATTAACGACACCCCCACAAGGATAGATGGAGATAGATCGAGCAGACGGACAGGTGAGTATGGAAGGGGTCCAACACGTTGTCCTTTTTGCGAAAAAAAGTGACAGAAACCAAATGTCTTGCGCTCACAGCAGATTTTATTTTTCTATTTGATGAATCAATGGTTGTAATTATATTACCCTCGACACATGTTTCACTGTCCCAACTTGATAGACAGATCCTCAGGAGGGAGTAACAGAAGTATACATTGTCATTCTTATGACCAATCTTAATATATTCAGATTGCAGTTCAATTATTTCATTGTGATTTTGTTTCACACAAAGCCGCTATGTTTGTTTGGTAATTGGTCTCAGTGGGGTTTTCCCTTTGTAACGCTATCCCAATAATGCATTTAAATCTCAAACTTTAGTTTCTTTAGTGCAACGATTATTTGTAGCGCTGTGCGGTCCCTTCTCGGCCTGATAACCGATACCATATATTGTCTGACAGGGAAGAAGTATATTGGTGCGATATAGAGCAAGAGGAGAGGAAAGAAGGTTAGACGAAGCAGTAGGTTGGGAACAATTTTTAGCAGAGGGATCCTCCACAGGGAGGGTACTTGAAGAAGAGTTGGGAGGGAGGCTGAAAACAAGAGCGGGGAGAATAGCAGTGTTGGGGAAGAGGGGAACGAAGGCGAGTACAGGAAAAGCATGGGTAAGGTACAACTTCCACTGATACACAAGGGGGCGGGAAGACCTCATTACATCCCCGGGCCCAAATGAATAAGGCAAATCTGCTAAAGACACTACCCCCACTGTCAGGGAGGGCAAGTGAATGGATATATGCATTTGAGAAAAATACTGCAGGGGTTCCCCTAGCTATAGGAGACGTCAAGAGCTTGTTGGTTTCTGCAGAGGGTGATCAAGCTAACAGGGTGTGGGCAAAGGCGGGCTTCCCCGGGGTAACATTGGACTGTGACCGCCATGATGGGGCTTCATTTAATACAGTAAGAGCCAGAGTATGGGATGCACTGAGAGAAATGTTTCCAGACACACCCGATCTGCAATCAGTGATGCAATGTACAATGGGGGAGGAGGAAGATGCTATGATTTACATTTTCCCGGTGCAAGAGATGGGGAGAGCAGAGACAGACACCACTTAGGATCAATCCCCCTCACTCTTTTATTTCATAATTAAAAAAGGGCTCCCGAAGGAAGTGCAGATGGCTCTAGCTAAAATATCCGTGATAGAAGCAAAGGGTTGGCCCGAAATACAGAGCATCATAGTACATCATTGTAAACGGATCAAAGAGGGAGAGAAAGAGATAGCCCAGAGAAGGTCAGCAGACAAAGCAAAGCTAATACAAACAAAACTGCTGAAGGTTGCAGCTGCAGTAGCAGCCCTCCCCCAAGATAGAGGAGGAGAAGGAGAGGCGGGATCAACAGCTATACAGGCAAGGATCTCAGTGAATTGGGCAGTAAATGCACAGGAGCAATAGAATGGCGAGGAGCAATATGGAGGGCCACAATGGCTGGGAAGATGCGCCCGTGGACGAAGAGGTGGGTACAGAGGATCAAGAGGAGGAGGGTACGGATATGGAGAACAAGGACCTAGAGGAGGGGCTCAGGGGACATTTTGGAATTGTGGGAGATGGGGACATTTTACAAGGGAGTGTCAAAGCCGCCCAATGGTCCTCTATCAGGATGAACAGCAATATGGTCACCCCCACCCTGGCAGCCCATACAACTTGCCCATGGGTGGAAGCAGGAGAGAAGAAAAACCCGACTCGAGGTACACACACGAACAAAGATCACACTCACAAAAATAGGTGGAACAACACTCACAATATCAGGAAAATATGCCTATAATGCATATGAACTCTCTCGCCACAACAGCAAATGGCGCACCCGCACCTTACAGGGGGGACCACATTGGAGGGAAACAACGTTTTCAGTAATAGAGAAAACACGAGATACTCAGCATAGGACAGCCCACAGAATGCACTTGCATGTATAATTCTATCAATGACCCCCAATGCAGCAGAGGAACCACTGGTGGGGGCGGAGATAGGGAAAAAACAATTCATTTTTATGGTAGACTCAGGAGCAGAAAAATCGTCCCTGAAAGAAGGCTGGTCTCCACTATCAAATCACAAAATGGAGACGCAGGGGTTTTCTGGGGCGGTGGTCGAGGTTCCGTACACAAAACAATTAGATGTAACAGTGAGGGGAAAAACTGTGTTTGAGAACCCCTACTGTACTATGAAGACTGGCCCATAAATTTAGTAGAGAGAGATGTCCTTATCAGGCTCAACGTGACCATTTTGTTTACAGATAGAGGGATAGTGTGCACCATGTACCATGTGCACCATGCTAGTTATACATACACAAGCTACAGCACAGCAAGTGCGTGTAGTACCAGTTAACCCAGACATGTTCATCCATGGGTTAAAAGTTTTGGCACGTGTTGTGCCCGAACTAAAGCACCAAGAATGGCGAGTACCATTGAGTTTTTGTTTCGCCCCATTGCACCCCCAGAAATAGTGGCAGGATCAGTGGTGTATCTAGATTTACACAGGGTGCAAGTGTCATCACAATGGATAGCAGTTATTGGACTAGACATACATGGATGTGAATGGCAAACGGTACTGTGCATAAATGCCAACAAAGCATTACGAGATTTGTCAGATAAGGAGCTTTTCACTGACGCTGACACTGATGGGGAAATAATAATGGAAATAGCAATTCCCTGTGACATAATGATCCAGAACAGACAGGTGCCACTCCCTCTCATGGTCATAATAAGCACGCCATCAGCATACTTTAATGAAGATATGGTATGATATGATATGATATGATAGGTTATTTATAAACATGTACATCAGAATTATGGACAATAGGTCCTCAAAATGTTGGGCTGTTACGAGAAGTAACACTTTTGAAAATAAAACTCAAGCTAGGGGCATTGTTGCCCCAGGTGGAACAGTACCCTCTTTCACGAGAGGCAGAAGAAGGAATAAAAGAAACAATACATGCACTACTACAGCAAGGGATTATAGTATCCTCAAATTCTCCCTGTAACACGTGTATCTACCCAATATAAAAGGCAAAGGGTGGGGCATGGAGGATGATACAGGATCTACGCCCCATCAATGATGTCATACAAAAAGAATTCCCTGAGATGGTATGAGCACTGCAGACTGCCCCAGGGATATTGCGAAAACCCGAGTATCTTTAACAAGATATTGCACGAAGACCTTGGAAATTTCGACACTAAGAGCACAATCATTCAGTACGTGGATGATCTGCTGATCTGTGGAGAAAATGAGGAAGAGTGTAAAAAAGATTCAGTAACGTTATTAACATTGCTAGCATACAAAGGCTATAAGGTGGACAAACAGAAATTGCAGTATTGCTTGGCACAAGTTCTATATTTAGGCCAACTGATTTCGAAGGATGGCAAACTAATAATCCCACATAGAACAGCTGCTGTACGAGCAGTAAGTGAACCAGAACAGTAAAAGAGATGCAGACATTATTTGCCATGTCCAATTACTGCCATGTATGGATATTAGCTTCTTTTGCAGCCCACACAAAAACCCTACTGCATGCACTGAAGGAAGAACAAAGGAAGAATGCAGCCTTACAATGGACACAAGAAATACATGCAGCCTTCAACACACTGAAAGAACTGATCTGCACAGCACCCGTTCTAGCGACACCAGACTATGAACGCACATTTTATTTATTTTCACATTGCGATGGAACACTCATGACAGCAGTACTGACACAAAAGATATCACTGGGCCACAAACCTCTAGCATATTACAGTGGTCACTAGATGCAGTGATGCAGGGAAACTTTGCTTGCGAACAAGCTCTCACAGCTGCAGCGTTCGCCATTGAAAAGAGTGCAAGAATTGTGATGGGATGCTCCGTGACTTTGTTTGTGGAACACTCATTGTTTGCCATACTCAAAAGATCAAAAAGCACATTAACAACATACACATAGTACGATGTAAAACAGTAAACCCAGCCACATTCCTCACAGAAGCATGCACAGTAGAAGATATGCAAAACCATGATTGTGCCACATACAGGGGGAAGATGACGGTAAACCCACAGCAAATGAAGATGCTCTAACAGAAGGAGAGGTATACTTTGTAGATGGGTCAGCATCAATAAATTGTGAAACAGGAGAGAAACATGTAGGGGCGGCAGTGGTACAATTGGAAGAAGGGGAGTATGAAGTGATTGTACAAAAGAGATTGCCTGCCCACTTTTCAGCACAAGCAGACGAATTGGCAGCATTAATTGAAGCTCAACACACAGTAAGGGGGAGTGCAGTGACAATTTACACTGACTCAGCATATATGACAACCACAGTGCATGGGGGACTAGCACGATGGGGAAGGAGAGGATTTAGGAGAGCAGATGGGTCCCCGGAGCAGCATGCTGAATTACAGAATTGATTGAAGCATTAAAAGAACCTACCGATGTAGCACTGGTAAAATGCCAGGCGCACACAAATAAGAATGACATCATCTCATTAGGTAACGCGGCAGCGGATGCCGCCATGGAAGAAGCATCCTACTTCACAAAGGAAGTGATAGGCGAGTTTGTATTACAAAAACATGTGGAGGAAGAAGAGGGAGAAGATTACAACTCTATGCAAGTTTCACAGATAATAGAGTTGCAGCAGGAAGCGCCACCAGAGGAAAAGGAGCTATGGGGAAAGAGAGGATGTAGCAAGTCATCCACTGATCTCCTTTGGTGACAAAACAATACAGGTAAAGTAGTAATGCCAGCTAAACTACTAGAAATAGCGGTCCAGCAATTTCACTTCCCAGCCCACAAAGCAAAACATCACATTGCCGCAGATGTACAGGAAGACTGGTTTGTGCCAGGGTTGCAAGAGCAGATATCAAAAATGGTAATAGAATGTACCACCTGCCAAACATATAACTCTGGAATGAAACTAAGGACACTAAGAGGAACACTACCCCGGTCTATTGGACCAATCGGTTGCACATCGATTATGCAGACATGGGGGAGAGGTGCAATGTATCCCAATACTTGATAGTGGTGGTCTGCCCCTTTTTGAGGTGGGTGGAAGCAGGTCCCTGTGCACACCCAGACACAAAGTGCACAGAAACAGTTTTAGTGAGAGAAGTGTTTCGCCGATGGGGAATATGTGATGTAATATGATCTGAAAACAGAATGCATTTTGTCAATGACCTGTTCAAAGCAGTGACAACAATCAGGGTAATTCATGGAAATTCACACAAAAGTGGCACAGGCGGCTGGCGCAGTCTATCGCACAGGAACATCCATTTCAGCGCACAGCGTATTCATGGATTTTAGCCTCCGAAACCAGCCGTGGTGCAGAGTGGCGCAGCTACCCTGCAGCAGCGCCAGTAACGCCCCCAAGAACGCCCTTGCGCAAGGAAAAGGCATCAAAATCCCCAATGCAGTGCAAAGGTCTGCGCCAACCCAAAACCAGTTTACCGGACTGCCAAACAGCAAACGCCCAGCGGGGAACATGTATTACGGGTTTCGCGGTAATTTCCCCACGCGAAAGGGCCTGTGCGGGTTTGTGGGAAGTTTCACACGCAATTGGCCTGGGTGCGTGTATTCCAGGGGTGCACGGGAAGTTACACACGCGAATCGGCTGGGTACATGTATTTCAGGGGTGCGCGGGAAGTCTCACACGTGAATGGGCTGGGTACGTGTATTTCAGGGGTGCGCGGGAAGTTTTGAACGCGATTGGCATGGGTAGGTGTATTTCAGGGGTGGTGGGAGGTTTCACACGCGAATGGGCTGGGTAAGTGCATTTCAGGGGTGCGCGGGAAGTTTCACACACGATTGGTCTGGTTACATGTATTTCAGGGGTGCGCGGGAAGTTTCACACGCGATTGGCCTGGGTACGTGTATTTCAGGGGTGCACGGGAAGTTTCACACGCGATTGGCCTGGGTACGTGTATTTCAGGGGTGCGCGGGAAGTTTCACACGCGATAGGCCCTGTGCGAGTGGTGTACGTGTATTCCTGGGGTTTGCGTGAAGTTTCACCAGCGAATGGGCTGGGTACGTGTATTACAGGGGTGCGCGGGAAGTTTCACACTTGAATGGGTTGGGTATGTGTATTTCAGGGGTGCGCGGGAAGTTTCACACGCGAATGGGCTGGGTAGGTGTATTTCAGGGGTGCGTGGGAAGTGTCACATGCGATTGGCATGGGTACGTGTATTTCAGGAGTGCGCGGGAAGTTTCACATGCGAATGGGCTGGGTACATGCATTTCAGGGGTGTGCGGGAAGTTTCACACGCGATTGGTCTGGTTTCGTGTATTTCAGGGGTGCGGGGGAAGTTTCACATGTGATTGGCCTGGTTACGTGTATTTCAGGGGTGCGCAGAAAGTTTCACACGCGATTGGCCTGGGTACGTGTATTTCAGGGGTGCACGGGGACTCCTACACGTGAATTGGCAGTGTGGGTCCTCCCAGGTGTCCCCTCTACCCCCTCCACGGCCCCTGCAGGCAGCCCACACCACAGGGGACTACCCTGCACCCCTGGTCATGTCCCGCAGGCAGCCCATCCACCATGGGCATGCCCCCCAGCCAAGCCACATGTCACCTTGCAATATGAACACCAACTCATGTCTCTCAGCACCCCCACCCCCCAGCAGAGCGGGGCACCAGCCAGCAGGCCCCCACTCATGTCCCACACATGTCCCCCAGCACCCCCACCCCCCAGCAGTGCGGGGCACCTGCCAGCAGGCCCCCACTCATATCCCACACATGTCCCCCAGCACCCCCACCCCCTAGCAGTGCGGGGCACCTGCCAGCAGGCCCCCACTCATGTCCCACACATGTCCCCCAGCACCCCCGCCCCCCAGCAGTGCGGGGCACCTGCCAGCAGGCCCCCACTCATGTCCCACACGTCCCCCAGCACCCCCACCCCCCAGCAGTGCGGGGCACATGCCAGCAGGCCCCCACTCATGTCCCACACATGTCCCCCAGCACCCCCACCCCCCAGCAGTGCGGGGCACCTGCCAGCAGGCCCCCACTCATGTACCCCCCCAACACAACAACATGACCACAATCATGGCCCTCATGTCCACCCAATTCCAACCGCACGCCACCCCTGGCCAAATAACCAACCTAGTCTAACATACACCCCACATTGAAATGGCCATTACATGAAACAAGCCAAATGGCATGTATGTACATCAACACATGTCTGTCACACACACAAAATGGGGGCCAGTGAATGTGAAAAGCCACATCGTGACATGCATGAAACCAATGAGAGAACACCACACATTGAACTACGAAAAAATATCTATTGAACAGAAAATGTAGTGAAACAAATAAACACACCAAACAATGGACATAAGGAATGAAATGCTGAATGACAGAAAATTATAAACAAAATGAAATCTGAATCCAAAAAAGAACACAAAACAAAATGACTCCAAACCCTCACTGCAACAAAGCAAATCCAAACTGCAAGAAAAAAGTAAAATCCATTGCTCCATGATCAAATAAAATTCCAAATGCCGAAAAATACACAGTCCAACTATTTACAAGGATGAAATCCTGGGTCCATGAGCCCAAGAGTTGAAATGAAACCTACCAAAATACACTAACTAATGAAGAACTATATACAAAAATGTGCGGCATTGTCCAAGCACCCCAAAATAAATGAAAACCACAAAGAAACATAACACTAACTAACTAACTAACTAACTATATACAATGGCGGCGGGCATGTCCAACAGCTCACTGGTTGATGTCATGGGCCAGGGCATCATCGACCTCCTGTTCAATGGCTTGGAAGCGGGCATGATCACTGGCCCCGAGGTCTCGCAGGGATAATGCAGTGTCCAGCTCCAACTCCCTGTGAATACCCTTCGAGGCACTCAGCTCACTTCAGCGCCCTCTGCATGGAGTTCTCCGCCCTGACCATTGTGAGCCGTTCCTCACCTATCGGCTGACCCAACCGCTCCCACACGGAAGACACTCCCATTACAGGGTTCTCCTGCCCTCCGGCCGATGCCTGCCCCTCTGATGTTGATGGCCCCGAGCCATGATGCCTCCCACGTTGAGCCTGCTGCTGCCTCCGACGCCACTGCCTCTGCCAGCACAACGGCATCCAGGCTGATGGAATCCACTGATGCCATCGTGCACGTGCCCTGCCAGATGATGCCGTCACATCCTCCATCTGCTGGGGTCCAGTTGCTGGTGTGTCCACCCCTGCTGGACCTCCGACTTCCGACTGTGGCAGGGATGGGATCCCCACCGAGCTGGCTGCATTGGTCGGGGCAGGTCCACAGGGGGCCCTGGTGGCATCTGGGCCAGAAGATGGCATGGAGAACGACTGGCGCACAGCCTCCACAGAGGAGGAGAGGGTCGCCAGAGTGGCCGACACATGTACAAAACACCCGATCATGGTCGCTCCCAACTGGGCCACGTTGGCACGGTGCTCTTCGTGATGACGTGCGTGCTCCCCCCGGGAAGCACGCACCTCATCACGAATGACACCCGTGTGCAACGAGACACCAATCAGGATCTTCTCCATATGGCTGGGGGTCCCCTCGTCCGCAGGTAGAGGAGTGTCAGATGACGTGGACATCCCCCCTGCCTGTGGACGGGCCTGGGATGGGGCATCTCTGCTGGTGCATGGTGGTGCAGTCACAGTGTCGGGGACAGTGACATGCACAGGCCTATCCGCAGCGACCTGTGCTGCCTCCTGCCCCTGGCCCTGGACTGTACCACTTGCACCAGCAGGGATGCCCCCACCAGGCCCCATGCGTGGCGCAGTAGCGGCCTCCTCCTCCTCTGTGGAAACCACCAACCTGGATGGCTCCACACTGTCTTCCGCCGTTGCAAGCCCCTGTGGGGGCTCACCCACCCCTTCCCCTGCAGCCGTGGGGGCATCCCCGCCGCTTGGCTCCACAGCGCCGTCTCCGCCCACTTCTTCACTTGCCGCTGTGTAGAGGGAGACATAGAACACAAGCATCCCCTAGACAGGAAGCAATAGCAGATGAGTGGCACTGTCAAACATCACTTCCATCATGTCCCTCCACAACACATGGGTCAGTGCAGGCAAAACACATGCAGTAACAGGCATGGCACATGCTATGGACATTAGCATACATGTCCAAGGGACTCTTGAAACATACAATGTTGGTTTGAAACTCACATGCATCATGGGTCATGCCTATCACATGCACACACTTCACCGTAGTTTCATCCATCTGGACTCATACACCCCAGACACAGTGGATACAAGGATGACTAGGCTGCATCAGTGAATCTGAACATTGTCACAGACATGTGTCATGCATCCATGCCATTTACAAGTAACAGACACGCAGGTCAGACACACACAGACATGGGCACCATACATGTACATGGCATCAGCACCCATCCCTCACCCCACCCATGTCCAGGAACAGAGACTGGCATGCTTTCATGTGTCCATTCCGCATAGATCTCCCCATGTTGCATTTGAACACATGCACCAACCATGTGGTTCACACATTACTGGCCTCACATGCATGACCATGATGTCCCTGCACACACACATACGTACATGGCCTATGTCACACATACAGGCAAGTATCAAACAACCAGCACACTGCAACATGCCCTGTCTCACACAGCAATGCTAGGCCACTTACCGCTCAACTCCGGACGGGTCTGCCCCTCAAGGATCTGTCCGTGGAGCGATGGGCGTACGCGTTCCAGGACCCTCAGCTGGATGGTACTCATGGTGCCCCGGCCCCCCTCCATGAGGCGCCAGGCCTTTATGAGGATCCTGGACCTCAAGTCCTCCCAGCGCTTCTTCACTTGCTTGATGGTGCGGGTTGCCACCCCCTCCGCATTGATGGCAACCACAAAGTCGTCCCAGATCCTGTCCCGTCCAACCTTGTTGGCGCGTGATGATCCGAATAGGGCATCATAATTCCCCAGGACTTGCTCCACCAGGACACCAACTTTGGTGGCAGTGAAGCTGGTGGCCCTCTGCCCCTCTGGCTGGGGATCGGCAGTGGTCTTGGATGGTGTTTGCCCCGACATGGCGACCCCCGAGGCAGGCGTAGGTGGGCAACTGGGTCCTGGGGCTGGGCTGTGGAGCGATGGTATCCCAGTCGGGAGTCTTCTGTTCCAGCAGGGGTGGACACAGCAACTGGACCCCTGCAGATGGCTGATGTGCAGGCACCAAATGGCAGGGCACGGTGGCAGCAGGCAGGCAGGCAGGCAGCAGCAGATGGCTCGTGGGAGGCTGCTCAGGGCTCTGGGGGGCAGTAATTCGGCCTTTTGGTCAGGAGCGTGGTCTTCCGTGTGCTTATGCGTGGCCAGCTTGATACGGAGTGATTTGGCACGTGAAAATTCTGCACGTCAGCGTGTAATTCGAGGAAAGGCCCTTAGCGCATAAGCGCGTCAGCACGCATACGCGATTTCATTGGACCAAAGGCCCTTAGCGCGTAAGTGCGTCTGTGACGTATCACGCACGGGCGTTGCCCTGGCAGGGCTTGAAGATCCCACGTGGATTTCCATTGCTCTGTACGTGCTTTTCGTGGGGTGCGGTGCGTGTGTTTTGCAGGCGTTGGGGTTCACACGCTATTACTTCACAGCGGGTGGGTGTTGGCTACACGTTCTTCTACACGCAAGGCAGACGGTGAGTGGTACCCTGCTCCCCCAGGCCCGATTGCGTGTAAAACCACCCGCGAGCCCCTGAAATACACGTACCCAGGCCAATCGCGTGTGAAACCACCCGCGAGCCCCTGAAATAAACGTACCCAGGCCAATCGCATGTGAAACCACCCGCGAGCCCCTGAAATACACATAACCCGCTCCCCCAGGCCCGATCGCGTGTAAAACCACCCGCGAGCCCCTGAAATACACGTACCCCGCTCCCCCAGGCCCGATCGCGTGTAAAACCACCCACGAGCCCCTGAAATACACGTACCCCGCTCCCCCAGGCCCGATCGCGTGTGAAAACACCTGCGCACCCCAGAAATACACGTACCCCGCTCCCCCAGGCCCGATCACATGTGAAAACCACCCGCGAGCCCCTGAAATACACGTACCCGCTCCCCCAGGTACGATCGCGTGTAAAACCACCCACGAGCCCCTGAAATACACGTACCCCGCTCCCCCAGGCCCGATCGCGTGTGAAAACACCTGTGCACCCCTGAAATACACGTACCCCGCTCCCCCAGGCCCAATCACGTGTAAAACTACCCGCGAGCCCCTGAAATACACGTACCCGCTCCCCCAGGCCCAATCACGTGTAAAACCACCTGCGAGCCCCTGAAATACATGTACCCAGGCCAATCGCGTGTAAAACCACCCTCGAGGCCCTGGAATACACGTACCCCGCTCCCCCAGGCACGATTGCGTGTAAAACCACCCGCGAGCCCCCTGAAATACACGCACACTCTATTGTTCACACAGCGGGTATCCGTGTTTGTCGCATACCCCTTTGCACGTCATTTGTCCTAGAGGGCCACAGTATGTGACATTCATCAGAGCTGCGTATACATGCTTTTTGTTAGCGCACATTTTGTCGCACATTTTTTTCATGCGCAGGGACGCAAACGTCTGTTTTCTTGTGGTGGACGTGTATGGGCCTGTGCATGTCTTTGCCCATGCGCTGGTTTGCCCTATTCGATTCCATGAATACGTGTAGTAGGCGAGCGTGTGGGAGTTCCGCGCACTTGCCTCCTGTACGTCCCCCGTGATGCCCACATTTTCACGAGTTGTTCACCATTCTGCATGTCACGCGCCGTGTTCCGCCTACTTTTGTTATGTGCGCCGCGCTATGTGCACTTTCGCTGTGGCCTCAGCGCACGCCGTTAGATGACCTGTGCGCCGGCGTGCGCCGCGCACTTTTTCAGCGCACATCCCACATTTTACTCGCGCATGGACTTCCATGAATAGATGTGCACTGGTTTCCCTGCGATATTCGCACTTGCACTGTGATTTTTGAAGTAGCACTGCGAATTGCACGTTTTCGCACGCGTGCGCCGATTTTTTCAGCGCACATTCATTCCATGAATCGGCCTGAATGTTGGGTATTACCCACAAGTTGTGCACGATTTACCACCCGCAATCAAATGGTGTGGTGGAAAAAATAAACGGCCTTCTGAAAAGCAGACTGTCCAAATTGTGTCTTACACTGAAGAAAAATTGGGTGTATTGCTTGCCGTTGGCGCTGTTCGTGTTGAGAAACCAGCCCAGCAGAGACCACCATTCTTCCCTGCATGAAATAGTAAGAGGCAGACGCATGCATACATCACTCTCCCCTTTACGAAGACAGTCAGATGCACACAGAAGTGCGACAGTATTAGGGGAAGAGTTTCAAGAGTACTTGAAAAAACTTACAAGAGCAGCATGCATTTTTTTAAACCATTTTATTGATTTTATTTCAACAAACAACACAAACCAAACTTGCAGCGCATATAGTAACATTTTGAATATACATCACATTGTCCGTGTTCACTGCTTCACCCCTTCCCTCCCACCCTTCCGAGCCTGCTCTCTCTCATGTTCTATTTCTACATCTTGCAGTGGGGATTCATTTATGATAGTTTCTGTCGGATCCCTGTCACTTGACCCGTCTTGCATGGGTCCAAATAGTTCAGCGATTAGTTGTTTCCAAGCTATCAAGGTCTCAGCCTCCTCCTCCCCCCGGTTTTGCTAGCTTCCTGCCATACTGTAGTCTCAGCCTCAGCCCATTTCTGTAGGTCTGTCCACCATGCTTCCATTCTTGGTCTATGGCATGCCTTCCACCCCATAGCTATTCTCCTCTTTGCAAGCACGTATGCCAGGTCTTTCAGTTTACTCACGTGCTTGAGTTTACGTGGTCTAGGAAACCGTAATATCAAACAAGCCCACACTGTATCCACCACTATCATAATCCCTTTTTCTTCCAGCCTATGTGCTATTTCTCCCCAAAATCTCTCTATTACTGGACATGACCAGAACATGTGTACCATTCCGGCATTTTCTACGTCACATTTGGGGCATGATTGTCGTCCTGCGTTTTTGAATTTGGCTATCCTCTGGAGTGTCATATACGCTCTGTGGGTTATATATAATTGTGTCTGTTGTAGTCTTGTGTTTCTTGAAACTTTCTTGTGGTACCCTTGGGCTCGTTCCCACATCCCATAACTCATTGGGGCACCCACTTCCTCTTCCCTGTCCTGTCTCAGTTGTAACACTTCCTTTCCCACTTTAGACATCATCAGCTCATATATTGAAGATATTTCATGTCCCCCTTTCGCTTCTAATACTATTTCACTCGGGAGGATAGCTCAACGGCAACGTGCTTGTCTTGGAAGCAAGATGACACGGAGCAACATGGGTTCGATCCCCGGGTCCGCGCTTAGAAACCTCTGGGTATTAAGCGCGTTATAAATAACCTATCATATCATATGTCTCTTTGATTCGCTGCACCACCCTATGGTATGTGATATGCTGCCCCATATGTATCCCCGTTTCCTCCACCAGCCCCTCAAAATCCTTTATGCTCCCCTCTTGCCACATGTCTCCCATTGTTGCTATCCTCACCGGTTCCCAGTGCTTCCTGATCATCAATCTTAATTGCTTTTCCTTTCCCTCCATCGTGACTAATGGCACCTGTGGGGAACACGGGGATGGTTTCTCCATTATCTGACAGGCTCTCCGCCATATCTCCCACCCAAGTATCATCATCTTTCCTTCCATATCTGATTTGGGAAACCACATCAGTTCTTTTAGGAAGAATGGGGCACAGTCTAATCGGAACAGCCTGGATTCTGAGGTTGGTTTTTCAGAGAGCCATTAAGCTACATATTGCAGCTGACTTGCGATATAGTAAATTTCATAGTTTCGCAGTTTTATACCCCCTTTATCATGTGAGTTTTGTAGCTTCCAAAGGGCCACCCTGTCCCATGCCAGAGGAATTCCCTGCATATGCTATTTATCCTGGCAAAGAACCGCCTAGGTATCAAGTATGTGATGTTCCCAAAATAGTGCAACAGTCTTGGCAGGACCACCATTTTAAGAACTGCCTCTTGTCCCATCATTGCCAAGGGGATCTTCACCCAGAACTTCATACTATTTTCAATATTCTTGATAGCTTTCTCAGTGTTGTATTGATGTTCTGCTTCTACTGTATGATATATATCTATCCCAAGGTATCGGAACGTGCTGACCTCCCATGGTATCTGCAAAACTGGTAACTGCTCTAATGGGATCCTTTTATATCTGCCCAGTGGAAATATACACGATTTTTTTGGGTTCACAGCTATGCCTGAAAGGCCCGCAAATCGCTCCATAACTTCCAGGACATACTGGAGGTTTTCTTCCGGGTACCGTAGATACAACAACATACCATCTGCGTGCAAGGAAACCAAATGCGGTTTCCTTTTATGGTGATGCCTATTATGTCATATTGTTGCCTCAGGTATATCGCTAGGGGCTCCAGGGTGAAAATGTACAACATGGGGGACCACGGGCATCCCTGCCTAGTGCCTCTACTGAGTTGCCACCTCTCTGATATTACCGCTCCTGTTTTCACCCTAGCTATCGGTGCGCTATATAATAATTTGGCCCATTTGAGATATCCAGGTCCTATTCCATAGTAGGCAAGGGCCGCAATCAGCCATGGCCATTTGACAGAGTCAAAGGCCTTTATTGCGTCCAGCGATACTATTGCCATTTCGCCCGCATCCCCGTTTGTGTGTTCAATGACTCGGTGGAGTCGTCTGAGGTTGTTGGTTATGTTCCTTCCAGGGACATAGCCGGTCTGGTCTGGATGTATTATTTTACCAATGAACAAGGGGGATCCTGGGAGTCCCTCTGCCAGACATTAGTCCTGGTTGTGAGAGACTTATGCTGGGGCAGGACAAAGACTGATATGTTTGGGATATTTCTTCTCTGTGAAAGATAGTGAGCTAAAGACTCTGGGTAAGTCTCTCATAACCAGGACTAATGTCTGGCAGAGGGACTCCCAGGACCCCACTTGTGCATTTTAATTTACCAATGATCCTCCTCATTCTGTTTGCCAGGACCGCTGTTAGTATTTTACTATCTTGATTCTACATTGAAAGGGGTCTTTATGAGCCGCAATCAACCAGGCTTGTTTGGTTTGGGAAGTGGTATGATGATCGCCACTATTAGGGACTCTGGTAGTCTTCCCACTTTGTATGCCTCATTAAGCATCTCTAAAAGCGGGGGGGGCACCTCATTTTTGTACATTTTAGAAAATTCACTAAGGAGTCCATCGGCTCCCGGGGTCTTGCTGGTGGGTAGTTGCATCGCTACCTCTTCCAGCTCCTCTAGAGTGATCGGAGCATCCAGCTCCTCTTGCTCTTCTACATTAATCTGCAGCAATCCCATATCCTCTAGTGTTTGCCTTATTTCCCTGTAATCACTTTCCTCTTCATCTTCGTACAGGAGTCGGTAATAATCTGCAAATTCCTGATTAACTCCTTTTTGGGTGTCCACTATGCACCCATCATCCCTCGTTATCGTTCTGATCGTGGGTCTGGGGGTCTCGCTCTTATATAGCCATGCCAGGGCTCTTCCTGGCGTGTCCCCTCCTGAATGCTGTCTCTCGATGTACTTTTTATGGTTGAGATTGCACAATCTCTCCCAGTGTGCAGCGCATTTCTGCTGCAGCTTGAGTATTGCTTCATTAGCTTCCTTGGTATTACCTCCCCTTCTCAATGCTATTTCTAGCTCCGTTTCTGCTTCTTGTAGTTCGGCTAAGAACCCTCCTTGTAGTCCCTTGGACTTGTCTATGGCTATCCCCCTCACTACCACTTTAAAGGCCTCCCAGAGTGTGCCCACTGTCTCAACACTGCCTGTGTTAATCTCAAAATAGCTTATTATTTCCTCTCTCATGTCCTCCCTAAAAATAGTATCTTTCAACGCCTCTGCTCTGAGGCGCCATGTAGGTATTTTTGCTCTCGTGGGTCGGTATTGCCATACCAGTATCAACGGCGAGTGGTCTGAAAGGACCCTCGCTTTATATTCTGTCTGCACTACTTCTGTTATGAGCTCTTCTGTAACGAACACATAGTCCAGCCTGGTGTGTAGATTTCGTGGAGCTGAATAGTGCGAATATTGTCTGTCCTGCCGATGGTGCGACTTCCATGCATCCTCGAACCTAAAATCCGTTAACAGTGACCGCAGTGTTCTGGCGGCTGGAGTGGGCCTATCTATCTTGCCATCTGATCTGTCTATTTTCAGGTTTAGTGTGCAGTTAGAATCTCCTCCCCAAATCACTGCTCCCCCAGGCACATGCTGAGTTTGCTATATAGGGTCCTAAAGTATGCCGCTGTGTCCTGATTCGGGGCATATGTGTTTATAATACATATTTCCTTGTTTTTCACCAGCCCTCTCATTATAGCCATTCTCCCGTCTGCTTCGACTGTGGATTGCAACAGCTGAAACGGGACATGCGGTGCAACCCAGATAATCACCCCTCTAGCATAGGCCGAATATGTTGCTCCCACAGTCCCCATCCACTTCTTCCGGACCACCTCCAGATTTTCTTGGGTGAGGTGAGTTTCTTGTGTCAAGGCTATGTCTATCTTCTGCCTATGCAGATACATCATTACCTTATTCCTTTTTAAATAGCTATTGAGCCCCCTAATCTTCCAGGTAACCACTTTAAGATCCCCCATGACATATTAGGATCCCGCTCCTCCCTCTGCAGCGCGTATAGGCTTGTTCCCCAACTTTTGTCTTCCTTATTACATCTAGTCTTATTCCCCAATTTAGGCTCTCCTTAACTATAAACACTTCAACTTCCCCAACCGCCCTCCCTCCCACCTCCCTTCCCAACCCCAACACACTCCTCAGCCCCTCAACTTCCCCAACCTCACCCCCCCACCCTCCCTTATCGTGTTCCTGCTGGGATTGCTCCTCATCTCGTCTGGACAGCCGTGTGCCTCCAACCACGTCGTCCCATCCTCCGGGGTATCAAAAAAGTGCGCTTTACCTTTGTGGAAAATCTTGAGCTTCGCAGGATACAAGAGCATGTATTTGAATCCAGCTGTGTGCAGTCTCCTTTTGATCACCACATAGCTATAGCGCTGCCTTTGCACTAGCATGGTATGATCAGGATATGCAGTGATGGTCTCGCAGGCGCCCTTGTTATCGTCCTTCCTTTCTGAAAAAATGTCAAGATCTTCTCTCTGTCCCTGTAGTTCAGGATTTTCGCTATAATTGCTCTGGACGGACTCCAGGGTGCGGTTTCCTCATCAAGGCCCTATGTGTGCGTTCGACTGCGTATCCTTGGGAGAGCTTGTTAGCTCCTATTTCTTGCATTATCATGTTCTCCACATAGTCTGTGGGGTCTTGTCCTTCCTCTCCCTCTGGGAGGCCGACCACGCGTATGTTATTGCGTCTCGCTCTTCCCTCGGCTTCCTCCCCTCGATTCTCCAGGTTAGCCACCTGTTGTTTCAATGTGTGGACTTCCTTGGCATTGCTTGTGCTAGTATCCATGTTGGTTTTCACCACACTCTCTACGCCGCTCGTTAGTTCAGCAAGCGCTCTCACATCTTGTCTCAGCAAATTGACCTCTATTCCTACTGCATCTATTTTAGTTTCCAGTGCAGTTCTCAGGTCTGCCATCGCTGTCCCCCATGAGGTTTTCAGTTCCGTAATATCTGTTAGGATTGCGTTTTCCTCTCCTGGTGAAGCCGTGTCTGCGGGCGTGGTTGCCTTGCCTTGTGCTGGGGTGGTGGGGGTTTGCTGTGCCTTGGCAAAAATGTCCATCGTGGGCTGTTTGCCCTTAGCTTTGCCTCCCCGTACCACCAGTGCTCCACTCTGCTTGTGCTTCAAAGTCCACCCTCACAGGGGGTTAGCAGCTCTTACTTCTCGCAAAGTTCTTTCAGTTATTGTGGGTATCAATGCCCCCTAGTGATTGTCCAGTCCGGGCCGTGTTTTAGCGCCTGGTCACAAGCTTCTCCTCTTCCTTACTGCCGTCACCCTTAATGTCTCACGATGCGCCACTGTGTGCACATCAGCTTGTCCGCCCGCTCCTCCAACTCTTCCTGGTGGTGTTATTTACAGTCTCTTTTGTTCATATATCCCCCACACTGCTTACTGTGGTTTGTACTTGGTAATTTCGTTATGAGAATCTCCTCAGTGGGGAGCCATACTAGTCCTACCGCCCTTTTCAGGAAATCCCCTTATCTGGGGGTCTTAAGAGGTATCCAAGGCAGTGCAGTTCTGTCACAGTGCTATCACATTGGTCTTCTTATGGCCTCTGGGTCTCTGTCTGCACAACTCTCCTGCCTGCATTGTTTACAGAGCTCTGCTTCCTTTCTGTAGTGTGGTGCTGTGTGCACCATGGAATTCAGGTTACCCTTCCTTCGTGGGCTGCCTATATACACTCTGTGATTGGCCCGTACTTTCTTGCTCCACCAATCTGCATAATTTATATGTTAACAGCACCTTTCTTGGTTATCACTGTCCATTCTCCCCTCCTACTGTGCATGCTTTCCTCTGGGCCTTTCCTTGGGTGCAGGTGGCCCTCCACTATGCTCCCATATGCTTATCTCCTTTCCAGTATTATGCCAGGTGCAAGAAGTGTGGATCTCCTTGTTGAAGCCTGCTGCCAACGTTGCATCCAGTGTTCCTGCTGCCTACAGCACCACCGGCGCGCACCCGACCCCGCTCCTTAGCGCGCACCGGTTGCCTTAGTGCCCGCCCACACCTTCCGAGTCGCGTATCCTGGCTATGAATATCAATCCTGGGGGCCTGTCCTTCCCGGGCCACGTGTGCGCTGTCCCCGTGTCGGCCTAATTTCGGCCCAATGTCGTGTTCAGTGAGGCACTTAGTATCTGCTCTCCCTGCTTGGCGCAACACTTGCGGTTTCAGAGACGCAGGTCACAGACACGCTGTGTTCTTCGCGGGCGTCCCCGCCTACAACAGTTCATTTCATGCGCTTATAAGTGCTACTGTTCTTGGGAGGCGCCGGTCGTCCATGTGCCTCTGTGCCTTCCGGGCCTCACGGGGGCCGGGCTCGCTGTTCTCCCAACCGGCCAACATCACTCACGGCACGGTCTTCAGAGCTCACACGATACAGGCCACCCTGCGCTCTACCTTCCGCGTCAGGCAGTCAGAGGTGCCATCTATACATTGCGAGTCTTCATACTGCGCGTCTTCCTCTGTCTATGGGCTGGTATTTGTGCGCTGTCACGGCAGCCTTCCTGCTTGCAGCAGCTCATCAGCTGTTCCTTCTTCGGGAGTCCGCTCCTCCATCGCCCTGGTCGCCTTCAAGACTCCCTTTGTTCCGGAGTCGCTGTCATCTTGTTGTTGTTGTTCCAGGCCGCAACCCGGGTCACAAAGTAAAAAATCTCTTATTCACTTGATCCGTTTCATCCGCTGGTATGCGCTTCCTAGTCCTTTGATGTTCATTCGTCTATGACACTGATTTGGAACCGCAGTCTTCCGTCAGGCAGCTCGAGCTTGCACAGATCATTTGCTGGATCACAGAGCCCTCTGGATATGCAGCCTACTCCATGGCTGCCAAGCCACGCCCCCAAGAGCAGCATGCATGATTGCAAAACAACTAGCCCCCCTTCACACAAGAGAATGCAAGTGACACAATGACACCAGCCACAGATGGCCCTAGCTGTCAATTGATGCCAGGGGAGATGGTCTACATGCAAAGCTTCGTACATCAGTGAAATGCCCCCAGGTTTCATGGCCCATATGAAGTAATATACTGCACACCCACTGCGGTGAAGGTAAAGGGCCTGAAATACTGGATCCATTTATCCGATGTGCGCAAAGCGTACGATAATGTAAGACGAAATGAAGATGAAGACAGGTCGGAAGGAGCAACACATTGACCAGGCCTCGTCTCCCCACAGCTGCGCGGTGCACAGCGAGCACTGATGGCCCCCACCTTTTTCCCCTCCTGCGACTGTGCTGCCTAAACTCATGTCTCACGGATATCTTGATGTTACAAATGTATCCTTTTATCCTTCCACAGGTTCTGTGCTCCCCATGCCCCCAGAAAGAAAACGACCCCCACACCTTTTACCTGGTCAATGATTTGCAGTGGACTAATTAAAGTGTACATATGAAATATATGGTTTTCTCTCTAAATGTCAATCTGTAACTGGTGATCATTTATTGCAAACTTTGAAGTAATGTGTAGATTAGAGAGTTAGCACCAACCGCCTCTCCCAGAATGGACATGACCTTCACCTCACACCGACCAGCCCAGCTGATGCACGTGATGTCCGACGTCCCACCAAGCCACCATCCAATCGCATGAAGTCAGCGCATAAACATCTATTTTGGGTTTACTGTGCCACCAATCGAATTGTAACTTTTTCACTGTATGTATTTCGTCATCAATGACGCTGTAACTCTTTAAAATTTACTGACAGTGGGCCTCATCATGAGTTGGGCGGTAACGCTGGCGGTATTACCGCCGGCAGTATTAGCCCTACCGCCAAACCCCCCGGCACTATTAGCGCCGGATCACGGGTTTGGCGGTAATGGAATTCCCCACTGAGCCCATTCGGGAATGCCCCATTCCCCAATGGGCTCAATGGGGAATTTTCAAGCTTTTACCGCTGGCGGATTTCCTGCGGGTGGTAATAGCACGAATTTTCGGTGGATTTCCCCCCAGCTCAGTGCTGGGGAGAAATCCGCCGAAGCCCTGATTTGGCGGACCCTTAAATCCGGCAGTAATAGCTTGACCGCCAAATTTAAGGGTTACCGCCAAACTCGTGATGAGGCCCAGTGTATCGTTTGGCAGAGCGCTCTTGGAGTAGCAGAGTCCTCTGCATGCCCTATTTTATCTAGATAAACTTTACCTATTAATTTCACCCGCACTTGGTCTTGGTCTCATTCCCTACCAGGATGTGTCTGTTGCTGACTCTCATTGGGAGTTTGTAGTGTATTTTGGGGGACTGCTCACTTTCAGAAGAATAGCGCAATACTGACACATTTAAAAATATATAAAGTAAAGAAAGAATACAAGATCCTCGGAGAAAAGAAAAGAACCAAATGTGGTCAACAGTGAGTTTGTGTAAGCAACACCAGCATAAGTTAGGTGAAAGAGTATGGCATACACACAGCTGTCCAAGCCCAACTTAATACAAAAGAAAATCAGAGGCCATCTTGTGGACTGTAAAAAAACACATTTCATGGCAACAAAGCAATATCCTTAGACTCCGATCGCTGGGTGTTAAGCAGACACTAAGAGAAATGAAGTGCAATCAAAACTAAACCCCAAACCAAAGCAACAGCCCACAAAGTATGTTGAACATCCGCAAATAGTTAAACCTTGAACAGCGAAGCCAGATATATACTTTATAAAACAAAGAAAGCATATTGTTAACATATAGGATGTTGTGCATCAAACTGATGAGACAATGTTGAAAACCAACACCCAAAGACCCAAAACAGTCACCTAATAATACCTATTAGTACCCGGCGAGGGCGCAATCAGAATGAAAGGACCATTCTGATTGGCCCTCGCTGAGGCATTACCCGTCCGGGAATCCCTCAGCCGGGATCCCATGCCTTTATCCCCGGTGGGGGGCGTGGCAGCCCCTCAGCCAATGAGGAGGCTCGAAGCGGGGCCATCACTGCTCTGAACCTCCACATGACTGGAGGCTGCCTTCGTCCCCTTCTGGGGATTCAGGTATGTTTTATTTTGTCCTCCCCATAAATGCCCTCCCACCCCCACTTACTTTCTGCCTGCTTTGTCCCCGGTGGGAGACGATGGCAGCCTCCAGCCATGTGGAGGCTCGGAGCGGGGATGTCCACGCTCTGAGCCTCCACACAGCTGGAGGCATTCATCATCCCTGCCGGGGACCCAGGTATGTTTTTTATTTTTTATTATTTTTCCCTCCCAACCCCACTTACATTCTTCTCTGTCGTCTTTCGGGAACGGATGTGCTGGGAACACTTCTGTTCCCAGTGCATCTGCTCCTGATGGCCACCATGGAAAGAGAAAACGGACTCTGTTTTTCCTTTCCCCGGGGCCATTTTCTTGGTTGTTTTTTTGCAGTGTTACAGGACAAAAAAATGCTTTTAGTGCCCCGGTCACACATATCTTGCGGGCCGGGGTACCAATATCTATATGCCCCTTGCGGCGGGTGCATTACCGACTCTGGTACTGGTAATTCCCCCACCGCTCGGGGCATATTGCTTAATTAATAATTAAGTTCTCCTAAAGGAAACCGCCAGAAAAAGACAGCTAAGATGAAACCTAAAGGAATCGTACCACAAGTGAAAAGGAATCTGTCATTTCCAGCCGACACCAGAGTAGGCACCATACCATTGAGTTCTGGACAATGAAACAAAGAGCCAACTGGGCTATGAACACCTGAAGAAAACTTGAATAAGGTCTCATGTCTAAGTTCCAAAGAAATAAAATAATACATCAAATAGCTCCTCACTAACTTAACAATACGTAAACGCACACAGAACAGTTGGATGAGTCGATTGTAATGAAGATATTCGGTGGTTATCTCACGTTATACCAAGAGTCTACGAGCGTAATGTGATGTAAGTTTTAATATGTTAATAATGGCCATTTCATAGGGGATGGTCCTTGTGCATGCTATTTTATAATGCCTCCAAGCACATAGAACACGTAGCAGCTATTTTTACTTCAAACATGACGAGCATAATATGAAGTTTTCCAACCTCATTAGGATAAAGGGTGATTGGTGAAAGTTTTGATTTGTTCACCTGTGCATTGTTACATATACGTGGTGATTGTAGTATAATACATAATTTGATACAAAGGTGGAAACACAGTGATGATTTACAAGCTTTTGGTCGCTGAGGACATAGATCACGTAGCGGCTATCTTTACCTTAAATACGAAGACCGCAAATACACGGTCTAGTGTTTTTGTGCCTCATTGAGATAAAAGAAATCTGAAATGGCTGCTGCAATTTGTGGCTGCCGTTTCAGATCCTTAAAAAGACACAGCATAATTGTTTATTTTATTTATTGTAATTGATTATTTATAACGCACTTAATACCCAGAGATTTCTAAGCGCAGACCAGGGGATCGAACCTGTGTTGCTCCATGTCGTCTTGCGTGTTGCCGCTGAGCTATCCTCCAGAGAGGACATGAGGTAAGAAAGCTCCTGCCCGCTTCCGTCCAATTATTCTTAAAAACAAAAAAACATTTTGAATTTGATTCAGAGTAGTAATTCCATACTCCTATAATTTCTCATAAGACCAATGTGCTAAACACTAATTTCAGGACACACAATGGTGAAGAAGACTGTAGTGATTTGTTCACCAATCAGCATTTGTATTGGTAAGCACTCTGTATTCTTAACATTATTTAATTAAAATATGTATACATTTCGACATTGGGTTTCTTTAATTTTCGATTTTCATGATTTTCTCAGAAGATAACAGAATAAGCAGGTGAGATATCTGTTTAGACTGTATAGTTAACCCCCTCCTAAAAATGAAAACAAACCCCTCATTTTCCGAAGTATCTCCTCCTTTATTGGCAGAAAAAGAATATTAATGTCTCAAATGAAACCCAGAGAGCACCTTCCCTGATGAAGACCACACATGTGAGTTTTGATAGACGTGTGTTGGATGCACATTATTTTGTGGGACACAGCTTTTTATAGAGGAACTGTGTAGATTCATGCCCACCCTACTCTTACTGGGATACTTCAGATCTGTTGAACTCACCATGTGACCATTCGAAATTGAAACAAAGGATGAAACACAACCTTGGACATTAAATGCCTGTAAAATATATTATTTTTCCCAAGGAATGAATGTGATTCGATTGGTTGTTGAATAGAGGAATAATTGATAGGTCTCTCCAGATCGCATCAAAATACCCTGTTGGGTTGCTGTTTTGTGCTGTGAGCCATGTATTAGATTCATTGATTTATGTTCAAATAAAATGTTGATAAATATGAATGCAATTAAAAAAGACATCTTTTGGAGATTCCTCTTCTTTGTAAACACTATGGATGAACCAGAATCTGCATTGGCTTAAGACCATTCTTTGTAAACAACATTTACAAAGCCGTACCAAGTGGTTTTGACAATGCTTGATTAGCCTGTAAGTGTCACCCTGGGATTTTACTCTAGAATCTGCTTTATAGAACCTTGACGATGTTTTGTATGTATTATAAAAGTAAAGTGTGCTGTATATCAGTACTGGTTCTTAGAACATACCATCTTTCACACCATACCATTAATTAGCAGGGCTGCTTGTGCAGCAGAGGGAATACATTTATGTAACTGAAGGCAAAGCAAGGGCCCTTCTGTAATTTTCAAAGGCATGCTCCCCACTTTTAAAGTTGTGCATTCTGTGGACATGCTCCCTCATTTGCTTGGGAGGGTGCCCCAGGTAAATTAGCACATCTGATAAAATGTGCGCATGCTTTATACTTCCAAAAATGTTTGGTATGGTATAGTATGGGATTGTTTATTTTTTAAATCAAAGACTACCTTGAGAATGAACTCACTCGGTTCATGTGCCCCAGAATCTTCTAATCAGACAAAGCATACCGATGCCACCCCTACAATCATCATAAAAAAGACCCTCTGCTGACATATAGTGATACACAGGATGTCCACTTTCAGCCCAATGTCTAACTGGGACTCTACCAGTTCAGCTTATATTTGAGCTTCAACTAAAGACTCCTTAAATGCCTCCCAAACTACCTCTCCCACAATGGCTAACTGAAAAAACTTAACCCTACATACATTAACCCACTCACACACAAACACACACAGCACACGCATGTTTCTTACCACTGCATCTACCACATTATTCCCATTGGAGGATCTCAGAGCTGACTGTATGGCTCACAAGATCTTTAAGGACTTGCAAGGGAGGGCAGGATGCTGTTTTCGCCCATAGAGCACATTGATATGTCTCACCACAGGAAGTGGGACATGTTAAACCAGTATTCCTTTTTCCTGGAAATAGAACACAATACAATTTGAATTGGGAAGCTTTACATAGCTAATGAGCAGTCAGGTTTCCATGTAAATCATGGAACGTAGACTGCTCTACTAGACTTAAAATCGAACTTCACTGAAATTATCGAGGAAGGGAACGTGGCACTGCTCCTTCGCAATCTGTTGGCAGATAGACTGATTAACATAGGGAAATGTACCCTGTCCGTGGCAGCCTGGTTTAAATCTTTTTTGGGCCAGCGGACAGCACATGTGGTTGGGGGAGAGGCCCAATCCCAAAGTACGATCTTAACATGTGGGATCCCCCAGGGATCATGCCTGTTGCCATTACTTTTCAATGTGTATATAAAATGTTTATGCAATCTTCTTATCTCTCTGGGGGTCAAGGTTGCAAACTATGCAGACGATACGCAGATAGTTTTCAAGCTTTCTGGGGTATACAAGGGTGATCTAGACTGCGTTGATGACGTTTTTAAGGCTATACAGAAATGAATGGCAATGAACTCCCTGGCCTTAAATGACTCAAAGACTGAGTTGATCATTCTGGGAATGTCACACAGACTAAAGAATCTGGACGTTCAATATAAATGCTTTGTGATAAATGTGAATAACATCCCAGCCTCTGACTCAGTTAAGACGCTTGGAGTCTTTTTTGATTCTCATATTTCTTTCAAAAAACATTTCTCCCACTTGAAATCCTCGTGTTCCTATTATGTTCACCTGTTGTGGAAGATTCATCCCTATCTATCAGAGGTTAATAGGTTCCTGATTGCAGCAGCTCTAGTGAACATAAAGCTGGACTATTGTAACAGTCTCTTAGTGGGTACGTCTCAAGCAAATATTAAGAAGCTCCAGGTAACACAGAATGGAGCAGTGCGTGCTGTTTGCGGGCTTGGCCGCCGTTCATGGTTCTCTGAATCCAGGAGAAAAATGCACAAGCTTCCAGTAAAGCAGCGTATTCAGTTCAAGGGCTCAGCCCTAGTGTTTAAATGCTTGGCAGGTGAAGCCCCGCTCTACCTTTCCTCTAGAGTGAAACAAACTCCTATTAGACGGACTCAGCATTCAAACAATAGGGTAACTTTAGATCAACCGTGTGTCATCCTAAAAAAGATTGGTGGGGCCAGTTTTAATGCCTGGGCTCCCTCTCTCTGGAACTCGCTTCCACCAGACAGTAGGGGATGTGTATCAATAATGCACTTTAAAAAAAAAAACTAAACACTTTTCTTTTTGACAGAAAGTCTGACTAATATGGGCTCATGACCGCAGGTCTCTCCTCAAATGTTTGTCCTGTAAATTGCGTGGTTTAACTCATGCTCTTTCTTTTTTTCTTTTTTTATGTGTTTTATGTTTGTGAGTCCTGTGAGCGCCCTGAGGCCTTTGGGCGAGTGGCGCTATCTAGCAAATCTTTAGATAGATAGAAGCTGGAGTGGGAAGAAGGCCATGTGAAGCAGTGAGGGTGGAGAGAGGCATACAGGTGCTTTTAGGTTGTGCAGGTTCGCTCGTTTGCACCCCTAAAAGTGATGGCTGAATATTTGCCGGAAACAGAACGTTTGCCCTCGTCTCTGGCGAATATACATTGAATACTTTTGGTGAAGTTCATCCAGTCTTACTCAGTAGTGCAAGGCAGTGTACACTTTCGTTTGGTTGAAATCACCACGCCCAATGTTGAATGTGAATTAACTCACTAGCGCCTAGAGGTATATTTGGATTTTTAATAGCTACTTTGTTAAATGTGTGTAATGTACCACATGTTTGCAATTCTCCAACTATGTACAAAAAACGTATATTTAACTAATGGAGTCAGTAGACCCTTTATTGTGTATGATAAGAGACATGGGCCTTATGAGATGGGCATGATCTAGCTTTGACACTCTGAATATAATAAACAGTGTTTCAAAAAGGTGAAAATACAAATCAATAGTGCATGCTATTATTTATTTATTGGGCTATACAGCTGTCCGTTTATACCTAAATGGGGCTTTGGGACACATCAGCACGGACATAACAGGAAACATTACAGCATACCAGTAAATGCTGGCATATATTTAAGCACTGTTCATCAAGTCAACACTTAGCAGTGCAGAAGGGATCGCAGCCGTGTGCTTTTCCAGTCTCTGTGGGCATCGGAGGTCAAAGGCACAGACTCGTGCAAGGACAGATGGCAGGCTGATGTCATTAAGGACTGTCTCTCTTGACGAGGATAGATGCAATATTACAGTGCATTAAAAAAATATTAGCGACGTCCTTACGACCGTCACAGTAACGTGAGTTTCTTTGTAGGTAGTATTAACGATACATATGGAGACATGGGCCTTCCGTTCTTGTTCGCTTTGCATTAGTATTGGTGCTGGCTTTCTGATTTTAATTGGTTATTCATAATGCGCTTAATACCCAGAGGTTTCTAAGCGCGGACCCGGGGATCGGACCAGTGCACTGAGTGAGTCTCTGATTGAAGTGTGTCCAGGGTTGGACTGGGGCATAACATTGTCTCAGGCACCAATAAAAAAGTGACCCACAGTTGCAAATGGCAATTCATTCCTTTTGTGACAGATCGTTTGCGTAGTACCCGAGGTTTTGTTGTTGTTGATAAAATGTGATGCAAATTGTGCACTTTTAAAAAAAAAAATATATATATATATATATATATATATATATATATATATATATATATTTATTCAGTAACACTGGTCAAAACTACTAGCCGCATGGTGAAGTAACATCAAACTGGCCCACATTGGCCAAAAAGCTGGGCCACATTAGCATTTTGGATTTTTGGTTCGGACAATTGCCCTATTGCCCTATAGGCCAGTCCAAGCCTGAGTGTGGCTTGTTATGGAACAAGTGTTTAATGACAATGGGAAGATAGACCAGCCAATATGTAACTGTGACAGTTATCAATGGATCATAATTTTGTTTACAACTCCTCTGCGCTTCCCTGTTTGTAATAAGTGAAATGTAAAACAGACAAAGGACAACTATTGTGAAGCATAGTGTACCAACGCAGATATCCTGCAAGAATCATTCACGCTCAGCAACACCTTCTGGTGCAAGTGCTGTGTGATTTAAATATGGATCATCCTGGCCAAAGCTAAGAAACAAAGCAGAAGCAGAGTCCTTGCTAATCCCACCATCGCTGTGCACCCACGTTATTGTGCAGACTGAAGAGGGCACTTCAGAAGAAAAGGTGTAGGCAGCAGCAGCTGCTCATGTCCAGACTGTCTGAAGGCAGACATGGCCCTGGGAGTAAATGAGCTTCAAAGGTAGAATCCTTAGCCCAAGTGGCTGGTAAAGGGGAGGGGGGGGGTCCTCCCGCTGAATGCTATGAGTGAGCAGGGCTGGCAGTATGCATGCCCTTTTACTGGGAATGAACTGTATGCTGCTGGTGATTGGGAGGAACAGTTGGATTGTCGATGAAGTACCTTACTAGAAATTGAAAAACCGGGAAAGCAGTCACATGGACCAATAAGTGAGTGTCCAGCAGTGTGGCCAGATTTCCCGTTGTTAAGAGTGGAGCAGACAGAGAAGCCAGAGCTCAGTGCTTTTGAGGAAGAACCCCGCCAAACTGCTCGATGGTAGATACCTATAAACACATTACATGAGTGAATGCAAAGTGTTCAAACTCATCCAGCATCCCACATTAATCCTTATGACCCTCATGTATGGAATATGGCATCTAGAACCTGATTAAGAAATTATGACCCACTAACAGCCTGGCTTTGAGTGGTTTTGAGAGTCGCAGTGTTGAGACTTTGGTCCCAAACCCATCATGGAGATATGGAAGCCCTCTAAGCTGCTGTGTGGTGGATCTTCAATTATGTGCCCAAATGCTGTGGTGGAGCTAAGCAAAGAACCACAATGTAGGGCACAGCATGAGTGTGGATCTGATCGGTCATCATGGGCCTTTTCCTACATTCCTTGTGACGATGAAAGTTTGCATAGCTGCTCTGGACCAAAGTATTTTGGATTATCTCAAGAATTTCAGCATATGCCCACACATGCCCACACATGCTACTACAAATTAGCAGGAGAGCAGCTTTCAAAGGGCTTTGAGATGGGCACTGCATTCGGGCGTAGAGAGCACTCAGTCCCTCTCTGGCTCTTATTTTGATATTGGCTATGGTTAATACTGATTGAGCTGTTCTGACATATCTGAGAATTTTCCATTGGTGCTCAACAACCGGTCTAGCCACAGATCTCAACCCCTAGTAGGGTGCCGGGCTGCAATCCTGTTACTGGTGCCAGAGATTAGGGCATATGACATCCACTTTCCGACCTGTTGGTGATACAGCCCCCTATGAACATCCCTATTCCAATCATGCCAGTGTCAATCCTCTTCTTGGAGTGAGGCTAATGACCTGGAAAGGTCTTGAGAACCTTCACTGAATGGTTTAATAATGTGCTGATTTCTGTTGCTCTGGATTCTACTGGCTACAGGCATATGGACATTTTAATTGGAAGCAGAGACATGACAAACTGTGAAAATAAGAGCACCTAATAAACACATCATAATCATTCTATATTGATCAGATCGCCTATCACTGAGAAGAAAGAGGACTAAAGATCTGGCAGGAGATTGTGAATGTTTTGTGTGCTGGGTTTCAATCCTATTCTTCTCAATTTGAGGGTGACAATTGTACATATCACTGTTTTTATTGGCCATATTGGCTACCTCTCCAGCACATCCTGGCACTATTTTGGGCCCAATTCTGCTCTGATACATGCCAGACACATCTGTCCAAGATGCTTCCTATGATTCCATCACTAGCTGGCTCCTTTCCATTGAATTGGGTAGAAGCATACACACTGTGGGATTTAGGCAGTTGTTTCAAGCACATAGGCATTCAGGTGCAGGTCGCTCATTGTAATAGCATTGATTGTGGGGTTAAGTGCCTTCCTGTTGTACCGCTGAAAGACTGGGGTTTGAACCTAGTGAGTACCTAATCTGTTGGGTGCCCCCCAAATCACCTTAGTCAACAAACACATGATAAATCTGGATGAGGGGAAATCCAACACAAAATGTAATGGACTCACTGTTCCAATGAAATACCCACGCATGTACCGGCATTTGGGTGCTTCACATGTGCACACTAAATATTAATAAGCATATTATATGTTAATAAGTTCAGCAGTCAATATGGCTCAATCATGAGACATGAAGTAATTGTTTGAAGTAACAGCCATTTCTTCATCTCCTTGTTCCCTTTGTAATTCTTATTTTCATACCCACCCTGTCTATAGTATATATATACATTTATTTATTTATTTTTTTATACTGTGTGTTTATTTATCTTGATATTTCATCAAATGAATGGCTATTTATTTTATTATTATAATTACTTGCATTCATTGTCAGCTTTGAAAAAGACTGTGTCGAAACACGTGTAAGCTGAACACACTGCAATGTCAGGCTGAATGTTATTTAACATCATATCATACACTAAAATTTACAGCAAAGCACACGCTACCAGAACAAAGCTCTTGTACTACTTTGGTACAGGCTATTGTTAGCACTTAATGTCTTGTATTGTGTACCCAAGTAATAACGAACACGGTGTTCACAAAGACAGGGACAACACATCAACCTTCACTGATGGTTGAGTGTGCTCTGAAAAATGTGTGGATTCTATGTAGCATAGTAGTACAGTACGCACCAAGGCCATGTGTTTTTTTAATGTGTGCTGCCTTTGAAGCACAATAACACCAATTTAAAGTGATTTTAGGCTGCCGGCAGAGGTAAACCATACATTAATGGAGTTATCAAGCTGGTTATGGGGGTTAGCTGATGTAATGAATGTGTGTCCCAATAAATAAAACTGCCATGAACTAAAATGTATACATGGCCATTATTACAGCTACTCTAGGGCTCGCAAATGCACACTGCACAGTGGGCAGGCCGAAATGAACCACTGCAAAGTTGAAAATCCAAATATTTGCCTATCACAAAGATTTTAGCATGACGCTAAAACATGGGTTATGAAGTAGGTCCACACCATCACATTTAGAAAGAACTTACAAAAGTATGAGTGGATAGAGTCCCGTCCACCTTCCTTGACAGCCTTCCTCCAACAACCGCTCCCTTTCAAATCCTCCTTCTCTTCATTCCACATTCCACTGGCATCTCGGACAACAACAAAAATGCACATATATATGTGGGTACTATTATATTTTCCGCCATGGTGTTTCTTTTACTCTTATCTATGCACTAGCACTTTAGCATTGTGTTTGATTATCAGCTTATGCACATTTACTTCCATCTATGCACTGCATTGCTTGTCCGTGGTTGTAAGTATTCACAATTTTTTCTCTGTGCACACATCATATGGCCTTTTCTAGCGCATTATATAAGTTGTATGTCGGAAGTTGCAATTTGATATTACTGTTATATATTTATGTTTTTCCATCATTTTAACATGGGGTACCATCTTTTCCACATTGCATGTATGCACTATTTTTATCTTTGGACTTTGTTAGCCATTGTATATATTTGAGCATATTTATGGATGTATATAACGATTTGTATATACGGCATTTTGTCATATTTTATGATTGTATAATCCCTTGGAGTTATCTATTTATTTTTAATGCCACTTTGTTTTATCTATGTTAAATCGCTCATGCACTTTGCACTTTATCAATGGCCTTGTCCTTACGTGTATATGGATATTTATAACAGTGGTGTCTCAGTTCTACCATTAACTCATGCACTTTAACCTCTTCCAACATGGCCACCTGATTTCCCACCCACATTCCAGGTCTACTCAGAGGATTGACAGAGAAGTAGGACTACCTTTACCTTGTGTATTTGTACAAGCTAACTCTTTTCCCCTCCCACGTGATCAAGCGCTCAGTGGAGCGCGAAACGCGTTGTGCAGGCCGTGTACCATGGCGTCCTGCCTCTGTTTGTTTGTGTGTTGCTGTCTGATGTAATGAGTAATTTTAAAATACTATTTTTTGTATTATCCATCTTTTTTGAAAACCATTAAAACATCCATATTCACTAACACAGTGTTTTTTTGTGTGCTTTCCCTTTCTTTTGGAGACCGCTATTGATGCCTGGCCCGCGGGAGTGCGGTTCACCCTTTTCCTCCTTCTCTTGGATATATATATACGGTAGTGGCCATGTAGTTATGGTTAAGTTGCTGTTTCCATAGGAAGAACACTTTTTGGGTGGCTTATAACTTCGCTCTCCCTGGACGGATCCTCACCAAACTTTGCAAAAAAAGTATGTGGGTCACTCTGAATTTCTTTGCAAAGTTTGGTGAGGATTCGTCCAGGGGGGGCAAAGTTATAAGGGGGTCCCAAAACTTTTTTTTTCCCATAGACTGAATGGGAAAAAAATTTTGCTCGCGCCTACAGCCCAAACCGCTGGACGGATTTCCACCAAATTTGGACCAGGAGCAGCGGCTTCGTCCCGAAAGTGTGCTTTTGCAAATTTGGTGAAAATCCGTCAGTAGTTTTTTTTAAAATGACCAAAAAGTAGGTAAAATAAAATTAGTGATATCTGTGTTCGGTTCGCGGACACGCTTCCCTGTCTGCTCCGCGGACAGTGTCCTGATTGGCCAATCGTCCTGCGTGATGTTCGCGGACATGCAACGTGTTCGCTGATTGGACGGCATGGAGCGTGAAGCGCGTCAGATTTTTCGGTAGCACCCGCCATCTTGGATTTGCGGACGTCCGCGGACAGCACGGTGAAACTTTGTTCAAAATGTGTATTTTGTAGAGTGTGTTGGTGTGTAGGAGTGTTTGGGGAGGGTGGGAGTGCATGAGATAGGATGAAAGTTGTGTTTTTCATGTGTTAGACGTTCTTTTTGTGTTCGATTTGTTTGCGGACATCACAGGTGTTCTGAAATGTTCTAAATAAACTGACTGGGGGGTGTTCTAAGGACTCAATATGTGTCCGTTTTGTTCACAAGCAAAGTGAAACTGTTGTAAGAACACTCGCGGTGTCCGGGGAGTGTTCGTAGGGGGTGTCCTGAGGACGCTGTCCGTATTGTTCTCTGTCAAGTTGAATGTGTTCTAAGAACACCCGTGGTGTCCTGAAATGTTCGCAAATAAACAAAATGGGGGTGTTCTGAAGACGTTTTTGAGAACACTCCCGGTGTCCTGAAATGTTCGTAGGGGGTGTCCTGAGGACGCTGTCCGTATTGTTCTCTGTCAAGTTGAATGTGTTCTAAGAACACCCAGGGTGTCCTGAAATGTTCGCAAATAAACAAAATGGGGGTGTTCTGAAGACGCTTCTAAGAACACTCGCGGTGTCTGGGGAGTGTTCGTAGGGGGTGTCCTGAGGACGCTGTCCGTATTGTTCTCTGTCAAGTTGAATGTGTCCTAAGAACACTTGCGGTGTCCTGAAATGTTCGTAAATAAAAAAAATGGGGGTGTTCTGAAGACGCTTCTAAGAACACTCGCGTTGTCCGGGGAGTGTTCGTAGGGGGTGTCCTGAGGACGCTGTCCGTATTGTCCTCTGTCAAGTTGAATGTGTCCTAAGAACACTCGCGGTGTCCTGAAATGTTTGCAAATAAACAAGATGGTGGTGTTTTGAAGACACTTCTAAGAACACTCCCAGTGTCCTGGAATGTTCGTAGGGGGTGTCCTGAGGACGCTGTCCGTATTGTTCTCTGTCAAGTTGAATGTGTTCTAAGAACACCCGCGGTGTCCTGAAATGTTCGCAAATAAACAAAATGGGGGTGTTCTGAAGACGCTTCTAAGAACACTCGCGGTGTCCGGGGTGTCGTAGGGGGTGTCCTGAGGACGCTGTCCGTATTGTTCTCTGTCAAGTTGAATGTGTCCTAAGAACACTCGCGGTGTCCTGAAATGTTCGCAAATAAACAAGATGGTGGTGTTCTGAAGAAGCTTCTAAGAACACTCCCGGTGTCCTGGAATGTTCGTAGGGGGTGTCCTGAGGACGCTGTCCGTATTGTTCTCTGTCAAGTTGAATGTGTTCTAAGAACACTCGCGGTGTCCTGAAATGTTCGCAAATAAACAAAATGGGGGTGTTCTGAAGACGTTTTTGAGAACACTCCCGGTGTCCTGAAATGTTCGTAGGGGGTGTCCTGAGGACGCTGTCCGTATTGTTCTCTGTCAAGTTGAATGTGTTCTAAGAACACCCGCGGTGTCCTGAAATGTTCGCAAATAAACAAAATGGGGGTGTTCTGAAGACGCTTCTAAGAACACTCGCGGTGTCCGGGGAGTGTTCGTAGGGGGTGTCCTGAGGACGCTGTCCGTATTGTTCTCTGTCAAGTTGAATGTGTCCTAAGAACACTTGCGGTGTCCTGAAATGTTCGCAAATAAACAAAATGGGGTGTTCTGAAGATGCTTCTAAGAACACTTGCGGTGTCCGGGGAGTGTTTGTAGGGGGTGTCCTGAGGACGCTGTCCGTATTGTTCTCTGTCAAGTTGGATGTGTTCTAAGAACACCCGCGGTGTCCTGAAATGTTCGCAAATAAACAAAATGGGGGTGTTCTGAAGACGCTTCTAAGAACACACGCGGTGTCCGGGGAGTGTTCATAGGGGGTGTCCTGAGGACGCTGTCCGTATTGTTCTCTGTCAAGTTGAATGTGTCCTAAGAACACTCGCGGTGTCCTGAAATGTTCGCAAATAAACAAAATGGGGGTGTTCTGAAGACGCTTCTAAGAACACTCGCGGTGTTCGGGGAGTGTTCGTAGGGGGTGTCCTGAGGACGCTGTCCGTATTGTTCTCTGTCAAGTTGGATGTGTTCTAAGAACACCCGCGGTGTCCTGAAATGTTCGCAAATAAACAAAATGGGGGTGTTCTGAAGACGCTTCTAAGAACACTCGCGGTGTCCGGGAAGTGTTCGTAGGGGGTGTCCTGAGGACGCTCTCCGTATTGTTCTCTGTCAAGTTGAATGTGTCCTAAGAACACTCGCGGTGTCCTGAAATGTTCGCAAATAAACAAAATGGGGGTGTTCTGAAGACGCTTCTAAGAACACTCGCGGTGTCCGGGGAGTGTTCGTAGGGGGTGTCCTGAGGACGCTGTCCGTATTGTTCTCTGTCAAGTTGAATGTGTCCTAATAACACTCGCGGTGTCCTGAAATGTTTGCAAATAAACAAGATGGTGGTGTTCTGAAGACGCTTCTAAGAACACTCCCGGTGTCCTGGAATGTTCGTAGGGGGTGTCCTGAGGACGCTGTCCGTATTATTCTCTGTCAAGTTGAATGTGTCCTAAGAACACTCGCGGTGTCCTGAAATGTTCGCAAATAAACAAGATGGTGGTGTTCTGAAGAAGCTTCTAAGAACACTCCTGGTGTCCTGGAATGTTCGTAGGGGGTGTCCTGAGAACGCTGTCCGTATTGTTCTCTGTCAAGTTGAATATGTCCTAAGAACACTCGCGGTGTCCTGAAATGTTCGCAAATAAACAAGATGGTGGTGTTCTGAAGACGCTTCTAAGAACACTCGCGGTGTACAGGGAGTGTTCGTAGGGGGTGTCCTGAGGACGCTGTCCGTATTGTTCTCTGTCAAGTTGAATGTGTTCTGAGAACACCCGCGGCGTCCTGAAATGTTCGCAAATAAACAAAATTGGGTGTGTTCTGAAGACGTTTTTGAGAACATTCCCGGTGTCCTGGAATGTTCGTGGGGGGTGTCCTTAGGACGCTGTCCGTATTGTTCGTTGTTAAGTTGAAAGTGTTATAAGAACTATCGCGTTGTTCTGAAATGTTCGTAGGGGGTGTCCTGAAAACGGTGTCCGTATTGTTCGCTGGCAAGTTCAAAGTGTTCTAAGAACACTCACATTGTTCGCGGACATTAAAAGTTTCCCATAGATCATAGTTGAAATGTTTGACTCTATGGATGTGATATGCTGCGGTGGTTGTGCCAGGGCATAGAGTCTTGGGTGCATGGCCATTTGGCCATGCACCCAAGACTGTATGCCCCGGCAACAACCACTGCAGCATATCACATTCATATTTGCTTATAACTTTGGGTGAAAAACAAATGTATAAGGAACAAAGGTATTAGTTTCTATGGATGTGACATGTTGCTATGGTTGTCCTTATTATTGTATACTTACTGTTTGGTCTAGTAATGGGAGTCCATGTGTTTCTTCTTCATTTCTGTGATAAAAGAAAATAGCATGTTAGTATTAGTATTTTGTAATGACTTATTACATTGTATAAGCAATATACTTTTTTTTTTTTTTTTACCCTCATATTTAGTAGAGTACAAATCAGAGTACTGTGCAATTTGCTCAGTTTCTGTATTTGTTGCTAAAATCATTGGGTCTGTGGGAGAAAAAGAAATCCATGTTGGATTTAAAAAAAAAACCTTTTTCTGTTATGCTACAGTTTTTTTGTTTGTTTGTTTTCAGTGTTCACTTGTTGTTTCTGGCTAATGCTTTATACTTTGCTTTGTTGTATTTTTTTTGGAGCAGTAACAGATTCTTCATTTGTTTTGATATTATAAAATTTTGGAGCAGTTAGATACCAATTGGCGTATTCTAACTGTCTATTTTTTTTCATATATTTTAGTGGTTTTGATTTATCTATTTGGATATTGTTAAATTTTGGGACAGTTAGATACCAATTGGCGTATTCTAACTGTGTATTTTTTGGCCTAATTTAGTGGTATTCATTAATCTGATTAGTTGTTGTAGAATCTTTGAGCTGTTAGATAGCTTTTGGAGTATTCTAACAGTTTATATTATTTTAACACACATTTATAATTTTGGGACAGTTAGATACCAATTGGCGTATTCTAACTGTGTATTTTTTGGTCTAATTTAGTGGTATTCATTTATCTGATTAGTTGTCGTAGAATCTTTGAGCAGTTAGATAGCTTTTGGAGTATTCTAACAGTTTATATTTTTTTAACACAAATTTACTTAAAGGTTTAAATACCGTTTATATATCAAATTTTGGTTTTAAGAACATCAAATAAGCGTTTGTAAGATTTGCTGGTCATCTCTGCTTTAGAGTAATGGTACTATCATTGCATTCAAACCATCCACATTTTTTTTTTATATATGCCGTGTAGTGCCCTGAATTGGTTGTGGCTCCTGCGTGGTAGATTATACATATTGTTGTGAAGGTTTTCTTACCAAGTGATATTTGACTGTGTGTGAATCCAGTCAGCTTGCAGTTGTTTTTGGTACCATCTGCATTGTAACGTAGAAGCATTAGTGTTACGTATTTACTATGTGTTTGTATTACTAACGTGGAGCGCTTATCTGAATTGCAGGTAGAGCATAATCTACCATGGTTTGCATTTTGTACAAGTTGCTGAAATGGAATGGATTCACAATTTGGTATTCATATATATATGAAGCCTTCATTGGGAATTTCTTCTTGTGTCACATTGTTGCACAGAGTGCATGTATGTTTCCACATGTATGAAATCTGGAAGATTTCATTTATAGGTATGTTTTTGTTTTTCAGTACTAATAGTAAGTACATTAGACATTATTGTGGATCTTCCTGTGAGTTTATAGTGAATTTCACCATTCCAGCACAGTAGTCCAATTGTTGTCTTATTCCAAAACACTATATGTGTTGTCAGGATTGTTTGCTGCATTTCTGTGAAGTACTAACATTTGCAAACACAAAGGGTCTGTACTGTGTAAGTAAATGTTGTCAACAATTGGTGGTAATTGAAATAGAATATTCATTGCTACATTTGCATAGCAACTTACACCAACCATATTTGAGAATTTAAATGGTCCAGGTAGTTCTGTATCTAACTGCTTTTTTTGGAGTTTGTCTTCCTTCTTTAAAGAAGTACCTGGTTTACTTTCTCTAATTGATTCTTTTTTGTTTGTGGTACTTGATGAAGTATTAGTTTCTTTTACTCTCTTTGGAGTATTTGCAGTGACGTCCTGTTGCAGTTCTGTTTGATTTAGTTTTCTTTTACAACGTTTTAGTTTTTGTGGAACAGAATATGTGTTTAGATGGGGAGTGTATAGTGAGCGAAGTCTATTATATTCTAAAATGCAAGGAATATCAGCGTTTACTTTACTTGCATCAAAGTTGATTAGAAATAGACCGTCAAGTGTACGTAAGCGTGATAGTGCTACGTAGCTCATGCCTTCTTTAAAGACTGTGTTACCGATATCTATCATTGCTTTGTCGAGGGTCAGACCTTGTGATTTATGAATCGTGACTGCGTATGCAAGAGTTAGAGAAAATTGTTCTCTGAGTACATACATATCTTTGAAGAGAAGGAATCTAGCTGTTGAGCGTCCTATCCGTTTTACTTCTGAAAGTTTGTCAAAGAGTATATTGACAAACTGAATTTTGTTGTCACGTGGGTATGTTTGAAAGCCAACAACTGTACCCAGTGCTCCATTAACTAGTCCTTGGTCCACGTCAAGGTTACGTTTAAGCATTACTCTGCAATTTAAGGATAATTTTAACATCTTTTCTAAGCCTGCTGTGTTTGAGATTGATTTTTCTAAATTATTTAGTCTTGTTGTGGCTTGGTCACACATGGGTAGTGTCATACCATGTACATCTAGTTTGTCTGTGGCGCTAATTTCCATTATTGGTTGCATTTCTTTACTTAACATTATTTCATTGAATTTGAGACAGCTTGCAAGAGTTGGCATTAACGCCATACAATTGACATTTTTGTGGGCTAATTGTTCCATAACATCTGTAGCACATGCATTATCGCCATAAAGTGCATTAATGTGCCGGGTTTTCAATATTGCTTCTGCTTCTTTAGAAAGTATACCAACTCTCAAACTTTTTAAAATGTTGACATAAGTTAGATCTGCAGATTGGCGCATGTTTTCTGTTAATTCTCTGTATTGGAAATGTTGCTAAAGGTTGACATTTCCAATGCTGCCAACAGTTTTACGGCAGAGTTTGTGCCCTAATGTTTTAAAAATAGGCTCACCTTTTACAGGTGTCAATTGAAGAAGATCTCCAAAAACAATAATGTGTTTTCATGCAAAGAGCTCTTCATAGTCTGTTTTGAGTACTTCTTGTAATCTTAGGTGGATCAAAGCTAACATTAGGTTGGAGACCATGCTCACTTCATCTATTGGTAGCATTTTCATTTGTTTCAATACTCTGCGTAATTCCATTGCAGCTTCTGCAGAAAGTTTGTAATAGTCTAATTTGTTCTGGTGTTCTACTGGTAATAGTAGTAATCGGTGTAATGTAACACCACCTATGTTGTAGGCAGCTAAACCTGTGGGGGCAGTGACAACAGCTGACAGTTTGTTGTTTGTCAATTGTTGAAGGAACTTACTAATGATTCTGATTAGGAATGTTTTGCCAGAACCAGCTTCACCACTGACGTACAGTAGTATAGGTTTATAATTATGGCAGGATCATTCTTTATTTTCATGTTTTACACCATGTGCAATTTGTTTTGTTACTTCTTGAAAAATGCTACTGTGCTCATTGTTTAATTTTGATTGTAGTATAGTTAAGTCTTCTTTATCTTCATACTGACACATGGTGTTTTCTACTTCTATCATAGCTAATTCTGCCTCATTTATTATTAGTGGTTCTCGCAGTGGTTCTTGGCTTCCTGTTACAGAAGTTTGACTACTGCCAGGAGTGTCCTTATCTAGTTGGGCTTGGAGTTCTTCTTCGTGTTGCTGTTCATTGTGCAAAATTGTTTTGTACTGTCCGCGGACATCAAGTACAGTAGAAGAGATTCAGTCAGTTCCATATGATATGTATATAAAGTCAAAGTCATTATTGTTAAGTTGCACTACTAAAAACCTATGAAATTCAGTGAACAAACTTTGTTAAATGGATGTTATGGTTAAGTTGCACTACTAAAAACCTAAGAAATTCAGTGAAAAAACATTGTTAAAGGGACGTTATGGTTAAGTTGCGCTGTTAAAAACCTATGAAATTCAGTGAAAAAAGTTTGTTAAAGGGAAGTTATGGTTAAGTTGCGCTGCTAAAAACCAATGAAATTCAGTGAAAAAACTTTGTAAAAGGGACGTTATGGTTAAGTTGCGCTGCTAAAAACCTTTCAAATTCAGTGACAAAACTTTGTTAAAGGGACGTTATGGTTAAGTTGCGCTGATAAAAACCTATGAAATTCAGTGCAAAAACTTTGTCAAAAGGACGTTATGGTTCCAAGTAAAACCGAAAAACCCTTGAAATTCGCCAGTTATGGTAAGCTAAGCAACCATAACTCGCTCCACCACCGTGCACTGCTAAGACTAACACCCAGGACATCAAAGATGACATCACAAATGTAGATGCACTTGGGAGTAACGAGCAATATGCAAGAGATTTTATATTGTGAGAGACTTATGAGCTGCCTAAGGTCTTCTAAGTTGCGGCCTCCGCAACGTAGCCATGCATGTTGAAATGCATAGGTTTTTAGTTATTTGTCAGTTATTTTATCTTTGAGCCGAAATCATTTAAATAATTTTGCTAGTTAAACATCAGAACTGGAAATGTAATCTGACATTAAACAATTGAGTATGAAATGTTTTATTTGAACATGTAGTGAATCATTGAACTAAAAAGAGTATAAGACTATACAATTTGACTAGTCCAATGTGGCTGCCAGTTTTTAATATCTACAAAGACCAACATAGATTGATCACATGATAGTAAAACAGTTGGTTCTACTTCCTGTTTGACCCTAGATAAACGGCCAGAAGCCTTAGGCTATAAATTTAGCCTGAAGAAGTCCCCGGGTTGGGATGGAACAAGTGGCACTAATACTACGGCTATGGAGCCAAACAACAATTTGTAAGTCCATGTTGACTTGTGTTTCTTTTAAGGTTTTTAGTGAATAAAAGTTATATTTTAGCACTATTCTATGCGATTGAGTGCTATTGCTTGAAGCTGTATGGCGGGGTTGTGTTTTTGACATATAAGTGCACTTCACTGAGATAAAGTCTAGTTTGATATATATATATATATATATGCATATATATATTACACAGCCCACGGTATCAGTTATGGTTAAGTTGCTAAGCCCATAGGAATACCACTTTTTGGGCTGCTTATGACTTCGTTCCCCCTGGACGAATTCTCACCAAACCTTGCTAAAACAGTATATGGCCCACTCTAAATATTTTTGGCAAGTTTGGTGAGGTTTCGTCAAGGGGGACAAAGTAATAGGGGGGTTCGGAAATATGTTTTTCCCCATAGACTGAATGGAAAAAAGACTTTGCTCACTCCTAGAGCCCAAACCGCTGGATGGATTTTCAACAAATTTGGGGCAGGAGCAGCAGCTTGGTCCCGGAAGCATGCTTTTGTAAATTTGGTGAAAATCTGTCCAGTATTTCTTTTAAAAATAGACAAAATGTAGGTTCCAAAAAATTAGTGCTATCTGGGTCCGCTGTGCGGACTCACTTCCCTGTTTGCTATGTGGACAGGACCTCAATTGGCCAGAAAGGCACTGTAATATCCAGGGACATATAATGTGCTCACCGATTGGCTGGAGGGAAGTGTGAGGTGCATCACATTTTCCCGATGAGCCCGTCATGTTGGATCTGTGGATATCTGCGGATAGCGCGGCAATGAACAGGGTCAAAACCCAATTTTGGGGAGTATGTTGGGTGGAAGAGAAGCTGGAGAGGGTGGGGGAGTGAAAGATGGGTCAAATGCTGTATTTGTTTAGGTGGAAGGAGGCTGTGCTGTGATTGTGGTTTTCACAGACCCTGCGGCAGTCTGCGGACAGGACCTTGGGCGAACAGCTTATGTGGTGAATGCAAGTAGGATTCATTAGAGTGGGAGAGTGGAATGTAGATGATATGAGGCTGGTTATAGAAGTGGAGAGGGCTTCAGGTGGCTGGATTATATTTGTGGGTTGTAGTTAGTTTATAGATTGTTGGGTGCAAGGGTGTGTTATGTTGTGTCCATTGTGACCACCTATTACAGTCTTGGGTGCATGGGTGGAGGTGATGCACTGAAGAGTCGAGTGGTGTGACCACTCATTACAGTACTGTAATGTTATGTATGGAAAAGTGTGGTGGGTCTTATTTGGTTGGCTTATTGGTCTGAAGAGTGTTCTCACTAGTTTCATGTACTTGAATACTATGTGTACTGTAATAGACAGGGCTTCAAGTGGATGCCTTATGTGTTTTGGTTGTGGCCACTGGGCAGATTGTTGGGTATTTTAATTTGTTATGATGTATTGCTTTTGGGTAGTTAGCAGAGTATTGGGCGGAGAGGGCATGCATTGAAGAGTTTGTGGATTGGCTGCAAGTACTGTAATAGTATGTCAAGTGAAGTGGATAGGGCTTCAGGTGGCTGTGTTATGTATTTGGGTTGTGGTAAGCGGGCAGTTGTTTGCATGCATGGCTGTGTTATGCTGCAGTGGTTGTGGCTAGGGCCTAGAATCTTGGGTGCATGGCCGGAGGCGAATCAGTAACACCAAGTTCCACGTTGATTGGTTGCAAGTTACTATTATTGGAGGAGAGGGCCGTTTAGTGAAATGGCCAGTGACATGAAGTTTTTGTAGAAGAAGGTTTGTAACATTGGGATTTGGCCTGAATCACACACAACCTGCAAATCGTAGGTTGTCCAGAGCTGATTGGGTGACACATGCTAACATACCACTATGGAAATCTATGTGTCAACGGCTTGAGAGTGTGGACTTTTCAATTTATCATGAAATGCACTAGGTCTGCCAACTACATATGGATTTCCACTGAAAACAAGTAGATTCCAAATGATCAGGCTCATTACTTATAATGTATAGGAGGCCTTTGAGATGTTTATCTTGAGAGGAAACCCAGAGAGTTCTTGTCCAGCTCACTCCCCTTTCCAAATTGATCCCTTCATTCCCACCACAAACTTCATAATAGTCGTCCAAGTGATGGTCCTTTCTACTTGGACAGGCACAATTCTGGCCTTGCTAGCCCAAATGAAAGCTGCCCAGAAGACTGCAGCCCATATCATCAGAGGACTGAAAAAAAATCTCCCCAAACCTCAGAGACGTACATTGATTACTCCTAATTTTAATTCTAATTGTTCTTTTATAACGCGCTTATACCAGAGTTTGGTTTCTAAGTGCGGATCAGGATTCAAACCTGTGTTGCGCTCCGTTGCTTTGCGTCCAAGAGAAATGTCAAACCGGATATTAAATTATGCCTCTTATTACAAACGATTTGTATGTATATTGGCCTACGCCAAGTTGCCTAAAATTGAACGCGAATAACTCTCTACGGCAAGGTCCTGACCTTAGAAATTGATATAAGCTGCCATCTTGAATCAAGCCTCCATTTTAGGTTAGAAACCGCCATTTTGGGGTTTTATACAAAGTCACCCTGTAATCTAAAATGGCCGTCTCGTGTGTCCTTGTTCTTGCCTTAACCTCTCCAACCTGTGTAGGAGAGTTAATGTCCAACCTGCCCTCAGGCTATATGTTAGGGTCATGTAGACCTTGTCCTTTGTTGACCTCGGGAGCAGGGGTTTACTTGAATTAGCAAAGTTAAACTACAAGTGTATAAGGACAGTAATGCTATCCAAATATAATAAGTGAAATATTTGTTTGGTCTGTATTTAACCAGCATGTAAAGAGTGTAAATGTTAAATTAAAGAATAATGGAGTGTGTTAGTAAATGTATTGAAAAGTAAACCGCATGCACGAGATATGTAAATTAGGAAAGTGAACCTGGCGCGACCCTAGCTCAGTGTATGATTAACCTGTAAGAGGGCTGGACATCATTTTACAAATTGTATAAATGTGTTGATGTCCAGCTAGGAAATTCTTTCACTGCTCACATTGAACCCTGCTGGTGGTCTCTGTGATGTATTGACGGCCAAATAGCTATTTGTGTACTTTGTTGAATACTGTTCAGTTTTGTAATAAAGATTCTGGGAATCTTTATAAGCCTGTGTCGGTGTATTTTCCTTTGCTCGGTGTAACAGCCGTAATATTGTATTTTTTATGATTCCACAGAAATGTGCTGCCCCTGAGCTATCACCCCTCCTGCAAGCCTGCATCACCTTCAGAATGGTCTGCATAACATGCAAGTCTATGACAAAGTTATATCTTGCCTGACTGAAACACTGCCCATTTCTGCAGATCTACAGAGGCAACAATATCACCAGAGAGGAGAGAAACGCAATGGAAATATCAATAAGACTCTGTTGTTCATGCTAAGCTCATGGATTATTGAATAACTAACCAATGCACATATGACTGCACATGTTTCTCTTGCACCCAAAGAAGACACTGAATACACTGCTGGCCAAGGAACACCTGCTTCCCATTGGCCCTGTGATATACATTCCATCCCACCTCACCTTCTGGATCCCTTAGCCTCTTCAAGAGACCCAGATAAGTGTTGAATTGGTAAATATTGTGGGATTCATTATGCTACTTCCTATGCTGCAAGATAAAATTATAACTCAGATGCCAGCAGTTCTAGTTAGGGCCCAGATGGAGGGAAGACAGATAGTAAAAAATGTTGCATGAATAATCAATTGCTATTTTCGATCAAAAAACCCTGACTGCCCTTGTGGAGAGGGGGTAGGGACTTTTCGGATGGTTCAACCTCCTGTCAGACGGGGATGGTGATAGACATAGCTCAAACCAACTGGAGAGCTGCAGTCTGCAGACCCATGATGTAGAGGTATTGGTACCCCATTGGAAAATAAAAGAAACTCTTTCAGAGAGGAGGGCAGGAAACATTGAGACAAAACTGTTTCAAATTGAAATGTAATGTTAACAATATGGAGGTTGTGGTAAGACTTTATGAGTGGAGAGCCCACATTGATACTGGAGGAGAAACCTTGGCAATTTGAAATGCCATGTTAGCAAGGACTCAAGCATTTTAGAACTTGAGAAACGTTTTTGAGCCAAACTATATTATCAATACAAAGGAGCTAGTAGTAACCCATTGAGAAATCTATACTACGGAATGATGCTTTATATTCTATCATGGCTACAACCTAGACTCAATGAACAGTGAGGCTCCTAGCCAGCAGTAAACCCCTGCAACTGTCATGCTGGAATACACATCTAATTGACTGGCATCTTTCCCTTGTTTATGGGCACAGCGTCATTGAGGCTAGAACTATCATCCTTGCCTGCTACCTCCTGAGACTCTGATCTCCCTCATCTCCACCAACAAGGTGTGGAACACCAGTCCATGACATTTACCAAAGGCCTGCAGGTTCTGTTCTTAATCGCAAGCCTCTATCTTTCCACCATCCTGTAACTGATGCTGCTGCCACCTTGCCATCATGGTGGCAGCCTGGACTCAAAGAACACTGAGGATCCCTGCCCAGAGAAAATTCATTCCAATGTCACTCTAGACTAGGAATGCTGTCCAGCATCGGGTAGTCATGACTAGGGCTTACTCTCATGATATTGTACTCAGCTAGGGCATACTCACAAAGGCTGCCTGTGGAAGAGTGGCATGGATTAGGATTCGGAGTTAGCCTGTTCACCCAATTTTCCTTCCCATTTCCCTTCATAGGACCACTGGTTAGATGGTTTCATGGTGCCTGATTCCTTAAGTGACTCCTCATACACTGATCTAGATGTCCTGGTTGCCCTCACTCCTCTCTCCTACCCTGACTGTTCCCATTTGAATGCTCCCCATCTCCTCCACATCCAACGTGCTTGGCTCGGGTGGTCTCAAGCCATTTTTTCCATTCCTACATTGGTTAGTCCTGGTTGACCCCAACTTCTCCTCCCCATCTAGGCTGTGTTGGATGACCCCAGTGCCTCATAGGCCACAGTTCACACATTCCTTTCAGTATGTGTGTCTTGTAATGGCACAACTTGTTCATGTAACTACTATCACAGGATTGTATTCCATTTACCCCAATACATCTTCAAATTCTAGAACATCCCAAGACAGGAATGAGACTATCATTGTTTTTTTTGCAATGTGATATGATTGGACTAAAACAACCATAATTGTATGCTTGCCCCAGTAAATACAAAAGTTTTAGTGATTCATTGTGATGCACACTGACAGTGAATGTAACAAACTACCCACTTCAATAAGACTCAGGGGGCCTCATTACGACCCTGGCGGTAGACCATGGTGCTATTGGCACCATGGTCTATGCCGGTAAGTTACCGACTCCGCCATTGAGAAAGGGGGAATTACCACCCCATTACAAGGTTGGCGGGGCGGTAATTCCCCCTTCCTCCATGGCCCTTCCCCATTCCCATTTTTGCCCCATAGGGCTCAAAGGGAATGGGGAAGGCGCTAAGTACGGTGCCGCAAATTGCAGCACCGTAATTAGCACCAAGGTCCCTTTGCGGGTCCCTACTTTAATGGCTGGTCTACAACAGCCGTTAAGGTCGGGTCCCGCAAAGGGACCTCGTAATTAGGCGCTGATAGGTTAACGGTGCCGCAGCATTTTACGGCGCCGTTAACCCAGTAGCGCCTGGGTCGTAATGAGGCCCAGGGAATTGAGAAGTCCACACCAACTCCAGTAAGGAATGTAATGAATCAGGAAGGCACAAGCATACTGGAATTTGTAATGCATATTATGAACACGTTAAATTGAGAAGCCAAGACTAAAGTGTCCTCTAACGTTGAGTGAATTAGTGAACCAGCGAATTAAGAAAAGGTCACTAAAGAATGCTGGGACTTGCAACACGACTATTGAACTGGAGAATTGTTAAACTGATTCTAAGTAGTATACTGGAACTGAGAGGGAGTACTTGAGACCAGGGCATTAAGGAAAATGTACTGATGCAACTATAAATTCCTGGATTCACCAATTTATGAAATGAGCATTCAGACCTGTCCTTAAAGCAACTTCACTCAGGTATACTGCACCTAACTCTGTAACTCTTTGAATTTATGTTTAGTAACTTTACACCCATCTGAAATGATGAATCAATGGTTTTACTCAAGCAGGCATTCTCCAGCTAGACATCTTACATCATGGCCACATCCTCTAACCCAAGAAGTCAAGTTGCACCATCAAAATGGTGTGTGCTGTACCACCATCACCACATCCCTCGTGTTGTGGACCAGCATACAAGACGTTCATGACATGCACACCTCTCCTAAGTAGCTGTAAATCCACCTACTTGTCAGTACATTAACGTCTTCATAAGTACATGAATATATAGTAATTGCTAAATAGGCCAGGGGAACATTCCTCTCCTGATACTTGGTGTTGAAGCTACATTAATTATGTGCACATAAATGAATTCCTATGTGTTAGTTAAAACTTGTAAACAATATAAACAATATAATCTGAAGCATGAAAATGCAAGCTTCAGATTATTGTGCAGAATGTAAAAAAATGTATATATGGTTCACATTGAGCACTAAAAACAAGGGTGGAACATGGACATTTTTAGGATGAAAAATGTTTGCGGTCTCCTATCTGCATCTTTTTCTTTCTGAACCCCACATGTACAGAATTTAAAGGTATTACTAAATCAAAGCAATGGGACTCGTCTTTCATTTGAAATGTAGTTATAATGAGTCGCCAACTGCGTAATGTTGGTGCGTGGAATACGTAATCTGAAAAGCCAAGGTGACAGCAATTGAGAGTATGTTTTAACAAAATATTGTTTTGATCTCCACACTCATTTCCATTTATATGGCCAGTACATTTTCCATATATCTATATCCATCTAATTAGATATTTTAATTTTAATTTTAAAAAGATTGTGTTATTCGGTTAAAGATAAAGCTTGATTAGAGGTTAAGATGAGCCTACCTCACAGACAGATGATTAGACCCTCAAAAACTGAGTGAATAAACGGACCCAATTGTGTGAACCTTTCCCTCATTAACACTGGACATTCCATTACCAAATGAAAAACAGATTGCCCACATAAACAACAACCTTGGAGTTTGTACGTCAAACTAATTTTCATGCCAATAACCTCTAACATTTGAAGGCAATTGAGATGCAATGTTAAGTACCAGTCCCTATGTTTCTGGGTTGGAAATTTAGTTACATAGGGCCTAAGCCTATCTGCTGGACAATGGAAATTCTGTGTGTCTTTGAATAATTTTAACCTTACCAGGTCCTCGAAGTCCATCCTCTTGTCCCATCTCTTTATTTTCTTTGTCCTAACATATTCAGAATCCAATTTGTTGTGATCAATGATATGTTGAAACACTAAGCATCTCTTCTGGAATTCAGTAAGAAATGGACTTGAGTCCGGCTTTTTGTTAAACACTCAAACAAATAGGAGCCCAACAAAGGGTTTTCAGACTACGCTAATTTATTTAAATAAGACAAACTCCTTTTTATGTGTTGCCACCACCAAGAGGTCAGGTTCAGTTCTAGTCTAATCACACTGATTGTAACTGAAGGGGGAAGACCAAGAACTGACTTCCACATTTTTCCTTCTAAAGAATGTCCTATTCTTAAAGAGTATTAGTTCACAGCCATACAAAATCATTGCAGTTACCTTTAAGTTATAGAACTTATGTTTGAACACTCTCACTAATGAAATATCTGGTTGCTTGTTTCCCTCCATTGTCTCTTTTTGGTTTTTGAGTTGGGCTTTTGTTGATACGGTAATGTCCAAGTAGCTTATTGAGTTTACCCTTGCAATGCGAGTCTTATTCAGTCTCCAGACATACAAGTTATTGTTTAGCCTGGTAGAGACCGTCATTACATAAGATTTCTTAGAGTTGATAATCAAATGATTAATTCCCAGATAGCTTTCCAATCCATCTGGGAGCCATTGCAGTCCTGCCAAGGTTTAATTCAGCAGTACAAGATTGTTGGCATAAGCTATGATATTCACAGTGAGATCCGACCATTTGGTAGCACAACCCATCCAAGATAAACTGTCATCCCATAAATCAGCCAAGGAAAGATTAAAGAGGGTCGGGGCTAGTACACCCGTGATGCACTCCTTTTGTTACTGGTATATATCTAGATAAATCTCCCAGGGTATTCAGTCTGACTTTCATGGAGTTTCCAGAGTGTAGAAGCTGAATCATGCACAGGAGGCCCAGATGATTGACCCACTTGGTTAATATCTGCCAATGATTACTGATGTTATCAAATGCAGCTGATAGATCAACCACAGCCACATATAGAGATTTCCCAAAGTCTCCACCTATATCAGACATACATTTACAAAGTGCTATGATGCTCGTTAGGGTCCCAACGCCCTTTCTAAACCCTGTTTGTAATGGACTAAGTTGCTTAGTAGAGTCAGCCCACGGAGATAGATGCAGAGTCAATCAATGGGTGATAGCTAGATGTACCCACTTTATCGCCTCTTTTGAATATAGGAACCAGTAGGGCTTTTTGCCAGGAGCTAGGACAATATTCTCCTGCAACAATGTGTGAGAAAAGTTTGAATAAGATATCTGCCCATAATGCAGGATCAACTTTGCATATTCTGTTTACAATTCCTTCAGGCCCACTGGCTCTATAGTTGCTACATTTTTTGATGACCTGCTCGATGTCTGTTCTATCAAATGAGAACCTCCAACTGTGTCCCATCAGTGCATTGATTTCCGAGTTTGCTGGTTGATCCAAACTTGCCTAAATTTCCCAGTGAAATAAGATACACAGACTTCCTCTGACACAGAACAGGACTGCATCATCGATTATGACTTGCTGAAATCGTTCAGAATACGCCAGATTGAGCTAGTATCTTTAGTTACCAGTTTTTTCAATAAAAATGGATTTGTATTGATATATTGTTGTACCCTGCAGGATTTAAGCCATCTCTGATACACATGTCTCACCATTTTATATATTTTATTGTTTCAGCCCAATATAATCATACTGAGTTATTAGACAACTATTTGATCAATCTCTGCAGCTAATTTTTTTCTCATTGATTGCTTTATCAAACTGGTTCCTGTGGCCCAGAAGGAAGGAAGAGGCTTAAACTGTTTAATCAAACAAGTGCACAATTTAGATAATACAAATGGCAACTCTTAGAGGTTGGTAATTACCTCTTTTCCCTCATTGGCTGGAGTGTCCCACCATCTTCTCAATCTGCAATTTGCTTTACCAGTACTTCCAAATTGCAGAATTGTGTTGTATTTCCACTTCACCACCAGATTTTGTGGACCCCCCATTTCGACTAACTTGCTGCCTGCCATACCAAAGTTTTCCAATCTCTGTTCTTAGTGAACAGATTGTAGATACTACTACTGACTTATGCCAAGTTGAAACTGTTTCCCATAGACCATCAAATAACAGATTAATCTGTAGAAACCCCCATCTCAAGAAAAAGGTCAACCATTTGCAAAGGTGGGGTAAGGGAGACCAAGGGAGAAAGGGAAGGGTTTGAGAAGCGGGGCAGGTAGAGATGGTGAGGGGGAAATGAGCGACAGACCAGTGCAGAGACACACATAGGGGGAAAGACACAGAGACATAAGGGGGGCAGAGAAGCAGAGTGGGACAAGGAGGCACAGAGATGCAGGCAGGGGGGCAGAGGCTGAGATGACAGGAGAGAGAAGCAGGGGAAGAAGAGACAGAGAGGCCAGGAGACCCACTGGTGGAAAGGTAAAGCAGGGTTGGGGAGGAAGGGAACCAGGGGAGAAGGATAAGACCAGTCAGGGGGAAGGGTACCTGCCAGAAAGTCCTCTGCAGCCTCTGCCCCAACCCACGTCATCCCAACACACCGCCAGCAGCCAAGAAAAAAAAGGAACCCCAAGCGTCCCTCCATAGGCTTATATAAGGCTGCAGGACCACAACATGTGGTTGCCAGGGGATATGGGGTACAGGCGGGGCACACAGTTTCAGGTAGCCCGGCCCCATCTCTTCCTTCAATAGGGGAAACTTAGAGCCAGCCACCCCGACCCAGAAACACAACATGTGGTTGCCAGGGTAGATGGGGTGCAGTGCGGGCACACAGTATCAAGTAGCCTGCCCTTATCCCCTCTAACAATGAGGGGAAACTAAGAACCAGGCCCCCAACCCAGAAACACAACATGTGGTTGCCAGGGGAGATGGAGTGCAGGTAACTAGTCTGTCTGTTTGCTTGGATGCCAGGGGCAAGTTGCAGTTGTACATTAATTGTAAGGAGGTTAGCTTGATGACTCTGGATAATTACAGGGTGGGCTTGCAAGAGTCTCCCCCACCGACCAACTGTCACTGGGTCTCAGGAGTGCAGAGTAAATATTCAGCCCTAGGTGGCAGAACAGGTTTTTCGACAATGGGAGTTGGCAGGCTTCCTGTCCAGTGTACCAGAATCAAATACAATATATAGTGATCAGGCAATGTGGGTACCAAGCACACTGTATACAGGACAAAATACACACACAGGGCACTTGACAGAAATAAACAGCAAGCATATGTTGGAATAGAAAAAATGTCTGCCTGTTTTTTCGCTTTTCAGGGGAGCTATAGCCACAAAGCAGGAAACATGAATGCCACGCACAGCCAAGAAAAAATACTTAACTGTGGAAATATGAAAGTCATGCACAGCCATTTCCACAGCACTCCTTTTCCTCACACCACCATTTTGTGGAACAAAAGTGCATTGCCCTCTTCAAATATATCCGGGTAACCTCGTTCAGATTACATTCACAGTCAAAGTCGCCTCCTACAATAATTGGACTGTCAATATAGCATGATTGCCAGGTGATCAATATATTTTCAATTTCATCTAGTAATGAGTCTATATCTGATGGAATAACATTTAAATAAATGTTTAGCAGCAAAATATGTGAGATGTTATCATCATTTCAGTCAACAATTTCTGTGACTAGCAAGGCTTCTGAGAGACATAGCAAAATGTGCAAGGAGCGACCTTTACTAATCATTATAGCCATTAATAAACCTCCTATTGGTGCCCCACGTGGACCTTTTTTGCCAGTTTCATATTCAAAGAAAACCTATCAATCACTGGGCAAACAGTCAACCAAGTCTGTTGTAATACTACAAAATCATAGCTGCTCAGACCGGTCATTGAGTCGCCGTGAACAAATGAATTGTAGCCACGTGAGTTGCAACTCAGGATAGATAGCTTGACATCAACATTAACACGTCACTTGGATCCATATGCTGTCAGCATGTATTTTAAATGTTTATCACTATGAGGAAGAGATAGACTGCACACATCTAAGCAGTTTCAGTCCCTAATGGTTATGCTCTGCTGTTTTCTGTGGATACTAGAGCATCTGAACTAGAAAACGGCCCTGAGTATGTGCCTTGTTCACTTGACTTGGTGGGACCAAGTGAATAACCTACTCTAATAATTTCTTAAGCTCGAGGAACCTGAAAATGGGACCCTGTAGAGGAACCAAGACACTGAGTTCAGGGTCCAAACAAGACAAAGGGCCAAACAAGGCAGCTTACCATTTCTTCTCGCAGCCACTAAAGTTTAATTCTAGCTGGCGTTGCAGTACGAGTCCCTGTACGAGTTGCAGCACGACCACTAACTCTCCACAATTATTTAGCACATGTTGGACACTTCTACTGATTGAGTGTCGAGTTCCTGACATCTGCCTCCTTATTGGCTGTCCATTTACAGACTTTACATTGGCTTGGCCTAATTTCAGGCCCCGTGCACTTCACAGGTCTGCCTTGGTTTATATAATGTTGGTCAGTTTTGGTATATGTACTATACCTTGGATCTAGTGGCCCACACATACAAGTATGTTCATATCTTCCTCCTGATGAAGACGTTGACAGAGTCAGGATTTCACGTTGAAACCGATCGAGAAAATCTAAAGGGGATGCAATCTTTTTAAATTTCTGTTGTTCAGATCCACCTTTGCTACAGATTATATGCAATAACTTCTATTGCTGTCTCTAATATAAAAAATAGCTTGACTGTTTGTGGGGCTAATTTATAAATCCCTCTTCTTAATGTTATTGGTATGTTTTTTAGCAATTGTTGTATGTATGATTGACACTGTGTGTAGATTAATGTTTGAATGTTGCACTATGAATGAAAAGCTTTGTGGTATGACTTTTTTAGCTATTTTAGGTAAATTCATGCTTTCCTGCTATGTTATATAATGATGAAGTGTATAGTGATATGTGATTAATTGAAACTTTTTAGAAATTTTGTATCATGGCAAATACATTTTTACGACATTTATAAAATAAATACGTCCTCTGGACAATGTTTTCAGTATCTCCAAACAAGAGATCACCATTAACCGGGCATACCAAAAGTTATAGGGTTTATATGCATAATGATTAACACTGTGGGAACTACAATGTTCTCTACAAAGAACTACAAAGTATACTTGTACCTACCTGCTCCTGTCAGTAAATCATAACTTCACTGTTCTGCCACCAGACCTACTGTCTTCTTTAGACCAGACCTGTCCTCATACTCCAAAACAGCAACATACTATTTTCTTCATGTATTCTCCTGGCTCCTATTGGGACTCTCACTACATGCAGCATCACAAGACCCTCAATGTTGCTGGAACTGCCACTGGAAGTCCAAGAAAACAAAGCAGCTTCCCTTCAGTATCTGGAGGCCCTTTGAAAGTCAAGTCACACACTGACAGACTTCATCAGAAAACTCAGAACTCTCTTATTGCAAAGTTCTTGTAAGCTAACACTGACCTACATTTACTATTGTTACAACCACAGCATCATGATCCGTATCATGTGCAACCAGTCAACTGCAAGCTTTACACCCATCAGAAACAATATTTATGGTTGCAGGAAAACACACCCTCAGGCAAAAGGCTACAATTTTGGATAGTTGATCCTCAATTAGACTAAACTTCCAGCAGTACACCCTGGAGATGCTGTGAACACCTGTTCCATCAGCTCAAAAGAGGCATGTGCAAACAATACACACTTGCTAAAAGAATATGAATATTTGTTTTTACGCATTTACGTAGATACAATACATACAGAATTGTATTGTAACCTTTGGTCGTCATTCCTTTATTTGAGCCAATGTCTTGTTATACTGTATCACCGTTGCTCCACCTCCCTTTGCAAAAGTGTGCATTGACTCCTCGACTAACTGATCGATGCACATAGGGAAAGGGCTGCTTCCTTGATTAGATCAGGGCAGTGAACTAACAGTGAGCATGGATAAATGAGGACAGTTCAGTTCTGGTGTAATGCATTTTGGAATGATACAGTCCAAACCACTGGGAAGTACAGAATCTTCTGGCAGGGAGCGTTCCCCAGCAGCAAAGATGCAGAATCTCAGCCAGGTGCACACTGACGGCTGTCATTGGCTGTAGCCCTGTGCCACAGACCCTTCTTGCAACAGATAGAAAATTAGGACCTTTGGAAGCTCACCTCATTGTGAGGAAACTTTGGTTTTGTTCAGTGCTCACTTCTGCTCAGGGCTCAGTGTTTTATCTTACTGTTTCCCTATCTACTCTGCTCAATATGTATGTGAGGTCATGAGTGCATGGAAGTGGAACTTTGAGTGAGTGTACTCTACCTGGTGTTCTTTGAATGACCATTGATGAGAGGCTGGCTGAAAGAGGGGGTTCCATGTAATGAAGTCACTGCGAAAATGGCAATTTTAAAAGAAATCGTGTCAAAAAGGTTATGGTGTGGCCCCCGTAATCCATGTAATGGATGCAGGGGACAGCCCTGCAACCCCCAGACCCATTATACAGCACAAGGGCAGCAGGGGACACCGCCACAGCCCCTGCTCTCCTTGTTTGGTATAATGGAAACACTTTTACTGGGTCACACCACAGCCTTTTTGGAACTCCCTTCCTGTCCCCATCAGAACTGAGCCTTCCTTTCAAACCTTCAAGAATGAAACTTAATCGTGGCCCCTCACGCAAAACACATGATGCACTACTTACACGATCTGGCATTAAACTCCATGGTCGTTCTGCTTTCTTGTATACCGTGTTTATTTACCTGCTTATATTATTGATTATGTCTGTATATTTTGTATATTTACCTGCTTACTCTTTGATTATGTCTGTATATTATTGTATTCATGATTCCTCGACGAGTCTTCTGCTCACCCGTATCCTCTTGTAAACTGGGGGAGTTTGAATCTCTTGCCATGGACCCTTAATGTAATATACTGTAACTGTGTATATAAGACTATGCGCCCGGATACCCACGGGCCTGGCTGCGCTTTACAAATAAACTAAATGCAAATACTTGAAGAAATTTCCTGACCCCTTTATGCGAAAAATCTTCTTGCGACTTAGATTAAATATCTTACCTACTCTGGAAATCCAGCATACTAGAGAGAAAGGAACGGATCCATCAAACATGTGACAGGTGCGATGATCTGGAAGTACAGTCTGTTTTTCATTTGCTGTCCGAATGCAAAGGGACATTAAATCAGAGAGTTCAAAGATTCGAGATGTACATACGATGCTCGACTACTGCACTCATTCATGTTCTGGTAAAGACTTTCCTCAGGAAATGAAACTTTTCTCACAATAGAGGTGGCATGTTTCCTCAAAGAACTAAACTTAATAGGAAAAAGGGAGTTGGTCGCCAGAGTCATCTGAAAAGTGCGTGGGATTCTGGTTAATATTTACATTGTTTTCTCTTTTCTCTTGTATAGTTACGTTATTTTAAATGTTCTTTTTATTGTTTGTAAATCTGAAAATTGGTTTTATAATGATTTGCTTTTATGGAAATATTGAGTATTATCGCTATGTGTAAAACGTTTTATTCTGTTTGGCTAATGCACAATAAATAAAAATAAAATAAAACACTGCCATTTTTCGGGGGCGACCATATTACTGGATACCGAGAGTGGGTGGCCAGTGGATGTTCCCCTGTGTAACCTGTGTCTTGAAACCTGGCCCTGTTCTTTTCAGCACTATAACTGAAGGAAAGAAGTTTCCTTTTGTTCCTGAGGCTACTTGTGATCTGTGGACAAAGGCACTATTTAACAATGGTGACGAGCTGAGCCTGCGCTGTTCTGGTGCAGTACCTGCACTGTGCTGACGGGACAGGAAGAGGACATCCAGCGCCCCTCAAGCCTCATAAAATAGGTGCCCTCTGTTTATGTTGTAATATGTTAGCCAGCCCCCTCAGAGAAATGTAGACTACCGTTTGACAGCTGTCTTTCTGGATTTGGCAATATTTCTGAAGAGATCGAGGGTTACTGAAGACATGGGAAACAGCTTTGTGCTCAAAGTACTTACTCTGAGGTCCGATGGTGAAGGGTCCACATTGGCGTTGGTCAGGGATCTGTCTGGTGTCAGTAGGAATGCTGTTGTGGATCCAAAGGAAGAGAGGTGTGTGGGTGCTGTGGCAAGCAGTGGGAGGTTCTAGCAAGCAGGATGCCAGTGTGATTCCTGCAGGATGGCAGGGTTCCGTACACCTCAAGCCCACTAAACTAGGAGGGTACAGCATGTCTTGTTACCTCTGCAGGGGTGCTGCAAGGAATGGCTCAGACTGGACTACAGGTGGCGTGCAGAGATTTGAGGAGAATTGTTAAAAGGTGCCTTGGTCCACATATCAGATGTAGCCTCTGGTACAAAAGGGCAACTTCTTTTCTTCAGTTACAGTGCAGATATGAACCGGACAAGGTTACAAGACACAGGTTACATAGGGTAACATCCACCAGCCACCTCCTCTCTCAGCCACCCTCTCATCAACTGTCATTCAGAGAACAACCAGCAGAGAACACTCATGCAACACTCCACGTCCATGCACTCATGAGCTCCATGCATACTGATCTGAGTACATAGGGACAATGTAAGATACAACACATCTCCCACCGTATGCACAATAAGAATGAACACATCCAAAAGAGACCTATAAGCAATTAGCGCAGCATGAGTAAATGTATATCCTTCACAGTCTTCCATTCGAACTCCACCATCCCACTATGTGTAGAATCCACTCAGCAGAAATTTTATCTGCACTGTAACTGAAGGTAATAGGAAACAGGTAATTCAGCAAATCCTGGGTAAAGTGCAAAAGTGACTAAGATGCCAATGAAGAGAGATTAACATAGGAGTAACCTTCGAGCAACAGAGATCAAGTGAAGCACTAAGAATAAACCATTTTCAAAGGGGGCAAAGAAGCAGGAGGAAAGTCATGAAAATTGCATTATAACCTTTCCGGTGAGCGATAACTAAAGCCTGCAATGCAGTTCAGAAGTCCAAGGGATGCATAAATGGTTCAATCTTCTGAGGTTGGGACAACCAAGAAAAACAAGATTGACAAAGACGAGAAATATGAGATTTAAAATTTAAGTTGGAAGAAAACAAGAGATGCCAAAAGAAGCGAATGGGGTTAGCACACCTTGGGTGTTGGTGAAACACCTGGGGACTTCAAAAGGGCATGAGAAAATGGCTGCCCTGCTATTGATCTCATAAAAAGAAGAGGAAGAAAATAAGCTTCTCCCTGAAATTCTCCAAGGCAGGCTGGCAGAAATCCCTGTGTAAGTGGTAACACTCTCTTCACAACTGACCTACAGACAACAAAAAGATAGGCGTACTCTGAACCAATAGCTTGCATACTCATTCTCCATGGCCCTATGACCAGGACCATGTTTCAAGCATGACATGGACACTTGGAATAGCATGATTCTCAAGAGTAAATGTTACAGTTGTAAAATAATATCTGTGACTTCGAAGAATTAGTTCTGAAGGATGTTGGATCTAGGAATGATTAAACCCTCCCAGTGTGCATGGCCAAGGATTGCTGTGCTAGTTTCTTTATTGAAGCATCAATATGATGATTCTGGTGAATTACAGTGTGTTGAATGTTGCATCAGTTTAGATGAACATCAGTTACTCTGCTGATAAGCCTGGAAATTAGTGCCAGGTCAGTTTCGGATTACCTTTAATAATAATTTGGCATTTATATAGCGCTACGAACCCCCAGGTATCTGATGGTGTGTGGTGCTCATTTACCGACCTCGGAAGGATGAAAGTTGAGTTTGGACCCCGTTAGCAGACTCTGCACTGATGTCAAAGCGAGTGCTCTACTCCCTGTGCCGCTTGACCGGCCTTTGATTTGTCTTCTGCTTACAGGCTCATTGTTATAACTAAACTTGCAAATCAGAAGCTAGGCTGCTCTACTCATTAGGTCTTCTACTATTTCGTATGATGTATTTTGTACTGAAGAATCTCCCTGAGACCTTTGGAGATTGGTGATTATTGCCCTGAGAGCACGAGAGAGCTTCTGTATTGCCTCCTTGGATGGCATAGCTGTTTTCAGCAATAGAAACAGAAGATCATTTAAACAACCTAAAAAGATGTTGTTTGCTCTTCAAAGTGCTAGGCTCAATGTCAAAATGTCTAAGTGCCAGGAACAGCAACGCTCTGGGATTTATCTTGGGCATGTGGTTGTTGGAGGTTTGATAGAGCCCCTCCAAAGCCAGACACATGTGGTTCTTGAAACGGGAATCATTTGCTTCCCAGACTCATGTGAGAGTTTTTCTGGGATGCACTGGGAATTTCAAAAACGATATTGTTGATTTTGCAACCAAAGCAGCTGCTCTGATTTCACTGATGTCAAACAAATCTCCTAAAAGTCTGAAAAATGCTCTGTGCCAAAGCTCCGTGCTTAGAGCACTGTGAACTTTACTGTCCAAACGAAAACTTCTGATAAATGCTGTTTTTTCACAACCTGATAAAGGTAGAGAAGACCTTGTAGAATTCATCAGCCGCCTGCTTGAGGTCAGAAAGCAGAGGTGGGCCTCTTTGAAAGAGAATGCTACATGGTTGTGTGGGTCTCAAGTATTTTGCATCCTAGCTGACATGGTCAACCTTTTTCAATGGTTTATGTCCATAAAGAGGGAGGATCCAACGTTGCTCAGATGGTCCATCAACCTGCAAGCACACGACTATGCAGTGAACATGCAGCAGGTGCAATTCGGAGGCATTCTGATTGACTTTGTAGGAGTTGTTGCTGACTAGAACCTTGCAACAGTCCCAGTGTGAATAGTTCCCATGTTTATAATGTGTAAGGTCAAACGCTCTAAACTATGCCTCAGGTGTGAGGTGCCTACGTTTTCTGCATTTGTTCTAACTTGTTCATCAGACTTTTTCCTTTATAAATTCTGAACTAAAACCTAACTCAACAAAAATGCCTGGCAGGGTTAGGTTGCCTTAACAGCTGCCTGTCGCCATTTCTAGTCTCTCCACTCAGCTTGATGTGTGGACCGTAGTGCTTAGTGGTAGCCGCTGTAAATGGTTACTGTTATGGTTTCTTGTTTTTAGCGTTAATGTTTTGTTAATTCTGGTAGATTTTCTAGTGTTTTCGCAAAGTCAGAAAATCTGTTTTTACTGGTACTCACCTTTATGGATAATTTAAATATCGAGTTTCCAGTGTTGATAAATGGTAGCATTTATTGCTGCATGTGTGGCATGCATATTTATGTTAAAGCACTATGGCACCTTTATGGATGGCAATGAAATGCTGCAAGAATATATCAGAGCTTTGATAGCAAGAGTTCTGAAACTGAAAGGAAATTATAGTGATCCCAGTGTATAGAACCCAAGACGGGGAATTTCTATGTCATTATGCATGTGCTTAGTGATTACTCAGAATAACAGCAAAGCTTCTGTACAGCAATATAGGCGAGGAAAGCATATTCGTGTACATCTTAGCTTTATTTGAAAGAGGACAAGAGAATGTCTATATTATCCCACTGCTGCACTCCTTGAAATACAGCAGCACATTGGTCATTTAAACAGGTAAGTGCTATGGGATGCCTTTTAAACAAAGTGAATTTTAAACAGCTTTGAATATAGAAGTGAGGCCTGCTTAGCAGTTGAGATCCGTAAGTTGCAAATGGATCCTCTAGAATGAGTGCAATCCTCAAAATACTATAGGCCTTACTACGAGTCCGGTGGTAGCCGTGCCGGAAAAACTGGCAGGCTGCCATCGGACCCGTAATACCATTCCACCTCCGTGATTGCCGGAATTACCAGGGCATTACAACCCAGGTGACCCGGTAATTCTGGAGGCGGAATTCTGTAAATCCCCATTCCCATGGAGTCCCACTTCATGGGGAATGGGACCATGGAAACACTGGTTCCGTCTACGACAGAGTCGGTGTTTCCATGTCCGCCTGCAGGCAGGTGGTGTTAATCCTGCCAGGTCAGACCTGGCGGGAGTGACACCTCCTGCCTGCAGGACTCTGAATCAGCTGGTCCGGAAAGAACTGTTGCGGCGGTTTTACCACCATCGTTCTTTCCGACCAGCAGGGTTGTAACTTTTCCTGGTTTTGATATAATCATCTACCCTGTGACCCCCACCCCACTCCGTACACTCTATTACCAGTGTTGCCTTTAAGAGACATAAGTCTTCAAGGACGTTTGAGAGAGGTATCAGAGGTTTGGGCTGATTTGTGTGAACAAAATGGGATGAGCAAGAGGCTGCAACCTTCTCAATTTGTGGGGATATGATCTGAAATGGGTCTTGAGCATTGCATATGTTCTCCAGGTAGAAAGGATGCAATCCAGCATTGGGCAATGTCCTTAATGTCAACTCAATGCTCTCTAGTCTCTTTAGTAGATTATCACGGCTGATGGTGTCAAATGATGCACAGATGTCAAGTCGGATGGAAGCCCCAGTTGTGTCAATGTCTACATTGTTCTTTATCATGTTCATGATTGAGCACAGTGTGGTTTCTGTTACTCCCACTTGCATGAATCGATGCTGGTATTCATGGTGGAGGAATGTATTTGTGTAGCTGTTGGTAAATCCCTGTTCCTAAATGTTGTCAAAAAAGGTGTTTGAGATAGGGTAATAGTTGGCTTGCTGTGGATTTTTCAAAGAAGGTTTTAACAAAGGCAGAGTGGAAGGCAAGCTGGATGGCCCTTTGCTCGATAAAAATGTTGATAAGGTGGTGTACAGTGGTTGCCAAACCTGAGTGTTTGTTCACCATTTTGTAGATTGTGGGAAGGTGGCATAGGTCCTCTGGTGAGCCTGCTGGATTGCTGGAATTGATTGTGGAAGGCAGTGAACATTTGTTTTAAATTGTTTTTATTTGTAGCAGCACACAAAACCCTCAGGCATCTAGGTGCTAGTTACAGTAAGTGCAAAGTAGCATTGTATAAAGTTCAGGACCACATGCATAAGGATTACAATATGCAAGGGGATCTTGAAAAGCATAAAACTGGCAGAGCCACACCTCAGGGTACAGGGGCTATATCAGGTGTAGAGATATGCCAAGACAAAATGTAGGTAGGTGTACAGTCTGGCAAAGCCACACCTCATGTTACAGGGGGCTGCATCAGGTATACACACACATAAAACAAAATGAGGGTAGGTGCACAGTCAGGGAAAGCCAGGACTCATGGTGTGCAGGCTACATCAGGTATAAAGATGAGACAAAATTAGAGTAGGTGCACAGCAGTGGTCACAGTGGGCGGGAGCGGTCAGGAGCGGTGCTCCTCTACTTCTTTTAATTAGGTTTTATGTACCAATACTTTTATTTTAAATAGAAACTGTTCCGGAACGGTTTCGTTTTAAAATAAAAGTGTAGGAAGAAGTTGAAACTTGCACTATCAGTGCACTGCACAGGACGTTTCCTTAAAGAGCACGCACATGTGTTTTGGGGTTTTTATTGTGCATGGCAGGGGGCACGGCGATGAGGTCTGTGAGAAGCGGTGCAGGCAAGTAGGGAACATAGTGCCACTACTTCTTTTCATACACTTCGACCACTGGTGCACATTCATAAAAATGTATGCCTCACGTTATGGGAAGCCACGTCAGGTATACAGATACATAAGGACAAAATGAGGGTTGGGGCACAGTCTGGCAATGCTGCACCTCATGTTAAGGAGTCTACATCAGGTGTATAGATACGCGAAGACAAAATTAGAGTAGGTGCACAGTCTGGCAAAGCCACGCCTCAAGTTACGAGGCTACATCAGGTGTACAGATAAGACAAAATTAAAGTAGGTACACAGTCTGGCAAAGTCATGCCTCATGTTACTGGCGGCTACATCAGGTGCACCAATAAGACCAAATCAAAGGAGATGTACAATCAGGCAAAGCCAAGCCTTATGTTACGGGGAGCTACATCTGATGAACAATGGGTATGGTAGTCTGGATACAGACATAATGTACAGGTACAACGTAAGGCTGAACAGACATAGTAGGTGGGTTACAAGTAGGGATCCTAAGCAGTGCGAAAATGAACAGTCAGAGTTAGTAGACTGAGCACTCAAGAGCAATGTTGGTGCACTGGCAGGGGTCCCCTGTTGCGGCTTACCTTCACAGCTGATAGCAGTGCATGTAAACCTGAGGGAGTTCATGGCAGCAGAGGAAAATTCAGAGCTAGTAAATGTAGCAGGTTGGATGCAGAGTTGTGATGTTGTGGCATCCAGCTTGAAAAGCTCTGAAGGGCAGGATGTGCAGGGCTGCCAGTAAAGGTGAGTGAGCATTGTGAGCCAGGATCATAGGAGGACCGCTCAAAGTGTGGAAGCAGTCTATGGTTACGGGGCATGTCTTGGTGAAGGTGAATGTCATGGAAGTACTGATTTTTTGCAAAGAAGAAATGGATAGAGGCACCCGTCAAATAAGGCATTACCGCACGGGGCAAGACAGATGTAGAGTTGACAGGCGTTAGTGGAAGGCCTTTGTGGGGGCTGGTGTAGACAATGGCGTGGAAAAGACTGTGTATGTCTCCTGCTTGAGTGGGTGGGGTGGTGTTGGTCCTTTTCAGTCATGGTAGTCTTGAATTTGTTGGAATTGTCTGCTGGTCTGTGATGAGAGTGGGAGCCATGTTGCAGGCTGTCAGGTTCTTTTATTCATGGATGATTTTAAAGACTTCCTTTGGACTCTGATGCACAGAGCAATGTGAAGATAATTATGTTACTCAGTGGCTTGTTCTCAAGGATTTTCAGAGCTTTCAGTTTTCTTTTTGATACAACTCAGTGTGGGTGTAAAACATTTGGATGCTTGTTTTGTGTGTAAGGTTTTGAATGTACTTTTTAGGCTATGGTTTCAAGGGTGGTGTTCATCCAGTTATGAATATCAGTGACCAAATCAACTAGTGTTGAGGCCTGATGTTCGGTCTAAATGTGGGGTTTTTGGGCCTCTGGTTTTTACAATATGGATTCTACTTGAATGATTGTTTTCATGGTCTGGTTAATATTGGGGGTCCTTTGGAGGGTTTTGGTAGCATTGGGGTTTCAGTGCGAAAGCTGAATGGGAAAGAGTGTTTGTTCCTCCAAGGTAGCCTGGTGACCCAGAAATGGTGATGACATTCTCCTTGCAAACAACACCATCAAGGTGTGTCCAGCTCTGTGAGATGGTCCTCTGGACAATTCATGGAGTTGAAGAGTACTGAGGTTTTCTGAGAAAGATTGTGTAGCCACTCTGCCTTCATTCTTGAACCAGCTGTGGAAATCTTCATATGGTGGGGTGTCAATGGTCTATGGAGAGATTAGTGACCACACCTGCCTGGTTGTCACCAATAAGAAGAATTGTACAACTGAGATATGTATATGGGAGAAAGAGTAGTGTTGGTGAGTGGCAGATCAATAAAAATAAAAGGTTGGATTTGCACCCAGATGTTATTGTTGTTTGCAGTTGTCTCTGTGGACAAGAGCATTTCTGTCTTCTTTTCAAATTGTCCTGTTGGAAAACTGGATTGCGTTTCATTTTGGAACAGTATTGTGTGTGGCTGGTGAGTGATCATCCGAGAGCCACGTTTCCACGATGAAGAGTAGGTCTATTTCCTCCTCGATAATAAAATCATGGATGTCAGGGAAATGCTTGGATTTGGGTTGCCATTTACGAGGAAGCATATCACGCCAACTGCTTCTATGTGGTTCAATGGCATAGTTGGTCAAAGGTTGATTTTTGCGTTGCTTGTTGTAGCATTGTCTGAAGGCTCCTGGTGTTTGTTGCTAGAAGTCGTTTAAGTAAGTGTCTGGAAAAGAAGGGGTCATCAGTTTGTTGGAGGAAGCAGAGGTCTGCCATTCTCATACCTCCTTGTTTGGTTTGTGAGAATGTAGTGTCCGAATAGTTTATCTAGACTACACAGTGTGATCCTCATACAAATCTTTGATTGTTCTAAAATGTATAGGGAAGTTCTCTGGCAGTTGTGTTGTTTAGTCTGGCTACTCAGTGCAATTCACAATATTGGAAATTATTAATTTAAACATAAATGTAGTTGGATGGCAGTTAAGAGTTTTATTCTTGCTAATCTATAATTGCAGATTATTTCTTGTAGCCGTTTGACGCACAAATCTGGCTATGCAGTAAGATTCTGTAACAATAAAGTAGGAATTGAGCTAAGTATTTAATGAAATGCATGGCAACACAATTCATCAATCTAGCTGTGTAGTGGGATTCTCAGACAGAGAATGAGTTAATTTGGCAATGCAATGAGATTGTTTAGTATCAACATAGGAGTAGAACTGGCTGTACAATAAGGTTGTCTGTTAGCACACTACTCTTGAAAGCAAAATAGATTAATCTGGCTATGCAAAGACAGTGGGCCTCATTACGAGTCCGGCGGTAACCGCGGCGGTAAAACCGCCTGGTTACTGCCGGACTCGTATTACCATTCCGCCTCCATGATTCCCGGAATTACCGGGGCATTACAACCCCAGTTTTCCGGGAATCACGGAGGCGGAAGGGTGTTAATCCCCATTCCCATCGAGTCCTATGGGACTCGATGGGAATGGGGATCATGGAAACACCGGCAGCATCTTGTAATGCTGCCGGTGTTTCCTCGTCCACCTGCAGGCGGGCGGTGTTAAACCCGCCAGGTCAAACCTGGCGGGAACATCACCTCCCGCCTGCAGGAGTCGGGATCAGGCGGTCCGGAAACAACGGTGGCGGCGGGTTTAACGCCACCTTTATTTCCAGACCGCCTGACCTGTAATGAGGCCCATTGTCGGGCAGTGACATACATGAATCAACCTATAAAGTGAGATTTGTTTTGGAAGCGAAATTCATTAATTTGGCTACAGAATGGTAGTTTATAGCAGTGAAACTTCAGCCAACAAAGTATAGTGCCTTACGATCGAGGGGGTGTCTATTCTTTCTGGACTGACAATCTGGCTCTGCAAAGAGGTTTCTGGTAGTCACATTAATTAATCTAGCTGCGCAGTGAGATTTGCTGCGAGCAGTGTAAAGTTATAAGAACGTTTCTGGTAGCAAATACAGTAATGTGGGAGTTCTTGCATCAATACAAATTAATCTAGATATACAGTGAGATTCGATGGTGTAAAATAGAAGAACAATTAAGTATTAATTGAAATTCTCTAGCTACAAAGTAGGAATTGCTCTAGTGTTGCATTACAGATTACAGAAACAAATACATTAATGTAGCTGTGCAATGAAGTATTTGTTAGCATAACAGAATTAATCTGTTTAATTCAAGAACGTTTCTGGCAACAACATAATTTAATCTTACAGTGCAGTAACATATATAATTAATCTAGCTCTGTAATGAATTTTCAGATGGTAAAATATATGTTTCTGGCAACGCAATGGGATTTTCTGCAGTGAGATTTCTAACAGCAAGACACATTAAACTAGCTGTGCAGTGGGAGTCTCTGGCAGCAAAACCAATTAATCTGGCTATGCAATGGTTTATGGCAGCTGGGCAGATTGCATATACATGAGATTTCATATTACCCCTTCCCTGAAAATGTTTGAAATATAAAAAAAGCAAAACAGGGCGGAGCTCTTACTTGAGGTTAGGTTTCTGAAACATCACTCCCCCTTTTAGCAATAAAGATATCTGTATATTGAAAATGTGTCAAACTATAGTGTTGCTATTTGGTTCTTAGTTGAAATCTAGCTTAAAATCATTCGGGGTCTCTTGTCTGGGACGCTATATATGTTGTTTTTCTTGTTTCTTTTCATTAGAAACTGGGCAACATGCAGATGGTGTTCGGTCCACAGCTAATGCCATCAAAGGTGCCACAAATAACATGTAGCCAAACCATTTCTGTCTGGAACCAAGCGCACATCTACAGCAATAATCTGAGTCACAGATAAAATGCTCTGTTGCTTGTTTACGTTTTTAAATGTAAGTAAAATAAACATAGTAGGATTTCTTGGTTTTAACTGAAGACCAGAATGCCTCATTTTAGTGGGACACAGGTTGCTTTATTTTGGAATTGCCCTTCCCTCTGCACCTTTGGAATGTCCCTCTGGGGAGCATCTGCATGAATTCAGTCCAACTGCCAGGAATGGAATATGGATGTTGCCATATGAGGTCATTAGTACCCGGCGAGGGACAATGAGATTGTTACAACTTGAAAGAACCAGAAAAGACATGTGTTTACGAATGGCTTTTGGATTTCAAAGTCTGTATCCACACCAAGTTAAAGCCAAGTAGGTAAACTGTGAAAGTTAAATGTGACACCTCAAAGTTGTTGGAATGCCATCAAAAGCTTGAATGAATATAACCCTGCGACTGAGAGATACATTTCCCACTCAATCCCTAAACAACTTTTTTACCCAAGGGCTTGCACACTTTGCTGAACCCTGGGAGTCTGCATCAAGCTCAGGCAGACAGTGGCATACTCACAGGCAGAGATCCATACTGGTAAGCAAAGAGAAGGGACAGGGGAAGGTTGGAGAGATCGGACAAGTTGGGTGGAGGCCACATCTGCTTCGGAGCAGGTGAGGGAGACTGCATCAAGCTCAGGCAGCAGGTGGCATACTCACAGCTACCAAACCATAGTGCCAAGTGAAGAAAAGGGAAATGAACAGTAGACTTGTTGTAGAAGTGAACACCCCTCCCCAAGAGATTGGTGTCAGTGTTTCTGGCAATGCGATTAAAACAAAGGCATTTGTGAAACAGGACAGCTGATGTTTACAGACCACAAATGGTTGAATTACCACATTTTTTTAAAGTAACAATACAACAGGTGGTCTGGATTATTTCATCTCAAAAGAAGCTGAGAAGGTCTGACGCCTGATCATCGTTCAAAGGTGGCATGCCTTCTGTGGTGCAGAATGCAAAAACAGTGGCCGTCAGTGAGACATCCAGTCCTCCTGAAAGGAGAAAATATATGACTGGGAAAAGGAGGTCAGCATTACTGTCAGCTCCCCATCCAGTGGTCCCTACTATGCTATAAATGTCCGCTCCATGAGGGTCTCTTCCAAACAGATTTCATCTTGCTCATCCAGAACCATCAAGGACAAGATTAGCTCTGTCGCCCCTGCACTCGCAGATCTCTGTAACCACTCCTTTGCTACATGTTCGTTCCCCTCCTCCCTCAAGCACTCCCTTGTGCCCCCTCCCTAAAAAAACATCAGCAGAACTTTCCTGTCCAGCCAACTGCCACCCCATCCCCATCACCCCCTTTCTGGAGAAAGTGCTGGAGAAGTTTTCCCTGTCTCAACTCAACTCTCACACTGAACTCGTTGGCGGTCTCCACAAGCATCAATCTGGATTCCAACCATTCAGAAGCCTAGAAACTGCTCTTTTGAACACCCGTGAATAACTGCTTGCATTCCTGGATTCCAACTCCTTTGCTGTCTTCATCCTTCTTGATCTATCCTCTAAATTTGACATGGTCAACTGCTCCATTCTCATAGAAAGGCTCCTTGACACCCTTAGTATCTCGGAGTGGGCACAGGACTGGCTGACCTCCTTCCTAACTGACTGCTCCTCCCAAGTCATCCTGGGCACCTTCTCCTTTCCTGCTTCCGTCTCCACCTGTGGTGTCCCCCAGGGCTCTATTCTCTCGCCTTGGCTCATTAACATCTACCTCACTCAGCTGGTACTCCTCATCTCCTCCTTCTCTCCCAACTTCCAGTGTTATGGTGATGACACACAACTCTTGTTCGAATTTCCTGCTGAACCTCTTGCACCTTCCATCATCCCTAACTGCCTTTATGCCATCCAGGCCTGGTGCACTTCCAATGATCTCTGCCTCAATGCCAGCAAAATGGAGATCCGTCCGATTGGGACCCCTGCACCTGACTATTTCCCTTCACGCTGGCCTTCTTCCATGGGCTCTTCCCTTGCTCCCTCTTCTGAAACCAGAAACTCAGAGCCATCTTCGACTCTCCTCTCCACTTCCTCCCTCACACTCAGGGCATTGCCAAAAAGTCCCACTTTCAGCTCTTCCTTCTCCAAGGAATTCTACCTTTTCTCACCTTCCGCCAGAAGCTCAATGTTACATAAGCCTCTAGGCTTGACTGATGCAATATCCTCCTCCTGAATCTACCTTCTTCCACTCTGCGACCCCTCCAGCTAATCCAGAATAGAGCAGCAAGACTTACCCTTGGTCTCAAGCCCACCGACTGCATCTTTCCCTCCCCATATAGTCTTCGCTGGCTCCCGATTGCTTCACTGATTAAATCAAAATCCCTCTCTATCATTCACAATGCTGTCTGGGGCTTGGGACCACGCTATCTGCAACTCTCTCTTACTAAATATTCCCTTCTAGACCTCTGCACTCCTCTGGCACCAACTCCTTGTGTGTAAAGCGTTTTTCCAAACAGAGGGCAGGAGGTTGATTGCTTTCCTCTGCTGGCTTCCTTCTTTGGAACAGCTTCCCCCTCCCACTTCACCTTGAGCAGGACTTTCTTAAATTCCGCAAGATCCTCAAAACCTTCATCTTTACCTCCTCCTTCCCTCCCTCTCTCCTCTGCTAATCTGAAAATTGCTTGTTTGGTGTTCAGGGCCCGTATGCATCCTCGGGGCCCTGACCTGCCACACCGAATCACCCCTGCTTCTGTCTATCCTCAGCACCTGCTTCGGCTCACCCTCCACCCCCTGGAGCCTCGCACTTATCTTTCATTCTTTCATTGCACTTCACTTATTGCACACCCATGAGCACACCAGCACCTATCCCATTCCCTCTCCCTTCTGCACTTGCATGTTATGAACACTCACTAGACATAGTAGGTTTGCCCCCCCTCTGTATTTAATATTGTTTATGTATTTTAGTTGTTTCTCATCCATTGTCCTCTCCCTGTTGCCCTGTAGGTGCTTTATAACTGTATTTACGTCCTGTATGAGCACCTAACAAGTGATCAATAAATAAATAAATGGCAGCTTAGACACTAGAAATTAAAGTGTACACTGCAGGGAGATAGTCCCAGCCTCGAACAACTCAGAGGGCCACAGCATTCCCCTTGATCATGCAGAAAAAATTAGGTGCTCCGGCGTGGCCAAGGTGCAACTCCTTTACATAGATTTTACAACAGTTTACATTTCTGGATCCATTGGTACACAAAACAAAATACAAGTGACACACTTACCAGCACAACCTTTTACAAATTGCAACAAGAGAAACCACCACTTTCCACTCAAGTACGTAGACACTCACCTGCGAATGGGTACATGCTAATGGGAATGAACAAGTCTGTGATATGAGTAAGTAGGTGGTGCTAGCAGTGTTTGGGGCATAGAAGAGAGAATGGACGCATTCATGAAAGAAAATAGATGATGCTCCCAGTCAATACAATAGAGCACACAGGACACCTTTCATCTAGAGATGGCCAATTAAAACATCCCCCTGATGATACATGTGATGTCAGTGGGGCAGAGCTGGAGGCTCCACCAGAGAAACTTGATGCTGCTTCTACTACTTATAGGTATGTGAATCAACTTAAAATACTACTAGAGCGAATAAGAGGGAGACATCGGCCCAGGCTCCATAGCTCTGTTGTCTAAATCCCATCCCAGGCATCCAAGATGGAATCCCGCCAATGTTAGCATACATCTAAATTCCTATAGCATGTAAAGATGTGCGTGAGAGGGGCTCGTGCTACCATTTGTCACTAACAATACCTCATGAGTGACGTGTAGCAGATCAGAGAGTCTTTCTTTCATTTTCAGAATTATGTGAGACCAATGAAAGTCAACCGGTTGCTGACTCAGACACCAACACAGGCTGTTTCACTGATCTTAATGATTTAGTCCACCTGATCTGAGATAATTGAGCCATGGATCTAACTCCTACCTTCAAAGGGCATAACCCTTAAAACTGTTTATATGAATGGAGGGAAGAGCACCACAAAACCATCCTGGGTTACCACATATGATCTATTGTTGAACTGTTGGGAAGAGAATAGGGACTAGAAACATATACAGGATCACTTATAGTATATATTCATGGAAATCCCGGCTACTGCTAAAAGCCTGGGGACCCACATTTAACAAGGCCATTAGAGGACTGATTGCCTTGAATGGAGAGCGGCTTAGACTGAAGAAGCTTCTGCCTGGAAAGCTGCTTCACAATAGGCTCACTGAGCACACACTCCAGGATGATTTTCTAACTGGAGTATTTAGAAAATCAAAATCAATGGCCTGCTGGAGTGAGTAGAAGTCTCTACCACTAACAGTAGGTTATTCTCAAAGACCTTTAGAATTACAGAGAGCGGAATCCTGTGCTTGAAGTTTAGCATGTTGCCAATCCCAAGCTGTTATGATCCACTTGAGCAACAAATGAACGTCAAGCGTGCACATCACAGTCTACAGGTGCAGAGTACCGTGGCCTAAGCAGGCGTACCATCATAAATAGAGTAATCCTTATGTGCTCTACCCTCCCATATAGTGTCCAGCAAGGTTGTGTGTGTGTGCTAGCGCTGTGTGCAATATGTAGGCATGAGTGCACCAGGTCATTTATTTCCTTGCATGAAGTTAGGGTACCCTTAGACTGGCAAATCACTCAATTCCTAGTCTCTTACTGTTTTTCTTCGGTATTGTAGTCTCTCCGGCCGAGTGAATTGGGATGCCACCTTTATTGAGGCCATTTCACATTTGGTTTATCTTGGTGCCTGCCCCCTTTTATTGGGGTTTGGGCGAAATTTGGCGTTCCTAATACTTGTGCTGTTACACCAGCAGCCTAGGTTTTTACCACTGGCAAGAAGCTTGTGATTTGTTTCTTTTTTTTTGTTTTATTTTACTGAAATCTTTCACGTACCCATGGCCCCTTTACTCCAGTGGGTATTAGTGCCACACCCGCAGTGCTCTGCCATACCGCTGCTCCTACATTATTTTCATCACCCTATCTGTAATACAGGCAGTTAGCCTTAATTCTGGAGTAACTCTGGAATTATAACTAGGCCACATTGCTGGCATTATCGTGACATTTGGCATTTTCACTTCATTTTAAATTGAGCAGAGCTTACCTGGCGAAACCTGGAACGACTCCTGGCACTTTGCACGTCGAATTTAACATTAACTTACTAAAAAAAAAATGAAAAATGGGCAATATGTAAGAAACAGTGCCCATAATCCGACACTGATTACTTTCCTTTCGCTCAAGCATTCGAGCCAGGTCTTTATAATATAAGTACTTTCTGATTTCCACAATATTAAATTGACGGCTTGTATGCAGCCTGTGATGTTTTGTTCTTTATTGTTTTTTTCATCTTTTGTCTTTGATAGTTTCCTACAAAGTGGAAAACAATTATTGCGAGCTTTTCAAAAGTGCTACTAATATGCCTTGGCTGATTGCATACATGCAATGCCCACAGGAGCGTATTAGGGTTAATACAGTTATTTCCATACTAGTGTGCAGCTGCGCTGAAAACAACACGTTCTGTTGAAGAAAGACGTTGTAACGTTGCCCTCAGTTGATATAAATCCCTCGTGTTTTATGCAAAGCCACGACCATCTATCCAGTACACCCGCTTGCCTCCCGACATGTGTCCTGCACTTGCGCCTTTGTGGATGCAACGTATTCTTTGTAATTTGCTCAACATTGAAATGTTCTGTTTAAGTCTAATTTGTATGAAAAGGTTATTTGATTTATTTATGTGAGAAATAATGAGTTTGTGCCTGTATTAGCAAATTGTTTGTTCAAATGATTAAGAGGAAAAATTAATGGGACAACAGCACGCATTTAAAATGTTTGCTTGTTTGGAAACAAAGAAAGCGCGCTGTAGCCCACACCAGGGAAACATCTGTCGCGCCTTTTGTAAGTAAATGCGTCTTCCAAGGAAATGACTTTCCTCATATGTGGATCATGGAAAGAATTCACGGATTTCTGAAAATAACACAAATACTTCTATAAAAACTGGACCCAATAAGATGAAATCATTTAATGAGGAAAGGGAGGAAGATGTTTTTTGGGGAAGTATATGGAACCGGGATGGTCTCCCCTATGAAGGCTGTGTCACTTGCTTATAATGTAATTAGTATCTCTAAAACATGGCATTGGTAATTAAGAATAAATAAAAATATATATATATAACACATCCCCTTGGGGATATTAAACGTGTGCTTTTTTTATGTGGACAATGTCATGATGATCCATTGTAGTCCACTAGAACTGGAGATTGGACTGATGACAGTCAGCTTTTTCTGAATGGATGTAAATGCCTGTTGGGAGTAGAAGATATGAAGTACTTTGGTGTTAAGATTCCACCGGGTTTTAAACAGGCGACACAGAAAAACATGTATGCAGAGTAGTATGAAAACGCTGACAGTTTTTTGGCAGATGGGGAAATCAACAAATGTTAGTGGATCTGAAATATCGGTGTTATATGATTTCATCGGTTTTACTAAATTGAGGGAGATTTAGGGCCCGATTTATGGCAAAGAGCGCATTAATCCTGCAAGGGCCGCGCGCCGTGAACGACACTGTGCTAGCCTGCTGTATACATAAATCTGCACGCTCTGCATTTTCATTGTACCAAATGTGCATTTCTAGCTATCACACAAAGGGAATCGAGCTGCACGAAGAACTCCCACAACATGCCCCCACGCAAACCAAAAACATAGCCGAAGACAAACCTTTCTGCAAAGCTCCGTGTCCACCTTTGACACAACATCCAACACCCCATCTACTCTGCGCGAGGTTCCACGTAAGAAAGGGCTTCACCACAGCTACTGTGCGCAAGCTCCCACGTAACTAATGGCTGCACCCCTGCAAACTGTCCACCCTACTCCAACTGCACACAAAGTGCTAGCACATACCCTGATTGCACATCAGCCCCCTCAAGTCCAGACACCACCCACCAGCCCCCCTCACCCCTGCCACTACCCCAGGCAGCCCCCTCAAGTACTGACACCACCCGCCAGCCCTCTTCACCTCCAACACCTCCCCCAGGCATGCCCTTTAGGTCCAGACACCACCCTCCAGCTCCCCTCACCCCTGCCACTACCCAAGGTGTGGCCCTCAGATCCAGACACCACCCACCTGCCCCCTTCATCTCTGACACCACCCGAGACAGCCCCCTCAAGTCCTAACACCACCCACCAGCCCCCTTCACTGCTGACACCACCCCCAGACATGTCCCTCAGGTCCAGACACCACCCACCAGGCCCCTTCGCCCCTGCCACTACCCCTGGCATGCCCCTTGCAGGCTGCCCCTCATTTCCTCTCTTCCTCCCCCGCACCTCTGCAAGCCTCCTCCAGGGTGCCAACCCACCTCTGTGTCCTTCTCTCCACCACCTCTGCCCTGGTCCTGGCAACCCATGCCGTCCTAGGCCACTGCCTCTCTCCCATCAGCTGCATCCTCAACTCCATACTGACACACACCAAATGCCTAAAGTGGCGGAGCTCCTCTTGCCAGGTGTCCAAACCTTGCTGTGTTGCTTGCCTCCCTGATGTTGTTGGGCCCTATGACGATTGCCTCTGGACACTCATATAGTGCTGCTGCCTGGCCAAGCATACCCTGCGCATGCACCCCGTGTAATGCTTACCTCTGGAGCAAAAACAAAGAGGTGATGGCTGGAAGGTTTAGACTGAATCTTAACCACTGGCATTGCTCGGGGCAACCCTCCAGACCATTGTTCTTCGCCTGCCAAGCCATTACAGAAGGGGAAAGACCATATGAATATCAGGCTTGGCCCCACCCCAGAGCATTGCCAGTGGTTAAGATTCATTCTAAATGTTCCAGCCATCACCTCTTTGTTTTTTCTTTGTCACCCCGAGTGGGACGGGTATGCCCAGACGTGGGTCCCGTGCCTGCTGGGCCTAGAGACCCAAGCTACTCCTCACTGATGAGCCCCAACAAGGGCGAAACATGTTTGGGGATGCTTGTGGTCTCGTGCAGAAGGGATGTGGCCTAGCAGTTCGGGCTGGACTGCCCCTGTTGGGGTGGGCCCAAGCCTGATTTGCATATGGTCTTTCCCCTTCTGTGATGGCTTGGCAGGTGAAGAACAGTGATCTGTTGGGTTGCTCAGAGCATTGCTAGTGGTTAAGATTCATTCTAAATGTTCCAGCCATCACCTCTTTGTTTTTGCTTCATGCGTACTGCCTTGCTCGTAGTGTGATCTTGTGCTCTGCCTTTTATCCCTTTGGGGAATTGAAAGGGTAGTCAGGTGTGTGTAGTTGTTGCCAATTGCCTGACTCTGCCCAACCCTTGTGTTGGGACACGTCAGGTAAACAGCTTGAGTATTAGTCCATTGTCATTCACGCTGTGAGAAAGTGTTCATGTTGGAAAGGGGGTAGAGTTTCTAAGTATTCTACTGTGCAGGATTGGGAAAAGGTGTCATAAGGAAGGGGATACCGTGTCTCACCCTTCGGTGTCCCACTTCCAACCCAAGAGGACCCCCCCATCCAGGTGATCCTGCCACACTGGTCCACCCCCAGGAACTGGATCCAATAGCGATGGCTGTGTCCAGGCCACCTGGATGATATATCCCCGGGGATTAGCGGGGGAGATACCTTCAGGTGTCTCACACCATGCACATGTGAAAAAGCACATTGTACAGTACCCAACAACGCATCACCTAAAACAGGCAACACCACCATACCAATGCCCAACCAACACAAGAATGACATGCAGCCATGGTGATGGGGACAACACCCGGGCACCTCCCCACACAAACACAGTCACCAATGTCCAAATGCATTCAGCATGACTTGCAAGCAAGCAACGTGTAGCACCACCCATATCTGTGAACAAATTGCGCATGTCAGTTGGCCAACCATACAAATATTGTATGTACACACACACTCACTTGTGTTACAAATCCAGTGGAATGATAGATCACATCCCAGTCCCACAGGTGTCAATGCATGAACTCTACACACATAGGTATCAATGCACATGTGTCACTATCATCAGATGTGCCTGCATGGATGCACTGTCAGGTGTGCCACACATGAACTCAGACATCATGCACATCCCTTGCATGCCCACAACTTGGCATGTCCACATCTGTCATATCCAAGCACTTGGTCCATGCTCACACACTGCACGTGCCCAACCACAACAAGCACACAATCCGTCAATCCTCACGCAAATGCCAGTATACAATGTCTGATGCCACAAATGGCTTGCATTGGCATGAGTCAGCAATCAACTGTGTCTCACAACACACACAAGCCACAAACAGGATGTGGCATCTGCAAACATGTATGCCACACATACGCCATAGAGCATTGTCCCAGATGATGTGGGTTACGTGTCGAGAGCTGCCACCTCTTTGGTATGGCTATGGGTCTTGAGGTCATCTGACATTTATAGACAGTGCTCCTGGGGCAGACTGCCACCCCCTCCACGTTGATGGCAGATGTGATGGCATCCCAGATTCTCAGGCTTGCGTTGTAGCCCAGCTGCGTAGCTGGGTTGTAGAGGGCATCATAGGCACCCATGACCCAATCCATCAGGATGCCAACTTCAGTATTGGTGAAGTTGGCCGCCCTCTGCCTCAACATGGGGCTGCTACCCCCCAGGATGATGTGGATGGTGCAGGTATGGTCTTCCTGAGTGCTGGGTAGGTGCTGTGGCGCTTCAGTGGTGTTGGCAGAGGTGGAAGTCCTGGCAAGTACAGAGGAGGTGGTTGCAGGCCCAACACAGGAGTCCAGGCAAATGTGGGGCAGCTGGCACACCAAGATAGTGCTGGTTGCAGGCAGGCACTCACTCCCAAGCAGGCAGCAGCATTATAGCAGTGGCTGAGGCAAAACAGGGCCGGAGGAGGCAAATTCAGTAGAATGTTGGCAGGAGGAACAGTGGTGTGTGTCTTGCATCCGCAGCAGCCAACAGCAGAGTAAAGGCCCTTAGAGCATAGGTCATGTCCTGCGTGTGGTGATGCTGTACAGCTATGCGGCACACCTACACAGCTCACAGCAATGATGGGGTGATATAAGTTGCATGTGTGCACAAAGATTATGATCCTGAGTTTCGCAGACATATTTTGTTGTGCTATGATATCCTTCCCTTCAGTTGCCGCATACCCATTTTTCTTTAGGGATGGTTTGCGTGTGCGCATTTGCGTATGTATTTGTTAGCTTTTTGAGACTAATGGTGTGTCATGAATGCAATTTATATCTCTGGGTGACACGATGTATCGCGTACCACTTTTTTGACTTGATGTAAGCTTTCACAGTTTTGCGTATGCAACTCTTGTGTTTGGGGGTGCCACTGCGTATCGCGTACCACTTTTCCATGTTTTGGAAGGTTTCTGGGTATCATGTATGCAATAGTTGTTTTTCCGGGTACTGCTGCGTATCACATACCATATTTATTTTTCATTATGGGGTATATGTGTGCCTTGCTGGACCACACATCTACATTGCACATCACGTAGATTGTTCCCTTACTCATATTGCCCAGAACAATAACTTGGTTTGCCTTCCATTCATCCCTTACACCTGTGACATGAGTGAAAAGGCCCCAAGAGGGAAAAGGGGGCAGACAGGGTCAGGGTCATAGGAATGTTGATGAAACATCTGCCCCAGCCCTAGGGGGTCGGGATGTGGTATGGAGACATTTACCCCTGCCCCAAGGGGTTGGGGACGTGGTTTGGAGACATTTGCCCCAGCCGCAGGAGAACATGGCACTGGTTGCCCGGCACTTGGATGCCAACGTAGTTCCAGCCAGACAGGGGCAGCACCAACACCCTGTGACACTTGTGGCAGGAAGGGACACCCTGCACAGCAGGAAGAGGCTCATCCCCAAGACACGGCACAGGACACTGGCCTAGAGAGGAAAAAGAACTTCAATGATGAGGAGCTCCAGATGCTCATTGACTATGTGACTGATCACCATTGTGAAATTTGCCTGTATGCGGGGAGCACACATACAACCGTACAACATATGGTGCATTGACAGCGTGTCATGGACCAGATCAATGCCTTAGGGGTGGAGATGCACACTGCTGAACAGGTTCAGAAGAGCTAGAATGATCTCACCCGTCAAACCAAGCACAAGCTGATTGTCAACCTGTCCTCTGCACTGGCAACTGTAGGGGGTCCAGCAGAGGAGGAGAAGCTGACAATGCATGAAAAGGCCACAAGCCAATTCATCCTCCTTGAGTAGGTGCAAGGCATGGGAGCCCTGGAGAATTATGAGGACACATCGGGTGAGTGACCATCATTGTGCATCCTTTGTTATACCAGTCATGCATCACCCTCATCATTATGTTTTGGCACATATGCCTGCATTTATATGACAGCATGGCTAAAGCATGTCATGTGATGTACAGACTCATGTGAAATGGCCATCATACTGGGAGTATCCCATATGGCGGACATTTGTGGCACATATCTGTTTGAGAGTATGCATCCTCCACAGGGTACTCCTTCCGGGAACATGGGCACCATGTCACACCTACATAATAATGAGTGCTACATTCCTGTTGCATGTCACTCTAAACTGCTAGACAGGTGCATGCAAAAAAAGTTTAACTGTCAGGGCATGCCATGCAGAGTCGCATGTTCCATTTGTCACCTGCCCCCATGGTTTGCCTTGTCACAATGCATATCTGAGCTGTCTATCAATGCACCTTGTGGTGTTCCCAGAGTGAAGTTGCAAAAGTGCCCACAGACCACATCCCCAATGCCTCAATTCCAGTGATACAGAGAGCCTACTCATTGTGATGCCTACTCCCTCTTACCCTCCCACACTCTGGCCCCACTCCCCTCACCCTCTTGTGGCTCAGTGGACCTTGTTTACATCATCAGATCTGCTCTCTGTCTCTCTGCACTTCACGGACCTTCAATAGAAGGCCAACTTTCATGGGATTTTTTTCCCTTTCCCTACCTTCCTGCAGGACCTCATTGTCTCCAGTTACCTGTCCTAGACCTGATTAGTTTGTCATGTGTTGACCGTGGTGTTGTCTGTGGATATGGATGGCTGGCTGTTGCCATGTAATGTCATTTAACATTCAAATGTCACATGTGCATTTATTTTCCAATCGCTTGTCTGCAAATGCCATGCATCTGTTGCTTACTGAACAAAGTGTGTGACAATGTCTGATGGGTGTGTTTCTGACCATTTGTTGTTATAGTGCACTTGGAAGCATATGTGTATTGTATTCTCATTGAACATGGCTCAATATGTCTTTCTTTGTCCATGCACAGGTGAGGATGCACCAGATGATGAAGAGTGAGTGTTGGATGAGACCAGTAGTGGAGGATGTGGTGTGGTATGCCATGAGAACAGACTGGTGCTCCATACCATCCTGAGTCATGCTGCAGACTCTTCGGGCTCTTCCGACTCAGCTGACTTTGATGTTGAACCTGATGTGTATACCTCAAGGAGGGCGAAGGTGAGTACCCCAATGGGCAGATCAGGTGGGGTACTTCAGCCTGCGGTGGGGCAGCTGGCTTCACAAGGCCAATCAGTGGTCGTCCCCCCATCTGTGGTGGTTACGGCTGCAAGGCCACCCTACCATCATTTGGCTTCAGGTCCTGGGGCTGATGTCCAAGGGGGGATGAAGACTTACAGCCAATGACAGGGGCACCACAGCAACAGGCATGGTCCCTTCCATCAGGCCGCTGTGGGCGCCGCACACGTGGGGGACATTTGCAGGTTGGGGAGATAAAGTTGGAGCAGCAGATGCTGCGTGCCACCCTCCAACATTGGAATGTGTTGGACAAAATATCTGAGGGGATGATTAAGATGGCCAAGTCTACGACCCTGCCAGTGGCCCAGGAAAAGCAACAGCTGCAGGTTATGCATCCTCATGCCACTCCCGCAGACTGCGCATGGAGGCCAACATCAAGGGCCAGAGTGCCGATCATCAGGTACAGACAGAGCCCCTGTGGTGTGAGATGCTGCCCATGAGGACTGCTATCCATGAAGAACTCTTAACCACTAGGGCACTTATCCATGAGGAGATGGATGCCTTCAGGCAGACACTCTCAGAGCAACTCAATGCATCATGGGTGAGTGTGCATACAGACTCTGCAGCCATCCATGAGGAAATGCATGGAGATCTCACCAACCTCACTGTGTTGGTGCATTGCACCGTGTCATGGCTGGCTGTGGCCAGTGAAGATCAGGCCTTGGCAGGGCTCCAACACCACGTCCATTTACAGATCAACCGCAGGTTGGTGGTCTCAACACATACCAGCTTCCTGGTCCACCATTGCCATGAGGTACCTGAGCCCATGGAGGGGATTTATTTTTCTTTTTATCTAATTTTTATGGACATTACCCCTCCACCTCCAGGGTGCACTCCCCCCCCAGTCCATGATGGACATTTTTGTTTTATTTGTTGTCCATGGCCAGAGTTTCTTTTTGTTTTTTGGTCACCTGGATTCGGCATGGACATGTTTTTTTTTTCCACTTACCCTGGGCAGGATGTTGCCTTGTGTTTTCTTTTTCTTCCCTTTCCAAGGTGGACTTTCTTTTTCTCCCTCAAGATGTGCACTTGACCTCTGAAGGGCATTATGAATGCAGTTGTGGACAAGCAGCCACGCACAGTGATATCACCTGCCATGGTTGCCATTTGTTCAACAAGATGGCATGTGCAGGTCACACTGGGGGAAGGGATTCTTGATGCATGTATGCTGTATGCATGATTGTGAAATTTGGCTGTTGTAATGCATTGTCCCATGTTATTGCAGTGCTCCTGAATCATGCGGTGACTGCACTCCATGGGAGGTCCACCCTGCACCCTTTCACATCCCTAGTCCACGTGCCCTCTTCCAGGCACTGGCCCTTCTCTTGCGCATTTGGAGACACAGCTCCTGGTGGAGGTGATGATGGAATCGCATTATGTCAGCTCAGTCAGCAGGTAAGCATGTGCACTGTCTCGCGTGTTGTGTCAGTGTTATTGGTTGCCTTGTTATTTGCATAAAGTACACATCTTGATGAACTGGGAGGTTAGCCTTGTGTCACAGTGAATGCACTGTAGATGTGTGTCTGTGCACATGCATGTGTGTGTATGTGCAGTTACACTTCTATGTGTGTGCATTGTTTTGGTGGATTCACTTAGATAAGTGATGCCATCATTGGAAGTGATTGTGCAGCACTATTCACACTTTACCCATTGCCAGTGTTTCATTCAGTTTGAATATACGTACTGATTGACGGCATGCATTCATTGTGCATCAGCAGTTTGTGTATTTTTGTGCTCCAACACTTGCATCAATGACCATGATGATGTCTCTTTACTGCCACCTTTCAACTCCCCCTGTTCACATGTTTCCTACCGTGCAGTGCAGGTGTATCCCCTGTGCACACTACCCCAATTCACTCCCTTCTCCATCTTACATGACCTGCCCAGCCATGCCACTGTCCAAAATGTATCACACACGTTGATTGACATGTCTCCTCATCTTCCACTGCAGCACTTCATGACGTACCCTATGGTGACTCCATTCTGGCCTTTTGTGTAAAATTGACTCCAGAGGACATGTTTGTCATACTTGATGCATGTCTGGTTGGACAGATATGCACATGTGTTCCAATGACTGACTGCTTCTGTGTTACCCAATGAGGTTACTTTTTGTACAGTGTTTTATTCTGTTGGTTATCTGCACCAGGGTGTCTTACATGTTTTTGGGTATTGATACCTTCTTCATGTCATCTGCCACTGTCTGTGAGTGCAGAGTGCATGCCCACATGTTGGCCCCATGCATGTGTGTGATTCTCCACTCCCCACAGCTTGTGTTCATCTGTTCTCCCCGTATGAATTGCAAGTGCACCCTGGAATCCATGCACGCTTACTGGGACAGTCTCAATCAGGGGGTGTGGTGTGTTGGGGGGTGAGTGAACAGCTGCATGTTGTCCCGAGGTCCATTTGCAGTTTTGTAGAGGGATGTATGTTGGTTGGTTTAGGATCTGAAGACATGGTAGCAGTGCCTTTTTTGCAGGGATGTAGCGTACATGGGTCTTTTTGTGATTTGCATGCTATAATGGGTGTTGCTGGTGTTTTATCTGACATAGAGCTGATGATTGATCTTTCACATCTGCCCATTATTTGCCAGTCTACCCTTCACTGTCACCCACTTTTGTCCTTCATGGCCAACTACATGTGGCTCTTTTCCATCTCCGTTCCTTCCATGCTCTCCGACGGGGATGCTACTTCAAGAGGTATTCATGTGACCATCTTCCTCTCCAGTGAGGCTTATCTCTGCCCTCTCCCACTGTGATGTCATACATGGCTGTCCTCATCGCTGCTCCAGACAGTCTTCTCCTTGCAATGCTTTTCTCCTGTCCCCCTCGCTCTCCCGCTCCACTCCACTGCTAGTCAACCATCACTCTGTATCCTGTCTCCTTCTTGCACTCTGTGATCCTTGTACAGTGGGTGGTACATGACTATTTACTTGTTCCCTACATGAGTTGTCATTGATGTTGAGTATCTTTAAGTTGTTGCAATGCATCTCTTTGCAATTAGAATTTGTATTTCCAGGTGGGATGCAGTGGATGCAAGACATATGGGTATCCTGTGCAGGTAAGTGACGGGCACTCAGGGTGTCACTTGTGCTGTGGTTTGTGGCAGGGAGTCTAACACTTTGTGGGATTGCTTTTCTTTTACTTGATTTTTTGGTGAACGGGTACAGTTTTGTGGGCACATGTGACACATGATGTTGTTTTGATGGGGTGTCTATGGATGCTGTTTTCTCGAGACAATCATGGTGGCATGGTTATGTGATCCTAGTTGTGGGGGCTATCACAGTAGGACCTTAGTTGATGAGTTGTCATGAGGGTAGCTGGCCCGGCTGTTTGTGTGCTGTGACACATCTTTAAGGTTGTGGTGGTACGTGTTTTGTTGCACTTTTCATATGTTTCTTGGCTGCCACATGGCATCCCATACAATGATTTCTTAATAGTAATTCCTGCCCACACAGGCAGTCCAATCTTGGTCCTTCTTCTCCTTCTGGGGCTGTTGTCCCAAGACAAATCCACACACTGCACATTTATGGGATGCAATGCTCTCCAAAGCTACCAGGCACACATGATTATCCAGTCTTTGTTGGTCGCCATGGTCAACATGAACCGTTCACAGTGCATCGTCACTTTTTACCTGTTGACAGCTGCTGGGTGCATCTCAATGCTCCTTTCAGTTCAATGCACATTGACCCAATTCAAACCAGTCCCGGTGAAGTCTGCCTTCCCTTGCACTTTCCTGTTGCTTGCTCCCTTTTGTGTGTTTCTGTCCTTCGCATCTGTTTCTCATTGCTTTCTCATGTCTGCTTGGGTGTTTTTAAGACAGTTGCCTCTGTGCCCTGCCTTCTAGCCTGACATCTCCCTCTGTGAAGTGCTGCTTTATGCAAGATCCTGTCTTCTGTGGAATTGGTGAGGTTTTTGGTTCACTTATTCTTGGGTTTAGCATAATTTGCTCCCCTGCCAGTGTTTACTGCATTGTCCCCCTGCCACATTGATGAGGGGATGGCATATCATGACATTGAGTATACTACGAAGGAGCTCCTGGGTTTCCATCCTATCAGTGTTCTCTTTTCTGGGGCCCTCTCAGTGTCATGCTGACTGTGGCCAGATGCATTTGTTGGGAAGGTACCATCAGCATGATGATGGGTAAGTGTCCTTTTCTGCATGTCACTTTGGCGGGGGCAGTGTAGGGGTTGTGGGTGGGTAAGGTAGCTCTGTGTGGGTTGTTCATGTTGCATTGGTGTGAAGTTGGTGGATGTGGCTGCATGTGTGTCAGGACACATGGTGATGTGTGACTGGTGAGTTATTGTATACATTTGTTGCATGTCACTAAGGGGGGCCCATATTGCTGTATGTTTGGGTGCATGGATGTCTTGCCAGCCCTCACATTGATTTCTATTTCTCTACAGATGAATTTGGCATGTAATGATGGATGGAGCAATTGTGGAGGAATAGGCTGCTGAATGCATGGGCAGGAAAAAGCATAAGTGTTTGGTGGTTTCCAGGCCGACAGAGGGCGAGTTTGGTGGACTGCACAGCGCAGCTGCTGCTGCTCACATGGGATAAGGTAAGATGTGCATTTCTCTTGCATGGCACATTTATGTTTCAATTTCAACATGACTGCTTTGATGTGATTGTGTATTGTGAGCCTAGTGGTTGTCAGTTAATGGTTTGGCCACTGAACCTGTTAATCTTTGTGTAACAAAATGCAAAAAGTGATTTGTATATGCACTCTCCAGGTTTTTTAACAAAACAGGATTTCAGGTAAACCTCGAGTGATACTTAAAGGGTTCAAGGTGTGGGTGAGGAGAAGTAGACCTGGCACAGGTCCACTGATAAGTCTACGTAAGGAAAAAAAAGAGGATCCAAAAATGTGGAACCCTCCCGTCCCCTGCACTCTGTTAATAATCCGTCATAAAACGGTTCAACAAATGTATGTACTAAATCAGTATTTTTAAATCACAATTAAAGCTGGACAAAACATTTTAGATGATTCGAAAAAAAACACAGTTATTTAATGGGTACAACAAATGATTTCTCCTTTGTTTCTTGAATGCAGAAATCAAATGCAAAAGGACAACGGATTGTGTAAATCAACTTAAGTATGGAATTCAAATTGAAAGGCTGACGCGTTTCGAGATTACAATCTCTTCTTCTAGAGCCAAGATTTGAACTTTAAAGAGATAATACAAGTTTATTTAAAAGAGAGAAAAAGGAGATTTGTATCGATCCAATATCTCACAATCAAACATATATGATGTCAAGAAAAATGAACACTTTCTAGCGATCCAGATACTATGGCGGTCCATTATTAAGGGCTGTAGAAACCAAGGTGGAACTTATGCACACTTATATAGGCATACCAAGGGGTATAGGTAAATGTAGAGACCAGCATGTAATACCGCAAAATCCTTTTAACTAACTAGAACTCTTCTTGTTTCGCCCAATTTACACATGAAAAGGGTCCTCTGATGTTTATAATGGAGATTTATATATTACACTAGTGCCTAATCACTTTTATCCAATACTGGCCTGACTTAGAGAGATAAGGGACTTTTAATTTAAATGAATCAATGGTGTAGCTGAGTGAAGGGACCCTAGTGCAAAAATCACAAAACGAAATACCTTGATTATAAAATAGCTGTTGCTCCTTAGTCTTTGTTGAATCAAGCACTGTGTTTTATAACTCATTTGTTGCAGCTGGAAAAACTCTTGTTGTGTAACATGCATTGTGAGTCCAAGGTTGTCCTCACATGAGTTTGTTATCATCAATTTTGTACTATGCCTTCCTACTTGTGGTCTCAGTTGTGTGGTTTGGTGTCTTCATGCAGTACAGTTGTTGTCCATGTGGCGGTGGTCAGGGACTGTTGATTGTGCTGTGTGCTTTTTTGTGTACTACATGGACACTACACTGTTATTTCAAGTTGCTATGCCTGTTTTGTCCATTTGTGTACTGCCACACAGATTAAGGGCATGAGTCACAGGCTGTTTTCATGTGTGATTGTGCCATTATTTGACGCTTCTGTGAATGTGGCCCTTTGGGTGTCTCAACCACTTTTGTGCACTTACAAATTGCCTCTTATTCAGTGGTTGTTTTGATATTGGGTGCAATGTATCCCTATTCCCTGTATATATGTCATATGTGTAATCGTACATCCCCGTGTTCACGCTCCCGGCAACATGGATATGTTTGGGCCTCTAGTGCACATGGTCCCAAAGGTGATAAATCCGATTTTGGTTTGCTTATTGGAATTGGTGGACATGTTGCTTGTGGTGTCCATGAATGGCTATGTGCTCAGATGTGATTGTTGCATATTTGATGCATTTTTCTGTAGCTATATATTTTCACTTGTTCTTGTATTTTTTGCATTTGTACAGTTGTTCAGTCTCCAGAATTATTTCAATCCATACTTCATAAAGTGGTAGTGGTATGCTCCCACTTACAAGTCTTTTCTGGGGCCTCTGTTTGTGCATGTTGTTTTATGTCTAATGGGCACACACAATTTGGCACTCCCAGTGGCACATGTTCAGGGTGTTGTTGTGGGCAAAGAGGATAGGATCCAATTCATCATTGAATGGCACCTGGGAGGAGGCTTCAATGTGTGTACTCCACAGGGACTGGTATTTACCTGAAGTACTATTGCACCAGCTGTGTGTATGCAGCCTCTTCACATGCCCTTTGACCAGCATGGGCAAGGGTGGTGCATGTGGGTGGGGCCGGTGTCCCACCTTCATGTCCACTAGTACCCCGCACCGTGTGGTAACATTGTGCAGGACACATGCAGCCACAATGATTCTACAGACTATTGGTGGTGCATATAGCAACACACCACCAGAGTGGTCAAGGGAGCAAAACCATTACTTTAGCACTCCAAATGTGTGCTCCACTATGCCCCTAGTGGCTACACGTACAATATTATATGTAACCTCAGCTGGTAATGTAGGGTTCCTGATGGGTGTCATCATGAAGGTGGTCGGCGGGTAGGCACTGGCCCCTGTAAATGTTTAAATGGTTGTTATTGTCATTTATTGGAAGGGTCAATTGTTCAGTGTGTGACGTGCATGCATGTGCATGACCGGTCTTACACACCAATGAGCTATGCATTGCCATTTTTTCCAGATACCAGGGCCCGGTGTAGTGGTGACATGCAGAAGATATAGCTGTCACGTGTACTGTCCGGGAAATTAGCAGAGACTTCCATAATGATCCTCTTGGCATCACACACTACCTGCACATTGATGGCGTGCCAGTGCTTTCTATTACAGTAGATGTGCTGTATAAATCGGGGTGGCTGTAGCGCAACATGTGTACAGTCTATTGCACCTAGTACACGGGGGAAGTGTGCCACTGTATAGAAATCCTGCATCAATGTCTGCCTTTCCGCCTGTGTTATGTGATGCATGACAGAGCGTGGTGTAGACAGTGTGATTGTGTGGCCTGCGACATCCCAACAACTATTGTATTGGTCCACTGGAAGGACCCAGTGGCAAGGAAATGGAGTGCAGTCAGCACTTTTTCTAGCAGGGTAATGGCATGGGAGCAGATGGTGGGTGATGTTAGGCCATCTTCCCACCTATACCTGTTATTCACCTGCTCATCCGGCATCCAAAAAGCATAGTGAGTGTTGTGAAGATCCGGGTACTAGGCACCCTACTCCTCCTGCAGTGTCAGTGCATGATAGCTCTGATTATTTCTGGATTCATCATGCCTGTAGACATTTGTTTGGTCTGGATTGTGTGCTTTACAGTCATTTCATCCTATGCACATCAACATTTATGCCTGCTATCATGTGGCATATGGGTTCAGGGGTGTGCAAGTGTTTTTTCTGACCTGACATTCAGATTTCATTTACAATAATACTGTTGTATTTGTATGGTTATGGGCATGCAATTGCTTGGCCGTGGACCGTTCCTCAACACGGCCACATTTTCTTGTGTTATTCCTCATTCTGAATGACACGCCCAATTTTTGGGTCGCTGCGTAGGCACGAGCCCCCACACTCTGAGTTTCATCTCGCGCAAGGTGCTCGTCGACTTGCAGAGACGTGCCGGGCCTGCGTGAACTCCTCAATGTCTGGGAGAAGTCCTGCACAGTCGGTTCCATGAACCGACAAATGTGGATTTACCCGCAGATTGGCACGCAAATTTCCAATTTTCCACACAAATATTTCCATGAATCAGGGACTTAATATTTTTTTTATAGGACTTTTTACCACAAATGCATGTAGGGGCTGGACCCCCGAAGCCAGCCAATCCCACCAACCTGTAGAATGTAGTGGAATACATTGGACAACTTCTACCTCGAAAGGAATAACCTGCGATGGATTCTTCTTATCTCAAAATTTCTAGATAATCATTGTTCCTTGCTTGAAACCTAGCTACAGGATTTTGGCACTGCAGTTTCATCATATGTTTTGATATAAAACCTTAAAATGTTATCTACAGTAGGGTAGGCTAAATGCAGGATCCCATGCCCAAAGTCATATGGCTCTAATCCTTGGGCGGTTAGATCACCACCATTCTGACCTGTTGTCTAAGTGTCACGTTGCCAAAACAGGTATGTCGATTTTTTGACCCAAGTATAACCACGACTGGAGCCAGATTTAAAGTGAGTCATGCACCAATAAGAGAGATATGTGCATGACTTACAGTGATGCAACAGGCATAGATTTTCAAATTATTATTGCCAGAATCTTATTCCGCTAGCATAAAAAGCACTGGCAGAAAGCTAGCAGCGCTTCGGGCATTGGGAGGCTCCAATCTATGGTCAAAATCACTGGTGCAGTTATCCCATTAGTTGGAAGGGCCATGAAAAAAAGGTTTGTATGAAGTTAGAAGGTAAAATAAAGGACAACAACAGGTATGGAAAAGGAATACTTAAGATGTTTCGCTGCAATATTCCCAATTTAAGAGGTATTGTAGATTGAAACATTGTGTATCAGGAAAAAAGCGGATTCTGCTAATAGGAGCATATGGTGCTGTTATATGATTGTATCCCACACCCTATTTCTATATGCCTTTGCTCAGGTTGTTTATTAGGAGCTTCAGGGCAATCTTCATGGCCCCACTGCTTAACTGAGGGAGACAAGGGTGGACTTGTCCTAGCTAGTGGCATTGGATACCACTAGGACACCACAAAGTAGGGATGAGAAGGACATCAAAATGCTGGAGAAGTCCTGATCAACAAGCACACAATGCGGAAACTGCCCTATCTTCAACGCATACTGAAATTAGGTATAGGGGTAATTGAAAGGCTTGAAGGTCAAGTGATCCACCAATAAGTATGACTTCCGATCCAACAAGAACTCTCCAATCACCCACACCAATAACAACACACAAATGTAGATGGTTCAGAGCCTCTCTAATCGTACATTAACAATGATATGCCTGCTATAGAAAACAAAGCTAAACTCCAGAATATAGTCATTGTTAAGGTGAGATCATGCAACTGGCCTCCTACGAATGGGTAAGAGGCATCATTTGCTGGAATTTGGTAAGTGGCATAGATAGGGATGTCCCGAGGGACAAGACCTGCCCTCTATTTTCCAGGGCCATTCAATACAGCAAAGAGGAAGGGTGTGAAATGTGAAATGAGAAATGAACTGTTCATGAGTTAACTGGAATACGGATTGCAATGAACTGATACACAAACACACTTAAAACTCTGGGAGAGTCCCCTCCTGGTTATCTGATACCAAGCTGCCAGTGCTTCAGGTACAGCACAAAGCTGGATGGGTCACATTAGGTAGTTGCACGGAGGTACAGTTCAGTTCCAGTGCAGTGCTGGGTAGGCCACAATAGGTAGTTGTATGTAGGTACAGTTCAGGCACAGTGCAAGGCTGGATGGGTCACATTAGGTAGTTGCATGCAGGTACAGTTCAGTCCAAGTGCAGTGCTGGGTAGGTCACATTAGGTAATTGCATGTAGGTACAGTTCAGGCATAGTGCATGGCTGGGTGGGTCACATTAGGTGGTTGCATATAGATACAGTTCAGTCCCAGTGCAAGGCTGGGTAGGTCACATTAGGTAGTTGCATGTAGGTACAGTTCAGTCCCAGTGCAGTGCTGGGTAGGTCACATTAGGTAATTGCATGTAGGTACAGTTCAGGCATAGTGCATGGCTGGGTGGGTCACATTAGGTGGTTGCATGTAGATACAGTTCAGTCCCAGTGCAGTGCTGGGTAGGTCACATTAGGTAGTTGCATGTAGGTACAGTTCAGTCCCAGTGCAGTGCTTGGTAGGTCACATTAGGTAGTTGCATGTAGGTACAGTTCAGTCCCAGTGCAGTGCTTGGTAGGTCACATTAGGTAGTTGCATGTAGGTACAGTTCAGCCACAGCGCAAGGCTGGATGGGTCACATTAGGTAGTTGCATGTAGGCACAGTTCAGTCCCAGTGCAGTGCTGGGTATGTGACATTAGGTAGTTGCATGTAGGTACAGTTCAGACTCAGTTCAGTGCTGGGTAAGTCACATTAGGTAGTTGCATGTAGGTATAGTTCAGTCACAGCGCAAGGCTGGATGGGTCACATTAGGTAGTTGCATGTAGGTACAATTCAGTCCCATTGCAGTCCTGGGAAGGTCACATTAGGTAATTGCATGTAGGTACAGATCAGTCCCAGTGCTGTGTAAGGTAGGTCACACTAGGTAGTTGCATGTAGGTATAGTTCAGTCACAGTGCAAGGCTGGATGGGTCACATTAGGTAGTTGCATGTAGGTACTGTTCAGTCCCAGTGCAGTGCTGGGTATGTCACATTAGGTAGTTGAATGTAGGTACAGTTCAGTCCCAGTGCAGTGCTTGGTAGCTCACATTAGGTAGTTGCACCTACGTACAATTCAGTCTCAGTGCTTGGTAGATCACGTTAGGTAGTTGCAGTAGGTACAGTTCAGTCACAGCGCAAGGCTGGACGGTTCACATTAGGTAGTTGCATGTAGGTAAAGTTCAGTCCCAGTGCAGTGCTGGGTAGCTAACATTAGGTAGTTGCATGTAGGTACAGTTCAAGCACAGCACAAAGCTGGATGGGTCACATTATGTAGTTGCATGCAGGTACAGTTCAGTTCCAGTGCAGTGCTAGGTAGGCCACATTAGGTAGTTGCACGTAGGTACAGTTCAGGCACAGCGCAAGGCTAGATGGGTCACATTAGGTAGTTGCATGCAGATACAGTTCAGTCCCAGTGAAGTGCTGGGTAGGTCACATTAGGTAGTTGCATGTAGGTACAGTTCAGTCCCAGTGCTGTGTAAGGTAGGTCACAATAGGTAGTTGCATGTAGGTATAGTTCAGTCACAGTGCAAGGCTGGATGAGTCACATTAGGTAGTTGCATGTAGGTACTGTTCAGTCCCAGTGCAGTGCTGGGTAGGTCACATTAGGTAGTTGCATGTAGGTACAGTTCAATCCCAGTGCAGTGCTGGGTAGGTCACATTAGATAGTTGCATGTAGGTACAGTTCAGTCCCAGTGCAGTGCTGGGTAGGTCACATTAGGTAATTGCATGTAGGTACAGTTCAGGCACAGTGCATGGCTGGATGGGTAACATTAGGTAGTCGCATGTAGGTACAGTTCAGTCCCAGTGCAGTACTGGGTAGGTCACATTAGGGAGTTGAATGTAGGTACAGTTCAGTCCCAGTGCAGTGCTTGGTACGTCACATTAGGTAGTTGCATGTACGTACAGTTCAGTCCCAGTGCTGGGTAGATCACGTTAGGTAGTTGCATGTCAGTACAGTTTAGTCACAGCGCAAGGCAGGATGGTTCACATTAGGTAGATGCATGTAGGTACAGTTCAGTCCCAGTGCAGTTCTGGGTAGGTCACATTAGGTAGTTGAATGTAGGTACAGTTCAGTAACAGCTCAAGGCTGGACGGGTCACATTAGGTAGTTGCATGTAGGTACAGTTCAGGCACAGCACAAGGCTAGATGAGTCACATTAGGTAGTTGCATGTAGGTACAGTTCAGTCACAGCGCAAAGCTGGATGGGTCACATTAAGTGGTTGCATGTAGGTACAGTTCAGTCCCAGTGCAGTGCTGGATAGGTCACATTAGGTAGTTGCATGTAGGTACAGTTCAGTCCCAGTTCAGTGCTTGGTAGGTCACATTAGGTAGTTGCATGTAGGTACAGTTCAATCCCAGTGCAGTGCTGGGTAGGTCACATTAGGTAGTTGCATGTAGGTACAGTTCAGTCCCAGTGCAGTGCTGGGTAGGTCACATTAGGTAATTGCATGTAGTTACAGTTCAGGCACAGTGCATGGCTGGATGGGTAACATTAGGTAATTGCATGTAGGTACAGTTCAGGCACAGTGCATGGCTGGATGGGTCACATTAGGTGGTTGCATGTAGGTACAGTTCAGTCCCAGTGCAGTGCTGGATAGGTCACATTAGGTAGTTGCATGTAGGTACAGTTCAGTCCCAGTTCAGTGCTGGGTAGGTCACATTAGGTAGTTACATGTAGGTACAATTCAGTCCCAGTGCAGTACTGGGTAGGTCACATTAGGGAGTTGAATGTAGGTACAGTTCAGTCCCAGTGCAGTGCTTGGTAGGTCACATTAGGTAGTTGCATGTACGTACAGTTCAGTCTCAGTGCTGGGTAGATCACGTTAGATAGTTCAATGTAGGTACAGTTCAAGCACAGCACAAAGCTGGATGGGTCACATTAGGTAGTTGCATGCAGGTACAGTTCAGTTCCAGTGCAGTGCTGGGCAGGCCACATTAGGTAGTTGCACATAGGTACAGTTCAGGCACAGCGCAAGGCTAGATGGGTCACATTAGGTAGTTACATGCAGGTACAGTTCAGTCCCAGTGCAGTGCTGGGTAGGTCACATTAGGTAGTTGCATGTAGGTACAGTTCAATCCCAGTGCAGTGCTGGGTAGGTCACATTAGGTAGTTGCATGTAGGTACAGTTCAGTCCCAGTGCAGTGCTGGGTAGGTCACATTAGGTAATTGCATGTAGGTACAGTTCAGGCACAGTGCATGGCTGGATGGGTAACATTAGGTAGTCGCATGTAGGTACAGTTCAGTCCCAGTGCAGTACTGGGTAGGTCACATTAGGGAATTGAATGTAGGTACAGTTCAGTCCCAGTGCAGTGCTTGTTAGGTCACATTAGGTAGTTGCATGTACGTACAGTTCAGTCTCAGTGCTTGGTAGATCACGTTAGGTAGTTGCATGTCAGTAGAGTTCAGTCACAGCGCAAGGCTAGATGGGTCATATTAGGTAGTTGCATGTAGGTACAGTTCAGTCCCAGTGCAGTCCTGGGAAGGCCACATTAGGTAGTTGCATGTGGGTACAGTTCAGGCACAGCGCAAGGCTAGATGGGTCACATTAGGTAGTTGCATGTAGGTACAGTTCAGTCCCAGTTCAGTGCTGCGTAGGTCACATTAGGTGGTTGCATGTAGGTACCGTTCAGTCCAGTGCAGTGCTGGGTAGGTCACATTAGGTAGTTGCATGTAGGTACAGTTCAGTCACAGCCCAAGGCTGGATGGGTCATATTAGGTAGTTGCATGTAGGTACAGTTCAGTCCCAGTGCAGCCATGGGAAGGCCACATTAGGTAGTTGCAAGTAGGTACAGTTCAGTCCCAGTGCAGTGTAATGTAGGTCACATTAGGTGGTTGTATGTAGGTACAGTTCAGTCACAGTGCAAGGCAAGATGGTTCACATTAGGTAGATGCATGTAGGTACATTCAGTCCCAGTGCAGTTCTGGGTAGGTCACATTAGGTAGTTGAATGTAGGTACAGTTCAGTAACAGCGCAAGGCTGGACGGGTCACATTAGGTAGTTGCATGTAGGTACAGTTCAGGCACAGCGCAAAGCTGGATGGGTCACATTAGGTGGTTGCATGTAGGTACAGTTCAGTCCCAGTGCAGTGCTGGATAGGTCACATTAGGTAGTTGCATGTAGGTACAGTTCAGTCCCAGTTCAGTGCTGGTTAGGTCACATTAGGTAGTTGCATGTAGGTACAGTTCAGTCCCAGTGCAGTGCTGGGTAGGTCACATTAGGTAGTTGCATTTAGGTACACTTCAGTCACAGCACAAGGCTGGATGGGTCACATTAGGTGGTTGCATGTAGGTAGAGTTCAGTCCCAGTGCAGTCCTGGGATGGTCACATTAGGCAATTGCATGTAGATACAGTTCAGACCCAGTGCCGTGTAAAGTAGGTCACATTAGGTGGTTGCATGTAGGTACAGTTCAGTCACAGTGCAAAGCTGGATGGGTCACATTAGGTAGTTGCATGTAGGTACAGTTCAGTCCCAGTGCAATGCTGGGTAGGTCACATTAGGTAGTTGCATGTAGGTAGAGTTCAGTCACAGTGCAAAGCTGGATGGGTCACATTAGGTAGTTGCATGTAGGTACAGTTCAGTCCCAGTGCAATGCTGGGTAGGTCACATTAGGTAGTTGCATGTAGGTACAGTTCAGTCCGAGTGCAGAGCTGGGTAGGTCACATTAGGTAGTTGCATGTGGGTACAGTTCAGTCCCAGTGCAGTACTGGGTAGGTCACATTAGGGAGTTGAATGTAGGTACAGTTCAGTCCCAGTGCAGTGCTTGGTAGGTCACATTAGGTAGTTGCATGTACGTACAGTTCAGTCCCAGTGCTGGGTAGATCACGTTAGGTAGTTGCATATCAGTACAGTTCAGTCACAGCGCAAGGCTAGATGGGTCATATTAGGTAGTTGCATGTAGGTACAGTTCAGTCCCACTGCAGTCCTGCGAAGGCCACATTAGGTAGTTGCATGTGGGTACAGTTCAGGCACAGCGCAAGGCTAGATGGGTCACATTAGGTAGTTGCATGTAGGTACAGTTCAGTCCCAGTTCAGTGCTGCGTAGGTCACATTAGGTGGTTGCATGTAGGTACCGTTCAGTCCAGTGCAGTGCTGGGTAGGTCACATTAGGTAGTTGCATGTAGGTACAGTTCAGTCACAGCCCAAGGCTGGATGGGTCATATTAGGTAGTTGCATGTAGGTACAGTTCAGTCCCAGTGCAGTCATGGGAAGGCCACATTAGGTAGTTGCATGTAGGTACAGTTCAGTCCCAGTGCAGTGTAATGTAGGTCGCATTAGGTGGTTGTATGTAGGTACAGTTCAGTCACAGTGCAAGGCAGGATGGTTCACATTAGGTAGATGCATGTAGGTACAGTTCAGTCCCAGTGCAGTTCTGGGTAGGTCACATTAGGTAGTTGAATGTAGGTACAGTTCAGTAACAGCGCAAGGCTGGACGGGTCACATTAGGTAGTTGCATGTAGGTACAGTTCAGGCACAGCGCAAGGCTAGATGGGTCACATTAGGTAGTTGCATGTAGGTACAGTTCAGTCAAAGCGCAAAGCTGGATGGGTCACATTAGGTGGTTGCATGTAGGTACAGTTCAGTCCCAGTGCAGTGCTGGATAGGTCACATTAGGTAGTTGCATGTAGGTACAGTTCAGTCCCAGTTCAGTGCTTGGTAGGTCACATTAGGTAGTTGCATGTAGGTACAGTTCAATCCCAGTGCAGTGCTGGGTAGGTCACATTAGGTAGTTGCATGTAGGTACAGTTCAGTCCCAGTGCAGTGCTGGGTAGGTCACATTAGGTAATTGCATTTAGGTACAGTTCAGGCACAGTGCATGGCTGGATGGGTAACATTAGGTAATTGCATGTAGGTACAGTTCAGGCACAGTGCATGGCTGGATGGGTCACATTAGGTGGTTGCATGTAGGTACAGTTCAGTCCCAGTGCAGTGCTGGATAGGTCACATTAGGTAGTTGCATGTAGGTACAGTTCAGTCCCAGTTCAGTGCTGGGTAGGTCACATTAGGTAGTTACATGTAGGTACAGTTCAGTCCCAGTGCAGTACTGGGTAGGTCACTTTAGGGAGTTGAATGTAGGTACAGTTCAGTCCCAGTGCAGTGCTTGGTAGGTCACATTAGGTAGTTGCATGTAGGTACAGTTCAGTCCCAGTTCAGTGCTTGGTAGGTCACATTAGGTAGTTGCATGTAGGTACAGTTCAATCCCAGTGCAGTGCTGGGTAGGTCACATTAGGTAGTTGCATGTAGGTACAGTTCAGTCCCAGTTCAGTGCTGGTTAGGTCACATTAGGTAGTTGCATGTAGGTACAGTTCAGTCCCAGTGCAGTGCTGGGTAGGTCACATTAGGTAGTTGCATTTAGGTACACTTCAGTCACAGCACAAGGCTGGATGGGTCACATTAGGTGGTTGCATGTAGGTAGAGTTCAGTCCCAGTGCAGTCCTGGGATGGTCACATTAGGCAATTGCATGTAGATACAGTTCAGACCCAGTGCCGTGTAAAGTAGGTCACATTAGGTGGTTGCATGTAGGTACAGTTCAGTCACAGTGCAAAGCTGGATGGGTCACATTAGGTAGTTGCATGTAGGTACAGTTCAGTCCCAGTGCAATGCTGGGTAGGTCACATTAGGTAGTTGCATGTAAGTAGAGTTCAGTCACAGTGCAAAGCTGGATGGGTCACATTAGGTAGTTGCATGTAGGTACAGTTCAGTCCCAGTGCAATGCTGGGTAGGTCACATTAGGTAGTTGCATGTAGGTACAGTTCAGTCCGAGTGCAGAGCTGGGTAGGTCACATTAGGTAGTTGCATGTGGGTACAGTTCAGTCCCAGTGCAGTACTGGGTAGGTCACATTAGGGAGTTGAATGTAGGTACAGTTCAGTCCCAGTGCAGTGCTTGGTAGGTCACATTAGGTAGTTGCATGTACGTACAGTTCAGTCCCAGTGCTGGGTAGATCACGTTAGGTAGTTGCATATCAGTACAGTTCAGTCACAGCGCAAGGCTAGATGGGTCATATTAGGTAGTTGCATGTAGGTACAGTTCAGTCCCACTGCAGTCCTGCGAAGGCCACATTAGGTAGTTGCATGTGGGTACAGTTCAGGCACAGCGCAAGGCTAGATGGGTCACATTAGGTAGTTGCATGTAGGTACAGTTCAGTCCCAGTTCAGTGCTGCGTAGGTCACATTAGGTGGTTGCATGTAGGTACCGTTCAGTCCAGTGCAGTGCTGGGTAGGTCACATTAGGTAGTTGCATGTAGGTACAGTTCAGTCCCAGTGCAGTCATGGGAAGGCCACATTAGGTAGTTGCATGTAGGTACAGTTCAGTCCCTGTGCAGTGTAATGTAGGTCGCATTAGGTGGTTGTATGTAGGTACAGTTCAGTCACAGTGCAAGGCAGGATGGTTCACATTAGGTAGATGCATGTAGGTACAGTTCAGTCCCAGTGCAGTTCTGGGTAGGTCACATTAGGTAGTTGAATGTAGGTACAGTTCAGTAACAGCGCAAGGCTGGACGGGTCACATTAGGTAGTTGCATGTAGGTACAGTTCAGGCACAGCGCAAGGCTAGATGGGTCACATTAGGTAGTTGCATGTAGGTACAGTTCAGTCAAAGCGCAAAGCTGGATGGGTCACATTAGGTGGTTGCATGTAGGTACAGTTCAGTCCCAGTGCAGTGCTGGATAGGTCACATTAGGTAGTTGCATGTAGGTACAGTTCAGTCCCAGTTCAGTGCTTGGTAGGTCACATTAGGTAGTTGCATGTAGGTACAGTTCAGTCCCAGTGCAGTGCTTGGTAGGTCACATTAGGTAGTTGCATGTACGTACAGTTCAGTCCCAGTGCTGGGTAGATCACGTTAGGTAGTTGCATATCAGTACAGTTCAGTCACAGCGCAAGGCTAGATGGGTCATATTAGGTAGTTGCATGTAGGTACAGTTCAGTCCCACTGCAGTCCTGCGAAGGCCACATTAGGTAGTTGCATGTGGGTACAGTTCAGGCACAGCGCAAGGCTAGATGGGTCACATTAGGTAGTTGCATGTAGGTACAGTTCAGTCCCAGTTCAGTGCTGCGTAGGTCACATTAGGTGGTTGCATGTAGGTACCGTTCAGTCCAGTGCAGTGCTGGGTAGGTCACATTAGGTAGTTGCATGTAGGTACAGTTCAGTCACAGCCCAAGGCTGGATGGGTCATATTAGGTAGTTGCATGTAGGTACAGTTCAGTCCCAGTGCAGTCATGGGAAGGCCACATTAGGTAGTTGCATGTAGGTACAGTTCAGTCCCAGTGCAGTGTAATGTAGGTCGCATTAGGTGGTTGTATGTAGGTACAGTTCAGTCACAGTGCAAGGCAGGATGGTTCACATTAGGTAGATGCATGTAGGTACAGTTCAGTCCCAGTGCAGTTCTGGGTAGGTCACATTAGGTAGTTGAATGTAGGTACAGTTCAGTAACAGCGCAAGGCTGGACGGGTCACATTAGGTAGTTGCATGTAGGTACAGTTCAGGCACAGCGCAAGGCTAGATGGGTCACATTAGGTAGTTGCATGTAGGTACAGTTCAGTCAAAGCGCAAAGCTGGATGGGTCACATTAGGTGGTTGCATGTAGGTACAGTTCAGTCCCAGTGCAGTGCTGGATAGGTCACATTAGGTAGTTGCATGTAGGTACAGTTCAGTCCCAGTTCAGTGCTTGGTAGGTCACATTAGGTAGTTGCATGTAGGTACAGTTCAATCCCAGTGCAGTGCTGGGTAGGTCACATTAGGTAGTTGCATGTAGGTACAGTTCAGTCCCAGTGCAGTGCTGGGTAGGTCACATTAGGTAATTGCATTTAGGTACAGTTCAGGCACAGTGCATGGCTGGATGGGTAACATTAGGTAATTGCATGTAGGTACAGTTCAGGCACAGTGCATGGCTGGATGGGTCACATTAGGTGGTTGCATGTAGGTACAGTTCAGTCCCAGTGCAGTGCTGGATAGGTCACATTAGGTAGTTGCATGTAGGTACAGTTCAGTCCCAGTTCAGTGCTGGGTAGGTCACATTAGGTAGTTACATGTAGGTACAGTTCAGTCCCAGTGCAGTACTGGGTAGGTCACTTTAGGGAGTTGAATGTAGGTACAGTTCAGTCCCAGTGCAGTGCTTGGTAGGTCACATTAGGTAGTTGCATGTAGGTACAGTTCAGTCCCAGTTCAGTGCTTGGTAGGTCACATTAGGTAGTTGCATGTAGGTACAGTTCAATCCCAGTGCAGTGCTGGGTAGGTCACATTAGGTAGTTGCATGTAGGTACAGTTCAGTCCCAGTTCAGTGCTGGTTAGGTCACATTAGGTAGTTGCATGTAGGTACAGTTCAGTCCCAGTGCAGTGCTGGGTAGGTCACATTAGGTAGTTGCATTTAGGTACACTTCAGTCACAGCACAAGGCTGGATGGGTCACATTAGGTGGTTGCATGTAGGTAGAGTTCAGTCCCAGTGCAGTCCTGGGATGGTCACATTAGGCAATTGCATGTAGATACAGTTCAGACCCAGTGCCGTGTAAAGTAGGTCACATTAGGTGGTTGCATGTAGGTACAGTTCAGTCACAGTGCAAAGCTGGATGGGTCACATTAGGTAGTTGCATGTAGGTACAGTTCAGTCCCAGTGCAATGCTGGGTAGGTCACATTAGGTAGTTGCATGTAAGTAGAGTTCAGTCACAGTGCAAAGCTGGATGGGTCACATTAGGTAGTTGCATGTAGGTACAGTTCAGTCCCAGTGCAATGCTGGGTAGGTCACATTAGGTAGTTGCATGTAGGTACAGTTCAGTCCGAGTGCAGAGCTGGGTAGGTCACATTAGGTAGTTGCATGTGGGTACAGTTCAGTCCCAGTGCAGTACTGGGTAGGTCACATTAGGGAGTTGAATGTAGGTACAGTTCAGTCCCAGTGCAGTGCTTGGTAGGTCACATTAGGTAGTTGCATGTACGTACAGTTCAGTCCCAGTGCTGGGTAGATCACGTTAGGTAGTTGCATATCAGTACAGTTCAGTCACAGCGCAAGGCTAGATGGGTCATATTAGGTAGTTGCATGTAGGTACAGTTCAGTCCCACTGCAGTCCTGCGAAGGCCACATTAGGTAGTTGCATGTGGGTACAGTTCAGGCACAGCGCAAGGCTAGATGGGTCACATTAGGTAGTTGCATGTAGGTACAGTTCAGTCCCAGTTCAGTGCTGCGTAGGTCACATTAGGTGGTTGCATGTAGGTACCGTTCAGTCCAGTGCAGTGCTGGGTAGGTCACATTAGGTAGTTGCATGTAGGTACAGTTCAGTCCCAGTGCAGTCATGGGAAGGCCACATTAGGTAGTTGCATGTAGGTACAGTTCAGTCCCTGTGCAGTGTAATGTAGGTCGCATTAGGTGGTTGTATGTAGGTACAGTTCAGTCACAGTGCAAGGCAGGATGGTTCACATTAGGTAGATGCATGTAGGTACAGTTCAGTCCCAGTGCAGTTCTGGGTAGGTCACATTAGGTAGTTGAATGTAGGTACAGTTCAGTAACAGCGCAAGGCTGGACGGGTCACATTAGGTAGTTGCATGTAGGTACAGTTCAGGCACAGCGCAAGGCTAGATGGGTCACATTAGGTAGTTGCATGTAGGTACAGTTCAGTCAAAGCGCAAAGCTGGATGGGTCACATTAGGTGGTTGCATGTAGGTACAGTTCAGTCCCAGTGCAGTGCTGGATAGGTCACATTAGGTAGTTGCATGTAGGTACAGTTCAGTCCCAGTTCAGTGCTTGGTAGGTCACATTAGGTAGTTGCATGTAGGTACAGTTCAATCCCAGTGCAGTGCTGGGTAGGTCACATTAGGTAGTTGCATGTAGGTACAGTTCAGTCCCAGTGCAGTGCTCGGTAGGTCACATTAGGTAATTGCATTTAGGTACAGTTCAGGCACAGTGCATGGCTGGATGGGTAACATTAGGTAATTGCATGTAGGTACAGTTCAGGCACAGTGCATGGCTGGATGGGTCACATTAGGTGGTTGCATGTAGGTACAGTTCAGTCCCAGTGCAGTGCTGGATAGGTCACATTAGGTAGTTGCATGTAGGTACAGTTCAGTCCCAGTTCAGTGCTGGGTAGGTCACATTAGGTAGTTACATGTAGGTACAGTTCAGTCCCAGTGCAGTACTTGGTAGGTCACATTAGGGAGTTGAATGTAGGTACAGTTCAGTCCCAGTGCAGTGCTTGGTAGGTCACATTAGGTAGTTGCATGTAGGTACAGTTCAATCCCAGTGCAGTGCTGGGTAGGTCACATTAGGTAGTTGCATGTAGGTACAGTTCAGTCCCAGTGCAGTGCTGGGTAGGTCACATTAGGTAATTGCATTTAGGTACAGTTCAGGCACAGTGCATGGCTGGATGGGTAACATTAGGTAATTGCATGTAGGTACAGTTCAGGCACAGTGCATGGCTGGATGGGTCACATTAGGTGGTTGCATGTAGGTACTGTTCAATCCCAGTGCAGTGCTGGGTAGGTCACATTAGGTAGTTGCATGTAGGTACAGTTCAGTCCCAGTGCACTGCTGGGTAGGTCACATTAGGGAGTTGAATGTAGGTACAGTTCAGTCCCAGTGCAGTGCTTTTTAGGTCACATTAGGTAGTTGCATGTACGTACAGTTCAGTCCCAGTTCAGTGCTTGGTAGGTCACATTAGGTAGTTGCATGTAGGCACAGTTCAATCCCAGTGCAGTGCTGGGTAGGTCACATTAGGTAGTTGCATGTAGGTACAGTTCAGTCCCAGTGCAGTGCTGGATAGGTCACATTAGGTTTTTGCATGTAAGTACAGTTCAGTCCCTGTGCAGTGCTGGGAAGGTCACATTAGGTAGTTGCATGTAGGTACAGTTCAGTCACAGCACAAGGCTGGATGGGTCACATTAGGTGGTTGCATGTAGGTACCGTTCAGTCACAGCGCAAAGCTGGATTGGTCACATTAGGTGGTTGCATGTAGGTACAGTTCAGTCCCAGTGCAGTGCTGGATAGGTCACATTAGGTAGTTGCATGTAAGTACGGTTCATTCCCAGTGCAGTGCTGGGTAGGTCACATTAGGTAGTTGCATGTAGGTACAGTTCAGTCACAGCACAAGGCTGGATGGGTCACATTAGGTAGTTGCATGTAGGTACAGTTCAGACCCAGTGCCGTGTAAAGTAGGTCACATTAGGTGATTGCATGTAGGTACAGTTCAGTCACAGTGCAAAGCTGGATGGGTCACATTAGGTATTTGCATGTAGATACAGTTCAGTCCCAGTGCAGTGCTGGGTAGGTCACATTAGGTAGTTGCATGTAGGTACAGTTCAGTCCCAGTGCAGAGCTGGGTAGGTCACATTATTTAGTTGCATGTAGGTACAGTTCAGTCCCAGTGCAGCGCTGGGTAGGTCACATTAGGTTATTGCATGTAGGTACAGTTCAGGCAAAGTGCAAGGCTGGATCGGTCACATTAGGTAGTTGCATGTAGGTACAGTCCAGTCCCAGTGCAGTGCTGGGTAGGTCATATTAGGTACTTGCATGTAGGTACAGTTCAGGCACAGCTCAAGGCTGGATGGGTCACATTAGGTACTTACATGTAGTTCCAGTTCAGTCTAATTGCAGTGCTGGGTAGAACACATTAGGTAGTTGCATGTAGGTACAGTTCAGGCACAGCGCAAGGCTGGATGGGTCACATTGGGTAGAAGCATGTAGGTACAGTTCAATCACAGCGCAAAGCTGGATGGGTCACATTAGGTAGTTGCATGCAGGTACAGTTCTGTCCCAGTGCAGTGCTGGGTAGGTCACATTAGGTAGTTGCATGTAGGTACAGTTCAGACCCAGTGCAGTGCTGGATAGGTCACATTAGGTAGTTGCATGTAGGTACAGTTCAGTCACAGCGCAAGGCTGGATGGATCACATTAGGTAGTTGCATGTAAGTACAGTTCAGTCCCAGTGCAGTCCTGAGAAGGTCACATTAGGTAATTGCATGTATTTACAGGTCAGTCCCAGTGCAGTGTAAGGTAGGTCACGTTAGGTGGTTGCATGTAGGTACAGTTCAGTTCCAGTGCAGTGCTGGGTAGGTCACATTAGGTAGTTGCATGTAGGTACAGTTCAGTCTCAGTGCAGAGCTGGGTAGGTCACATTAGGTAGTTGCATGTAGGTACAGTTCAATCCCAGTGCAGTGCTGGGTAGGTCACATTAGGTAGTTGCATGTAGGTACAGTTCAGTCACAGCCCAAGGCTGGATGGGTCACATTAGGTAGTTGCATGTAGGTACACTTCAGTCCCAGTGCAGTCCTGGGAAGGTCACATTAGGTAATTGCATGTATTTACAGTTCAGTCCCAGTGCAGTGTAAGGTAGGTCACATTAGGTGGTTGCATGTAGGTACAGTTCAGTTCCAGTGCAGTGCTGGGTAGGGTACATTAGGTAGTTGCATTTAGGTACAGTTCAGGCACAGCTCAAGGCTGGATGGGTCACATTAGGTAGTTACATGTAGTTCCAGTTCAGTCCAATTGCAGTGCTGGGTAGGACACATTAGGTAGTTGCATGTAGGTACAGTTCAGTCACAGTGCAAGGCAGGATGGTTCACATTAGGTAGATGCATGTAGGTACAGTTCAGTCCCAGTGCAGTTCTGGGTAGGTCACATTAGGTAGTTGCACGTAGGTTCAGTTCAGTCTCAGTGCTGGGTAGATCACGTTAGGTAGTTGCATGTAGGTACAGTTCAGTAACAGCGCAGGGCTAGATGAGTCACATTAGGTAGTTGCATGTAGGTACAGTTCAGTCACAGCGCAAAGCTGGATGGGTCACATTAGGTGGTTGCATGTAGGTACAGTTCAGTCCCAGTGCAGTGCAGGATAGGTCACATTAGGTTTTTGCATGTAAGTACAGTTCAGTCCCAGTGCAGTGCTGGGAAGGTCACATTAGGTAGTTGCATGTAGGTACAGTTCAGTCACAGCACAAGGCTGGATGGGTCACATTAGGTGGTTGCATGTAGGTACAGTTCAGTCACAGCGCAAAGCTGGATGGGTCACCTTAGGTGGTTGCATGTAGGTACAGTTCAGTCCCAGTGCAGTGCTGGATAGGTCACATTAGGTAGTTGCATGTAAGTACGGTTCATTCCCAGTGCAGTGCTGGGTAGGTCACATTAGGTAGTTGCATGTAGGTAAAGTTCAGTCACAGCACAAGGCTGGATGGGTCACATTAGGTAGTTGCATGTAGGTACAGTTCAGACCCAGTGCCGTGTAAAGAAGGTCACATTAGGTGGTTGCATGTAGGTACAGTTCAGTCACAGTGCAAAGCTGGATGGGTCACATTAGGTATTTGCATGTAGATACAGTTCAGTCCCAGTGCAGTGCTGGGTAGGTCACATTAGGTAGTTGCATGTAGGTACAGTTCAGTCCCAGTGCATAGCTGGGTAGGTCACATTAGTTAGTTGCATGTAGGTACAGTTCAGTCCCAGTGCAGCGCTGGGTAGGTCACATTAGGTTATTGCATGTAGGTACAGTTCAGGCAAAGTGCAAGGCTGGATCGGTCACATTAGGTAGTTGCATGTAGGTACAGTCCAGTCCCAGTGCAGTGCTGGGTAGGTCATATTAGGTACTTGCATGTAGGTACAGTTCAGGCACAGCTCAAGGCTGGATGGGTCACATTAGGTACTTACATGTAGTTCCAGTTCAGTACAATTGCAGTGCTGGGTAGAACACATTAGGTAGTTGCATGTAGGTACAGTTCAGGCACAGCGCAAGGCTGGATGGGTCACATTGGGTAGTAGCATGTAGGTACAGTTCAATCACAGCGCAAAGCTGGATGGGTCACATTAGGTAGTTGCATGCAGGTACAGTTCTGTCCCAGTGCAGTGCTGGGTAGGTCACATTAGGTAGTTGCATGTAGGTACAGTTCAGACCCAGTGCAGTGCTGGATAGGTCACATTAGGTAGTTGCATGTAGGTACAGTTCAGTCACAGCACAAGGCTGGATGGATCACATTAGGTAGTTGCATGTAAGTACAGTTCAGTCCCAGTGCAGTATTGAGAAGGTCACATTAGGTAATTGCATGTATTTACAGATCAGTCCCAGTGCAGTGTAAGGTAGGTCACATTAGGTGGTTGCATGTAGGTACAGTTCAGTTCCAGTGCAGTGCTGGGTAGGGTACATTAGGTAGTTGCATTTAGGTACATTTCAGGCACAGCGCAAGGCTAGATGGGTCACATTAGGTTGTTGCATGCAGGTACAGTTCAGTACCAATGCAGTGCTGGGTAGGTCACATTGGGTAGTTGCATGTAGGTACAGTTCAATCCCAGTGCAGTGCTGGGTAGGTCACATTAGGTAGTTGCATGTAGGTACAGTTCAGTCCCAGTGCAGTGCTGGGTAGTTGACATTAGGTAATTGCATGTAGGTACAGTTCAGGCACAGTGCATGGTTGGATGGGTCACATTAGGCAGTTGCATGTAGGTACAGTTCAGTCCCAGTGCAGTGCTGGGTAGGTCATATTAGGTAGTTCCATGTGGGTACAGTTCAGGCACAGCTCAAGGCTGGATGGGTCACATTAGGTAGTTACATGTAGGTCCAGTTCAATCCCATTGCAGTGCTGGGTAGGTCACATTAGGTAGTTGCATGTAGGTACAGTTAAGGCACAGCACAAGGCTGGGTGGGTCACATTAGGTAGTTGCATGTACGTACAGTCCAGTCACAGCGCAAAGCTGGATAGGTCACATTAGGTAGTTGCATGTAGGTACAGTTCAGTCCCAGTGCAGTGCTGGTAGGTCACATTAGGTAGTTGCATGTAGGTACGATTCAGTCCCAGTTCAGTGCTGGGTAGGTCACATTAGGTAGTTGCATGTAGGTACCGTTCAGTCCAGTGCAGTGCTGGGTAGGTCACATTAGGTAATTGCATGTAGGTACAGTTCAGGCACAGTGCATGGCTGGATGGGTCACATTAGGTAGTTGCATGTAGGTACAGTTCGGTCCCAGTGCAGTGCTGGGTAGGTCACATTAGGTAGTTGCATGTAGGTACAGTTCATTCCCAGTTCAGTGCTTGGTAGGTCACATTAGGTAGTTGTATGTAGGTACAGTTCAGTCCCAGTGCACTGCTGTGTAGGTCACATTAGGTAGTTGCATGTAGGTACAGTTCAGTCACAGTGCAAGGCTGGATGGGTCACATTAGTTAGTTGCATGTAGGTACAGTTCAGTCCCAGTGCAGTGCTGGGTAGGTCACTTAAGGTAGTTGCATGTAGGTACAGTTCAGTCCCAGTGCAGTGCTAGGTAAGTAAAATTAGGTAGTTGCATGTAGGTACAGTTCAGGCACAGCACACGGCTGGAAGGGTCATATTAGGTAGTTGCATGCAGGTACAGTTCAGTCCCAGTGCCGTGCTGGGTAGGTCATATTAGGTAGTTCCATGTGGGTACAGTTCAGGCACAGCTCAAGGCTGGATGGGTCACATTAGGTAGTTACATGTAGGTCTAGTTCAATCCCATTGCAGTGCTGGGTAGGTCACATTAGGTAGTTGCATGTAGGTACAGTTAAGGCACAGCACAAGGCTGGATGGGTCACATTAGGTAGTTGCATGTAGGTACAGTTCAGTCACAGCGCAAAGCTGGATGGGTCACATTAGGTAGTTGCATGTAGGTACAGTTCAGTCCTAGTGCAGTGCTGGTAGGTCACATTAGGTAGTTGCATGTAGGTACAGTTCAGTCCCAGTTCAGTGCTGGGTAGGTCACATTAGGTAGTTGCATGTAGGTACCGTTCAGTCCAGTGCAGTGCTGGGTAGGTCACATTAGGTAATTGCATGTAGGTACAGTTCAGGCACAGTGCAAGGCTGGATGGGTCACATTAGTTAGTTGCATGTAGGTACAGTTCAGTCCCAGTGCACTGCTGTGTAGGTCACATTAGGTAGTTGCATGTAGGTACCGTTCAGTCACAGTGCAAGGCTGGATGGGTCACATTAGTTAGTTGCATGTAGGTACAGTTCAGTCCCAGTGCAGTGCTGGGTAGGTCACATAAGGTAGTTGCATGTAGGTACAGTTCAGTCCCAGTGCAGTGCTAGGTAAGTAAAATTAGGTAGTTGCATGTAGGTACAGTTCAGGCACAGCACACGGCTGGAAGGGTCATATTAGGTAGTTGCTTGCAGGTACAGTTCAGTCCCAGTGCAGTGCAGGGTAGGTCACATTAGGTAGTTGCATGTAGGTACAGTTCAGTCACAGCGCAAGGCTGGATGGATCACATTAGGTAGTTGCATGTAAGTACAGTTCAGTCCCAGTGCAGTCCTGGGAAGGTCACATTAGGTAATTGCATGTATTTACATTAAGGCACAGCACACGGCTGGATGGGTCACATTAGGTAGTTGCATGTAGGTACAGTTCAGTCACAGCGCAAAGCTGGATGGGTCACATTAGGTAGTTGCATGTAGGTACAGTTCAGTCCTAGTGCAGTGCTGGTAGGTCACATTAGGTAGTTGCATGTAGGTACAGTTCAGTCCCAGTTCAGTGCTGGGTAGGTCACATTAGGTAGTTGCATGTAGGTACCGTTCAGTCCAGTGCAGTGCTGGGTAGGTCACATTAGGTAATTGCATGTAGGTACAGTTCAGGCACAGTGCATGGATGGATGGGTCACATTAGGTAGTTGCATGTAGGTACAGTTCAGTCCCAGTGCAGTGCTGGGTAGGTCACATTAGGTAGTTGCATGTAGGTACAGTTCAGTCCCAGTTCAGTGCTTGGTAGGTCACATTAGGTAGGTGTATGTAGGTACAGTTCAGTCCCAGTGCACTGCTGTGTAGGTCACATTAGGTAGTTGCATGTAGGTACCGTTCAGTCACAGTGCAAGGCTGGATGGGTCACATTAGTTAGTTGCATGTAGGTACAGTTCAGTCCCAGTGCAGTGCTGGGTAGGTCACATAAGGTAGTTGCATGTAGGTACAGTTCAGTCCCAGTGCAGTGCTAGGTAAGTAAAATTAGGTAGTTGCATGTAGGTACAGTACAGGCACAGCACACGGCTGGAAAGGTCATATTAGGTAGTTGCATGCAGGTACAGTTCAGTCCCAGTGCAGTGCAGGGTAGGTCACATTAGGTAGTTGCATGTAGGTACAGTTCAGTCACAGCGCAAGGCTGGATGGATCACATTAGGTAGTTGCATGTAAGTACAGTTCAGTCCCAGTGCAGTCCTGGGAAGGTCACATTAGGTAATTGCATGTATTTACAGTTCAGTCCCAGTGCAGTGTAAGGTAGGTCACATTAGGTGGTTGCATGTAGGTACAGTTCAGTTCCAGTGCAGTGCTGGGTAGGGTACTTTAGGTAGTTGCATTTAGGTACAGTCCAGTCCCAGTGCAGTGCTGTTTAGGTCATATTAGGTACATGCATGTAGTTCCAGTTCAGTCCAATTGCAGTGCTGGGTAGGACACATTAGGTAGTTGCATGTAGGTACAGTTCAGGCACAGCGCAAGGCTGGATGGGTCACATTAGGTAGTTGCATGTAGGTACAGTTCAATCACAGCGCAAAGCTGGATGGGTCACATTAGGTAGTTGCATGTAGGTACAGTTCTGTCCCAGTGCAGTGCTGGGTAGGTCACATTAGGTAGTTGCATGTAGGTACAGTTCAGACCCAGTGCAATGCTGGATCGGTCACATTAGGTAGTTGCATGTAGGTACAGTTCAGTCACAGCGCAAGGCTGGATGGATCACATTAGGTAGTTGCATGTAAGTACAGTTCAGTCCCAGTGCAGTCCTGGGAAGGTCACATTAGGTAATTGCATGTATTTACAGGTCAGTCCCAGTGCAGTGTAAGGTAGGTCACATTAGGTGGTTGCATGTAGGTACAGTTCAGTTCCAGTGCAGTGCTGGGTAGGGTACATTAGGTAGTTGCATTTAGGTACAGTTCAGGCACAGCGCAAGGCTAGATGGGTCACATTAGGTAGTTGCATGCAGGTACAGTTCAGTCCCAGTGCAGTGCTGGGTAGGTCACATTGGGTAGTTGCATGTAGGTACAGTTCAATCCCAGTGCAGTGCTGGGTAGGTCACATTGGGTAGTTGCATGTAGGTACAGTTCAATCCCAGTGCAGTGCTGGGTAGGTCACATTAGGTAGTTGCATGTAGGTACAGTTCAGTCCCAGTGCAGTCCTGGGAAGGTCACATTAGGTAATTGCATGTATTTACAGTTCAGTCCCAGTGCAGTGTAAGGTAGGTCACATTAGGTTGTTGCATGTAGGTACAGTTCAGTTCCAATGCAGTGCTGGGTAGGGTACATTAGGTAGTTGCATTTAGGTACAGTTCAGGCACAGCTCAAGGCTGGATGGGTCACATTAGGTAGTTACATGTAGTTCCAGTTCAGTCCAATTGCAGTGCTGGGTAGGACACATTAGGTAGTTGCATGTAGGTACAGTTCAGTCACAGTGCAAGGCAGGATGGTTCACATTAGGTAGATACATGTAGGTACAGTTCAGTCCCAGTGCAGTTCTGGGTAGGTCACACTAGGTAGTTGCATGTAGGTTCAGTTCAGTCTCAGTGCTGGGTAGATCACGTTAGGTAGTTGCATTTAGGTACAGTTCAGTAACAGCGCAAGGCTGGACGGGTCACATTAGGTAGTTGCATGTAGGTACAGTTCAGTCACAGCGCAAAACTGGATGGGTCACATTAGGTGGTTGCATGTAGGTACAGTTCAGTCCCAGTGTAGTGCTGGATAGGTCACATTAGGTAGTTGCATGTAAGTACAGTTCAGTCCCAGTGCAGTGCTGGGTAGGTCACATTAGGTAGTTGCATGTAGGTACAGTTCAGTCACAGCACAAGGCTGGATGGGTCACATTAGGTGGTTGCATGTAGGTACAGTTCAGTCACAGCGCAAAGCTGGATGGGTCACATTAGGTGGTTGCATGTAGGTACAGTTCAGTCCCAGTGCAGTGCTGGATAGGTCACATTAGGTAGTTGCATGTAAGTACAGTTCATTCCCAGTTCAGTGCTGGGTAGGTCACATTAGGTAGTTGAATGTAGGTACAGTTCAGTCAAAGCACAAGGCTGGATGGGTCACATTAGGTAGTTGCATGTAGGTACAGTTCAGACCCAGTGCCGTGTAAAGTAGGTCACATTAGGTGGTTGAATGTAGGTACAGTTCAGTCACAGTGCAAAGCTGGATGGGTCACATTAGGTAGTTGCATGTACATACAGTTCAGTCCCAGTGCAGTGCTGGGTAGGTCACATTAGGTAGTTGCATGTAGGTACAGTTCAGTCCCAGTGCAGAGCTGGGTAGGTCACATTAGTTAGTTGCATGTAGGTACAGTTCAGTCCCAGTGCAGCGCTGGGTAGGTCACATTAGGTTATTGCATGTAGGTACAGTTCAGGCAAAGTGCAAGGCTGGATCGGTCACATTAGGTAGTTGCATGTAGGTACAGTCCAGTCCCAGTGCAGTGCTGGGTAGGTCATATTAGGTACTTGCATGTAGGTACAGTTCAGGCACAGCTCAAGGCTGGATGGGTCACATTAGGTACTTACATGTAGTTCCAGTTCAGTCCAATTGCAGTGCTGGGTAGAACACATTAGGTAGTTGCATGTAGGTACAGTTCAGGAACAGCGCAAGGCTGGATGGGTCACATTGGGTAGTAGCATGTAGGTACAGTTCAATCACAGAGCAAAGCTGGATGGGTCACATTAGGTAGTTGCATGCAGGTACAGTTCTGTCCCAGTGCAGTGCTTGGTAGTTCACATTAGGTAGTTGCATGTAGGTACAGTTCAGACCCAGTGCAGTGCTGGATAGGTCACATTAGGTAGTTGCATGTAGGTACAGTTCAGTCACAGCGCAAGGCTGAATGGATCACATTAGGTAATTGCATGTAAGTACAGTTCAGTCCCAGTGCAGTCCTGAGAAGGTCACATTAGGTAATTGCATGTATTTACAGTTCAGTCCCAGTGCAGTGTAAGGTAGGTCACATTAGGTGGTTGCATGTAGGTACAGTTCAGTTCCAGTGCAGTGCTGGGTAGGGTACATTAGGTAGTTGCATTTAGGTACAGTTCAGGCACAGCGCAAGGCTAGATGGGTCGCATTAGGTTGTTGCATGCAGGTACAGTTCAGTACCAATGCAGTGCTGGGTAGGTCACATTGGGTAGTTGCATGTAGGTACAGTTCAATCCCAGTGCAGTGCTGGGTAGGTCACATTGGGTAGTTGCATGTAGGTACAGTTCAATCCCAGTGCAGTGCTGGGTAGGTCACATTAGGTAGTTGCATGCAGGTACAGTTCAATCCCATTGCAGTGCTGGGTAGGTCACATTAGGTAGTTGCATGTAGGTACAGTTAAGGCACAGCACAAGGCTGGATGGGTCACATTAGGTAGTTGCATGTAGGTACAGTCCAGTCACAGCGCAAAGCTGGATGGGTCACATTAGGAAGTTGCATGTAGGTACAGTTCAGTCCCAGTGCAGTGCTGGTAGGTCACATTAGGTAGTTGCATGTAGGTACAGTTCAGTCTCAGTTCAGTGCTGGGTAGGTCACATTAGGTAGTTGCATGTAGGTACCGTTCAGTCCAGTGCAGTGCTGGGTAGGTCACATTAGGTAATTGCAAGTAGGTACAGTTCAGGCACAGTGCATGGCTGGATGGGTCACATTAGGTTGTTGCATGTAGGTACAGTTCAGTCCCAGTGCAGTGCTGGGTAGGTCACATTAGGTAGTTGCATGTAGGTACAGTTCAGTCCCAGTTCAGTGCTTGGTAGGTCACATTAGGTTGTTGTATGTAGGTACAGTTCAGTCCCAGTGCACTGCTGTGTAGGTCACATTAGGTAGTTGCATGTAGGTACAGTTCAGTCACAGTGCAAGGCTGGATGGGTCACATTAGTTAGTTGCATGTAGGTACAGTTCAGTCCCAGTGCCGTGCTGGGCAGGTCACATAACGTAGTTGCATGTAGGTACAGTTCAGTCCCAGTGCAGTGCTAGGTAAGTAAAATTAGGTAGTTGCATGTAGGTACAGTTCAGGCACAGCACACGGCTGGAAGGGTCATATTAGGTAGTTGCATGCAGGTACAGTTCAGTCCCAGTGCAGGGTAGGTCACATTAGGTAGTTGCATGTAGGTACAGTTCAGTCACAGCACAAGGCTGGATGGATCACATTAGGTAGTTGCATGTAAGTACAGTTCAGTCCCAGTGCAGTCCTGGGAAGGTCACATTAGGTAATTGCATGTATTTACAGTTCAGTCCCAGTGCAGTGTAAGGTAGGTCACATTAGGTGGTTGCATGTAGGTACAGTTCAGTCCAATTGCAGTGCTGGGTAGGACACATTAGGTAGTTGCATGTAGGTACAGTTCAGTCACAGTGCAAGGCAGGATGGTTCACATTAGGTACTTACATGTAGTTCCAGTTCAGTCCAATTGCAGTGCTGGGTAGAACACATTAGGTAGTTGCATGTAGGTACAGTTCAGGAACAGCGCAAGGCTGGATGGGTCACATTGGGTAGTAACATGTAGGTACAGTTCAATCACAGAGCAAAGCTGGATGGGTCACATTAGGTAGTTGCATGCAGGTACAGTTCTGTCCCAGTGCAGTGCTGGGTAGGTCACATTAGGTAGTTGCATGTAGGTACAGTTCAGACCCAGTGCAGTGCTGGATAGGTCACATTAGGTAGTTGCATGTAGGTACAGTTCAGTCACAGCGCAAGGCTGGATGGATCACATTAGGTAGTTGCATGTAAGTAGAGTTCAGTCCCAGTGCAGTCCTGAGAAGGTCACATTAGGTAATTGCATGTATTTACAGTTCAGTCCCAGTGCAGTGTAAGGTAGGTCACATTCGGTGGTTGCATGTAGGTACAGTTCAGTTCCAGTGCAGTGCTGGGTAGGGTACATTAGGTAGTTGCATTTAGGTACAGTTCAGGCACAGCGCAAGGCTAGATGGGTCACATTAGGTTGTTGCATGCAGGTACAGTTCAGTACCAATGCAGTGCTGGGTAGGTCACATTGGGTAGTTGCATGTAGGTACAGTTCAATCCCAGTGCAGTGCTGGGTAGGTCACATTGGGTAGTTGCATGTAGGTACAGTTCAATCCCAGTGCAGTGCTGGGTAGGTCACATTAGGTAGTTGCATGCAGGTGCAGTTCAATCCCAGTGCAGTGCTGGGTAGGTCATATTAGGTAGTTCCATGTGGGTACAGTTCAGGCACAGCTCAAGGCTGGATGGGTCACATTAGGTAGTTACATGTAGGTCCAGTTCAATCCCATTGCAGTGCTGGGTAGGTCACATTAGGTAGTTGCATGTAGGTACAGTTAAGGCACAGCACAAGGCTGGATGGGTCACATTAGGTAGTTGCATGTAGGTACAGTCCAGTCACAGTGCAAAGCTGGATGGGTCACATTAGGTAGTTGCATGTAGGTACAGTTCAGTCCCAGTGGAGTGCTGGTAGGTCACATTAGGTAGTTGCATGTAGGTACAGTTCAGTCTCAGTTCAGTGCTGGGTAGGTCACATTAGGTAGTTGCACGTAGGTACCGTTCAGTCCAGTGCAGTGCTGGGTAGGTCACATTAGGTAATTGCATGTAGGTACAGTTCAGGCACAGTGCATGGCTGGATGGGTCACATTAGGTAGTTGCATGTAGGTACAGTTCAGTCCCAGTGCAGTGCTGGGTAGGTCACATTAGGTAGTTGCATGTAGGTACAGTTCAGTCCAGTTCAGTGCTTGGTAGGTCACATTAGGTAGTTGTATGTAGGTACAGTTCAGTCCCAGTGCACTGCTGTGTAGGTCACATTAGGTAGTTGCATGTAGGTACAGTTCAGTCACAGTGCAAGGCTGGATGGGTCACATTAGTTAGTTGCATGTAGGTACAGTTCAGTCCCAGTGCAGTGCTGGGTAGGTCACATAAGGTAGTTGCATGTAGGTACAGTTCAGTCCCAGTGCAGTGCTAGGTAAGTAAAATTAGGTAGTTGCATGTAGGTACAGTTCAGGCACAGCACACGGCTGGAAGGGTCATATTAGGTAGTTGCATGCAGGTACAGTTCAGTCCCAGTGCAGTGCAGGGTAGGTCACATTAGGTAGTTGCATGTAGGTACAGTTCAGTCACAGTGCAAGGCTGGATGGGTCACATTAGTTAGTTGCATGTAGGTACAGTTCAGTCCCAGTGCCGTGCTGGGCAGGTCACATAACGTAGTTGCATGTAGGTACAGTTCAGTCCCAGTGCAGTGCTAGGTAAGTAAAATTAGGTAGTTGCATGTAGGTACAGTTCAGGCACAGCACACGGCTGGAAGGGTCATATTAGGTAGTTGCATGCAGGTACAGTTCAGTCCCAGTGCAGGGTAGGTCACATTAGGTAGTTGCATGTAGGTACAGTTCAGTCACAGCACAAGGCTGGATGGATCACATTAGGTAGTTGCATGTAAGTACAGTTCAGTCCCAGTGCAGTCCTGGGAAGGTCACATTAGGTAATTGCATGTATTTACAGTTCAGTCCCAGTGCAGTGTAAGGTAGGTCACATTAGGTGGTTGCATGTAGGTACAGTTCAGTCCAATTGCAGTGCTGGGTAGGACACATTAGGTAGTTGCATGTAGGTACAGTTCAGTCACAGTGCAAGGCAGGATGGTTCACATTAGGTACTTACATGTAGTTCCAGTTCAGTCCAATTGCAGTGCTGGGTAGAACACATTAGGTAGTTGCATGTAGGTACAGTTCAGGAACAGCGCAAGGCTGGATGGGTCACATTGGGTAGTAACATGTAGGTACAGTTCAATCACAGAGCAAAGCTGGATGGGTCACATTAGGTAGTTGCATGCAGGTACAGTTCTGTCCCAGTGCAGTGCTGGGTAGGTCACATTAGGTAGTTGCATGTAGGTACAGTTCAGACCCAGTGCAGTGCTGGATAGGTCACATTAGGTAGTTGCATGTAGGTACAGTTCAGTCACAGCGCAAGGCTGGATGGATCACATTAGGTAGTTGCATGTAAGTAGAGTTCAGTCCCAGTGCAGTCCTGAGAAGGTCACATTAGGTAATTGCATGTATTTACAGTTCAGTCCCAGTGCAGTGTAAGGTAGGTCACATTCGGTGGTTGCATGTAGGTACAGTTCAGTTCCAGTGCAGTGCTGGGTAGGGTACATTAGGTAGTTGCATTTAGGTACAGTTCAGGCACAGCGCAAGGCTAGATGGGTCACATTAGGTTGTTGCATGCAGGTACAGTTCAGTACCAATGCAGTGCTGGGTAGGTCACATTGGGTAGTTGCATGTAGGTACAGTTCAATCCCAGTGCAGTGCTGGGTAGGTCACATTGGGTAGTTGCATGTAGGTACAGTTCAATCCCAGTGCAGTGCTGGGTAGGTCACATTAGGTAGTTGCATGCAGGTGCAGTTCAATCCCAGTGCAGTGCTGGGTAGGTCATATTAGGTAGTTCCATGTGGGTACAGTTCAGGCACAGCTCAAGGCTGGATGGGTCACATTAGGTAGTTACATGTAGGTCCAGTTCAATCCCATTGCAGTGCTGGGTAGGTCACATTAGGTAGTTGCATGTAGGTACAGTTAAGGCACAGCACAAGGCTGGATGGGTCACATTAGGTAGTTGCATGTAGGTACAGTCCAGTCACAGTGCAAAGCTGGATGGGTCACATTAGGTAGTTGCATGTAGGTACAGTTCAGTCCCAGTGGAGTGCTGGTAGGTCACATTAGGTAGTTGCATGTAGGTACAGTTCAGTCTCAGTTCAGTGCTGGGTAGGTCACATTAGGTAGTTGCACGTAGGTACCGTTCAGTCCAGTGCAGTGCTGGGTAGGTCACATTAGGTAATTGCATGTAGGTACAGTTCAGGCACAGTGCATGGCTGGATGGGTCACATTAGGTAGTTGCATGTAGGTACAGTTCAGTCCCAGTGCAGTGCTGGGTAGGTCACATTAGGTAGTTGCATGTAGGTACAGTTCAGTCCAGTTCAGTGCTTGGTAGGTCACATTAGGTAGTTGTATGTAGGTACAGTTCAGTCCCAGTGCACTGCTGTGTAGGTCACATTAGGTAGTTGCATGTAGGTACAGTTCAGTCACAGTGCAAGGCTGGATGGGTCACATTAGTTAGTTGCATGTAGGTACAGTTCAGTCCCAGTGCAGTGCTGGGTAGGTCACATAAGGTAGTTGCATGTAGGTACAGTTCAGTCCCAGTGCAGTGCTAGGTAAGTAAAATTAGGTAGTTGCATGTAGGTACAGTTCAGGCACAGCACACGGCTGGAAGGGTCATATTAGGTAGTTGCATGCAGGTACAGTTCAGTCCCAGTGCAGTGCAGGGTAGGTCACATTAGGTAGTTGCATGTAGGTACAGTTCAGTCACAGCGCAAGGCTGGATGGATCACATTAGGTAGTTGCATGTAAGTACAGTTCAGTCCCAGTGCAGTCCTGGGAAGGTCACATTAGGTAATTGCATGTATTTACAGTTCAGTCCCAGTGCAGTGTAAGGTAGGTCACATTAGGTGGTTGCATGTAGGTACAGTTCAGTCCAATTGCAGTGCTGGGTAGGTCACATTAGGTTATTGCATGTAGGTACAGTTCAGGCAAAGTGCAGTTCTGGGTAGGTCAAATTAGGAAGTTGCATGTAGGTTCAGTTCAGTCTCAGTGCTGGGTAGATCACGTTAGGTAGTTGCATGTAGGTACAGTTCAGTAACAGCGCAAGGCTGGACGGGTCACATTAGGTAGTTGCATGTAGGTACAGTTCAGTCACAGCGCAAAGCTGTATGGGTCACATTAGGTGGTTGCATGTAGGTACAGTTCAGTCCCAGTGCAGTGCTGGATAGGTCACATTAGGTAGTTGCATGTAGGTACAGTTCAGTCCCAGTGCAGTGCTGGGTAGGTCACTTTAGGTAGTTGCATGTAGGTACAGTTCAGACCCAGTGCCGTGTAAAGTAGGTCACATTAGGTGGTTGCATGTAGGTACAGTTCAGTCACAGCACAAGGCTGGATGGGTCACATTAGGTGGTTGCATGTAGGTACAGTTCAGTCCCAGTTAAGTCCTGTGACGGTCACATTAGGTAGTTGCATGTAGGTACAGTTCAGACCCAGTGCCGTGTAAAGTAGGTCACATTAGGTGGTTGCATGTAGGTACAGTTCAGTCACAGTGCAAAGCTGGATGGGTCACATTAGGTAGTTGCATGTAGATACAGTTCAGTCCCAGTGCAGTGCCGGGTAGGTCACATTAGGTAGTTGCATGTAGGTACAGTTCAGTCCCAGTGCAGAGCTGGGTAGGTCACATTAGGTAGTTGCATGTAGGTACAGTTCAGTCCCAGTGCAGCGCTGGGTAGGTCACATTAGGTTATTGAATGTAGGTACAGTTCAGGCAAAGTGCAGTCTGGGTAGGTCAAATTAGGAAGTTGCATGTAGGTTCAGTTCAGTCTCAGTGCTGGGTAGATCACGTTAGGTAGTTGCATGTAGGTACAGTTCAGTAACAGCGCAAGGCTGGACGGGTCACATTAGGTAGTTGCATGTAGGTACAGTTCAGTCACAGCGCAAAGCTGTATGGGTCACATTAGGTGGTTGCATGTAGGTACAGTTCAGTCCCAGTGCAGTGCTGGATAGGTCACATTAGGTAGTTGCATGTAGGTACAGTTCAGTCCCAGTGCAGTGCTGGGTAGGTCACTTTAAGTAGTGGCATGTAGGTACAGTTCAGATCCAGTGCCGTGTAAAGTAGGTCACATTAGGTGGTTGCATGTAGGTACAGTTCAGTCACAGCACAAGGCTGGATGGGTCACATTAGGTGGTTGCATGTAGGTACAGTTCAGTCCCAGTTAAGTCCTGTGACGGTCACATTAGGTAGTTGCATGTAGGTACAGTTCAGACCCAGTGCCGTGTAAAGTAGGTCACATTAGGTGGTTGCATGTAGGTACAGTTCAGTCACAGTGCAAAGCTGGATGGGTCACATTAGGTAGTTGCATGTAGATACAGTTCAGTCCCAGTGCAGTGCCGGGTAGGTCACATTAGGTAGTTGCATGTAGGTACAGTTCAGTCCCAGTGCCGTGTAAAGTAGGTCACATTAGGTGGTTGCATGTAGGTACAGTTCAGTCACAGTGCAAAGCTGGATGGGTCACATTAGGTAGTTGCATGTACATACAGTTCAGTCCCAGTGCAGTGCTGGGTAGGTCACATTAGGTAGTTGCATGTAGGTACAGTTCAGTCCCAGTGCAGAGCTGGGTAGGTCACATTAGTTAGTTGCATGTAGGTACAGTTCAGTCCCAGTGCAGCGCTGGGTAGGTCACATTAGGTTATTGCATGTAGGTACAGTTCAGGCAAAGTGCAAGGCTGGATCGGTCACATTAGGTAGTTGCATGTAGGTACAGTCCAGTCCCAGTGCAGTGCTGGGTAGGTCATATTAGGTACTTGCATGTAGGTACAGTTCAGGCACAGCTCAAGGCTGGATGGGTCACATTAGGTACTTACATGTAGTTCCAGTTCAGTCCAATTGCAGTGCTGGGTAGAACACATTAGGTAGTTGCATGTAGGTACAGTTCAGGAACAGCGCAAGGCTGGATGGGTCACATTGGGTAGTAGCATGTAGGTACAGTTCAATCACAGAGCAAAGCTGGATGGGTCACATTAGGTAGTTGCATGCAGGTACAGTTCTGTCCCAGTGCAGTGCTGGGTAGGTCACATTAGGTAGTTGCATGTAGGTACAGTTCAGACCCAGTGCAGTGCTGGATAGGTCACATTAGGTAGTTGCATGTAGGTACAGTTCAGTCACAGCGCAAGGCTGAATGGATCACATTAGGTAGTTGCATGTAAGTACAGTTCAGTCCCAGTGCAGTCCTGAGAAGGTCACATTAGGTAATTGCATGTATTTACAGTTCAGTCCCAGTGCAGTGTAAGGTAGGTCACATTAGGTGGTTGCATGTAGGTACAGTTCAGTTCCAGTGCAGTGCTGGGTAGGGTACATTAGGTAGTTGCATTTAGGTACAGTTCAGGCACAGCGCAAGGCTAGATGGGTCGCATTAGGTTGTTGCATGCAGGTACAGTTCAGTACCAATGCAGTGCTGGGTAGGTCACATTGGGTAGTTGCATGTAGGTACAGTTCAATCCCAGTGCAGTGCTGGGTAGGTCACATTGGGTAGTTGCATGTAGGTACAGTTCAATCCCAGTGCAGTGCTGGGTAGGTCACATTAGGTAGTTGCATGCAGGTACAGTTCAATCCCAGTGCAGTGCTGGGTAGGTCACATTAGGTAGTTGCATGTAGGTACAGTTAAGGCACAGCACAAGGCTGGATGGGTCACATTAGGTAGTTGCATGTAGGTACAGTCCAGTCACAGCGCAAAGCTGGATGGGTCACATTAGGAAGTTGCATGTAGGTACAGTTCAGTCCCAGTGCAGTGCTGGTAGGTCACATTAGGTAGTTGCATGTAGGTACAGTTCAGTCTCAGTTCAGTGCTGGGTAGGTCACATTAGGTAGTTGCATGTAGGTACCGTTCAGTCCAGTGCAGTGCTGGGTAGGTCACATTAGGTAATTGCATGTAGGTACAGTTCAGGCACAGTGCATGGCTGGATGGGTCACATTAGGTAGTTGCATGTAGGTACAGTTCAGTCCCAGTGCAGTGCTGGGTAGGTCACATTAGGTAGTTGCATGTAGGTACAGTTCAGTCCCAGTTCAGTGCTTGGTAGGTCACATTAGGTTGTTGTTAGTCGGTACAGTTCAGTCCCAGTGCACTGCTGTGTAGGTCACATTAGGTAGTTGCATGTAGGTACAGTTCAGTCACAGTGCAAGGCTGGATGGGTCACATTAGTTAGTTGCATGTAGGTACAGTTCAGTCCCAGTGCCGTGCTGGGTAGGTCACATAACGTAGTTGCATGTAGGTACAGTTCAGTCCCAGTGCAGTGCTAGGTAAGTAAAATTAGGTAGTTGCATGTAGGTACAGTTCAGGCACAGCACACGGCTGGAAGGGTCATATTAGGTAGTTGCATGCAGGTACAGTTCAGTCCCAGTGCAGGGTAGGTCACATTAGGTAGTTGCATGTAGGTACAGTTCAGTCACAGCACAAGGCTGGATGGATCACATTAGGTAGTTGCATGTAAGTACAGTTCAGTCCCAGTGCAGTCCTGGGAAGGTCACATTAGGTAATTGCATGTATTTACAGTTCAGTCCCAGTGCAGTGTAAGGTAGGTCACATTAGGTGGTTGCATGTAGGTACAGTTCAGTCCAATTGCAGTGCTGGGTAGGACACATTAGGTAGTTGCATGTAGGTACAGTTCAGTCACAGTGCAAGGCAGGATGGTTCACATTAGGTACTTACATGTAGTTCCAGTTCAGTCCAATTGCAGTGCTGGGTAGAACACATTAGGTAGTTGCATGTAGGTACAGTTCAGGAACAGCGCAAGGCTGGATGGGTCACATTGGGTAGTAACATGTAGGTACAGTTCAATCACAGAGCAAAGCTGGATGGGTCACATTAGGTAGTTGCATGCAGGTACAGTTCTGTCCCAGTGCAGTGCTGGGTAGGTCACATTAGGTAGTTGCATGTAGGTACAGTTCAGACCCAGTGCAGTGCTGGATAGGTCACATTAGGTAGTTGCATGTAGGTACAGTTCAGTCACAGCGCAAGGCTGGATGGATCACATTAGGTAGTTGCAATTAAGTAGAGTTCAGTCCCAGTGCAGTCCTGAGAAGGTCACATTAGGTAATTGCATGTATTTACAGTTCAGTCCCAGTGCAGTGTAAGGTAGGTCACATTCGGTGGTTGCATGTAGGTACAGTTCAGTTCCAGTGCAGTGCTGGGTAGGGTACATTAGGTAGTTGCATTTAGGTACAGTTCAGGCACAGCGCAAGGCTAGATGGGTCACATTAGGTTGTTGCATGCAGGTACAGTTCAGTACCAATGCAGTGCTGGGTAGGTCACATTGGGTAGTTGCATGTAGGTACAGTTCAATCCCAGTGCAGTGCTGGGTAGGTCACATTGGGTAGTTGCATGTAGGTACAGTTCAATCCCAGTGCAGTGCTGGGTAGGTCACATTAGGTAGTTGCATGCAGGTGCAGTTCAATCCCAGTGCAGTGCTGGGTAGGTCATATTAGGTAGTTCCATGTGGGTACAGTTCAGGCACAGCTCAAGGCTGGATGGGTCACATTAGGTAGTTACATGTAGGTCCAGTTCAATCCCATTGCAGTGCTGGGTAGGTCACATTAGGTAGTTGCATGTAGGTACAGTTAAGGCACAGCACAAGGCTGGATGGGTCACATTAGGTAGTTCCATGTAGGTACAGTCCAGTCACAGTGCAAAGCTGGATGGGTCACATTAGGTAGTTGCATGTAGGTACAGTTCAGTCCCAGTGCAGTGCTGGTAGGTCACATTAGGTAGTTGCATGTAGGTACAGTTAAGTCTCAGTTCAGTGCTGGGTAGGTCACATTAGGTAGTTGCATGTAGGTACCGTTCAGTCCAGTGCAGTGCTGGGTAGGTCACATTAGGTAATTGCATGTAGGTACAGTTCAGGCACAGTGCATGGCTGGATGGGTCACATTAGGTAGTTGCATGTAGGTACAGTTCAGTCCCAGTGCAGTGCTGGGTAGGTCACATTAGGTAGTTGCATGTAGGTACAGTTCAGTCCAGTTCAGTGCTTGGTAGGTCACATTAGGTAGTTGTATGTAGGTACAGTTCAGTCCCAGTGCACTGCTGTGTAGGTCACATTAGGTAGTTGCATGTAGGTACAGTTCAGTCACAGTGCAAGGCTGGATGGGTCACATTAGTTAGTTGCATGTAGGTACAGTTCAGTCCCAGTGCAGTGCTGGGTAGGTCACATAAGGTAGTTGCATGTAGGTACAGTTCAGTCCCAGTGCAGTGCTAGGTAAGTAAAATTAGGTAGTTGCATGTAGGTACAGTTCAGGCACAGCACACGGCTGGAAGGGTCATATTAGGTAGTTGCATGCAGGTACAGTTCAGTCCCAGTGCAGTGCAGGGTAGGTCACATTAGGTAGTTGCATGTAGGTACAGTTCAGTCACAGCGCAAGGCTGGATGGATCACATTAGGTAGTTGCATGTAAGTACAGTTCAGTCCCAGTGCAGTCCTGGGAAGGTCACATTAGGTAATTGCATGTATTTACAGTTCAGTCCCAGTGCAGTGTAAGGTAGGTCACATTAGGTGGTTGCATGTAGGTACAGTTCAGTCCAATTGCAGTGCTGGGTAGGTCACATTAGGTTATTGCATGTAGGTACAGTTCAGGCAAAGTGCAGTTCTGGGTAGGTCAAATTAGGAAGTTGCATGTAGGTTCAGTTCAGTCTCAGTGCTGGGTAGATCACGTTAGGTAGTTGCATGTAGGTACAGTTCAGTAACAGCGCAAGGCTGGACGGGTCACATTAGGTAGTTGCATGTAGGTACAGTTCAGTCACAGCGCAAAGCTGTATGGGTCACATTAGGTGGTTGCATGTAGGTACAGTTCAGTCCCAGTGCAGTGCTGGATAGGTCACATTAGGTAGTTGCATGTAGGTACAGTTCAGTCCCAGTGCAGTGCTGGGTAGGTCACTTTAGATAGTTGCATGTAGGTACAGTTCAGACCCAGTGCCGTGTAAAGTAGGTCACATTAGGTGGTTGCATGTAGGTACAGTTCAGTCACAGCACAAGGCTGGATGGGTCACATTAGGTGGTTGCATGTAGGTACAGTTCAGTCCCAGTTAAGTCCTGTGACGGTCACATAAGGTAGTTGCATGTGGGTACAGTTCAGACCCAGTGCCGTGTAAAGTAGGTCACATTAGGTGGTTGCATGTAGGTACAGTTCAGTCACAGTGCAAAGCTGGATGGGTCACATTAGGTAGTTGCATGTAGATACAGTTCAGTCCCAGTGCAGAGCTGGGTAGGTCACATTAGGTAGTTGCATGTAGGTACAGTTCAGTCCCAGTGCAGCGCTGGGTAGGTCACATTAGGTTATTGCATGTAGGTACAGTTCAGGCAAAGTGCAGTCTGGGTAGGTCAAATTAGGAAGTTGCATGTAGGTTCAGTTCAGTCTCAGTGCTGGGTAGATCACGTTAGGTAGTTGCATGTAGGTACAGTTCAGTAACAGCGCAAGGCTGGACGGGTCACATTAGGTAGTTGCATGTAGGTACAGTTCAGTCACAGCGCAAAGCTGTATGGGTCACATTAGGTGGTTGCATGTAGGTACAGTTCAGTCCCAGTGCAGTGCTGGATAGGTCACATTAGGTAGTTGCATGTAGGTACAGTTCAGTCCCAGTGCAGTGCTGGGTAGGTCACTTTAAGTAGTTGCATGTAGGTACAGTTCAGACCCAGTGCCGTGTAAAGTAGGTCACATTAGGTGGTTGCATGTAGGTACAGTTCAGTCACAGCACAAGGCTGGATGGGTCACATTAGGTGGTTGCATGTAGGTACAGTTCAGTCCCAGTTAAGTCCTGTGACGGTCACATTAGGTAGTTGCATGTAGGTACAGTTCAGACCCAGTGCCGTGTAAAGTAGGTCACATTAGGTGGTTGCATGTAGGTACAGTTCAGTCACAGTGCAAAGCTGGATGGGTCACATTAGGTAGTTGCATGTAGATACAGTTCAGTCCCAGTGCAGTGCCGGGTAGGTCACATTAGGTAGTTGCATGTAGGTACAGTTCAGTCCCAGTGCAGAGCTGGGTAGGTCACATTAGGTAGTTGCATGTAGGTACAGTTCAATCCCAGTGCAGCGCTGGGTAGGTCACATTAGGTTATTGCATGTAGGTACAGTTCAGGCAAAGTGCAAGGCTGGATCGGTCACATTAGGTAGTTGCATGTAGGTACAGTCCAGTCCCAGTGCAGTGCTGGGTATGTCATATTAGGTACTTGCATGTAGGTACAGTTCAGGCACAGCTCAAGGCTGGATGGGTCACATTAGGTACTTACATGTAGTTCCAGTTCAGTCCAATTGCAGTGCTGGGTAGAACACATTAGGTAGTTGCATGTAGGTGCAGTTCAGGCACAGCGCAAGGCTGGATGGGTCACATTGGGTAGTAGCATGTAGGTACAGTTTAATCACAGCGCAAAGCTGGATGGGTCACATTAGGTAGTTGCATGCAGGCACAGTTCAGTCCCAGTGCAGTGCTGGGTAGGTCACATTGGGTAGTTGCATGTAGGTACAGTTCAGTTCCAGTGCAGTGCTGGGTAGGGTACATTAGGTAGTTGCATTTAGGTGCAGTTCAGGCACAGCGCAAGGCTAGATGGGTCACATTAGGTAGTTGCATGCAGGTACAGTTCAGTCCCAGTGCAGTGCAGGGTAGGTCACATTAGGTAGTTGCATGTAGGTACAGTTCAGTCACAGCACAAGGCTGGATGGATCACATTAGGTAGTTGATGTAAGTACAGTTCAGTCCCAGTGCAGTCCTGCGAAGGTCACATTAGGTAATTGCATGTATTTACAGTTCAGTCCCAGTGCAGTGTAAGGTAGGTCACATTAGGTGGTTGCATGTAGGTACAGTTCAGTTCCAGTGCAGTGCTGGGTAGGGTACTTTAGGTAGTTGCATTTAGGTACAGTCCAGTCCCAGTGCAGTGCTGTTTAGGTCATATTAGGTACTTGCATGTAGTTCCAGTTCAGTCCAATTGCAGTGCTGGGTAGGACACATTAGGTAGTTGCATGTAGGTACAGTTCAGGCACAGCGCAAGGCTGGATGGGTCACATTAGGTAGTTGCATGTAGGTACAGTTCAATCACAGCGCAAAGCTGGATGGGTCACATTAGGTAGTTGCATGTAGGTACAGTTCTGTCCCAGTGCAGTGCTGGGTAGGTCACATTAGGTAGTTGCATGTAGGTACAGTTCAGACCCAGTGCAGTGCTGGATAGGTCACATTAGGTAGTTGCATGTAGGTACAGTTCAGTCACAGCGCAAGGCTGGATGGATCACATTAGGTAGTTGCATGTAAGTACAGTTCAGTCCCAGTGCAGTCCTAGGAAGGTCACATTGGGTAATTGCATGTATTTACAGTTCAGTCCCAGTGCAGTGTAAGGTAGGTCACATTAGGTGGTTGCATGTAGGTACAGTTCAGTTCCAGTGCAGTGCTGGGTAGGGTACATTAGGTAGTTGCATTTAGGTACAGTTCAGGCACAGCGCAAGGCTAGATGGGTCACATTAGGTAGTTGCATGCAGGTACAGTTCAGTCCCAGTGCAGTGCTGGGTAGGTCACATTGGGTAGTTGCATGTATGTACAGTTCAATCCCAGTGCAGTGCTGGGTAGGTCACATTGGGTAGTTGCATGTAGGTACAGTTCAATCCCAGTGCAGTGCTGGGTAGGTCACATTAGGTAGTTGCACGTAGGTACAGTTCAGTCCCAGTGCAGTCCTGGGAAGGTCTCATTAGGTAATTGCATGTATTTACAGTTCAGTCCCAGTGCAGTGTAAGGTAGGTCACATTAGGTTGTTGCATGTAGGTACAGTTCAGTTCCAATGCAGTGCTGGGTAGGGTACATTAGGTAGTTGCATTTAGGTACAGTTCAGGCACAGCTCAAGGCTGGATGGGTCACATTAGGTAGTTACATGTAATTCCAGTTCAGTCCAATTGCAGTGCTGGGTAGGACACATTAGGTAGTTGCATGTAGGTACAGTTCAGTCACAGTGCAAGGCAGGATTGTTCACATTAGGTAGATGCATGTAGGTACAGTTCAGTCCCAGTGCAGTTCTGGGTAGGTCACATTAGGTAGTTGCATGTAGGTTCAGTTCAGTCTCAGTGCTGGGTAGATCACGTTAGGTAGTTGCATGTAGGTACAGTTCAGTAACAGCGCAAGGCTGGACGGGTCAAATTAGGTAGTTGCATGTAGGTACAGTTCAGTCACAGCGCAAAGCTGGATGGGTCACATTAGGTGGTTGCATGTAGGTACAGTTCAGTCCCAGTGTAGTGCTGGATAGGTCACATTAGGTAGTTGCATGTAAGTACAGTTCAGTCCCAGTGCAGTGCTGGGTAGGTCACATTAGGTAGTTGCATGTAGGTACAGTTCAGTCACAGCACAAGGCTGGATGGGTCACATTAGGTGGTTGCATGTAGGTACAGTTCAGTCACAGCGCAAAGCTGGATGGGTCACATTAGGTGGTTGCATGTAGGTACAGTTCAGTCCCAGTGCAGTGCTGGATAGGTCACATTAGGTAGTTGCATGTAAGTACAGTTAATTCCCAGTGCAGTGCTGGGTAGGTCACATTAGGTAGTTGCATGTAGGTACAGTTCAGTCACAGCACAAGGCTGGACGGGTCACATTAGGTAGTTGCATGTAGGTACAGTTCAGACCCAGTGCCGTGTAAAGTAGGTCACATTAGGTGGTTTCATGTAGGTACAGTTTAGTCACAGTGCAAAGCTGGATGGGTCACATTAGGTAGTTGCATGTAGATACAGTTCAGTCCCAGTGCAGTGCTGGGTAGGTCACATTAGGTAGTTGCATGTAGGTACAGTTCAGTCCCAGTGCAGAGCTGGGTAGGTCACATTAGTTAGTTGCATGTAGGTACAGTTCAGTCCCAGTGCAGCGCTGGGTAGGTCACATTAGGTTATTGCATGTAGGTACAGTTCAGGCAAAGTGCAAGGCTGGATCGGTCACATTAGGTAGTTGCATGTAGGTACAGTCCAGTCCCAGTGCAGTGCTGGGTAGGTCATATTAGGTACTTGCATGTAGGTACAGTTCAGGCACAGCTCAAGGCTGGATGGGTCACATTAGGTACTTACATGTAGTTCCAGTTCAGTCCAATTGCAGTGCTGGGTAGAACACATTAGGTAGTTGCATGTAGGTACAGTTCAGGAACAGCGCAAGGCTGGATGGGTCACATTGGGTAGTAGCATGTAGGTACAGTTCAATCACAGAGCAAAGCTGGATGGGTCACATTAGGTAGTTGCATGCAGGTACAGTTCTGTCCCAGTGCAGTGCTGGATAGGTCACATTAGGTAGTTGCATGTAGGTACAGTTCAGACCCAGTGCAGTGCTGGATAGGTCACATTAGGTAGTTGCATGTAGGTACAGTTCAGTCACAGCGCAAGGCTGGATGGATCACATTAGGTAGTTGCATGTAAGTACAGTTCAGTCCCAGTGCAGTCCTGAGAAGGTCACAATAGGTAATTGCATGTATTTACAGTTCAGTCCCAGTGCAGTGTAAGGTAGGTCACATTAGGTGGTTGCATGTAGGTACAGTTCAGTTCCAGTGCAGTGCTGGGTAGGGTACATTAGGTAGTTGCATTTAGGTACAGTTCAGGCACAGCGCAAGGCTAGATGGGTCGCATTAGGTTGTTGCATGCAGGTGCAGTTCAGTACCAATGCAGTGCTGGGTAGGTCACATTGGGTAGTTGCATGTAGATACAGTTCAATCCCAGTGCAGTGCTGGGTAGGTCACATTGGGTAGTTGCATGTAGGTACAGTTCAATCCCAGTGCAGTGCTGGGTAGGTCACATTAGGTAGTTGCATGCAGGTACAGTTCAATCCCAGTGCAGTGCTGGGTAGGTCATATTAGGTAGTTCCATGTGGGTACAGTTCAGGCACAGCTCAAGGCTGGATGGGTCACATTAGGTAGTTACATGTAGGTCCAGTTCAATCCCATTGCAGTGCTGGGTAGGTCACATTAGGTAGTTGCATGTAGGTACAGTTAAGGCACAGCACAAGGCTGGATGGGTCACATTAGGTAGTTGCATGTAGGTACAGTCCAGTCACAGCGCAAAGCTGGATGGGTCACATTAGGAAGTTGCATGTAGGTACAGTTCAGTCCCAGTGCAGTGCTGGTAGGTCACATTAGGTAGTTGCATGTAGGTACAGTTCAGTCTCAGTTCAGTGCTGGGTAGGTCACATTAGGTAGTTGCATGTTGGTACCGTTCAGTCCAGTGCAGTGCTGGGTAGGTCACATTAGGTAATTGCATGTAGGTACAGTTCAGGCACAGTGCATGGATGGATGGGTCACATTAGGTAGTTGCATGTAGGTACAGTTCAGTCCCAGTGCAGTGCTGGGTAGGTCACATTAGGTAGTTGCATGTAGGTACAGTTCAGTCCCAGTTCAGTGCTTGGTAGGTCACATTAGGTTGTTGTATGTAGGTACAGTTCAGTCCCAGTGCACTGCTGTGTAGGTCACATTAGGTAGTTGCATGTAGGTACAGTCCAGTCACAGTGCAAGGCTGGATGGGTCACATTAGTTAGTTGCATGTAGGTACAGTTTAGTCCCAGTGCAGTGCTGGGTAGGTCACATAAGGTAGTTGCATGTAGGTACAGTTCAGTCCCAGTGCAGTGCTAGGTAAGTAAAATTAGGTAGTTGCATGTAGGTACAGTTCAGGCACAGCACACGGCTGGAAGAGTCATATTAGGTAGTTGCATGCAGGTACAGTTCAGTCCCAGTGCAGTGCAGGGTAGGTCACATTAGGTAGTTGCATGTAGGTACAGTTCAGTCACAGCGCAAGGCTGGATGGATCACATTAGGTAGTTGCATGTAAGTACAGTTCAGTCCCAGTGCAGTCCTGGGAAGGTCACATTAGGTAATTGCATGTATTTACAGTTCAGTCCTAGTGCAGTGTAAGGTAGGTCACATTAGGTGGTTGCATCTAGGTACAGTTCAGTCCAATTGCAGTGCTGGGTAGGACACATTAGGTAGTTGCATGTAGGTACAGTTCAGTCACAGTGCAAGGCAGGATGGTTCACATTAGGTACTTACATGTAGTTCCAGTTCAGTCCAATTGCAGTGCTGGGTAGAACACATTAGGTAGTTGCATGTAGGTACAGTTCAGGAACAGCGCAAGGCTGGATGGGTCACATTGGGTAGTAGCATGTAGGTACAGTTCAATCACAGAGCAAAGCTGGATGGGTCACATTAGGTAGTTGCATGCAGGTACAGTTCTGTCCCAGTGCAGTGCTGGGTAGGTCACATTAGGTAGTTGCATGTAGGTACAGTTCAGACCCAGTGCAGTGCTGGATAGGTCACATTAGGTAGTTGCATGTACGTACAGTTCAGACACAGCGCAAGGCTGGATGGATCACATTAGGTAGTTGCATGTAAGTACAGTTCAGTCCCAGTGCAGTCCTGAGAAGGTCACATTAGGTAATTGCATGTATTTACAGTTCAGTCCCAGTGCAGTGTAAGGTAGGTCACATTAGGTGGTTGCATGTAGGTACAGTTCAGTTCCAGTGCAGTGCTGGGTAGGGTACATTAGGTAGTTGCATTTAGGTACAGTTCAGGCACAGCGCAAGGCTAGATGGGTCACATTAGGTTGTTGCATGCAGGTACAGTTCAGTACCAATGCAGTGCTGGGTAGGTCACATTGGGTAGTTGCATGTAGGTACAGATCAATCCCAGTGCAGTGCTGGGTAGGTCACATTGGGTAGTTGCATGTAGGTACAGTTCAATCCCAGTGCAGTGCTGGGTAGGTCACATTAGGTAGTTGCATTCAGGTGCAGTTCAATCCCAGTGCAGTGCTGGGTAGGTCATATTAGGTAGTTCCATGTGGGTACAGTTCAGGCACAGCTCAAGGCTGGATGGGTCACATTAGGTAGTTACATGTAGGCCCAGTTCAATCCCATTGCAGTGCTGGGTAGGTCACATTAGGTAGTTGCACGTAGGTACAGTTAAGGCACAGCACAAGGCTGGATGGGTCACATTAGGTAGTTGCATGTAGGTACAGTTCAGACCCAGTGCAGTGCTGGATAGGTCACATTAGGTAGTTGCATGTAGGTACAGTTCAGTCACAGCGCAAGGCTGGATGGATCACATTAGGTAGTTGCATGTAAGTACAGTTCAGTCCCAGTGCAGTCCTGAGAAGGTCACATTAGGTAATTGCATGTATTTACAGTTCAGTCCCAGTGCAGTGTAAGGTAGGTCACATTAGGTGGTTGCATGTAGGTACAGTTCAGTTCCAGTGCAGTGCTGGGTAGGGTACATTAGGTAGTTGCATTTAGGTACAGTTCAGGCACAGCGCAAGGCTAGATGGGTCGCATTAGGTAGTTGCATGCAGGTAGAGTTCAGTACCAATGCAGTGCTGGGTAGGTCACATTGGGTAGTTGCATGTAGGTACAGTTCAATCCCAGTGCAGTGCTGGGTAGGTCACATTGGGTAGTTGCATGTAGGTACAGTTCAATCCCAGTGCAGTGCTGGGTAGGTCACATTAGGTAGTTGCATGCAGGTACAGTTCAATCCCAGTGCAGTGCTGGGTAGGTCATATTAGGTAGTTCCATGTGGGTACAGTTCAGGCACAGCTCAAGGCTGGATGGGTCACATTAGGTAGTTACATGTAGGTCCAGTTCAATCCCATTGCAGTGCTGGGTAGGTTACATTAGGTAGTTGCATGTAGGTACAGTTAAGGCACAGCACAAGGCTGGATGGGTCACATTAGGTAGTTGCATGTAGGTACAGTCCAGTCACAGCGCAAAGCTGGATGGGTCACATTAGGAAGTTGCATGTAGGTACAGTTCAGTCCCAGTGCAGTGCTGGTAGGTCACATTAGGTAGTTGCATGTAGGTAGAGTTCAGTCTCAGTTCAGTGCTGGGTAGGTCACATTAGGTAGTTGCATGTAGGTACCGTTCAGTCCAGTGCAGTGCTGGGTAGGTCACATTAGGTAATTGCATGTAGGTACAGTTCAGGCACAGTGCATGGATGGATGGGTCACATTAGGTAGTTGCATGTAGGTACAGTTCAGTCCCAGTGCAGTGCTGGGTAGGTCACATTAGGTAGTTGCATGTAGGTACAGGTCAGTCCCAGTTCAGTGCTTGGTAGGTCACATTAGGTTGTTGTATGTAGGTACAGTTCAGTCCCAGTGCACTGCTGTGTAGGTCACATTAGGTAGTTGCATGTAGGTACAGTCCAGTCACAGTGCAAGGGTGGATGGGTCACATTAGTTAGTTGCATGTAGGTACAGTTCAGTCCCAGTGCAGTGCTGGGTAGGTCACATAAGGTAGTTGCATGTAGGTACAGTTCAGTCCCAGTGCAGTGCTAGGTAAGTAAAATTAGGTAGTTGCATGTAGGTACAGTTCAGGCACAGCACACGGCTGGAAGAGTCATATTAGGTAGTTGCATGCAGGTACAGTTCAGTCCCAGTGCAGTGCAGGGTAGGTCACATTAGGTAGTTGCATGTAGGTAGAGTTCAGTCTCAGTTCAGTGCTGGGTAGGTCACATTAGGTAGTTGCATGTAGGTACCGTTCAGTCCAGTGCAGTGCTGGGTAGGTCACATTAGGTAATTGCATGTAGGTACAGTTCAGGCACAGCACACGGCTGGAAGAGTCATATTAGGTAGTTGCATGTAGGTACCGTTCAGTCCAGTGCAGTGCTGGGTAGGTAACATTAGGTAATTGCCTGTAGGTACAGTTCAGGCACAGTGCAAGGATGGATGGGTCACATTAGGTAGTTGCATGTAGGTACAGTTCAGTCCCAGTGCAGTGCTGGGTAGGTCACATTAGGTAGTTGCATGTAGGTACAGTTCAATCCCAGTTCAGTGCTTGGTAGGTCACATTAGGTTGTTGTATGTAGGTACAGTTCAGTCCCAGTGCACTGCTGTGTAGGTCACATTAGGTAGTTGCATGTAGGTACAGTTCAGTCACAGTGCAAGGCTGGATGGGTCACATTAGTTAGTTGCATGTAGGTACAGTTCAGTCCCAGTGCAGTGCTGGGTAGGTCACATAAGGTAGTTGCATGTAGGTACAGTTCAGTCCCAGTGCAGTGCTAGGTAAGTAAAATTAGGTAGTTGCATGTAGGTACAGTTCAGGCACAGCACACGGCTGGAAGAGTCATATTAGGTAGTTGCATGCAGGTACAGTTCAGTCCCAGTGCAGTGCAGGGTAGGTCACATTAGGTAGTTGCATGTAGGTACAGTTCAGTCACAGCGCAAGGCTGGATGGATCACATTAGGTAGTTGCATGTAAGTACAGTTCAGTCCCAGTGCAGTCCTGGGAAGGTCACATTAGGTAATTGCATGTATTTACAGTTCAGTCCCAGTGCAGTGTAAGGTAGGTCACATTAGGTGGTTGCATCTAGGTACAGTTCAGTACAATTGCAGTGCTGGGTAGGACACATTAGGTAGTTGCATGTAGGTACAGTTCAGTCACAGTGCAAGGCAGGATGGTTCACATTAGGTACTTACATGTAGTTCCAGTTCAGTCCAATTGCAGTGCTGGGTAGAACACATTAGGTAGTTGCATGTAGGTACAGTTCAGGAACAGCGCAAGGCTGGATGGGTCACATTGGGTAGTAGCATGTAGGTACAGTTCAATCACAGAGCAAAGCTGGATGGGTCACATTAGGTAGTTGCATGCAGGTACAGTTCTGTCCCAGTGCAGTGCTGGGTAGGTCACATTAGGTAGTTGCATGTAGGTACAGTTCAGACCCAGTGCATTGCTGGATAGGTCACATTAGGTAGTTGCATGTAGGTACAGTTCAGTCACAGCGCAAGGCTGGATGGATCACATTAGGTAGTTGCATGTAAGTACAGTCCAGTCCCAGTGCAGTCCTGAGAAGGTCACATTAGGTAATTGCATGTATTTACAGTTCAGTCCCAGTGCAGTGTAAGGTAGGTCACATTAGGTGGTTGCATGTAGGTACAGTTCAGTTCCAGTGCAGTGCTGGGTAGGGTACATTAGGTAGTTGCATTTAGGTACAGTTCAGGCACAGCGCAAGGCTAGATGGGTCACATTAGGTTGTTGCATGCAGGTACAGTTCAGTACCAATGCAGTGCTGGGTAGGTCACATTGGGTAGTTGCATGTAGGTACAGATCAATCCCAGTGCAGTGCTGGGTAGGTCACATTGGGTAGTTGCATGTAGGTACAGTTCAATCCCAGTGCAGTGCTGGGTAGGTCACATTAGGTAGTTGCATGCAGGTGCAGTTCAATCCCAGTGCAGTGCTGGGTAGGTCATATTAGGTAGTTCCATGTGGGTACAGTTCAGGCACAGCTCAAGGCTGGATGGGTCACATTAGGTAGTTACATGTAGGCCCAGTTCAATCCCATTGCAGTGCTGGGTAGGTCACATTAGGTAGTTGCATGTAGGTACAGTTAAGGCACAGCACAAGGCTGGATGGGTCACATTAGGTAGTTGCATGTAGGTACAGTCCAGTCACAGTGCAAAGCTGGATGGGTCACATTAGGTAGTTGCATGTAGGTACAGTTCAGTCCCAGTGCAGTGCTGGTAGGTCACATTAGGTAGTTGCATGTAGGTACAGTTCAGTCTCAGTTCAGTGCTGGGTAGGTCACATTAGGTAGTTGCATGTAGGTACCGTTCAGTCCAGTGCAGTGCTGGGTAGGTCACATTAGGTAATTGCATGTAGGTACAGTTCAGGCACAGTGCATGGCTGGATGGGTCACATTAGGTAGTTGCATGTAGGTACAGTTCAGTCCCAGTGCAGTGCTGGGTAGGTCACATTAGGTAGTTGCATGTAGGTACAGTTCAGTCCAGTTCAGTGCTTGGTAGGTCACATTAGGTAGTTGTATGTAGGTACAGTTCAGTCCCAGTGCACTGCTGTGTAGGTCACATTAGGTAGTTGCATGTAGGTACAGTTCAGTCACAGTGCAAGGCTGGATGGGTCACATTAGTTAGTTGCATGTAGGTACAGTTCAGTCCCAGTGCAGTGCTGGGTAGGTCACATAAGGTAGTTGCATGTAGGTACAGTTCAGTCCCAGTGCAGTGCTAGGTAAGTAAAATTAGGTAGTTGCATGTAGGTACAGTTCAGGCACAGCACACGGCTGGAAGGGTCATATTAGGTAGTTGCATGCAGGTACAGTTCAGTCCCAGTGCAGTGCAGGGTATGTCACATTAGGTAGTTGCATGTAGGTACAGTTCAGTCACAGCGCAAGGCTGGATGGATCACATTAGGTAGTTGCATGTAAGTACAGTTCAGTCCCAGTGCAGTCCTGGGAAGGTCACATTAGGTAATTATATGTATTTACAGTTCAGTCCCAGTGCAGTGTAAGGTAGGTCACATTAGGTGGTTGCATGTAGGTACAGTTCAGTCCAATTGCAGTGCTGGGTAGGTCACATTAGGTTATTGCATGTAGGTACAGTTCAGGCAAAGTGCAGTTCTGGGTAGGTCAAATTAGGAAGTTGCATGTAGGTTCAGTTCAGTCTCAGTGCTGGGTAGATCACGTTAGGTAGTTGCATGTAGGTACAGTTCAGTAACAGCGCAAGGCTGGACGGGTCACATTAGGTAGTTGCATGTAGGTACAGTTCAGTCACAGCGCAAAGCTGTATGGGTCACATTAGGTGGTTGCATGTAGGTACAGTTCAGTCCCAGTGCAGTGCTGGATAGGTCACATTAGGTAGTTGCATGTAGGTACAGTTCAGTCCCAGTGCAGTGCTGGGTAGGTCACTTTAGGTAGTTGCATGTAGGTACAGTTCAGACCCAGTGCCGTGTAAAGTAGGTCACATTAGGTGGTTGCATGTAGGTACAGTTCAGTCACAGCACAAGGCTGGATGGGTCACATTAGGTGGTTGCATGTAGGTACAGTTCAGTCCCAGTTAAGTCCTGTGACGGTCACATTAGGTAGTTGCATGTAGTTACAGTGCAGACCCAGTGCCGTGTAAAGTAGGTCACATTAGGTGGTTCCATGTAGGTACAGTTCAGTCACAGTGCAAAGCTGGATGGGTCACATTAGGTAGTTGCATGTAGATACAGTTCAGTCCCAGTGCAGTGCCGGGTAGGTCACATTAGTTAGTTGCATGTAGGTACAGTTCAGTCCCAGTGCAGAGCTGGGTAGGTCACATTAGGTAGTTGCATGTAGGTACAGTTCAGTCCCAGTGCAGCGCTGGGTAGGTCACATTAGGTTATTGCATGTAGGTACAGTTCAGGCAAAGTGCAGTTCTGGGTAGGTCACATTAGGAAGTTGCATGTAGGTTCAGTTCAGTCTCAGTGCTGGGTAGATCACGTTAGGTAGTTGCATGTAGGTACAGTTCAGTAACAGCGCAAGGCTGGACGGGTCACATTAGGTAGTTGCATGTAGGTACAGTTCAGTCACAGCGCAAAGCTGTATGGGTCACATTAGGTGGTTGCATGTAGGTACAGTTCAGTCCCAGTGCAGTGCTGGATAGGTCACATTATGTAGTTGCATGTAGGTACAGTTCAGTCCCAGTGCAGTGCTGGGTAGGTCACTTTAGGTAGTTGCATGTAGGTACAGTTCAGACCCAGTGCCGTGTAAAGTAGGTCACATTAGGTGGTTGCATGTAGGTACAGTTCAGTCACAGCACAAGGCTGGATGGGTCACATTAGGTGGTTGCATGTAGGTACAGTTCAGTCCCAGTTAAGTCCTGTGACGGTCACATTAGGTAGTTGCATGTAGGTACAGTTCAGACCCAGTGCTGTGTAAAGTAGGTCACATTAGGTGGTTGCATGTAGGTACAGTTCAGTCACAGTGCAAAGCTGGATGGGTCACATTAGGTAGTTGCATGTAGATACAGTTCAGTCCCAGTGCAGTGCCGGGTAGGTCACATTAGGTAGTTGCATGTAGGTACAGTTCAGTCCCAGTGCAGAGCTGGGTAGGTCACATTAGGTAGTTGCATGTAGGTACAGTTCAGTCCCAGTGCAGCACTGGGTAGGTCACATTAGGTTATTGCATGTAGGTACAGTTCAGGCAAAGTGCAAGGCTGGATCGGTCACATTAGGTAGTTGCGTGTAGGTACAGTCCAGTCCCAGTGCAGTGCTGGGTATGTCATATTAGGTACTTGCATGTAGGTACAGTTCAGGCACAGCTCAAGGCTGGATGGGTCACATTAGGTACTTACATGTAGTTCCAGTTCAGTCCAATTGCAGTGCTGGGTAGAACACTTTAGGTAGGTGCATATAGGTGAAGTTCAGGCACAGCGCAAGGCTGGATGGGTCACATTGGGTAGTAGCATGTAGGTACAGTTCAATCACAGCGCAAAGCTGGATGGGTCACATTAGGTAGTTGCATGCAGGCACAGTTCAGTCCCAGTGCAGTGCTGGGTAGGTCACATTGGGTAGTTGCATGTAGGTACAGTTCAGTTCTAGTGCAGTGCTGGGTAGGGTACATTAGATAGTTGCATTTAGGTACAGTTCAGGCACAGCGCAAGGCTAGATGGGTCACATTAGATAGTTGCATGCAGGTACAGTTCAGTTCCAGTGCAGTGCTGGGTAGGGTACATTAGGTAGTTGCATTTAGGTACAGTTCAGGCACAGCGCAAGGCTAGATGGGTCACATTAGGTTGTTGCATGCAGGTACAGTTCATTCCCAGTGCAGTGCTGGGTAGGTCACATTGGGTAGTTGCATGTAGGTACAGTTCAATCCCAGTGCAGTGCTGGGTAGGTCACATTAGGTAGTTGCATGTAGGTACAGTTCAGTCCCAGTGCAGTGCTGGGTAGTTGACATTAGGTAATTGCATGTAGGTACAGTTCAGGCACAGTGCATGGCTGGATGGGTCACATTAGGTAGTTGCATGTAGGTACAGTTCAGTCCCAGTGCAGTGCTGGGTAGAACACATTAGGTAGTTGCATGTAGGTGCATTTCAGGCACAGCGCAAGGCTGGATGGGTCACATTGGGTAGTAGCATGTAGGTACAGTTCAATCACAGCGCAAAGCTGGATGGGTCACATTAGGTAGTTGCATGCAGGTACAGTTCTGTCCCAGTGCAGTGCTGGGTAGGTCACATTAGGTAGTTGCATGTATTTACAGTTCAGTCCCAGTGCAGTGTAAGGTAGGTCACATTAGGTGGTTACATGTAGCTACAGTTCAGTTCCAGTGCAGTGCTGGGTAGGGTACATTAGGTAGTTGCATTTAGGTACAGTTCAGGCACAGCGCAAGGCTAGATGGGTCACATTAGGTTGTTGCATTCCGGTACAGTTCAGTCCCAGTGCAGTGCTGGGTAGGTCACATTGGGTAGTTGCATGTAGGTACAGTTCAATCCCAGTGCATTGCTGGGTAGGTCACATTAGGTAGTTGCATGTAGGTACAGTTCAGTCCCAGTGCAGTGCTGGGTAGTTGACATTAGGTAATTGCATGTAGGTACAGTTCAGGCACAGTGCATGGCTGGATGGGTCACATTAGGTAGTTGCATGTAGGTACAGTTCAGTCCCAGTGCAGTGCTGGGTAGGTCACATTAGGTAGTTGCATGTAGGTACAGTTCAGTCCCAGTTCAGTGCTTGGTAGGTCACATTAGGTAGTTGTATGTAGGTACAGTTCAGTCCCAGTGCACTGCTGTGTAGGTCACATTAGGTAGTTGCATGTAGGTACTGTTCAGTCACAGTGCAAGGCTGGATGGGTCACATTAGTTAGTTGCATGTAGGTACAGTTCAGTCCCAGTGCAGTGCTGGGTAGGTCACATAAGGTAGTTGCATGTAGGTACAGTTCAGTCCCAGTGCAGTGCTAGGTAAGTAAAATTAGGTAGTTGCATGTAGGTACAGTTCAGGCACAGCACACGGATGGAAGGGTCATATTAGGTAGTTGCATGCAGGTACAGTTCAGTCCCAGTGCAGGGTAGGTCACATTAGGTAGTTGCATGTAGGTACAGTTCAGTCACAGCGCAAGGCTGGATGGATCACATTAGGTAGTTGCATGTAAGTACAGTTCAGTCCCAGTGCAGTCCTGGGAAGGTCACATTAGGTAATTGCATGTATTTACAGTTCAGTCCCAGTGCAGTGTAAGGTAGGTCACATTAGGTGGTTGCATGTAGGTACAGTTCAGTTCCAGTGCAATGCTGGGTAGGGTACTTTAGGTAGTTGCATTTAGGTACAGTCCAGTCCCAGTGCATTGCTGTTTAGGTCATATTAGGTACTTGCATGTAGGTACAGTTCAGACACAGCTCAAGGCTGGATGAGTCACATTAGGTACTTACCTGTAGTTCCAGTTCAGTCCAATTGCAGTGCTGGGTAGGACACATTAGGTAGTTGCATGTAGGTTCAGTTCAGGCACAGCGCAAGGCTGGATGGGTCACATCAGGTAGTTGCATGTAGGTACAGTTCAATCACAGCTCAAAGCTGGATGGGTCACATTAGGTAGTTGCATGTAGGTACAGTTCTTTCCCAGTGCAGTGCTGGGTAGGTCACATTAGGTAGTTGCATGTAGGTACAGTTCAGACCCAGTGCAGTGCTGGATAGGTCACATTAGGTAGTTGCATGTAGGTACAGTTCAGTCACAGCGCAAGGCTGGATGGATCACATTAGGTAGTTGCATGTAAGTACAGTTTAGTCCCATTGCAGTCCTGGGAAGGTCACATTAGGTAATTGCATGTATGTACAGTTCAGTCCCAGTGCAGTGTAAGGTAGGTCACATTAGGTGGTTGCATGTAGGTACAGTTCAGTTCCAGTGCAGTGCTGGGTAGGCTACAGTAGGTAGTTGCATTTAGGTACAGTTCAGGCACAGCGCAAGGCTAGATGAGTCACATTAGGTAGTTGCATGCAGGTACAGTTCAGTCCCAGGGCAGTGCTGGGTAGGTCACATTGGGTAGTTGCATGTAGGTACAGTTCAATCCCAGTGCAGTGCTGGGTAGGTCACATTAGGTAGTTGCATGTAGGTACAGTTCAGTCAAAGCACAAGGCTGGATGGGTCACATTAGGTGGTTGCATGTAGGTACAGTTCAGTCACAGCGCAAAGCTGGATGGGTCACATTAGGTGGTTGCATGTAGGTACAGTTCAGTCCCAGTGCAGTGCTGGATAGGTCACATTAGGTAGTTGCATGTAAGTACAGTTAATTCCCAGTGCAGTGCTGGGTAGGTCACATTAGGTAGTTGCATGTAGGTACAGTTCAGTCACAGCACAAGGCTGGATGTGTCACATTAGGTAGTTGCATGTAGGTACAGTTCAGACCCAGTGCCGTGTAAAGTAGGTCACATTAGGTGGTTTCATGTAGGTACAGTTTAGTCACAGTGCAAAGCTGGATGGGTCACATTAGGTAGTTGCATGTAGATACAGTTCAGTCCCAGTGCAGTGCTGGGTAGGTCACATTAGGTAGTTGCATGTAGGTACAGTTCAGTCCCAGTGCAGAGCTGGGTAGGTCACATTAGTTAGTTGCATGTAGGTACAGTTCAGTCCCAGTGCAGCGCTGGGTAGGTCACATTAGGTTATTGCATGTAGGTACAGTTCAGGCACAGCTCAAGGCTGGATGGGTCACATTAGGTACTTACATGTAGTTCCAGTTCAGTCCAATTGCAGTGCTGGGTAGAACACATTAGGTAGTTGCATGTAGGTACAGTTCAGGAACAGCGCAAGGCTGGATGGGTCACATTGGGTAGTAGCATGTAGGTACAGTTCAATCACAGAGCAAAGCTGGATGGGTCACATTAGGTAGTTGCATGCAGGTACAGTTCTGTCCCAGTGCAGTGCTGGATAGGTCACATTAGGTAGTTGCATGTAGGTACAGTTCAGACCCAGTGCAGTGCTGGATAGGTCACATTAGGTAGTTGCATGTAGGTACAGTTCAGTCACAGCGCAAGGCTGGATGGATCACATTAGGTAGTTGCATGTAAGTACAGTTCAGTCCCAGTGCAGTCCTGAGAAGGTCACAATAGGTAATTGCATGTATTTACAGTTCAGTCCCAGTGCAGTGTAAGGTAGGTCACATTAGGTGGTTGCATGTAGGTACAGTTCAGTTCCAGTGCAGTGCTGGGTAGGGTACATTAGGTAGTTGCATTTAGGTACAGTTCAGGCACAGCGCAAGGCTAGATGGGTCGCATTAGGTTGTTGCATGCAGGTACAGTTCAGTACCAATGCAGTGCTGGGTAGGTCACATTGGGTAGTTGCATGTAGGTACAGTTCAATCCCAGTGCAGTGCTGGGTAGGTCACATTGGGTAGTTGCATGTAGGTACAGTTCAATCCCAGTGCAGTGCTGGGTAGGTCACATTAGGAAGTTGCATGCAGGTACAGTTCAATCCCAGTGCAGTGCTGGGTAGGTCATATTAGGTAGTTCCATGTGGGTACAGTTCAGGCACAGCTCAAGGCTGGATGGGTCACATTAGGTAGTTACATGTAGGTCCAGTTCAATCCCATTGCAGTGCTGGGTAGGTCACATTAGGTAGTTGCATGTAGGTACAGTTAAGGCACAGCACAAGGCTGGATGGGTCACATTAGGTAGTTGCATGTAGGTACAGTCCAGTCACAGCGCAAAGCTGGATGGGTCACATTAGGAAGTTGCATGTAGGTACAGTTCAGTCCCAGTGCAGTGCTGGTAGGTCACATTAGGTAGTTGCATGTAGGTACAGTTCAGTCTCAGTTCAGTGCTGGGTAGGTCACATTAGGTAGTTGCATGTAGGTACCGTTCAGTCCAGTGCAGTGCTGGGTAGGTCACATTAGGTAATTGCATGTAGGTACAGTTCAGGCACAGTGCATGGATGGATGGGTCACATTAGGTAGTTGCATGTAGGTACAGTTCAGTCCCAGTGCAGTGCTGGGTAGGTCACATTAGGTAGTTGCATGTAGGTACAGTTCAGTCCCAGTTCAGTGCTTGGTAGGTCACATTAGGTTGTTGTATGTAGGTACAGTTCAGTCCCAGTGCACTGCTGTGTAGGTCACATTAGGTAGTTGCATGTAGGTACAGTCCAGTCACAGTGCAAGGCTGGATGGGTCACATTAGTTAGTTGCATGTAGGTACAGTTCAGTCCCAGTGCAGTGCTGGGTAGGTCACATAAGGTAGTTGCATGTAGGTACAGTTCAGTCCCAGTGCAGTGCTAGGTAAGTAAAATTAGGTAGTTGCATGTAGGTACAGTTCAGGCACAGCACACGGCTGGAAGAGTCATATTAGGTAGTTGCATGCAGGTACAGTTCAGTCCCAGTGCAGTGCAGGGTAGGTCACATTAGGTAGTTGCATGTAGGTACAGTTCAGTCACAGCGCAAGGCTGGATGGATCACATTAGTTAGTTCCATGTAAGTACAGTTCAGTCCCAGTGCAGTCCTGGGAAGGTCACATTAGGTAATTGCATGTATTTACAGTTCAGTCCCAGTGCAGTGTAAGGTAGGTCACATTAGGTGGTTGCATCTAGGTACAGTTCAGTCCAATTGCAGTGCTGGGTAGGACACATTAGGTAGTTGCATGTAGGTACAGTTCAGTCACAGTGCAAGGCAGGATGGTTCACATTAGGTACTTACATGTAGTTCCAGTTCAGTCCAATTGCAGTGCTGGGTAGAACACATTAGGTAGTTGCATGTAGGTACAGTTCAGGAACAGTGCAAGGCTGGATGGGTCACATTGGGTAGTAGCATGTAGGTACAGTTCAATCACAGAGCAAAGCTGGATGGGTCACATTAGGTAGTTGCATGCAGGTACAGTTCTGTCCCAGTGCAGTGCTGGGTAGGTCACATTAGGTAGTTGCATGTAGGTACAGTTCAGACCCAGTGCAGTGCTGGATAGGTCACATTAGGTAGTTGCATGTAGGTACAGTTCAGTCACAGCGCAAGGCTGGATGGATCACATTAGGTAGTTGCATGTAAGTACAGTTCAGTCCCAGTGCAGTCCTGAGAAGGTCACATTAGGTAATTGCATGTATTTACAGTTCAGTCCCAGTGCAGTGTAAGGTAGGTCACATTAGGTGGTTGCATGTAGGTACAGTTCAGTTCCATTGCAGTGCTGGGTAGGGTACATTAGGTAGTTGCATTTAGGTACAGTTCAGGCACAGCGCAAGGCTAGATGGGTCACATTAGGTTGTTGCATGCAGGTATAGTTCAGTACCAATGCAGTGCTGGGTAGGTCACATTGGGTAGTTGCATGTAGGTACAGATCAATCCCAGTGCAGTGCTGGGTAGGTCACATTGGGTAGTTGCATGTAGGTACAGTTCAATCCCAGTGCAGTGCTGGGTAGGTCACATTAGGTAGTTGCATGCAGGTGCAGTTCAATCCCAGTGCAGTGCTGGGTAGGTCATATTAGGTAGTTCCATGTGGGTACAGTTCAGGCACAGCTCAAGGCTGGATGGGTCACATTAGGTAGTTACATGTAGGCCCAGTTCAATCCCATTGCAGTGCTGGGTAGGTCACATTAGGTAGTTGCATGTAGGTACAGTTAAGGCACAGCACAAGGCTGGATGGGTCACATTAGGTAGTTGCATGTAGGTACAGTTCAGACCCAGTGCAGTGCTGGATAGGTCACATTAGGTAGTTGCATGTAGGTACAGTTCAGTCACAGCGCAAGGCTGGATGGATCACATTAGGTAGTTGCATGTAAGTACAGTTCAGTCCCAGTGCAGTCCTGAGAAGGTCACATTAGGTAATTGCATGTATTTACAGTTCAGTCCCAGTGCAGTGTAAGGTAGGTCACATTAGGTGTTGCATGTAGGTACAGTTCAGTTCCAGTGCAGTGCTGGGTAGGGTACATTAGGTAGTTGCATTTAGGTACAGTTCAGGCACAGCGCAAGGCTAGATGGGTCGCATTAGGTTGTTGCATGCAGGTACAGTTCAGTACCAATGCAGTGCTGGGTAGGTCACATTGGGTAGTTGCATGTAGGTACAGTTCAATCCCAGTGCAGTGCTGGGTAGGTCACATTGGGTAGTTGCATGTAGGTACAGTTCAATCCCAGTGCAGTGCTGGGTAGGTCACATTAGGTAGTTGCATGCAGGTACAGTTCAATCCCAGTGCAGTGCTGGGTAGGTCATATTAGGTAGTTCCATGTGGGTACAGTTCAGGCACAGCTCAAGGCTGGATGGGTCACATTAGGTAGTTACATGTAGGTCCAGTTCAATCCCATTGCAGTGCTGGGTAGGTCACATTAGGTAGTTGCATGTAGGTACAGTTAAGGCACAGCACAAGGCTGGATGGGTCACATTAGGTAGTTGCATGTAGGTACAGTCCAGTCACAGCGCAAAGCTGGATGGGTCACATTAGGAAGTTGCATGTAGGTACAGTTCAGTCCCAGTGCAGTGCTGGTAGGTCACATTAGGTAGTTGCATGTAGGTAGAGTTCAGTCTCAGTTCAGTGCTGGGTAGGTCACATTAGGTAGTTGCATGTAGGTACTGTTCAGTCCAGTGCAGTGCTGGGTAGGTCACATTTGGTAATTGCATGTAGGTACAGTTCAGGCACAGTGCATGGATGGATGGGTCACATTAGGTAGTTGCATGCAGGTACAGTTCAGTCCCAGTGCAGTGCTGGGTAGGTCACATTAGGTAGTTGCATGTAGGTACAGTTCAATCCCAGTTCAGTGCTTGGTAGGTCACATTAGGTTGTTGTATGTAGGTACAGTTCAGTCCCAGTGCACTGCTGTGTAGGTCACATTAGGTAGTTGCATGTAGGTACAGTTCAGTCACAGTGCAAGGCTGGATGGGTCACATTAGTTAGTTGCATGTAGGTACAGTTCAGTCCCAGTGCAGTGCTAGGTAAGTAAAATTAGGTAGTTGCATGTAGGTACAGTTCAGGCACAGCACACGGCTGGAAGAGTCATATTAGGTAGTTGCATGCAGGTACAGTTCAGTCCCAGTGCAGTGCAGGGTAGGTCACATTAGGTAGTTGCATGTAGGTACAGTTCAGTCACAGCGCAAGGCTGGATGGATCACATTAGGTAGTTGCATGTAAGTACAGTTCAGTCCCAGTGCAGTCCTGGGAAGGTCACATTAGGTAATTGCATGTATTTACAGTTCAGTCCCAGTGCAGTGTAAGGTAGGTCACATTAGGTGGTTGCATCTAGGTACAGTTCAGTCCAATTGCAGTGCTGGGTAGGACACATTAGGTAGTTGCATGTAGGTACAGTTCAGTCACAGTGCAAGGCAGGATGGTTCACATTAGGCACTTACATGTAGTTCCAGTTCAGTCCAATTGCAGTGCTGGGTAGAACACATTAGGTAGTTGCATGTAGGTACAGTTCAGGAACAGCGCAAGGCTGGATGGGTCACATTGGGTAGTAGCATGTAGGTACAGTTCAAGCACAGAGCAAAGCTGGATGGGTCACATTAGGTAGTTGCATGCAGGTACAGTTCAGACCCAGTGCAGTGCTGGATAGGTCACATTAGGTAGTTGCATGTAGGTACAGTTCAGTCACAGCGCAAGGCTGGATGGATCACATTAGGTAGTTGCATGTAAGTACAGTTCAGTCCCAGTGCAGTCCTGAGAAGGTCACATTAGGTAATTGCATGTATTTACAGTTCAGTCCCAGTGCAGTGTAAGGTAGGTCACATTAGGTGGTTGCATGTAGGTACAGTTCAGTTCCAGTGCAGTGCTGGGTAGGGTACATTAGGTAGTTGCATTTAGGTACAGTTCAGGCACAGCGCAAGGCTAGATGGGTCACATTAGGTTGTTGCATGCAGGTACAGTTCAGTACCAATGCAGTGCTGGGTAGGTCACATTGGGTAGTTGCATGTAGGTACAGATCAATCCCAGTGCAGTACTGGGTAGGTCACATTGGGTAGTTGCATGTAGGTACAGTTCAATCCCAGTGCAGTGCTGGGTAGGTCACATTAGGTAGTTGCATGCAGGTGCAGTTCAATCGCAGTGCAGTGCTGGGTAGGTCATATTAGGTAGTTCCATGTGGGTACAGTTCAGGCACAGCTCAAGGCTGGATGGGTCACATTAGGTAGTTACATGTAGGCCCAGTTCAATCCCATTGCAGTGCTGGGTAGGTCACATTAGGTAGTTGCATGTAGGTACAGTTAAGGCACAGCACAAGGCTGGATGGGTCACATTAGGTAGTTGCATGTAGGTACAGTCCAGTCACAGTGCAAAGCTGGATGGGTCACATTAGGTAGTTGCATGTAGGTACAGTTCAGTCCCAGTGCAGTGCTGGTAGGTCACATTAGGTAGTTGCATGTAGGTACAGTTCAGTCTTAGTTCAGTGCTGGGTAGGTCACATTAGGTAGTTGCATGTAGGTACCGTTCAGTCCAGTGCAGTGCTGGGTAGGTCACATTAGGTAATTGCATGTAGGTACAGTTCAGGCACAGTGCATGGCTGGATGGGTCACATTAGGTAGTTGCATGTAGGTACAGTTCAGTCCCAGTGCAGTGCTGGGTAGGTCACATTAGGTAGTTGCATGTAGGTACAGTTCAGTCCAGTTCAGTGCTTGGTAGGTCACATTAGGTAGTTGTATGTAGGTACAGTTCAGTCCCAGTGCACTGCTGTGTAGGTCACATTAGGTAGTTGCATGTAGGTACAGTTCAGTCACAGTGCAAGGCTGGATGGGTCACATTAGTTAGTTGCATGTAGGTACAGTTCAGTCCCAGTGCAGTGCTGGGTAGGTCACATAAGGTAGTTGCATGTAGGTACAGTTCAGTCCCAGTGCAGTGCTAGGTAAGTAAAATTAGGTAGTTGCATGTAGGTACAGTTCAGGCACAGCACACAGCTGGAAGGGTCATATTAGGTAGTTGCATGCAGGTACAGTTCAGTCCCAGTGCAGTGCAGGGTATGTCACATTAGGTAGTTGCATGTAGGTACAGTTCAGTCACAGCGCAAGGCTGGATGGATCACATTAGGTAGTTGCATGTAAGTACAGTTCAGTCCCAGTGCAGTCCTGGGAAGGTCACATTAGGTAATTATATGTATTTACAGTTCAGTCCCAGTGCAGTGTAAGGTAGGTCACATTAGGTGGTTGCATGTAGGTACAGTTCAGTCCAATTGCAGTGCTGGGTAGGTCACATTAGGTTATTGCATGTAGGTACAGTTCAGGCAAAGTGCAGTTCTGGGTAGGTCAAATTAGGAAGTTGCATGTAGGTTCAGTTCAGTCTCAGTGCTGGGTAGATCACATTAGGTAGTTGCATGTAGGTACAGTTCAGTAACAGCGCAAGGCTGGACGGGTCACATTAGGTAGTTGCATGTAGGTACAGTTCAGTCACAGCGCAAAGCTGTATGGGTCACATTAGGTGGTTGCATGTAGGTACAGTTCAGTCCCAGTGCAGTGCTGGATAGGTCACATTAGGTAGTTGCATGTAGGTACAGTTCAGTCCCAGTGCAGTGCTGGGTAGGTCACTTTAGGTAGTTGCATGTAGGTACAGTTCAGACCCAGTGCCGTGTAAAGTAGGTCACATTAGGTGGTTGCATGTAGGTACAGTTCAGTCACAGCACAAGGCTGGATGGGTCACATTAGGTGGTTGCATGTAGGTACAGTTCAGTCCCAGTTAAGTCCTGTGACGGTCACATTAGGTAGTTGCATGTAGGTACAGTGCAGACCCAGTACCGTGTAAAGTAGGTCACATTAGGTGGTTCCATGTAGGTACAGTTCAGTCACAGTGCAAAGCTGGATGGGTCACATTAGGTAGTTGCATGTAGATACAGTTCAGTCCCAGTGCAGTGCCGGGTAGGTCACATTAGTTAGTTGCATGTAGGTACAGTTCAGTCCCAGTGCAGAGCTGGGTAGGTCACATTAGGTAGTTGCATGTAGGTACAGTTCAGTCCCAGTGCAGCGCTGGGTAGGTCACATTAGGTTATTGCATGTAGGTACAGTTCAGGCAAAGTGCAGTTCTGGGTAGGTCACATTAGGAAGTTGCATGTAGGTTCAGTTCAATCTCAGTGCTGGGTAGATCACGTTAGGTAGTTGCATGTAGGTACAGTTCAGTAACAGCGCAAGGCTGGACGGGTCACATTAGGTAGTTGCATGTAGGTACAGTTCAGTCACAGAGCAAAGCTGTATGGGTCACATTAGGTGGTTGCATGTAGGTACAGTTCAGTCCCAGTGCAGTGCTGGATAGGTCACATTAGGTAGTTGCATGTAGGTACAGTTCAGTCCCAGTGCAGTGCTGGGTAGGTCACTTTAGGTAGTTGCATGTAGGTACAGTTCAGACCCAGTGCCGTGTAAAGTAGGTCACATTAGGTGGTTGCATGTAGGTACAGTTCAGTCACAGCACAAGGCTGGATGGGTCACATTAGGTGGTTGCATGTAGGTACAGTTCAGTCCCAGTTAAGTCCTGTGACGGTCACATTAGGTAGTTGCATGTAGGTACAGTTCAGACCCAGTGCTGTGTAAAGTAGGTCACATTAGGTGGTTGCATGTAGGTACAGTTCAGTCACAGTGCAAAGCTGGATGGGTCACATTAGGTAGTTGCATGTAGATACAGTTCAGTCCCAGTGCAGTGCCGGGTAGGTCACATTAGGTAGTTGCATGTAGGTACAGTTCAGTCCCAGTGCAGAGCTGGGTAGGTCACATTAGGTAGTTGCATGTAGGTACAGTTCAGTCCCAGTGCAGCGCTGGGTAGGTCACATTAGGTTATTGCATGTAGGTACAGTTCAGGCAAAGTGCAAGGCTGGATCGGTCACATTAGGTAGTTGCGTGTAGGTACAGTCCAGTCCCAGTGCAGTGCTGGGTATGTCATATTAGGTACTTGCATGTAGGTACAGTTCAGGCACAGCTCAAAGCTGGATGGGTCACATTGGGTACTTACATGTAGTTCCAGTTCAGTCCAATTGCAGTGCTGGGTAGAACACTTTAGGTAGTTGCATATAGGTGAAGTTCAGGCACAGCGCAAGGCTGGATGGGTCACATTGGGTAGTAGCATGTAGGTACAGTTCAATCACAGCGCAAAGCTGGATGGGTCACATTAGGTAGTTGCATGCAGGCACAGTTCAGTCCCAGTGCAGTGCTGGGTAGGTCACATTGGGTAGTTGCATGTAGGTACAGTTCAGTTCTAGTGCAGTGCTGGGTAGGGTACATTAGGTAGTTGCATTTAGGTACAGTTCAGGCACAGCGCAAGGCTAGATGGGTCACATTAGGAAGTTGCATGCAGGTACAGTTCAGTTCCAGTGCAGTGCTGGGTAGGGTACATTAGGTAGTTGCATTTAGGTACAGTTCAGGCACAGCGCAAGGCTAGATGGGTCACATTAGGTTGTTGCATGCAGGTACAGTTCATTCCCAGTGCAGTGCTGGGTAGGTCACATTGGGTAGTTGCATGTAGGTACAGTTCAATCCCAGTGCAGTGCTGGGTAGGTCACATTAGGTAGTTGCATGTAGGTACAGTTCAGTCCCAGTGCAGTGCTGGGTAGTTGACATTAGGTAATTGCATGTAGGTACAGTTCAGGCACAGTGCATGGCTGGATGGGTCACATTAGGTAGTTGCATGTAGGTACAGTTCAGTCCCAGTGCAGTGCTGGGTAGAACACATTAGGTAGTTGCATGTAGGTGCATTTCAGGCACAGCGCAAGGCTGGATGGGTCACATTGGGTAGTAGCATGTAGGTACAGTTCAATCACAGCGCAAAGCTGGATGGGTCACATTAGGTAGTTGCATGCAGGTACAGTTCTGTCCCAGTGCAGTGCTGGGTAGGTCACATTAGGTAGTTGCATGTATTTACAGTTCAGTCCCAGTGCAGTGTAAGGTAGGTCACATTAGGTGGTTACATGTAGCTACAGTTCAGTTCCAGTGCAGTGCTGGGTAGGGTACATTAGGTAGTTGCATTTAGGTACAGTTCAGGCACAGCGCAAGGCTAGATGGGTCACATTAGGTTGTTGCATTCCGGTACAGTTCAGTCCCAGTGCAGTGCTGGGTAGGTCACATTGGGTAGTTGCATGTAGGTACAGTTCAATCCCAGTGCATTGCTGGGTAGGTCACATTAGGTAGTTGCATGTAGGTACAGTTCAGTCCAAGTGCAGTGCTGGGTAGTTGACATTAGGTAATTGCATGTAGGTACAGTTCAGGCACAGTGCATGGCTGGATGGGTCACATTAGGTAGTTGCATGTAGGTACAGTTCAGTCCCAGTGCAGTGCTGGGTAGGTCACATTAGGTAGTTGCATGTAGGTACAGTTCAGTCCCAGTTCAGTGCTTGGTAGGTCACATTAGGTAGTTGTATGTAGGTACAGTTCAGTCCCAGTGCACTGCTGTGTAGGTCACATTAGGTAGTTGCATGTAGGTACTGTTCAGTCACAGTGCAAGGCTGGATGGGTCACATTAGTTAGTTGCATGTAGGTACAGTTCAGTCCCAGTGCAGTGCTGGGTAGGTCACATAAGGTAGTTGCATGTAGGTACAGTTCAGTCCCAGTGCAGTGCTAGGTAAGTAAAATTAGGTAGTTGCATGTAGGTACAGTTCAGGCACAGCACACGGATGGAAGGGTCATATTAGGTAGTTGCATGCAGGTACAGTTCAGTCCCAGTGCAGGGTAGGTCACATTAGGTAGTTGCATGTAGGTACAGTTCAGTCACAGCGCAAGGCTGGATGGATCACATTAGGTAGTTGCATGTAAGTACAGTTCAGTCCCAGTGCAGTCCTGGGAAGGTCACATTAGGTAATTGCATGTATTTACAGTTCAGTCCCAGTGCAGTGTAAGGTAGGTCACATTAGGTGGTTGCATGTAGGTACAGTTCAGTTCCAGTGCAATGCTGGGTAGGGTACTTTAGGTAGTTGCATTTAGGTACAGTCCAGTCCCAGTGCATTGCTGTTTAGGTCATATTAGGTACTTGCATGTAGGTACAGTTCAGACACAGCTCAAGGCTGGATGAGTCACATTAGGTACTTACCTGTAGTTCCAGTTCAGTCCAATTGCAGTGCTGGGTAGGACACATTAGGTAGTTGCATGTAGGTTCAGTTCAGGCACAGCGCAAGGCTGGATGGGTCACATCAGGTAGTTGCATGTAGGTACAGTTCAATCACAGCTCAAAGCTGGATGGGTCACATTAGGTAGTTGCATGTAGGTACAGTTCTTTCCCAGTGCAGTGCTGGGTAGGTCACATTAGGTAGTTGCATGTAGGTACAGTTCAGACCCAGTGCAGTGCTGGATAGGTCACATTAGGTAGTTGCATGTAGGTACAGTTCAGTCACAGCGCAAGGCTGGATGGATCACATTAGGTAGTTGCATGTAAGTACAGTTTAGTCCCATTGCAGTCCTGGGAAGGTCACATTAGGTAATTGCATGTATGTACAGTTCAGTCCCAGTGCAGTGTAAGGTAGGTCACATTAGGTGGTTGCATGTAGGTACAGTTCAGTTCCAGTGCAGTGCTGGGTAGGGTACAGTAGGTAGTTGCATTTAGGTACAGTTCAGGCACAGCGCAAAGCTAGATGAGTCACATTAGGTAGTTGCATGCAGGTACAGTTCAGTCCCAGGGCAGTGCTGGGTAGGTCACATTGGGTAGTTGCATGTAGGTACAGTTCAATCCCAGTGCAGTGCTGGGTAGGTCACATTAGGTAGTTGCATGTAGGTACAGTTCAGTCCCAGTGCAGTCCTGGGAAGGTCACATTAGGTAATTGCATGTATTTACAGTTCAGTCCCAGTGCAGTGTAAGGTAGGTCACATTAGGTGGTTGCATGTAGGTACAGTTCAGTTCCAGTGCAGTGCTGGGTAGGGTACATTAGGTAGTTGCATTTAGGTACAGTTCAGGCACAGCTCAAGGCTGGATGGGTCACATTAGGTACTTACATGTAGTTCCAGTTCAGTCCAATTGCAGTGCTGGGTAGAACACATTAGGTAGTTGCATGTAGGTGCAGTTCAGGCACAGCGCAAGGCTGGATGGGTCACATTGGGTAGTAGCATGTAGGTACAGTTCAATCACAGCGCAAAGCTGGATGGGTCACATTAGGTAGTTGCACGCAGGCACAGTTCAGTCCCAGTGCAGTGCTGGGTAGGTCACATTGGGTAGTTGCATGTAGGTACAGTTCAGTTCCAGTGCAGTGCTGGGTAGGGTACATTAGGTAGTTGCATTTAGGTACAGTTCAGGCACAGCGCAAGGCTAGATGGGTCACATTAGGTAGTTGCATGCAGGTACAGTTCAGTCCCAGTGCAGTGCAGGGTAGGTCACATTAGGTAGTTGCATGTAGGTACAGTTCAGTCACAGCGCAAGGCTGGATGGATCACATTAGGTAGTTGATGTAAGTACAGTTCAGTCCCAGTGCAGTCCTGGAAAGGTCACATTAGGTAATTGCATGTATTTACAGTTCAGTCCCAGTGCAATGTAAGGTAGGTCACATTAGGTGGTTGCATGTAGGTACAGTTCAGTTCCAGTGCAGTGCTGGGTAGGGTACTTTAGGTAGTTGCATTTAGGTCCAGTCCAGTCCCAGTGCAGTGCTGTTTAGGTCATATTAGGTACTTGCATGTAGTTCCAGTTCAGTCCAATTGCAGTGCTGGGTAGGACACATTAGGTAGTTGCATGTAGGTACAGTTCAGGCACAGCGCAAGGCTGGATGGGTCACATTAGGTAGTTGCATGTAGGTACAGTTCAATCACAGCGCAAAGCTGGATGGGTCACATTAGGTAGTTGCATGTAGGTACAGTTCTGTCCCAGTGCAGTGCTGGGTAGGTCACATTAGGTAGTTGCATGTAGGTACAGTTCAGACCCAGTGCAGTGCTGGATAGGTCACATTAGGTAGTTGCATGTAGGTACAGTTCAGTCACAGCGCAAGGCTGGATGGATCACATTAGGTAGTTGCATGTAAGTACAGTTCAGTCCCAGTGCAGTCCTAGGAATGTCACATTAGGTAATTGCATGTATTTACAGTTCAGTCCCAGTGCAGTGTAGGGTAGGTCACATTAGGTGGTTGCATGTAGGTACAGTTCAGTTCCAGTGCAGTGCTGGGTAGGGTACATTAGGTAGTTGCATTTAGGTACAGTTCAGGCACAGCGCAAGGCTAGATGGGTCACATTAGGTAGTTGCATGCAGGTACAGTTCAGTCCCAGTGCAGTGCTGGGTAGGTCACATTGGGTAGTTGCATGTAGGTACAGTTCAGTCCCAGTGCAGTGCTGGGTAGGTCACATTGGGTAGTTGCATGTAGGTACAGTTCAATCCCAGTGCAGTGCTGGGTAGGTCACATTGGGTAGTTGCATGTAGGTACAGTTCAATCCCAGTGCAGTGCTGGGTAGGTCACATTAGGTAGTTGCATGTAGGTACAGTTCAGTCCCAGTGCAGTCCTGGGAAGGTCACATTAGGTAATTGCATGTATTTACAGTTCAGTCCCAGTGCAGTGTAAGGTAGGTCACATTAGGTTGTTGCATGTAGGTACAGTTCAGTTCCAATGCAGTGCTGGGTAGGGTACATTAGGTAGTTGCATTTAGGTACAGTTCAGGCACAGCTCAAGGCTGGATGGGTCACATTAGGTAGTTACATGTAGTTCCAGTTCAGTCCAATTGCAGTGCTGGGTAGGACACATTAGGTAGTTGCATGTAGGTACAGTTCAGTCACAGTGCAAGGCAGGATGGTTCACATTAGGTAGATGCATGTAGGTACAGTTCAGTCCCAGTGCAGTTCTGGGTAGGTCACATTAGGTAGTTGCATGTAGGTTCAGTTCAGTCTCAGTGCTGGGTAGATCACGTTAGGTAGTTGCATGTAGGTACAGTTCAGTAACAGCGCAAGGCTGGACGGGTCACATTAGGTAGTTGCATGTAGGTACAGTTCAGTCACAGCGCAAAGCTGGATGGGTCACATTAGGTGGTTGCATGTAGGTATAGTTCAGTCCCAGTGTAGTGCTGGATAGGTCACATTAGGTAGTTGCATGTAAGCACAGTTCAGTCCCAGTGCAGTGCTGGGTAGGTCACATTAGGTAGTTGCATGTAGGTACAGTTCAGTCACAGCACAGGGCTGGATGGGTCACATTAGGTGGTTGCATGTAGGTACAGTTCAGTCACAGCGCAAAGCTGGATGGGTCACATTAGGTGGTTGCATGTAGGTACAGTTCAGTCCCAGTGCAGTGCTGGATAGGTCACATTAGGTAGTTGCATGTAGGTACAGTTAATTCCCAGTGCAGTGCTGGGTAGGTCACATTAGGTAGTTGCATGTAGGTACAGTTCAGTCACAGCACAAGGCTGGATGGGTCATATTAGGTAGTTGCATGTAGGTACAGTTCAGACCCAGTGCCGTGTAAAGTAGGTCACATTAGGTGGTTTCATGTAGGTACAGTTTAGTCACAGTGCAAAGCTGGATGGGTCACATTAGGTAGTTGCATGTAGATACAGTTCACTCCCAGTGCAGTGCTGAGTAGGTCACATTAGGTAGTTGCATGTAGGTACAGTTCAGTCCCAGTGCAGAGCTGGGTAGGTCACATTAGTTAGTTGCATGTAGGTACAGTTCAGTCCCAGTGCAGCGCTGGGTAGGTCACATTAGGTTATTGCATGTAGGTACAGTTCAGGCAAAGTGCAAGGCTGGATCGGTCACATTAGGTAGTTGCATGTAGGTACAGTCCAGTCCCAGTGCAGTGCTGGGTAGGTCATATTAGGTACTTGCATGTAGGTACAGTTCAGGCACAGCTCAAGGCTGGATGGGTCACATTAGGTACTTACATGTAGTTCCAGTTCAGTCCAATTGCAGTGCTGGGTAGAACACATTAGGTAGTTGCATGTAGGTACAGTTCAGGAACAGCGCAAGGCTGGATGGGTCACATTGGGTAGTAGCATGTAGGTACAGTTCAATCACAGAGCAAAGCTGGATGGGTCACATTAGGTAGTTGCATGTAAGTACAGTTCAGTCCCAGTGCAGTCCTGAGAAGGTCACATTAGGTAGTTGCATGTAGGTACAGTTCAGACCCAGTGCAGTGCTGGATAGGTCACATTAGGTAGTTGCATGTAGGTACAGTTCAGTCACAGCGCAAGGCTGGATGGATCACATTAGGTAGTTGCATGTAAGTACAGTTCAGTCCCAGTGCAGTCCTGAGAAGGTCACATTAGGTAATTGCAAGTATTTACAGTTCAGTCCCAGTGCAGTGTAAGGTAGGTCACATTAGGTGGTTGCATGTAGGTACAGTTCAGTTCCAGTGCAGTGCTGGGTAGGGTACATTAGGTAGTTGCATTTAGGTACAGTTCAGGCACAGCGCAAGGCTAGATGGGTCGCATTAGGTTGTTGCATGCAGGTACAGTTCAGTACCAATGCAGTGCTGGGTAGGTCACATTGGGTAGTTGCATGTAGGTACAGTTCAATCCCAGTGCAGTGCTGGGTAGGTCACATTGGGTAGTTGCATGTAGGAACAGTTCAATCCCAGTGCAGTGCTGGGTAGGTCACATTAGGTAGTTGCATGCAGGTACAGTTCAATCCCAGTGCAGTGCTGGGTAGGTCATATTAGGTAGTTCCATGTGGGTACAGTTCAGGCACAGCTCAAGGCTGGATGGGTCACATTAGGTAGTTACATGTAGGTCCAGTTCAATCCCATTGCAGTGCTGGGTAGGTCACATTAGGTAGTTGCATGTAGGTACAGTTAAGGCACAGCACAAGGCTGGATGGGTCACATTAGGTAGTTGCATGTAGGTACAGTCCAGTCACAGCGCAAAGCTGGATGGGTCACATTAGGAAGTTGCATGTAGGTACAGTTCAGTCCCAGTGTAGTGCTGGTAGGTCACATTAGGTAGTTGCATGTAGGTACAGTTCAGTCTCAGTTCAGTGCTGGGTAGGTCACATTAGGTAGTTGCATGTAGGTACCGTTCAGTCCAGTGCAGTGCTGGGTAGGTCACATTAGGTAATTGCATGTAGGTACAGTTCAGTCACAGTGCAAGGCTGGATGGGTCACATTAGTTAGTTGCATGTAGGTACAGTTCAGTCCCAGTGCAGTGCTGGGTAGGTCACATAAGGTAGTTGCATGTAGGTACAGTTCAGTCCCAGTGCAGTGCTAGGTAAGTAAAATTAGGTAGTTGCATGTAGGTACAGTTCAGGCACAGCACACGGCTGGAAGAGTCATATTAGGTAGTTGCATGTATTTACAGTTCAGTCCCAGTGCAGTGTAAGGTAGGTCACATTAGGTTGTTGCATGTAGGTACAGTTCAGTTCCAATGCAGTGCTGGGTAGGGTACATTAGGTAGTTGCATTTAGGTACAGTTCAGGCACAGCTCAAGGCTGGATGGGTCACATTAGGTAGTTACATGTAGTTCCAGTTCAGTCAATTGCAGTGCTGGGTAGGACACATTAGGTAGTTGCATGTAGGTACAGTTCAGTCACAGTGCAAGGCAGGATGGTTCACATTAGGTAGATGCATGTAGGTACAGTTCAGTCCCAGTGCAGTTCTGGGTAGGTCACATTAGGTAGTTGCATGTAGGTTCAGTTCAGTCTCAGTGCTGGGTAGATCACGTTAGGTAGTTGCATGTAGGTACAGTTCAGTAACAGCGCAAGGCTGGACGGGTCACATTAGGTAGTTGCATGTAGGTACAGTTCAGTCACAGCGCAAAGCTGGATGGGTCACATTAGGTGGTTGCATGTAGGTATAGTTCAGTCCCAGTGTAGTGCTGGATAGGTCACATTAGGTAGTTGCATGTAAGCACAGTTCAGTCCCAGTGCAGTGCTGGGTAGGTCACATTAGGTAGTTGCATGTAGGTACAGTTCAGTCACAGCACAGGGCTGGATGGTTCACATTAGGTGGTTGCATGTAGGTACAGTTCAGTCACAGCGCAAAGCTGGATGGGTCACATTAGGTGGTTGCATGTAGGTACAGTTCAGTCCCAGTGCAGTGCTGGATAGGTCACATTAGGTAGTTGCATGTAGGTACAGTTAATTCCCAGTGCAGTGCTGGGTAGGTCACATTAGGTAGTTGCATGTAGGTACAGTTCAGTCACAGCACAAGGCTGGATGGGTCATATTAGGTAGTTGCATGTAGGTACAGTTCAGACCCAGTGCCGTGTAAAGTAGGTCACATTAGGTGGTTTCATGTAGGTACAGTTTAGTCACAGTGCAAAGCTGGATGGGTCACATTAGGTAGTTGCATGTAGATACAGTTCACTCCCAGTGCAGTGCTGGGTAGGTCACATTAGGTAGTTGCATGTAGGTACAGTTCAGTCCCAGTGCAGAGCTGGGTAGGTCACATTAGTTAGTTGCATGTAGGTACAGTTCAGTCCCAGTGCAGCGCTGGGTAGGTCACATTATGTTATTGCATGTAGGTACAGTTCAGGCAAAGTGCAAGGCTGGATCGGTCACATTAGGTAGTTGCATGTAGGTACAGTCCAGTCCCAGTGCAGTGCTGGGTAGGTCATATTAGGTACTTGCATGTAGGTACAGTTCAGGCACAGCTCAAGGCTGGATGGGTCACATTAGGTACTTACATGTAGTTCCAGTTCAGTCCAATTGCAGTGCTGGGTAGAACACATTAGGTAGTTGCATGTAGGTACAGTTCAGGAACAGCGCAAGGCTGGATGGGTCACATTGGGTAGTAGCATGTAGGTACAGTTCAATCACAGAGCAAAGCTGGATGGGTCACATTAGGTAGTTGCATGCAGGTACAGTTCTGTCCCAGTGCAGTGCTGGATAGGTCACATTAGGTAGTTGCATGTAGGTACAGTTCAGACCCAGTGCAGTGCTGGATAGGTCACATTAGGTAGTTGCATGTAGGTACAGTTCAGTCACAGCGCAAGGCTGGATGGATCACATTAGGTAGTTGCATGTAAGTACAGTTCAGTCCCAGTGCAGTCCTGAGAAGGTCACATTAGGTAATTGCAAGTATTTACAGTTCAGTCCCAGTGCAGTGTAAGGTAGGTCACATTAGGTGGTTGCATGTAGGTACAGTTCAGTTCCAGTGCAGTGCTGGGTAGGGTACATTAGGTAGTTGCATTTAGGTACAGTTCAGGCACAGCGCAAGGCTAGATGGGTCGCATTAGGTTGTTGCATGCAGGTACAGTTCAGTACCAATGCAGTGCTGGGTAGGTCACATTGGGTAGTTGCATGTAGGTACAGTTCAATCCCAGTGCAGTGCTGGGTAGGTCACATTGGGTAGTTGCATGTAGGTACAGTTCAATCCCAGTGCAGTGCTGGGTAGGTCACATTAGGTAGTTGCATGCAGGTACAGTTCAATCCCAGTGCAGTGCTGGGTAGGTCATATTAGGTAGTTCCATGTGGGTACAGTTCAGGCACAGCTCAAGGCTGGATGGGTCACATTAGGTAGTTACATGTAGGTCCAGTTCAATCCCATTGCAGTGCTGGGTAGGTCACATTAGGTAGTTGCATGTAGGTACAGTTAAGGCACAGCACAAGGCTGGATGGGTCACATTAGGTAGTTGCATGTAGGTACAGTTCAGTCACAGCACAGGGCTGGATGGTTCACATTAGGTGGTTGCATGTAGGTACAGTTCAGTCACAGCGCAAAGCTGGATGGGTCACATTAGGTGGTTGCATGTAGGTACAGTTCAGTCCCAGTGCAGTGCTGGATAGGTCACATTAGGTAGTTGCATGTAGGTACAGTTAATTCCCAGTGCAGTGCTGGGTAGGTCACATTAGGTAGTTGCATGTAGGTACAGTTCAGTCACAGCACAAGGCTGGATGGGTCATATTAGGTAGTTGCATGTAGGTACAGTTCAGACCCAGTGCCGTGTAAAGTAGGTCACATTAGGTGGTTTCATGTAGGTACAGTTTAGTCACAGTGCAAAGCTGGATGGGTCACATTAGGTAGTTGCATGTAGATACAGTTCACTCCCAGTGCAGTGCTGGGTAGGTCACATTAGGTAGTTGCATGTAGGTACAGTTCAGTCCCAGTGCAGAGCTGGGTAGGTCACATTAGTTAGTTGCATGTAGGTACAGTTCAGTCCCAGTGCAGCGCTGGGTAGGTCACATTATGTTATTGCATGTAGGTACAGTTCAGGCAAAGTGCAAGGCTGGATCGGTCACATTAGGTAGTTGCATGTAGGTACAGTCCAGTCCCAGTGCAGTGCTGGGTAGGTCATATTAGGTACTTGCATGTAGGTACAGTTCAGGCACAGCTCAAGGCTGGATGGGTCACATTAGGTACTTACATGTAGTTCCAGTTCAGTCCAATTGCAGTGCTGGGTAGAACACATTAGGTAGTTGCATGTAGGTACAGTTCAGGAACAGCGCAAGGCTGGATGGGTCACATTGGGTAGTAGCATGTAGGTACAGTTCAATCACAGAGCAAAGCTGGATGGGTCACATTAGGTAGTTGCATGCAGGTACAGTTCTGTCCCAGTGCAGTGCTGGATAGGTCACATTAGGTAGTTGCATGTAGGTACAGTTCAGACCCAGTGCAGTGCTGGATAGGTCACATTAGGTAGTTGCATGTAGGTACAGTTCAGTCACAGCGCAAGGCTGGATGGATCACATTAGGTAGTTGCATGTAAGTACAGTTCAGTCCCAGTGCAGTCCTGAGAAGGTCACATTAGGTAATTGCAAGTATTTACAGTTCAGTCCCAGTGCAGTGTAAGGTAGGTCACATTAGGTGGTTGCATGTAGGTACAATTCAGTTCCAGTGCAGTGCTGGGTAGGGTACATTAGGTAGTTGCATTTAGGTACAGTTCAGGCACAGCGCAAGGCTAGATGGGTCGCATTAGGTTGTTGCATGCAGGTACAGTTCAGTACCAATGCAGTGCTGGGTAGGTCACATTGGGTAGTTGCATGTAGGTACAGTTCAATCCCAGTGCAGTGCTGGGTAGGTCACATTGGGTAGTTGCATGTAGGTACAGTTCAATCCCAGTGCAGTGCTGGGTAGGTCACATTAGGTAGTTGCATGCAGGTACAGTTCAATCCCAGTGCAGTGCTGGGTAGGTCATATTAGGTAGTTCCATGTGGGTACAGTTCAGGCACAGCTCAAGGCTGGATGGGTCACATTAGGTAGTTACATGTAGGTCCAGTTCAATCCCATTGCAGTGCTGGGTAGGTCACATTAGGTAGTTGCATGTAGGTACAGTTAAGGCAGAGCACAAGGCTGGATGGGTCACATTAGGTAGTTGCATGTAGGTACAGTCCAGTCACAGCGCAAAGCTGGATGGGTCACATTAGGAAGTTGCATGTAGGTACAGTTCAGTCCCAGTGTAGTGCTGGTAGGTCACATTAGGTAGTTGCATGTAGGTACAGTTCAGTCTCAGTTCAGTGCTGGGTAGGTCACATTAGGTAGTTGCATGTAGGTACCGTTCAGTCCAGTGCAGTGCTGGGTAGGTCACATTAGGTAATTGCATGTAGGTACAGTTCAGTCACAGTGCAAGGCTGGATGGGTCACATTAGTTAGTTGCATGTAGGTACAGTTCAGTCCCAGTGCAGTGCTGGGTAGGTCACATAAGGTAGTTGCATGTAGGTACAGTTCAGTCCCAGTGCAGTGCTAGGTAAGTAAAATTAGGTAGTTGCATGTAGGTACAGTTCAGGCACAGCACACGGCTGGAAGAATCATATTAGGTAGTTGCATGCAGGTACAGTTCAGTCCCAGTGCAGTGCAGGGTAGGTCACATTAGGTAGTTGCATGTAGGTACAGTTCAGTCACAGCGCAAGGCTGGATGGATCACATTAGGTAGTTGCATGTAAGTACAGTTCAGTCCCAGTGCAGTCCTGGGAAGGTCACATTAGGTAATTGCATGTATTTACAGTTCAGTCCCAGTGCAGTGTAAGGTAGGTCACATTAGGTGGTTGCATCTAGGTACAGTTCAGTCCAATTGCAGTGCTGGGTAGGACACATTAGGTAGTTGCATGTAGGTACAGTTCAGTCACAGTGCAAGGCAGGATGGTTCACATTAGGTACTTACATGTAGTTCCAGTTCAGTCCAATTGCAGTGCTGGGTAGAACACATTAGGTAGTTGCATGTAGGTACAGTTCAGGAACAGCGCAAGGCTGGATGGGTCACATTGGGTAGTAGCATGTAGGTACAGTTCAATCACAGAGCAAAGCTGGATGGGTCACATTAGGTAGTTGCATGCAGGTACAGTTCTGTCCCAGTGCAGTGCTGGGTAGGTCACATTAGGTAGTTGCATGTAGGTACAGTTCAGACCCAGTGCAGTGCTGGATAGGTCACATTAGGTAGTTGCATGTAGGTACAGTTCAGTCACAGCGCAAGGCTGGATGGATCACATTAGGTAGTTGCATGTAAGTACAGTTCAGTCCCAGTGCAGTCCTGAGAAGGTCATATTAGGTAATTGCATGTATTTACAGTTCAGTCCCAGTGCAGTGTAAGGTAGGTCACATTAGGTGGTTGCATGTAGGTACAGTTCAGTTCCAGTGCAGTGCTGGGTAGGGTACATTAGGTAGTTGCATTTAGGTACAGTTCAGACACAGCGCAAGGCTAGATGGGTCACATTAGGTTGTTGCATGCAGGTACAGTTCAGTACCAATGCAGTGCTGGGTAGGTCACATTGGGTAGTTGCATGTAGGTACAGATCAATCCCAGTGCAGTGCTGGGTAGGTCACATTGGGTAGTTGCATGTAGGTACAGTTCAATCCCAGTGCAGTGCTGGGTAGGTCACATTAGGTAGTTGCATGCAGGTGCAGTTCAATCCCAGTGCAGTGCTGGGTAGGTCATATTAGGTAGTTCCATGTGGGTACAGTTCAGGCACAGCTCAAGGCTGGATGGGTCACATTAGGTAGTTACATGTAGGCCCAGTTCAATCCCATTGCAGTGCTGGGTAGGTCACATTAGGTAGTTGCATGTAGGTACAGTTAAGGCACAGCACAAGGCTGGATGGGTCACATTAGGTAGTTGCATGTAGGTACAGTTCAGACCCAGTGCAGTGCTGAGAAGGTCACATTAGGTAATTGCATGTATTTACAGTTCAGTCCCAGTGCAGTGTAAGGTAGGTCACATTAGGTGGTTGCATGTAGGTACAGTTCAGTTCCAGTGCCGTGCTGGGTAGGGTACATTAGGTAGTTGCATTTAGGTACAGTTCAGGCACAGCGCAAGGCTAGATGGGTCGCATTAGGTTGTTGCATGCAGGTACAGTTCAGTACCAATGCAGTGCTGGGTAGGTCACATTGGGTAGTTGCATGTAGGTACAGTTCAATCCCAGTGCAGTGCTGGGTAGGTCACATTGGGTAGTTGCATGTAGGTACAGTTCAATCCCAGTGCAGTGCTGGGTAGGTCACATTAGGTAGTTGCATGCAGGTACAGTTCAATCCCAGTGCAGTGCTGGGTAGGTCATATTAGGTAGTTCCATGTGGGTACAGTTCAGGCACAGCTCAAGGCTGGATGGGTCACATTACGTAGTTACATGTAGGTCCAGTTCAATCCCATTGCAGTGCTGGGTAGGTCACATTAGGTAGATGCATGTAGGTACAGTTAAGGCACAGCACAAGGCTGGATGGGTCACATTAGGTAGTTGCATGTAGGTACAGTCCAGTCACAGCGCAAAGCTGGATGGGTCACATTAGGAAGTTGCATGTAGGTACAGTTCAGTCCCAGTGCAGTGCTGGTAGGTCACATTAGGTAGTTGCATGTAGGTACAGTTCAGTCTCAGTTCAGTGCTGGGTAGGTCACATTAGGTAGTTGCATGTAGGTACCGTTCAGTCCCAGTTCAGTGCTTGGTAGGTCACATTAGGTTGTTGTATGTAGGTACAGTTCAGTCCCAGTGCACTGCTGTGTAGGTCACATTAGGTAGTTGCATGTAGGTACAGTTCAGTCACAGTGCAAGGCTGGATGGGTCACATTAGTTAGTTGCATGTAGGTACAGTTCAGTCCCAGTGCAGTGCTGGGTAGGTCACATAAGGTAGTTGCATGTAGGTACAGTTCAGTCCCAGTGCAGTGCTAGGTAAGTAAAATTAGGTAGTTGCATGTAGGTACAGTTCAGGCACAGCACACGGCTGGAAGAGTCATATTAGGTAGTTGCATGCAGGTACAGTTCAGTCCCAGTGCAGTGCAGGGTAGGTCACATTAGGTAGTTGCATGTAGGTACAGTTCAGTCACAGCGCAAGGCTGGATGGATCACATTAGGTAGTTGCATGTAAGTACAGTTCAGTCCCAGTGCAGTCCTGGGAAGGTCACATTAGGTAATTGCATGTATTTACAGTTCAGTCCCAGTGCAGTGTAAGGTAGGTCACATTAGGTGGTTGCATCTAGGTACAGTTCAGTCCAATTGCAGTGCTCGGTAGGACACATTAGGTAGTTGCATGTAGGTACAGTTCAGTCACAGTGCAAGGCAGGATGGTTCACATTAGGTACTTACATGTAGTTCCAGTTCAGTCCAATTGCAGTGCTGGGTAGAACACATTAGGTAGTTGCATGTAGGTACAGTTCAGGAACAGCGCAAGGCTGGATGGGTCACATTGGGTAGTAGCATGTAGGTACAGTTCAATCACAGAGCAAAGCTGGATGGGTCACATTAGGTAGTTGCATGCAGGTACAGTTCTGTCCCAGTGCAGTGCTTGGTAGGTCACATTAGGTAGTTGCATGTAGGTACAGTTCAGACCCAGTGCAGTGCTGGATAGGTCACATTAGGTAGTTGCATGTAGGTACAATTCAGTCACAGCGCAAGGCTGGATGGATCACATTAGGTAGTTGCATGTAAGTACAGTTCAGTCCCAGTGCAGTCCTGAGAAGGTCACATTAGGTAATTGCATGTATTTACAGTTCAGTCCCAGTGCAGTGTAAGGTAGGTCACATTAGGTGGTTGCATGTAGGTACAGTTCAGTTCCAGTGCAGTGCTGGGTAGGGTACATTAGGTAGTTGCATTTAGGTACAGTTCAGGCACAGCGCAAGGCTAGATGGGTCACATTAGGTTGTTGCATGCAGGTACAGTTCAGTACCAATGCAGTGCTGGGTAGGTCACATTGGGTAGTTGCATGTAGGTACAGATCAATCCCAGTGCAGTGCTGGGTAGGTCACATTGGGTAGTTGCATGTAGGTACAGTTCAATCCCAGTGCAGTGCTGGGTAGGTCACATTAGGTAGTTGCATGCAGGTGCAGTTCAATCCCAGTGCAGTGGTGGGTAGGTCATATTAGGTAGTTCCATGTGGGTACAGTTCAGGCACAGCTCAAGGCTGGATGTGTCACATTAGGTAGTTACATGTAGGCCCAGTTCAATCCCATTACAGTGCTGGGTAGGTCACATTAGGTAGTTGCATGTAGGTACAGTTAAGGCACAGCACAAGGCTGGATGGGTCACATTAGGTAGTTGCATGTAGGTACAGTCCAGTCACAGTGCAAAGCTGGATGGGTCACATTAGGTAGTTGCATGTAGGTACAGTTCAGTCCCAGTGCAGTGCTGGTAGGTCACGTTAGGTAGTTGCATGTAGGTACAGTTCAGTCTCAGTTCAGTGCTGGGTAGGTCACATTAGGTAGTTGCATGTAGGTACCGTTCAGTCCAGTGCAGTGCTGGGTAGGTCACACTAGGTAGTTGCATGTAGGTACAGTTCAGTCACAGTGCAAGGCTGGATGGGTCACATTAGTTAGTTGCATGTAGGTACAGCTCAGTCCCAGTGCAGTGCTGGGTAGGTCACATAAGGTAGTTGCATGTAGGTACAGTTCACTCCCAGTGCAGTGCTAGGTAAGTAAAATTAGGTAGTTGCATGTAGGTACAGTTCAGGCACAGCACACGGCTGGAAGGGTCATATTAGGTAGTTGCATGCAGGTACAGTTCAGTCCCAGTGCAGTGCAGGGTATGTCACATTAGGTAGTTGCATGTAGGTACAGTTCAGTCACAGCGCAAGGCTGGATGGATCACATTAGGTAGTTGCATGTAAGTACAGTTCAGTCCCAATGCAGTCCTGGGAAGGTCACATTAGGTAATTATTTGTATTTACAGTTCAGTCCCAGTGCAGTGTAAGGTAGGTCACATTAGGTGGTTGCATGTAGGTACAGTTCAGTCCAATTGCAGTGCTGGGTAGGTCACATTAGGTTATTGCATGTAGGTACAGTTCAGGCAAAGTGCAGTTCTGGGTAGGTCAAATTAGGAAGTTGCATGTAGGTTCAGTTCAGTCTCAGTGCTGGGTAGATCACGTTAGGTAGTTGCATGTAGGTACAGTTCAGTAACAGCGCAAGGCTGGACGGGTCACATTAGGTAGTTGCATGTAGGTACAGTTCAGTCACAGCGCAAAGCTGTATGGGTCACATTAGGTGGTTGCATGTAGGTACAGTTCAGTCCCAGTGCAGTGCTGGATAGGTCACATTAGGTAGTTGCATGTAGGTACAGTTCAGTCCCAGTGCAGTGCTGGGTAGGTCACTTTAGGTAGTTGCATGTAGGTACAGTTCAGACCCAGTGCTGTGCAAAGTAGGTCACATTAGGTGGTTGCATGTAGGAACAGTTCAGTCACAGCACAAGGCTGGATGGGTCACATTAGGTGGTTGCATGTAGGTACAGTTCAGTCCCAGTTAAGTCCTGTGACGGTCACATTAGGTAGTTGCATGTAGGTACAGTGCAGACCCAGTGCCGTGTAAAGTAGGTCACATTAGGTGGTTCCATGTAGGTACAGTTCAGTCACAGTGCAAAGCTGGATGGGTCACATTAGGTAGTTGCATGTAGATACAGTTCAGTCCCAGTGCAGTGCCGGGTAGGTCACATTAGGTAGTTGCATGTAGGTACAGTTCAATCCCAGTGCAGAGCTGGGTAGGTCACATTAGGTAGTTGCATGTAGGTACAGTTCAGTCCCAGTGCAGCGCTGGGTAGGTCACATTAGGTTATTGCATGTAGGTACAGTTCAGGCAAAGTGCAGTTCTGGGTAGGTCACATTAGGAAGTTGCATGTAGGTTCAGTTCAGTCTCAGTGCTGGGTAGATCACGTTAGGTAGTTGCATGTAGGTACAGTTCAGTAACAGCGCAAGGCTGGACGGGTCACATTAGGTAGTTGCATGTAGGTACAGTTCAGTCACAGCGCAAAGCTGTATGGGTCACATTAAGTGGTTGCATGTAGGTACAGTTCAGTCCCAGTGCAGTGCTGGATAGGTCACATTAGGTAGTTGCATGTAGGTACAGTTCAGTCCCAGTGCAGTGCTGGGTAGGTCACTTTAGGTAGTTGCATGTAGGTACAGTTCAGACCCAGTGCCGTGTAAAGTAGGTCACATTAGGTGGTTGCATGTAGGTACAGTTCAGTCACAGCACAAGGCTGGATGGGTCACATTAGGTGGTTGCATGTAGGTACAGTTCAGTCCCAGTTAAGTCCTGTGATGGTCACATTAGGTAGTTGCATGTAGGTACAGTTCAGACCCAGTGCTGTGTAAAGTAGGTCACATTAGGTGGTTGCATGTAGGTACAGTTCAGTCACAGTGCAAAGCTGGATGGGTCACATTAGGTAGTTGCATGTAGATACAGTTCAGTCCCAGTGCAGTGCCGGGTAGGTCACATTAGGTAGTTGCATGTAGGTACAGTTCAGTCCCAGTGCAGAGCTGGGTAGGTCACATTAGGTAGTTGCATGTAGGTACAGTTCAGTCCCAGTGCAGCGCTGGGTAGGTCACATTAGGTTATTGCATGTAGGTACAGTTCAGGCAAAGTGCAAGGCTGGATCGGTCACATTAGGTAGTTGCATGTAGGTACAGTCCAGTCCCAGTGCAGTGCTGGGTATGTCATATTAGGTACTTGCATGTAGGTACAGTTCAGGCACAGCTCAAGGCTGGATGGGTCACATTAGGTACTTACATGTAGTTCCAGTTCAGTCCAATTGCAGTGCTGGGTAGAACACATTAGCTAGTTGCATATAGGTGAAGTTCAGGCACAGCGCAAGGCTGGATGGGTCACATTGGGTAGTAGCATGTAGGTACAGTTCAATTACAGCGCAAAGCTGGATGGGTCACATTAGGTAGTTGCATGCAGGCACAGTTCAGTCCCAGTGCAGTGCTGGGTAGGTCACATTGGGTAGTTGCATGTAGGTACAGTTCAGTTCTAGTGCAGTGCTGGGTAGGGTACATTAGGTAGTTGCATTTAGGTACAGTTCAGGCACAGCGCAAGGCTAGATGGGTCACATTAGGTAGTTGCATGCAGGTACAGTTCAGTTCCAGTGCAGTGCTGGGTAGGGTACATTAGGTAGTTGCATTTAGGTACAGTTCAGGCACAGCGCAAGGCTAGATGGGTCACATTAGGTTGTTGCATGCAGGTACAGTTCATTCCCAGTGCAGTGCTGGGTAGGTCACATTGGGTAGTTGCACACAGGTACAGTTCAATCCCAGTGCAGTGCTGGGTAGGTCACATTAGGTAGTTGCATGTAGGTACAGTTCAGTCCCAGTGCAGTGCTGGGTAGTTGACATTAGGTAATTGCATGTAGGTACAGTTCAGGCACAGTGCATGGCTGGATGGGTCACATTAGGTAGTTGCATGTAGGTACAGTTCAGTCCCAGTGCAGTGCTGGGTAGAACACATTAGGTAGTTGCATGTAGGTGCATTTCAGGCACAGCGCAAGGCTGGATGGGTCACATTGGGTAGTAGCATGTAGGTACAGTTCAATCACAGCGCAAAGCTGGACGGGTCACATTAGGTAGTTGCATGCAGGTACAGTTCTGTCCTAGTGCAGTGCTGGGTAGGTCACATTAGGTAGTTGCATGTATTTACAGTTCAGTCCCAGTGCAGTGTAAGGTAGGTCACATTAGGTGGTTACATGTAGCTACAGTTCAGTTCCAGTGCAGTGCTGGGTAGGGTACATTAGGTAGTTGCATTTAGGTACAGTTCAGGCACAGCGCAAGGCTAGATGGGTCACATTAGGTTGTTGCATTCCGGTACAGTTCAGTCCCAGTGCAGTGCTGGGTAGGTCACATTGGGTAGTTGCATGTAGGTACAGTTCAATCCCAGTGCATTGCTGGGTAGGTCACATTAGGTAGTTGCATGTAGGTACAGTTCAGTCCCAGTGCAGTGCTGGGTAGTTGACATTAGGTAATTGCATGTAGGTACAGTTCAGGCACAGTGCATGGCTGGATGGGTCACATTAGGTAGTTGCATGTAGGTACAGTTCAGTCCCAGTGCAGTGCTGGGTAGGTCACATTAGGTAGTTGCATGTAGGTACAGTTCAGTCCCAGTTCAGTGCTTGGTAGGTCACATTAGGTAGTTGTATGTAGGTACAGTTCAGTCCCAGTGCACTGCTGTGTAGGTCACATTAGGTAGTTGCATGTAGGTACAGTTCAGTCACAGTGCAAGGCTGGATGGGTCACATTAGTTAGTTGCATGTAGGTACAGTTCAGTCCCAGTGCAGTGCTGGGTAGGTCACATAAGGTAGTTGCATGTAGGTACAGTTCAGTCCCAGTGCAGTGCTAGGTAAGTAAAATTAGGTAGTTGCATGTAGGTACAGTTCAGGCACAGCACACGTATGGAAGGGTCATATTAGGTAGTTGCATGCAGGTACAGTTCAGTCCCAGTGCAGGGTAGGTCACATTAGGTAGTTGCATGTAGGTACAGTTCAGTCACAGCACAAGGCTGGATGGATCACATTAGGTAGTTGCATGTAAGTACAGTTCAGTCCCAGTGCAGTCCTGGGAAGGTCACATTAGGTAATTGCATGTATTTACAGTTCAGTCCCAGTGCAGTGTAAGGTAGGTCACATTAGGTGGTTGCATGTAGGTACAGTTCAGTTCCAGTGCAATGCTGGGTAGGGTACTTTAGGTAGTTGCATTTAGGTACAGTCCAGTCCCAGTGCATTGCTGTTTAGGTCATATTAGGTACTTGCATGTAGGTACAGTTCAGACACAGCTCAAGGCTGGATGAGTCACATTAGGTACTTACCTGTAGTTCCAGTTCAGTCCAATTGCAGTGCTGGGTAGGACACATTAGGTAGTTGCATGTAGGTACAGTTCAGGCACAGCGCAAGGCTGGATGGGTCACATCAGGTAGTTGCATGTAGGTACAGTTCAATCACAGCGCAAAGCTGGATGGGTCACATTAGGTAGTTGCATGTAGGTACAGTTCAGACCCAGTGCAGTGCTGGATAGGTCACATTAGGTAGTTGCATGTAGGTACAGTTCAGTCACAGCGCAAGGCTGGATGGATCACATTAGGTAGTTGCATGTAAGTACAGTTTAGTCCCATTGCAGTCCTGGGAAGGTCACATTAGGTAATTGCATGTATGTACAGTTCAGTCACAGTGCAGTGTAAGGTAGGTCACATTAGGTGGTTGCATGTAGGTACAGTTCAGTTCCAGTGCAGTGCTGGGTAGGGTACATTAGGTAGTTGCATTTAGGTACAGTTCAGGCACAGCGCAAGGCTAGATGAGTCACATTAGGTAGTTGCATGCAGGTACAGTTCAGTCCCAGGGCAGTGCTGGATAGGTCACATTGGGTAGTTGCATGTAGGTACAGTTCAATCCCAGTGCAGTGATGGGTAGGTCACATTAGGTAGTTGCATATAGGTACAGTTCAGTCCCAGTGCAGTCCTGGGAAGGTCACATTAGGTAATTGCATGTATTTACAGTTCAGTCCCAGTACAGTGTAAGGTAGGTCACATTAGGTGGTTGCATGTAGGTACAGTTCAGTTCCAGTGCAGTGCTGGGTAGGGTACATTAGGTAGTTGCATTTAGGTACAGTTCAGGCACAGCTCAAGGCTGGATGGGTCACATTAGGTAGTTACATGTAGTTCCAGTTCAGTCCAATTGCAGTGCTGGGTAGGACTCATTAGGTAGTTGCATGTAGGTACAGTTCAGTCACAGTGCAAGGCAGGATGGTTCACATTAGGTAGATGCATGTAGGTACAGTTCAGTCCCAGTGCAGTGTAAGGTAGGTCACATTAGGTGGTTGCATGTAGGTACAGTTCAGTTCCAGTGCAGTGCTGGGTAGGGTACATTAGGTAGTTGCATTTAGGTACAGTTCAGGCACAACGCAAGGCTAGATGAGTCACATTAGGTAGTTGCATGCAGGTACAGTTCAGTCCCAGTGCAGTGCTGGGTAGGTCACATTGGGTAGTTGCATGTAGGTACAGTTCAATCCCAGTGCAGTGCTGGGTAGGTCACATTAGGTAGTTGCATGTAGGTACAGTTCAGTCCCAGTGCAGTCCTGGGAAGGTCACATTAGGTAATTGCATGTATTTACAGTTCAGTCCCAGTGCAGTGTAAGGTAGGTCACATTAGGTGGTTGCATGTAGGTACAGTTCAGTTCCAGTGCAGTGCTGGGTAGGGTACATTAGGTAGTTGCATTTAGGTACAGTTCAGGCACAGCTCAAGGCTGGATGGGTCACATTAGGTAGTTACATGTAGTTCCAGTTCAGTCCAATTGCAGTGCTGGGTAGGACTCATTAGGTAGTTGCATGTAGATACAGTTCAGTAACAGCGCAAGGCTGGATGGGTCACATTAGGTAGTTGCATGTAGGTACAGTTCAGTCACAGCGCAAAGCTGGATGGGTCACATAAGGTGGTTGCATGTAGGTAGAGTTCAGTCCCAGTGCAGTGCTGGATAGGTCACATTAGGTAGTTGCATGTATGTACAGTTCAGTCCCAGTTCAGTGCTGGATAGGTCACATTAGGTAGTTGCATGTAGGTACAGTTCAGTCCCAGTGCAGTGCTGGGTAGGTCACATTAGGTAGTTGCATGTAGGTACAGTTCAGTCACAGCACAAGGCTGGATGAGTCCCATTAGGTGGTTGCATGTAGGTACAGTTCAGTCCCAGTTCAGTCCTGGGAAGGTCATATTAGGTAGTTGCATGTAGGTACAGTTCAGAGCCAGTGCCGTGTAAAGTAGGTCACATTAGGTGGTTGCATGTAGGTACAGTTCAGTCACAGTGCAAAGCTGGATGAGTCACATTAGGTAGTTGCATGTAGGTACAGTTCAGTCCCAGTGCAGTGCTGGGTAGGTTGCATTAGGTAGTTGCATGTAGGTACAGTTCAGTCCCAGTGCAGAGCTGGGTAGGTCACATTAGGTAGTTGCATGTAGGTACAGTTCAGTCCCAGTGCAGCTCTGGGTAGGTCACATTAGGGTATTGCATGTAGGTACAGTTCAGGCACAGTGCAAGGCTGGATCGGTCACATTAGGTAGTTGCATGTAGGTACAGTCCAGTCCCAGTGCAGTGCTGGGTAGGTCATATTAGGTACTTGCATGTAGGTACAGTTCAGGCACAGCTCAAGGCTGGATGGGTCACATTAGGTACTTACATGTAGTTCCAGTTCAGTCCAATTGCAGTGCTCGGTAGAACACATTAGGTAGTTGCATGTAGGTACAGTTCAGGCACAGCACAAGGCTGGATGGGTCACATTGGGTAGTTGCATGTAGGTACCGTTCAATCACAGCGGAAAGCTGGATGGGTCACATTAGGTAGTTGCATGCAGGTACAGTTCTGTCCCAGTGCAGTGCTGGATAGGTCACATTAGGTAGTTGCATGTAGGTACAGTTCAGTCACAGCGCAAGGCTGGATGGATCACATTAGGTAGTTGCAGGTAAGTACAGTTCAGTCCCAGTGCAGTCCTGAGAAGGTCACATTAGGTAATTGCATGTATTTACAGTTCAGTCCCAGTGCAGTGTAAGGTAGGTCACATTAGGTGGTTGCATGTAGGTATAGTTCAGTTCCAGTGCAGTGCTGCGTAGGGTACATTAGGTAGTTGCATTTAGGTACAGTTCAGGAACAGCGCAAGGCTAAATGGGTCACATTAGGTTGTTGCATGCAGGTACAGTTCAGTCCCAGTGCAGTGCTGGGTAGGTCACATTAGGTAGTTGCATGTAGGTTCAGTTCAGTCTCAGTGCTGGGTAGATCACGTTAGGTATTTGCATGTAGGTACAGTTCAGTAACAGCGCAAGGCTGGACGGGTCACATTAGGTAGTTGCATGTAGGTACAGTTCAGTCACAGCGCAAAGCTGGATGGGTCACATTAGGTGGTTGCATGTAGGTACAGTTCAGTCCCAGTGCAGTGCTGGATAGGTCACATTAGGTAGTGGCATGTAGGTACAGTTCAGTCCCAGTTCAGTGCTGGGTAGGTCACATTAGGTAGTTGCATGTAGGTACAGTTCAGTCCCAGTGCAGTGCTGGGTAGGTCACATTAGGTATTTGCATGTAGGTACAGTTCAGTCACAGCACAAGGCTGGATGAGTCACATTAGGTGGTTGCATGTAGGTACAGTTCAGTCCCAGTTCAGTCCTGGGACGGTCACATTAGGTAGTTGCATGTAGGTACAGTTCAGACCCAGTGCCGTGTAAAGTAGGTCACATTAGGTGGTTGCATGTAGGTACAGTTCAGTCACAGTGCAAAGCTGGATGGGTCACATTAGGTAGTTGCATGTAGGTACAGTTCCGTCCCAGTGCAGTGCTGGGTAGGTCACATTAGGTAGTTGCATGTAGGTACAGTTAAGTCCCAGTGCAGAGCTGGGTAGGTCACATTAGGTAGTTGCATGTAGGTACAGTTCAGTCCCAGTGCAGCGCTGGGTAGGTCACATTAGGTTATTGCATGTAGGTACAGTTCAGGCACAGTGCAAGGCTGGATCGGTCACATTAGGTAGTTGCATGTAGGTACAGTCCAGTCCCAGTGCAGTGCTGGGTAGGTCATATTAGGTGCTTGCATGTAGGTACAGTTCAGGCACAGCTCAAGGCTGGATGGGTCACATTAGGTACTTACATGTAGTTCCTTTTCAGTCCAATTGCAGTGCTGGGTAGAACACATTAGGTAGTTGCATGTACGTACAGTTCTGTCCCAGTGCAGTGCTGGGTAGGTCACATTAGGTAGTTGCATGTAGGTACAGTTCAGACCCAGTGCAGTGCTGGATAGGTCACATTAGGTAATTGCATGTATTTACAGTTCAGTCCCAGTGCAGTGTAAGGTAGGTCACATTATGTGGTTGCATGTAGGTACAGTTCAGTTCCAGTGCAGTGCTGGGTAGGGTACATTAGGTAGTTGCATTTAGGTATAGTCCAGTCCCAGTGCAGTGCTGTTTAGGTCATATTAGGTACTTGCATGTAGGTACAGTTCAGGCACAGCTCAAGGCTGGATGAGTCACATTAGGTACTTACCTGTAGTTCCAGTTCAGTCCAATTGCAGTGCTGGGTAGGATACATTAGGTAGTTGCATGTAGGTACAGTTCAGGCACAGCGCAAGGCTGGATGGGTCACATTAGGTAGTTGCATGTAGGTACAGTTCTGTCCCAGTGCAGTGCTGGGTAGGTCACATTAGGTAGTTGCATGTAGGTGCAGTTCAGACCCAGTGCACTGCTGGATAGGTCACATTAGGTAGTTGCATGTAGGTACAGTTCAGTCACAGCGCAAGGCGGGATGGATCACATTAGGTAGTTGCATGTAGGTACAGTTCAGTCCCAGTGCAGTCCCGAGAAGGTCACATTAGGTAATTGCATGTATTTACAGTTCAGTCCCAGTGCAGTGTAAGGTAGGTCACATTAGGTGGTTGCATGTAGGTACAGTTCAGTTCCAGTGCAGTGCTGGGTAGGGTACATTAGGTAGTTGCATTTAGGTACAGTTCAGGCACAGCTCAAGGCTGGATGGGTCACATTAGGTAGTTACATGTAGGTCCAGTTCAGTCCCATTGCAGTGCTGGGTAGGTCGCATTAGGTAGTTGCATGTAGGTACAGTTCGGTCCCAGTGCAGTGCTGGGTAGGTCACATTAGGGGGTTGCATGTAGGTACAGTTCTGTCACAGTGCAAAGCTGGATGGGTCACATTAGGTAGTTGCATGTAGGTACAGTTCAGTCCCAGTTCAGTGCTGGGTAGATCACATTATGTAGTTGCATGTAGGTACAGTTCAGTCCCAGTGCAGTGCTGGGTAGGTACATTAGGTAGTTGCATGTAGGTACAGTTCAGTCACAGCGCAAGGCTGGATGGGCCACATTAGGTAGTTGCATGTAGGTACAGTTCAGTCCCAGTGCATTCCTGGGACGGTCACATTAGGTAGTTGCATGTAGGTACAGTTCAGACCCAGTGCAGTGTAAGGTAGGTCACATTAGGTGGTTGCATGTGGGTACAGTTCAGTCACAGTGCAAGGCTAGATGGTTCACATTAGGTAGTTGCATGTAGATACAGTTCAATCCCAGTGCAGTGCTGGGTAGGTCACATTAGGTAGTTGAATGTAGGTACAGTTCAGTACCAGTGCAGTGCTTGGTAGGTCACATTACGTAGTTGCATGTAGGTACAGTTCAGTCTCAGTGCTGGGTAGATCATGTTAGGTAGTTGCATGTAGGTACAGTTCAGTCACAGCGCAAGGCTGGACAGGTCACATTAGGTAGTTGCATGTAGGTACAGTTCAGTCCCAGTGCAGTGCTGGGTAGCTAACATTACGTAGTTGCATGTAGGTACAGTTCAGGCTCAGCACAAAGCTGGATGGGTCACATTAGGTGGTTGCATGCAGGTACAGTTCAGTCCCAGTGCAGTGCTGGGTAGGCCACATTAGGTAGTTGCATGTAGGTACAGTTCAGGCACAGCGCAAGGCTAGATGCATCTCATTAGGTAGTTGCATGCAGGTACAGTTCAGTTCCAGTGCAGTGCTGGGTAGGTCACATTAGGTAGTTGCATGTAGATACAGTTCAGTCCCAGAGCAGTGCTGGGTAGGTAACATTAGGTAGTTGCATGTAGGTACAGTTCAGTCACAGCGCGAGGCTAGATGGGTCACATTAGGTAGTTGCATGTAGGTACAGTTCAGTCCCAGTGCAGTGCTGGGTAGGTCACATTAGGTAGTTGCATGTAGGTACAGTTCAGACCCACTGTGTTGCTGGTTAGGTCACATTAGGTATTTGCATGTAGTAACAGTTCAGACCTAGTGCAGCTTAAGGTAGGTCACATTAGGTGGTTGCATGTAGGTAGAGTTCAGTCACAGTGCAAGGCTGGATGGTTCACATTAGGTAGTTGCATGTAGGTACAGTTCAGTCCCAGTGCAGTGCTGGGTAGGTCACATAAGGTAGTTGAATGTAGGAACAGCTCAGTCCCAGTGCACTGCTTGGTAGGTCACATTACATAGTTGCATGTAGGTACAGTTCAGTCTCAGTGCTGGGTAGATCACGTTAGGTAGTTGCATGTAGGTACAGTTCAGTCACAGCGCAAGGCTGGATGGATCACATTAGGTAGTTGCATGTGGGTACAGTTCAGTCCCAGTGCAGTGCTGGGTAGCTAACATTAGGTAGTTGCATGTAGGTACAGTTCAGGCACAGCACAAAGCTGGATCGGTCACATTAGGTGGTTGCATGCAGGTACAGTTCAGTCCCAGTGCAGTGCTGGGTAGGCCACATTAGGTAGTTGCATGTAGGTACAGTTCAGTCCCATTGCACTGCTGGGTAGATCGCATTAGGTAGTTGCATGTAGGTACAGTTCAGTCCCAGTGCAGTGCTGTGTAGGTCATATTAGGTAGTTCCATGTAGGTACAGTTCAGGCACAGCTCAAGGCTGGATGGGTCACATTAGGTAGTTACATGTAGGTCCAATTCAGTCCCATTGCAGTGCTGGGTAGGTCGCATTCGGTAGCTGCATGTAGGTACAGTTCAGTCCCAGTTCAGTGTTGGGTCGGTCACATTAGGTAGTTGCATGTAGGTACAGTTTAGTCCCAGTGCAGTGCTGGGTAGGTCACATTAGGTACTTGCATGTAGGTACAGTTCAGTCACAGCGCAAGGCTGGATGGGTCACATTAGGTAGTTACATGTAGGTCCAGTTCAGTCCCATTGCAGTGCTGGGTAGGCCGCATTAGGTAGTTGCATGTAGGTACAGTTCAGTCCCAGTTCAGTGCTGGGTAGGTCAAATTAGGTAGTTGCATGTAGGTACAGTTCAGTCCCAGTATAACAAGTAGTTTCCACTGCCACCAGCCAAAACTCGACGAGGGGGGGAGGGACAGTGCCCCTCGAATAACAGACCCAGGGGTAATCGAATTACCCCTACTAGTATGTCCACAATAGGATGTTTTGTACTAGTTCTGTTAGTAAATTTAGGTCTAGTAAAGCCATGGTGACTTTACATGCCCTGGGAGACAGTAGTCAGTCCCAGGGTATGGAGTCTATGGTGGGTATCCTCTAGGAAGCCCCAGTGTTACGGCACGGAGGGTGCGGTGTAACACACGTAGAAAAACATATGAGACCCTATGGAGTAAAAGACCCCATAGCCCATAGAACACATTGACATTCAAAGGAATTAACCACATTTATGTCCAAGAGTGGGAGAAAAAGAGTCACACTCTAGGCAGGATGGAAAAAAACAAACTCCAGAAATCCAGCAAAGCTGCTGGGGGACTCACTAGGTTAGGAAATTCAGCCTAAACAGAGAATTCTCCCTAACAAGTTACAGTTCAGTCCCAGTTCAGTGCTGGGTAGGTCACATTAGGTAGTTGCATGTATTTACAGTTCAGTCCCAGTGCAGTGTAAGGTAGGTCACATTATGTGGTTGCATGTAGGTACAGTTCAGTTCCAGTGCAGTGCTGGGTAGGGTACATTAGGTAGTTGCATTTAGGTATAGTCCAGTCCCAGTGCAGTGCTGTTTAGGTCATATTAGGTACTTGCATGTAGGTACAGTTCAGGCACAGCTCAAGGCTGGATGAGTCACATTAGGTACTTACCTGTAGTTCCAGTTCAGTCCAATTGCAGTGCTGGGTAGGATACATTAGGTAGTTGCATGTAGGTACAGTTCAGGCACAGCGCAAGGCTGGATGGGTCACATTAGGTAGTTGCATGTAGGTACAGTTCTGTCCCAGTGCAGTGCTGGGTAGGTCACATTAGGTAGTTGCATGTAGGTGCAGTTCAGACCCAGTGCACTGCTGGATAGGTCACATTAGGTAGTTGCATGTAGGTACAGTTCAGTCACAGCGCAAGGCGGGATGGATCACATTAGGTAGTTGCATGTAGGTACAGTTCAGTCCCAGTGCAGTCCCGAGAAGGTCACATTAGGTAATTGCATGTATTTACAGTTCAGTCCCAGTGCAGTGTAAGGTAGGTCACATTAGGTGGTTGCATGTAGGTACAGTTCAGTTCCAGTGCAGTGCTGGGTAGGGTACATTAGGTAGTTGCATTTAGGTACAGTTCAGGCACAGCTCAAGGCTGGATGGGTCACATTAGGTAGTTACATGTAGGTCCAGTTCAGTCCCATTGCAGTGCTGGGTAGGTCGCATTAGGTAGTTGCATGTAGGTACAGTTCGGTCCCAGTGCAGTGCTGGGTAGGTCACATTAGGGGGTTGCATGTAGGTACAGTTCTGTCACAGTGCAAAGCTGGATGGGTCACATTAGGTAGTTGCATGTAGGTACAGTTCAGTCCCAGTTCAGTGCTGGGTAGATCACATTATGTAGTTGCATGTAGGTACAGTTCAGTCCCAGTGCAGTGCTGGGTAGGTACATTAGGTAGTTGCATGTAGGTACAGTTCAGTCACAGCGCAAGGCTGGATGGGCCACATTAGGTAGTTGCATGTAGGTACAGTTCAGTCCCAGTGCATTCCTGGGACGGTCACATTAGGTAGTTGCATGTAGGTACAGTTCAGACCCAGTGCAGTGTAAGGTAGGTCACATTAGGTGGTTGCATGTGGGTACAGTTCAGTCACAGTGCAAGGCTAGATGGTTCACATTAGGTAGTTGCATGTAGATACAGTTCAATCCCAGTGCAGTGCTGGGTAGGTCACATTAGGTAGTTGAATGTAGGTACAGTTCAGTACCAGTGCAGTGCTTGGTAGGTCACATTACGTAGTTGCATGTAGGTACAGTTCAGTCTCAGTGCTGGGTAGATCATGTTAGGTAGTTGCATGTAGGTACAGTTCAGTCACAGCGCAAGGCTAGACAGGTCACATTAGGTAGTTGCATGTAGGTACAGTTCAGTCCCAGTGCAGTGCTGGGTAGCTAACATTACGTAGTTGCATGTAGGTACAGTTCAGGCTCAGCACAAAGCTGGATGGGTCACATTAGGTGGTTGCATGCAGGTACAGTTCAGTCCCAGTGCAGTGCTGGGTAGGCCACATTAGGTAGTTGCATGTAGGTACAGTTCAGGCACAGCGCAAGGCTAGATGCATCTCATTAGGTAGTTGCATGCAGGTACAGTTCAGTTCCAGTGCAGTGCTGGGTAGGTCACATTAGGTAGTTGCATGTAGGTACAGTTCAGGCACAGCGCAAGGCTAGATGCATCTCATTAGGTAGTTGCATGCAGGTACAGTTCAGTCACAGCGCAAGGCTGGACAGGTCACATTAGGTAGTTGCATGTAGGTACAGTTCAGTCCCAGTGCAGTGCTGGGTAGCTAACATTACGTAGTTGCATGTAGGTACAGTTCAGGCTCAGCACAAAGCTGGATGGGTCACATTAGGTGGTTGCATGCAGGTACAGTTCAGTCCCAGTGCAGTGCTGGGTAGGCCACATTAGGTAGTTGCATGTAGGTACAGTTCAGTCACAGCGCGAGGCTAGATGGGTCACATTAGGTAGTTGCATGTAGGTACAGTTCAGTCCCAGTGCAGTGCTGGGTAGGTCACATTAGGTAGTTGCATGTAGGTACAGTTCAGACCCACTGTGTTGCTGGTTAGGTCACATTAGGTATTTGCATGTAGTAACAGTTCAGACCTAGTGCAGTGTAAGGTAGGTCACATTAGGTGGTTGCATGTAGGTAGAGTTCAGTCACAGTGCAAGGCTGGATGGTTCACATTAGGTAGTTGCATGTAGGTACAGTTCAGTCCCAGTGCAGTGCTGGGTAGGTCACATAAGGTAGTTGAATGTAGGAACAGCTCAGTCCCAGTGCACTGCTTGGTAGGTCACATTACATAGTTGCATGTAGGTACAGTTCAGTCTCAGTGCTGGGTAGATCACGTTAGGTAGTTGCATGTAGGTACAGTTCAGTCACAGCGCAAGGCTGGATGGATCACATTAGGTAGTTGCATGTGGGTACAGTTCAGTCCCAGTGCAGTGCTGGGTAGCTAACATTAGGTAGTTGCATGTAGGTACAGTTCAGGCACAGCACAAAGCTGGATCGGTCACATTAGGTGGTTGCATGCAGGTACAGTTCAGTCCCAGTGCAGTGCTGGGTAGGCCACATTAGGTAGTTGCATGTAGGTACAGTTCAGTCCCATTGCACTGCTGGGTAGATCGCATTAGGTAGTTGCATGTAGGTACAGTTCAGTCCCAGTGCAGTGCTGTGTAGGTCATATTAGGTAGTTCCATGTAGGTACAGTTCAGGCACAGCTCAAGGCTGGATGGGTCACATTAGGTAGTTACATGTAGGTCCAATTCAGTCCCATTGCAGTGCTGGGTAGGTCGCATTCGGTAGCTGCATGTAGGTACAGTTCAGTCCCAGTTCAGTGTTGGGTCGGTCACATTAGGTAGTTGCATGTAGGTACAGTTTAGTCCCAGTGCAGTGCTGGGTAGGTCCCATTAGGTACTTGCATGTAGGTACAGTTCAGTCACAGCGCAAGGCTGGATGGGTCACATTAGGTAGTTACATGTAGGTACAGTTCAGTCCCATTGCAGTGCTGGGTAGGCCGCATTAGGTAGTTGCATGTAGGTACAGTTCAGTCCCAGTTCAGTGCTGGGTAGGTCAAATTAGGTAGTTGCATGTAGGTACAGTTCAGTCCCAGTGCAGTGCTGTGTAGGTCATATTATGTAGTTCCATGTAGGTACGGTTCAGGCACAGCTCAAGACTGGATGGATCACATTAGGTAGTTACATGTAGGTCCAGTTCAGTCCCAGTGCAGTGCTGTGTAGGTCACATTAGGTAGTTCCATGTAGGTACAGTTCAGCCACAGCTCAAGACTGGATGGGTCACATTAGGTAGTTACATGTAGGTCCAGTTCAGTCCCATTGCAGTGCTGGGTAGGTCGCATTAGGTAGTTGCATGTAGGTACAGTTAAGGCACAGCACAAGGCTGGATGGGTCACATTAGGTAGTTGCATGTAGGTACAGTTCAGACCCAGTGCAGTGCTGAGAAGGTCACATTAGGTAATTGCATGTATTTACAGTTCAGTCCCAGTGCAGTGTAAGGTAGGTCACATTAGGTGGTTGCATGTAGGTACAGTTCAGTTCCAGTGCCGTGCTGGGTAGGGTACATTAGGTAGTTGCATTTAGGTACAGTTCAGGCACAGCGCAAGGCTAGATGGGTCGCATTAGGTTGTTGCATGCAGGTACAGTTCAGTACCAATGCAGTGCTGGGTAGGTCACATTGGGTAGTTGCATGTAGGTACAGTTCAATCCCAGTGCAGTGCTGGGTAGGTCACATTGGGTAGTTGCATGTAGGTACAGTTCAATCCCAGTGCAGTGCTGGGTAGGTCACATTAGGTAGTTGCATGCAGGTACAGTTCAATCCCAGTGCAGTGCTGGGTAGGTCATATTAGGTAGTTCCATGTGGGTACAGTTCAGGCACAGCTCAAGGCTGTATGGGTCACATTAGGTAGTTACATGTAGGTCCAGTTCAATCCCATTGCAGTGCTGGGTAGGTCACATTAGGTAGTTGCATGTAGGTACAGTTAAGGCACAGCACAAGGCTGGATGGGTCACATTAGGTAGTTGCATGTAGGTACAGTCCAGTCACAGCGCAAAGCTGGATGGGTCACATTAGGAAGTTGCATGTAGGTACAGTTCAGTCCCAGTGTAGTGCTGGTAGGTCACATTAGGTAGTTGCATGTAGGTACAGTTCAGTCTCAGTTCAGTGCTGGGTAGGTCACATTAGGTAGTTGCATGTAGGTACCGTTCAGTCCAGTGCAGTGCTGGGTAGGTCACATTAGGTAATTGCATGTAGGTACAGTTCAGTCACAGTGCAAGGCTGGATGGGTCACATTAGTTAGTTGCATGTAGGTACAGTTCAGTCCCAGTGCAGTGCTGGGTAGGTCACATAAGGTAGTTGCATGTAGGTACAGTTCAGTCCCAGTGCAGTGCTAGGTAAGTAAAATTAGGTAGTTGCATGTAGGTACAGTTCAGGCACAGCACACGGCTGGAAGAATCATATTAGGTAGTTGCATGCAGGTACAGTTCAGTCCCAGTGCAGTGCAGGGTAGGTCACATTAGGTAGTTGCATGTAGGTACAGTTCAGTCACAGCGCAAGGCTGGATGGATCACATTAGGTAGTTGCATGTAAGTACAGTTCAGTCCCAGTGCAGTCCTGGGAAGGTCACATTAGGTAATTGCATGTATTTACAGTTCAGTCCCAGTGCAGTGTAAGGTAGGTCACATTAGGTGGTTGCATCTAGGTACAGTTCAGTCCAATTGCAGTGCTGGGTAGGACACATTAGGTAGTTGCATGTAGGTACAGTTCAGTCACAGTGCAAGGCAGGATGGTTCACATTAGGTACTTACATGTAGTTCCAGTTCAGTCCAATTGCAGTGCTGGGTAGAACACATTAGGTAGTTGCATGTAGGTACAGTTCAGGAACAGCGCAAGGCTGGATGGGTCACATTGGGTAGTAGCATGTAGGTACAGTTCAATCACAGAGCAAAGCTGGATGGGTCACATTAGGTAGTTGCATGCAGGTACAGTTCTGTCCCAGTGCAGTGCTGGGTAGGTCACATTAGGTAGTTGCATGTAGGTACAGTTCAGACCCAGTGCAGTGCTGGATAGGTCACATTAGGTAGTTGCATGTAGGTACAGTTCAGTCACAGCGCAAGGCTGGATGGATCACATTAGGTAGTTGCATGTAAGTACAGTTCAGTCCCAGTGCAGTCCTGAGAAGGTCATATTAGGTAATTGCATGTATTTACAGTTCAGTCCCAGTGCAGTGTAAGGTAGGTCACATTAGGTGGTTGCATGTAGGTACAGTTCAGTTCCAGTGCAGTGCTGGGTAGGGTACATTAGGTAGTTGCATTTAGGTACAGTTCAGACACAGCGCAAGGCTAGATGGGTCACATTAGGTTGTTGCATGCAGGTACAGTTCAGTACCAATGCAGTGCTGGGTAGGTCACATTGGGTAGTTGCATGTAGGTACAGATCAATCCCAGTGCAGTGCTGGGTAGGTCACATTGGGTAGTTGCATGTAGGTACAGTTCAATCCCAGTGCAGTGCTGGGTAGGTCACATTAGGTAGTTGCATGCAGGTGCAGTTCAATCCCAGTGCAGTGCTGGGTAGGTCATATTAGGTAGTTCCATGTGGGTACAGTTCAGGCACAGCTCAAGGCTGGATGGGTCACATTAGGTAGTTACATGTAGGCCCAGTTCAATCCCATTGCAGTGCTGGGTAGGTCACATTAGGTAGTTGCATGTAGGTACAGTTAAGGCACAGCACAAGGCTGGATGGGTCACATTAGGTAGTTGCATGTAGGTACAGTTCAGACCCAGTGCAGTGCTGAGAAGGTCACATTAGGTAATTGCATGTATTTACAGTTCAGTCCCAGTGCAGTGTAAGGTAGGTCACATTAGGTGGTTGCATGTAGGTACAGTTCAGTTCCAGTGCCGTGCTGGGTAGGGTACATTAGGTAGTTGCATTTAGGTACAGTTCAGGCACAGCGCAAGGCTAGATGGGTCGCATTAGGTTGTTGCATGCAGGTACAGTTCAGTACCAATGCAGTGCTGGGTAGGTCACATTGGGTAGTTGCATGTAGGTACAGTTCAATCCCAGTGCAGTGCTGGGTAGGTCACATTGGGTAGTTGCATGTAGGTACAGTTCAATCCCAGTGCAGTGCTGGGTAGGTCACATTAGGTAGTTGCATGCAGGTACAGTTCAATCCCAGTGCAGTGCTGGGTAGGTCATATTAGGTAGTTCCATGTGGGTACAGTTCAGGCACAGCTCAAGGCTGGATGGGTCACATTACGTAGTTACATGTAGGTCCAGTTCAATCCCATTGCAGTGCTGGGTAGGTCACATTAGGTAGATGCATGTAGGTACAGTTAAGGCACAGCACAAGGCTGGATGGGTCACATTAGGTAGTTGCATGTAGGTACAGTCCAGTCACAGCGCAAAGCTGGATGGGTCACATTAGGAAGTTGCATGTAGGTACAGTTCAGTCCCAGTGCAGTGCTGGTAGGTCACATTAGGTAGTTGCATGTAGGTACAGTTCAGTCTCAGTTCAGTGCTGGGTAGGTCACATTAGGTAGTTGCATGTAGGTACCGTTCAGTCCCAGTTCAGTGCTTGGTAGGTCACATTAGGTTGTTGTATGTAGGTACAGTTCAGTCCCAGTGCACTGCTGTGTAGGTCACATTAGGTAGTTGCATGTAGGTACAGTTCAGTCACAGTGCAAGGCTGGATGGGTCACATTAGTTAGTTGCATGTAGGTACAGTTCAGTCCCAGTGCAGTGCTGGGTAGGTCACATAAGGTAGTTGCATGTAGGTACAGTTCAGTCCCAGTGCAGTGCTAGGTAAGTAAAATTAGGTAGTTGCATGTAGGTACAGTTCAGGCACAGCACACGGCTGGAAGAGTCATATTAGGTAGTTGCATGCAGGTACAGTTCAGTCCCAGTGCAGTGCAGGGTAGGTCACATTAGGTAGTTGCATGTAGGTACAGTTCAGTCACAGCGCAAGGCTGGATGGATCACATTAGGTAGTTGCATGTAAGTACAGTTCAGTCCCAGTGCAGTCCTGGGAAGGTCACATTAGGTAATTGCATGTATTTACAGTTCAGTCCCAGTGCAGTGTAAGGTAGGTCACATTAGGTGGTTGCATCTAGGTACAGTTCAGTCCAATTGCAGTGCTCGGTAGGACACATTAGGTAGTTGCATGTAGGTACAGTTCAGTCACAGTGCAAGGCAGGATGGTTCACATTAGGTACTTACATGTAGTTCCAGTTCAGTCCAATTGCAGTGCTGGGTAGAACACATTAGGTAGTTGCATGTAGGTACAGTTCAGGAACAGCGCAAGGCTGGATGGGTCACATTGGGTAGTAGCATGTAGGTACAGTTCAATCACAGAGCAAAGCTGGATGGGTCACATTAGGTAGTTGCATGCAGGTACAGTTCTGTCCCAGTGCAGTGCTTGGTAGGTCACATTAGGTAGTTGCATGTAGGTACAGTTCAGACCCAGTGCAGTGCTGGATAGGTCACATTAGGTAGTTGCATGTAGGTACAATTCAGTCACAGCGCAAGGCTGGATGGATCACATTAGGTAGTTGCATGTAAGTACAGTTCAGTCCCAGTGCAGTCCTGAGAAGGTCACATTAGGTAATTGCATGTATTTACAGTTCAGTCCCAGTGCAGTGTAAGGTAGGTCACATTAGGTGGTTGCATGTAGGTACAGTTCAGTTCCAGTGCAGTGCTGGGTAGGGTACATTAGGTAGTTGCATTTAGGTACAGTTCAGGCACAGCGCAAGGCTAGATGGGTCACATTAGGTTGTTGCATGCAGGTACAGTTCAGTACCAATGCAGTGCTGGGTAGGTCACATTGGGTAGTTGCATGTAGGTACAGATCAATCCCAGTGCAGTGCTGGGTAGGTCACATTGGGTAGTTGCATGTAGGTACAGTTCAATCCCAGTGCAGTGCTGGGTAGGTCACATTAGGTAGTTGCATGCAGGTGCAGTTCAATCCCAGTGCAGTGGTGGGTAGGTCATATTAGGTAGTTCCATGTGGGTACAGTTCAGGCACAGCTCAAGGCTGGATGTGTCACATTAGGTAGTTACATGTAGGCCCAGTTCAATCCCATTACAGTGCTGGGTAGGTCACATTAGGTAGTTGCATGTAGGTACAGTTAAGGCACAGCACAAGGCTGGATGGGTCACATTAGGTAGTTGCATGTAGGTACAGTCCAGTCACAGTGCAAAGCTGGATGGGTCACATTAGGTAGTTGCATGTAGGTACAGTTCAGTCCCAGTGCAGTGCTGGTAGGTCACGTTAGGTAGTTGCATGTAGGTACAGTTCAGTCTCAGTTCAGTGCTGGGTAGGTCACATTAGGTAGTTGCATGTAGGTACCGTTCAGTCCAGTGCAGTGCTGGGTAGGTCACACTAGGTAGTTGCATGTAGGTACAGTTCAGTCACAGTGCAAGGCTGGATGGGTCACATTAGTTAGTTGCATGTAGGTACAGCTCAGTCCCAGTGCAGTGCTGGGTAGGTCACATAAGGTAGTTGCATGTAGGTACAGTTCACTCCCAGTGCAGTGCTAGGTAAGTAAAATTAGGTAGTTGCATGTAGGTACAGTTCAGGCACAGCACACGGCTGGAAGGGTCATATTAGGTAGTTGCATGCAGGTACAGTTCAGTCCCAGTGCAGTGCAGGGTATGTCACATTAGGTAGTTGCATGTAGGTACAGTTCAGTCACAGCGCAAGGCTGGATGGATCACATTAGGTAGTTGCATGTAAGTACAGTTCAGTCCCAATGCAGTCCTGGGAAGGTCACATTAGGTAATTATTTGTATTTACAGTTCAGTCCCAGTGCAGTGTAAGGTAGGTCACATTAGGTGGTTGCATGTAGGTACAGTTCAGTCCAATTGCAGTGCTGGGTAGGTCACATTAGGTTATTGCATGTAGGTACAGTTCAGGCAAAGTGCAGTTCTGGGTAGGTCAAATTAGGAAGTTGCATGTAGGTTCAGTTCAGTCTCAGTGCTGGGTAGATCACGTTAGGTAGTTGCATGTAGGTACAGTTCAGTAACAGCGCAAGGCTGGACGGGTCACATTAGGTAGTTGCATGTAGGTACAGTTCAGTCACAGCGCAAAGCTGTATGGGTCACATTAGGTGGTTGCATGTAGGTACAGTTCAGTCCCAGTGCAGTGCTGGATAGGTCACATTAGGTAGTTGCATGTAGGTACAGTTCAGTCCCAGTGCAGTGCTGGGTAGGTCACTTTAGGTAGTTGCATGTAGGTACAGTTCAGACCCAGTGCTGTGCAAAGTAGGTCACATTAGGTGGTTGCATGTAGGAACAGTTCAGTCACAGCACAAGGCTGGATGGGTCACATTAGGTGGTTGCATGTAGGTACAGTTCAGTCCCAGTTAAGTCCTGTGACGGTCACATTAGGTAGTTGCATGTAGGTACAGTGCAGACCCAGTGCCGTGTAAAGTAGGTCACATTAGGTGGTTCCATGTAGGTACAGTTCAGTCACAGTGCAAAGCTGGATGGGTCACATTAGGTAGTTGCATGTAGATACAGTTCAGTCCCAGTGCAGTGCCGGGTAGGTCACATTAGGTAGTTGCATGTAGGTACAGTTCAGTCCCAGTGCAGAGCTGGGTAGGTCACATTAGGTAGTTGCATGTAGGTACAGTTCAGTCCCAGTGCAGCGCTGGGTAGGTCACATTAGGTTATTGCATGTAGGTACAGTTCAGGCAAAGTGCAGTTCTGGGTAGGTCACATTAGGAAGTTGCATGTAGGTTCAGTTCAGTCTCAGTGCTGGGTAGATCACGTTAGGTAGTTGCATGTAGGTACAGTTCAGTAACAGCGCAAGGCTGGACGGGTCACATTAGGTAGTTGCATGTAGGTACAGTTCAGTCACAGCGCAAAGCTGTATGGGTCACATTAAGTGGTTGCATGTAGGTACAGTTCAGTCCCAGTGCAGTGCTGGATAGGTCACATTAGGTAGTTGCATGTAGGTACAGTTCAGTCCCAGTGCAGTGCTGGGTAGGTCACTTTAGGTAGTTGCATGTAGGTACAGTTCAGACCCAGTGCCGTGTAAAGTAGGTCACATTAGGTGGTTGCATGTAGGTACAGTTCAGTCACAGCACAAGGCTGGATGGGTCACATTAGGTGGTTGCATGTAGGTACAGTTCAGTCCCAGTTAAGTCCTGTGATGGTCACATTAGGTAGTTGCATGTAGGTACAGTTCAGACCCAGTGCTGTGTAAAGTAGGTCACATTAGGTGGTTGCATGTAGGTACAGTTCAGTCACAGTGCAAAGCTGGATGGGTCACATTAGGTAGTTGCATGTAGATACAGTTCAGTCCCAGTGCAGTGCCGGGTAGGTCACATTAGGTAGTTGCATGTAGGTACAGTTCAGTCCCAGTGCAGAGCTGGGTAGGTCACATTAGGTAGTTGCATGTAGGTACAGTTCAGTCCCAGTGCAGCGCTGGGTAGGTCACATTAGGTTATTGCATGTAGGTACAGTTCAGGCAAAGTGCAAGGCTGGATCGGTCACATTAGGTAGTTGCATGTAGGTACAGTCCAGTCCCAGTGCAGTGCTGGGTATGTCATATTAGGTACTTGCATGTAGGTACAGTTCAGGCACAGCTCAAGGCTGGATGGGTCACATTAGGTACTTACATGTAGTTCCAGTTCAGTCCAATTGCAGTGCTGGGTAGAACACATTAGCTAGTTGCATATAGGTGAAGTTCAGGCACAGCGCAAGGCTGGATGGGTCACATTGGGTAGTAGCATGTAGGTACAGTTCAATTACAGCGCAAAGCTGGATGGGTCACATTAGGTAGTTGCATGCAGGCACAGTTCAGTCCCAGTGCAGTGCTGGGTAGGTCACATTGGGTAGTTGCATGTAGGTACAGTTCAGTTCTAGTGCAGTGCTGGGTAGGGTACATTAGGTAGTTGCATTTAGGTACAGTTCAGGCACAGCGCAAGGCTAGATGGGTCACATTAGGTAGTTGCATGCAGGTACAGTTCAGTTCCAGTGCAGTGCTGGGTAGGGTACATTAGGTAGTTGCATTTAGGTACAGTTCAGGCACAGCGCAAGGCTAGATGGGTCACATTAGGTTGTTGCATGCAGGTACAGTTCATTCCCAGTGCAGTGCTGGGTAGGTCACATTGGGTAGTTGCACACAGGTACAGTTCAATCCCAGTGCAGTGCTGGGTAGGTCACATTAGGTAGTTGCATGTAGGTACAGTTCAGTCCCAGTGCAGTGCTGGGTAGTTGACATTAGGTAATTGCATGTAGGTACAGTTCAGGCACAGTGCATGGCTGGATGGGTCACATTAGGTAGTTGCATGTAGGTACAGTTCAGTCCCAGTGCAGTGCTGGGTAGAACACATTAGGTAGTTGCATGTAGGTGCATTTCAGGCACAGTGCAAGGCTGGATGGGTCACATTGGGTAGTAGCATGTAGGTACAGTTCAATCACAGCGCAAAGCTGGACGGGTCACATTAGGTAGTTGCATGCAGGTACAGTTCTGTCCTAGTGCAGTGCTGGGTAGGTCACATTAGGTAGTTGCATGTATTTACAGTTCAGTCCCAGTGCAGTGTAAGGTAGGTCACATTAGGTGGTTACATGTAGCTACAGTTCAGTTCCAGTGCAGTGCTGGGTAGGGTACATTAGGTAGTTGCATTTAGGTACAGTTCAGGCACAGCGCAAGGCTAGATGGGTCACATTAGGTTGTTGCATTCCGGTACAGTTCAGTCCCAGTGCAGTGCTGGGTAGGTCACATTGGGTAGTTGCATGTAGGTACAGTTCAATCCCAGTGCATTGCTGGGTAGGTCACATTAGGTAGTTGCATGTAGGTACAGTTCAGTCCCAGTGCAGTGCTGGGTAGTTGACATTAGGTAATTGCATGTAGGTACAGTTCAGGCACAGTGCATGGCTGGATGGGTCACATTAGGTAGTTGCATGTAGGTACAGTTCAGTCCCAGTGCAGTGCTGGGTAGGTCACATTAGGTAGTTGCATGTAGGTACAGTTCAGTCCCAGTTCAGTGCTTGGTAGGTCACATTAGGTAGTTGTATGTAGGTACAGTTCAGTCCCAGTGCACTGCTGTGTAGGTCACATTAGGTAGTTGCATGTAGGTACAGTTCAGTCACAGTGCAAGGCTGGATGGGTCACATTAGTTAGTTGCATGTAGGTACAGTTCAGTCCCAGTGCAGTGCTGGGTAGGTCACATAAGGTAGTTGCATGTAGGTACAGTTCAGTCCCAGTGCAGTGCTAGGTAAGTAAAATTAGGTAGTTGCATGTAGGTACAGTTCAGGCACAGCACACGTATGGAAGGGTCATATTAGGTAGTTGCATGCAGGTACAGTTCAGTCCCAGTGCAGGGTAGGTCACATTAGGTAGTTGCATGTAGGTACAGTTCAGTCACAGCACAAGGCTGGATGGATCACATTAGGTAGTTGCATGTAAGTACAGTTCAGTCCCAGTGCAGTCCTGGGAAGGTCACATTAGGTAATTGCATGTATTTACAGTTCAGTCCCAGTGCAGTGTAAGGTAGGTCACATTAGGTGGTTGCATGTAGGTACAGTTCAGTTCCAGTGCAATGCTGGGTAGGGTACTTTAGGTAGTTGCATTTAGGTACAGTCCAGTCCCAGTGCATTGCTGTTTAGGTCATATTAGGTACTTGCATGTAGGTACAGTTCAGACACAGCTCAAGGCTGGATGAGTCACATTAGGTACTTACCTGTAGTTCCAGTTCAGTCCAATTGCAGTGCTGGGTAGGACACATTAGGTAGTTGCATGTAGGTACAGTTCAGGCACAGCGCAAGGCTGGATGGGTCACATCAGGTAGTTGCATGTAGGTACAGTTCAATCACAGCGCAAAGCTGGATGGGTCACATTAGGTAGTTGCATGTAGGTACAGTTCAGACCCAGTGCAGTGCTGGATAGGTCACATTAGGTAGTTGCATGTAGGTACAGTTCAGTCACAGCGCAAGGCTGGATGGATCACATTAGGTAGTTGCATGTAAGTACAGTTTAGTCCCATTGCAGTCCTGGGAAGGTCACATTAGGTAATTGCATGTATGTACAGTTCAGTCACAGTGCAGTGTAAGGTAGGTCACATTAGGTGGTTGCATGTAGGTACAGTTCAGTTCCAGTGCAGTGCTGGGTAGGGTACATTAGGTAGTTGCATTTAGGTACAGTTCAGGCACAGCGCAAGGCTAGATGAGTCACATTAGGTAGTTGCATGCAGGTACAGTTCAGTCCCAGGGCAGTGCTGGATAGGTCACATTGGGTAGTTGCATGTAGGTACAGTTCAATCCCAGTGCAGTGATGGGTAGGTCACATTAGGTAGTTGCATATAGGTACAGTTCAGTCCCAGTGCAGTCCTGGGAAGGTCACATTAGGTAATTGCATGTATTTACAGTTCAGTCCCAGTACAGTGTAAGGTAGGTCACATTAGGTGGTTGCATGTAGGTACAGTTCAGTTCCAGTGCAGTGCTGGGTAGGGTACATTAGGTAGTTGCATTTAGGTACAGTTCAGGCACAGCTCAAGGCTGGATGGGTCACATTAGGTAGTTACATGTAGTTCCAGTTCAGTCCAATTGCAGTGCTGGGTAGGACTCATTAGGTAGTTGCATGTAGGTACAGTTCAGTCACAGTGCAAGGCAGGATGGTTCACATTAGGTAGATGCATGTAGGTACAGTTCAGTCCCAGTGCAGTGTAAGGTAGGTCACATTAGGTGGTTGCATGTAGGTACAGTTCAGTTCCAGTGCAGTGCTGGGTAGGGTACATTAGGTAGTTGCATTTAGGTACAGTTCAGGCACAACGCAAGGCTAGATGAGTCACATTAGGTAGTTGCATGCAGGTACAGTTCAGTCCCAGTGCAGTGCTGGGTAGGTCACATTGGGTAGTTGCATGTAGGTACAGTTCAATCCCAGTGCAGTGCTGGGTAGGTCACATTAGGTAGTTGCATGTAGGTACAGTTCAGTCCCAGTGCAGTCCTGGGAAGGTCACATTAGGTAATTGCATGTATTTACAGTTCAGTCCCAGTGCAGTGTAAGGTAGGGTACATTAGGTAGTTGCATTTAGGTACAGTTCAGGCACAGCTCAAGGCTGGATGGGTCACATTAGGTAGTTACATGTAGTTCCAGTTCAGTCCAATTGCAGTGCTGGGTAGGACTCATTAGGTAGTTGCATGTAGATACAGTTCAGTAACAGCGCAAGGCTGGATGGGTCACATTAGGTAGTTGCATGTAGGTACAGTTCAGTCACAGCGCAATGCTGGATGGGTCACATAAGGTGGTTGCATGTAGGTAGAGTTCAGTCCCAGTGCAGTGCTGGATAGGTCACATTAGGTAGTTGCATGTATGTACAGTTCAGTCCCAGTTCAGTGCTGGATAGGTCACATTAGGTAGTTGCATGTAGGTACAGTTCAGTCCCAGTGCAGTGCTGGGTAGGTCACATTAGGTAGTTGCATGTAGGTACAGTTCAGTCACAGCACAAGGCTGGATGAGTCCCATTAGGTGGTTGCATGTAGGTACAGTTCAGTCCCAGTTCAGTCCTGGGAAGGTCATATTAGGTAGTTGCATGTAGGTACAGTTCAGAGCCAGTGCCGTGTAAAGTAGGTCACATTAGGTGGTTGCATGTAGGTACAGTTCAGTCACAGTGCAAAGCTGGATGAGTCACATTAGGTAGTTGCATGTAGGTACAGTTCAGTCCCAGTGCAGTGCTGGGTAGGTTGCATTAGGTAGTTGCATGTAGGTACAGTTCAGTCCCAGTGCAGAGCTGGGTAGGTCACATTAGGTAGTTGCATGTAGGTACAGTTCAGTCCCAGTGCAGCTCTGGGTAGGTCACATTAGGGTATTGCATGTAGGTACAGTTCAGGCACAGTGCAAGGCTGGATCGGTCACATTAGGTAGTTGCATGTAGGTACAGTCCAGTCCCAGTGCAGTGCTGGGTAGGTCATATTAGGTACTTGCATGTAGGTACAGTTCAGGCACAGCTCAAGGCTGGATGGGTCACATTAGGTACTTACATGTAGTTCCAGTTCAGTCCAATTGCAGTGCTCGGTAGAACACATTAGGTAGTTGCATGTAGGTACAGTTCAGGCACAGCACAAGGCTGGATGGGTCACATTGGGTAGTTGCATGTAGGTACCGTTCAATCACAGCGGAAAGCTGGATGGGTCACATTAGGTAGTTGCATGCAGGTACAGTTCTGTCCCAGTGCAGTGCTGGATAGGTCACATTAGGTAGTTGCATGTAGGTACAGTTCAGTCACAGCGCAAGGCTGGATGGATCACATTAGGTAGTTGCAGGTAAGTACAGTTCAGTCCCAGTGCAGTCCTGAGAAGGTCACATTAGGTAATTGCATGTATTTACAGTTCAGTCCCAGTGCAGTGTAAGGTAGGTCACATTAGGTGGTTGCATGTAGGTATAGTTCAGTTCCAGTGCAGTGCTGCGTAGGGTACATTAGGTAGTTGCATTTAGGTACAGTTCAGGAACAGCGCAAGGCTAAATGGGTCACATTAGGTTGTTGCATGCAGGTACAGTTCAGTCCCAGTGCAGTGCTGGGTAGGTCACATTAGGTAGTTGCATGTAGGTTCAGTTCAGTCTCAGTGCTGGGTAGATCACGTTAGGTATTTGCATGTAGGTACAGTTCAGTAACAGCGCAAGGCTGGACGGGTCACATTAGGTAGTTGCATGTAGGTACAGTTCAGTCACAGCGCAAAGCTGGATGGGTCACATTAGGTGGTTGCATGTAGGTACAGTTCAGTCCCAGTGCAGTGCTGGATAGGTCACATTAGGTAGTGGCATGTAGGTACAGTTCAGTCCCAGTTCAGTGCTGGGTAGGTCACATTAGGTAGTTGCATGTAGGTACAGTTCAGTCCCAGTGCAGTGCTGGGTAGGTCACATTAGGTATTTGCATGTAGGTACAGTTCAGTCACAGCACAAGGCTGGATGAGTCACATTAGGTGGTTGCATGTAGGTACAGTTCAGTCCCAGTTCAGTCCTGGGACGGTCACATTAGGTAGTTGCATGTAGGTACAGTTCAGACCCAGTGCCGTGTAAAGTAGGTCACATTAGGTGGTTGCATGTAGGTACAGTTCAGTCACAGTGCAAAGCTGGATGGGTCACATTAGGTAGTTGCATGTAGGTACAGTTCCGTCCCAGTGCAGTGCTGGGTAGGTCACATTAGGTAGTTGCATGTAGGTACAGTTCAGTCCCAGTGCAGAGCTGGGTAGGTCACATTAGGTAGTTGCATGTAGGTACAGTTCAGTCCCAGTGCAGCGCTGGGTAGGTCACATTAGGTTATTGCATGTAGGTACAGTTCAGGCACAGTGCAAGGCTGGATCGGTCACATTAGGTAGTTGCATGTAGGTACAGTCCAGTCCCAGTGCAGTGCTGGGTAGGTCATATTAGGTGCTTGCATGTAGGTACAGTTCAGGCACAGCTCAAGGCTGGATGGGTCACATTAGGTACTTACATGTAGTTCCTTTTCAGTCCAATTGCAGTGCTGGGTAGAACACATTAGGTAGTTGCATGTACGTACAGTTCTGTCCCAGTGCAGTGCTGGGTAGGTCACATTAGGTAGTTGCATGTAGGTACAGTTCAGACCCAGTGCAGTGCTGGATAGGTCACATTAGGTAATTGCATGTATTTACAGTTCAGTCCCAGTGCAGTGTAAGGTAGGTCACATTATGTGGTTGCATGTAGGTACAGTTCAGTTCCAGTGCAGTGCTGGGTAGGGTACATTAGGTAGTTGCATTTAGGTATAGTCCAGTCCCAGTGCAGTGCTGTTTAGGTCATATTAGGTACTTGCATGTAGGTACAGTTCAGGCACAGCTCAAGGCTGGATGAGTCACATTAGGTACTTACCTGTAGTTCCAGTTCAGTCCAATTGCAGTGCTGGGTAGGATACATTAGGTAGTTGCATGTAGGTACAGTTCAGGCACAGCGCAAGGCTGGATGGGTCACATTAGGTAGTTGCATGTAGGTACAGTTCTGTCCCAGTGCAGTGCTGGGTAGGTCACATTAGGTAGTTGCATGTAGGTGCAGTTCAGACCCAGTGCACTGCTGGATAGGTCACATTAGGTAGTTGCATGTAGGTACAGTTCAGTCACAGCGCAAGGCGGGATGGATCACATTAGGTAGTTGCATGTAGGTACAGTTCAGTCCCAGTGCAGTCCCGAGAAGGTCACATTAGGTAATTGCATGTATTTACAGTTCAGTCCCAGTGCAGTGTAAGGTAGGTCACATTAGGTGGTTGCATGTAGGTACAGTTCAGTTCCAGTGCAGTGCTGGGTAGGGTACATTAGGTAGTTGCATTTAGGTACAGTTCAGGCACAGCTCAAGGCTGGATGGGTCACATTAGGTAGTTACATGTAGGTCCAGTTCAGTCCCATTGCAGTGCTGGGTAGGTCGCATTAGGTAGTTGCATGTAGGTACAGTTCGGTCCCAGTGCAGTGCTGGGTAGGTCACATTAGGGGGTTGCATGTAGGTACAGTTCTGTCACAGTGCAAAGCTGGATGGGTCACATTAGGTAGTTGCATGTAGGTACAGTTCAGTCCCAGTTCAGTGCTGGGTAGATCACATTATGTAGTTGCATGTAGGTACAGTTCAGTCCCAGTGCAGTGCTGGGTAGGTACATTAGGTAGTTGCATGTAGGTACAGTTCAGTCACAGCGCAAGGCTGGATGGGCCACATTAGGTAGTTGCATGTAGGTACAGTTCAGTCCCAGTGCATTCCTGGGACGGTCACATTAGGTAGTTGCATGTAGGTACAGTTCAGACCCAGTGCAGTGTAAGGTAGGTCACATTAGGTGGTTGCATGTGGGTACAGTTCAGTCACAGTGCAAGGCTAGATGGTTCACATTAGGTAGTTGCATGTAGATACAGTTCAATCCCAGTGCAGTGCTGGGTAGGTCACATTAGGTAGTTGAATGTAGGTACAGTTCAGTACCAGTGCAGTGCTTGGTAGGTCACATTACGTAGTTGCATGTAGGTACAGTTCAGTCTCAGTGCTGGGTAGATCATGTTAGGTAGTTGCATGTAGGTACAGTTCAGTCACAGCGCAAGGCTGGACAGGTCACATTAGGTAGTTGCATGTAGGTACAGTTCAGTCCCAGTGCAGTGCTGGGTAGCTAACATTACGTAGTTGCATGTAGGTACAGTTCAGGCTCAGCACAAAGCTGGATGGGTCACATTAGGTGGTTGCATGCAGGTACAGTTCAGTCCCAGTGCAGTGCTGGGTAGGCCACATTAGGTAGTTGCATGTAGGTACAGTTCAGGCACAGCGCAAGGCTAGATGCATCTCATTAGGTAGTTGCATGCAGGTACAGTTCAGTTCCAGTGCAGTGCTGGGTAGGTCACATTAGGTAGTTGCATGTAGATACAGTTCAGTCCCAGAGCAGTGCTGGGTAGGTAACATTAGGTAGTTGCATGTAGGTACAGTTCAGTCACAGCGCGAGGCTAGATGGGTCACATTAGGTAGTTGCATGTAGGTACAGTTCAGTCCCAGTGCAGTGCTGGGTAGGTCACATTAGGTAGTTGCATGTAGGTACAGTTCAGACCCACTGTGTTGCTGGTTAGGTCACATTAGGTATTTGCATGTAGTAACAGTTCAGACCTAGTGCAGCTTAAGGTAGGTCACATTAGGTGGTTGCATGTAGGTAGAGTTCAGTCACAGTGCAAGGCTGGATGGTTCACATTAGGTAGTTGCATGTAGGTACAGTTCAGTCCCAGTGCAGTGCTGGGTAGGTCACATAAGGTAGTTGAATGTAGGAACAGCTCAGTCCCAGTGCACTGCTTGGTAGGTCACATTACATAGTTGCATGTAGGTACAGTTCAGTCTCAGTGCTGGGTAGATCACGTTAGGTAGTTGCATGTAGGTACAGTTCAGTCACAGCGCAAGGCTGGATGGATCACATTAGGTAGTTGCATGTGGGTACAGTTCAGTCCCAGTGCAGTGCTGGGTAGCTAACATTAGGTAGTTGCATGTAGGTACAGTTCAGGCACAGCACAAAGCTGGATCGGTCACATTAGGTGGTTGCATGCAGGTACAGTTCAGTCCCAGTGCAGTGCTGGGTAGGCCACATTAGGTAGTTGCATGTAGGTACAGTTCAGTCCCATTGCACTGCTGGGTAGATCGCATTAGGTAGTTGCATGTAGGTACAGTTCAGTCCCAGTGCAGTGCTGTGTAGGTCATATTAGGTAGTTCCATGTAGGTACAGTTCAGGCACAGCTCAAGGCTGGATGGGTCACATTAGGTAGTTACATGTAGGTCCAATTCAGTCCCATTGCAGTGCTGGGTAGGTCGCATTCGGTAGCTGCATGTAGGTACAGTTCAGTCCCAGTTCAGTGTTGGGTCGGTCACATTAGGTAGTTGCATGTAGGTACAGTTTAGTCCCAGTGCAGTGCTGGGTAGGTCACATTAGGTACTTGCATGTAGGTACAGTTCAGTCACAGCGCAAGGCTGGATGGGTCACATTAGGTAGTTACATGCAGGTCCAGTTCAGTCCCATTGCAGTGCTGGGTAGGCCGCATTAGGTAGTTGCATGTAGGTACAGTTCAGTCCCAGTTCAGTGCTGGGTAGGTCAAATTAGGTAGTTGCATGTAGGTACAGTTCAGTCCCAGTATAACAAGTAGTTTCCACTGCCACCAGCCAAAACTCGACGAGGGGGGGAGGGACAGTGCCCCTCGAATAACAGACCCAGGGGTAATCGAATTACCCCTACTAGTATGTCCACAATAGGATGTTTTGTACTAGTTCTGTTAGTAAATTTAGGTCTAGTAAAGCCATGGTGACTTTACATGCCCTGGGAGACAGTAGTCAGTCCCAGGGTATGGAGTCTATGGTGGGTATCCTCTAGGAAGCCCCAGTGTTACGGCACGGAGGGTGCGGTGTAACACACGTAGAAAAACATATGAGACCCTATGGAGTAAAAGACCCCATAGCCCATAGAACACATTGACATTCAAAGGAATTAACCACATTTATGTCCAAGAGTGGGAGAAAAAGAGTCACACTCTAGGCAGGATGGAAAAAAACAAACTCCAGAAATCCAGCAAAGCTGCTGGGGGACTCACTAGGTTAGGAAATTCAGCCTAAACAGAGAATTCTCCCTAACAAGTTACAGTTCAGTCCCAGTTCAGTGCTGGGTAGGTCACATTAGGTAGTTGCATGTATTTACAGTTCAGTCCCAGTGCAGTGTAAGGTAGGTCACATTATGTGGTTGCATGTAGGTACAGTTCAGTTCCAGTGCAGTGCTGGGTAGGGTACATTAGGTAGTTGCATTTAGGTATAGTCCAGTCCCAGTGCAGTGCTGTTTAGGTCATATTAGGTACTTGCATGTAGGTACAGTTCAGGCACAGCTCAAGGCTGGATGAGTCACATTAGGTACTTACCTGTAGTTCCAGTTCAGTCCAATTGCAGTGCTGGGTAGGATACATTAGGTAGTTGCATGTAGGTACAGTTCAGGCACAGCGCAAGGCTGGATGGGTCACATTAGGTAGTTGCATGTAGGTACAGTTCTGTCCCAGTGCAGTGCTGGGTAGGTCACATTAGGTAGTTGCATGTAGGTGCAGTTCAGACCCAGTGCACTGCTGGATAGGTCACATTAGGTAGTTGCATGTAGGTACAGTTCAGTCACAGCGCAAGGCGGGATGGATCACATTAGGTAGTTGCATGTAGGTACAGTTCAGTCCCAGTGCAGTCCCGAGAAGGTCACATTAGGTAATTGCATGTATTTACAGTTCAGTCCCAGTGCAGTGTAAGGTAGGTCACATTAGGTGGTTGCATGTAGGTACAGTTCAGTTCCAGTGCAGTGCTGGGTAGGGTACATTAGGTAGTTGCATTTAGGTACAGTTCAGGCACAGCTCAAGGCTGGATGGGTCACATTAGGTAGTTACATGTAGGTCCAGTTCAGTCCCATTGCAGTGCTGGGTAGGTCGCATTAGGTAGTTGCATGTAGGTACAGTTCGGTCCCAGTGCAGTGCTGGGTAGGTCACATTAGGGGGTTGCATGTAGGTACAGTTCTGTCACAGTGCAAAGCTGGATGGGTCACATTAGGTAGTTGCATGTAGGTACAGTTCAGTCCCAGTTCAGTGCTGGGTAGATCACATTATGTAGTTGCATGTAGGTACAGTTCAGTCCCAGTGCAGTGCTGGGTAGGTACATTAGGTAGTTGCATGTAGGTACAGTTCAGTCACAGCGCAAGGCTGGATGGGCCACATTAGGTAGTTGCATGTAGGTACAGTTCAGTCCCAGTGCATTCCTGGGACGGTCACATTAGGTAGTTGCATGTAGGTACAGTTCAGACCCAGTGCAGTGTAAGGTAGGTCACATTAGGTGGTTGCATGTGGGTACAGTTCAGTCACAGTGCAAGGCTAGATGGTTCACATTAGGTAGTTGCATGTAGATACAGTTCAATCCCAGTGCAGTGCTGGGTAGGTCACATTAGGTAGTTGAATGTAGGTACAGTTCAGTACCAGTGCAGTGCTTGGTAGGTCACATTACGTAGTTGCATGTAGGTACAGTTCAGTCTCAGTGCTGGGTAGATCATGTTAGGTAGTTGCATGTAGGTACAGTTCAGTCACAGCGCAAGGCTGGACAGGTCACATTAGGTAGTTGCATGTAGGTACAGTTCAGTCCCAGTGCAGTGCTGGGTAGCTAACATTACGTAGTTGCATGTAGGTACAGTTCAGGCTCAGCACAAAGCTGGATGGGTCACATTAGGTGGTTGCATGCAGGTACAGTTCAGTCCCAGTGCAGTGCTGGGTAGGCCACATTAGGTAGTTGCATGTAGGTACAGTTCAGGCACAGCGCAAGGCTAGATGCATCTCATTAGGTAGTTGCATGCAGGTACAGTTCAGTTCCAGTGCAGTGCTGGGTAGGTCACATTAGGTAGTTGCATGTAGGTACAGTTCAGGCACAGCGCAAGGCTAGATGCATCTCATTAGGTAGTTGCATGCAGGTACAGTTCAGTCACAGCGCAAGGCTGGACAGGTCACATTAGGTAGTTGCATGTAGGTACAGTTCAGTCCCAGTGCAGTGCTGGGTAGCTAACATTACGTAGTTGCATGTAGGTACAGTTCAGGCTCAGCACAAAGCTGGATGGGTCACATTAGGTGGTTGCATGCAGGTACAGTTCAGTCCCAGTGCAGTGCTGGGTAGGCCACATTAGGTAGTTGCATGTAGGTACAGTTCAGTCACAGCGCGAGGCTAGATGGGTCACATTAGGTAGTTGCATGTAGGTACAGTTCAGTCCCAGTGCAGTGCTGGGTAGGTCACATTAGGTAGTTGCATGTAGGTACAGTTCAGACCCACTGTGTTGCTGGTTAGGTCACATTAGGTATTTGCATGTAGTAACAGTTCAGACCTAGTGCAGTGTAAGGTAGGTCACATTAGGTGGTTGCATGTAGGTAGAGTTCAGTCACAGTGCAAGGCTGGATGGTTCACATTAGGTAGTTGCATGTAGGTACAGTTCAGTCCCAGTGCAGTGCTGGGTAGGTCACATAAGGTAGTTGAATGTAGGAACAGCTCAGTCCCAGTGCACTGCTTGGTAGGTCACATTACATAGTTGCATGTAGGTACAGTTCAGTCTCAGTGCTGGGTAGATCACGTTAGGTAGTTGCATGTAGGTACAGTTCAGTCACAGCGCAAGGCTGGATGGATCACATTAGGTAGTTGCATGTGGGTACAGTTCAGTCCCAGTGCAGTGCTGGGTAGCTAACATTAGGTAGTTGCATGTAGGTACAGTTCAGGCACAGCACAAAGCTGGATCGGTCACATTAGGTGGTTGCATGCAGGTACAGTTCAGTCCCAGTGCAGTGCTGGGTAGGCCACATTAGGTAGTTGCATGTAGGTACAGTTCAGTCCCATTGCACTGCTGGGTAGATCGCATTAGGTAGTTGCATGTAGGTACAGTTCAGTCCCAGTGCAGTGCTGTGTAGGTCATATTAGGTAGTTCCATGTAGGTACAGTTCAGGCACAGCTCAAGGCTGGATGGGTCACATTAGGTAGTTACATGTAGGTCCAATTCAGTCCCATTGCAGTGCTGGGTAGGTCGCATTCGGTAGCTGCATGTAGGTACAGTTCAGTCCCAGTTCAGTGTTGGGTCGGTCACATTAGGTAGTTGCATGTAGGTACAGTTTAGTCCCAGTGCAGTGCTGGGTAGGTCCCATTAGGTACTTGCATGTAGGTACAGTTCAGTCACAGCGCAAGGCTGGATGGGTCACATTAGGTAGTTACATGTAGGTACAGTTCAGTCCCATTGCAGTGCTGGGTAGGCCGCATTAGGTAGTTGCATGTAGGTACAGTTCAGTCCCAGTTCAGTGCTGGGTAGGTCAAATTAGGTAGTTGCATGTAGGTACAGTTCAGTCCCAGTGCAGTGCTGTGTAGGTCATATTATGTAGTTCCATGTAGGTACGGTTCAGGCACAGCTCAAGACTGGATGGATCACATTAGGTAGTTACATGTAGGTCCAGTTCAGTCCCAGTGCAGTGCTGTGTAGGTCACATTAGGTAGTTCCATGTAGGTACAGTTCAGCCACAGCTCAAGACTGGATGGGTCACATTAGGTAGTTACATGTAGGTCCAGTTCAGTCCCATTGCAGTGCTGGGTAGGTCGCATTAGGTAGTTGCATGTAGGTGTGTTAGGCGGAAACCTGTGCAGTCCCCTCTGGGACCACTGCAAAAGATTTAGGACTACAGGTGTTTGGCAGTAAACCCACTTGGTAGCAGTCTGTACAACACAGATTCACTTGGTAGCTGTGGCTGAGCAGTCAGACTTCCCTCAAGAAGAGTTAGGCAGTATGTGGAGTATACAAAATAGGGCAATTTATACAGTAGGACAAACAAACACGGAACAGAGCTTCTGTGTAAAGATATATAGTGATTTATTTATAACAACACATCTATGGAAAACACTCTGGCACTAATACGGCAAACAACTTCAATCACAATTACTATAAGTAAATCATTCCCCCTAACAATAGTTCGACAAGTCTAGGTTCAACGGCACCACTTATTTGCAGACAGAGGTGAATGCTTTAACCTAGATGGCACTCTAGTATTCGTTAGGACAGGAGAGAAAAGGCAGGGTATGAAATCAACTCGGTACCAACACTTTTACGAACAAATGCAAGGCAAGTAAGGCAGGGTCTACTGTAGATCGCAAAGTTCAGAGGACAGGCCCACTCGGAGAGAGGCAAGGCGATATGTCCCAAAAAGTATCACAGTGGAAATGCACTTCGAGTCTTTGTCGCAAATTGTCACAGATAGATTGGACCAGTTCAGAACAAAAAGTTTAAGAAGGCTTGGAGGTGACCCAATGGAGAGGCGAGGATTAAGACACCTCACGCTTACCGTCACAAGGGAAGCCAGGTGGACACGGTACCTTGTATGTGGAGAGACAGTTCCGGCGGGGGCAGTTGTTCCTGGTGGTGGATGCAAGTCGGGGCTTTGCCAAGAGAATAGATGCTCTCGTCTACGAAGGAAAGTTGAAGATCGTTGCACCACCAGGGAAGAGACCAGCCGCGGAGTGCTCCGTCATAAGGCACCACCTTTTGGTCACGGTACGGGTTAGTGGCTATCCAGTTGCCGGGGTGCTCAGCACGGGCAATTCGACCACTATGCCCTGGAAGCGAAGAAAAAGCAAAGGGGACTGGTTGTGCCCACCAGTCAGGGGAAGAAGACTTTCCGGCGGGGAGATCTCCTCTGTCGTTGGCAAGTGGTGAGTCGGTTCAGCAGGGCTCCACAGGAGGTGTCGTCGTTGCAGGTCGGCTCAGCTTTACCCTCGTCGGATTCTTAGGTCCTGTGGCGACTTCTGAAGATCCAGTCCCAAAAGCCCTGCTTTTATGCAGAAAACCCCCATTCATTCAGCCTAGCTGTCAATCAAAACACGCTAAGTGGTGAGCGGGGTGGCTCACCACTTGGGCCAATCACACCAGAGTGCGACTTGAGTTGGCAAGGCAACTCAGTCCAGGGTGCCTAAACCCCCTCCCACACCCCCTGGGTTCCCAGACAGAATGGCACCACTTTGGACGGCCTCTGTGCAGAAGCCCGCCAAAAGTGGAACAAAGGGCTCAACCTTTGGTTTAGGAGTCACAGAGACGAACACAGACACCATTTTAAAAACCGAGTTCTGGCAGAAAATACCAACGGATAGATTTATTTAAGATAAATAAACCGGTGGTATGTTAGAGATTAACGAGAAAAAGTATTAACCTCCAACAATGGGAGGAATCCCATAGAGTTATATTCGGGGTCGTATATAACAAGTAGTTTCCACTGCCACCAGCCAAAACTCGACGAGGGGGGGAGGGACAGTGCCCCTCGAATAACAGACCCAGGGGTAATCGAATTACCCCTACTAGTATGTCCACAATAGGATGTTTTGTACTAGTTCTGTTAGTAAATTTAGGTCTAGTAAAGCCATGGTGACTTTACATGCCCTGGGAGACAGTAGTCAGTCCCAGGGTATGGAGTCTATGGTGGGTATCCTCTAGGAAGCCCCAGTGTTACGGCACGGAGGGTGCGGTGTAACACACATAGAAAAACATATGAGACCCTATGGAGTAAAAGACCCCATAGCCCATAGAACACATTGACATTCAAAGGAATTAACCACATTTATGTCCAAGAGTGGGAGAAAAAGAGTCACACTCTAGGCAGGATGGAAAAAAACAAACTCCAGAAATCCAGCAAAGCTGCTGGGGGACTCACTAGGTTAGGAAATTCAGCCTAAACAGAGAATTCTCCCTAACAAGGTACAGTTCAGTCCAAGTTCAGTGCTGGGTAGGTCACATTAGGTAGTTGCATGTAGGTACAGTTCAGTCCCAGTGCAGTGTAAGGTAGGTCACATTAGGTGGTTGCATGTAGGTACAGTTCAGTCACAGTGCAAAGCTGGATGGGTCACATTAGGTAGTTGCATGTAGGTACAGTTCAGTCCCAGTGAAGTGCTGGGTAGGACACATTAGGTAGTTGAATGTAGGTACAGTTCAGTCCCAGTTCAGTGCTGGGTAGGTCACATTAGGTAGTTGCATGTAGGTACAGTTCAGTCCCAGTGCAGTGCTGGGTAGGTACATTAGGTAGTGTCATGTAGGTACAGTTCAGTCACAGTGCAAGGCTGGATGGGTCACATTAGGTAGTTCCATGTAGGTACAGTTCAGTCCCAGTGCATTCCTGGGACGGTCACATTAGGTAGTTGAATGTAGGTACAGTTCAGTCCCAGTGCAGTGCTTGGTAGGTCACATTAGGTAGTTGAATGTAGGTACAGTTCAGTCCCAGTGCAGTGCTTGGTAGGTCACATTACGTAGTTGCATGTAGGTACAGTTCAGTCTCAGTGCTGGGTAGATCATGTTAGGTAGTTGCATGTAGGTACAGTTCAGTCACAGCGCGACGCTGGACGGGTCACATTAGGTAGTTCCATGTAGGTACAGTTCAGTCCCAGTGCAGTGCTGGGTAGCTGACATTACATAGTTGCATGTAGGTACAGTTCAGGCTCAGCACAAAGCTGGATGGGTCACATTAGGTGGTTGCATGCAGGTACAGTTCAGTCCCAGTGCAGTGCTGAGTAGGCCACATTAGGTAGTTGCATGTAGGTACAATTCAGGCACAGCGCAAGGCTAGATGCATCACATTAGGTAGTTGCATGCAGGTACAGTTCAGTCCCAGTGCAGTGCTGGGTAGGTCACATTAGGTAGTTGCATGTAGGTACAGTTCAGTCCCAGAGCAGTGCTGGGTAGGTAACATTAGGTAGTTGCATGTAGGTACAGTTCAGGCACAGCACACAGCTGGATGGGTAATATTAGGTAGTTGCATGCAGGTACAGTTCAGTCCCAGTGCAGTGCTGGGTAGGCCACATTAGGTAGTTGCATGTAGGTACAGTTCAGGCACAGCGCTAGGCTAGATGGGTCACATTAGGTAGTTGCATGTAGGTACAGTTCAGTCCCAGTGCAGTCCTGGGTAGGTCACATTAGGTAGTTGCATGTAGGTACAGTTCAGTCCCACTGCGTTGCTGGTTAGGTCACATTAGGTAGTTGAATGTAGGTACAGTTCAGTCTCAGTGCTGGGTAGATCACGTTAAGTAGTTGCATGTAGGCACAGTTCAGTGACAGCGCAAGGCTGGACGGGTCAAATTAGGTAGTTGCATGTAGGTACAGTTCAGTCCCAGTGCAGTGCTGGGTAGCTAACATTAGGTAGTTGCATGTAGGTACAGTTCAGGCACAGCACAAAGCTGGATGGGTCACATTAGGTGGTTGCATGAAGGTACAGTTCAGTCCGAGTGCAGTGCTGGGTGGGCCACATCAGGTAGTTGCATGTAGGTACAGTTCAGGCACAGCACAAAGGTGGATGGGTCACATTAGGTGGTTGCATGCAGGTACAGTTCAGTCCCAATGCAGTGCTGGGTAGGTCACATTAGGTAGTTGCATGTAGGTACAGTTCAGTCCCAGAGCAGTGCTGGGTAGGTAACATTAGGTAGTTGCATGTAGGTACAGTTCAGGCACAGCACAAAGCTGGATGGGTAATATTAGGTAGTTGCATGCAGGTACTGTTCAGTGCCAGTGCAGTGCTGGGTAGGCCACATTAGGTAGTTGCATGTAGGTACAGTTCAGGCACAGCGCGAGGCTAGATGGGTCACATGAGGTAGTTGCATGTACGTACAGTTCAGTCCCAGTGCAGTGCTGGGTAGGTCACATTAGGTAGTTACATGTAGGTACAGTTCAGTCCCACTGCGTTGCTGGTTAGGTCACATTAGGTAGTTGCATGTAGGTACAGTTCATTCCCAGTGCAGTGCTGGGTAGGTCACATTAGGTAGTTGCATGCATGTACAGTTCTGGCCCAGTAGAGTGCTGGGTAGGTCACATTAGGTAATTGCATGTAGGTACAGTTCAGGCACAGCGCTAGGCTGGATGGGTCACATTAGGTAGTCGTATTTAGGTACAGTTCAGTCCCAGTGCAGTGCTGGGTAGGTCACATTAGGTAGTTACATGTAGGTACAGTTCAGTCCCACTGCGTTGCTGGTTATGTCACATTAGGTAGTTGCATGTAGGTACAGTTCATTCCCAGTGCAGTACTGGGTAGGTCACATTAGGTAGTTGCATGTATGTACAGTTCTGGCCCAGTACAGTGCTGGGTAGGTCACATTAGGTAATTGCATGTAGGTACAGTTCAGGCACAGCTCGAGGATGGATGGGTCACATTAGGTAGTTGCATGTAGGTACAGTTCAGTCACAGCGCAAATCTGGATAGGTCATATTAGGTAGTTGCATGTAGGTACAGTTCAGTCCCAGTGCAGTGCTGGGTAGGTACATTACGTAGTGTCATGTAGGTACAGTTCAGTCACAGTGCAAGGCTGGATGGGTCACATTAGGTAGTTGCATGTAGGTACAGTTCAGTCCCAGTGCATTCCTGGGACGGTCACATTAGGTAGTTGAATGTAGGTCAGTTCAGTCCAAGTGCAGTGCTTGGTAGGTCACATTAGGTAGTTGAATGTAGGTACAGTTCAGTCCCAGTGCAGTGCTTGGTAGGTCACATTACGTAGTTGCATGTAGGTACAGTTCAGTCTCAGTGCTGGGTAGATCACGTTAGGTAGTTGCATGTAGGTACAGTTCAGTCACAGCGCAAGGCTGGACGGGTCACATTAGGTAGTTCCATGTAGGTACAGTTCAGTCCACGTGCAGTGCTGGGTAGCTGACATTACATAGTTGCATGTAGGTACAGTTCAGGCTCAGCACAAAGCTGGATGGGTCACATTAGGTGGTTGCATGCAGGTACAGTTCAGTCCCAGTGCAGTGCTGAGTAGGCCACATTAGGTAGTTGCATGTAGGTACAATTCAGGCACAGCGCAAGGCTAGATGCATCACATTAGGTAGTTGCATGCATGTACAGTTCAGTCCCAGTGCAGTGCTGGGTAGGTCACATTAGGTAGTTGCATGTAGGTACAGTTCAGTCCCAGAGCAGTGCTGGGTAGGTAACATTAGGTAGTTGCATGTAGGTACAGTTCAGGCACAGCACAAAGCTGGATGGGTAATATTAGGTAGTTGCATACAGGTACAGTTCAGTCCCAGTGCAGTGCTGGGTAGGCCACATTAGGTAGTTGCATGTAGGTACAGTTCAGGCACAGCGCGAGGCTAGATGGGTCACATTAGGTAGTTGCATGTAGGTACAGTTCAGTCCCACTGCGTTGCTGGTTAGGTCACATTAGGTAGTTGAATGTAGGTACAGTTCAGTCTCAGTGCTGGGTAGATCACGTTAGGTAGTTGCATGTAGGCACAGTTCAGTCACAGCACAAGGCTGGACGGGTCAAATTAGGTAGTTGCATGTAGGTACAGTTCAGTCCCAGTGCAGTGCTGGGTGGGCCACATTAGGTAGTTGCATGTAGGTACAGTTCAGGCACAGCACAAAGCTGGATGGGTCACATTAGGTGGTTGCATGCAGGTACAGTTCAGTCCCAATGCAGTGCTGGGTAGGTCACATTAGGTAGTTGCATGTAGGTACAGTTCAGTCCCAGAGCAGTGCTGGGTAGGTAACATTAGGTAGTTGCATGTAGGTACAGTTCAGGCAAAGCACAAAGCTGGATGGGTAATATTAGGTAGTTGCATGCAGGTACTGTTCAGTGCCAGTGCAGTGCTGGGTAGGCCACATTAGGTAGTTGCATGTAGGTACAGTTCAGGCACAGCGCGAGGCTAGATGGGTCACATTAGGTAGTTGCTTGTACGTACAGTTCAGTCCCAGTGCAGTGCTGTGTAGGTCACATTAGGTAGTTACATGTAGGTACAGTTCAGTCCCACTGCGTTGCTGGTTAGGTCACATTAGGTAGTTGCATGTAGGTACAGTTCATTCCCAGTGCAGTGTTGGGTAGGTCACATTAGGTAGTTGCATGTATGTACAGTTCTGGCCCAGTACAGTGCTGGGTAGGTCACATTAGATAATTACATGTAGGTACAGTTCAGGCACAGCGCTAGGCTGGATGGGTCACATTAGGTAGTCATATTTAGGTACAGTTCAGTCCCAGTGCAGTGCTGGGTAGGTCACATTAGGTAGTTGTATGTAAGTACAGTTCAGGCACAGTGCAAGGCTAGATGGCTCACATTAGGTAGCTGCATGTAGGTACAGTTCAGGCACAGTGCAAGGCTAGATGGCTCACATTAGGTAGCTGCATGTAGGTACAGTTCAGGCCCAGAGCAGTGCTGGGTAGGTAACATTAGGTAGTTGCATGTAGGTACAGTTCAGGCACAGCACAAAGCTGGATGGGTAATATTAGGTATTTGCATGCTGGTACAGTTCAGTCCCAGTGCAGTGCTGGGTAGGCCACATTAAGTAGTTGCATGTAGGTACAGTTCAGTCCCAGTGCAGTGCTGGGTAGGTCACATCAGGTAGTTGCATGTAGGTACAGTTCAGGCACAGTGCAAGGCTAGATGGCTCACATTAGGTAGTTGCATGCAGGTACAGTTCACTCCCAGTGCAGTGCTGGGTAGGCCACATTAGGTAGTTGCATGTAGGTACAGTTCAGTCCCACTGCGTTGCTGGTTAGGTCACATTAGGTATTTGCATGTAGGTACAGTTCAGACCTAGTGCAGTGTAAGGTAGGTCACATTAGGTGGTTGCATCCAGGTACAGTTCAGGCACAGCGCGAGGCTAGATGGGTCACATTAGGTAGTTGCATGTAGGTACAGTTCAGTCCCAGTGCAGTGCTGGGTAGGTCACATTAGGTAGTTGAATGTAGGTACAGTTTAGTCCCAGTGCAGTGCTTGGTAGGTCACATTACGCAGTTGCATGTAGGTACAGTTCAGTCTCAGTAATGGGTACATCACGTTAGGTAGTTGCATGTAGGTACAGTTCAGTCACAGCGCGAGGCTGGACGGGTCACATTAAGTAGTTCCATGTAGGTACAGTTCAGTCCCAGTGCAGTGCTGGGTAGCTGACATTACATAGTTGCATGTAGGTACAGTTCAGGCTCAGCACAAAGCTGGATGGGTCACATTAGGTGGTTGCATGCAGGTACAGTTCAGTCCCAGTGCAGTGCTGAGTAGGCCACATTAGGTAGTTGCATGTAGGTACAGTTCAGGCACAGCGCAAGGCTAGATGCATCACATTAGGTAGTTGCATGCAGGTACAGTTCAGTCCCAGAGCAGTGCTGGGTAGGTAACATTAGGTAGTTGCTTGTAGGTACAGTTCAGGCACAGCACAAAGCTGGATGGGTAATATTAGGTAGTTGCATGCAGGTACAGTTCAGTACCAGTGCAGTGCTGGGTAGGCCACATTAGGTAGTTGCATGTAGGTACAGTTCAGGCACAGCGCGAGGCTAGATGGGTCACATTAGGTAGTTGCATGCAGGTACAGTTCAGTCCCAGTGCAGTCCTGGGTAGGTCACATTAGGTAGTTGCATGTAGGTACAGTTCAGTCCCACTGCGTTGCTGGTTAGGTCACATAAGGTAGTTGAATGTAGGTACAGTTCAGTCTCAGTGCTGGGTAGATCACGTTAGGTAGTTGCATGTAGGCACAGATCAGTCACAGCGCAAGGCTGGACGGGTCACACTAGGTAGTTGCATGTAGGTACAGTTCAGTCCCAGTGCAGTGCTGGGTAGCTAACATTAGGTAGTTGCATGTAGGTACAGTTCAGGCACAGCACAAAGCTGGATGGGTCACATTAGGTGGTTGCATGCAGGTACAGTTCAGTCCCAGTGCAGTGCTGTGTGGGCCACATTAGGTAGTTGCATGTAGGTACAGTTCAGGCACAGCACAAAGCTGGATGTGTCACATTAGGTGGTTGCATGCAGGTACAGTTCAGTCCCAGTGCAGTGCTGGGTTGGTCACATTAGGTAGTTGCATGTAGGTACAGTTCGGTCCCAGAGCAGTGCTGGGTAGGTAACATTAGGTAGTTGCATGTAGGTACAGTTCAGGCACAGCACAAAGCTGGATGGGTAATATTAGGTAGTTGCATGCAGGTACTGTTCAGTGCCAGTGCAGTGCTGGGTAGGCCACATTAGGTAGTTGCATGTAGGTACAGTTCAGGCACAGCACAAGGCTAGATGGGTCACATTAGGTAGTTGCATGTACGTACAGTTCAGTCCCAGTGCAGTGCTGGGTAGGTCACATTAGGTAGTTACATGTAGGTACAGTTCAGTCCCACTGCGTTGCTGGTTAGGTCACATTAGGTAGTTGCATGTAGGTACAGTTCATTCCCAGTGCAGTGCTGGGTAGGTCACATTAGGTAGTTGCATGCATGTACAGTTCTGGCCCAGTAGAGTGCTGGGTAGGTCACATTAGGTAATTGCATGTAGGTACAGTTCAGGCACAGCGCTAGGCTGGATGGGTCACGTTAGGTAGTCGTATTTAGGTACAGTTCAGTCCCAGTGCAGTGCTGGGTAGGTCACATTAGGTAGTTACATGTAGGTACAGTTCAGTCCCACTGCGTTGCTGGTTAGGTCACATTAGGTAGTTGCATGTAGGTACAGTTCATTCCCAGTGCAGTGCTGGGTAGGTCACATTAGGTAGTTGCATGTATGTACAGTTCTGGCCCAGTACAGTGCTAGGTAGGTCACATTAGGTAATTGCATGTAGGTACAGTTCAGGCACAGCTCGAGGATGGATGGGTCACATTAGGTAGTTGCATGTAGGTACAGTTCAGTCACAGCGCAAATCTGGATAGGATATATTAGGTAGTTGCATGTAGGTACAGTTCAGTCCCAGTGCAGTGCTGGGTAGGTCACATTAGGTAGTGGCATGTAGGTACAGTTCAGGCACAGTGCAAGGCTAGATGGCTCACATTAGGTAGCTGCATGTAGGTATAGTTCAGGCACAACACAAAGCTGGATGGGTAATATTAGGTAGTTGTGTGCAGGTACAGTTCAGTCCCAGTGCAGTGCTGGGTAGGCCACATTAGGTAGTTGCATGTAGGTACAGTTCAGTCCCAGTGCAGTGCTGGGTAGGTCACATCAGGTAGTTGCATGTAGGTACAGTTCAGGCACAGTGCAAGGCTAGATGGCTCACATTAGGTAGCTGCATGTAGGTACAGTTCAGTCCCAGAGCAGTGCTGGGTAGGTAACATTAGGTAGTTGCATGTAGGTACAGTTCAGGCACAGCACAAAGCTGGATGGGTAATATTGGGTAGTTGCATGCAGGTACAGTTCAGTCCCAGTACAGTGCTTGTTTAGGTCACATTAGGTTGTTGCATGTAGGTACAGTTCAGTCCCAGTGCACTGCTGGGTAGGTCACATCAGGTAGTTACATGTAGGTACAGTTCAGTCCCACTGCGTTGCTGGTTAGGTCACATTAGGTAGTTGCATGTAGGTACAGTTCATTCCAATTGCAGTGTTGGGTAGGTCACATTAGGTAGTTGCATGTATGTACAGTTCTGGCCCAGTACAGTGCTGTGTAGGTCACATTAGGTAATTACATGTAGGTACAGTTCAGGCACAGCGCTAGGCTGGATGGGTCACATTAGGTAGTCGTATTTAGGTACAGTTCAGTCCCAGTGCAGTGCTGGGTAGGTCACATTAGGTAGTTGTATGTATGTACAGTTCAGGCACAGCGCGAGGCTAGATGGGTCACATTAGGTAGTTGCATGTACGTACAGTTCAGTCCCAGTGCAGTGCTGGGTAGGTCACATTAGGTAGTTACATGTAGGTACAGTTCAGTCCCACTGCGTTGCTGGTTAGGTCACATTAGGTAGTTGCATGTAGGTACAGTTCATTCCCAGTGCAGTGTTGGGTAGGTCACATTAGGTAGTTGCATGTATGTAAAGTTCTTTCCCAGTACAGTGCTGGGTAGGTCACATTAGGTAATTACATGTAGGTACAGTTCAGGCACAGTGCTAGGCTGGATGGGTCACATTAGGTAGTCGTATTTAGGTACAGTTCAGTCCCAGTGCAGTGCTGGGTAGGTCACATTAGGTAGTTGTATGTAAGTACAGTTCAGGCACAGTGCAAGGCTAGATGGCTCACATTAGGTAGCTGCATGTAGGTATAGTTCAGGCACAACACAAAGCTGGATGGGTAATATTAGGTATTTGCGTGCAGGTACAGTTCAGTCCCAGTGCAGTGCTGGGTAGGTAACATTAGGTAGTTGCATGTAGGTACAGTTCAGTCCCAGAGCAGTGCTGGGTAGGTAACATTAGGTAGTTGCATGTAGGTACAGTTCAGGCACAGCACAAAGCTGGATGGGTAATATTAGGTATTTGCATGCAGGTACAGTTCAGTCCCAGTGCAGTGCTGGGTAGGCCACATTAAGTAGTTGCATGTAGGTACAGTTCAGTCCCAGTACAGTGCTGGGTAGGTCACATCAGGTAGTTGCATGTAGGTACAGTTCAGGCACAGTGCAAGGCTAGATGGCTCACATTAGGTAGTTGCATGCAGGTACAGTTCACTCCCAGTGCAGTGCTGGGTAGGCCACATTAGGTAGTTGCATGTAGGTACAGTTCAGTCCCACTGCGTTGCTGGTTAGGTCACATTAGGTATTTGCATGGAGGTACAGTTCAGACCTAGTGCAGTGTAAGGTAGGTCACATTAGGTGGTTGCATCTAGGTACAGTTCAGGCACAGCGCGATGCTAGATGGGTCACATTAGGTAGTTGCATGTAGGTACAGTTCAGTCCCAGTGCAGTGCTGGGTAGGTCACATTAGGTAGTTGAATGTAGGTACAGTTCAGTCCCAGTGCAGTGCTTGGTAGGTCACATTACGTAGTTGCATGTAGGTACAGTTCAGTCTCAGTGCTGGGTAGATCACGTTAGGTAGTTGCATGTAGGTACAGTTCAGTCACAGTGCAGTGCTGGGTTGGTCACATTAGGTAGTTGCATGTAGGTACAGTTCGTTCCCAGAGCAGTGCTGGGTAGGTAACATTAGGTAGTTGCATGTAGGTACAGTTCAGGCACAGCACAAAGCTGGATGGGTAATATTAGGTAGTTGCATGCAGGTACTGTTCAGTGCCAGTGCAGTGCTGGGTAGGCCACATTAGGTAGTTGCATGTAGGTACAGTTCAGGCACAGCACAAGGCTAGATGGGTCACATTAGGTAGTTGCATGTACGTACAGTTCAGTCCCAGTGCAGTGCTGGGTAGGTCACATTAGGTAGTTACATGTAGGTACAGTTCAGTCCCACTGCGTTGCTGGTTAGGTCACATTAGGTAGTTGCATGTAGGTACAGTTCATTCCCAGTGCAGTGCTGGGTAGGTCACATTAGGTAGTTGCATGCATGTACAGTTCTGGCCCAGTAGAGTGCTGGGTAGGTCACATTAGGTAATTGCATGTAGGTACAGTTCAGGCACAGCGCTAGGCTGGATGGGTCACGTTAGGTAGTCGTATTTAGGTACAGTTCAGTCCCAGTGCAGTGCTGGGTAGGTCACATTAGGTAGTTACATGTAGGTACAGTTCAGTCCCACTGCGTTGCTGGTTAGGTCACATTAGGTAGTTGCATGTAGGTACAGTTCATTCCCAGTGCAGTGCTGGGTAGGTCACATTAGGTAGTTGCATGTATGTACAGTTCTGGCCCAGTACAGTGCTAGGTAGGTCACATTAGGTAATTGCATGTAGGTACAGTTCAGGCACAGCTCGAGGATGGATGGGTCACATTAGGTAGTTGCATGTAGGTACAGTTCAGTCACAGCGCAAATCTGGATAGGATATATTAGGTAGTTGCATGTAGGTACAGTTCAGTCCCAGTGCAGTGCTGGGTAGGTCACATTAGGTAGTGGCATGTAGGTACAGTTCAGGCACAGTGCAAGGCTAGATGGCTCACATTAGGTAGCTGCATGTAGGTATAGTTCAGGCACAACACAAAGCTGGATGGGTAATATTAGGTAGTTGTGTGCAGGTACAGTTCAGTCCCAGTGCAGTGCTGGGTAGGCCACATTAGGTAGTTGCATGTAGGTACAGTTCAGTCCCAGTGCAGTGCTGGGTAGGTCACATCCGGTAGTTGCATGTAGGTACAGTTCAGGCACAGTGCAAGGCTAGATGGCTCACATTAGGTAGCTGCATGTAGGTACAGTTCAGTCCCAGAGCAGTGCTGGGTAGGTAACATTAGGTAGTTGCATGTAGGTACAGTTCAGGCACAGCACAAAGCTGGATGGGTAATATTGGGTAGTTGCATGCAGGTACAGTTCAGTCCCAGTACAGTGCTTGTTTAGGTCACATTAGGTAGTTGCATGTAGGTACAGTTCAGTCCCAGTGCACTGCTGGGTAGGTCACATCAGGTAGTTACATGTAGGTACAGTTCAGTCCCACTGCGTTGCTGGTTAGGTCACATTAGGTAGTTGCATGTAGGTACAGTTCATTCCAATTGCAGTGTTGGGTAGGTCACATTAGGTAGTTGCATGTATGTACAGTTCTGGCCCAGTACAGTGCTGTGTAGGTCACATTAGGTAATTACATGTAGGTACAGTTCAGGCACAGCGCTAGGCTGGATGGGTCACATTAGGTAGACGTATTTAGGTACAGTTCAGTCCCAGTGCAGTGCTGGGTAGGTCACATTAGGTAGTTGTATGTATGTACAGTTCAGGCACAGCGCGAGGCTAGATGGGTCACATTAGGTAGTTGCATGTACGTACAGTTCAGTCCCAGTGCAGTGCTGGGTAGGTCACATTAGGTAGTTACATGTAGGTACAGTTCAGTCCCACTGCGTTGCTGGTTAGGTCACATTAGGTAGTTGCATGTAGGTACAGTTCATTCCCAGTGCAGTGTTGGGTAGGTCACATTAGGTAGTTGCATGTATGTAAAGTTCTTTCCCAGTACAGTGCTGGGTAGGTCACATTAGGTAATTACATGTAGGTACAGTTCAGGCACAGTGCTAGGCTGGATGGGTCACATTAGGTAGTCGTATTTAGGTACAGTTCAGTCCCAGTGCAGTGCTGAGTAGGTCACATTAGGTAGTTGTATGTAAGTACAGTTCAGGCACAGTGCAAGGCTAGATGGCTCACATTAGGTAGCTGCATGTAGGTATAGTTCAGGCACAACACAAAGCTGGATGGGTAATATTAGGTAGTTGCGTGCAGGTACAGTTCAGTCCCAGTGCAGTGCTGGGTAGGTAACATTAGGTAGTTGCATGTAGGTACAGTTCAGTCCCAGAGCAGTGCTGGGTAGGTAACATTAGGTAGTTGCATGTAGGTACAGTTCAGGCACAGCACAAAGCTGGATGGGTAATATTAGGTATTTGCATGCAGGTACAGTTCAGTCCCAGTGCAGTGCTGGGTAGGCCACATTAAGTAGTTGCATGTAGGTACAGTTCAGTCCCAGTACAGTGCTGGGTAGGTCACATCAGGTAGTTGCATGTAGGTACAGTTCAGGCACAGTGCAAGGCTAGATGGCTCACATTAGGTAGTTGCATGCAGGTACAGTTCACTCCCAGTGCAGTGCTGGGTAGGCCACATTAGGTAGTTGCATGTAGGTACAGTTCAGTCCCACTGCGTTGCTGGTTAGGTCACATTAGGTATTTGCATGTAGGTACAGTTCAGACCTAGTGCAGTGTAAGGTAGGTCACATTAGGTGGTTGCATCTAGGTACAGTTCAGGCACAGCGCGATGCTAGATGGGTCACATTAGGTAGTTGCATGTAGGTACAGTTCAGTCCCAGTGCAGTGCTGGGTAGGTCACATTAGGTAGTTGAATGTAGGTACAGTTCAGTCCCAGTGCAGTGCTTGGTAGGTCACATTACGTAGTTGCATGTAGGTACAGTTCAGTCTCAGTGCTGGGTAGATCACGTTAGGTAGTTGCATGTAGGTACAGTTCAGTCACAGCGCGAGGCTGGACGGGTCACATTAGGTAGTTCCATGTAGGTACAGTTCAGTCCCAGTGCAGTGCTGGGTAGCTGACATTACATAGTTGCATGTAGGTACAGTTCAGGCTCAGCACAAAGCTGGATGGGTCCCATTAGGTGGTTGCATGCAGGTACAGTTCAGTCCCAGTGCACGGCTGAGTAGGCCACATTAGGTAGTTGCATATAGGTACAGTTCAGGCACAGCGCAAGGCTAGATGCATCACATTAGGTAGTTGCATGCAGGTACAGTTCAGTCCCAGTGCAGTGCTGGGTAGGTCACATTAGGTAGTTGCATGTAGGTACAGTTCAGTCCCAGAGCAGTGCTGGGTAGGTAACATTAGGTAGTTGCTTGTAGGTACAGTTCAGACACAGCACAAAGCTGGATGGGTAATATTAGGTAGTTGCATGCAGGTACAGTTCAGTCCCAGTGCAGTGCTGGGTAGGCCACATTAGGTAGTTGCATGTAGGTACAGTTCAGGCACAGCACGAGGCTAGATGGGTCACATTAGCTAGTTGCATGTAGGTACAGTTCAGTCCCAGTGCAGTGCTGGGTAGGTGACATTAGGTAGTTACATGTAGGTACAGTTCAGTCCCACTGCGTTGCTGGTTAGGTCACATTAGGTAGTTGCATGTAGGTACAGTTCATTCCCAGTGCAGTGTTGGGTAGGTCACATTAGGTAGTTGCATGTATGTACAGTTCTGGCCCAGTACAGTGCTGGGTAGGTCACATTAGGTAATTACATGTAGGTACAGTTCAGGCACAGCGCTAGGCTGGATGGGTCACATTAGTTAGTCATATTTAGGTACAGTTCAGTCCCAGTGCAGTGCTGGGTAGGTCACATTAGGTAGTTGTATGTAAGTACAGTTCAGGCACAGTGCAAGGCTAGATGGCTCACATTAGGTAGCTGCATGTAGGTACAGTTCAGGCACAGTGCAAGGCTAGATGGCTCACATTAGGTAGCTGCATGTAGGTACAGTTCAGTCCCAGAGCAGTGCTGGGTAGGTAACATTAGGTAGTTGCATGTAGGTACAGTTCAGGCACAGCACAAAGCTGGATGGGTAATATTAGGTATTTGCATGCTGGTACAGTTCAGTCCCAGTGCAGTGCTGGGTAGGCCACATTAAGTAGTTGCATGTAGGTACAGTTCAGTCCCAGTGCAGTGCTGGGTAGGTCACATCAGGTAGTTGCATGTAGGTACAGTTCAGGCACAGTGCAAGGCTAGATGGCTCACATTAGGTAGCTGCATGCAGGTACAGTTCACTCCCAGTGCAGTGCTGGGTAGGCCACATTAGGTAGTTGGATGTAGGTACAGTTCAGTCCCACTGCGTTGCTGGTTAGGTCACATTAGGTATTTGCATGTAGGTACAGTTCAGACCTAGTGCAGTGTAAGGTAGGTCACATTAGGTGGTTGCATCTAGGTACAGTTCAGGCACAGCGCGAGGCTAGATGGGTCACATTAGGTAGTTGCATGTAGGTACAGTTCAGTCCCAGTGCAGTGCTGGGTAGGTCACATTAGGTAGTTGAATGTAGGTACAGTTCAGTCCCAGTGCAGTGCTTGGTAGGTCACATTACGCAGTTGCATGTAGGTACAGTTCAGTCTCAGTAATGGGTACATCACGTTAGGTAGTTGCATGTAGGTACAGTTCAGTCACAGCGCGAGGCTGGACGGGTCACATTAGGTAGTTCCATGTAGGTACAGTTCAGTCCCAGTGCAGTGCTGGGTAGCTGACATTACATAGTTGCATGTAGGTACAGTTCAGGCTCAGCACAAAGCTGGATGGGTCACATTAGGTGGTTGCATGCAGGTACAGTTCAGTCCCAGTGCAGTGCTGAGTAGGCCACATTAGGTAGTTGCATGTAGGTACAGTTCAGGCACAGCGCAAGGCTAGATGCATCACATTAGGTAGTTGCATGCAGGTACAGTTCAGTCCCAGTGCAGTGCTGGGTAGGTCACATTAGGTAGTTGCATGTAGGTACAGTTCAGTCCCAGAGCAGTGCTGGGTAGGTAACATTAGGTAGTTGCTTGTAGGTACAGTTCAGGCACAGCACAAAGCTGGATGGGTAATATTAGGTAGTTGCATGCAGGTACAGTTCAGTCCCAGTGGAGTGCTGGGTAGGCCACATTAGGTAGTTGCATGTAGGTACAGTTCAGGCACAGCGCGAGGCTAGATGGGTCACATTAGGTAGTTGCATGCAGGTACAGTTCAGTCCCAGTGCAGTCCTGGGTAGGTCACAATAGGTAGTTGCATGTAGGTACAGTTCAGTCCCACTGCGTTGCTGGTTAGGTCACATAAGGTAGTTGAATGTAGGTACAGTTCAGTCTCAGTGCTGGGTAGATCACGTTAGGTAGTTGCATGTAGGCACAGATCAGTCACAGCGCAAGGCTGGACGGGTCACATTAGGTAGTTGCATGTAGGTACAGTTCAGTCCCAGTGCAGTGCTGGGTAGCTAACATTAGGTAGTTGCATGTAGGTACAGTTCAGGCACAGCACAAAGCTGGATGGGTCACATTAGGTGGTTCATTGCAGGTACAGTTCAGTCCCAGTGCAGTGCTGGGTGGGCCACATTAGGTAGTTGCATGTAGGTACAGTTCAGGCACAGCACAAAGCTGGATGTGTCACATTAGGTGGTTGCATGCAGGTACAGTTCAGTCCCAGTGCAGTGCTGGGTAGGTCACATTAGGTAGTTGCATGTAGGTACAGTTCAGTCCCAGAGCAGTGCTGGGTAGGTAACATTAGGTAGTTGCATGTAGGTACAGTTCAGGCACAGCACAAAGCTGGATGGGTAATATTAGGTAGTTGCATGCAGGTACTGTTCAGTGCCAGTGCAGTGCTGGGTAGGCCACATTAGGTAGTTGCATGTAGGTACAGTTCAGGCACAGCGCGAGGCTAGATGGGTCACATTAGGTAGTTGCATGTACGTACAGTTCAGTCCCAGTGCAGTGCTGGGTAGGTCACATTAGGTAGTTACATGTAGGTACAGTTCAGTCCCACTGCGTTGCTGGTTAGGTCACATTAGGTAGTTGCATGTAGGTACAGTTCATTCCCAGTGCAGTGCTGGGTAGGTCACATTAGGTAGTTGCATGCATGTACAGTTCTGGCCCAGTAGAGTGCTGGGTAGGTCACATTAGGTAATTGCATGTAGGTACAGTTAAGGCACAGCGCTAGGCTGGATGGGTCACATTAGGTAGTCGTATTTACGTACAGTTCAGTCCCAGTGCAGTGCTGGGTAGGTCACATTAGGTAGTTACATGTAGGTACAGTTCAGTCCCACTGCGTTGCTGGTTAGGTCACATTAGGTAGTTGCATGTAGGTACAGTTCATTCCTAGTGCAGTGCTGGGTAGGTCACATTAGGTAGTTGCATGTATGTACAGTTCTGGCCCAGTACAGTGCTGGGTAGGTCACATTAGGTAATTGCATGTAGGTACAGTTCAGGCACAGCTCGAGGATGGATGGGTCACATTAGGTAGTTGCATGTAGGTACAGTTCAGTCACAGCGCAAATCTGGATAGGTCATATTAGGTAGTTGCATGTAGGTACAGTTCAGTCCCAGTGCAGTGCTGGGTAGGTCACATTAGGTAGTGGCATGTAGGTACAGTTCAGGCACAGTGCAAGGCTAGATGGCTCACATTAGGTTGCTGCATGTAGGTATAGTTCAGGCACAACACAAAGCTGGATGGGTAATATTAGGTAGCTGCATGTAGGTACAGTTCAGTCCGAGAGCAGTGCTGGGTAGGTAACATTAGGTAGTTGCATGTAGGTACAGTTCAGGCACAGCACAAAGCTGGATGGGTAATATTAGGAATTTGCATGCTGGTACAGTTCAGTCCCAGTGCAGTGCTGGGTAGGCCACATTAAGTAGTTGCATGTAGGTACTGTTCAGTCCCAGTGCAGTGCTGGGTAGGTCACATCAGGTAGTTGCATGTAGGTACAGTTCAGGCACAGTGCAAGGCTAGATGGCTCACATTAGGTAGTTGCATGCAGGTACAGTTCACTCCCAGTGCAGTGCTGGGTAGGCCACATTAGGTAGTTGGATGTAGGTACAGTTCAGTCCCACTGCGTTGCTGGTTAGGTCACATTAGGTATTTGCATGTAGGTACAGTTCAGACCTAGTGCAGTGTAAGGTAGGTCACATTAGGTGGTTGCATCTAGGTACAGTTCAGGCACAGCGCGAGGCTAGATGGGTCACATTAGGTAGTTGCATGTAGGTACAGTTCAGTCCCAGTGCAGTGCTGGGTAGGTCACATTAGGTAGTTGAATGTAGGTACAGTTCAGTCCCAGTGCACTGCTTGGTAGGTCACATTACGCAGTTGCATGTAGGTACAGTTCAGTCTCAGTAATGGGTACATCACGTTAGGTAGTTGCATGTAGGTACAGTTCAGTCACAGCGCGAGGCTGGACGGGTCACATTAGGTAGTTCCATGTAGGTACAGTTCAGTCCCAGTGCAGTGCTGGGTAGCTGACATTACATAATTGCATGTAGGTACAGTTCAGGCTCAGCACAAAGCTGGATGGGTCACATTAGGTGGTTGCATGCAGGTACAGTTCAGTCCCAGTGCAGTGCTGAGTAGGCCACATTAGGTAGTTGCATGTAGGTACAGTTCAGGCACAGCGCAAGGCTAGATGCATCACATTAGGTAGTTGCATGCAGGTACAGTTCAGTCCCAGTGCAGTGCTGGGTAGGTCACATTAGGTAGTTGCATGTAGGTACAGTTCAGTCCCAGAGCAGTGCTGGGTAGGTAACATTAGGTAGTTGCTTGTAGGTACAGTTCAGGCACAGCACAAAGCTGGATGGGTAATATTAGGTAGTTGCATGCAGGTACAGTTCAGTCCCAGTGCAGTGCTGGGTAGGCCACATTAGGTAGTTGCATGTAGGTACAGTTCAGGCACAGCGCGAGGCTAGATGGGTCACATTAGGTAGTTGCATGCAGGTACAGTTCAGTCCCAGTGCAGTCCTGGGTAGGTCACAATAGGTAGTTGCATGTAGGTACAGTTCAGTCCCACTGCGTTGCTGGTTAGGTCACATAAGGTAGTTGAATGTAGGTACAGTTCAGTCTCAGTGCTGGGTAGATCACGTTAGGTAGTTGCATGTAGGCACAGATCAGTCACAGCGCAAGGCTGGACGGGTCACATTAGGTAGTTGCATGAAGGTACAGTTCAGTCCCAGTGCAGTGCTGGGTAGCTAACATTAGGTAGTTGCATGTAGGTACAGTTCAGGCACAGCACAAAGCTGAATGGGTCACATTAGGTGGTTGCATGCAGGTACAGTTCAGTCCCAGTGCAGTGCTGGGTGGGCCACATTAGGTAGTTGCATGTAGGTACAGTTCAGGCACAGCACAAAGCTGGATGTGTCACATTAGGTGGTTGCATGCAGGTACAGTTCAGTCCCAGTGCAGTGCTGGGTAGGTCACATTAGATAGTTGCATGTAGGTACAGTTCAGTCCCAGAGCAGTGCTGGGTAGGTAACATTAGGTAGTTGCATGTAGGTACAGTTCAGGCACAGCACAAAGCTGGATGGGTAATATTAGGTAGTTGCATGCAGGTACTGTTCAGTGCCAGTGCAGTGCCGGGTAGGCCACATTAGGTAGTTGCATGTAGGTACAGTTCAGGCACAGCGCGAGGCTAGATGGGTCACATTAGGTAGTTGCATGTACGTACAGTTCAGTCCCAGTGCAGTGCTGGGTAGGTCACATTAGGTAGTTACATGTAGGTACAGTTCAGTCCCACTGCGTTGCTGGTTAGGTCACATTAGGTAGTTGCATGTAGGTACAGTTCATTCCCAGTGCAGTGCTGGGTAGGTCACATTAGGTAGTTGCATGCATGTACAGTTCTGGCCCAGTAGAGTGCTGGGTAGGTCACATTAGGTAATTGCATGTAGGTACAGTTCAGGCACAGCGCTAGGCTGGATGGGTCCCATTAGGTAGTCGTATTTAGCTACAGTTCTGTCCCAGTGCAGTGCTGGGTAGGTCACAATAGGTAGTTGCATGTAGGTACAGTTCAGTCCCACTGCGTTGCTGGTTAGGTCACATAAGGTAGTTGAATGTAGGTACAGTTCAGTCTCAGTGCTGGGTAGATCACGTTAGGTAGTTGCATGTAGGCACAGATCAGTCACAGCGCAAGGCTGGACGGGTCACATTAGGTAGTTGCATGTAGGTACAGTTCAGTCCCAGTGCAGTGCTGGGTAGCTAACATTAGGTAGTTGCATGTAGGTACAGTTCAGTCCCACTGCGTTGCTGGTTAGGTCACATTAGGTAGTTGCATGTAGGTACAGTTCATTCCTAGTGCAGTGCTGGGTAGGTCACATTAGGTAGTTGCATGTATGTACAGTTCTGGCCCAGTACAGTGCTGGGTAGGTCACATTAGGTAATTGCATGTAGGTACAGTTCAGGCACAGCTCGAGGATGGATGGGTCACATTAGGTAGTTGCATGTAGGTACAGTTCAGTCACAGCGCAAATCTGGATAGGTCATATTAGGTAGTTGCATGTAGGTACAGTTCAGTCCCAGTGCAGTGCTGGGTAGGTCACATTAGGTAGTGGCATGTAGGTACAGTTCAGGCACAGTGCAAGGCTAGATGGCTCACATTAGGTAGCTGCATGTAGGTATAGTTCAGGCACAACACAAAGCTGGATGGGTAATATTAGGTAGTTGCGTGCAGGTACAGTTCAGTCCCAGTGCAGTGCTGGGTAGGCCACATTAGGTAGTTGCATGTAGGTACAGTTCAGTCCCAGTGCAGTGCTGGGTAGGTCACATCAGGTAGTTGCATGTAGGCACAGTTCAGGCACAGTGCAAGGCTAGATGGCTCACATTAGGTAGCTGCATGTAGGTACAGTTCAGTCCCAGAGCAGTGCTGGGTAGGTAACATTAGGTAGTTGCATGTAGGTACAGTTCAGGCACAGGACAAAGCTGGATGGGTAATATTGGGTAGTTGCATGCAGGTACAGTTCAGTCCCAGTACAGTGCTTGTTTAGGTCACATTAGGTAGTTGCATGTAGGTACAGTTCAGTCCCAGTGCACTGCTGGGTAGGTCACATCAGGTAGTTACATGTAGGTACAGTTCAGTCCCACTGCGTTGCTGGTTAGGTGACATTAGGTAGTTGCATGTAGGTACAGTTCATTCCCATTGCAGTGTTGGGTAGGTCACATTAGGTAGTTGCATGTATGTACAGTTCTGGCCCAGTACAGTGCTGGGTAGGTCACATTAGGTAATTACATGTAGGTACAGTTCAGGCACAGCGCTAGGCTGGATGGGTCACATTAGGTAGTCGTATTTAGGTACAGTTCAGTCCCAGTGCAGTGCTGGGTAGGTCACATTAGGTAGTTACATGTAGGTACAGTTCAGTCCCACTGCGTTGCTGGTTAGGTCACATTAGGTAGTTGCATGTAGGTACAGTTCATTCCCAGTGCAGTGTTGGGTAGGTCACATTAGGTAGTTGCATGTATGTACAGTTCTGGCCCAGTACAGTGCTGGGTAGGTCACATTAGGTAATTACATGTAGGTACAGTTCAGGCACAGCGCTAGGCTGGATGGGTCACATTAGGTAGTCGTATTTAGGTACAGTTCAGTCCCAGTGCAGTGCTGGGTAGGTCACATTAGGTAGTTGTATGTAAGTACAGTTCAGGCACAGTGCAAGGCTAGATGGCTCACATTAGGTAGCTGCATGTAGGTATAGTTCAGGCACAACACAAAGCTGGATGGGTAATATTAGGTAGTTGCGTGCAGGTACAGTTCAGTCCCAGTGCAGTGCTGGGTAGGTAACATTAGGTAGTTGCATGTAAGTACAGTTCAGTCCCAGAGCAGTGCTGGGTAGGTAACATTAGGTAGTTGCATGTAGGTACAGTTCAGGCACAGCAAAAAGCTGGATGGGTAATATTAGGTATTTGCATGCAGGTACAGTTCAGTCCCAGTGCAGTGCTGGGTAGGCCACATTAAGTAGTTGCATGTAGGTACAGTTCAGTCCCAGTACAGTGCTGGGTAGGTCACATCAGGTAGTTGCATGTAGGTACAGTTCAGGCACAGTGCAAGGCTAGATGGCTCACATTAGGTAGTTGCATGCAGGTACAGTTCACTCCCAGTGCAGTGCTGGGTAGGCCACATTAGGTAGTTGCATGTAGGTACAGTTCAGTCCCACTGCGTTGCTGGTTAGGTCACATTAGGTATTTGCATGTAGGTACAGTTCAGACCTAGTGCAGTGTAAGGTAGCTCACATTAGGTGGTTGCATCTAGGTACAGTTCAGGCACAGCGCGAGGCTAGATGGGTCACATTAGGTAGTTGCATGTAGGTACAGTTCAGTCCCAGTGCAGTGCTGGGTAGGTCACATTAGGTAGTTGAATGTAGGTACAGTTCAGTCCCAGTGCAGTGCTTGGTAGGTCACATTACGTAGTTGCATGTAGGTACAGTTCAGTCTCAGTGCTGGGTAGATCACGTTAGGTAGGTGCATGTAGGTACAGTTCAGTCACAGCGCGAGGCTGGACGGGTCACATTAGGTAGTTCCATGTAGGTACAGTTCAGTCCCAGTGCAGTGCTGGGTAGCTGACATTACATAGTTGCATGTAGGTACAGTTCAGACTCAGCACAAAGCTGGATGGGTCCCATTAGGTGGTTGCATGCAGGTACAGTTCAGTCCCAGTGCACGGCTGAGTAGGCCACATTAGGTAGTTGCGTGTAGGTACAGTTCAGGCACAGCGCAAGGCTAGATGCATCACATTAGGTAGTTGCATGCAGGTACAGTTCAGTCCCAGTGCAGTGCTGGGTAGGTCACATTAGGTAGTTGCATGTAGGTACAGTTCAGTCCCAGAGCAGTGCTGGGTAGGTAACATTAGGTAGTTGCTTGTAGGTACAGTTCAGACACAGCACAAAGCTGGATGGGTAATATTAGGTAGTTGCATGCAGGTACAGTTCAGTCCCAGTGCAGTGCTGGGTAGGCCACATTAGGTAGTTGCATGTAGGTACAGTTCAGTCCCACTGCGTTGCTGGTTAGGTCACATAAGGTAGTTGAATGTAGGTACAGTTCAGTCTCAGTGCTGGGTAGATCACGTTAGGTAGTTGCATGTAGGCACAGATCAGTCACAGCGCAAGGCTGGACGGGTCACATTAGGTAGTTGCATGTAGGTACAGTTCAGTCCCAGTGCAGTGCTGGGTAGCTAACATTAGGTAGTTGCATATAGGTACAGTTCAGGCACAGCACAAAGCTGGATGGGTCACATTAGGTGGTTGCATGCAGGTACAGTTCAGTCCCAGTGCAGTGCTGTGTGGGCCACATTAGGTAGTTGCATGTAGGTACAGTTCAGGCACAGCACAAAGCTGGATGTGTCACATTAGGTGGTTGCATGCAGGTACAGTTCAGTCCCAGTGCAGTGCTGGGTTGGTCACATTAGGTAGTTGCATGTAGGTACAGTTCGGTCCCAGAGCAGTGCTGGGTAGGTAACATTAGGTAGTTGCATGTAGGTACAGTTCAGGCACAGCACAAAGCTGGATGGGTAATATTAGGTAGTTGCATGCAGGTACTGTTCAGTGCCAGTGCAGTGCTGGGTAGGCCACATTAGGTAGTTGCATGTAGGTACAGTTCAGGCACAGCACAAGGCTAGATGGGTCACATTAGGTAGTTGCATGTACGTACAGTTCAGTCCCAGTGCAGTGCTGGGTAGGTCACATTAGGTAGTTACATGTAGGTACAGTTCAGTCCCACTGCGTTGCTGGTTAGGTCACATTAGGTAGTTGCATGTAGGTACAGTTCATTCCCAGTGCAGTGCTGGGTAGGTCACATTAGGTAGTTGCATGCATGTACAGTTCTGGCCCAGTAGAGTGCTGGGTAGGTCACATTAGGTAATTGTATGTAGGTACAGTTCAGGCACAGCGCTAGGCTGGATGGGTCACGTTAGGTAGTCGTATTTAGGTACAGTTCAGTCCCAGTGCAGTGCTGGGTAGGTCACATTAGGTAGTTACATGTAGGTACAGTTCAGTCCCACTGCGTTGCTGGTTAGGTCACATTAGGTAGTTGCATGTAGGTACAGTTCATTCCCAGTGCAGTGTTGGGTAGGTCACATTAGGTAGTTGCATGTATGTACAGTTCTGGCCCAGTACAGTGCTAGGTAGGTCACATTAGGTAATTGCATGTAGGTACAGTTCAGGCACAGCTCGAGGATGGATGGGTCACATTAGGTAGTTGCATGTAGGTACAGTTCAGTCACAGCGCAAATCTGGATAGGATATATTAGGTAGTTGCATGTAGGTACAGTTCAGTCCCAGTGCAGTGCTGGGTAGGTCACATTAGGTAGTGGCATGTAGGTACAGTTCAGGCACAGTGCAAGGCTAGATGGCTCACATTAGGTAGCTGCATGTAGGTATAGTTCAGGCACAACACAAAGCTGGATGGGTAATATTAGGTAGTTGTGTGCAGGTACAGTTCAGTCCCAGTGCAGTGCTGGGTAGGCCACATTAGGTAGTTGCATGTAGGTACAGTTCAGTCCCAGTGCAGTGCTGGGTAGGTCACATCAGGTAGTTGCATGTAGGTACAGTTCAGGCACAGTGCAAGGCTAGATGGCTCACATTAGGTAGCTGCATGTAGGTACAGTTCAGTCCCAGAGCAGTGCTGGGTAGGTAACATTAGGTAGTTGCATGTAGGTACAGTTCAGGCACAGCACAAAGCTGGATGGGTAATATTGGGTAGTTGCATGCAGGTACAGTTCAGTCCCAGTACAGTGCTTGTTTAGGTCACATTAGGTAGTTGCATGTAGGTACAGTTCAGTCCCAGTGCACTGCTGGGTAGGTCACATCAGGTAGTTACATGTAGGTACAGTTCAGTCCCACTGCGTTGCTGGTTAGGTCACATTAGGTAGTTGCATGTAGGTACAGTTCATTCCAATTGCAGTGTTGGGTAGGTCACATTAGGTAGTTGCATGTATGTACAGTTCTGGCCCAGTACAGTGCTGTGTAGGTCACATTAGGTAATTACATGTAGGTACAGTTCAGGCACAGCGCTAGGCTGGATGGGTCACATTAGGTAGTCGTATTTAGGTACAGTTCAGTCCCAGTGCAGTGCTGGGTAGGTCACATTAGGTAGTTGTATGTATGTACAGTTCAGGCACAGCGCGAGGCTAGATGGGTCACATTAGGTAGTTGCATGTACGTACAGTTCAGTCCCAGTGCAGTGCTGGGTAGGTCACATTAGGTAGTTACATGTAGGTACAGTTCAGTCCCACTGCGTTGCTGGTTAGGTCACATTAGGTAGTTGCATGTAGGTACAGTTCATTCCCAGTGCAGTGTTGGGTAGGTCACATTAGGTAGTTGCATGTATGTAAAGTTCTTTCCCAGTACAGTGCTGGGTAGGTCACATTAGGTAATTACATGTAGGTACAGTTCAGGCACAGTGCTAGGCTGGATGGGTCACATTAGGTAGTCGTATTTAGGTACAGTTCAGTCCCAGTGCAGTGCTCGGTAGGTCACATTAGGTAGTTGTATGTAAGTACAGTTCAGGCACAGTGCAAGGCTAGATGGCTCACATTAGGTAGCTGCATGTAGGTATAGTTCAGGCACAACACAAAGCTGGATGGGTAATATTAGGTAGTTGCGTGCAGGTACAGTTCAGTCCCAGTGCAGTGCTGGGTAGGTAACATTAGGTAGTTGCATGTAGGTACAGTTCAGTCCCAGAGCAGTGCTGGGTAGGTAACATTAGGTAGTTGCATGTAGGTACAGTTCAGGCACAGCACAAAGCTGGATGGGTAATATTAGGTATTTGCATGCAGGTACAGTTCAGTCCCAGTGCAGTGCTGGGTAGGCCACATTAAGTAGTTGCATGTAGGTACAGTTCAGTCCCAGTACAGTGCTGGGTAGGTCACATCAGGTAGTTGCATGTAGGTACAGTTCAGGCACAGTGCAAGGCTAGATGGCTCACATTAGGTAGTTGCATGCAGGTACAGTTCACTCCCAGTGCAGTGCTGGGTAGGCCACATTAGGTAGTTGCATGTAGGTACAGTTCAGTCCCACTGCGTTGCTGGTTAGGTCACATTAGGTATTTGCATGTAGGTACAGTTCAGACCTAGTGCAGTGTAAGGTAGGTCACATTAGGTGGTTGCATCTAGGTACAGTTCAGGCACAGCGCGATGCTAGATGGGTCACATTAGGTAGTTGCATGTAGGTACAGTTCAGTCCCAGTGCAGTGCTGGGTAGGTCACATTAGGTAGTTGAATGTAGGTACAGTTCAGTCCCAGTGCAGTGCTTGGTAGGTCACATTACGTAGTTGCATGTAGGTACAGTTCAGTCTCAGTGCTGGGTAGATCACGTTAGGTAGTTGCATGTAGGTACAGTTCAGTCACAGCGCGAGGCTGGACGGGTCACATTAGGTAGTTCCATGTAGGTACAGTTCAGTCCCAGTGCAGTGCTGGGTAGCTGACATTACATAGTTGCATGTAGGTACAGTTCAGGCTCAGCACAAAGCTGGATGGGTCCCATTAGGTGGTTGCATGCAGGTACAGTTCAGTCCCAGTGCACGGCTGAGTAGGCCACATTAGGTAGTTGCATATAGGTACAGTTCAGGCACAGCGCAAGGCTAGATGCATCACATTAGGTAGTTGCATGCAGGTACAGTTCAGTCCCAGTGCAGTGCTGGGTAGGTCACATTAGGTAGTTGCATGTAGGTACAGTTCAGTCCCAGAGCAGTGCTGGGTAGGTAACATTAGGTAGTTGCTTGTAGGTACAGTTCAGACACAGCACAAAGCTGGATGGGTAATATTAGGTAGTTGCATGCAGGTACAGTTCAGTCCCAGTGCAGTGCTGGGTAGGCCACATTAAGTAGTTGCATGTAGGTACAGTTCAGTCCCAGTACAGTGCTGGGTAGGTCACATCAGGTAGTTGCATGTAGGTACAGTTCAGGCACAGTGCAAGGCTAGATGGCACACATTAGGTAGTTGCATGCAGGTACAGTTCACTCCCAGTGCAGTGCTGGGTAGGCCACATTAGGTAGTTGCATGTAGGTACAGTTCAGTCCCACTGCGTTGCTGGTTAGGTCACATTAGGTATTTGCATGTAGGTACAGTTCAGACCTAGTGCAGTGTAAGGTAGGTCACATTAGGTGGTTGCATCTAGGTACAGTTCAGGCACAGCGCGATGCTAGATGGGTCACATTAGGTAGTTGCATGTAGGTACAGTTCAGTCCCAGTGCAGTGCTGGGTAGGTCACATTAGGTAGTTGAATGTAGGTACAGTTCAGTCCCAGTGCAGTGCTTGGTAGGTCACATTACGTAGTTGCATGTAGGTACAGTTCAGTCTCAGTGCTGGGTAGATCACGTTAGGTAGTTGCATGTAGGTACAGTTCAGTCACAGCGCGAGGCTGGACGGGTCACATTAGGTAGTTCCATGTAGGTACAGTTCAGTCCCAGTGCAGTGCTGGGTAGCTGACATTACATAGTTGCATGTAGGTACAGTTCAGGCTCAGCACAAAGCTGGATGGGTCCCATTAGGTGGTTGCATGCAGGTACAGTTCAGTCCCAGTGCACGGCTGAGTAGGCCACATTAGGTAGTTGCATATAGGTACAGTTCAGGCACAGCGCAAGGCTAGATGCATCACATTAGGTAGTTGCATGCAGGTACAGTTCAGTCCCAGTGCAGTGCTGGGTAGGTCACATTAGGTAGTTGCATGTAGGTACAGTTCAGTCCCAGAGCAGTGCTGGGTAGGTAACATTAGGTAGTTGCTTGTAGGTACAGTTCAGACACAGCACAAAGCTGGATGGGTAATATTAGGTAGTTGCATGCAGGTACAGTTCAGTCCCAGTGCAGTGCTGGGTAGGCCACATTAGGTAGTTGCATGTAGGTACAGTTCAGGCACAGCGCGAGGCTAGATGGGTCACATTAGCTAGTTGCATGTAGGTACAGTTCAGTCCCAGTGCAGTGCTGGGTAGGTGACATTAGGTAGTTACATGTAGGTACAGTTCAGTCCCACTGCGTTGCTGGTTAGGTCACATTAGGTAGTTGCATGTAGGTACAGTTCATTCCCAGTGCAGTGTTGGGTAGGTCACATTAGGTAGTTGCATGTATGTACAGTTCTGGCCCAGTACAGTGCTGGGTAGGTCACATTAGGTAATTACATGTAGGTACAGTTCAGGCACAGCGCTAGGCTGGATGGGTCACATTAGTTAGTCATATTTAGGTACAGTTCAGTCCCAGTGCAGTGCTGGGTAGGTCACATTAGGTAGTTGTATGTAAGTACAGTTCAGGCACAGTGCAAGGCTAGATGGCTCACATTAGGTAGCTGCATGTAGGTACAGTTCAGGCACAGTGCAAGGCTAGATGGCTCACATTAGGTAGCTGCATGTAGGTACAGTTCAGTCCCAGAGCAGTGCTGGGTAGGTAACATTAGGTAGTTGCATGTAGGTACAGTTCAGGCACAGCACAAAGCTGGATGGGTAATATTAGGTATTTGCATGCTGGTACAGTTCAGTCCCAGTGCAGTGCTGGGTAGGCCACATTAAGTAGTTTCATGTAGGTACAGTTCAGTCCCAGTGCAGTGCTGGGTAGGTCACATCAGGTAGTTGCATGTAGGTACAGTTCAGGCACAGTGCAAGGCTAGATGGCTCACATTAGGTAGCTGCATGCAGGTACAGTTCACTCCCAGTGCAGTGCTGGGTAGGCCACATTAGGTAGTTGGATGTAGGTACAGTTCAGTCCCACTGCGTTGCTGGTTAGGTCACATTAGGTATTTGCATGTAGGTACAGTTCAGACCTAGTGCAGTGTAAGGTAGGTCACATTAGGTGGTTGCATCTAGGTACAGTTCAGGCACAGCGCGAGGCTAGATGGGTCACATTAGGTAGTTGCATGTAGGTACAGTTCAGTCCCAGTGCAGTGCTGGGTAGGTCACATTAGGTAGTTGAATGTAGGTACAGTTCAGTCCCAGTGCAGTGCTTGGTAGGTCACATTACGCAGTTGCATGTAGGTACAGTTCAGTCTCAGTAATGGGTACATCACGTTAGGTAGTTGCATGTAGGTACAGTTCAGTCACAGCGCGAGGCTGGACGGGTCACATTAGGTAGTTCCATGTAGGTACAGTTCAGTCCCAGTGCAGTGCTGGGTAGCTGACATTACATAGTTGCATGTAGGTACAGTTCAGGCTCAGCACAAAGCTGGATGGGTCACATTAGGTGGTTGCATGCAGGTACAGTTCAGTCCCAGTGCAGTGCTGAGTAGGCCACATTAGGTAGTTGCATGTAGGTACAGTTCAGGCACAGCGCAAGGCTAGATGCATCACATTAGGTAGTTGCATGCAGGTACAGTTCAGTCCCAGTGCAGTGCTGGGTAGGTCACATTAGGTAGTTGCATGTAGGTACAGTTCAGTCCCAGAGCAGTGCTGGGTAGGTAACATTAGGTAGTTGCTTGTAGGTACAGTTCAGGCACAGCACAAAGCTGGATGGGTAATATTAGGTAGTTGCATGCAGGTACAGTTCAGTCCCAGTGGAGTGCTGGGTAGGCCACATTAGGTAGTTGCATGTAGGTACAGTTCAGGCACAGCGCAAGGCTAGATGGGTCACATTAGGTAGTTGCATGCAGGTACAGTTCAGTCCCAGTGCAGTCCTGGGTAGGTCACAATAGGTAGTTGCATGTAGGTACAGTTCAGTCCCACTGCGTTGCTGGTTAGGTCACATAAGGTAGTTGAATGTAGGTACAGTTCAGTCTCAGTGCTGGGTAGATCACGTTAGGTAGTTGCATGTAGGCACAGATCAGTCACAGCGCAAGGCTGGACGGGTCACATTAGGTAGTTGCATGTAGGTACAGTTCAGTCCCAGTGCAGTGCTGGGTAGCTAACATTAGGTAGTTGCATGTAGGTACAGTTCAGGCACAGCACAAAGCTGGATGGGTCACATTAGGTGGTTCATTGCAGGTACAGTTCAGTCCCAGTGCAATGCTGGGTGGGCCACATTAGGTAGTTGCATGTAGGTTCAGTTCAGGCACAGCACAAAGCTGGATGTGTCACATTAGGTGGTTGCATGCAGGTACAGTTCAGTCCCAGTGCAGTGCTGGGTAGGTCACATTAGGTAGTTGCATGTAGGTACAGTTCAGTCCCAGAGCAGTGCTGGGTAGGTAACATTAGGTAGTTGCATGTAGGTACAGTTCAGGCACAGCACAAAGCTGGATGGGTAATATTAGGTAGTTGCATGCAGGTACTGTTCAGTGCCAGTGCAGTGCTGGGTAGGCCACATTAGGTAGTTGCATGTAGGTACAGTTCAGGCACAGCGCGAGGCTAGATGGGTCACATTAGGTAGTTGCATGTACGTACAGTTCAGTCCCAGTGCAGTGCTGGGTAGGTCACATTAGGTAGTTACATGTAGGTACAGTTCAGTCCCACTGCGTTGCTGGTTAGGTCACATTAGGTAGTTGCATGTAGGTACAGTTCATTCCCAGTGCAGTGCTGGGTAGGTCACATTAGGTAGTTGCATGCATGTACAGTTCTGGCCCAGTAGAGTGCTGGGTAGGTCACATTAGGTAATTGCATGTAGGTACAGTTAAGGCACAGCGCTAGGCTGGATGGGTCACATTAGGTAGTCGTATTTACGTACAGTTCAGTCCCAGTGCAGTGCTGGGTAGGTCACATTAGGTAGTTACATGTAGGTACAGTTCAGTCCCACTGCGTTGCTGGTTAGGTCACATTAGGTAGTTGCATGTAGGTACAGTTCATTCCTAGTGCAGTGCTGGGTAGGTCACATTAGGTAGTTGCATGTATGTACAGTTCTGGCCCAGTACAGTGCTGGGTAGGTCACATTAGGTAATTGCATGTAGGTACAGTTCAGGCACAGCTCGAGGATGGATGGGTCACATTAGGTAGTTGCATGTAGGTACAGTTCAGTCACAGCGCAAATCTGGATAGGTCATATTAGGTAGTTGCATGTAGGTACAGTTCAGTCCCAGTGCAGTGCTGGGTAGGTCACATTAGGTAGTGGCATGTAGGTACAGTTCAGGCACAGTGCAAGGCTAGATGGCTCACATTAGGTTGCTGCATGTAGGTATAGTTCAGGCACAACACAAAGCTGGATGGGTAATATTAGGTAGCTGCATGTAGGTACAGTTCAGTCCGAGAGCAGTGCTGGGTAGGTAACATTAGGTAGTTGCATGTAGGTACAGTTCAGGCACAGCACAAAGCTGGATGGGTAATATTAGGAATTTGCATGCTGGTACAGTTCAGTCCCAGTGCAGTGCTGGGTAGGCCACATTAAGTAGTTGCATGTAGGTACAGTTCAGTCCCAGTGCAGTGCTGGGTAGGTCACATCAGGTAGTTGCATGTAGGTACAGTTCAGGCACAGTGCAAGGCTAGATGGCTCACATTAGGTAGTTGCATGCAGGTAAAGTTCACTCCCAGTGCAGTGCTGGGTAGGCCACATTAGGTAGTTGGATGTAGGTACAGTTCAGTCCCACTGCGTTGCTGGTTAGGTCACATTAGGTATTTGCATGTAGGTACAGTTCAGACCTAGTGCAGTGTAAGGTAGGTCACATTAGGTGGTTGCATCTAGGTACAGTTCAGGCACAGCGCGAGGCTAGATGGGTCACATTAGGTAGTTGCATGTAGGTACAGTTCAGTCCCAGTGCAGTGCTGGGTAGGTCACATTAGGTAGTTGAATGTAGGTACAGTTCAGTCCCAGTGCACTGCTTGGTAGGTCACATTACGCAGTTGCATGTAGGTACAGTTCAGTCTCAGTAATGGGTACATCACGTTAGGTAGTTGCATGTAGGTACAGTTCAGTCACAGCGCGAGGCTGGACGGGTCACATTAGGTAATTGCATGTAGGTACAGTTCAGGCTCAGCACAAAGCTGGATGGGTCACATTAGGTGGTTGCATGCAGGTACAGTTCAGTCCCAGTGCAGTGGTGAGTAGGCCACATTAGGTAGTTGCATGTAGGTACAGTTCAGGCACAGCGCAAGGCTAGATGCATCACATTAGGTAGTTGCATGCAGGTACAGTTCAGTCCCAGTGCAGTGCTGGGTAGGTCACATTAGGTAGTTGCATGTAGGTACAGTTCAGTCCCAGAGCAGTGCTGGGTAGGTAACATTAGGTAGTTGCTTGTAGGTACAGTTCAGGCACAGCACAAAGCTGGATGGGTAATATTAGGTGGTTGCATGCAGGTACAGTTCAGTCCCAGTGCAGTGCTGGGTAGGCCACATTAGGTAGTTGCATGTAGGTACAGTTCAGGCACAGCGCGAGGCTAGATGGGTCACATTAGGTAGTTGCATGCAGGTACAGTTCAGTCCCAGTGCAGTCCTGGGTAGGTCACAATAGGTAGTTGCATGTAGGTACAGTTCAGTCCCACTGCGTTGCTGGTTAGGTCACATAAGGTAGTTGAATGTAGGTACAGTTCAGTCTCAGTGCTGGGTAGATCACGTTAGGTAGTTGCATGTAGGCACAGATCAGTCACAGCGCAAGGCTGGACGGGTCACATTAGGTAGTTGCATGTAGGTACAGTTCAGTCCCAGTGCAGTGCTGGGTAGCTAACATTAGGTAGTTGCATGTAGGTACAGTTCAGGCACAGCACAAAGCTGAATGGGTCACATTAGGTGGTTGCATGCAGGTACAGTTCAGTCCCAGTGCAGTGCTGGGTGGGCCACATTAGGTAGTTGCATGTAGGTACAGTTCAGGCACAGCACAAAGCTGGATGTGTCACATTAGGTGGTTGCATGCAGGTACAGTTCAGTCCCAGTGCAGTGCTGGGTAGGTCACATTAGATAGTTGCATGTAGGTACAGTTCAGTCCCAGAGCAGTGCTGGGTAGGTAACATTAGGTAGTTGCATGTAGGTACAGTTCAGGCACAGCACAAAGCTGGATGGGTAATATTAGGTAGTTGCATGCAGGTACTGTTCAGTGCCAGTGCAGTGCCGGGTAGGCCACATTAGGTAGTTGCATGTAGGTACAGTTCAGGCACAGCGCGAGGCTAGATGGGTCACATTAGGTAGTTGCATGTACGTACAGTTCATTCCCAGTGCAGTGCTGGGTAGGTCACATTAGGTAGTTACATGTAGGTACAGTTCAGTCCCACTGCGTTGCTGGTTAGGTCACATTAGGTAGTTGCATGTAGGTACAGTTCATTCCCAGTGCAGTGCTGGGTAGGTCACATTAGGTAGTTGCATGCATGTACAGTTCTGGCCCAGTAGAGTGCTGGGTAGGTCACATTAGGTAATTGCATGTAGGTACAGTTCAGGCACAGCGCTAGGCTGGATGGGTCACATTAGGTAGTCGTATTTAGCTACAGTTCAGTCCCAGTGCAGTGCTGGGTAGGTCACAATAGGTAGTTGCATGTAGGTACAGTTCAGTCCCACTGCGTTGCTGGTTAGGTCACATAAGGTAGTTGAATGTAGGTACAGTTCAGTCTCAGTGCTGGGTAGATCACGTTAGGTAGTTGCATGTAGGCACAGATCAGTCACAGCGCAAGGCTGGACGGGTCACATTAGGTAGTTGCATGTAGGTACAGTTCAGTCCCAGTGCAGTGCTGGGTAGCTAACATTAGGTAGTTGCATGTAGGTACAGTTCAGTCCCACTGCGTTGCTGGTTAGGTCACATTAGGTAGTTGCATGTAGGTACAGTTCATTCCTAGTGCAGTGCTGGGTAGGTCACATTAGGTAGTTGCATGTATGTACAGTTCTGGCCCAGTACAGTGCTGGGTAGGTCACATTAGGTAATTGCATGTAGGTACAGTTCAGGCACAGCTTGAGGATGGATGGGTCACATTAGGTAGTTGCATGTAGGTACAGTTCAGTCACAGCGCAAATCTGGATAGGTCATATTAGGTAGTTGCATGTAGGTACAGTTCAGTCCCAGTGCAGTGCTGGGTAGGTCACATTAGGTAGTGGCATGTAGGTACAGTTCAGGCACAGTGCAAGGCTAGATGGCTCACATTAGGTAGCTGCATGTAGGTATAGTTCAGGCACAACACAAAGCTGGATGGGTAATATTAGGTAGTTGCGTGCAGGTACAGTTCAGTCCCAGTGCAGTGCTGGGTAGGCCACATTAGGTAGTTGCATGTAGGTACAGTTCAGTCCCAGTGCAGTGCTGGGTAGGTCACATCAGGTAGTTGCATGTAGGCACAGTTCAGGCACAGTGCAAGGCTAGATGGCTCACATTAGGTAGCTGCATGTAGGTACAGTTCAGTCCCAGAGCAGTGCTGGGTAGGTAACATTAGGTAGTTGCATGTAGGTACAGTTCAGGCACAGGACAAAGCTGGATGGGTAATATTGGGTAGTTGCATGCAGGTACAGTTCAGTCCCAGTACAGTGCTTGTTTAGGTCACATTAGGTAGTTGCATGTAGGTACAGTTCAGTCCCAGTGCACTGCTGGGTAGGTCACATCAGGTAGTTACATGTAGGTACAGTTCAGTCCCACTGCGTTGCTGGTTAGGTGACATTAGGTAGTTGCATGTAGGTACAGTTCATTCCCATTGCAGTGTTGGGTAGGTCACATTAGGTAGTTGCATGTATGTACAGTTCTGGCCCAGTACAGTGCTGGGTAGGTCACATTAGGTAATTACATGTAGGTACAGTTCAGGCACAGCGCTAGGCTGGATGGGTCACATTAGGTAGTCGTATTTAGGTACAGTTCAGTCCCAGTGCAGTGCTGGGTAGGTCACATTAGGTAGTTACATGTAGGTACAGTTCAGTCCCACTGCGTTGCTGGTTAGGTCACATTAGGTAGTTGCATGTAGGTACAGTTCATTCCCAGTGCAGTGTTGGGTAGGTCACATTAGGTAGTTGCATGTATGTACAGTTCTGGCCCAGTACAGTGCTGGGTAGGTCACATTAGGTAATTACATGTAGGTACAGTTCAGGCACAGCGCTAGGCTGGATGGGTCACATTAGGTAGTCGTATTTAGGTACAGTTCAGTCCCAGTGCAGTGCTGGGTAGGTCACATTAGGTAGTTGTATGTAAGTACAGTTCAGGCACAGTGCAAGGCTAGATGGCTCACATTAGGTAGCTGCATGTAGGTATAGTTCAGGCACAACACAAAGCTGGATGGGTAATATTAGGTAGTTGCGTGCAGGTACAGTTCAGTCCCAGTGCAGTGCTGGGTAGGTAACATTAGGTAGTTGCATGTAGGTACAGTTCAGTCCCAGAGCAGTGCTGGGTAGGTAACATTAGGTAGTTGCATGTAGGTACAGTTCAGGCACAGCAAAAAGCTGGATGGGTAATATTAGGTATTTGCATGCAGGTACAGTTCAGTCCCAGTGCAGTGCTGGGTAGGCCACATTAAGTAGTTGCATGTAGGTACAGTTCAGTCCCAGTACAGTGCTGGGTAGGTCACATCAGGTAGTTGCATGTAGGTACAGTTCAGGCACAGTGCAAGGCTAGATGGCTCACATTAGGTAGTTGCATGCAGGTACAGTTCACTCCCAGTGCAGTGCTGGGTAGGCCACATTAGGTAGTTGCATGTAGGTACAGTTCAGTCCCACTGCGTTGCTGGTTAGGTCACATTAGGTATTTGCATGTAGGTACAGTTCAGACCTAGTGCAGTGTAAGGTAGCTCACATTAGGTGGTTGCATCTAGGTACAGTTCAGGCACAGCGCGAGGCTAGATGGGTCACATTAGGTAGTTGCATGTAGGTACAGTTCAGTCCCAGTGCAGTGCTGGGTAGGTCACATTAGGTAGTTGAATGTAGGTACAGTTCAGTCCCAGTGCAGTGCTTGGTAGGTCACATTACGTAGTTGCATGTAGGTACAGTTCAGTCTCAGTGCTGGGTAGATCACGTTAGGTAGTTGCATGTAGGTACAGTTCAGTCACAGCGCGAGGCTGGACGGGTCACATTAGGTAGTTCCATGTAGGTACAGTTCAGTCCCAGTGCAGTGCTGGGTAGCTGACATTACATAGTTGCATGTAGGTACAGTTCAGGCTCAGCACAAAGCTGGATGGGTCCCATTAGGTGGTTGCATGCAGGTACAGTTCAGTCCCAGTGCACGGCTGAGTAGGCCACATTAGGTAGTTGCGTGTAGGTACAGTTCAGGCACAGCGCAAGGCTAGATGCATCACATTAGGTAGTTGCATGCAGGTACAGTTCAGTCCCAGTGCAGTGCTGGGTAGGTCACATTAGGTAGTTGCATGTAGGTACAGTTCAGTCCCAGAGCAGTGCTGGGTAGGTAACATTAGGTAGTTGCTTGTAGGTACAGTTCAGACACAGCACAAAGCTGGATGGGTAATATTAGGTAGTTGCATGCAGGTACAGTTCAGTCCCAGTGCAGTGCTGGGTAGGCCACATTAGGTAGTTGCATGTAGGTAAAGTTCAGGCACAGCGCGAGGCTAGATGGGTCACATTAGCTAGTTGCATGTAGGTACATTTCAGTCCCAGTGCAGTCCTGGGTAGGTCACATTAGGTAGTTGCATGTAGGTACAGTTCAGTCCCACTGCGTTGCTGGTTAGGTCACATTAGGTAGTTGAATGTAGGTACAGTTCAATCTCAGTGCTGGGTAGATCACGTTAGGTAGTTGCATATAGGCACAGTTCAGTCACAGCGCAAGGCTGGACGGGTCACATTAGGTAGTTGCATGTAGGTACAGTTCAGTCCCAGTGCAGTGCTGGGTGGGCCACATTAGGTAGTTGTATGTAGGTACAGTTCAGGCACAGCACAAAGCTGGATGGGTCACATTAGGTGGTTGCATGCAGGTACAGTTCAGTCCCAGTGCAGTGCTGGGTAGGTCACATTAGGTAGTTGCATGTAGGTACAGTTCAGTCCCAGAGCAGTGCTGGGTAGGTAACATTAGGTAGTTGCATGTAGGTACAGTTCAGGCACAGCACAAAGCTGGATGGGTAATATTAGGTAGTTGCATGCAGGTACTGTTCGGTGCCAGTGCAGTGCTGGGTAGGCCACATTAGGTAGTTGCATGTAGGTACAGTTCAGGCACAGCGCGAGGCTAGATGGGTCACATTAGGTAGTTGCATGTACGTACAGTTCAGTCCCAGTGCAGTGCTGGGTAGGTCACATTAGGTAGTTACATGTAGGTACAGTTCAGTCCCACTGCGTTGCTGGTTAGGTCACATTAGGTAGTTGCATGTAGGTACAGTTCATTCCCAGTGCAGTGCTGGGTAGGTCACATTAGGTAGTTGCATGTATGTACAGTTCTGGCCCAGTACAGTGCTGGGTAGGTCACATTAGGTAATTGCATGTAGGTACAGTTCAGGCACAGCGCTAGGCTGGATGGGTCACATTAGGTAGTCGTATTTAGGTACAGTTCAGTCCCAGTGCAGTGCTGGGTAGGTCACATTAGGTAGTTACATGTAGGTACAGTTCAGTCCCACTGCATTGCTGGTTAGGTCACATTAGGTTGTTGCATGTAGGTACAGTTCAGTCACAGTGCAGTGCTGCGTAGGTCACATTAGGTAGTTGCATGTATGTACAGTTCTGGCCCAGTACAGTGCTGGGTAGGTCACATTAGGTAATTGCATGTAGGTACAGTTCAGGCACAGCTCGAGGATGGATGGGTCACATTAGGTAGTTGCATGTAGGTACACTTCAGTCACAGCGCAAATCTGGATAGGTCATATTAGGTAGTTGCATGTAGGTACAGTTCAGTCCCAGTGCAGTGCTGGGTAGGTCACATTAGGTAGTGGCATGTAGGTACAGTTCAGGCACAGTGCAAGGCTAGATGGCTCACATTAGGTAGCTGCATGTAGGTATAGTTCAGGCACAACACAAAGCTGGATGGGTAATATTAGGTAGTTGCGTGCAGGTACAGTTCAGTCCCAGTGCAGTGCTGGGTAGGCCACATTAGGTAGTTGCATGTAGGTACAGTTCAGTCCCAGTGCAGTGCTGGGTAGGTCACATCAGGTAGTTGCATGTAGGTACAGTTCAGGCACAGTGCAAGACTAGATGGCTCACATTAGGTAATTGCATGTAGGTACAGTTCAGGCACAGCACAAAGCTGGATGGGTAATATTGGGTAGTTGCATGCAGGTACAGTTCAGTCCCAGTACAGTGCTGGGTAGGCCACATTAGGTAGTTGCATGTAGGTACAGTTCAGTCCCAGTGCACTGCTGGGTAGGTCACATCAGGTAGTTGCATGTAGGTGCAGTTCAGGCACAGTGCAAGGCTAGATGGCTCACATTAGGTAGTTGCATGCAGGTACAGTTCACTCCCAGTGCAGTGCTGGGTAGGCCACATTAGGTAGTTGCATGTAGGTACAGTTCAGTCCCACTGCGTTGCTGGTTAGGTCACATTAGGTATTTGCATGTAGGTACAGTTCAGACCTAGTGCAGTGTAAGGTAGGTCACATTAGGTGGTTGCATCTAGGTACAGTTCAGGCACAGCGCGAGGCTAGATGGGTCACATTAGGTAGTTGCATGTAGGTACAGTTCAGTCCCAGTGCAGTGCAGGGTAGGTCACATTAGGTAGTTGAATGTAGGTACAGTTCAGTCCCAGTGCAGTGCTTAGTAGGTCACATTATGTAGTTGCATGTAGGTACAGTTCAGTCTCAGTGCTGGGTAGATCACGTTAGGTAGTTGCATGTAGGTACAGTTCAGTCACAGCGCAAGGCTGGACGGGTCAGATTAGGTAGTTGCATGTAGGTACAGTTCAGTCCCAGTGCAGTGCTGGGTAGCTAACATTAGGTAGTTGCATGTAGGTACAGTTCAGGCACAGCACAAAGCTGGATGTGTCACATTAGGTGGTTGCATGCAGGTACAGTTCAGTCCCAGTGCAGTGCTGGGTAGGTCACATTAGGTAGTTGCATGTAGGTACAGTTCAGTCCCAGAGCAGTGCTGGGTAGGTAACATTAGGTAGTTGCATGTAGGTACAGTTCAGGCACAGCACAAAGCTGGATGGGTAATATTAGGTAGTTGCATGCAGGTACTGTTCAGTGCCAGTGCAGTGCTGGGTAGGCCACATTAGGTAGTTGCATGTAGGTACAGTTCAGGCACAGCGCGTGGCTAGATGGGTCACATTAGGTAGTTGCATGTACGTACAGTTCAGTCCCAGTGCAGTGCTGGGTAGGTCACATTAGGTAGTTACATGTAGGTACAGTTCAGTCCCACTGCGTTGCTGGTTAGGTCACATTAGGTAGTTGCATGTAGGTACAGTTCATTCCCAGTGCAGTGCTGGGTAGGTCACATTAGGTAGTTGCATGCATGTACAGTTCTGGCCCAGTAGAGTGCTGGGTAGGTCACATTAGGTAATTGCATGTAGGTACAGTTCAGTCCCAGTGCAGTGCTGGGTGGGCCACATTAGGTAGTTGTATGTAGGTACAGTTCAGGCACAGCACAAAGCTGGATGGGTCACATTAGGTGGTTGCATGCAGGTACAGTTCAGTCCCAGTGCAGTGCTGGGTAGGTCACATTAGGTAGTTGCATGTAGGTACAGTTCAGTCCCAGAGCAGTGCTGGGTAGGTAACATTAGGTAGTTGCATGTAGGTACAGTTCAGGCACAGCACAAAGCTGGATGGGTAATATTAGGTAGTTGCATGCAGGTACTGTTCGGTGCCAGTGCAGTGCTGGGTAGGCCACATTAGGTAGTTGCATGTAGGTACAGTTCAGGCACAGCGCGAGGCTAGATGGGTCACATTAGGTAGTTGCATGTACGTACAGTTCAGTCCCAGTGCAGTGCTGGGTAGGTCACATTAGGTAGTTACATGTAGGTACAGTTCAGTCCCACTGCGTTGCTGGTTAGGTCACATTAGGTAGTTGCATGTAGGTACAGTTCATTCCCAGTGCAGTGCTGGGTAGGTCACATTAGGTAGTTGCATGTATGTACAGTTCTGGCCCAGTACAGTGCTGGGTAGGTCACATTAGGTAATTGCATGTAGGTACAGTTCAGGCACAGCGCTAGGCTGGATGGGTCACATTAGGTAGTCGTATTTAGGTACAGTTCAGTCCCAGTGCAGTGCTGGGTAGGTCACATTAGGTAGTTACATGTAGGTACAGTTCAGTCCCACTGCATTGCTGGTTAGGTCACATTAGGTTGTTGCATGTAGGTACAGTTCAGTCACAGTGCAGTGCTGCGTAGGTCACATTAGGTAGTTGCATGTATGTACAGTTCTGGCCCAGTACAGTGCTGGGTAGGTCACATTAGGTAATTGCATGTAGGTACAGTTCAGGCACAGCTCGAGGATGGATGGGTCACATTAGGTAGTTGCATGTAGGTACACTTCAGTCACAGCGCAAATCTGGATAGGTCATATTAGGTAGTTGCATGTAGGTACAGTTCAGTCCCAGTGCAGTGCTGGGTAGGTCACATTAGGTAGTGGCATGTAGGTACAGTTCAGGCACAGTGCAAGGCTAGATGGCTCACATTAGGTAGCTGCATGTAGGTATAGTTCAGGCACAACACAAAGCTGGATGGGTAATATTAGGTAGTTGCGTGCAGGTACAGTTCAGTCCCAGTGCAGTGCTGGGTAGGCCACATTAGGTAGTTGCATGTAGGTACAGTTCAGTCCCAGTGCAGTGCTGGGTAGGTCACATCAGGTAGTTGCATGTAGGTACAGTTCAGGCACAGTGCAAGACTAGATGGCTCACATTAGGTAATTGCATGTAGGTACAGTTCAGGCACAGCACAAAGCTGGATGGGTAATATTGGGTAGTTGCATGCAGGTACAGTTCAGTCCCAGTACAGTGCTGGGTAGGCCACATTAGGTAGTTGCATGTAGGTACAGTTCAGTCCCAGTGCACTGCTGGGTAGGTCACATCAGGTAGTTGCATGTAGGTGCAGTTCAGGCACAGTGCAAGGCTAGATGGCTCACATTAGGTAGTTGCATGCAGGTACAGTTCACTCCCAGTGCAGTGCTGGGTAGGCCACATTAGGTAGTTGCATGTAGGTACAGTTCAGTCCCACTGCGTTGCTGGTTAGGTCACATTAGGTATTTGCATGTAGGTACAGTTCAGACCTAGTGCAGTGTAAGGTAGGTCACATTAGGTGGTTGCATCTAGGTACAGTTCAGGCACAGCGCGAGGCTAGATGGGTCACATTAGGTAGTTGCATGTAGGTACAGTTCAGTCCCAGTGCAGTGCAGGGTAGGTCACATTAGGTAGTTGAATGTAGGTACAGTTCAGTCCCAGTGCAGTGCTTAGTAGGTCACATTATGTAGTTGCATGTAGGTACAGTTCAGTCTCAGTGCTGGGTAGATCACGTTAGGTAGTTGCATGTAGGTACAGTTCAGTCACAGCGCAAGGCTGGACGGGTCAGATTAGGTAGTTGCATGTAGGTACAGTTCAGTCCCAGTGCAGTGCTGGGTAGCTAACATTAGGTAGTTGCATGTAGGTACAGTTCAGGCACAGCACAAAGCTGGATGTGTCACATTAGGTGGTTGCATGCAGGTACAGTTCAGTCCCAGTGCAGTGCTGGGTAGGTCACATTAGGTAGTTGCATGTAGGTACAGTTCAGTCCCAGAGCAGTGCTGGGTAGGTAACATTAGGTAGTTGCATGTAGGTACAGTTCAGGCACAGCACAAAGCTGGATGGGTAATATTAGGTAGTTGCATGCAGGTACTGTTCAGTGCCAGTGCAGTGCTGGGTAGGCCACATTAGGTAGTTGCATGTAGGTACAGTTCAGGCACAGCGCGTGGCTAGATGGGTCACATTAGGTAGTTGCATGTACGTACAGTTCAGTCCCAGTGCAGTGCTGGGTAGGTCACATTAGGTAGTTACATGTAGGTACAGTTCAGTCCCACTGCGTTGCTGGTTAGGTCACATTAGGTAGTTGCATGTAGGTACAGTTCATTCCCAGTGCAGTGCTGGGTAGGTCACATTAGGTAGTTGCATGCATGTACAGTTCTGGCCCAGTAGAGTGCTGGGTAGGTCACATTAGGTAATTGCATGTAGGTACAGTTCAGGCACAGCGCTAGGCTGGATGGGTCACATTAGGTAGTCGTATTTAGGTACAGTTCAGTCCCAGTGCAGTGCTGGGTAGGTCACATTAGGTAGTTACATGTAGGTACAGTTCAGTCCCACTGCGTTGCTGGTTAGGTCACATTAGGTAGTTGCATGTCGGTACAGTTCATTCCTAGTGCAGTGCTGGGTAGGTCACATTAGGTAGTTGCATGTATGTACAGTTCTGGCCCAGTGCAGTGCTGGGTAGGTCACATTAGGTAATTGCATGTAGGTACAGTTCAGGCACAGCTCGAGGATGGATGGGTCACATTAGGTAGTTGCATGTAGGTACAGTTCAGTCACAGCGCAAATCTGGATAGGTCATATTAGGTAGTTGCATGTAGGTACAGTTCAGTCCCAGTGCAGTGCTGGGTAGGTCACATTAGGTAGTGGCATGTAGGTACAGTTCAGGCCCAGTGCAAGGCTAGATGGCTCACATTAGGTAGCTGCATGTAGGTATAGTTCAGGCACAACACAAAGCGGGATGGGTAATATTAGGTAGTTGCGTGCAGGTACAGTTCAGTCCCAGTGCAGTGTTGGGTAGGCCACATTAGGTAGTTGCATGTAGGTACAGTTCAGTCCCAGTGCAGTGCTGGGTAGGTCACATCAGGTAGTTGCATGTAGGTACAGTTCAGGCACAGTGCAAGGCTAGATGGCTCACATTAGGTAGCTGCATGTAGGTACAGTTCAGTCACAGAGCAGTGCTGGGTAGGTAACATTAGATAGTTGCATGTAGGTACAGTTCAGGCACAGCACAAAGCTGGATGGGTAATATTGGGTAGTTGCATGCAGGTACAGTTCAGTCCCAGTACAGTGCTTGTTAAGGTCACATTAGGTAGTTGCATGTAGGTACAGTTCAGTCCCAGTGCACTGCTGGGTAGGTCACATCAGGTAGTTACATGTAGGTACAGTTCAGTCCCACTGCGTTGCTGGTTAGGTCACATTAGGTAGTTGCATGTAGGTACAGTTCATTCCCATTGCAGTGTTGGGTAGGTCACATTAGGTAGTTGCATGTATGTACAGTTCTGGCCCAGTACAGTGCTAGGTAGGTCACATTAGGTAATTACATGTAGGTACAGTTCAGGCACAGCGCTAGGCTGGATGGGTCACATTAGGTAGTCGTATTTAGGTACAGTTCAGTCCCAGTGCAGTGCTGGGTAGGTCACATTAGGTAGTTGTATGTAAGTACAGTTCAGGCACAGCGGGAGGCTAGATGGGTCACATTAGGTAGTTGCATGTACGTACAGTTCAGTCCCAGTGCAGTGCTGGGTAGGTCACATTAGGTAGTTACATGTAGGTACAGTTCAGTCCCACTGCGTTGCTGGTTAGGTAACATTAGGTAGTTGCATGTAGGTAGAGTTCATTCCCAGTGCAGTGTTGGGTAGGTCACATTAGGTAGTTGCATGTATGTACAGTTCTGGCCCAGTACAGTGCTGGGTAGGTCACATTAGGTAATTACATATAGGTACAGTTGAGGCACAGCGCTAGGCTGGATGGGTCACATTAGGTAGTCGTATTTAGGTACAGTTCAGTCCCAGTGCAGTGCTGGGTAGGTCACATTAGGTAGTTGTATGTAAGTACAGTTCAGGCACAGTGCAAGGCTAGATGGCTCACATTAGGTAGCTGCATGTAGGTATAGTTCAGGCACAACACAAAGGTGGATGGGTAATATTAGGTAGTTGCGTGCAGGTACAGTTCAGTCCCAGTGCAGTGCTGGGTAGGTAACATTAGGTAGTTGCATGTAGGTACAGTTCAGTCCCAGAGCAGTGCTGGGTAGGTAACATTAGGTAGTTGCATGTAGGTACAGTTCAGGCACAGCACAAAGCTGGATGGGTAATATTAGGTATTTGCATGCAGGTACAGTTCAGTCCCAGTGCAGTGCTGGGTAGGCCACATTAAGTAGTTGCATGTAGGTACAGTTCAGTCCCAGTACAGTGCTGGGTAGGTCACATCAGGTAGTTGCATGTAGGTACAGTTCAGGCACAGTGCAAGGCTAGATGGCTCACATTAGGTAGTTGCATGCAGGTACAGTTCACTCCCAGTGCAGTGCTGGGTAGGCCACATTAGGTAGTTGCATGTAGGTACAGTTCAGTCCCACTGCGTTGCTGGTTAGGTCACATTAGGTATTTGCATGTAGGTACAGTTCAGACCTAGTGCAGTGTAAGGTAGGTCACATTAGGTGGTTGCATCTAGGTACAGTTCAGGCACAGCGCGAGGCTAGATGGGTCACATTAGGTAGTTGCATGTAGGTACAGTTCAGTCCCAGTGCAGTACTGGGTAGGTCACATTAGGTAGTTGAATGTAGGTACAGTTCAGTCCCATTGCAGTGCTTGGTAGGTCACATTACGTAGTTGCATGTAGGTACATTTCAGTCTCAGTGCTGGGTAGATCACGTTAGGTAGTTGCATGTAGGTACAGTTCAGTCACAGCGCGAGGCTGGATGGGTCACATTAGGTAGTTCCATGTAGGTACAGTTCAGTCCCAGTGCAGTGCTGGGTAGCTGACATTACATAGTTGCATGTAGGTACAGTTCAGGCTCAGCACAAAGCCGGATGGGTCCCATTAGGTGGTTGCATGCAGGTACAGTTCAGTCCCAGTGCACGGCTGAGTAGGCCACATTAGGTAGTTGCGTGTAGGTACAGTTCAGGCACAGCGCAAGGCTAGATGCATCACATTAGGTAGTTGCATGCAGGTACAGTTCAGTCCCAGTGCAGTGCTGGGTAGGTCACATTAGGTAGTTGCATGTAGGTACAGTTCAGTCCCAGAGCAGTGCTGGGTAGGTAACATTAGGTAGTTGCTTGTAGGTACAGTTCAGACACAGCACAAAGCTGGATGGGTAATATTAGGTAGTTGCATGCAGGTACAGTTCAGTCCCAGTGCAGTGCTGGGTAGGCCACATTAGGTAGTTGCATGTAGGTACAGTTCAGGCACAGCGCGAGGCTAGATGGGTCACATTAGCTAGTTGCATGTAGGTACAGTTCAGTCCCAGTGCAGTCCTGGGTAGGTCACATTAGGTAGTTGGATGTATATACAGTTCAGTCCCACTGCGTTGCTGGTTAGGTCACATTAGGTAGTTGAATGTAGGTACAGTTCAGTCTCAGTGCTGGGTAGATCACGTTAGGTAGTTGCATGTAGGCACAGTTCAGTCACAGCGCAAGGCTGGACGGGTCACATTAGGTAGTTGCATGTAGGTACAGTTCAGTCCCAGTGAGGTGCTGGGTGGGCCACATTAGGTAGTTGCATGTAGGTACAGTTCAGGCACAGCACAAAGCTGGATGGGTCACATTAGGTGGTTGCATGCAGGTACAGTTCAGTCCCAGTGCAGTGCTGGGTAGGTCACATTAGGTAGTTGCATGTAGGTACAGTTCAGTCCCAGAGCAGTGCTGGGTAGGTAACATTAGGTAGTTGCATGTAGGTACAGTTCAGGCACAGCACAAAGCTGGATGGGTAATATTAGGTAGTTGCATGCAGGTACTGTTCGGTGCCAGTGCAGTGCTGGGTAGGCCACATTAGGTAGTTGCATGTAGGTACAGTTCAGGCACAGCGCGAGGCTAGATGGGTCACATTAGGTAGTTGCATGTACGTACAGTTCAGTCCCAGTGCAGTGCTGGGTAGGTCACATTAGGTAGTTACATGTAGGTACAGTTCAGTCCAACTGCGTTGCTGGTTAGGTCACATTAGGTAGTTGCATGTAGGTACAGTTCATTCCCAGTGCAGTGCTGGGTAGGTCACATTAGGTAGTTGCATGTATGTACAGTTCTGGCCCAGTACAGTGCTGGGTAGGTCACATTAGGTAATTGCATGTAGGTACAGTTCAGGCACAGCGCTAGGCTGGATGGGTCACATTAGGTAGTCGTATTTAGGTACAGTTCAGTCCCAGTGCAGTGCTGGGTAGGTCACATTAGGTAGTTACATGTAGGTACAGTTCAGTCCCACTGCGTTGCTGGTTAGGTCACATTAGTTTGTTGCATGTAGGTACAGTTCATTCCCAGTGCAGTGCTGCGTAGGTCACATTAGGTAGTTGCATGTATGTACAGTTCTGGCCCAGTACAGTGCTGGGTAGGTCACATTAGGTAATTGCATGTAGGTACAGTTCAGGCACAGCTCGAGGATGGATGGGTCACATTAGGTAGTTGCATGTAGGTACACTTCAGTCACAGCGCAAATCTGGATAGGTCATATTAGGTAGTTGCATGTAGGTACAGTTCAGTCCCAGTGCAGTGCTGGGTAGGTCACATTAGGTAGTGGCATGTAGGTACAGTTCAGGCACAGTGCAAGGCTAGATGGCTCACATTAGGTAGCTGCATGTAGGTATAGTTCAGGCGCAACACAAAGCTGGATGGGTAATATTAGGTAGTTGCGTGCAGGTACAGTTCAGTCCCAGTGCAGTGCTGGGTAGGCCACATTAGGTAGTTGCATGTAGGTACAGTTCAGTCCCAGTGCAGTGCTGGGTAGGTCACATCAGGTAGTTGCATATAGGTACAGTTCAGGCACAGTGCAAGGCTAGATGGCTCACATTAGGTAGTTGCATGTAGGTACAGTTCAGGCACAGCACAAAGCTGGATGGGTAATATTGGGTAGTTGCATGCAGGTACAGTTCAGTCCCAGTACAGTGCTGGGTAGGCCACATTAGGTAGTTGCATGTAGGTACAGTTCAGTCCCAGTGCACTGCTGGGTAGGTCACATCAGGTAGTTGCATGTAGGTACAGTTCAGGCACAGTGCAAGGCTAGATGGCTCACATTAGGTAGTTGCATGCAGGTACAGTTCACTCCCAGTGCAGTGCTGGGTAGGCCACATTAGGTAGTTGCATGTAGGTACAGTTCAGTCCCACTGCGTTGCTGGTTAGGTCACATTAGGTATTTGCATGTAGGTACAGTTCAGACCTAGTGCAGTGTAAGGTAGGTCACATTAGGTGGTTGCATCTAGGTACAGTTCAGGCACAGCACGAGGCTAGATGGGTCACATTAGGTAGTTGCATGTAGCTACAGTTCAGTCCCACTGCGTTGCTGGTTAGGTCACATTAGGCATTTGCATGTAGGTACAGTTCAGACCTAGTGCAGTGTAAGGTAGGTCACATTAGGTGGTTGCATGTAGGTACAGTTCAGTCACAGTGCACGGCTGGATTGTTCACATTAGTTAGTTGCATGTAGGTACAGTTCAGTCCCAGTGCAGTGCAGGGTAGGTCACATTAGGTAGTTGAATGTAGGTACAGTTCAGTCCCAGTGCAGTGCTTAGTAGGTCACATTATGTAGTTGCATGTAGGTACAGTTCAGTCTCAGTGCTGGGTAGATCACGTTAGGTAGTTGCATGTAGGTACAGTTCAGTCCCAGTGCAGTGCTGGGTAGGTCACATTAGGTAGTTACATGTAGGTACAGTTCAGTCCCACTGCGTTGCTGGTTAGGTCACATTAGGTAGTTGCATGTAGGTACAGTTCATTCCCAGTGCAGTGCTGGGTAGGTCACATTAGGTAGTTGCATGCATGTACAGTTCTGGCCCAGTAGAGTGCTGGGTAGGTCACATTAGGTAATTGCATGTAGGTACAGTTAAGGCACAGCGCTAGGCTGGATGGGTCACATTAGGTAGTCGTATTTACGTACAGTTCAGTCCCAGTGCAGTGCTGGGTAGGTCACATTAGGTAGTTACATGTAGGTACAGTTCAGTCCCACTGCGTTGCTGGTTAGGTCACATTAGGTAGTTGCATGTAGGTACAGTTCATTCCTAGTGCAGTGCTGGGTAGGTCACATTAGGTAGTTGCATGTATGTACAGTTCTGGCCCAGTACAGTGCTGGGTAGGTCACATTAGGTAATTGCATGTAGGTACAGTTCAGGCACAGCTCGAGGATGGATGGGTCACATTAGGTAGTTGCATGTAGGTACAGTTCAGTCACAGCGCAAATCTGGATAGGTCATATTAGGTAGTTGCATGTAGGTACAGTTCAGTCCCAGTGCAGTGCTGGGTAGGTCACATTAGGTAGTGGCATGTAGGTACAGTTCAGGCACAGTGCAAGGCTAGATGGCTCACATTAGGTTGCTGCATGTAGGTATAGTTCAGGCACAACACAAAGCTGGATGGGTAATATTAGGTAGCTGCATGTAGGTACAGTTCAGTCCGAGAGCAGTGCTGGGTAGGTAACATTAGGTAGTTGCATGTAGGTACAGTTCAGGCACAGCACAAAGCTGGATGGGTAATATTAGGAATTTGCATGCTGGTACAGTTCAGTCCCAGTGCAGTGCTGGGTAGGCCACATTAAGTAGTTGCATGTAGGTACAGTTCAGTCCCAGTGCAGTGCTGGGTAGGTCACATCAGGTAGTTGCATGTAGGTACAGTTCAGGCACAGTGCAAGGCTAGATGGCTCACATTAGGTAGTTGCATGCAGGTAAAGTTCACTCCCAGTGCAGTGCTGGGTAGGCCACATTAGGTAGTTGGATGTAGGTACAGTTCAGTCCCACTGCGTTGCTGGTTAGGTCACATTAGGTATTTGCATGTAGGTACAGTTCAGACCTAGTGCAGTGTAAGGTAGGTCACATTAGGTGGTTGCATCTAGGTACAGTTCAGGCACAGCGCGAGGCTAGATGGGTCACATTAGGTAGTTGCATGTAGGTACAGTTCAGTCCCAGTGCAGTGCTGGGTAGGTCACATTAGGTAGTTGAATGTAGGTACAGTTCAGTCCCAGTGCACTGCTTGGTAGGTCACATTACGCAGTTGCATGTAGGTACAGTTCAGTCTCAGTAATGGGTACATCACGTTAGGTAGTTGCATGTAGGTACAGTTCAGTCACAGCGCGAGGCTGGACGGGTCACATTAGGTAATTGCATGTAGGTACAGTTCAGGCTCAGCACAAAGCTGGATGGGTCACATTAGGTGGTTGCATGCAGGTACAGTTCAGTCCCAGTGCAGTGGTGAGTAGGCCACATTAGGTAGTTGCATGTAGGTACAGTTCAGGCACAGCGCAAGGCTAGATGCATCACATTAGGTAGTTGCATGCAGGTACAGTTCAGTCCCAGTGCAGTGCTGGGTAGGTCACATTAGGTAGTTGCATGTAGGTACAGTTCAGTCCCAGAGCAGTGCTGGGTAGGTAACATTAGGTAGTTGCTTGTAGGTACAGTTCAGGCACAGCACAAAGCTGGATGGGTAATATTAGGTAGTTGCATGCAGGTACAGTTCAGTCCCAGTGCAGTGCTGGGTAGGCCACATTAGGTAGTTGCATGTAGGTACAGTTCAGGCACAGCGCGAGGCTAGATGGGTCACATTAGGTAGTTGCATGCAGGTACAGTTCAGTCCCAGTGCAGTCCTGGGTAGGTCACAATAGGTAGTTGCATGTAGGTACAGTTCAGTCCCACTGCGTTGCTGGTTAGGTCACATAAGGTAGTTGAATGTAGGTACAGTTCAGTCTCAGTGCTGGGTAGATCACGTTAGGTAGTTGCATGTAGGCACAGATCAGTCACAGCGCAAGGCTGGACGGGTCACATTAGGTAGTTGCATGTAGGTACAGTTCAGTCCCAGTGCAGTGCTGGGTAGCTAACATTAGGTAGTTGCATGTAGGTACAGTTCAGGCACAGCACAAAGCTGAATGGGTCACATTAGGTGGTTGCATGCAGGTACAGTTCAGTCCCAGTGCAGTGCTGGGTGGGCCACATTAGGTAGTTGCATGTAGGTACAGTTCAGGCACAGCACAAAGCTGGATGTGTCACATTAGGTGGTTGCATGCAGGTACAGTTCAGTCCCAGTGCAGTGCTGGGTAGGTCACATTAGATAGTTGCATGTAGGTACAGTTCAGTCCCAGAGCAGTGCTGGGTAGGTAACATTAGGTAGTTGCATGTAGGTACAGTTCAGGCACAGCACAAAGCTGGATGGGTAATATTAGGTAGTTGCATGCAGGTACTGTTCAGTGCCAGTGCAGTGCCGGGTAGGCCACATTAGGTAGTTGCATGTAGGTACAGTTCAGGCACAGCGCGAGGCTAGATGGGTCACATTAGGTAGTTGCATGTACGTACAGTTCATTCCCAGTGCAGTGCTGGGTAGGTCACATTAGGTAGTTACATGTAGGTACAGTTCAGTCCCACTGCGTTGCTGGTTAGGTCACATTAGGTAGTTGCATGTAGGTACAGTTCATTCCCAGTGCAGTGCTGGGTAGGTCACATTAGGTAGTTGCATGCATGTACAGTTCTGGCCCAGTAGAGTGCTGGGTAGGTCACATTAGGTAATTGCATGTAGGTACAGTTCAGGCACAGCGCTAGGCTGGATGGGTCACATTAGGTAGTCGTATTTAGCTACAGTTCAGTCCCAGTGCAGTGCTGGGTAGGTCACAATAGGTAGTTGCATGTAGGTACAGTTCAGTCCCACTGCGTTGCTGGTTAGGTCACATAAGGTAGTTGAATGTAGGTACAGTTCAGTCTCAGTGCTGGGTAGATCACGTTAGGTAGTTGCATGTAGGCACAGATCAGTCACAGCGCAAGGCTGGACGGGTCACATTAGGTAGTTGCATGTAGGTACAGTTCAGTCCCAGTGCAGTGCTGGGTAGCTAACATTAGGTAGTTGCATGTAGGTACAGTTCAGTCCCACTGCGTTGCTGGTTAGGTCACATTAGGTAGTTGCATGTAGGTACAGTTCATTCCTAGTGCAGTGCTGGGTAGGTCACATTAGGTAGTTGCATGTATGTACAGTTCTGGCCCAGTACAGTGCTGGGTAGGTCACATTAGGTAATTGCATGTAGGTACAGTTCAGGCACAGCTCGAGGATGGATGGGTCACATTAGGTAGTTGCATGTAGGTACAGTTCAGTCACAGCGCAAATCTGGATAGGTCATATTAGGTAGTTGCATGTAGGTACAGTTCAGTCCCAGTGCAGTGCTGGGTAGGTCACATTAGGTAGTGGCATGTAGGTACAGTTCAGGCACAGTGCAAGGCTAGATGGCTCACATTAGGTAGCTGCATGTAGGTATAGTTCAGGCACAACACAAAGCTGGATGGGTAATATTAGGTAGTTGCGTGCAGGTACAGTTCAGTCCCAGTGCAGTGCTGGGTAGGCCACATTAGGTAGTTGCATGTAGGTACAGTTCAGTCCCAGTGCAGTGCTGGGTAGGTCACATCAGGTAGTTGCATGTAGGCACAGTTCAGGCACAGTGCAAGGCTAGATGGCTCACATTAGGTAGCTGCATGTAGGTACAGTTCAGTCCCAGAGCAGTGCTGGGTAGGTAACATTAGGTAGTTGCATGTAGGTACAGTTCAGGCACAGGACAAAGCTGGATGGGTAATATTGGGTAGTTGCATGCAGGTACAGTTCAGTCCCAGTACAGTGCTTGTTTAGGTCACATTAGGTAGTTGCATGTAGGTACAGTTCAGTCCCAGTGCACTGCTGGGTAGGTCACATCAGGTAGTTACATGTAGGTACAGTTCAGTCCCACTGCGTTGCTGGTTAGGTGACATTAGGTAGTTGCATGTAGGTACAGTTCATTCCCATTGCAGTGTTGGGTAGGTCACATTAGGTAGTTGCATGTATGTACAGTTCTGGCCCAGTACAGTGCTGGGTAGGTCACATTAGGTAATTACATGTAGGTACAGTTCAGGCACAGCGCTAGGCTGGATGGGTCACATTAGGTAGTCGTATTTAGGTACAGTTCAGTCCCAGTGCAGTGCTGGGTAGGTCACATTAGGTAGTTACATGTAGGTACAGTTCAGTCCCACTGCGTTGCTGGTTAGGTCACATTAGGTAGTTGCATGTAGGTACAGTTCATTCCCAGTGCAGTGTTGGGTAGGTCACATTAGGTAGTTGCATGTATGTACAGTTCTGGCCCAGTACAGTGCTGGGTAGGTCACATTAGGTAATTACATGTAGGTACAGTTCAGGCACAGCGCTAGGCTGGATGGGTCACATTAGGTAGTCGTATTTAGGTACAGTTCAGTCCCAGTGCAGTGCTGGGTAGGTCACATTAGGTAGTTGTATGTAAGTACAGTTCAGGCACAGTGCAAGGCTAGATGGCTCACATTAGGTAGCTGCATGTAGGTATAGTTCAGGCACAACACAAAGCTGGATGGGTAATATTAGGTAGTTGCGTGCAGGTACAGTTCAGTCCCAGTGCAGTGCTGGGTAGGTAACATTAGGTAGTTGCATGTAGGTACAGTTCAGTCCCAGAGCAGTGCTGGGTAGGTAACATTAGGTAGTTGCATGTAGGTACAGTTCAGGCACAGCAAAAAGCTGGATGGGTAATATTAGGTATTTGCATGCAGGTACAGTTCAGTCCCAGTGCAGTGCTGGGTAGGCCACATTAAGTAGTTGCATGTAGGTACAGTTCAGTCCCAGTACAGTGCTGGGTAGGTCACATCAGGTAGTTGCATGTAGGTACAGTTCAGGCACAGTGCAAGGCTAGATGGCTCACATTAGGTAGTTGCATGCAGGTACAGTTCACTCCCAGTGCAGTGCTGGGTAGGCCACATTAGGTAGTTGCATGTAGGTACAGTTCAGTCCCACTGCGTTGCTGGTTAGGTCACATTAGGTATTTGCATGTAGGTACAGTTCAGACCTAGTGCAGTGTAAGGTAGCTCACATTAGGTGGTTGCATCTAGGTACAGTTCAGGCACAGCGCGAGGCTAGATGGGTCACATTAGGTAGTTGCATGTAGGTACAGTTCAGTCCCAGTGCAGTGCTGGGTAGGTCACATTAGGTAGTTGAATGTAGGTACAGTTCAGTCCCAGTGCAGTGCTTGGTAGGTCACATTACGTAGTTGCATGTAGGTACAGTTCAGTCTCAGTGCTGGGTAGATCACGTTAGGTAGTTGCATGTAGGTACAGTTCAGTCACAGCGCGAGGCTGGACGGGTCACATTAGGTAGTTCCATGTAGGTACAGTTCAGTCCCAGTGCAGTGCTGGGTAGCTGACATTACATAGTTGCATGTAGGTACAGTTCAGGCTCAGCACAAAGCTGGATGGGTCCCATTAGGTGGTTGCATGCAGGTACAGTTCAGTCCCAGTGCACGGCTGAGTAGGCCACATTAGGTAGTTGCGTGTAGGTACAGTTCAGGCACAGCGCAAGGCTAGATGCATCACATTAGGTAGTTGCATGCAGGTACAGTTCAGTCCCAGTGCAGTGCTGGGTAGGTCACATTAGGTAGTTGCATGTAGGTACAGTTCAGTCCCAGAGCAGTGCTGGGTAGGTAACATTAGGTAGTTGCTTGTAGGTACAGTTCAGACACAGCACAAAGCTGGATGGGTAATATTAGGTAGTTGCATGCAGGTACAGTTCAGTCCCAGTGCAGTGCTGGGTAGGCCACATTAGGTAGTTGCATGTAGGTAAAGTTCAGGCACAGCGCGAGGCTAGATGGGTCACATTAGCTAGTTGCATGTAGGTACATTTCAGTCCCAGTGCAGTCCTGGGTAGGTCACATTAGGTAGTTGCATGTAGGTACAGTTCAGTCCCACTGCGTTGCTGGTTAGGTCACATTAGGTAGTTGAATGTAGGTACAGTTCAATCTCAGTGCTGGGTAGATCACGTTAGGTAGTTGCATATAGGCACAGTTCAGTCACAGCGCAAGGCTGGACGGGTCACATTAGGTAGTTGCATGTAGGTACAGTTCAGTCCCAGTGCAGTGCTGGGTGGGCCACATTAGGTAGTTGTATGTAGGTACAGTTCAGGCACAGCACAAAGCTGAATGGGTCACATTAGGTGGTTGCATGCAGGTACAGTTCAGTCCCAGTGCAGTGCTGGGTAGGTCACATTAGGTAGTTGCATGTAGGTACAGTTCAGTCCCAGAGCAGTGCTGGGTAGGTAACATTAGGTAGTTGCATGTAGGTACAGTTCAGGCACAGCACAAAGCTGGATGGGTAATATTAGGTAGTTGCATGCAGGTACTGTTCGGTGCCAGTGCAGTGCTGGGTAGGCCACATTAGGTAGTTGCATGTAGGTACAGTTCAGGCACAGCGCGAGGCTAGATGGGTCACATTAGGTAGTTGCATGTACGTACAGTTCAGTCCCAGTGCAGTGCTGGGTAGGTCACATTAGGTAGTTACATGTAGGTACAGTTCAGTCCCACTGCGTTGCTGGTTAGGTCACATTAGGTAGTTGCATGTAGGTACAGTTCATTCCCAGTGCAGTGCTGGGTAGGTCACATTAGGTAGTTGCATGTATGTACAGTTCTGGCCCAGTACAGTGCTGGGTAGGTCACATTAGGTAATTGCATGTAGGTACAGTTCAGGCACAGCGCTAGGCTGGATGGGTCACATTAGGTAGTCGTATTTAGGTACAGTTCAGTCCCAGTGCAGTGCTGGGTAGGTCACATTAGGTAGTTACATGTAGGTACAGTTCAGTCCCACTGCATTGCTGGTTAGGTCACATTAGGTTGTTGCATGTAGGTACAGTTCAGTCACAGTGCAGTGCTGCGTAGGTCACATTAGGTAGTTGCATGTATGTACAGTTCTGGCCCAGTACAGTGCTGGGTAGGTCACATTAGGTAATTGCATGTAGGTACAGTTCAGGCACAGCTCGAGGATGGATGGGTCACATTAGGTAGTTGCATGTAGGTACACTTCAGTCACAGCGCAAATCTGGATAGGTCATATTAGGTAGTTGCATGTAGGTACAGTTCAGTCCCAGTGCAGTGCTGGGTAGGTCACATTAGGTAGTGGCATGTAGGTACAGTTCAGGCACAGTGCAAGGCTAGATGGCTCACATTAGGTAGCTGCATGTAGGTATAGTTCAGGCACAACACAAAGCTGGATGGGTAATATTAGGTAGTTGCGTGCAGGTACAGTTCAGTCCCAGTGCAGTGCTGGGTAGGCCACATTAGGTAGTTGCATGTAGGTACAGTTCAGTCCCAGTGCAGTGCTGGGTAGGTCACATCAGGTAGTTGCATGTAGGTACAGTTCAGGCACAGTGCAAGACTAGATGGCTCACATTAGGTAATTGCATGTAGGTACAGTTCAGGCACAGCACAAAGCTGGATGGGTAATATTGGGTAGTTGCATGCAGGTACAGTTCAGTCCCAGTACAGTGCTGGGTAGGCCACATTAGGTAGTTGCATGTAGGTACAGTTCAGTCCCAGTGCACTGCTGGGTAGGTCACATCAGGTAGTTGCATGTAGGTGCAGTTCAGGCACAGTGCAAGGCTAGATGGCTCACATTAGGTAGTTGCATGCAGGTACAGTTCACTCCCAGTGCAGTGCTGGGTAGGCCACATTAGGTAGTTGCATGTAGGTACAGTTCAGTCCCACTGCGTTGCTGGTTAGGTCACATTAGGTATTTGCATGTAGGTACAGTTCAGACCTAGTGCAGTGTAAGGTAGGTCACATTAGGTGGTTGCATCTAGGTACAGTTCAGGCACAGCGCGAGGCTAGATGGGTCACATTAGGTAGTTGCATGTAGGTACAGTTCAGTCCCAGTGCAGTGCAGGGTAGGTCACATTAGGTAGTTGAATGTAGGTACAGTTCAGTCCCAGTGCAGTGCTTAGTAGGTCACATTATGTAGTTGCATGTAGGTACAGTTCAGTCTCAGTGCTGGGTAGATCACGTTAGGTAGTTGCATGTAGGTACAGTTCAGTCACAGCGCAAGGCTGGACGGGTCAGATTAGGTAGTTGCATGTAGGTACAGTTCAGTCCCAGTGCAGTGCTGGGTAGCTAACATTAGGTAGTTGCATGTAGGTACAGTTCAGGCACAGCACAAAGCTGGATGTGTCACATTAGGTGGTTGCATGCAGGTACAGTTCAGTCCCAGTGCAGTGCTGGGTAGGTCACATTAGGTAGTTGCATGTAGGTACAGTTCAGTCCCAGAGCAGTGCTGGGTAGGTAACATTAGGTAGTTGCATGTAGGTACAGTTCAGGCACAGCACAAAGCTGGATGGGTAATATTAGGTAGTTGCATGCAGGTACTGTTCAGTGCCAGTGCAGTGCTGGGTAGGCCACATTAGGTAGTTGCATGTAGGTACAGTTCAGGCACAGCGCGTGGCTAGATGGGTCACATTAGGTAGTTGCATGTACGTACAGTTCAGTCCCAGTGCAGTGCTGGGTAGGTCACATTAGGTAGTTACATGTAGGTACAGTTCAGTCCCACTGCGTTGCTGGTTAGGTCACATTAGGTAGTTGCATGTAGGTACAGTTCATTCCCAGTGCAGTGCTGGGTAGGTCACATTAGGTAGTTGCATGCATGTACAGTTCTGGCCCAGTAGAGTGCTGGGTAGGTCACATTAGGTAATTGCATGTAGGTACAGTTCAGGCACAGCGCTAGGCTGGATGGGTCACATTAGGTAGTCGTATTTAGGTACAGTTCAGTCCCAGTGCAGTGCTGGGTAGGTCACATTAGGTAGTTACATGTAGGTACAGTTCAGTCCCACTGCGTTGCTGGTTAGGTCACATTAGGTAGTTGCATGTCGGTACAGTTCATTCCTAGTGCAGTGCTGGGTAGGTCACATTAGGTAGTTGCATGTATGTACAGTTCTGGCCCAGTGCAGTGCTGGGTAGGTCACATTAGGTAATTGCATGTAGGTACAGTTCAGGCACAGCTCGAGGATGGATGGGTCACATTAGGTAGTTGCATGTAGGTACAGTTCAGTCACAGCGCAAATCTGGATAGGTCATATTAGGTAGTTGCATGTAGGTACAGTTCAGTCCCAGTGCAGTGCTGGGTAGGTCACATTAGGTAGTGGCATGTAGGTACAGTTCAGGCCCAGTGCAAGGCTAGATGGCTCACATTAGGTAGCTGCATGTAGGTATAGTTCAGGCACAACACAAAGCGGGATGGGTAATATTAGGTAGTTGCGTGCAGGTACAGTTCAGTCCCAGTGCAGTGTTGGGTAGGCCACATTAGGTAGTTGCATGTAGGTACAGTTCAGTCCCAGTGCAGTGCTGGGTAGGTCACATCAGGTAGTTGCATGTAGGTACAGTTCAGGCACAGTGCAAGGCTAGATGGCTCACATTAGGTAGCTGCATGTAGGTACAGTTCAGTCACAGAGCAGTGCTGGGTAGGTAACATTAGATAGTTGCATGTAGGTACAGTTCAGGCACAGCACAAAGCTGGATGGGTAATATTGGGTAGTTGCATGCAGGTACAGTTCAGTCCCAGTACAGTGCTTGTTAAGGTCACATTAGGTAGTTGCATGTAGGTACAGTTCAGTCCCAGTGCACTGCTGGGTAGGTCACATCAGGTAGTTACATGTAGGTACAGTTCAGTCCCACTGCGTTGCTGGTTAGGTCACATTAGGTAGTTGCATGTAGGTACAGTTCATTCCCATTGCAGTGTTGGGTAGGTCACATTAGGTAGTTGCATGTATGTACAGTTCTGGCCCAGTACAGTGCTAGGTAGGTCACATTAGGTAATTACATGTAGGTACAGTTCAGGCACAGCGCTAGGCTGGATGGGTCACATTAGGTAGTCGTATTTAGGTACAGTTCAGTCCCAGTGCAGTGCTGGGTAGGTCACATTAGGTAGTTGTATGTAAGTACAGTTCAGGCACAGCGGGAGGCTAGATGGGTCACATTAGGTAGTTGCATGTACGTACAGTTCAGTCCCAGTGCAGTGCTGGGTAGGTCACATTAGGTAGTTACATGTAGGTACAGTTCAGTCCCACTGCGTTGCTGGTTAGGTAACATTAGGTAGTTGCATGTAGGTAGAGTTCATTCCCAGTGCAGTGTTGGGTAGGTCACATTAGGTAGTTGCATGTATGTACAGTTCTGGCCCAGTACAGTGCTGGGTAGGTCACATTAGGTAATTACATATAGGTACAGTTGAGGCACAGCGCTAGGCTGGATGGGTCACATTAGGTAGTCGTATTTAGGTACAGTTCAGTCCCAGTGCAGTGCTGGGTAGGTCACATTAGGTAGTTGTATGTAAGTACAGTTCAGGCACAGTGCAAGGCTAGATGGCTCACATTAGGTAGCTGCATGTAGGTATAGTTCAGGCACAACACAAAGGTGGATGGGTAATATTAGGTAGTTGCGTGCAGGTACAGTTCAGTCCCAGTGCAGTGCTGGGTAGGTAACATTAGGTAGTTGCATGTAGGTACAGTTCAGTCCCAGAGCAGTGCTGGGTAGGTAACATTAGGTAGTTGCATGTAGGTACAGTTCAGGCACAGCACAAAGCTGGATGGGTAATATTAGGTATTTGCATGCAGGTACAGTTCAGTCCCAGTGCAGTGCTGGGTAGGCCACATTAAGTAGTTGCATGTAGGTACAGTTCAGTCCCAGTACAGTGCTGGGTAGGTCACATCAGGTAGTTGCATGTAGGTACAGTTCAGGCACAGTGCAAGGCTAGATGGCTCACATTAGGTAGTTGCATGCAGGTACAGTTCACTCCCAGTGCAGTGCTGGGTAGGCCACATTAGGTAGTTGCATGTAGGTACAGTTCAGTCCCACTGCGTTGCTGGTTAGGTCACATTAGGTATTTGCATGTAGGTACAGTTCAGACCTAGTGCAGTGTAAGGTAGGTCACATTAGGTGGTTGCATCTAGGTACAGTTCAGGCACAGCGCGAGGCTAGATGGGTCACATTAGGTAGTTGCATGTAGGTACAGTTCAGTCCCAGTGCAGTACTGGGTAGGTCACATTAGGTAGTTGAATGTAGGTACAGTTCAGTCCCATTGCAGTGCTTGGTAGGTCACATTACGTAGTTGCATGTAGGTACATTTCAGTCTCAGTGCTGGGTAGATCACGTTAGGTAGTTGCATGTAGGTACAGTTCAGTCACAGCGCGAGGCTGGATGGGTCACATTAGGTAGTTCCATGTAGGTACAGTTCAGTCCCAGTGCAGTGCTGGGTAGCTGACATTACATAGTTGCATGTAGGTACAGTTCAGGCTCAGCACAAAGCCGGATGGGTCCCATTAGGTGGTTGCATGCAGGTACAGTTCAGTCCCAGTGCACGGCTGAGTAGGCCACATTAGGTAGTTGCGTGTAGGTACAGTTCAGGCACAGCGCAAGGCTAGATGCATCACATTAGGTAGTTGCATGCAGGTACAGTTCAGTCCCAGTGCAGTGCTGGGTAGGTCACATTAGGTAGTTGCATGTAGGTACAGTTCAGTCCCAGAGCAGTGCTGGGTAGGTAACATTAGGTAGTTGCTTGTAGGTACAGTTCAGACACAGCACAAAGCTGGATGGGTAATATTAGGTAGTTGCATGCAGGTACAGTTCAGTCCCAGTGCAGTGCTGGGTAGGCCACATTAGGTAGTTGCATGTAGGTACAGTTCAGGCACAGCGCGAGGCTAGATGGGTCACATTAGCTAGTTGCATGTAGGTACAGTTCAGTCCCAGTGCAGTCCTGGGTAGGTCACATTAGGTAGTTGGATGTATGTACAGTTCAGTCCCACTGCATTGCTGGTTAGGTCACATTAGGTAGTTGAATGTAGGTACAGTTCAGTCTCAGTGCTGGGTAGATCACGTTAGGTAGTTGCATGTAGGCACAGTTCAGTCACAGCGCAAGGCTGGACGGGTCACATTAGGTAGTTGCATGTAGGTACAGTTCAGTCCCAGTGCAGTGCTGGGTGGGCCACATTAGTTAGTTGCATGTAGGTACAGTTCAGGCACAGCACAAAGCTGGATGGGTCACATTAGGTGGTTGCATGCAGGTACAGTTCAGTCCCAGTGCAGTGCTGGGTAGGTCACATTAGGTAGTTGCATGTAGGTACAGTTCAGTCCCAGAGCAGTGCTGGGTAGGTAACATTAGGTAGTTGCATGTAGGTACAGTTCAGGCACAGCACAAAGCTGGATGGGTAATATTAGGTAGTTGCATGCAGGTACTGTTCGGTGCCAGTGCAGTGCTGGGTAGGCCACATTAGGTAGTTGCATGTAGGTACAGTTCAGGCACAGCGCGAGGCTAGATGGGTCACATTAGGTAGTTGCATGTACGTACAGTTCAGTCCCAGTGCAGTGCTGGGTAGGTCACATTAGGTAGTTACATGTAGGTACAGTTCAGTCCAACTGCGTTGCTGGTTAGGTCACATTAGGTAGTTGCATGTAGGTACAGTTCATTCCCAGTGCAGTGCTGGGTAGGTCACATTAGGTAGTTGCATGTATGTACAGTTCTGGCCCAGTACAGTGCTGGGTAGGTCACATTAGGTAATTGCATGTAGGTACAGTTCAGGCACAGCGCTAGGCTGGATGGGTCACATTAGGTAGTCGTATTTAGGTACAGTTCAGTCCCAGTGCAGTGCTGGGTAGGTCACATTAGGTAGTTACATGTAGGTACAGTTCAGTCCCACTGCGTTGCTGGTTAGGTCACATTAGTTTGTTGCATGTAGGTACAGTTCATTCCCAGTGCAGTGCTGCGTAGGTCACATTAGGTAGTTGCATGTATGTACAGTTCTGGCCCAGTACAGTGCTGGGTAGGTCACATTAGGTAATTGCATGTAGGTACAGTTCAGGCACAGCTCGAGGATGGATGGGTCACATTAGGTAGTTGCATGTAGGTACACTTCAGTCACAGCGCAAATCTGGATAGGTCATATTAGGTAGTTGCATGTAGGTACAGTTCAGTCCCAGTGCAGTGCTGGGTAGGTCACATTAGGTAGTGGCATGTAGGTACAGTTCAGGCACAGTGCAAGGCTAGATGGCTCACATTAGGTAGCTGCATGTAGGTATAGTTCAGGCGCAACACAAAGCTGGATGGGTAATATTAGGTAGTTGCGTGCAGGTACAGTTCAGTCCCAGTGCAGTGCTGGGTAGGCCACATTAGGTAGTTGCATGTAGGTACAGTTCAGTCCCAGTGCAGTGCTGGGTAGGTCACATCAGGTAGTTGCATATAGGTACAGTTCAGGCACAGTGCAAGGCTAGATGGCTCACATTAGGTAGTTGCATGTAGGTACAGTTCAGGCACAGCACAAAGCTGGATGGGTAATATTGGGTAGTTGCATGCAGGTACAGTTCAGTCCCAGTACAGTGCTGGGTAGGCCACATTAGGTAGTTGCATGTAGGTACAGTTCAGTCCCAGTGCACTGCTGGGTAGGTCACATCAGGTAGTTGCATGTAGGTACAGTTCAGGCACAGTGCAAGGCTAGATGGCTCACATTAGGTAGTTGCATGCAGGTACAGTTCACTCCCAGTGCAGTGCTGGGTAGGCCACATTAGGTAGTTGCATGTAGGTACAGTTCAGTCCCACTGCGTTGCTGGTTAGGTCACATTAGGTATTTGCATGTAGGTACAGTTCAGACCTAGTGCAGTGTAAGGTAGGTCACATTAGGTGGTTGCATCTAGGTACAGTTCAGGCACAGCACGAGGCTAGATGGGTCACATTAGGTAGTTGCATGTAGCTACAGTTCAGTCCCACTGCGTTGCTGGTTAGGTCACATTAGGCATTTGCATGTAGGTACAGTTCAGACCTAGTGCAGTGTAAGGTAGGTCACATTAGGTGGTTGCATGTAGGTACAGTTCAGTCACAGTGCACGGCTGGATTGTTCACATTAGTTAGTTGCATGTAGGTACAGTTCAGTCCCAGTGCAGTGCAGGGTAGGTCACATTAGGTAGTTGAATGTAGGTACAGTTCAGTCCCAGTGCAGTGCTTAGTAGGTCACATTATGTAGTTGCATGTAGGTACAGTTCAGTCTCAGTGCTGGGTAGATCACGTTAGGTAGTTGCATGTAGGTACAGTTCAGTCACAGCGCAAGGCTGGACGGGTCACATTAGGTAGTTGCATGTAGGTACAGTTCAGTCCCAGTGCAGTGCTGGGTAGCTAACACTAGGTAGTTGCATGTAGGTACAGGTTAGGCACAGAACAATTATGGAAGGGTCACATTAGGTGGTTGGATGCAGGTACAGTTCAGTCCCAGTGCAGTGCTGGGTAGGCCACATTAAGTAGTTGCATGTAGGTACAGTTCAGGCATAGCACAAGTCTAGATGCGTCACATTACATAGTTGGATGCACCTACAGTTCAGTCCCAGTGCAGTGCTGGGTGGGTCACATTAGGTAGTTGCATGTAGGTACATTTCAGTCCCAGAGCAATGTGGGGTAGGTAACATTAGGTAGTTGCATGTAGGTACAGTTCAGGATCAGTGCGAGGCTAGATGGGTCACATTACATAGTTGCATGTAGGTGCAGTTCAGTCCCAGTGCAGTGCTGGGTAGGTCACATTAGGTAGTTGCATGTAGGTACAGTTCATTCCCACTGCATTGCTGGTTAGGTCACATTAGGTAGTTGCATGTAGGTACAGTCCAGTCCCAGTGCAGTGCTGGGTAGGTCACATTAGGTAGTTGCATGTATATACAGTTCAGTCCCAGTGCTGGGTAGGTCACATTAGGTAATTGCATGTAGGTGCAGTTCAGACACAGGGCAAGGCTGGATGGGTCACATTAGGTAGTCGTATGTAGGTACAGTTCAGTCCAAGTGCAGTGCTGGGTAGGTCACATTAGGTAGTTGCATGTAAGTACAGTTCAGGCACAGCTCAAGGATGGATGAGTCACATTAGGTAGTTGCATGTAGGTAAAGTTCAGTCCCAGTGCAGTGCTTGGTAGGTCAGGTTAGGTAGTTGCATGTAGGTACAGTTCAGTCCCATTGCAATGCTTGGTAGGTCGCATTAGGTAGTTGCATGTAGGTACAGTTCAGTCCCAGTTCAGTGCTGGGTAGGTCACATTAGGTAGTTGCATGTAGGTACCCTTCAGTCCCAGTGCAGTGCTGGGTAGGTCACATTAGGTAGTGGCATGTAGGTAAAGTTCAGTCCCAATGCAGTGCTGGGTAGGTTACATTACATAGTTGCATGTAGGTACAGTTCAGTCCCAGTGCAGTGCTGGGTAGGTCACATCAGATAGTTGCATGTAGGCACAGTTCAGGCACACTGCAAGGCTAGATGGCTCACATTAGGTAGATGCATGTAGGTACAGTTCATTCCCACTGCATTGCTGGTTAGGTCACATTAGGTAGTTGCATGTGGGTACAGTCCAGTCCCAGTGCAGTGCTGGGTAGGTCACATTAGGTAGTTGCATGTATATACAGTTCAGTCCCAGTGCAGTGCTGGGTAGGTCACATTAGGTAATTGCATGTAGGTGCAGTTCAGACACAGCGCAAGGCTGGATGGGTCACATTAGGTAGTCGTATGTAGGTACAGTTCAGTCCCAGTGCAGTGCTGGGTAGGTCACATTAGGTAGTTGCATGTAAGTACAGTTCAGGCACAGCTCGAGGATGGATGGGTCACATTAGGTAGTTGAATGTAGGTAAAGTTCAGTCCCAGTGCAGTGCTTGGTAGGTCAGATTAGGTAGTTGCATGTAGGTACAGTTCAGTCCCAGAGCAGTGCTGGGTAGGTCACATTAGGTACTTGCATGTAGGTACAGTTCAGTCACAGCGCAAGGCTGGATGGGTCACATTAGGTAGTTACATATAGGTCCAGTTCAGTCCCATTGCAATGCTGGGTAGGTCTCATTAGGTAGTTGCATGTAGTTACAGTTCAGTCCCAGTTCAATGCTGGGTAGGGCACATTAGGTAGTTGCATGTAGGTACACTTCAGTCCTAGTGCAGTGCTGTGTAGGTCATATTAGGTAGTTCCATGTAGGTACTGTTCAGGCACAGGTCAAGGCTGGATGGGTCACATTAGGTAGTTACATGTAGGTCCAGTGTAGTCCCAGTGCAGTTCTGTGTAGGTCATATTAGGTAGTTCCATGTAGGTACAGTTCAGGCACAGCTCAAGACTGGATGGGTCACATTAGGTAGTTACATGTAGGTCCAGTTCAGTCCCATTGCAGTGCTGGGTAGGTCGCATTAGGTAGTTGCATGTAGGTCTGTTAGACGGAAACCTGTGCAGTTCCCTCTGGGACCACTGCAAAAGATTTAGGACTACAGGTGTTTGGCAGTAAACCCACTTGGTAGCAGTCTGTACCGCACAGATTCACTTGGTAGGTGTGGCTGAGCAGTCAGACTTCCCTCAAGAAGATTTAGGCAGTATGTGGAGTATACAAAATAGGGCAATTTACACAGTAGAACAAGCAAACACGGAACAGAGCTTCGGTGTAAAGATATATAGTGATTTATTTATAACAACACATCTATGGAAAACACTCTGGCACTAATACGGCAAACAACTTCAATCACAATTACTATAAGTAAATCAATCCCCCTAACAATAGTTCGACAAGTCTAGGTTCAACGGCACCACTTATTTGCAGACAGAGGTGAATGCTTTAACCTAGATGGCACTCTAGTATTCGTTAGGAAGGGAGAGAAAAGGCAGGGTATGAAATCAACTCGGTACCAACACTTTTACGAACAAATGCAAGGCAAGTAAGGCAGGGTCTACTGTAGATTGCAAAGTTCAGAGGCCAGGCCCAATCGGAGAGAGGCAAGGCGATATGTCCCAAAAAGTATCACAGTGGAAATGCACTTTGAGTCTTTGTCGCAAATTGTCACAGAAAGATTGGACCAGTTCAGAACAGAACGTTTAAGAAGACTTGGAGGCGACCCAATGGAGAGGCGAGGATTAAGACACCTCTGGCTAACCGGCACAAGGGAAGCCAGGCGGACACGGTACCTTGTATGTGGAGAGACAACTCCGGCGGGGGCTGTTGTTCCTGGTGGTGGATGCAAGTCGGGGCTTTGCCAAGAGAAGAGATGCTCTCGTCGTCGAAGGAAAGTTGAAGATCGTTGCACCACCAGGGAAGAGACCAGCCACGGAGTGCTCTGTCACAAGGCACCACCTTTTGGTCACGATACGGGTTAGTGGCTATCCGGTTGCCGGGGTGCTCAGCACGGGCAATTTGACCACTACGCCCTGGAAGCAAAGAAAAAGAAAAGGTTGTGCCCACCAGTCAGGGGAAGAAGACTCTCCGGCGGGGAGATCTCCTGTGTCGTTGGGAAGTGGTGAGTTGGTTCAGCAGGGCTCCACCGGAGGTGTCGTCGTTGCCGGTCAGCTCTGCTTTACCTTCGTCGGATTCTTAGGTCCTGTGGCAACTTCTGAAGATCCAGTCCCAAAAGCCCTGCTTTTATACAGAAAACCCCCATTCATTCAGCCTAGCTGTCAATCAAAACACCCTAGTGGTGAGCGGGGTGGCTCACCACTTGTGCCAATCACACCAGAGTGCGACTTGAGTTGGCAAGGCAACTCAGTCCAGGGTGCCTAAACCCCCTCCCACACCTCCTGGGGTACCAAGACAGAATGGCACCACTTTGGAGGGCCTCTGTGCAGAAGCCCGCCAAAAGTGGAACAAAGGGCTCAACCTTTGGTTTAGGAGTCACAGAGACGAACACAGACGCCATTTTAAAAACTGAGTTCTGGCAGAAAATACCAACCGATAGATTTATTTAAGATAAATAAACCGGTGGTATGTTAGAGATTAATGAGAAAAAGTACTAACCTCCAACAATGGGAAGAATCCCATAGAGTTATATTCGGGGTTGAATATAACAAGTAGTTTCCACTACCACCAGCCAAAACTCGACGAGGGGGGACGGGACAGTGCCCCCTCGAATAACAGACCCAGGAGTAATCGAATTACCCCTACAAGTATGTCCACAATAGGATGGTTTGAACTAGTTCTGTTAGTAAATTTAGGTCTAGTAAAGCCAATGGTGACCTTACATGCCCTCGGAGACAGTAGTCAGTCCCAGGGTATGGAGTCTATGGTGGGGATCCTCTAGGACGCCCCAGTGTTACGGCACGGAGGGTGCGGTGTAACACACATAGAAAAACATATGAGACCCTATGGAGTAAAAGACCCCATAGCCCATAGAACACATTGACATTCAAAGGAATTAACCACATTCATGTCCAAGAGTGGGAGAAAAAGAGTCACACTCTTTGCAGGATGGAAAAAAAACAAACTCCAGAAATCCAGCAAAGCTGCTGGGGGACTCACTAGGTTAGGAAATTCAGCCTAAACAGAGAATTCTCCCTACCAAGGTACAGTTCAGTCCAAGTTCAGTGCTGGGTAGGTCATATTAGGTAGTTGCATGTAGGTACAGTTCAGTCCCAGTGCAGTGTAAGGTAGGTCACATTAGGTAGTTGCATGTAGGTACAGTTCAGTCACAGTGCAAAGCTGGATGGGTCACATTAGGTAGTTGCATGTAGGTACAGTTCAGTCCCAGTGCAGTGCTGGGTAGGTCACATTAGGTAGTTGCATGTAGGTACAGTTCAGTCCCAGTTCAGTGCTGGGAAGGTCACATTAGGTAGTTGCATGTAGGTACAGTTCAGTCACAGCGCAAGGCTGGATGGGTCACATTAGGTAGCTGCATGTAGGTACAGTTCAGTCCCAGTGCATTCCTGGGATGGTCACATTAGGTAGTTGCATGTAGGTACAATTCAGACCCAGTGCAGTGTAAGGAAGGTCACATTAGGTGGTTGCATGTGGGTACAGTTCAGTCACAGTGCAAGGCTGGATGGTACACATTAGGTAGTTGCATTTAGATACAGTTCAATCCCAGTGCAGTGCTGGGTAGGTCACATTAAGTAGTTGAATGTAGGTACAGTTCAGTCCCAGTGCAGTGCTTGGTAGGTCACATTACGTAGTTGCATGTAGGTACAGTTCAGTCTCAGTGCTGGGTAGATCACGTTAGGTAGTTGCATGTAGGTACAGTTCAGTCACAGCGCAAGGCTGGACGGGTCACATTAGGTAGTTGCATGTAGGTACAGTTCAGTCCCAGTGCAGTGCTGGGTAGCTAACATTAGGTAGTTGCATGTAGGTACAGTTCAGGCACAGCACAAAGCTGGATGGGTCACATTAGGTGGTTGCATGCAGGTACAGTTCAGTCCCAGTGCAGTGCTGGGTAGGCCACATTAGGTAGTTGCATGTAGGTACAGTTCAGGCACAGCACAACGCTGGATGGGTCACATTAGGTGGTTGCATGCAGGTACAGTTCAGTCCAAGTGCAGTGCTGGGTAGGTCACAATAGGTAGTTGCATGTAGGTACAGTTCAGTCCCATAGCAGTGCTGGGTAGGACACATTAGGTAGTTGCATGTAGGTACAGTTCAGGCACAGCACAAAGCTGGATGGGTCACATTAGGTGGTTGCATGCAGGTACAGTTCAGTCCCAGTGCAGTGCTGGGTAGCTGACATTACAAAGTTGCATGTAGGTACAGTTCAGGCACAGCACAAAGCTGGATGGGTAATATTAGGTAGTTGCATGCAGGTACAGTTCAGTCCCAGAGCAGTGCTGGGTAGGCACATTAGGAAGTTGAATGTAGGTACAGTTCAGTCCCAGTGCAGTGCTGGGTAGCTGACATTACATAGTTGCATGTAGGTACAGTTCAGGCTCAGCACAAAGCTGGATGGGTCACATTAGGTGGTTGCATGCAGGTACAGTTCAGTCCCACTGCAGTGCTGGGTAGGCCACATTAGGTAGTTGCATGTAGGTACAGTTCAGGCACAGCGCAAGGCTAGATGCATCACATTAGGTAGTTGCATGCAGGTACAGTTCAATCCCAGTGCAGTGCTGGGTAGGTCACATTAGGTAGTTGCATGTAGGTACAGTTCAGTCCCAGAGCAGTGCTGGGTAGGTAACATTAGGTAGTTGCATGTAGGTACAGTTCAGGCACAGCACAAAGCTGGATGGGTAATATTAGGTAGTTGCATGCAGGTACAGTTCAGTCCCAGTGCAGTGCTGGGTAGGCACATTAGGTAGTTGCATGTAGGTACAGTTCAGGCACAGCACGAGGCTAGATGGGTCACATTAGGTAGTTGCATGTAGGTACAGTTCAGTCCCAGTGCAGTGCTGGGTAGGTCACATTAGGTAGTTGCATGTAGGTACAGTTCAGTCTCACTGCATTGCTGGTTAGGTCACATTAGGTATTTGCATGTAGTAACAGTTCAGACCTAGTGCAGTGTAAGGTAGGTCATATTAGGTGGTTGCATGTAGGTACAGCTCAGTCAAGTGCAAGGCTGGATGGTTCACATTAGGTAGTTGCATGTAGGTACAGTTCAGTCCCAGTGCAGTGCTGGGAAAGGTCACATTAGGTAGTTGAATGTAGGTACAGTTCAGTCCCAGTGCAATGCTTGGTAGGTCACATTACGTAGTTGCATGTAGGTACAGTTCAGTCTCAGTGCTGGGTAGATCACGTTAGGTAGTTGCATGTAGGTACAGTTCAGTCACAGCGCAAGGCTGGACGGGTCACATGAGGTAGTTGCATGTAGGTACAGTTCAGTCCCAGTGCAGTGCTGGGTAGCTAACATTAGGTAGTTGCATGTAGGTACAGTTCAGGCACAGCACAAAGCTGGATGGGTCACATTAGGTGGTTGCATGCAGGTACAGTTCAGTCCCAGTGCAGTGCTGGGTAGGCCACATTAGGTAGTTGCATGTAGGTACAGTTCAAGCACAGCACAAAGCTGGATGGGTCACATTAGGTGGTTGCATGCAGGTACAGTTCAGTCCAAGTGCAGTGCTGGGTAGGTCACAATAGGTAGTTGCATGTAGGTACAGTTCAGTCCCATAGCAGTGCTGGGTAGGACACATTAGGTAGTTGCATGTAGGTACAGTTCAGGCACAGCACAAAGCTGGATGGGTCACATTAGGTGGTTGCATGCAGGTACAGTTCAGTCCAAGTGCAGTGCTGGGTAGGTCACAATAGGTAGTTGCATGCAGGTACAGTTCAGTGCCAGTGCAGTGCTGGGTAGGCCACATTAGGTAGTTGCATGTAGGTACAGTTCAGGCACAGCTCAAGACTGGATGGGTCACATTGGGTAGTTATATGTAGGTCCAGTGTAGTCCCAGTGCAGTTCTGTGTAGGTCATATTAGGTAGTTCCATGTAGGTACAGTTCAGGCACAGCTCAAGACTGGATGGGTCACATTAGGTAGTTACATGTAGGTCCAGTTCAGTCCCATTGCAGTGCTCGGTAGGTCGCATTAGGTAGTTGCATGTAGGTGTGGTAGGCGGAAACCTGTGCAGTTCCCTCTGGGACCACTGCAAAAGATTTAGGACTACAGGTGTTTGGCAGTAAACCCACTTGGTAGCAGTCTGTACCGCACAGATTCACTTGGTAGCTGTGGCTGAGCAGTCAGACTTCCCTCAAGAAGAGTTAGGCAGTATGTGGAGTATACAAAATAGGGCAATTTACACAGTAGAACAAGCAAACACGGAACAGAGCTTCGGTGTAAAGATATATAGTGATTTATTTATAACAACACATCTATGGAAAACACTCTGGCACTAATACGGCAAACAACTTCAATCACAATTACTATAAGTAAATCAATCCCCCTAACAATAGTTCGACAAGTCTAGGTTCAACGGCACCACTTATTTGCAGACAGAGGTGAATGCTTTAACCTAGATGGCACTCTAGTATTCGTTAGGAAGGGAGAGAAAAGGCAGGGTATGAAATCAACTCGGTACCAACACTTTTACGAACAAATGCAAGGCAAGTAAGGCAGGGTCTACTGTAGATTGAAAAGTTCAGAGGCCAGGCCCAATCGGAGAGAGGCAAGGCGATATGTCCCAAAAAGTATCACAGTGGAAATGCACTTTGAGTCTTTGTCGCAAATTGTCACAGAAAGTTTGGACCAGTTCAGAACAGAAAGTTTAAGAAGACTTGGAGGCGACCCAATGGAGAGGCGAGGATTAAGACACCTCATGCTAACCGGCACAAGGGAAGCCAGGCGGACACGGTACCTTGTATGTGGAGAGACAGCTCCGGCGGGGGCTGTTGTTCCTGGTGGTGGATGCAAGTCGGGGCTTTGCCAAGAGAAGAGATGCTCTCGTCGTCGAAGGAAAGTTGAAGATCGTTGCACCACCAGGGAAGAGACCAGTCACGGAGTGCTCTGTCACAAGGCACCACCTTTTGGTCACGATACGGGTTAGTGGCTATCCGGTTGCCGGGGTGCTCAGCACGGGCAATTTGACCATTACGCCCTGGAAGCAAAGAAAAAGCAAAGGTTGTGCCCACCAGTCAGGGGAAGAAGACTCTCCAGCGGGGAGATCTCCTGTGTCGTTGGGAAGTGGTGAGTTGGTTCAGCAGGGCTCCACCGGAGGTGTCGTCGTTGCCGGTCAGCTCTGCTTTACCTTCGTCGGATTCTTAGGTCCTGTGGCGACTTCTGAAGATCCAGTCCCAAAAGCCCTGCTTTTATAGAGAAAACCCACATTCATTCAGCCTAGCTGTCAATCAAAACACGCTAGTGGTGAGCGGGGTGGCTCACCACTTGGGCCAATCACACCAGAGTGCGACTTGAGTTGGCAAGGCAACTCAGTCCAGGGTGCCTAAACCCCGTCCCACACCCCCTGGGGTACCAAGACAGAATGGCACCACTTTGGAGGGCCTCTGTGCAGAAGCCCGCAAAAAGTGGAACAAAGGGCTCAACCTTTGGTTTAGGAGTCGCAGAGACGAACGCAGACGCCATTTTAAAAACTGAGTTCTGGCAGAAAATACCAACCGATAGATTTATTTAAGATAAATAAACCGGTGGTATGTTAGAGATTAATGAGAAAAAGTACTAACCTCTAACAATGGGAAGAATCCCATAGAGTTATATTCGGGGTTGAATATAACAAGTAGTTTCCACTACCACCAGCCAAAACTCGACGAGGGGGGACGGGACAGTGCCCCCTCGAATAACAGACCCAGGAGTAATCGAATTACCCCTACAAGTATGTCCTCAATAGGATGGTTTGTACTAGTTCTGTTAGTAAATTTAGGTCTAGTAAAGCCAATGGTGACCTTACATGCCCTGGGAGACAGTAGTCAGTCCCAGGGTATGGAGTCTATGGTGGGGATCCTCTAGGACGCCCCAGTGTTACGGCACGGAGGGTGCGGTGTAACACACAAAGAAAAACATATGAGACCCTATGGAGTAAAAGACCCCATAGCCCATAGAACACATTGACATTCAAAGGAATTAACCACATTTATGTCCAAGAGTGGGAGAAAAAGAGTCACACTCTTGGCAGGATGGAAAAAAACAAACTCCAGAAATCTAGCAAAGCTGCTGGGGGAATCACTAGGTTAGGAAATTCAGCCTAAACAGAGAATTCTCCCTAACAAGGTACAGTTCAGTCCAAGTTCAGTGCTGGGTAGGTCATATTAGGTAGTTGCATGTAGGTACAGTTCAGTCCCAGTGCAGTGTAAGGTAGGTCACATTAGGTGGTTGCATGTAGGTACAGTTCAGTCACAGTGCAAAGCTAGATGGGTCACATTAGGTAGTTGCATGTAGGTACAGTTCAGTCCCAGTGCAGTGCGGGGTAGGTCACATCAGGTAGTTGCATGTAGTTACAGTTCAGTCCCAGTGCAGTGCTGGGTAGGTCACATTATGTAGTTGCATGTAGGTACAGTTCAGTCACAGCGCAAGGCTGGATGGGTCACATTAGGTAGCTGCATGTAGGTACAGTTCAGTCCCAGTGCATTCCTGGGATGGTCACATTAGGTAGTTGCATGTAGGTACAATTCAGACCCAGTGCAGTGTAAGGAAGGTCACATTAGGTGGTTGCATGTGGGTACAGTTCAGTCACAGTGCAAGGCTGGATGGTACACATTAGGTAGTTGTATTTAGATACAGTTCAATCCCAGTGCAGTGCTGGGTAGGTCACATTAGGTAGTTGAATGTAGGTACAGTTCAGTCCCAGTGCAGTGCTTGGTAGGTCACATTATGTAGTTGCATGTAGGTACAGTTCAGTCTCAGTGCTGGGTAGATCACGTTAGGTAGTTGCATGTAGGTACAGTTCAGTCACAGCGCAAGGCTGGACCGGTCACATTAGGTAGTTGCATGTAGGTACAGTTCAGTCACAGCGCAAGGCTGGATGGGTCACATTAGGTAGCTGCATGTAGGTACAGTTCAGTTCCAGTGCATTCCTGGGATGGTCACATTAGGTAGTTGCATGTAGGTACAATTCAGACCCAGTGCAGTGTAAGGAAGGTCACATTACGTGGTTGCATGTGGGTACAGTTCAGTCACAGTGCAAGGCTGGATGGTACACATTAGGTAGTTGCATTTAGATACAGTTCAATCCCAGTGCAGTGCTGGGTAGGTCACATTAGGTAGTTGAATGTAGGTACAGTTCAGTCCCAGTGCAGTGCTGGGTAGCTGACATTACATAGTTGCATGTAGGTACAGTTCAGGCTCAGCACAAAGCTGGATGGGTCACATTAGGTGGTTGCATGCAGGTACAGTTCAGTCCCAGTGCAGTGCTGGGTAGGCCACATTAGGTAGTTGCATGTAGGTACAGTTCAGGCACAGCGCAAGGCTAGATGCATCACATTAGGTAGTTGCATGCGGGTACAGTTCAGTCCCAGTGCAGTGCTGGGTAGGTCACATTAGGTAGTTGCATGTAGGTACAGTTCAGTCCCAGAGCAGTGCTGGGTAGGTAACATTAGGTAGTTGCATGTAGGTACAGTTCAGGCACAGCACAAAGCTGGATGGGTAATATTAGGTAGTTGCATGCAGGTACAGTTCAGTCCCAGAGCAGTGCTGGGTAGGCACATTAGGTAGTTGAATGTAGGTACATTTCAGTCCCAGTGCAGTGCTGGGTAGCTGACATTACATAGTTGCATGTAGGTACAGTTCAGGCTCAGCACAAAGCTGGATGGGTCACATTAGGTGGTTGCATGCAGGTACAGTTCAGTCCCAGTGCAGTGCTGGGTAGGCCACATTAGGTAGTTGCATGTAGGTACAGTTCAGGCACAGCGCAAGGCTAGATGCATCACATTAGGTAGTTGGATGTAGGTACAGTTCAGTCCCAGTGCAGTGCTGGGTAGGTCACATTAGGTAGTTGCATGTAGGTACAGTTCAGTCCCAGTGCAGTGCTTGGTAGGACACATTAGGTAGTTGCATGTAGGTACAGTTCAGTCCCAGTGCAGTGCAGGGTAGGTTCCATTAGGTAGTTGCATGTAGGTACAGTTCATTCACAGTGCAAGGCTGGATGGGTCGCATTACGTAGTTGCATGTAGGTACAGTTCAGTCCCAGTGAAGTGCTGGGTAGGTTACATTATATAGTTGCATGTAGGTACAATTCAGTCCCAGTGCAGTGCTAGATAGGTAACATTAGGTAGTTGCATGTAGGTACAGTTCAGGCACAGCACACGGCTGGATGGGTCATATTCGGTAGTTGCATGCATGTACAGTTCAGTCCCAGTGCAGTGCTGGGTAGGTCACATTAGGTAGTTGCATGTAGGGACAGTTCGGGCACAGCACAAGTCTAGATGGGTCACATTAGGTAGTTGCATGCAGGTACAGTTCAGTGCTGGGTAGGTCACATTAGGTAGTTGCATGTAGGTACAGTTCAGTCCCAGTGCAGTGCAGAGTAGTTCACATTAGGTAGTTGCATGTAGGTACAGTTCAATCCCAGTGCAGTGCTGGGTAGGTCACATTAGGTAGTTCCATGTAGGTACAGTTCAGGCACAGCGCAAGGCTGGATGGGTCACATTAGGTAGTTGCATGTAGGTACAGTTCAATCCCAGTGCAGTGCTGAGTAGGTCACATTAGATATTTGTATGTAGGTACAGTTCAGTCCCAGTGCAGTGCTCGGTAGGTCACATCAGGTAGTTGCATGTAAGTACAGTTCAGTCACAGCGCAAGGCTGGAATGGTCACATTAGATAGTTGCATGTAGGTACAGTTCAGTCACAGCGCAAAGCTGGATGGATCACATTAGGTAGTTTCATGTAGGTACAGTTCAGTCCCAGTGCAGTGCTAGGTAGGTCACATTAGGTAGTTGCATGTAGGTACAGTTCAGTCCCAGTTCAGTACTGGGTAGGTCACATTAAGTAATTGCATGTAGGTACAGTTCAGTCCCAGTTCAGTGCTGGGTAGGTCACATTAGGTAGTTGCATGAAGGTACAGTTCAGTCACAGCACAAGGCTGGATGGGTCACATTAGGTAGTTTCATGTAGGTACAGTTCAGTCCCAGTGCAGTCCTGGAAGGTCACATTAGGTAGTTGCATGTAGGTACAGTTCAGTCCCAGTGCAGTGTAAGGTAGGTCACATTAGCTGGTTGCATGAAGGTACAGTTCAGTCACAGTGCAAGGCTGGATGGGTCACATTAGGCAGTTGCATGTAGGTACAGTTCAGTCCCAGTGCAGTGCTGGGTAGGTCACATTAGGTAGTTGAATGTAGGTACAGTTCAGTCCCAGTGCAGTGCTTGGTAGGTCACATTAGGTAGTTGCACGTAGGTACAGTTCAGTCTCAGTGCTGGGTAGATCACGTTAGGTAGCTGCATGTAGGTACAGTTCAGTCAAAGCGGAAGGCTCGACGGGTCACATTAGGTAGCTGTATGTAGGTAAAGTTCAGTCTCCGTGCAGTGCTGGGTAGCTAACATTAGGTATTTGCATGTAGGTACAGTTCAGGCACAGCACAAAGCTGGATGGGTCACATTAGGTAGTTGCATGCAGGTACAGTTCAGTCCCAGTGCAGTGCTGGGTATGCCACATTAGGTAGTTGCATGTAGGTACAGTTCAGGCACAGCGCAAGGCTAGATGGGTCACATTAGGTAGTTGCATGTAGGTACAGTTCAGTCCCAGTGCAGTGCTGGGTAGGCCACATTAGGTAGTTAAATGTAGGTACAGTTCAATCCGAGTGCAGTGCTGGGTAGGTCACATTAGGTAGTTGCATGTAGGTACAGTTCAGGCACAGCGCAAGGCTGGATGGGTCACAATAGGTAGTTGCATGTAGGTACAGTTCAATCGCAGTGCAGTTCTGGGTAGGTCACATTAGATAGTTGCATGTAGGTACAGTTCAGTCCCAGTGCAGTGCTGGGTAATTCACATCAGGTAGTTGCATGTAGGTACGGTTCAGTCACAGCGCAAGGCTGGATGGGTCACATTAGGTAGTTGCATGTAGGTACAGTTCAGTCACAGCGCAAAGCTTTATGGATCACATTAGGTAGTTGCATGTAGGTACAGTTCAGTCCCAGTGCAGTGCTGGGTAGGTCACATTAGGTAGTTCCATGTAGGTACAGTTCAGTCCCAGTGCAGTGCTGGGTAGGTCACATCAGGTAGTTGCATGTAGGTACAGTTCAGGCACAGTGCAAGGCTAGATGGCTCACATTAGGTAGTTGCATGTAGGTACAGTTCAGTCCCAGTGCAGTGCTGGGTAGGTCACATTAGGTAGTTGCATGTAGGTACAGTTCAGTCCCACTGCATTGCTGGTTATGTCACATTAGTTAGTTGCATGTAGGTACAGTCCAGTCCCAGTGCAGTGATGGGTAGGTCACATTAGGTAGTTGCATGTATATACAGTTCAGTCCCAGTGCAGTGCTGGGTAGGTCACATTAGGTAATTGCATGTAGGTACAGTTCAGGCACAGCGCAAGGATGGATGGGTCACATTAGGTAGTCGTATGTAGGTACAGTTCAGTCCCAGTGCAGTGCTGGGTAGGTCACATTAGATAGTTGCATGTAGGTACAGTTCAGGCATAGCGCAAGGCTGGATGGGTCACATTAGGTAGTTGCATGTAGGTACAGTTCAGTCCCAGTGCAGTGCTTGGTAGGTCACATTAGGTAGTGGCATCTAGGTACAGTTCAGTCCCAGTGCAGTGCTGGGTAGGTTACATTACGTAGTTGCATGTAGGTGCAGTTCAGTCCCAGTGCAGTGTTGGGTAGGTCACATCAGGTAGTTGCATGTAGGTACAGTTCAGGCACAGTGCAAGGCTAGATGGCTCACATTAGGTAGCTGCATGTAGGTAGAGTTAAGTCCCAGTGCAGTGCTGGGTAGGTCACATTAGGTAGTTGCATGTAGGTACAGTTCAGTCCCACTGCATTGCTGGTTAGGTCACATTAGGTAGTTGCATGTAGGTACAGTCCAGTCCCAGTGCAGTGCTGGGTAGGTCACATTAGGTAGTTGCATGTATATACAGTTCAGTCCCAGTGCAGTGCTGGGTAGGTCACATTAGGTAATTGCATGTAGGTACAGTTCAGACACAGCGCAAGGCTGGATGGGTCACATTAGGTAGTCGCATGTAGGTACAGTTCAGTCCCACTGCAGTGCTGGGTAGGTCACATTAGGTAGTTGCATGTAAGTACAGTTCAGGCACAGCTCAAGGATGGATGGGTCACATTAGGTAGATGCATGTAGGTAAAGTTCAGTCCCAGTGCAGTGCTTGGTAGGTCAGATTAGGTAGTTGCATGTAGGTACAGTTCAGGCATAGCGCAAGGCTGGATGGGTTACATTAGGTAGTTGCATGTAGGTACAGTTCAGTCACAGTGCAAATCTGGATGGGTCACATTAGGTAGTTGCATGTAGGTACAGTTGAGTCCCAGTGCAGTGCTGGGTAGTTCACATTAGGTAGTTGCATGTAGGTACAGTTCAGTCCCAGTGCAGTGCTTGGTAGCTCACAATAGGTAGTTGCATGTAGGTACAGTTCAGTCCCAGTGCAGTGCAGGGTAGGTTCCATTAGCTAGTTGCATGTAGGTACAGTTCATTCACAGTGCAAGGCTGGATGGGTCACATTAGGTAGTTGCATGTAGGTACAGTTCTGTCCCAGTGAAGTGCTGGGTAGGTTACATCATGTAGTTGCATGTAGGTACAATTCAATCCCAGTGCAGTGCTAGATAGGTAACATTAGGTAGTTGCATGTAGGTACAGTTCGGGCACAGCACAAATCTAGATGGGTCACATTAGGTAGTTGCATGCAGGTACAGTTCAGTCCCAGTGCAGTGCTGGGTAGGTCACATTAGGTAGTTGCATGTAGGTACAGTTCAGTCACAGCACAAGGCTGGATGGGTCACATTAGGTAGTTGCATGTAGGTACAGTTCAGTCCCAGTGCAGTGCTTGGTAGCTCACAATAGGTAGTTGCATGTAGGTACAGTTCAGTCCCAGTGCAGTGCAGGGTAGGTTCCATTAGCTAGTTGCATGTAGGTACAGTTCATTCACAGTGCAAGGCTGGATGGGTCACATTAGGTAGTTGCATGTAGGTACAGTTCTGTCCCAGTGAAGTGCTGGGTAGGTTACATCATGTAGTTGCATGTAGGTACAATTCAATCCCAGTGCAGTGCTAGATAGGTAACATTAGGTAGTTGCATGTAGGTACAGTTCGGGCACAGCACAAATCTAGATGGGTCACATTAGGTAGTTGCATGCAGGTACAGTTCAGTCCCAGTGCAGTGCTGGGTAGGTCACATTAGGTAGTTGCATGTAGGTACAGTTCAGTCACAGCACAAGGCTGGATGGGTCACATTAGGTAGTTGCATGTAGGTACAGTTCAGTCCCAGTGCAGTCCTGGGACGGTCACATTACGTAGTTGCATGTAGGTACAGTTCAGACCCAGTGCAGTGTAAGGTAGGTCACATTAGGTGGTTGCATGTAGGTACAGTTCAGTCACAGTGCAAGGCTGGATGATTCACATTAGGTAGTTACATGTAGGTACAGTTCCATCCCAGTGCAGTGCTGGGTAGGTCACATTAGGTAGTTCCATGTAGGTACAGTTCAGGCACAGCGCAAGGCTGGATGGGTCACATTAGGTAGTTGCATGTAGGTACAGTTCAATCCCAGTGCAGTGCTGGGTAGGTCACATTAGATATTTGTATGTAGGAACAGTTCAGTCCCAGTGCAGTGCTGGGTAGGTCACATCAGGTAGTTGCATGTAAGTACAGTTCAGTCACAGCGCAAGGCTGGATGGGTCACATTAGGTAGTTGCATGTAGGTACAGTTCAGTCACAGCGCAAAGCTGGATGGATCACATTAGGTAGTTTCATGTAGGTACAGTTCAGTCCCAGTGCAGTGCTGGGTAGGTCACATTAGGTAGTTGCATGTAGGTACAGTTCAGTCCCAGTTCAGTACTGGGTAGGTCACGTTAAGTAGTTGCATGTAGGTACAGTTCAGTCCCAGTTCAGTGCTGGGTAGGTCACATTAGGTTGTTGCATGAAGGTACAGTTCAGTCACAGCACAAGGCTGGATGGGTCACATTAGGTAGTTTCATGTAGGTACAGTTCAGTCCCAGTGCAGTCCTGGGAAGGTCACATTAGGTAGTTACATGTAGGTACTGTTCAGTCCCAGTGCAGTGTAAGGTAGGTCACATTAGGTGGTTGCATGTAGGTACAGTTCAGTCACAGTGCAAGGCTGGATGGGTCACATTAGGTAGTTGCATGTAGGTACAGTTCAGTCCCAGTGCAGTGCTGGGTAGGTCACATTAGGTAGTTGAATGTAGGTACAGTTCAGTCCCAGCGCAGTGCTTGGTAGGTCACATTAGGTAGTTGCACGTAGGTACAGTTCAGTCTCAGTGCTGGGTAGATCACGTTAGGTAGTTGCATGTAGGTACAGTTCAGTCACAGCGGAAGGCTGGACGGGTCACATTAGGTAGTTGTATGTAGGTAAAGTTCAGTCCCCGTGCAGTGCTGGGTAGCTAACATTAGGTAGTTGCATGTAGGTACAGTTCAGGCACAGCACAAAACTGGATGGGTCACATTAGTTAGTTGCATGCAGGTACAGTTTAGTCCCAGTGCAGTGCTGGGTATGCCACATTAGGTAGTTGCATGTAGGTACAGTTCAGGCACAGCACAAGGCTGGATGGGTCACATTAGGTAGTTGCATGTAGGTACAGTTTAATCGCAGTGCAGTTCTGGGTAGGTCACATTAGATAGTTGCATGTAGGTACAGTTCAGTCCCAGTGCAGTGCTGGGTAATTCACATCAGGTAGTTGCATGTAGGTACAGTTCTGTCCCAGTGAAGTGCTGGGTAGGTTACATCATGTAGTTGCATGTAGGTACAATTCAATCCCAGTGCAGTGCTAGATAGGTAACATTAGGTAGTTGCATGTAGGTACAGTTCGGGCACAGCACAAATCTAGATGGGTCACATTAGGTAGTTGCATGCAGGTACAGTTCAGTCCCAGTGCAGTGCTGGGTAGGTCACATTAGGTAGTTGCATGTAGGTACAGTTCAGTCACAGCACAAGGCTGGATGGGTCACATTAGGTAGTTGCATGTAGGTACAGTTCAGTCCCAGTGCAGTCCTGGGACGGTCACATTACGTAGTTGCATGTAGGTACAGTTCAGACCCAGTGCAGTGTAAGGTAGGTCACATTAGGTGGTTGCATGTAGGTACAGTTCAGTCACAGTGCAAGGCTGGATGGTTCACATTAGGTAGTTACATGTAGGTACAGTTCAATCCCAGTGCAGTGCTGGGTAGGTCACATTAGGTAGTTCCATGTAGGTACAGTTCAGGCACAGCGCAAGGCTGGATGGGTCACATTAGGTAGTTGCATGTAGGTACAGTTCAATCCCAGTGCAGTGCTGGGTAGGTCACATTAGATATTTGTATGTAGGAACAGTTCAGTCCCAGTGCAGTGCTGGGTAGGTCACATCAGGTAGTTGCATGTAAGTACAGTTCAGTCACAGCGCAAGGCTGGATGGGTCACATTAGGTAGTTGCATGTAGGTACAGTTCAGTCACAGCGCAAAGCTGGATGGATCACATTAGGTAGTTTCATGTAGGTACAGTTCAGTCCCAGTGCAGTGCTGGGTAGGTCACATTAGGTAGTTGCATGTAGGTACAGTTCAGTCCCAGTTCAGTACTGGGTAGGTCACGTTAAGTAGTTGCATGTAGGTACAGTTCAGTCCCAGTTCAGTGCTGGGTAGGTCACATTAGGTTGTTGCATGAAGGTACAGTTCAGTCACAGCACAAGGCTGGATGGGTCACATTAGGTAGTTTCATGTAGGTACAGTTCAGTCCCAGTGCAGTCCTGGGAAGGTCACATTAAGTAGTTACATGTAGGTACTGTTCAGTCCCAGTGCAGTGTAAGGTAGGTCACATTAGGTGGTTGCATGTAGGTACAGTTCAGTCACAGTGCAAGGCTGGATGGGTCACATTAGGTAGTTGCATGTAGGTACAGTTCAGTCCCAGTGCAGTGCTGGGTAGGTCACATTAGGTAGTTGAATGTAGGTACAGTTCAGTCCCAGCGCAGTGCTTGGTAGGTCACATTAGGTAGTTGCACGTAGGTACAGTTCAGTCTCAGTGCTGGGTAGATCACGTTAGGTAGTTGCATGTAGGTACAGTTCAGTCACAGCGGAAGGCTGGACGGGTCACATTAGGTAGTTGTATGTAGGTAAAGTTCAGTCCCCGTGCAGTGCTGGGTAGCTAACATTAGGTAGTTGCATGTAGGTACAGTTCAGGCACAGCACAAAACTGGATGGGTCACATTAGTTAGTTGCATGCAGGTACAGTTCAGTCCCAGTGCAGTGCTGGGTATGCCACATTAGGTAGTTGCATGTAGGTACAGTTCAGGCACAGCACAAGGCTGGATGGGTCACATTAGGTAGTTGCATGTAGGTACAGTTTAATCACAGTGCAGTTCTGGGTAGGTCACATTAGATAGTTGCATGTAGGTACAGTTCAGTCCCAGTGCAGTGCTGGGTAATTCACATCAGGTAGTTGCATGTAGGTACAGTTCAGTCACAGCGCAATGCTGGATGGGTCACATTAGGTAGTTGCATGTAGGTACAGTTCAGTCACAGCGCAAAGCTGGATGGATCACATTAGGTAGTTGCATGTAGGTACAGTTCAGCCCCAGTGCAGTGCTGAGTAGGTCACATTAGGTAGTTGCATGTAGGTACAGTTCAGTCCCAGTGCAGTGCTTGGTAGGTCACACCAGGTAGTTGCATGTAGGTACAGTTCAGTCCCAGTGCAGTGCTGGGTAGGTCACATTAGGTAGTTGCATGTAGATACAGTTCAGTCCCACTGCATTGCTGGTTAGGTCACATTAGTTAGTTGCATGTAGGTACAGTCCAGTCCCAGTGCAGTGCTGGGTAGGTCACATTAGGTAGTTGCATGTATATACAGTTCAGTCCCAGTGCAGTGCTGGGTAGGTCACATTAGGTAATTGCATGTAGGTACAGTTCAAGCACAACGCAAGGATGGATGGGTCACATTAGGTAGTCGTATGTAGGAACAGTTCAGTCCCAGTGCAGTGCTGGGTAGGTCACATTAGGTAGTTGCATGTAGATACAGTTCAGTCCCACTGCATTGCTGGTTAGGTCACATTAGTTAGTTGCATGTAGGTACAGTCCAGTCCCAGTGCAGTGCTGGGTAGGTCACATTAGGTAGTTGCATGTATATACAGTTCAGTCCCAGTGCAGTGCTGGGTAGGTCACATTAGGTAATTGCATGTAGGTACAGTTCAGGCACAACGCAAGGATGGATGGGTCACATTAGGTAGACGTATGTAGGAACAGTTCAGACCCAGTGCAGTGCTGGGTAGGTCACATTAGGTAGTTGCGTGTAGGTACAGTTCAGGCATAGCGCAAGGCTGGATGGGTCACATTAGGTAGTTGCATGTAGGTACAGTTCAGTCACAGCGCAAATCTTGATGGGTCACATTAGGTAGTTGCATGTAGGTACAGTTCAGTCCCAGTGCAGTGCTGGGTAGGTTACATTACATAGTTGCATGTAGGTACAGTTCAGTCCCAGTGCAGTGCTGGGTAGGTCACATCAGGTAGTTGCATGTAGGTACAGTTCAGTTCCAGTGGAGGGCTGGGTAGGTCAAATTACGTAGTTGCATGTAGGTACAGTTCAGTCCCAGTGCAGTCCTGGGAAGGTCACATTAGGTAGTTGTATGTAGGCACAGTTCAGTCCCAGTGCAGTGCTGGGTAGGTCACATTAGGCAGTTGCATGCAGGTACAGTTCAGTCCCAATGCAGTGCTTGGTAGGTCACATTAGGTAGTTGCATGTAGGTACAGTTCAGTCCCAGTGCCGTGCTGGGTAGGTTCCATTAGGTAGTTGCATGTAGGTACAGTTCATTCACAGTGCAAGGCTGGATGGGTCACATTAGGTAGTTGCATGTAGGTACAGTTCAGTCCCAGTGCAGTGCTGTGTAGGTCACTTTAGGTAGTTGCATGTAGTTACAATTTAGTCCCTTTGCAGTGCTAGATAGGTAACATTAGGTAGTTGCATGTAGGTACAGTTCAGGTACAGCACAAGGCTGGATGGTTCATATTAGGTAGTTGCATGCAGGTACAGTGCAGTCCCAGTACAGTGCTGGGTAGGTCACATTAGGTAGTTGCTTGTAGGTACAGTTCAGGCACAGCGCAAGTCTAGATGGGTCACATTAGGTAGTTGCATGCAGGTACAGTTCAGTCCCAGTGCAGTGCTGAGTAGGTCACATTAGGTAGTTGCATGTAGGTACAGTTCATCCCAGTGCAGTGCTGAGTAGTTCCCATTAGGTAGTTGCATGGAGGTACAGTTCATTTCCAGTGCAGTGCTCGTTAGGTCACACTAGGTAATTGCATGCAGGTACAGTTCAGTCCCAGTGCAGTGCTGAGTAGTTCCCATTAGGTAGTTGCATGGAGGTACAGTTCAGTTCCAGTGCAGTGCTGGTTAGGTCACATTAGGTAATTGCATGTAGGTACAGTTCAGGCACAGTGCAAGGCTGGATGGGTCACATTAGGTAGTTATATGTAGATACAGTTCAATCCCAGTGCAGTGCTGGGTAGGTCACATTAGGTAGTTGCATGTAGGTACAGTTCAGTCCCAGTGCAGTGCTGGGTAGGTCACATCAGGTAGTTGCATGTAGGTACAGTTCAGTCCCAGTGCAGTGCTGGGTAGGTCACATTAGGTAGTTGCATGTAGATTCAGTTCAGTCCCACTTCATTGCTGGTTAGGTCACATTAGTTAGTTGCATGTAGGTACAGTCCAGTCCCAGTGCAGTGCTGAGTAGGTCACATTAGGTAGTTGCATGTATATACAGTTCAGTCCCAGTGCAGTGCTGGGTAGGTCACATTAGGTAATTGCATGTAGGTACAGTTCAAGCACAACGCAAGGATGGATGGGTCACATTAGGTAGTCGTATGTAGGAACAGTTCAGTCCCAGTGCAGTGCTGGGTAGGTCACATTAGGTAGTTGAATGTAGGTACGGTTCAGTCCCAGTGCAGTGCTTGGTAGGTCACATTAGGTAGTTGCACGTAGGTACAGTTCAGTCTCAGTGCTGGGTAGATCACGTTAGGTAGTTGCATGTAGGTACAGTTCAGTCACAGCGGAAGGCTGGACGGGTCACATTAGGTAGTTGTATGTAGGTAAAGTTCAGTCCCCGTGCAGTGCTGGGTAGCTAACATTAGGTAGTTGCATGTAGGTACAGTTCAGGCACAGCACAAAACTGGATGGGTCACATTAGTTAGTTGCATGCAGGTACAGTTCAGTCCCAGTGCAGTGCTGGGTATGCCACATTAGGTAGTTGCATGTAGGTACAGTTCAGGCACAGCGCAAGGCTAGATGGGTCACATTAGGTAGTTCCATGCAGGTACAGTTCAGTCCCAGTGCAGTGCTGGCTAGGCCACATTAGGTTGTTAAATGTAGGTACAGTTCAATCCGAGTGCAGTGCTGGGTAGGTCACATTAGGTAGTTACATGTAGGTACAGTTCAGGCACAGCACAAGGCTGGATGGGTCACATTAGGTAGTTGCATGTAGGTACAGTTTAATCGCAGTGCAGTTCTGGGTAGGTCACATTAGATAGTTGCATGTAGGTACAGTTCAGTCCCAGTGCAGTGCTGGGTAATTCACATCAGGTAGTTGCATGTAGGTACAGTTCAGTCACAGCGCAATGCTGGATGGGTCACATTAGGTAGTTGCATGTAGGTACAGTTCAGTCACAGCGCAAAGCTGGATGGATCACATTAGGTAGTTGCATGTAGGTACAGTTCAGCCCCAGTGCAGTGCTGAGTAGGTCACATTAGGTAGTTGCATGTAGGTACAGTTCAGTCCCAGTGCAGTGCTGGGTAGGTCACACCAGGTAGTTGCATGTAGGTACAGTTCAGTCCCAGTGCAGTGCTGGGTAGGTCACATTAGGTAGTTGCATGTAGATACAGTTCAGTCCCACTGCATTGCTGGTTAGGTCACATTAGTTAGTTGCATGTAGGTACAGTCCAGTCCCAGTGCAGTGCTGGGTAGGTCACATTAGGTAGTTGCATGTATATACAGTTCAGTCCCAGTGCAGTGCTGGGTAGGTCACATTAGGTAATTGCATGTAGGTACAGTTCAGGCACAACGCAAGGATGGATGGGTCACATTAGGTAGACGTATGTAGGAACAGTTCAGTCCCAGTGCAGTGCTGGGTAGGTCACATTAGGTAGTTGCGTGTAGGTACAGTTCAGGCATAGCGCAAGGCTGGATGGGTCACATTAGGTAGTTGCATGTAGGTACAGTTCAGTCACAGCGCAAATCTTGATGGGTCACATTAGGTAGTTGCATGTAGGTACAGTTCAGTCCCAGTGCAGTGCTGGGTAGGTTACATTACATAGTTGCATGTAGGTACAGTTCAGTCACAGTGCAGTGCTGGGTAGGTCACATCAGGTAGTTGCATGTAGGTACAGTTCAGTTCCAGTGGAGGGCTGGGTAGGTCAAATTACGTAGTTGCATGTAGGTACAGTTCAGTCCCAGTGCAGTCCTGGGAAGGTCACATTAGGTAGTTGTATGTAGGCACAGTTCAGTCCCAGTGCAGTGCTGGGTAGGTCACATTAGGCAGTTGCATGCAGGTACAGTTCAGTCTCAATGCAGTGCTTGGTAGGTCACATTAGGTAGTTGCATGTAGGTACAGTTCAGTCCCAGTGCCGTGCTGGGTAGGTTCCATTAGGTAGTTGCATGTAGGTACAGTTCAGTCCCAGTGCAGTGCTTGGTAGCTCACAATAGGTAGTTGCATGTAGGTACAGTTCAGTCCCAGTGCAGTGCAGGGTAGGTTCCATTAGGTAGTTGCATGTAGGTACAGTTCATTCACAGTGCAAGGCTGGATGGGTCACATTAGGTAGTTGCATGTAGGTACAGTTCTGTCCCAGTGAAGTGCTGGGTAGGTTACATCATGTAGTTGCATGTAGGTACAATTCAATCCCAGTGCAGTGCTAGATAGGTAACATTAGGTAGTTGCATGTAGGTACAGTTCGGGCACAGCACAAATCTAGATGGGTCACATTAGGTAGTTGCATGCAGGTACAGTTCAGTCCCAGTGCAGTGCTGGGTAGGTCACATTAGGTAGTTGCATGTAGGTACAGTTCAGTCACAGCACAAGGCTGGATGGGTCACATTAGGTAGTTGCATGTAGGTACAGTTCAGTCCCAGTGCAGTCCTGGGACGGTCACATTACGTAGTTGCATGTAGGTACAGTTCAGACCCAGTGCAGTGTAAGGTAGGTCACATTAGGTGGTTGCATGTAGGTACAGTTCAGTCACAGTGCAAGGCTGGATGATTCACATTAGGTAGTTACATGTAGGTACAGTTCAATCCCAGTGCAGTGCTGGGTAGGTCACATTAGGTAGTTCCATGTAGGTACAGTTCAGGCACAGCGCAAGGCTGGATGGGTCACATTAGGTAGTTGCATGTAGGTACAGTTCAATCCCAGTGCAGTGCTGGGTAGGTCACATTAGATATTTGTATGTAGGAACAGTTCAGTCCCAGTGCAGTGCTGGGTAGGTCACATCAGGTAGTTGCATGTAAGTACAGTTCAGTCACAGCGCAAGGCTGGATGGGTCACATTAGGTAGTTGCATGTAGGTACAGTTCAGTCACAGCGCAAAGCTGGATGGATCACATTAGGTAGTTTCATGTAGGTACAGTTCAGTCCCAGTGCAGTGCTGGGTAGGTCACATTAGGTAGTTGCATGTAGGTACAGTTCAGTCCCAGTTCAGTACTGGGTAGGTCACGTTAAGTAGTTGCATGTAGGTACAGTTCAGTCCCAGTTTAGTGCTGGGTAGGTCACATTAGGTTGTTGCATGAAGGTACAGTTCTGTCACAGCACAAGGCTGGATGGGTCACATTAGGTAGTTTCATGTAGGTACAGTTCAGTCCCAGTGCAGTCCTGGGAAGGTCACATTAGGTAGTTACATGTAGGTACTGTTCAGTCCCAGTGCAGTGTAAGGTAGGTCACATTAGGTGGTTGCATGTAGGTACAGTTCAGTCACAGTGCAAGGCTGGATGGGTCACATTAGGTAGTTGCATGTAGGTACAGTTCAGTCCCAGTGCAGTGCTGGGTAGGTCACATTAGGTAGTTGAATGTAGGTACAGTTCAGTCCCAGCGCAGTGCTTGGTAGGTCACATTAGGTAGTTGCACGTAGGTACAGTTCAGTCTCAGTGCTGGGTAGATCACGTTAGGTAGTTGCATGTAGGTACAGTTCAGTCACAGCGGAAGGCTGGACGGGTCACATTAGGTAGTTGTATGTAGGTAAAGTTCAGTCCCCGTGCAGTGCTGGGTAGCTAACATTAGGTAGTTGCATGTAGGTACAGTTCAGGCACAGCACAAAACTGGATGGGTCACATTAGTTAGTTGCATGCAGGTACAGTTTAGTCCCAGTGCAGTGCTGGGTATGCCACATTAGGTAGTTGCATGTAGGTACAGTTCAGGCACAGCACAAGGCTGGATGGGTCACATTAGGTAGTTGCATGTAGGTACAGTTTAATCGCAGTGCAGTTCTGGGTAGGTCACATTAGATAGTTGCATGTAGGTACAGTTCAGTCCCAGTGCAGTGCTGGGTAATTCACATCAGGTAGTTGCATGTAGGTACAGTTCTGTCCCAGTGAAGTGCTGGGTAGGTTACATCATGTAGTTGCATGTAGGTACAATTCAATCCCAGTGCAGTGCTAGATAGGTAACATTAGGTAGTTGCATGTAGGTACAGTTCGGGCACAGCACAAATCTAGATGGGTCACATTAGGTAGTTGCATGCAGGTACAGTTCAGTCCCAGTGCAGTGCTGGGTAGGTCACATTAGGTAGTTGCATGTAGGTACAGTTCAGTCACAGCACAAGGCTGGATGGGTCACATTAGGTAGTTGCATGTAGGTACAGTTCAGTCCCAGTGCAGTCCTGGGACGGTCACATTACGTAGTTGCATGTAGGTACAGTTCAGACCCAGTGCAGTGTAAGGTAGGTCACATTAGGTGGTTGCATGTAGGTACAGTTCAGTCACAGTGCAAGGCTGGATGGTTCACATTAGGTAGTTACATGTAGGTACAGTTCAATCCCAGTGCAGTGCTGGGTAGGTCACATTAGGTAGTTCCATGTAGGTACAGTTCAGGCACAGCGCAAGGCTGGATGGGTCACATTAGGTAGTTGCATGTAGGTACAGTTCAATCCCAGTGCAGTGCTGGGTAGGTCACATTAGATATTTGTATGTAGGAACAGTTCAGTCCCAGTGCAGTGCTGGGTAGGTCACATCAGGTAGTTGCATGTAAGTACAGTTCAGTCACAGCGCAAGGCTGGATGGGTCACATTAGGTAGTTGCATGTAGGTACAGTTCAGTCACAGCGCAAAGCTGGATGGATCACATTAGGTAGTTTCATGTAGGTACAGTTCAGTCCCAGTGCAGTGCTGGGTAGGTCACATTAGGTAGTTGCATGTAGGTACAGTTCAGTCCCAGTTCAGTACTGGGTAGGTCACGTTAAGTAGTTGCATGTAGGTACAGTTCAGTCCCAGTTCAGTGCTGGGTAGGTCACATTAGGTTGTTGCATGAAGGTACAGTTCAGTCACAGCACAAGGCTGGATGGGTCACATTAGGTAGTTTCATGTAGGTACAGTTCAGTCCCAGTGCAGTCCTGGGAAGGTCACATTAAGTAGTTACATGTAGGTACTGTTCAGTCCCAGTGCAGTGTAAGGTAGGTCACATTAGGTGGTTGCATGTAGGTACAGTTCAGTCACAGTGCAAGGCTGGATGGGTCACATTAGGTAGTTGCATGTAGGTACAGTTCAGTCCCAGTGCAGTGCTGGGTAGGTCACATTAGGTAGTTGAATGTAGGTACAGTTCAGTCCCAGCGCAGTGCTTGGTAGGTCACATTAGGTAGTTGCACGTAGGTACAGTTCAGTCTCAGTGCTGGGTAGATCACGTTAGGTAGTTGCATGTAGGTACAGTTCAGTCACAGCGGAAGGCTGGACGGGTCACATTAGGTAGTTGTATGTAGGTAAAGTTCAGTCCCCGTGCAGTGCTGGGTAGCTAACATTAGGTAGTTGCATGTAGGTACAGTTCAGGCACAGCAAAAAACTGGATGGGTCACATTAGTTAGTTGCATGCAGGTACAGTTCAGTCCCAGTGCAGTGCTGGGTATGCCACATTAGGTAGTTGCATGTAGGTACAGTTCAGGCACAGCACAAGGCTGGATGGGTCACATTAGGTAGTTGCATGTAGGTACAGTTTAATCGCAGTGCAGTTCTGGGTAGGTCACATTAGATAGTTGCATGTAGGTACAGTTCAGTCCCAGTGCAGTGCTGGGTAATTCACATCAGGTAGTTGCATGTAGGTACAGTTCAGTCACAGCGCAATGCTGGATGGGTCACATTAGGTAGTTGCATGTAGGTACAGTTCAGTCACAGCGCAAAGCTGGATGGATCACATTAGGTAGTTGCATGTAGGTACAGTTCAGCCCCAGTGCAGTGCTGAGTAGGTCACATTAGGTAGTTGCATGTAGGTACAGTTCAGTCCCAGTGCAGTGCTTGGTAGGTCACACCAGGTAGTTGCATGTAGGTACAGTTCAGTCCCAGTGCAGTGCTGGGTAGGTCACATTAGGTAGTTGCATGTAGATACAGTTCAGTCCCACTGCATTGCTGGTTAGGTCACATTAGTTAGTTGCATGTAGGTACAGTCCAGTCCCAGTGCAGTGCTGGGTAGGTCACATTAGGTAGTTGCATGTATATACAGTTCAGTCCCAGTGCAGTGCTGGGTAGGTCACATTAGGTAATTGCATATAGGTACAGTTCAAGCACAACGCAAGGATGGATGGGTCACATTAGGTAGTCGTATGTAGGAACAGTTCAGTCCCAGTGCAGTGCTGGGTAGGTCACATTAGGTAGTTGCATGTAGATACAGTTCAGTCCCACTGCATTGCTGGTTAGGTCACATTAGTTAGTTGCATGTAGGTACAGTCCAGTCCCAGTGCAGTGCTGGGTAGGTCACATTAGGTAGTTGCATGTATATACAGTTCAGTCCCAGTGCAGTGCTGGGTAGGTCACATTAGGTAATTGCATGTAGGTACAGTTCAGGCACAACGCAAGGATGGATGGGTCACATTAGGTAGACGTATGTAGGAACAGTTCAGACCCAGTGCAGTGCTGGGTAGGTCACATTAGGTAGTTGCGTGTAGGTACAGTTCAGGCATAGCGCAAGGCTGGATGGGTCACATTAGGTAGTTGCATGTAGGTACAGTTCAGTCACAGCGCAAATCTTGATGGGTCACATTAGGTAGTTGCATGTAGGTACAGTTCAGTCCCAGTGCAGTGCTGGGTAGGTTACATTACATAGTTGCATGTAGGTACAGTTCAGTCCCAGTGCAGTGCTGGGTAGGTCACATCAGGTAGTTGCATGTAGGTACAGTTCAGTTCCAGTGGAGGGCTGGGTAGGTCAAATTACGTAGTTGCATGTAGGTACAGTTCAGTCCCAGTGCAGTCCTGGGAAGGTCACATTAGGTAGTTGTATGTAGGCACAGTTCAGTCCCAGTGCAGTGCTGGGTAGGTCACATTAGGCAGTTGCATGCAGGTACAGTTCAGTCCCAATGCAGTGCTTGGTAGGTCACATTAGGTAGTTGCATGTAGGTACAGTTCAGTCCCAGTGCCGTGCTGGGTAGGTTCCATTAGGTAGTTGCATGTAGGTACAGTTCATTCACAGTGCAAGGCTGGATGGGTCACATTAGGTAGTTGCATGTAGGTACAGTTCAGTCCCAGTGCAGTGCTGTGTAGGTCACTTTAGGTAGTTGCATGTAGTTACAATTTAGTCCCTTTGCAGTGCTAGATAGGTAACATTAGGTAGTTGCATGTAGGTACAGTTCAGGTACAGCACAAGGCTGGATGGTTCATATTAGGTAGTTGCATGCAGGTACAGTGCAGTCCCAGTACAGTGCTGGGTAGGTCACATTAGGTAGTTGCATGTAGGTACAGTTCAGGCACAGCGCAAGTCTAGATGGGTCACATTAGGTAGTTGCATGCAGGTACAGTTCAGTCCCAGTGCAGTGCTGAGTAGGTCACATTAGGTAGTTGCATGTAGGTACAGTTCATCCCAGTGCAGTGCTGAGTAGTTCCCATTAGGTAGTTGCATGGAGGTACAGTTCATTTCCAGTGCAGTGCTCGTTAGGTCACATTAGGTAATTGCATGCAGGTACAGTTCAGTCCCAGTGCAGTGCTGAGTAGTTCCCATTAGGTAGTTGCATGGAGGTACAGTTCAGTTCCAGTGCAGTGCTGGTTAGGTCACATTAGGTAATTGCATGTAGGTACAGTTCAGGCACAGTGCAAGGCTGGATGGGTCACATTAGGTAGTTATATGTAGATACAGTTCAATCCCAGTGCAGTGCTGGGTAGGTCACATTAGGTAGTTGCATGTAGGTACAGTTCAGTCCCAGTGCAGTGCTGGGTAGGTCACATCAGGTAGTTGCATGTAGGTACAGTTCAGTCCCAGTGCAGTGCTGGGTAGGTCACATTAGGTAGTTGCATGTAGATACAGTTCAGTCCCACTTCATTGCTGGTTAGGTCACATTAGTTAGTTGCATGTAGGTACAGTCCAGTCCCAGTGCAGTGCTGAGTAGGTCACATTAGGTAGTTGCATGTATATACAGTTCAGTCCCAGTGCAGTGCTGGGTAGGTCACATTAGGTAATTGCATGTAGGTACAGTTCAAGCACAACGCAAGGATGGATGGGTCACATTAGGTAGTCGTATGTAGGAACAGTTCAGTCCCAGTGCAGTGCTGGGTAGGTCACATTAGGTAGTTGAATGTAGGTACGGTTCAGTCCCAGTGCAGTGCTTGGTAGGTCACATTAGGTAGTTGCACGTAGGTACAGTTCAGTCTCAGTGCTGGGTAGATCACGTTAGGTAGTTGCATGTAGGTACAGTTCAGTCACAGCGGAAGGCTGGACGGGTCACATTAGGTAGTTGTATGTAGGTAAAGTTCAGTCCCCGTGCAGTGCTGGGTAGCTAACATTAGGTAGTTGCATGTAGGTACAGTTCAGGCACAGCACAAAACTGGATGGGTCACATTAGTTAGTTGCATGCAGGTACAGTTCAGTCCCAGTGCAGTGCTGGGTATGCCACATTAGGTAGTTGCATGTAGGTACAGTTCAGGCACAGCGCAAGGCTAGATGGGTCACATTAGGTAGTTCCATGCAGGTACAGTTCAGTCCCAGTGCAGTGCTGGCTAGGCCACATTAGGTTGTTAAATGTAGGTACAGTTCAATCCGAGTGCAGTGCTGGGTAGGTCACATTAGGTAGTTACATGTAGGTACAGTTCAGGCACAGCACAAGGCTGGATGGGTCACATTAGGTAGTTGCATGTAGGTACAGTTTAATCGCAGTGCAGTTCTGGGTAGGTCACATTAGATAGTTGCATGTAGGTACAGTTCAGTCCCAGTGCAGTGCTGGGTAATTCACATCAGGTAGTTGCATGTAGGTACAGTTCAGTCACAGCGCAATGCTGGATGGGTCACATTAGGTAGTTGCATGTAGGTACAGTTCAGTCACAGCGCAAAGCTGGATGGATCACATTAGGTAGTTGCATGTAGGTACAGTTCAGCCCCAGTGCAGTGCTGAGTAGGTCACATTAGGTAGTTGCATGTAGGTACAGTTCAGTCCCAGTGCAGTGCTGGGTAGGTCACACCAGGTAGTTGCATGTAGGTACAGTTCAGTCCCAGTGCAGTGCTGGGTAGGTCACATTAGGTAGTTGCATGTAGATACAGTTCAGTCCCACTGCATTGCTGGTTAGGTCACATTAGTTAGTTGCATGTAGGTACAGTCCAGTCCCAGTGCAGTGCTGGGTAGGTCACATTAGGTAGTTGCATGTATATACAGTTCAGTCCCAGTGCAGTGCTGGGTAGGTCACATTAGGTAATTGCATGTAGGTACAGTTCAGGCACAACGCAAGGATGGATGGGTCACATTAGGTAGACGTATGTAGGAACAGTTCAGTCCCAGTGCAGTGCTGGGTAGGTCACATTAGGTAGTTGCGTGTAGGTACAGTTCAGGCATAGCGCAAGGCTGGATGGGTCACATTAGGTAGTTGCATGTAGGTACAGTTCAGTCACAGCGCAAATCTTGATGGGTCACATTAGGTAGTTGCATGTAGGTACAGTTCAGTCCCAGTGCAGTGCTGGGTAGGTTACATTACATAGTTGCATGTAGGTACAGTTCAGTCACAGTGCAGTGCTGGGTAGGTCACATCAGGTAGTTGCATGTAGGTACAGTTCAGTTCCAGTGGAGGGCTGGGTAGGTCAAATTACGTAGTTGCATGTAGGTACAGTTCAGTCCCAGTGCAGTCCTGGGAAGGTCACATTAGGTAGTTGTATGTAGGCACAGTTCAGTCCCAGTGCAGTGCTGGGTAGGTCACATTAGGCAGTTGCATGCAGGTACAGTTCAGTCTCAATGCAGTGCTTGGTAGGTCACATTAGGTAGTTGCATGTAGGTACAGTTCAGTCCCAGTGCCGTGCTGGGTAGGTTCCATTAGGTAGTTGCATGTAGGTACAGTTCATTCACAGTGCAAAGCTGGATGGGTCACATTAGGTAGTTGCATGTAGGTACAGTTCAGTCCCAGTGCAGTGCTGTGTAGGTCACTTTAGGTAGTTGCATGTAGTTACAATTTAGTCCCTTTGCAGTGCTAGATAGGTAACATTAGGTAGTTGCATGTAGGTACAGTTCAGGTACAGCACAAGGCTGGATGGTTCATATTAGGTAGTTGCATGCAGGTACAGTGCAGTCCCAGTACAGTGCTGGGTAGGTCACATTAGGTAGATGCATGTAGGTACAGTTCAGGCACAGCGCAAGTCTAGATGGGTCACATTAGGTAGTTGCATGCAGGTACAGTTCAGTCCCAGTGCAGTGCAGAGTAGGTCACATTAGGTAGTTGCATGTAGGTACAGTTCATCCCTTTGCAGTGCTGAGTAGTTCCCATTAGGTAGTTGCATGGAGGTACAGTTCATTTCCAGTGCAGTGCTCGTTAGGTCACATTAGGTAATTGCATGCAGGTACAGTTCAGTCCCAGTGCAGTGCTGAGTAGGTCACATTAGGTAGTTGCATGTAGGTACAGTTCAGTCCCAGTGCAGTGCTGAGTAGTTCCCATTAGGTAGTTGCATGGAGGTACAGTTCAGTTCCAGTGCAGTGCTGGTTAGGTCACATTAGGTAATTGCATGTAGGTACAGTTCAGGCACAGTGCAAGGCTGGATGGGTCACATTAGGTAGTTATATGTAGATACAGTTCAATCCCAGTGCAGTGCTGGGTAGGTCACATTAGGTAGTTGCATGTAGGTACAGTTCAGTCCCAGTGCAGTGCTGGGTAGGTCACATCAGGTAGTTGCATGTAGGTACAGTTCAGTCCCAGTGCAGTGCTGGGTAGGTCACATTAGGTAGTTGCATGTAGATACAGTTCAGTCCCACTGCATTGCTGGTTAGGTCACATTAGTTAGTTGCATGTAGGTACAGTCCAGTCCCAGTGCAGTGCTGGGTAGGTCACATTAGGTAGTTGCATGTATATACAGTTCAGTCCCAGTGCAGTGCTGGGTAGGTCACATTAGGTAATTGCATGTAGGTACAGTTCAAGCACAACGCAAGGATGGATGGGTCACATTAGGTAGTCGTATGTAGTAACAGTTCAGTCCCAGTGCAGTGCTGGGTAGGTCACATTAGGTAGTTGCATGTAGATACAGTTCAGTCCCACTGCATTGCTGGTTAGGTCACATTAGTTAGTTGCATGTAGGTACAGTCCAGTCCCAGTGCAGTGCTGGGTAGGTCACATTAGGTAGTTGCATGTATATACAGTTCAGTCCCAGTGCAGTGCTGGGTAGGTCACATTAGGTAATTGCATGTAGGTACAGTTCAGGCACAACGCAAGGATGGATGGGTCACATTAGGTAGTCGTATGTAGGTACAGTTCAGTCCCAGTGCAGTGCTGGGTAGGTCACATTAGGTAGTTGCATGTAGGTACAGTTCAGGCATAGCGCAAGGCTGGATGGGTCACATTAGGTAGTTGAATGTAGGTACAGTTCAGTCACAGCGCAAATCTTGATGGGTCACATTAGGTAGTTGCGTGTAGGTACAGTTCAGTCCCAGTGCAGTGCTGGGTAGGTTACATTACATAGTTGCATGTAGGTACAGTTCAGTCACAGCGCAAGGCTGGATGGGTCACATTAGGTAGTTTCATGTAGGTACAGTTCATTCCCAGTGCAGTCCTGGGACGGTCACATTAGGTGGTTGCATGTAGGTACAGTTCAGTCACAGTGCAAGGCTGGATGGTTCACATTAGGTAGTTGCATGTAGGTACAGTTCAGTCCCAGTGCAGTGCTGGTAGGTCACATTAGGTAGTTGAATGTAGGTACAGTTCAGTCCCAGTACCGTGCTGGGTAGGTTCCATTTGGTAGTTGCATGTAGGTACAGTTCATTCACAGTGCAAGGCTGGATGGGTCACATTAGGTAGTTGCATGTAGGTACAGTTCAGTACCAGTGCAGTGCTGTCTAGGTCACTTTAAGTTGTTGCATGTAATTACAATTTAGTCCCTGTGCAGTGCTAGATAGGTAACATTAGGTAGTTGCATGTAGGTACAGTTCAGGCACAGCACAAGGCTGGATGGTTCATATTAGGTAGTTGCATGCAGGTACAGTTCAGTCCCAGTACAGTGCTGGGTAGGTCACATTAGGTAGTTGCATGTATTTACAGTTCAGTCCCAGTGCAGTGCTGAGTAGGTCCCATTAGGTAGTTGCATGTATTTACAGTTCAGTACCAGTGCAGTGCTGTCTAGGTCACTTTAAGTAGTTGCATGTAATTACAATTTAGTCCCTGTGCAGTGCTAGATAGGTAACATTAGGTAGTTGCATGTAGGTACAGTTCAGGCACGGCGCAAGTCTAGATGGGTAACATTAGGTAGTTGCATGCAGGTACATTTCAGTCCCAGTGCAGTGCTGAGTAGGTCACATTAGGTAGTTGCATGTATTTACAGTTCAGTCCCAGTGCAGTGCTGAGTAGGTCCCATTAGGTATTTGCATGGAGGTACAGTTCAGTTCCAGTGCAGTGCTGGTTAGGTCCCATTAGGTAATTGCATGTAGGTACAGTTCAGGCACAGTGCAAGGCTGGATGGGTCACATTAGGTAGTTGCATGTAGGTAGAGTCCAGTCCCAGTGCAGTGCTGGGTTGGTCACATTAGGTAGTTGCATGTATATACAGTTCAGTCCCAGTGCAGTGCTGGGTAGGTCACATTAGGTAATTGCATGTAGGTACAGTTCAGGCACAACGCAAGGATGGATGGGTCACATTAGGTAGACGTATGTAGGAACAGTTCAGTCCCAGTGCAGTGCTGGGTAGGTCACATTAGGTAGTTGCGTGTAGGTACAGTTCAGGCATAGCGCAAGGCTGGATGGGTCACATTAGGTAGTTGCATGTAGGTACAGTTCAGTCACAGCGCAAATCTTGATGGGTCACATTAGGTAGTTGCATGTAGGTACAGTTCAGTCCCAGTGCAGTGCTGGGTAGGTTACATTACATAGTTGCATGTAGGTACAGTTCAGTCCCAGTGCAGTGATGGGTAGGTCACATCAGGTAGTTGCATGTAGGTACAGTTCAGTTCCAGTGGAGGGCTGGGTAGGTCAAATTACGTAGTTGCATGTAGGTACAGTTCAGTCCCAGTGCAGTCCTGGGAAGGTCACATTAGGTAGTTGTATGTAGGCACAGTTCAGTCCCAGTGCAGTGCTGGGTAGGTCACATTAGGCAGTTGCATGCAGGTACAGTTCAGTCCCAATGCAGTGCTTGGTAGGTCACATTAGGTAGTTGCATGCAGGTACAGTTCAGTCCCAGTGCCGTGCTGGGTAGGTTCCATTAGGTAGTTGCATGTAGGTACAGTTCATTCACAGTGCAAGGCTGGATGGGTCACATTAGGTAGTTGCATGTAGGTACAGTTCAGTCCCAGTGCAGTGCTGTGTAGGTCACTTTAGGTAGTTGCATGTAGTTACAATTTAGTCCCTTTGCAGTGCTAGATAGGTAACATTAGGTAGTTGCATGTAGGTACAGTTCAGGTACAGCACAAGGCTGGATGGTTCATATTAGGTAGTTGCATGCAGGTACAGTGCAGTCCCAGTACAGTGCTGGGTAGGTCACATTAGGTAGTTGCATGTAGGTACAGTTCAGGCACAGCGCAAGTCTAGATGGGTCACATTAGGTAGTTGCATGCAGGTACAGTTCAGTCCCAGTGCAGTGCTGAGTAGGTCACATTAGGTAGTTGCATGTAGGTACAGTTCATCCCAGTGCAGTGCTGAGTAGTTCCCATTAGGTAGTTGCATGGAGGTACAGTTCATTTCCAGTGCAGTGCTCGTTAGGTCACATTAGGTAATTGCATGCAGGTACAGTTCAGTCCCAGTGCAGTGCTGAGTAGGTCACATTAGGTAGTTGCATGTAGGTACAGTTCAGTCCCAGTGCAGTGCTGAGTAGTTCCCATTAGGTAGTTGCATGGAGGTACAGTTCAGTTCCAGTGCAGTGCTGGTTAGGTCACATTAGGTAATTGCATGTAGGTACAGTTCAGGCACAGTGCAAGGCTGGATGGGTCACATTAGGTAGTTATATGTAGATACAGTTCAATCCCAGTGCAGTGCTGGGTAGGTCACATTAGGTAGTTGCATGTAGGTACAGTTCAGTCCCAGTGCAGTGCTGGGTAGGTCACATCAGGTAGTTGCATGTAGGTACAGTTCAGTCCCAGTGCAGTGCTGGGTAGGTCACATTAGGTAGTTGCATGTAGATACAGTTCAGTCCCACTGCATTGCTGGTTAGGTCACATTAGTTAGTTGCATGTAGGTACAGTCCAGTCCCAGTGCAGTGCTGGGTAGGTCACATTAGGTAGTTGCATGTATATACAGTTCAGTCCCAGTGCAGTGCTGGGTAGGTCACATTAGGTAATTGCATGTAGGTACAGTTCAAGCACAACGCAAGGATGGATGGGTCACATTAGGTAGTCGTATGTAGGAACAGTTCAGTCCCAGTGCAGTGCTGGGTAGGTCACATTAGGTAGTTGCATGTAGATACAGTTCAGTCCCACTGCATTGCTGGTTAGGTCACATTAGTTAGTTGCATGTAGGTACAGTCCAGTCCCAGTGCAGTGCTGGGTAGGTCACATTAGGTAGTTGCATGTATATACAGTTCAGTCCCAGTGCAGTGCTGGGTAGGTCACATTAGGTAATTGCATGTAGGTACAGTTCAGGCACAACGCAAGGATGGATGGGTCACATTAGGTAGTCGTATGTAGGACCAGTTCAGTCCCAGTGCAGTGCTGGGTAGGTCACATTAGGTAGTTGCATGTAGGTACAGTTCAGGCATAGCGCAAGGCTGGATGGGTCACATTAGGTAGTTGCATGTAGGTACAGTTCAGTCACAGCGCAAATCTTGATGGGTCACATTAGGTAGTTGTATGTAGGTACAGTTCAGTCCCAGTGCAGTGCTGGGTAGGTTACATTACATAGTTGCATGTAGGTACAGTTCAGTCACAGCGCAAGGCTGGATGGGTCACATTAGGTAGTTTCATGTAGGTACAGTTCATTTCCAGTGCAGTCCTGGGACGGTCACATTAGGTGGTTGCATGTAGGTACAGTTCAGTCACAGTGCAAGGCTGGATGGTTCACATTAGGTAGTTGCATGTAGGTACAGTTCAGTCCCAGTGCAGTGCTGGTAGGTCACATTAGGTAGTTGAATGTAGGTACAGTTCAGTCCCAGTACCGTGCTGGGTAGGTTCCATTTGGTAGTTGCATGTAGGTACAGTTCATTCACAGTGCAAGGCTGGATGGGTCACATTAGGTAGTTGCATGTAGGTTCAGTTCAGTACCAGTGCAGTGCTGTCTAGGTCACTTTAAGTTGTTGCATGTAATTACAATTTAGTCCCTGTGCAGTGCTAGATAGGTAACATTAGGTAGTTGCATGTAGGTACAGTTCAGGCACAGCACAAGGCTGGATGGTTCATATTAGGTAGTTGCATGCAGGTACAGTTCAGTCCCAGTACAGTGCTGGGTAGGTCACATTAGGTAGTTGCATGTAGGTACAGTTCAGGCACAGCGCAAGGCTAGATGCATCACATTAGGTAGTTGGATGTAGGTACAGTTCAGTCCCAGTGCAGTGCTGGGTAGGTCACATTAGGTAGTTGCATGTAGGTACAGTTCAGTCCCAGTGCAGTGCTTGGTAGGACACATTAGGTAGTTGCATGTAGGTACAGTTCAGTCCCAGTGCAGTGCAGGGTAGGTCCCATTAGGTAGTTGCATGGAGGTACAGTTCAGTTCCAGTGCAGTGCTGGTTAGGTCCCATTAGGTAATTGCATGTAGGTACAGTTCAGGCACAGTGCAAGGCTGGATGGGTCACATTAGGTAGTTGCATGTAGGTAGAGTCCAGTCCCAGTGCAGTGCTGGGTTGGTCACATTAGGTAGTTGCATGTATATACAGTTCAGTCCCAGTGCAGTGCTGGGTAGGTCACATTAGGTAATTGCATGTAGGTACAGTTCAGGCACAACGCAAGGATGGATGGGTCACATTAGGTAGACGTATGTAGGAACAGTTCAGTCCCAGTGCAGTGCTGGGTAGGTCACATTAGGTAGTTGCGTGTAGGTACAGTTCAGGCATAGCGCAAGGCTGGATGGGTCACATTAGGTAGTTGCAGGTAGGTACAGTTCAGTCACAGCGCAAATCTTGATGGGTCACATTAGGTAGTTGCATGTAGGTACAGTTCAGTCCCAGTGCAGTGCTGGGTAGGTTACATTACATAGTTGCATGTAGGTACAGTTCAGTCCCAGTGCAGTGCTGGGTAGGTCACATCAGGTAGTTGCATGTAGGTACAGTTCAGTTCCAGTGGAGGGCTGGGTAGGTCAAATTACGTAGTTGCATGTAGGTACAGTTCAGTCCCAGTGCAGTCCTGGGAAGGTCACATTAGGTAGTTGTATGTAGGCACAGTTCAGTCCCAGTGCAGTGCTGGGTAGGTCACATTAGGCAGTTGCATGCAGGTACAGTTCAGTCCCAATGCAGTGCTTGGTAGGTCACATTAGGTAGTTGCATGCAGGTACAGTTCAGTCCCAGTGCCGTGCTGGGTAGGTTCCATTAGGTAGTTGCATGTAGGTACAGTTCATTCACAGTGCAAGGCTGGATGGGTCACATTAGGTAGTTGCATGTAGGTACAGTTCAGTCCCAGTGCAGTGCTGTGTAGGTCACTTTAGGTAGTTGCATGTAGTTACAATTTAGTCCCTTTGCAGTGCTAGATAGGTAACATTAGGTAGTTGCATGTAGGTACAGTTCAGGTACAGCACAAGGCTGGATGGTTCATATTAGGTAGTTGCATGCAGGTACAGTGCAGTCCCAGTACAGTGCTGGGTAGGTCACATTAGGTAGTTGCATGTAGGTACAGTTCAGGCACAGCGCAAGTCTAGATGGGTCACATTAGGTAGTTGCATGCAGGTACAGTTCAGTCCCAGTGCAGTGCTGAGTAGGTCACATTAGGTAGTTGCATGTAGGTACAGTTCATCCCAGTGCAGTGCTGAGTAGTTCCCATTAGGTAGTTGCATGGAGGTACAGTTCATTTCCAGTGCAGTGCTCGTTAGGTCACATTAGGTAATTGCATGCAGGTACAGTTCAGTCCCAGTGCAGTGCTGAGTAGGTCACATTAGGTAGTTGCATGTAGGTACAGTTCAGTCCCAGTGCAGTGCTGAGTAGTTCCCATTAGGTAGTTGCATGGAGGTACAGTTCAGTTCCAGTGCAGTGCTGGTTAGGTCACATTAGGTAATTGCATGTAGGTACAGTTCAGGCACAGTGCAAGGCTGGATGGGTCACATTAGGTAGTTATATGTAGATACAGTTCAATCCCAGTGCAGTGCTGGGTAGGTCACATTAGGTAGTTGCATGTAGGTACAGTTCAGTCCCAGTGCAGTGCTGGGTAGGTCACATCAGGTAGTTGCATGTAGGTACAGTTCAGTCCCAGTGCAGTGCTGGGTAGGTCACATTAGGTAGTTGCATGTAGATACAGTTCAGTCCCACTGCATTGCTGGTTAGGTCACATTAGTTAGTTGCATGTAGGTACAGTCCAGTCCCAGTGCAGTGCTGGGTAGGTCACATTAGGTAGTTTCATGTATATACAGTTCAGTCCCAGTGCAGTGCTGGGTAGGTCACATTAGGTAATTGCATGTAGGTACAGTTCAAGCACAACGCAAGGATGGATGGGTCACATTAGGTAGTCGTATGTAGGAACAGTTCAGTCCCAGTGCAGTGCTGGGTAGGTCACATTAGGTAGTTGCATGTAGATACAGTTCAGTCCCACTGCATTGCTGGTTAGGTCACATTAGTTAGTTGCATGTAGGTACAGTCCAGTCCCAGTGCAGTGCTGGGTAGGTCACATTAGGTAGTTGCATGTATATACAGTTCAGTCCCAGTGCAGTGCTGGGTAGGTCACATTAGGTAATTGCATGTAGGTACAGTTCAGGCACAACGCAAGGATGGATGGGTCACATTAGGTAGTCGTATGTAGGACCAGTTCAGTCCCAGTGCAGTGCTGGGTAGGTCACATTAGGTAGTTGCATGTAGGTACAGTTCAGGCATAGCACAAGGCTGGATGGGTCACATTAGGTAGTTGCATGTAGGTACAGTTCAGTCACAGCGCAAATCTTGATGGGTCACATTAGGTAGTTGTATGTAGGTACAGTTCAGTCCCAGTGCAGTGCTGGGTAGGTTACATTACATAGTTGCATGTAGGTACAGTTCAGTCACAGCGCAAGGCTGGATGGGTCACATTAGGTAGTTTCATGTAGGTACAGTTCATTTCCAGTGCAGTCCTGGGACGGTCACATTAGGTGGTTGCATGTAGGTACAGTTCAGTCACAGTGCAAGGCTGGATGGTTCACATTAGGTAGTTGCATGTAGGTACAGTTCAGTCCCAGTGCAGTGCTGGTAGGTCACATTAGGTAGTTGAATGTAGGTACAGTTCAGTCCCAGTACCGTGCTGGGTAGGTTCCATTTGGTAGTTGCATGTAGGTACAGTTCATTCACAGTGCAAGGCTGGATGGGTCACATTAGGTAGTTGCATGTAGGTTCAGTTCAGTACCAGTGCAGTGCTGTCTAGGTCACTTTAAGTTGTTGCATGTAATTACAATTTAGTCCCTGTGCAGTGCTAGATAGGTAACATTAGGTAGTTGCATGTAGGTACAGTTCAGGCACAGCACAAGGCTGGATGGTTCATATTAGGTAGTTGCATGCAGGTACAGTTCAGTCCCAGTACAGTGCTGGGTAGGTCACATTAGGTAGTTGCATGTATTTATAGTTCAGTCCCAGTGCAGTGCTGAGTAGGTCCCATTAGGTAGTTGCATGTATTTACAGTTCAGTACCAGTGCAGTGCTGTCTAGGTCACTTTAAGTAGTTGCATGTAATTACAATTTAGTCCCTGTGCAGTGCTAGATAGGTAACATTAGGTAGTTGCATGTAGGTACAGTTCAGGCACGGCGCAAGTCTAGATGGGTAACATTAGGTAGTTGCATGCAGGTACAGTTCAGTCCCAGTGCAGTGCTGAGTAGGTCACATTAGGTAGTTGCATGTATTTACAGTTCAGTCCCAGTGCAGTGCTGAGTAGGTCCCATTAGGTATTTGCATGGAGGTACAGTTCAGTTCCAGTGCAGTGCTGGTTAGGTCACATTAGGTAATTGCATGTAGGTACAGTTCAGGCACAGTGCAAGGCTGGATGGGTCACATTAGGTAGTTGCATGTAGGTACAGTTCAATCCCAGTGCAGTGCTGGGTTGGTCACATTAGATAGTTGCATGTAGGTACAGTTCAGTTCCAGTGCAGTGCTGGGTAGGTCACATCAGGTTGTTGCATGTAGGTATAGTTCAGTCACAGCGCAAGGCTGAATGGGTCACATTAGGTAGTTGCATGTAGGTACAGTTCAGTCACAGCGCAAAGCTGGATGGATCACATTAGGTAGTTGCATGTAGGTACAGTTCAGTCCCAGTGCAGTGCTGGGTAGGTCACATTAGGTAGTTGCATGCAGGTACAGTTCAGTCCCAGTTCAGTTCTGGGTAGGTCACATTTGGTAGTTGCATGTAGGTACAGTTCAGTCCCAGTGCAGTGTAAGGTAGGTCACGTTAGGTGGTTGCATGTAGGTACAGTTCAGTCACAGTGCAAGGCTGGATGGGTCACATTAGGTAGTGTTAGGGAGAATTCTCTCTTTAGGCTGAATTTCCTAACCTAGTGAGTCCCCCAGCAGCTTTGCTGGATTCCTGGAGTTTGTTTTTTTTCTCCTGCCAAGAGTGAGACTCTATTTCTCCCACTCTTGGACATGATTTATGGTGTTCCTTTGACTGTTAATGTGTTTTATGGGCTATGGGGTCCTTTACTCCATAGGGTCTCATGTGTTTTTTCTATGTGTGTTACACAGCACCCTCCGTGCAGTAACACAGGGGTGTCATAGTGACACCCCACCATAGACTCCATACCCTGGGACTGACTACTCTCTCCCAGGGCATGTAAAGTCACCATTGGCTTTACTAGTCCCAAATTGTTAACAGAAACCAGTACAAACCATCATATTGTGGACGTACTGGTTGGGGCAATTCGATTGGCCCGGGGTCTGTTAGTCGAGGGGGCACGTCTCCGTCCCCCCTGATCGAGTTTTGGCTGGTGGCAGTGGAAACTACTTGTTATATTCGACCGCGAATATTTTCCTATGGGATTTTCCCATTGTTCGAGGCTACCAACTTTAATTATTTAATTCTCATAGCCTCGAACATACCGCCGGTTTATTTAATTAATATTAATTCGCCGGTTGGTATTTTTTGCCAGGACTCGATTCTAAAATGGCGTTTGTGTTCTCTTCTGTGACTCCAACCCAAGTCGAGCCCTTTGTTCCACTTTTTGGCGGGCTTCTCCACAGAAGCCTCCAAAAGTGGTGCCACTCTGTCTGGATACCACAGGGGGTGTGGGAGGGGGTTTAGGCACCCTGGACTGAGTTACCTTGGTAACCGAAGTCGCACTCTTGTGTGATTGGCCCAAGTGGGGAGCCGGCCGGCTCACTCTTAGCATATTTGATTGACAGCTAGGCTAAGTGAATGGGGGTATGCTGCATACAAGCAGGGCTTTGGGGACTGGAACTTCAGAAGTCGCCACAGGACCTGAGAATCCGACGAGGGAGAAGCTGAGCCAACCTACCACGATGACACCACCGGTGGAGCCCTGCGGAACCGACTCACCACTTCCCGACGACAGAGAAGATCTTCCGGCTGGAGAGGCTTCTTCCCCTGACTGGTGGGCACAACCAGTTTTACCTTCTTTCTTCGCACCCCAGACCGGTTTGTGGTCGAACTGCCTGTGCCAAGCACCCCGGCGGCCGGATAGCCACTCACCACTGAACCGCCAATCAACGGACCGCTCCTTGTGCCTGAGAAACTCCTCGGCTGGTTTCTTCCCTGGCAGTGCAACAGACTCCTGTCTTCCTCCACCACGAGATCCTCTCTTCCCCTGGACGAAGCACCGACTTGCATCCGCTGCCAGGAACAACTGTCCCCGCTGAAGTGTTCTCACCACTTTAAGGTACTGTGTCCGCCAGGCCTCCCTTTCTAAAGATTGCTACAAGGTAATAATAACCCCTTAACCTTCTGGACTGGGCTGGCCGCCTTGACCCTCTAACTGGTCCCTTTCTTTGATCCAACTCCTTTTTTGAACCATTACAAGACTTTTGTGCACTGCAACCGTGTGACCTTGGACACATTTCATTTGATCCTCTTAAAGAGGATCCAGCATGCATGCATGTACGTACAGTTCAGTCCCAGTGCAGTGTAATGTAGGTCACATTAGGTAGTTGAATGTAGGTACAGTTCAGTCACAGCACAAGGCTGGATGGGTCACATTAGGTAGTTGCATGTAGGTACAGTTCAGTCCCAGTGCAGTCCTGGGACGGTCACATTACGTAGTTGCATGTAGGTACAGTTCAGACCCAGTGCAGTGTAAGGTAGGTCACATTAGGTGGTTGCATGTAGGTACAGTTCAGTCACAGTGCAAGGCTGGATGGTTCACATTAGGTAGTTGCATGTAGGTACAGTTCAGTCCCAGTGCAGTGCTGGTAGGTCACATTAGGTAGTTGAATGTAGGTACAGTTCAGTTCCAGTGCAGTGTTTGGTAGGTCACATTAGGTAGTTGCATGTAGGTACAGTTCAGTCTCAGTGCTGGGTAGATCACGTTAGGTAGTTGCATGTAGGTACAGTTCAGTCACAGCGCAAGGCTGGACGGGTCACATTAGGTAGTTGCATGTAGGTACAGTTCAGTCCAAGTGCAGTGCTGGGTAGGCCACATTAGGTAGTTGCATGTAGGTACAGTTCAGGCACAGCGCAAGGCTAGATGCGTCACATTAGGTAGTTGCATGCAGGTACAGTTCAGTCCCAGTGCAGTGCTGGGTAGGGCACATTAGGTAGTTGCATGTAGGTACAGTTCAGTCCCAGAGCAGTGCTGGGTAGGTATCATTAGGTAGTTCCATATAGGTTGAACCATTACAAGACTTTTGTGCACTGCAACCGTGTGACCTTGGACACATTTCATTTGATCCTCTTAAAGTGGATCCAGCATGCATGTACGTACAGTTCAGTCCCAGTGCAGTGTAAGGTAGGTCACATTAGGTAGTTGCATGTAGGTACAGTTCAGTCACAGCGCAAGGCTGGATGGGTCACATTAGGTAGTTGCATGTAGGTACAGTTCAGTCCCAGTGCAGTCCTGGGACGGTCACATTAGGTAGTTGCATGTAGGTACAGTTCAGACCCAGTGCAGTGTAAGGTAGGTCACATTAGGTGGTTGCATGTAGGTACAGTTCAGTCACAGGGCAAGGCTGGATGGTTCACATTAGGTAGTTGCATGTAGGTACAGTTCAGTCCCAGTGCAGTGCTGGTAGGTCACATTAGGTAGTTGAATGTAGGTACAGTTCAGTCCCAGTGCAGTGTTTGGTAGGTCACATTATGTAGTTGCATGTAGGTACAGTTCAGTCTCAGTGCTGGGTAGATCACGTTAGGTAGTTGCATGTAGGTACAGTTCAGTCACAGCGCAAGGCTGGACGGGTCACATTAGTTAGTTGCATGTAGGTACAGTTCAGTCCCAGTGCAGTGCTGGGTAGGCCACATTAGGTAGTTGTATGTAGGTACAGTGCAGGCACAGCGCAAGGCTAGATGCGTCACATTAGGTAGTTGCATGAAGGTACCATTCAGTCCCAGTGCAGCGCTGGGTAGGTCACATTAGGTAGTTGCATGTAGGTACAGTTCAGTCCAGAGCAGTGCTGGGTAGGTTTCATTAGGTAGTTGCATATAGGTACAGTTCAGGCACAGCACAAAGCTGGATGGGTCATATTAGGTAGTTGCATGCAGGTACAGTTCAGTCCCAGTGCAGTGCTGGGTAGGCCACATTAGGTAGTTGCATGTAGTTAAAGTTCACGCACAGCGCAAGGCTAGATGGGTCACATTAGGTAGTTGAATGTAGGTTCAGTTCAGTCCCAGTGCAGTGCTGGGTAGGTCACATTAGGTAGTTGTATGTAGGTACAATTCAGTTTACTGCGTTGCTGGTTAGGTCACATTAAGTGGTTGCATGTAGGTACAGTTCCGTCCCAGTGCAGTGCTAGGTAGGTAACATTAGGTAGTTGCATGTTTGTACAGTTCAGTCCCAGTGCAGTGCTGGGTAGGTCACATTAGGTAATTGCATGTAGGTACAGTTCAGGCACAGCGCAAGACTGGATGGGTCACATTAGGTAGTCGTATGTAGGTACAGTTCAGTCCTAGTGCAGTGCTGGGTAGGTCACATTAGGTAGTTGTATGTAAGTACAGTTCAGGCACAGCTCAAGGATGGATGGGTCACATTCGGTAGTTGCATGTACTTACAGTTCAGTCACACTGCAAATCTGGATGGGTCACATTAGGTAGTTGCATGTAGGTACAGTTCAGTCCCAGTGCAGTGCTGGGTAGGTCACATCAGGTAGTTGCATGTAGGTACAGTTCAGTCCCAGTGCAGTGCTGGGTAGGTCACATCAGGTAGTTGCATGTAGGTACAGTTCAGTCCCAGTGCTGTGCTGGGTAGGTCACATTACGTTGTTGCATGTAGGTACAGTTCAGTCACAGCACAAGTCTGGATGGGTCACATTAGGTAGTTGCATGTAGGTACAGTTCAGTCACAGCGCAAGGCTGGATGGGTTACATTAAGTAGTTGCATGTAGGTACAGTTCAGTCCCAGTGCAGTCCAGGGAAGGCCACATTAGGTAGTTGCATGTAGGTACAGTTCATTCCCAGTGCAGTGCTGGGTAGGTCACATTAGGTAGTTGCATGTAGGTACAGTTCAGTCCCAGTGCAGTCCTGGGAAGGTCACATTAGGTAGTTGCATGTAGGTACAGTTCAGTCCCAGTGCAGTGTAAGGTAGGTCACTTTAGGTAGTTGCATATAGGTACGGATCAGTCACAGTGCAAGGCTGGATGGGTCACATTAGGTAGTTGCACGTAGGTACAGTTCAATCCCAGTGCAGTGCTAGGTAGGTCACATTAGGTAGTTGCATGTAGGTACAGTTCAGTCTCAGTGCTGGGTAGATCACGTTAGACAGTTGCATGTAGGTACAGTTTAGTCACAGCGCAAGGCTGGACAGTTCACATTAGGTGGTTGCATGTATGTACAGTTCAGTCGCAGTGCAGTTCTGGGTAGCTAACATTAGGTAGTTTCATGTAGGTACAGTTCAGGCACAGCAGAAAGCTGGATGGGCCACGTTAGGTAGTTGCATGTAGGTACAGTTCAGGCACAGTGCAAGGCTAGATGGGTCACATTAGGTTGTTGCATGCAGGTGCAGTTCAGTCCCAGTGCAGTGCTGGGTAGGTCACAATAGGTCGTTGCATGTAGGTACAGTTCAGTCCCAGTGCAGTGTTGGGTTGGTCACATCAGATAGTTGCATGTAGGTCCAGTTCAGTCCCAGTGCATTGCTAGTTAGGTCAAATTAGGTAGTTGCATGTGGGTACAGTTCAGTCCCAGTGCATTGCTGGGTAGGTCACATTAGGTAGTTACATGTAGGTACAGTTCAGTCCCATTGCAGTGCTGGGTAGGTCACATTAGGTAATTGCACATAGGTACAGTTCAGGCACAGTGCAAGGCTGGATGGGTCACATTAGGTAGTCGTATGTAGGTACAGTTCAGTCCCAGTGCAATGCTGGGTAGGTCTCATTAGGTAGTTGCATGTAGGCACATTTCAGTCACAGGGCAAATCTGGATGGGTCACATTAGGTAGTTGCATGTAGGTACAGTTCAGTCCCAGTGCAGTCCTGGGACGGTCACATTAGGTAGTTGCATGTAGGTACAGTTCAGACCCAGTGCAGTGTAAGGTAGGTCACATTAGGTGGTTGCATGTGGGTACAGTTCAGTCACAGTGCAAGGCTGGATAGTTCACATTAGGTAGTTGCATGTAGGTACAGTTCAGTCCCAGTGCAGTGCTGGTAGGTCACATTAGGTAGTTGAATGTAGGTACAGTTCAGTCCCAGTGCAGTGTTTGGTAGGTCACATTAGGTAGTTGCATGTAGGTACAGTTCAGTCTCAGTGCTGGGTAGATCACGTTAGGTAGTTGCATGTAGGTACAGTTCAGTCACAGCGCAAGGCTGGACGGGTCACATTAGTTAGTTGCATGTAGGTACAGTTCAGTCCCAGTGCAGTGCTGGGTAGGCCACATTAGGTAGTTGCATGTAGGTACAGTGCAGGCACAGCGCAAGGCTAGATGCGTCACATTAGGTAGTTGCATGAAGGTACCATTCAGTCCCAGTGCAGCGCTGGGTAGGTCACATTAGGTAGTTGCATGTAGGTACAGTTCAGTCCCAGAGCAGTGCTGGGTAGGTTTCATTAGGTAGTTGCATATAGGTACAGTTCAGGCACAGCACAAAGCTGGATGGGTCATATTAGGTAGTTGCATGCAGGTACAGTTCAGTCCCAGTGCAGTGCTGGGTAGGCCACATTAGGTAGTTGCATGTAGGTACAGTTCACGCACAGCGCAAGGCTAGATGGGTCACATTAGGTAGTTGAATGTAGGTTCATTTCAGTCCCAGTGCAGTGCTGGGTAGGTCACATTAGGTAGTTGTATGTAGGTACAATTCAGTTTACTGCGTTGCTGGTTAGGTCACATTAGGTGGTTGCATGTAGGTACAGTTCAGTCCCAGTGCAGTGCTAGGTAGGTCACATTAGGTAGTTGCATGTATGTACAGTTCAGTCCCAGTGCAGTGCTGGGTAGGTCACATTAGGTAATTGCATGTAGGTACAGTTCAGGCACAGCGCAAGATTGGATGGGTCACATTAGGTAGTCGTATGTAGGTACAGTTCAGTCCTAGTGCAGTGCTGGGTAGGTCACATTAGATAGTTGTATGTAAGTACAGTTCAGGCACAGCTCAAGGATGGATGGGTCACATTCGGTAGTTGCATGTACTTACAGTTCAGTCACACTGCAAATCTGGATGGGTCACATTAGGTAGTTGCATGTAGGTACAGTTCAGTCCCAGTGCAATGCTGGGTAGGTCACATCAGGTAGTTGCATGTAGGTACAGTTCAGTCCCAGTGCAGTGCTGGGTAGGTCACATTACGTAGTTGCATGTAGGTACAGTTCAGTCACAGCACGAGTCTGGATGGGTCACATTAGGTAGTTGCATGTAGGTACAGTTCAGTCACAGCGCAAGGCTGGATGGGTCACATTAAGTAGTTGCATGTAGGTACAGTTCAGTCCCAGTGCAGTCCTGGGAAGGCCACATTAGGTAGTTGCATGTAGGTACAGTTCAGTCCCAGTGCAGTGCTGGGTAGGTCACATTAGGTAGTTGCGTGTAGGTACAGTTCAGTCCCAGTGCAGTCCTGGGAAGGTCACATTAGGTAGTTGCATGTAGGTACAGTTTAGTCCCAGTGCAGTGTAAGGTAGGTCACATTAGGTAGTTTCATATAGGTACAGTTCAGTCACAGTGCAAGGCTGGATGGGTCACATTAGGTAGTTGCACGTAGGTACAGTTCAATCCCAGTGCAGTGCTAGGTAGGTCACATTAGGTAGTTGCATGAAGGTACAGTTCAGTCTCAGTGCTGGGTAGATCACGTTAGACAGTTGCATGTAGGTACAGTTTAGTCACAGCGCAAGGCTGGACAGGTCACATTAGGTGGTTGCATGTAGGTACAGTTCAGTCGCAGTGCAGTTCTGGGTAGCTAACATTAGGTAGTTTCATGTAGGTACAGTTCACGCACAGCAGAAAGCTGGATGGGCCACGTTAGGTAGTTGCATGTAGGTACAGTTCAGGCACAGTGCAAGGCTAGATGGGTCACATTAGGTTGTTGCATGCAGGTGCAGTTCAGTCCCAGTGCAGTGCTGGGGAGGTCACAATAGGTCGTTGCATGTAGGTACAGTTCAGTCCCAGTGCAGTGTTGGGTTGGTCACATCAGATAGTTGCATGTAGGTCCAGTTCAGTCCCAGTGCATTGCTAGTTAGGTCAAATTAGGTAGTTGCATGTGGGTACAGTTCAGTCCCAGTGCATTGCTGGGTAGGTCACATTAGGTAGTTGCATGTAGGTACAGTTCAGTCCCATTGCAGTGCTGGGTAGGTCACATTAGGTAATTGCACATAGGTACAGTTCAGGCACAGTGCAAGGCTGGATGGGTCACATTAGGTAGTCGTATGTAGGTACAGTTCAGTCCCAGTGCATTGCTGGGTAGGTCTCATTAGGTAGTTGCATGTAGGCACATTTCAGTCACAGGGCAAATCTGGATGGGTCACATTAGGTAGTTGCATGTAGGTACAGTTCAGTCGAAGTGCAGTGCTGGGTAGGTCACATTAGGTAATTGCATATAGGTACAATTCAGTCCCAGTGCAGTGCTGGGTAGGTCACATTAGTTAGTTGCATGTAGGTACAGTTCAGTTACAGCGCAAGGCTGGATGGGTCACATTAGGTAGTTGCATGTAGGTACAGTTCAGTCCAAGTGCAGTGCTGGGTAGGTCACATTAGGTAATTGCATGTAGGTACAGTTCAGTCCCAGTGCAGTGCTGGGTAGGTCACATTAGATAGTTGCATGTAGGTACAGTTCTGTCCCAGTCCAGTGCTGGGTAGGTCACATTAGGTAGTTGCATTTTGAAGCAGTTCAGGCACAGTGCAAGGCTGGATGGGTCGCTGTAGGTAGTTACATATAGGTTCAGTTCAGTCCCAACTCAGACCTGGGTAGGTCACATTAGGTAGATACAAATAGATGCCGTTCAGTCACAGCCAAGACTGGGAGGGCCATATTAGGTAGTTACATGTAGGTTGGGTTCAGTCTGAAGACAGGACTGGAAGCGGTAATTATATATAGGTACAGTTCAATAATGACACTCGAATTTACCGGCTCGGAATGCCTCGCCTCTATATACAAGGGGCTACATCAGGCATCAATTAAGACTAGTTGGCAAGTATATGCAAGCTGGGAGAGCCTCTCCTCATATTGCAAGGGGCTGCGCAAGGGAGTAGAAAGTCCCGTTGGTCCGTTAACCTGAGTTAGCAGGGCTTCTCTTCCTATTAGAGGGGGTTACTCAAGGAGCAAAAGTAAGGTCATTGTATCAGTAGAATAGGGGATGAGTGGATGCACAGCTGTCACAACCCCTCCCCCCTTTATGTAAGAGGCTGCAGGGCAAATCCCAGATATCAATGATAATCTGCAGAGCATCTTTTCAAAGACAGTGAAAAGATTGCAGTATTAAGTCCACAAAGTAACATTTACCCTGTACAGTAATACAAGTAGTATTATACAAATACAATGTATGTAACTGTGTAATTTATTAAAGCCTTTATAAGTAAATATTTCTATGCAAATGTCACCTACTAATAAACAAGAGTTTAGCAGAGAATTCAACTATTGATGTATCCTTCTCCAACAAGGAGAAATATTGAATCATTACTTGCTCATATGATAGTATAGTCAGACATTGGGCCAGGTTGTCAAAAAGCAGTGCAAATGAAAGGAGAGCAGCAATTGAGCTCAATTTAATTTTGCTGCTTTCAGAATTTCTCAGATCACCATATTCACCCAGTGTCCTGTGCATTTTTGTTGAGCCCACTTGCATACATTAGCGTGCTCCCGACACTAATGTATGACAGGTTCCAGGCAACCATGTGATTGCTGCATGCACATTTCACCAAGACGGGCCATTAAAGGGCCCATCTCTGCAAAATGCCCAGAGGAAAAAAAAAGCATTCCATTCCTGTTTGGGGGATGGAAATGGTATGCTATGTTAAGGTATTTATACTGGACACTGCTGCCATTTCCATGGTCTCCAGGGGCTCTCGTGGATCTGTAAGGTAAAGTGGGGTTGGGTTGATGCATGCAGAACCAGGAGTAACTAGAGTCTGTGCATGTGTGCTTTCTAGGTGTGTTTTGTTTTGTACACTGCATGCTTTTTGTTTCCAGATTGGCAGGGCCCAGTGTTTGTGTTTTTCAGTGTTGGAGACTATTGGGGTTTGTGAGTTGGTTTGAGAGTGATGTGCAGTTTTGGGTGTTTAGCAGGGTGGTTCCTTAGCCATCTGGGCATGGGTGGTAAGTGTGTGGTGACGGCGGGCGGTAGGGAAGAGGAAGTGATTAGTAGAATGTTGGGTGGTATCTGGATATTGGGCAGCTATGCTATTGTTTTCCTTATGCAAGCCATTCACCTTTGCATTGGCTTGAGGTTAGAATTGAATTGGTGGGACGAGACTACAGGGAAGGAAATAGTTTAATATGGTAGAAAGTATTGTGTAGGGGACTGTTAGCTGTCACTGGGTGGGTAATTATATAGAGGGGATATTTGGTTTCTAGGGTCCTCCTGACCCGTTATGCAAACTTGTGTGCGTGTTTCTTGAAACATTGCTCCGAGAATTGAGTAGTGTTGGGTTGTAGGGGTCCTTAAGGGTCTGTCCCTTGAGGCTACAGTTCCAATGCCTTTGTGGATGTGTTTTGGGCATTTTATGCGGTTGAAAGTGCCTGCCCATGGTTTGGACATTGTATTAAGTGGAAATGGCTTGCCCATGAGGGTGATCACTGTATAGTTGTTGTTGATCTATTTTTATCTCGACAGGTTGAATAACCAAGTTTTAAGCCATTTCCAGAAGATTAGCTGGTCTTCCTCCTTCCTCATTTCCTTCAGGATGGAGTTCCATAGTTTGGCTTTGAGAATGGAGAAAACAGTTACTCTGTGTTTAGTTTTCTCATAGTGTTTTGTTTCTTTTTGGAGGTCAGTGCTAGAACTTAAGGTTCTTCTGGGTTGGTATTGGGTGATTTTTTTTTCCTAGAGGCTTCCATGTCATGTGGTGAGGGGAGCCATCAAACTTCAAAAAGAAATACTTTCTTTTTGAAGTCACTCTGCCTTAATGAAGAAATTATTTCTGTTCAGAAATAATTTCTTCATAAAGGCAGAGTGACTTATGAACTATTTCTTTTTGAAGTCCAAGTGACCCCCCAGGGCACATGGCAGTGGGGGGCCCCCCTACAGCATGGGGGGTGCAGGAGCCCTGGCTATGTCAGTGATTGCGTGAATATTGAGCTTGTTATTGGTGATATGGTTTCTGGCATGGTGTTGGTAGTGGTACTCCTGGATGCCTCTATGGCTTGCTGGATTGAGCGTATTTTTACTCCAAGGTGGTCAGGAATACTCTTGCATAACATTTGCGAGGGTACAGTGTTGTTACTGCATGGGGTTGGGTTTTATATATCCTTGATAATTCTGTACATTTCCATTTGGGGGTTTGTTTCTGATTCGATTTGTGCACCGTAATGTGCATTCTTAGCTTTGAAGACTGCTAATCTGAATAGATAAATTAGTATTTGGTAGTTATTTTTGTCCAGTTGGTTGTAGTTTTCTTCATGTTTTTTCTAGTTTACTGGTTATTTTCTCGAGTTCTCACAGTTCCTTGTGAACAATCTAACTAGTACATTTTTTGAGTGTGGGTTTGAAAGTTTTTAAGGGTGCCAAATGGTCTATTCCATGTGTTATCCAGGTGCAAAAGTTCTTTTCAACTGTGTCTGGTGTTGTTTCATGTAGCTGAGAGGAATTGTGTTTGGTGTTTTCTAATAGTTGGGTTAGTGTTTCTAGATCAAGCCTTTTCCAGTTCCTTTTTGTTTGTCATTGATTGCTTTATGTTTGTGGGTATTGTACGGGTTGGTATTCTAACGGTGAAAGGGATCATATGATGGTCCCTCCAGATGATTGTTACCAGTGGGGCAGTAGTGGAGAGTCCATCCCTGAAGAATATTACATCACAATGTATCCACCTCTGTGGGTGGGTCCGTTCACCATTTGTTTGAGACGGACAATTTCCAGCAGTGCGCTGATGGAGTTAGTTTTGGTGTCGTTTTCTCTTTCAAACCAAATGTAGAAATCTCCCAGAAGGATTATGTTGTCATGATTTATGGCTATGCTGGCTATGGCATCAGTGCATTTTGGGGACGAAGTTAGGGTTGTAGGTGGGCAGTCTCTAGATAAGAAGGAAGAGCAGGGAAGAGTATGTTGGATTGTTCACTGAGTTTGAGGTTGCTAAGAGTGGTTCTCAATTTTCTATGTCTGTTGAAGGTAAATATGTGGAGCTGATTTGGTTTTTGTTTGCCATGGCAATTCCTCCTATCTGCCTTCTCTGTTTGATTGCATTAGTTTATAGATGCCGGGTATGGCTCCATGAGCGATTACTTTATAGTTATCTGATAGCCATGAGGAATACGGCGTCTTTGCCGCCTTTGCTAATGATGTCATACATTTCTGTTTGGTGTTTTGCCATAGATCGTGGGTTAAGCAGGCTACAGTGTGGCATGTGTGCTTTGGATGACTCTTTGTTGGATGCTTTTCCTGGATGTCAGAGTTGGTGAGATGTGTGGGTTATCTACTAGTTTGCTGCGGTTGGGTGTTTCTTTGTGTTTGTCTAGATCCTCTGTGCCTTTGTTGAGGATTTCCAGGGCTGTCACATTTAAAACAAACAATCATGACAGAGTGAGAAATGACCCTGTCATGACTTGCACCTTCCCACTGCGCCTTCTTCCAAAGGCTGAGGGGGATGACCCTCATTCCAGGGCATTTAAATACCATGAAATTCCCTGTTATTTGCACAAATGTGCAAAGGGGGGGAAGGGGCATCTGAATGAGTGCATGTAGGTTGCATTAATTCAGATGACCCGTGTGAATTGTGCTTCTCTTTTTTTGGTTCAAGTGAGGAGATGCGCTAGCACATCTCAAATGCGTCAAAAACGTTTGGAAAATCTGACCCATTGAATTTTTCGAATGATCCACCCTTGGCCTTGCACCACCTATGAGCCACAACTATTGCATTAGAGTACAGCTAGAGAGAAATGGCATATGAGAAGGGACACAAAGTTTGTAGGTGGTGTTTGGTTATTTGCCAACCAATTGACTGCCCATGCTAATGCTAATCTCCATGGCCATCTTTGAGCTTGCTTTATTCAAGCCTTACCATCTGCACTCAAAGTACCTGCCAATGTGTTTTCAAAGCATTCTTTTGAGAGTTAATTACTTCATTGCAGCTTTAAATGCGCAACAAATGCAATAAACATTTCTTTACCAAGTCTGCCTTCAGCCACTCGATTTGTAGGCACAATGGATGTCCTTCATTGATTGAAGTTCTATGAAAAACAAGAATTGGCAAAGCCACCAATTTTGGCTTCTGTATAAGTATTTGGCATGTGTCAAGCATTGCTATTAGATTCCCAGGTATTCTCACAATGTTGCACTTTCTGTCATCAATGGCCAGTTAATACCACTACAGCAGGGCCTGGCAAGTGCCTTTCCAATGACTACACAAATGCCCAAACTGTTGGCATTTGCCAATGCTTATTTTTCATTTTGGCTGAAAGTTGGCAAAGCAGAACGTCTTTAAAAAGTGTGAGAATAACACCTGAATGCATTTCATTTTGAATAATTAGGTACATTGAAACACATGCATTCTGAGATGTGGTCAACATTAAGAAACTCTTTTAATTGACAAGTATGAAGCAGGCACAGCACATGCCCAAGCACGCTTTGGCAATAAACATGGCAGAATTGCATAGGCAGCACTGCCCATCAGGGAGTATACACCCTACTGCCCACCCACACCACACAGCCCTGAGTATAAACCCAACGCAGCACTGTGCATACACACCACCCCACTGCACTACGCCCACACCACCAAACCCTGCACATATACATCACCACACTGTGCACACACAAAGCATTCCAACACAACACTTCACACTGCCCCAGCCTAGCAATGCACATACTTCACCCTACTGTGCATACAGTACCTAAGCACTGCACTGTACACTCCAGCTGCCCCCAGCACCGCACACATACAGCCCCCACAGAATATGCAGAAGTGCAGTGCTATCCAAACATATTGAAGTTTGGGCTTGCAGTGCTGGTGTTCATAATGCTATCTTGCTCTACTTTGAAAATACAAATAATGTAAGGTGGTATCACTGTGCTAGTTGGCCATATTTGAATCTGCCATTGCATATGATAAGTTGGCATTTTGGTATCTAGCCTTTTGGTACATCTACAGCCTGATTCATGGAATTATTTGTGTGAAAAACGCAGATTTGCGTGACTTTCTGCCCGAAAATCCCTGTTTGAAGTATGGGGATTTTCGGGCCGAAAGGCGTACAAATCTGCCTTTTTCACGCAAATAATTCCATGAATCAGGCAGATAATGTAAACTTGCATTAACATCATAATTGAGAAAAACAGAATATTGCACTGCTCTGCTAAATTGACATAATGTCGCCAGTAACCTCTTTGCTAGATGGACATAATGAAATCTGGCTCTGCCTTCTAAATGGGCCATCGTGGACACTGGCTATACTATGCTAATTTTGCATATCCTCGCTAATCGATTGAGTACCTAGGCATTGGGTGGTAATTGTGCCTGAACCCGATGGAATGATGCCAAAACCTGGTGATGGTATGAGTACCTTGGATTCTGATCTGAAAACATTGCAATTGTAAGTACTTGGGCTTTTGATTGCATTACTTGGTACAGAGTAGAAATATATGGTGCATGGTGTGAGTACCAGAGCACATCATGCCCATACCTGACAGACAGTGGTACTTTATGGGCCTATGATGGAATACCTGGTAATTAGCATGGGTACCTGGATATTAACACCAATGCATATAAAATGCTTATACGTCAGGGCAACACTATTTGCTTTGCCAGTGCTTGCTCTAAGTGGAGTCTAAAATGTTGCAGTAGGCATGCTAATAGCCAAATGGGTAATTTCATCTATCAACCTTTTTTATGGACATTGTCTATACCGCTCTATCCCTCTTAATGCTCCTTCTCCCTGATCATCTTTTTTCCACCACTCTCAGCAACTATCCACCTGTCCATTACTCCCTTATTTCACCCTCCCCCACTTCCCCTTCTGAACTCTTGCATTTCACTCTTTCACTAACCAGGGAGAAGCATTGAAATTATAGTAAAATACCCGGAAATCAAATATGCCCTCCTCTCTGCACAATTCACCATCTTATCAAGCATCCACAAGTATTCTTCGGTCCCCAAAATGGGTAGCTATGTTTCTAAGGAATCTTCCCAGACAAACAGCTTTCTTTGCACTGGTGAAGCCTAACTGTTCCAGTTTCTTTCTCTGAGGCTGAGAGAAGCGTTAGTGTTTTGCGACGACTGCAAACCTGAGTGTGTTCAAGTACATCTCACAAAAGAATTATATTGTTCTGCAATACATAAAAATATCACGCATCTGGTAGAAATTCAAGCAATAACAACATGATTTGCTTTGAAATCTAAAGGAGCAAAAAAAAAGAAATATCAAAAACCCTTACACTGAGAGCTTCAAAAAAATTAATAGTACTTTGCTTAGTTGATATCCCTGCTGTAAGATCGCCAATGCTTGAAAGTTAGTTTTAGTAGTCCACAAATACTTTATTTCTAACACTCTTTTGCTGGAAATGTGTTTCTAATGAACTTTTGTGCTTTTGGTGAGAAATCTGCAACTTATTGGAAGTGTAACTGTGCTTTTTAACTGTCATTATTTCTTTTTCTTTTTTTAAGAACACAGAACACATATATTTAAATTGCTTTAAGGACTGTCACTTGACCCTCTGGCGGTTTGGATTCAGTTATGTCGTGCCTTAAGCAAAGTCCCAAAGGTGTCCTCTGTCCCCCCAGATTGTGTGTGTCTCCTACGCCCCTGCATGGGAACTATGAAGTGGCATTTTTTTCATTAATACGGGTCCTGAGTAAACAAAGAAAAACTGTATCTCTGCACAGGAAGAGCATGCCAACTTCAGATTAGCATCATCTGATGTGCCTTAAAATTAAGTTCTTGAAAATATATCCATAAATATGAAGATTTGTAAAATTAGGGTACTTGCGTAGTTGATAGCTTTTCAGAATTTGAACATGCCAAACCCACATGTCATTTTGGGATGACAAAGCTCTCTCCTCCCCTAGCTTTTCTAACTCAAACCCCTCAACGCCTTGTTCTATTAGCATATAGGTGGTAGGTGGGTGGAGAGAACCAACCAAACCATTCTGCAGCAATCATGACAAGTTTGTGATGTCATTTGCCCTATAAGTCGACCAGTTTGCATCAGAACAGGGCTATTTCACTTGTTCCGGGAGGTAACCTGCTGCTGAACTCTTGCGAGAAACACTCAAGCAGAGAGGCCCCAAATCTAGCATTGGAGACAGGCACCAGGAGACATAGAAGCTGACTGCGACCCCTTAGAGGAGCCTGTCATGATGCCTACCCCCGGGCATCTGGACCAAGCCCATCCGCCCCAGAAGCAGGCATCCAGACATTTAGTAAAACCTCAGAAGCCCCGGCTAGGGGCTATCTGGGTTCATTCCTGGTGCCTTAGGCGCCAGGCTCATAGTAGGAATCAGTCCTGACACCTAAGGCACCAGGCTCATAGTCATCACTTACCTCAGGCAGACCATGCTGCACATGCATCCAGGTCAACCTGAGACCTGGAAGGGACTATTTTTCTGAAAGGACTATTTTTTACTTGGGTGTGGTTCTAGGGACTTCTTACCTGGGACTACTTTTGAGGCTATTTAAACCACGTCCGAGTTACATTATTCTGCATTCTGCAGCGTAACGCTCACCGTGCCTGCGAACCTGCAACCAGTCTTCTGCCATGCCCACCTCGCATCCGGAGCTCCTAGAAGAAAGGGGAAAATAGGAGAAAAGGTTAGGTTACGGACATTAATCTAATTCCTTACCTGATTCAGGATCTTGCACCATTCCGAGCCTGAAGGGACATTACTTCGACACGCGTCGTTTCTCAGCTGCAGCACCGCTCCATTCTCACCAGCCCACAGCATCTTCGACTCAGCGCTGCCTCCATAATTTTCTTCGGCGATCTTCAACACCTGGGGAAAAAAGACAAAGGAATAGGGAGGTGAGCCTAGAGAGACTACACAGACAATCATTTTACCCCAAGGCTTACCTGATTTACCACCGGAGGCATTATCCTTCAATTCGCCGCATCTTCTTACGCCGCATCTATGAAGGGAGGAAAAACAACAAGTTAAACTCATGCAACTTTACCTGATAGTGTTGGGTAATACAGACTCTTACCTGAACGCCACCAGCAACCTCCAGACAGTATTTGTTGCCGCAAAATCACCAAGGGGTGCAAGAGTGAGCATTGGACATATTGAACTCTTTAAACTTGGTAAACTCCGGAGTCAATAATCTTCCAGAACTCCAATACCCCAAACCAGTCAAGTAAATGGTATCTACGCACCCCTGCAAGCCACGCAGGATGGAGAGCTCATCCATTAAAAACATAAGGTGAGGACACTAGGTGGGTCAGTCCAGACAGCCATCTTTGCCCTACGCATCACGTTGGTGGAGGCCGCTGCTGTCCGGGTTCGATCAACGCCCCTGTGGGAACCAGGTGAGCGTAACAGAACGTGAAGCCTACCTACAAATTCCCACCCCGGCGTAATGGAAACCTCTGAAACCGACCAACTAGCCCAATTGTTAGGGGAACTTAGGGCAGCGGTGCACTCCGCACGCCAAGAAACTAATGCCCTCAGGAGAGAACTGATTATGTCAAAGGAACGCACTGATGATCTTGCTAGACAACTGCTGCAAAGCCAAGCTGGCCAAACACCACTACCTGGACTCAGGGGGACTCCAGCTTCTGTGTCATCGAGCAATCCTGTGCAAGTGGAGCTACCAGGGAGCATTCCTTTAGCTTCGCCCGAATATTTTGCTGGGGACCCGAAAAGGTTTGCAGTGTTCACGAACCAGTGCCGCTTGCACTTTCTATGCAGACCTGGGGCTTTCCCAAACGACCAAGCCAAAGTAGCCTTTGTACTATCATACCTTAGTGGCAGCGCAGCAGATTGGTCCATCCCGTTGGTCAACTAGGATGACCCTCTTCTTCGGGATTTTCAAGGTTTTCAACTGAGCATGGAAAAACTATTCGCCAGACATTCACAGGGTCAGACCCTGGATAACAAACTTTTATCCCTGCGACAAGGCACTCAGGATCTGCTGACCTATATCGCAACCTTCAATAGGTTAGTGGTGGAAACCGGCTGGCCAGAGGAAAAACGAATTACCTTATTTCATCGTGGGCTGAGGGGTGAGCTCAAAGATATTTTGGCCCAGGTTGTGAACCCACCCCAGGATTGCGCAGAATATATAGACTTAGTAGTCCAGTTAGACCACCGACTTCAGAATAGAAAGGCTGATCAAGCTAAATTCGAGAATCGAGTATTTGTTAAACCAAATGTTACCTCCAAAGGAACAGACGCATCAGAAACTATGCAGATCGGGGGGGGTTAAGGGACCTTTGACGCAAAAGGAAAGAGAAAGAAGACGACAGATGCAATTGTGTCTTTACTGTGGGGCTTCAGGACATTTTCTACGGGATTGTCCTATAAAACCATCCAAGAAAGTGGCCGGAGTAGCTGTTAAAAATCAAACAGAGCCTGAATCGGGAAACGACCATGCCCGACAAGCATAGAGGTCCGCTTGCCGAGCTTGAAGAAGGACACTCAGACCTCGCATTTAATCATACCAATGGTCCTTATTGACCCAAGGCTCCCATCTCGTATGCACGCAGCAAGGGCATACATCGATAGCGGGGCCATAGGAAACTATATGGACCATAAATTGACGTCTAGGATGAATCTACCTCTCTGCAAAAAGACCACTTCGGATGTCATCACCGCTGTTGACGGAACGGAAATTGCCTCCGGGCCTGTAAATCATTCCACTACAGAGATGACACTGCTGAGTCAGGATGGGTATCGAGAGACTATTGTGTTTGATTTAATCAAAGAGCCACAGTTCCAAATAATACTGGGGATACCTTGGTTAGAAACACATAATCCTTGTATTGATTGGCAAGAGAAGAGAATAACCTTCCCGGAGTATGCACACACCTGGTACCCGGAAAAGACCTTGAACAAAGGCCTGGCCACAGTCACTAATCCCGTCGTGCAGTTACCTCAGGAATACCAAGAATTCCAGGACGTTTTCCAAAAATAACAGGCAAACACCTTACCGCCACACAGATCATACGATTGTCAAATCAACCTCATACCCGGTGCACAACCCCCATGCAGCAGGATCTACGCCCTTACGGAACCCGAAAACCTGCACCTACGACAATACTTAGACCAATACCTTGCTAATGGCTTCGCTCGTCCATCCAAGTCCCCTGTTTCCTCAGCTTTGTTCTTCGTACCTAAAAAGGAAGGTGACCTTAGTGACCTTAGAACATGTATAGACTACCGCGCATTAAATCAGATAACTGTGAAGAACCAATACCCATTGCCTTTGATCCCCGAGTTACTAGACCAAGTAAAGGATGCTTGCATCTACACTAAGTTATTTCTCAGAGGGGCGTATCATTTGGTACGTGAAAAGAAAGGCGACGAATGGAAGACTGCCTTTCGTACCAAATACGGATTGTTCGAATATCAGGTGATGCCCTTCGGGTTGTGCAATGCACCAGCAGCCTTCCAGTATTTTATGAATGATGTCCTTCGTGAACTCATCGACGTCTATGTCGTCGTATACATCGACGATATTCTAGTGTGCTCTTCCTCCGAATCAGAACTTGTTAAGCACGTTCGTGCAGTCCTTCAGAAACTACGTCAGCACAAGTTATATGCGAAATTGGAAAAATGCGTTTTCATACTACTGAAGTGGAATTCCTGGCATTTATCCTGACTCCAAAAGGAGTCCGAATGGACTTTCGAAAAGTGGATGCAATTCTCAAATGGCCATCACCCAATTCAGTTAAAGGAGTACAAAGCATGCTCGGATTTGTTAATTTCTACCGTAGATTTATTCCAGACTTCTCACAGGTCGTACACCCCATCACCGCACTTTTGCGAAAAAACAAACACTTCTTGTGGACGGAAGAGACTGAAAAGGCCTTCCAAGAGCTGAAGTTGAAATTCACGTCGGCACCTGTCTTGAAGCATCCACGCCCCAAGCTCCCATACCGATGCATCCAGTTTAGCCATGGGAGCTGTCCTGTCCCAGAAGGATCCCGAAACTGGTCAACTTCATCCTGTCGCCTTTTGGTCCAGAAAGTTTTCGCCCCCCGAGTTAAATTATGCGGTTACTGATAAAGAGTTGTTAGCCATCAAATCTGCCTTCAAGGCTTGGCAACATTATCTTCTCGGTGCTAGGCACACCATTACTGTAATCACTGATCACAGGAACCTGCAGTATTTAAAAACAGCCAAGGCCCAATCATCCCCTCAACTTCGATGGGCATTGTTTTTCGCCGAATTCGACTTTGTGATTACTTATCAACCAGGTTGCAAGAATGGTAAGGCTGATGCCTTATCCCGAATAGGGATGGGAGAACCCTTTTCGAACCCAGAACCAGTGCCTATAATTCCAGGACAAAGAATCCTTGGCATAACTACTCTACAGACTTTGGAAGATATTCATTTAAGTATCCAACAACCTTTCGATCCAGCAGCCCTGCAGGACTGGGTGAAAAAGGGCCCAGATTATTCAGTCATCAATAAGTTACCCTACTATCAATGGCGTCTATTTCTCCCACACAAAGAACTACAAGAACTAGTAATCTCCAATTACCATGATGCTCTGATGGAAGGACACCCAGGTATTGCCAAGACTGAAGCTAAAATTAAAAGACAATTCTGGTGGCCCATCTGGTGAAAAGACGTAAAGTCATTTGTGCTGTCTTGTGGTATTTGCGCCCAAAACAAAAGTCAGAAGAAAAAAACAGCCAGCCTTTTACAACCTTTGGCTGTTCCGCCTGCACCATGGCACACTTTGTCCCTAGACTTTATAACCGATCTACCTCAATGAAATGGGTTTAACACCATTCTAGTTGTTGTTGGCCTTTTTTCCAAAATGTCTCACTTTATTCCTTTAAAGTGATTACCTTCCGCTTCAATTTTGGCCAAGGAATTTCTCGAAAACATTGTTCGAATACATGGATTTCCTTCTGTATTGGTTTCTGATCGAGGTAGTCAATTCATTTCGCAATTCTGGAAGAAATGTTGTCAACTAGCGCAAATCGACGTGAGGTTATCTACTAGTCACCATCCCCAGACCGATGGTCAGACGGAGAGGACCAACCAGACTCTTGAACAATACCTACGTTGCATGTTACACCAGACCGAAGGCAATATGAAGGATATATTATGGATTGCTGAATACGCATACAATAACTCAGTACATTCAGGAACTGGACAAAGCCCCTTTTATACCATATATGGTCATCATCCTCGAACCTCAGAACTTGATTCACCTCAGCACTTGGAAATGCTGGCAGTGACCCATCTGCACTCTACTATTACTCAAGCCTTTAAGGAAGCAACTGAACATTTGAAACAAGCAAAAGAGAAATACAAGAAGAATGCAGATCAGCAGAGGAGTGACACTCCCCAATACCAGATTGCAGATCAAGTATGGCCAGCTACCAGACACATACCCCTAAAAGGGACTTGAACTTTTCATCCTAGATATTTGGGACCTTATACCATTAAAAACATAATCAACCCGGTAGCAGTTAAATTAGAATTACCCTCTAATATGCAGATCCATTCTGTCTTCCATGTTTCACTTCTAAAACCAGTTCAACCCAGAACAAGATTAACCAAACCGCCTGACCCCATCCTAATAGATGGAGAACCTGAATTCGAGGTAAAAAATATCCTAGACTCTAAGATGGTTAAATCTAAACTTTTTTATTTAATCGATTGGCAAGGTTACGGACCGCAGGAAAGGTCATGGGAACCCAGTGACCACGTCCATGCACCCCGGTTAGTGAAGAAATTCCATCGGAACTTCCCAGACAAACCAGGTCCCAGAGGAAGAACGACCTTAGGAGGGGCCTTGGGGGGGAGTGCTGTCATGATGCATACCCCCGGGCATCTGGACCAAGCCATCTGCCCCAGAAGCAGGCATCCAGACATTTAGTAAAACCTCAGAAGGCCAGGCTAGGGGCTATCTGGGTTCAGTCCTGGTGCCTTAGGTGCCAGGCTCATAGTAGGAATCAGTCCTGGCGCCTAAGGCGCCAGGCTCATAGTCATCACTTACCTCAGGCAGACCATGCTGCATATGCATCCAGGCCAACGTGAGACATGGAAGGGACTATTTTTCTGCAAGGACTATTTTTTACTCGGGTGTGGTTCTAGGGACTACTTTCGAGGCTATTTAAACCACGCCTGATCTACAACACACGCTTTGCGTTATTCTGTATTCCGCAGCGTAACGCTCACTGTGCCTGCAAACCTGCATCCAGTCTTCTGCCACACCCGCCTCACATCCGGAGCTCCTAGAATAAAGGGGAAAATAGGAGAAGAGGTTAGGTTACGGACATTAATCTAATTCCTTACCTGATTCAGGATCTTGCACCATTCTGAGCCTGAAGAGACATTATTTCGACACGCGTCGTTTTGCAGCTGCAGCGCCGCTCCATTCTCACCAGCCCACAGCATCTTCGACTCGGCGCTGCCTCCAACATTTTCTTCGGCGATCTTCAACACCTGGGGAAAAAAGACAAAGGAATAGTGAGGTGAGCCTAGAGAGACTACAAAGATAATCATTTTACCACAAGGCTTACCTGATTTACCACCGGAGGCATTACCCTTCAATACGCCTCATCTTCTTATGCCGCATCTATGAAGGGAGGAAAAACAACAAGTTAAACTCACGCAACTTTACCGGATAGTGTTGGGTAATACAGACTCTTACCTGAATGCCACCAGCAACCTCCAGACAGTATTTGTTGCCGCAAAATCACCAAGGGGTGCAAGAGTGAGCATTGGACATATTGAACTCTTTAAACTTGGTAAACTCTGGAGTCAATAATCTTCCAGAACTCCAATACCCCAAACCAGTGAAGTAACTGGTATCTACGCACCCCTGCAAGCCACGCAGGATGGAGAGCTCATCCATTAAAAACATAAGGTGAGGACACTAAGTGGGAATATCAGAGGTGGCCAGTGGGGAGAGTGGGAGCAGTGGGGATGGGTCTGCACTCAAATCCACGGGACTAAATCCCTTTCTCCATCTACAGGAGAATATTCCTACGAGTCAAGCACACGAGACTAGATGGGTCCGTCCAGACAGCCATCTTTGCCCTACGCATCACGTTGGTGGAGGCCGCTGCTGTCCGGGTGCGATCGACGCCCCTGTGGGAACCAAGTGAGCGTAACAGGAGCCAGAGGGGACTATCCTTGATTGCCACTCTTGGTATCCCAGAGGTGCCCTGCTATTCCCTGGTTCCCATTGTAAGTAGAACTATCCCAAAGCCATAGATTGTGTAGGCGATGCATTTCTCAAGTATTGTTCTAGTTAATTCCCCATAGTAAAATACCTTGTTTGTCTGAGTACATACTTAGCATACTTGAAGTAAATCAATGAATTCTCCTATATAAATCCCAGGATGTGTTTTGTTAGCATTCAAAACCAACAAGCTACTCCCAGTGTGTTTTGAGCCTGTATAGACATAAAGATTTGATTGACTATTTGTAAGAAAACCCCTGACTTATTTACAGAGGGGGGGGGGCCTGAATCCGAAATAATTAATCCCCAAAATCCTGTTTCCAAGTGAGTGTGCAAGGTACAAAAAGAAATTATCCATTGATCCCCTGTTTTGTAGATCAGAAGTGCGAAGACTTGTATTTGTTTTGCATGTCTTGTGGAAAAAACAAAACTGCCTCTTTGTTCACATTGTGTTCTGGCTAACCCACAAAGCCCTGCCTATTCTTTTTAGGTTTGGCAAAATACATTTTCCCATTGTTTTTCTTTCCCTCATATTGCATCTGTGGTCATAAGTGAAAAACAATCTTTCCCTATACATCTCTTTTCCAAGTGCGTTTCTACCAGAACTCAAATGATTTCCCCATTGTGTTCCTATTGTCTGCCGCTGGCCTTCAATTCAGAGGGTTCAAGTATAATTGATGTTTGAAGGGTAGGGGTTGCTGCGAAAAAATGTATTATAGCCAAATCAGCAATCATTGTGTGTCTTGAATTCGTTTTATTTCTGTTTTGGTGGGTAATTTGAAAAGAAAGCTGCTGGAAATTGTGACTGCATAGCTCAGTATTATCTCTGTTTTGGTGCCATTACAGAAATCATTTTTGTTCTTTTGTTGCCACAGCATTGTTGGCTGATGTTAGTCTGGTTGTCAAATTTGTTTTTTAATAAATTAATAAATCTATAGAATTGCTGCACACCAGCCTGGTCCCAAGTCCTTTGTGGCACCAAGTATTTGTTTGGGTTGGGTATGCGTCAGGTTGGAGGCCTTACCAAATCGAACCTGAATCAAAATAAAAGTGATTTGTTGTGCACCACCTTGATTGGGGTGAAAGGAACTCCCTGAGTTGAGTGTGACCACGTAGTAAACCACGACAGACATTGGTCCTCCAAATGAGGTTTGTAAAAATTGGGTAGCTGCTTCCAATGAAGAGCATGATGAGTTAGCTGGGAGTGGTGATTACGTTGCAAAATTAGAGACAGTGGCGCCAAAGTGTCATGGCCCAAATACCAGCTTTTCCACAGGACAATATTGGGATCCTGGGAGATCATCTTATGTCACTGTTTAGTACTGTGCTGTCTTAGGTGAAAGGGTTTGACTTCTCACATTTTGATGGCATTGCTTAGCCGATTGCCTGCACTTACTTTTCATACAGGCCATTTGAGTGGAAAGACAGGTGAGCAATGACCAAATGTGACAGGCCTTTAGCAAGCTTATATTAAAATCTGTGTATTTGGCACAAAAATGGTTTGCTTTTTTCTACTTCTTCACAACATGAATACCAACCTGCAAGTCAAACAAAGCCTATTTGCAGGTACATTTATTACAAACTTGTTTTACTCCATGTATTTAAATCTTTAATATACAGCAGAGAACACAGTTGAAATCTTTTAGGTTTACATCACTTAGGCGGTCATTACCACTTTACCGGTATACCGGCGGTAGCACTGCCATGGTGCTGGCAAACGGTAATACCGTTACCTGCACTTGTCTGCGGTATTACTGGCAGATTACAAGTGCGAATTTAAACCGTAAATTCCCATGCCATAGGACTCCATAGTGTGATGTTGTCAGTATTACTGTGCCGGTAATACTGGCAGTGTTTTGCTGGTAGGGGTCGGATTTACTTCCAGCTCTTAGCTGCAGGTAAATCCTCCAGCCCTACCAGCAAACTTGTATTTTTACAGTCTGGTGAAAGTGACAGTAAACGTTATAACTGGCATATTATTACCGGACCGGTCCACTTGTAATGAACCCTTAGCCTTGGGATTTTTGAAGACTTCCAAAATAAAGGTACAATCATTCTACTATAGCATAACATATTTCTAGAGATTTTTTTTCTAAAGAAATCCTAGCATGGTATTTAGACGAATACCATATTGGCAGCTGTGTGTATACAAAGTTTCAATTGTGTGTTTTTATAATTAATGTTTATATCTATGCAACTGTTATTTGTTCTTTGCACATTAGTTTGTATTTGTGTCATTTCAATCACTGCCTTAGTGATTTAAGTGTGCATGTTGGTGCATTTGAAGAATTGCTGAGCTGAAGCTTCTAATGTACTATTGACAATTAATACATATTTTGGCATTTAGCTTTTATCATGTGATTTGTGTACTTTCCGAGTCAGATCTACACAACAAAGTATTATTTTTAGTTCATGAAAATAAAACATTCCCAAATAATCATAGCTTGCCATATGACTAGAATTTAGATGCACTGCATTCAAGTGGCAACATTGAAGAGGCGGCCAAAAAAGTTGGCGATCCTGGGAAACTTATTTGACAATGTACACAATTGCCAGTCCATAATATTTCCAAATTGTCAGACCCAAAAAGTAATGTGTTTCTCAGTGTGTGCTCTTCAAAAAAATCCACACTGGTGGTAAAATCTGCTGTAGTGTGTCATCATGAAAAAGTGGCCATTGCTATATTGCACACCACAACTTTTCTCTTGGCCCAGTCACTGCAAAACGACTTAAAAAGCTCTGGTCTCTTCTCATATCATTCTATGTTCGGGTATGCTCACCTTGAGCAGTGGTGGAGTGGTGTGAAGAAGATGCCAGGCCGCATTTGTCAGGTGTGGGCGACCCAGCATTACATTCGTTAAGGAGGCAAAGCCATCCACACCCAACTTTATGAGGTAAGCACAAGGGCGTGGCAGTGGGGTTAGGGGATTTACCATGCCCGGACCAAGCCTATCAGGTGCGTACCAAGCTGACTAAAGTTTGCAGTGCTCTCAAGTTGTGCTTTGTCAGATGTGAAGTAATGAAGCAGTTTGTGTTGTGAGGTTCACTGCATGTTCCACTCTGGTACTTATAGTACTGCATTTATGTTATGTAAATGGTATGCAGAATGGCATGCAATACAAATTCCAGAAGTTCTAGGACATGATTTGAGAGCCCTGTTGTGGTGTATTTATTTTAGAAATAGGAGTATGCATGAAGGAAGGTTGCTAGGTAAGAAAGTGGATGCTGTTTTTGATGCTTTTCTAGTTTTTCTACCTTTAGCTGGTGAATGGCTTTTCATTTGCCACAGTTAATTTGCATGCATGCTACTGTTCTGCACTAAAAGAGAAAACATGCCTATGATAGAATTTTGCTACAACCAAAACGTTCTTTTTTCATTGTACAGTCAATAAAATGAATACCATTTATTTGGATAATATTAATATGTATTTTTTCAAATGTTGTGAATATATACAAATTCACTGTGATGCAGTGAATGTTACTCCTTTGCCTGCGACAATTGTATCTGCTTAGTGGGAATGTTCAGTCATTCAAATTGAAAAAGGTGTATTTATTCTCAATCTCCCGCACACCCCATTTAACAACCTAAGATTTCAAAACAATAAATCAATCACAAAGTAAGAACCCTTTCCGTTTATGTAGAATTTGTAATGTTTTCATTACATCGAGCAAAACAAAAAACTGCATGCCTGTGTCAAATAATGACTACACACAGATACCCTTATCACAAAGTTTATTTTGCTGGGTGTTTTGAAAGTATAGTCTTGAAACTCAGAAGATAATGTTTTGTCTCTTTCGGGGTAATTCAAGTGGCACACGCGGCTGGTGCACAGAGTGCGCGTGTGGCAGTCTGTGCCAGCCATGTGCGCCAAAACCCATTTTAGCGCACAGCATTTTCATGGATACTAACATCCATAACCAGCCGTGGCGCAGAGTGGCGCAGCTACCCTGCAGCAGCACCAGTTACACCCCAACCCCGCCCTGTGCGCCAGAAATATTGCACAAATCCCCTACATGGCGCAAAGGCCAGTAGACCAGCATACAGCCCCCAACCACGAAAATGCATGGAAAACTCCCCACACACCCCTCGAAATATGCATACCACGCTTGCGCCAGCAAAAACGTGTGGAAAACTCCCTGCACACCCCTCAGAATACGTGTACCATGCTCGCGCCAGTGAAAACGCGTGTAAAACTCCCCGCGCACCCCTCGGAATACATGTACCCCACCCGCGCTAGCGAAAATGCATGTGAAAGTCCACCCGCACCCCTCAGAATACACGTACCCTGCCCGCGCTAGTGAAAACATGTGTTAAGTCCATGCACACCCCCGCAATACACGTACCCCGCCCGTGCTAGCGAATATGCATGTGAAAGTTCATGCGCACACCCGGAATACACGTACCCTGCTGCGTCAGGTAAATTGTGTGGACAAAGTCCACCCTGTGTTGTGGCCTGCCTGCGGGGCATGCCCAAGAGTGATGGGCTGCCTGCGGGGCATGCCCAGGGGTTATGGGCTGCCTGCGGGCCATGAGGAGGGTGGAGTGGCTGCCTGCACATATTCCGGGGGTACGTGTGGATTTACACACGTGTTTTCGCTAGCGCGGGCTGGTACGTGTATTCCGGGGGTGCCCGTGGACTTTAACACATGATTTTGCTAGCGTGGGTGGGGTATGTGTATTCTGGGGGTGCGCGTGGACTTTCACACGTGTTTTTGCTGGCCTACATGTATTCCGGTGGTGCGCGTGGACTTTAACATGCATTTTCGCTAGCGCCGGTGGGTTATGTGTATTCCAGGGGTGCGCGTGGACTTTCACAGGTGTTTTCGCTACCGCAGGCGGGGTATGTGTATTCCAGGGGTGCTTGTGGACTTTCACATGTGATTTGGCAGTATGTGCTCTCCTGGGTGTGCCCCCCTCCCCTTGCCCCTCGGGCAGCCCATCACCCCAGACCATTTCCCACAGGCAGCCCATCACCCCACACCATGCCCCACAGGCAGCCCAAATGGCACCATGCACTCGGGATCACCGACACATATCCCCCACCCACCCCCATTGACGGGCCCCTGCCAGCAGGCCCCGACTCATGTTCCCCCACACCCCCCACCGACCCCCATTGACGGGCACCTGCCAGCAGGCCCCAACACATGTCCCCCACAACCCCCACCCACCGCCATAGACGGGCACCTGCCAGCAGGCCCCGACTCATGTCCCCTCACACCCCCACCCAGCCCCATTGACGGGCACCTGCCAGCAGGCCCTGACTCATGCCCCCCACACCCTCACCCATCCCCATTGAGGGTCACCTGCCAGCAGGCCCCGACTCATGTCCCCCCACACCCACACCGACCCCAACACATGGCCCACCAAACAACATGTCCTAACAAAACATACCCATGGCCCTAATGCCAACCCCCAAATCCCCATTGCCCCCCAGTACAAGCATGAAACCATCCACAGCACCCACTCCCAAATTACCCATGCCATGACAGTCTTAAAAGAACCACCATGCCCATGCATAAATGCACAACAGAGCCACACAGTGGCAACACATGACTGGAGCAATGTTCATTGAGACATGCACAAAACCAATGATAGTACACAACACCAATCATGAAGTTAGAATAAATGCATTAAAAACATAATGAAATAACATAAAGAAAATAAAACTTGAAAATCAATAAACAATGACAGATATTACCAAAAAAAACAGAAAATCAAATGAAAATCCAAAATCCACGGGGCCAGGGCATCATTGAACTCCACGTCGATGTCCCGGAGGCGGGCCTCTTCGCTTGCCTCGAGGTCTTGCAGGGATGCAGTCATGGCCTCCTCCAACTCCCTGCGAGTTGCCTCGAGGCACTCAGCCCGCCTCAATGCCCTGCACATGGAGTTCTCCGCCCTGACCATAGTGTGTCTCCTCCGCCCGCCGGCGCTCCGCATCTGTCCGCTGGCCCAACCGCTGCAACATTGAAGACACTCCCAATCCAGGGTCCCCCTGCCCGACGGCCGATTACCGCCCCTGTAATGTTGAAGGCCCCAATCCATCATCACTCCCACCCTGAGCCTGCCGCTGCCGTGCATGTTGTCGATGCCTGCATGTCCTCCTCTTGCTGGGGTCTAGTTGTTGGGGTGGCCACCCCTGCTGGACCTCCAACTTCCAACTGTGGCAGCGGTGTGTCCTCCACCAGCCTGGCCGCAGGATAAGGGGCAGCTCCACAGGGTGCCCAGGTGATACTTGGGCAGGAAGATGGCACGGAGGATGACTGGCGCATAGGGGGTTCAGTTGAGGAGGGGGTTGCTAGAAGATATAGCACACGGAGGAACCCAGCCTTGGTGACCTGTCCTAGTAGGCCAACATGGTCAATGACGTATTCAAAATGACGTGCAATGTCCTCACGAGAACCCTCCATGTCATCCCGAATACCACATTGACGCATCGCCACCCCAGCTAGGACAGGCTCAACCCAGTCACGGATTGCCACGTCCGCAGGGAGAGGAAGGCCAGTTGTTGTTCGTGCATCCCCTCCTTGAAAACAGGTCTGGACGAAGGCATCCCTGCTGGTGCGGGATGATGCAGTCACAGGATCGGGGACAGGATTACACACAGGCACCTCCGCAGCAGCCTGTGCTGCCTCCTGTCCCTGCCCCTGGACTGCACCACTAGCACCAGTGGAATGCCCCCTCCAGGCCCCATGCATGGGCCTTCCACGGCCTCCTCCTCAACCAAACTCCCCATTAACCTGGATGACTCCATGCCATCTTCCTCCATAAGCCCATGTGGGGGCTCAGCTGCCCCTACTGCTGCCAAGGAGTCCACCTCCAACCTCTGCCTCTTGGACCTTCCCTCGGCAGCTGCGGCCATGGGAGCGCCACCAGACTCCTCCCTCCCGGAAGAGATGACAACATGGGAGGAGAACTGGGCCTTGCGTCTCCGGCTGGCAGTGGGATCCCTGCCTCTGTGCTCCACAGCACCGTCTCCACCCTCTTCATCAGTCGATGCTGCAGACAGGGAGTGAAAGAACACAGGCCTCAGGGCACTGTACAATGGTCGTATACACATGTGACAGTTGCATATGAGTGGCAGTGTCAAACTTCACAGATGCCATACACTCCCCAACACTCATATCATTTGAACCCACACACATGCAGAAATTGACAGGAATCGTGCAGCAGGCAGCAGCATCCATACGCACACTCCAGCATGAACATCCAAAGGTTGGCATGACGTCACAAGCAACATGGGGAGTGCCGAACACATGCACACACACCAACAGACAGACATGCATCTGTACATCTCCACTACCTGTCAGAGTGCAATCATCAGCAACTAGGTCACATCTGCCAATCGGGTTCATACATGTCCATGTCACGTGCATCTATGTCGCGCACATGCAACCCACACATGCACATGTATGCCGTGCACATACATGAAAATGTAACCACCATCCATTTGTCACACCCCAACCATGCCATAGTACATACACAGAAATACAAACATGTGTGCATCTCCACATGCAGTTGTGCATCATGCTATGGAACACATACACCATTGATATGAATCACTCATGACAGGACTTACATGCAGCATCGTCATGTCCCTGAACATACACATCCATACATGGCCCTTTTCAGACATATGTCCAAGCTGCACACTCCTTGCACACCTTAACATGCACTGCATCCAATAAGTATGCATGGACACTTACCGCTCAACTCCGGACCGGTCTCCCTCTCGAGGACCTGGCGGTGAAGCGCTGGGTTAATACGTTCCAGGACCCTCATGTCGTTGGTGGTAAGGTGGGCCCGGCACCTCACTGCATGCGCTGCTTCCAAGAGGTGCTGGGCCTTCTGGAGGGTCCTCCCAGCGCTTACAGACGTTTTGTATGTCACGGGTTGCCACCCCCTCCATGTTGATGGCAACCACGATGTCCAGCCAGATCCTCTCCGGTCCATCCTTGTCGGCGCGTCTTCTTCCGTAGAGGGCATCATAATGCCCCAGGACTTGCTCCACCAGGATGCCAACCTCTCCTGCTGAGCAGCTGGCAGCCCTCTGCCTCTCTGGCTGGGGGTTGCCAGTGGTGTCTGATGGTGTTTTCCCCGACATGGGAACTCCTGAGGCAGGTGTGGGTGGGCAACTGGGTCCTGGGGCTGGGCTGTGGAGCAATGGTACAGCAGTCGAGAGTCTTCTGTTCCAGCAGGGGTGGTCACAGCAACTGGACCCCTCCAGATGGCTGACGTGCAGGCACCAAATGGCAGTGCACGTGGCCAGCAGGCAGGCAGGCAGCAGCAGATGGCAGGTGGGAGTCTGCTCAGGGCTCTGGGGGGCATGAAAATGGCCTTCTGGGCAGGAGCATGGTCTTCTGTGTGTTGTCGCATGGCCAGCTTGATATAGAGTGATTCAGCACTTGAAAAAACAGCACGTCCCAGTGTTAATACGTGTAATTCGAGGAAAGGGCCTAAGCGCGTAAGTGACGTGATGCGCACGGGTGTTTCGCTCAGCATGGGTTAAAGGTGAGCCGGGCCAGCAGTTCGCTGTACGTGCCTTTCGTGGAGACTGACATGTGTTTCTACTTCAGGTTGTTTCGCACGCCATCACAACTTCACAGGGAATCAAGGACATATCTCTTCTTTTGGCGGGGGTATTGGCTAGGCATGTTTTTCATTATCACGCTAGTCAGACAGTGAGTTGCGCATGCTATTTTTCCCACTGCGGGTCCCCCTGTGTATCGCGTACCCGTTTTCGAGGTCATAGTAGCCTGCATGTCCCACGCGTATGTGTATTTCGTATCCCTGGTTGCCACTGCATACTGTGGGAGGTTAATTCCAAACATGTGGGCTACCAGGGGTTGCGTGCACAGTTTACTGCAGTTTTGGGGGGCCTGAGCATTGCGTGACCCGTCACTTTATCACTGGGGTCAGACACAGCCTTGCAGGTGCACAGGAGTGATGTTAACATCTTGTATCCCACCCCCTTCACCCCAATTGCCCAGGACAATTGTTGTGTACACCTCCCATTGGCACTACTACATCTGTGCTGGCACTACTATATTTGTGACATGTTTGGGAGGCCACAAAGGTGAGAGGTGCCTCAGCTGAGCATACTCCATGTGGCGGGCGTGGTCAGGGATGTGGCCGGGGTGACCACCCCCTGTGGTTCTGGGAGATGCAACTCTTGCATCTGGCACTGGTGCTCCGGCAATCTGTTTCATCGACTGCCACGGACCCAAGGGTAGTGGTAGCTGCAGGTGCTCAGGCTCAGGGTCAGCCAGCGCATGCTGCGTTGGCACCTGACGATTCCCAGACTGATATCCAGGAGGTCAGGAGGCACATGGTAAGTGCACGCAGGGCTGCCCTGACCGAGGTACATGTCCCTGGGGCAGTATTGTCATCTGCTGCACCGAGCAGCCGGGTGTTGGCAAGTGCACAGGCAGATGCACCCAACACCACTCCGGCTGTGAGTCTACCATCCAGGACAGTCCCGGTCAATGACCTTGGCACAGCAGATGTTGCTAGGCAGGGTCAAGTCAAGGGCACCCAGCAGCCACTGATGCAATTCAGGACTTCCATCCTTGTTCCGCCTGCCACTCCCTCGGTTCAATCCACCAGCGCCACTGCCCATACTGATTAGGGCGGCATTTGCCAGTCAGGGTCCGGACCACTAGGAAGGTTGCATCTGCAGCAGAGGCTGGGATCCTAGGCATGTCGAGGAAGAAGCCTTTCTGCAAGCAGGAACTGGACTTCCTTGTGGACTACGTGTCGGGACACGACCATGATATGCTAGTGGGCCCGAATTGTCACACTAGGGTTGCCCAGCATTTGTCCCACTGGAAGCATGTTGTGGAGGGTGTCAGTGCAATCGGACATGAGGTGCGCACTGCTCAGGAGTGTAAAAAGCATTGGGATGACTTCTGACGCTCTGCTAAGCGAAAGCGTGCCTCTAATTATAACATGACTCTGGTGACTGGCAGTGGGCCACCACCTGACGAGGAAGATCTCACTTCACACGAGTCAGTCGCTGCGGAGTTCATACCGGCAGAATTGTAAGAAGGAGTGGGAGAGATGCTGGACTTTGATGCCCCATCCAGTGAGTGTTGTTGCATGTTTGTACATACCATGTGTGGTTTGCTTGTGTGATGTGTTGTGCTTGACTGCCACTACATGCTATGTGTATATGGTTCTCATGTGCAAGTCATGCAATACTTCACTGATGCGTGCCTGCTGTGCAGGTTGCTGCACATGTAGAGCAGATGTGGACTGTCCTCATCACCACACCTGCACCCTGCTCACATGCTAGCCACCTGGCTGCCCCTCCGGTCCATGTCCCAGCTCACTTGCCCTTCTGCATGTAGCCTCGGGTGTCTCTTCACTCAGCACTAGGAATATGTCATTGCATGACTGACGTGCATGTGTGTTCTGCCTGCATGTGATTACTCCATGTAGGCATGCTTCCTTGCCCCTCCACCCCCTGCACCCCAATTTCAACATGGCACTGGTGGGTATCATGTTGGAGTACTGCAATGGCCTGTTCAACACTCCTGTGTACATGCACACTTCCCCCCTACCAACCTGCAGACACATACAGTGGGGTACATCCTTTACCCTTGATGCAGGGTGTCTCACTCGGACTATGCACATGGCAGATGCTCCACAGGGACTTGAGTGCCCATTCATGCTACATGTGTATTCCATGCATGCCCCTATGTGACCTTGCCCGGATGATCAGTGTAGTATCATTGTAGTACGTGTCCAGGATGACATACATTTAATGGCATTTGATCATCCAATCCATGCCCACTCTGTCTCAGTCCTGCATCACGCATATGTTTAGGGTATCACAGTCTGTGTGGGGCACAGGCCTCCCCCTGTTTCAGGCCCCCTGACTCAACTGTTCAACTGGTGTAGTGGCTTCTGCACACATGGGTGTACTACTGAAGGTTCATCATGTGTCCTGCTTACTGTCCCATTCTGATCTGCTGTGTTGTCAGTTGACTCAGATGATGCAATTGACGCTAGTCAACACTGTCTGCCAATACACAGTTCTCTGGTCACCATTTCGCTGCCATGCAATGCCTCCCTGCATTTTCACTAAGGGGAGAGGGGTTTGCCTGAAGCCATGCAACCCATTGCATGCACATTGCATGTGATACCTGAACCTGCCCTTACACTGCCTTCATGTTTATTGATTGACATCATAATGTACTTGTTCATATAGATAGTGGGTAATGTACACATGTTCGTCACTGCATCAACCCACTTCTGAGCCGTGTTACAGCGTTCTACATGCCTACTCACTGCTGCAATGTCAACGTGACCTGGCATGTATGGTCAAATTTTCATCCCTTCACTGTCATGAATGCCACGGGCACAGGTGCATCCTATGACACATGTATTCAGTACTGGAACACCGTAGTGGGTGTTTAGCAAAGTTGTTTGGTCAATCTGTGGAACTGGTATAGGCTGCAGATTGATTGTAGCCTGCCATCGGATTGTAATGACTGTGGAGCTGCCTTCACGTGTGTATGTGTACACTTTCACATACATCAAAGCAAGCAGCGTTGTTCCGAATAACAGGGGGCAGCAATTGATAATATCGCTCAGAGCATGGAACGTGTGGCCCAATCCGTGCTCCCCCCTGCAAGGCAGGTGGATCTCCAGCAGCGGGCAGCACAGTCCACAGCCCGCTCACTGAGGCTGGGCATGGCGGCCTCAGACAGGGCATGCCGGGGCTGAAATGGTGCCTCTGCGTCAAGCACTTGCTGCTCACACAGAGGCACACAGGGAGGCCCTGAGGGATGACCATAAATCCCTCAGATCTACTCTGGGTGTGCTCTTGATGTCCCAGAGGCAGCGGACAGAGGAAAGGTTGGAGCAGCTTGAGAATACCATCTCGGCTGAGCTACGTGCTTGCCGGGAGGTGCTCCAGATGTCATGCCAGGCCATGCAGGAAGAACTCTGTGTTACACATGTTACCTTGCAAGAGGAAGCACGCGCATCACATGAGTTTCTGCATGCTGACCGACGTGTCATCGCCGCACAGAACCAGGCTCACCGGTCCCACAGACTTGCTGCCGATGAGGGGCAAGCTGCACATAGGAGTGGTCCGGGTACTGTGCCACGTCCACCTTTTGAGTCAGAGGGTGAGGAGGACGACGAATTATCTCGCACATAGGTCAGGCCATGGAGGCATTGAGCCCATGGAGTTTTTTTTTTCTCTCAACATCATCGCATGTGGGTGTTGAGGGGCACCCTGTACCTCCTCCCTCCTGAGTGCCTCCCCCCGGGTCCTATGTGGCATTTTTGATGTTTATAGTTAGTTTAATTAGTTAATATAGTTTAAAATTGTTTGTCTATTGTGCACTCATGTGACGGTGTGGTGCTTTGTGGCTTTGGAAAGCATCCACTGTCTGTTCCAGCTGGGCCCTTCAAGATTGATTCCTGTATGTGTTTGCAGCTTGGGGTCCTGACTCACATATGCCACTCCTGCTTCCCCTATCCATGGGCTCGCAAGGATGGTTCGGTGTTACAACCATTTACACAAGGGCATTGGACTTTAGTCATATCTATGGCCTGTCTGCTGCTGTACCACTTGTTTTAACACCCCTAGTTGGGATTATGGATGTTTTCTCCACGGCATGTCTGCAATCAATTTTTGTGAGTACATTATTGAAATGTCCATTTATTGATGTTGATTGTGATGCATGTTCTTTTCTTGCCTGTAGCTGTGGTTGATGCCCTTCATGCTGTAGACAGTAGCCTGCACCCTTTGCCTGCCAGAGTCACACTGATGGTGGGAGGGGGCCGGATGTTGACAATGTCAAGTTGGTGCATACTGAGTTCAGCCCCTGGGGATTGTGGCAAAGGAGGATGCATTAGGAATGTGACCCAAGAGGCACAAGTCACAGTCAGTCCTCACCTGAGATGTCCGCCTATACTACTACTACGCTCTGTTCCCTTTGGACGGTACGTTGTGTCTGTCTTCCCTCTTGGACTTTGATGTTGCCTGAGGGCACTGTTTTCCTACTGGACTACTGCTCTTTTACTTGTTTTTCACACTATGGTGCCTTTAGTCCCTGTTCTTCTTCCTGCTGCTGTCCTTGATGCAGATCTGTCTGCCTGTCTGTCAGGCTGTTATTTCCACATACTCTTACACTGCCTAGGTTTGCATCTGTAGAATTCTGTTCAACAGCATCTTTCTGTCACTTCTCCTGTCTTTCATCTATTACATCCATGCCTTTATGTTGGCTGTTGGCTTTTACCAATGCTATTCAACTGTTGTGCCTCTTGACTTGCTGTCAGCTGTTTCTGGCTATCTCAAATTCTCTGTGCCTTTCAAGACTTCTGCTGTCTCTGTCTTTCTTAGTTCACACTATCAATGATTGGTTGGATTTCAGCTCAACCATCCTGTTCTGCCCGCTTCCTTGGTTATTTTTGACCCAATTTCCAGCTCTACCTGTCAGGGTACAGAACCTGGAGTTGTGTGGGAGGAGGTTGGATATAGGTCTCAGACATGGCCCATTGACAATCAGCATGAAGACACACACAGTAAACTTTCAAGACTTATATATGCCTTTTATGCCCTTTCCGCAGGAAATGGAGCATCCAGACTACCTTTGCCAGCAGACACTGGTCCAAGTAACTAATCAACCCTTGCCACATTGGGTGGGGCTCATGTGCGCATGCACGTACAAGTAGAGGCACGGGGCTTGTGTTCAGACGTCCGACTGAAGCAGATGTGTTTCCAGGAGCCCCAAGCAAGGTGAGCAGCATGAGGGGCCATGCCCCAGCCAACCTTCCTCCAAGCCCCTCATACATGCAAGCTACTTCAAGCCTGTGCGGGGAGTTTGGCCAGGCGTTGGGGAAGATGCACACAGTACAGCTAAGCTGCGCTGAGGACAAAATGCCAAGAAGCTTTCCCAGTTGTCAGGGACACATGCAAGGGGCGTCGGCCATATCCTCCCTGCTCCATAGAAGCTAAGTTGTTAGCGCAGTAGTGTTCCCAGACACAAACTAATACAGCGCAAGGGGGGGCACTGTAAGAGGATTCAATTCAACACTACAGCTAAGTCAATGCCTAGTCTGGGATACTGAATGGAAACCCTTATTGATATATCTTTATGTCCAGTTCATGAGTTCTGGATGACTACCCCTATATAACACCCCTCTCTTAGAATCCCCCTGACCCCACTGAGCCAAGAAGTAGTTCTGTTTTGCAAGTTTAAAAGGTTTATTTGAGAAATAAAACAAAATATAGATACCACACTTTTATAATACATTAATAATCAATATCGCCCTTATAAATATAAAGTTAATCAACAAGGGGTAATCTGACATTAGCACACTTCTTTATAATCAATGAGGAGTTGGTGTAGGATGGATAAAGTAGCAAAAATACTTTTATGATTTCTAGGGAAAAGCAATGAGGAATAAAATGCAGTACAGAAATACTTGATATGATTTTAGCAAAAGATCATATAATCACTTTTTCTCTGGCAATTCACCCCCCTCCCCTATTCAATGTAAGACATGGAAGGAGATGGAAGTAACACACACAGTTCTCAGGAATGCAATCAAATACAATACGAAATTCAATTCCCACCCCAGCAAGCTTAGAGAAAACTGGTATGAGTTTTAAAACACAGGCCCAAGCGCTTTGAATGTGGTGGCAATGAAGTGAGAAATATGCTGAAAATGCTTTTAATTCCCTTTAGGAGGTTCAGGGTGAGTGAGAGATACTTGGGATGAGTTCAGGCTCACTTTAGCAATGATTCAGAGATGGTGATTAAGAGGCAAATGAATTTTTAGCAAGGAAAGAAATGACTGCTGATGGTTACACGTGGCTGGATTGTTGGAAAGCTGAGATTCTAAGCTTTCAGAGGAAAGTTACATTTTGTTCCTATCCCAAACGGTTCCAGAGATACGGACGATTAAATAAAGGTAGTTTTTCGGATTTAAAGTAAACTCAAAATGACAGGTGACAGCTTTGCAGCTGCAGAATTGACAAGTGACAGTGGTGCAGCTTTACAAAATGACAAGTGAAAACTTCTAGGAGGCAGTTCTGGTTAGATTAAAATAGTTTGGATTAGATTATTTTAAACTAAAAGCTTATTTCTGTCACAATCTGACCTAAGTACTCACAATATATTTTGGAAGGACTGGACCTCGTCACGGATCTGATCAATCAGGCTAGCGGCACTTCACAGCGATCTGGTCTCTGGGTCTGCGGTTCTGCACGGTCTGGTCTGGTCTGGCACTGGTCTGGTCTGTCCGGATACAGCGGTCTCTGCACGGCTCCTGGATCTCTGCAAAAGTTCTTGGCAAGGGATTCAAGCAGCTCGCCCGGCTGTGAGTAGCTTGCAATGATTTGAGGCCTGCTGCACAGAACTCAGCTTGTGGTTTTAGGCCTCTGATTTAGGTTCTAAAGTATAAGTTCTAGGTTCTGGAGTATGTAGCTGGAGTCATTCTGGAACTGGTATCTTCTGGATGTTGTGTGGTCCGGCAAAATGCTCCGCAGCAACTGGATTTGAATCCTCTCTAGCTTCCAGTGGCTCTTTTTATGTCTTTTGAAAGTGGGTGTGTGCGCAGCATCACTAAGCCAGCCCCTCTCTCAACTGATCATTGGTCAAGCTTTTCGCTCTTCCTTGATAGGGGAAAGGAAATGTGAGTCATGGTGATGCTGTTTTATGGCCTGCAGAAAGGACACTCCCCTGTCAAATTACACACAAATCTATATTTGACCCAAATACATATTGCACAGATACACAGTTGTTTAAAATTACATGCACCCATCACATATCACATGAGGTATACTCTGTTCAAACTCTGCTCTTCCTGGGGGCTTGCATTGAGAAATGGCAAAATGTTGCGCTTTTTAGTAGCTTTGACCATATCGGATTTTTCTCCAAATTTATACAATTGTGTGCAAGGCATGTGGGCATTTAGATAAGGAAGTGTCAGATTTTTAACTTGCATACATTTAGAGTAACAACCTCTTTTCCGCTCGTAAACCCCCAGATCATACCACCGGGTCCTAAAACCTCTTAAAATGTGGGCAGAAAAATCACAAGAATTATGGTATCATTTAGATAATTTTGACAAGTCCGCACCATGAGTTATACATCTTTCTTAAAATCATATTCTGGCCAACAGGGGTGTGTCTTCCCAGGTCACATGGTTGAGAAACCAGTTTGCCCACTTTCTTTAAGCTCAGCCTGTTCTCAGAGGGGGCTGCCCCTCCCCGTTTATGCCAAGAGAAAGCCACTTTTACGACGCCCCCAATATAACATCTGCCTGAGTCAAGGAAGGGCTTTTTTCAAAAGGAAGCCATTTACGACCCCCCCAATAAACCATCTGCCTGGGCCCTTTGTTTAGTTTCTTGCAGTCCCCTGGTAATTCAATCAGAGAGTGTGTGTCCTCCTTTTGGCAGGGGCAACAGAATGCAGCCAGGCCTGGGAATACATTTGTTGGGCAAGCCCCCACTCCTGTCGGGGGTAGATGTCAGGCAGAATTGGAATCTCTTTAAGCCAGTTTTTAGCTACATGTCATTTTTTTGTTCCCCAGTTTAAGGCAATACAATTTTTACATATGCAGCTAGAATGCTGATTCTAAGTTCAAAACTATCACATTTTAACAGTTACAAACTATGTGACACTCAAAAGTAGGTCACTCAGTTAATTTAAACATTTCGATTTTGGTGGTTTTAATCCAGTTTCAGTTAGGCTGCTGACATGCATAGTTCAGCCAGTTTTGTTATGAACATTGTTTTGGGCTCTTCATCTTCCCAGATTTTGTATGCACACATACTTCATTCTGCCAGATGTCGGCTGGTGTTCAGTGAGATTTTTGGATGTGTTGCAATGTTTGAAAATAGGCATTTTGAGCTGGCATTCAGAGAAACCAAAGGTAATTTTAAAGCGTTTTTGAGCTAACAGGCGCTGCTGTTTTACCTTTGGCACCCATTCCACTCATGGCACCCTGGCCCATCATGCTCGCACTGGTGGGTGGCAAGTTAGGCAACCATTTCGGTGTACACACAAACTGCGTGGTTCTCCTGGATTCTGGCGCACATGTGGGCTTTTTGGCCATCTTGGATTTTCTAAGCCCACAGCACCAAATGTTGCAGCATGATAGCTCAAACGTGGGTCAGGACACCCAACAGCACCCAGCACCGCACAAACTTGAGTGCAGTGCATATCATTAGCATATGCAAATTGACACGTGCGCTACCTATAGAAATCCACGGCTGGCAGAATGCAACATGTACTGAAGTCGCACCTCGCCACACACATCTAGCAGGTCCATTCTATCATGTGTGATTCTTACCACATGGTGTTCCATTTACTGTGGTGCCACGTGTGGCTGCCTTAATGCATCAACAGTGTATGAACCATCACAGAGGCAAGCAAAAGTATACGAACAAAGCAGCAGACAAGAGTGCTTGTTTGGGGAGGAGTCACTAAGTTTGAGGCATGAATGGTGTTATATGTGTGGGGAAAACACACACACAGAATAGTAACTCACGCTCTCTTTGCAGCATTGAACTGCTCCTGTTACTGGACCTGAGAGTGTGCAGGCAGGAGGCCAGCACTCACCCCAGAGATAAGTCTCTCTTTGTTTCGGCTTTGAGCCATTTTGTACAATGTGCATCAGGAACATGGTTTCTCTGATTGAGTATGTGTAATTGTCAATGGTAGGATTTTGTCTTTTGCCTACTTTCCCTTGCCCATCCACCTCCCCTCTCCTGACCCTCTTTCCGGTTATCCTGAATACCAATGCCTATCCAACCAGCTGATCTCTGACCCTCTTTTCCTGCTGGGGTCTCAGAGATCCGTGTAAGTTTGACTTTGCAGGCGCCCAGACTGCAGAGGCTGTGATTGGTTTGTGCCACTGCTGCGCCTGGAGACCGGAGCTGTGACACTACCCATGTTGTTGCATCCTCATTGATTATTGTGTACTGAAATTGCTACCCATCCTGTTGATCCATTGTTCAACTGTGCTACATTGGTAGTCCTTCTATCATTCTGCTTGGACATGTGCTTGGCCATATTCAGCATCTTCAAGTCATCTACTGGAGACTCTTCCAGGGTTTTTTGTGAGCTACAGGCTTTTCCCTGGTTTGGGGGTTTGGCGGCCTCTGAGGATGCTGGACCCTGTTTCCACACAGGGTAGAACAAGCAAACCAAGGGGTAGGGTGATCCTGAAGCCAAATAGACTAGGAGGAAGAAGGCAACGGACCCCAAACACAGTTCTTCTGAAGGTCATGGTGATGAGTAAATGAGGGAGGGCCTTTTGTTGTCGGACAGTATGCTTGGGCTACGGTGTTTGTCCACTCTATGACATTCTCATGGTGGGGTACTATGTACATGATGTGTTCTGCTTGTCAATGGCTGTTCCTGTGTTGGCTTTACTTTTTAGGTGTCAGAGGATTGTTGTGGTTTGACATACTGGGGTGTACACGTGGGCAATGTTCACATGTGATGTGTACAGGACACTGAGTGTCACTTGATTTTACATGCATGTATTGCGTGCATGTCCCTACTGACACACACACTTACACAATGCTCCACCACACATACAACCACCCTTCCATTCCCACACGTGCACACAGATTGCCTTCTCTGGCATGCTGTGTCCCTGCAGCGCATGATCACTTACCATTTGTGGATCGTGTACATGCGTCATTGGGTTATTTTTGTTGCTTGTCCTTTTTATATGATGCTCGAGGTGTATCCCCAACACAATGGCTGCTCACTGTGCTGTGTGCTGAGCGGCATGTTGCAGGCGACACACACAGCACACGGGTTAGGGATTTGTGGATTTGGCTTGGGCAATGTGCATGCCAACAGGCATTCTGACTTTTGTTGATGGTACCGCTGGTGGCATGCATTTGTGTATGACTTTGTATGTGGGGGGGGGTGTTGGTCAGTCATTTGACCTGATTGAATGTCAGGTGTGATTGTCTCAGGCCTGGTTCCATTTATCACATGTCACTTCGTATCTAATTGGTCATGTGTTGGGCTTTACGTTTGCTCTTTTGCTGTTGCATGCCATGTCATGGTGTGGCAGACAAGGGTGATGTGGGTTGGGAGGGTTTGGGTGACATACCAGTGATTGTCATGGCCTGTTTTGCAGGGGGGTGGTGTGATGTACACCTTGCATGTGTTCCTTTTGATCACACAGGATTGGTTATGTTTAAGTAGCTAGGGATGCACACATTGTAGCACTTCCGTGGCAACATTCTCAAGGTGGTAGGGTTGTGACAGTGGACTGTCTCTTTGTCATCATCGATTGTCTCCTGGTAGTGCCAGGCCTTTGTGCACTCCGCAGAGGTGGGAGTTTAGGTGAAAAATGTGGCCACAAGCTGGGTCCGGGCTGCCTCGCCATGTGCCCTTTCCCCTCCCATGGGCAGCGCCTGTGCCTGTGGTTGGGGATGTGGGGGCCCCACCATGTCCACCGGTACGCCCTGCTGTGTTCCAACATTGTGCAGGACACATTCTGCGACAATGATCCTGCACACTACTGGGGGTGCATAAAGTAGCTGCCCGCCAGAGCGGTCAAGGGAGCGGAAAAATGACTTGAGTACTCCAAATATGCACTCCACTATGCCCCTGGTTGCAATATGGGCAGCGTTGTATCTTACCTGGGGTGGTGTGGTGCGATTCTGTATTGGCGTCATCATGTGGTTGCTCAGAGGGTAGGCACTGTCCCCTGGGGATGTCATAATGGTTGTGATTAGTTGGGTTTGTGTATTCGTCTGTGTGTGACATGCATGCATGTGCACAGGCATTTGTACTCACCTAGGAGCCATGTGTCGCCATGCTTCCCAGCTTCCAGGGCCCGGCTCAGGGTGGACATTTTGTATATGAAACTGTCATGGGTAGACCCAGGATGGTTTGCATAGACAAAGGTGATGATTCCCTTGGCATCACATACAACCTGTACGTAGATGGAATGCCAGTTCTTGATGTTTCGATAGATGTGATCAGTGACCCTAGGTGGACGTAGGGCCACATGGGTCCAATCTATGGCACCGAGCACTTTGGGGAAGTGTGCCACCATGTAAATGTCCAGGACCACGGCTTGCCTTTCTGCGGGTGTTCTGGCCATGTATATGTGCCTGCGGACTGAGGGGCGTGCAGTCATGATTGCCAACACTCGGTGTAGGCAGCATCACTGCGTGGCCTGGGAGACGCCCCCAACTATTGCAGTTGTCCGCTGAAATGACTGAGTGGCCAAAAAATGCAGTACATTAAGCACCTTTTCCAAGGGGCTCAGTGGTTGGGAGCACAAGGTGGGTGATGTGAGGTCATCCTCCCACTCAGTGACCAGGTCTAGGATGATACGAGGTGGAAACCTATACCTGCCATAGACCTGGTCATCAGGCATCCCAAAAAGGGTGGTCCTGGGCAAAGAAATGCGTGGGCTGGCTATTCTCCTCCTGCGGTGTCCCACGATCAGTGCTGCGATAAATGGGGTTCATCGTAGCTGTATATACGTGTTTGTTGTTTGTGCGCACTTTTATACTGCGCAGGGACGCTTCCGCCTGCCTTCGTGTGGTGGACGTGTTTACGCCTGTGCGTGTCTTTTGGCATGCGCGGGTTTCCTGTATTCGATTCCATGAATACGTGTTATCCGCGTGCGTGTGGGCGTTCCGTGTATTTCCCTGCAGTACTTCCCAGGTACACCTTCTTTTTAATGCGTTGTTCCCCATTAACAATGTTCCGCCCCGTGTTCCGCCCCCTTTTTGGTGTGTGCGCTGACGTTGTGCGCTTTTGCTGTGCGCGTTGCGGAGAGTTCTGGGTGTTGCATTGACGTGTGCGCCTGTGTGCGCCACCCACGGATTTCGCGCACATCCCGGGGAAAACACGCGCAGGGCCTTCCATGAATCATACGCTTGCACGTGGACTTGCTTTTTCACGCTTGCACCACCTAGCGCCACAAATTTCGGCGCACATTTGTTCCATGAATCGCCCCCTTTGTCTCACATCATTATATTCTAGGACAATGGAAGTCACGATTTGGTTGAATTGTGTCTTCAAAACTTGTTAAAGTTATTCAGGAGCCTAAAATAAGTAAATCTTTAATCTAGTCGGCAGAAGCATGCTCTAGAAAACACAGAAATGTTGCAGCCGATGATGGGCCTGAGTTGCTCTCATTTGGTTATCTCTTCCGTATGCAAAAGGCAACACATTGTTGAAATTGGCACTATGCTGTGGATGCAGTTTTATTTTGGTTGGTAATACCTTCGATTTACAACAACATACAATGCGGCCTTAGCTTGAAAATGTAATTTAAAGAGCACCATTAATAAAGAAAATGTATACGCTTAACATTTGAGACTAACGTGGACTTAGCTGAATGACAAGGTTCGGGGTTTGCCTGGCCGGAATTTCAGGTGTAATAGTGTCTGAATAACATCATTATTTCATCATTTCTTTTTCTTTCATCTGTGAATTGAATTGAAAGCATTGCCCATGTTGTATGCTTAGTGGACTTTCAATAAGGATTAATATTTAAAGCATTCCCTAGGCGTTTTCTCAACTATTACAGTAAAGTCTTAAATGTATAGTTAATGCATAGTCAATAAACCTGATGACCAAGTCTAGATCTCACTGATGGGAAATTGGAATAACTTTCTTCAGGTTGTCTGCTGAGTACTAATTTTGATACATCAAGATGTCTCTAAGATGCATCTTGTCAATACCATGAAAGTGCCGCTCCCAAAGAGATAAGGGGGCGCCCAGGAGGTGAGCTCATTCGGGCCAGCAGTTGTCCGGGTAGAGGGAGCGGTGGAGCAATGAGAGTGCAGGATGGGTGGGTGGTGAGATAAGCCAGACTCGCGAGCGGGTGAGAGCAGCACACGGCTAGCTCAAAACCCATGCTTGGATAGGTAAAATAAACCCGGGTTTTGAGCAACCGCATTGGCTACCACACCTTGACAGGGTACTATTAAAAGTAACTTCTTACAACAAAGCCTCTTCATATATTTGCTTCTGACAAAATAAAATGACTGTCTTGCTTGGTCACTGGTGATTTCCCAGGTTTTCTCATATGCATCTATCCATGAGGTACATATGATAACAGATTTTTCTAAGAAGCCCGCATTACCTCAGGGGGATTGTCTATTGCTCGAAATACAATGCTTGAATAATTTTGCTCGCTTTTTTTTCAAATATGTTACCAAAGAATGCAGTGGTACAGCTCCCAGCCCTCATCTCACTACAGCTCCACATCCTCACCAATATAGCCTGACCTCAAATCACCACTTATATTTTGGTGATAACATTTGAGGTGGGAAAAAAACGAGCCAAATAAGTTTGAGCAATAGTCCCACTACCCTTGAGAGAGACCTAAATAGTAATAGCTGGTATCCAAAAAGCACAAACAAGCTTTGCCTTATGGCCATAAAGTGTTTGTAATATGGTGGTTGGTAGACAAGAAGATGATTACTGTGCTCAGGGTACCACTTCATGATCCGCACATAGGGTGGATGGCAACTGTACGGCACAATGTTGCACAGTTGGCCATTAATTAATATGGGCACCTGTCGACAAGGCCAACGTTTGAGCTTAGAATCTCCAGGATCGTTTTTAGAATCACCACTCTTTGATTCAAAGAAAGATGTTAATTTAAAGTCCTGGTTCTGAAAACAATAAGCTCTATCCCCACCTGCCCTCACCAAGTTCACGTAGGTTTTGAATGAAGTTATTTTCCATATTGTATGCGCCTAAACTCATCCACAATTATTCTGCTTTCAATTTTTCCAAGACTGAGTTTGGTGTTTCTCCCTCTAGCATGAGGAGACATGGGATGCAGGACAAAGAACTTCTTGAAGTGCTACAGCTAGCCGATACATGCTTCTCCAAGAAGTGCTTACCTCCTAGGTATGAGAATTCCAGATTTGCAATTGCCCTCGCTTGCTGCATGATCCTTGTTTAAATGTTACATGCAGTGCTTCCAATGGATGGCATCAGTCAAGTGCATCTCAAGTCAAAGATAACTTTTGTGTGATTACACATAATTCTCTTTTTGTGTATGATGATTTGCTTTGTCAAAGGACATTTGTATTCTGTGGTCCCTTTATCAAATTTGAAAGTTTCACATATTGTTAATTGAACAGATCCTTTCCATTTACTCTTTGCTCACAGCAAGTTGTTTTGTGTTATCTTTGTTTACTGATGCAACAGGTTTACTACCAGTCTGCTGATTTCCTATATTACATCTTGTTGCCACGTCCCAATATCTCTTTCACGTTTTTATCAGTTGTAAGTACATTTTATTGCTCGCCAAGAATGTTAAGCAAGCATGTGTTGAGATTGCTTGTTACATGCATCTGTGCTCTTGTCATGTGACACTTAAAAACAGACCTGCACACAGACCACAGGGTACTTTCAGTCTGCATGCATGAACGCAACAGCTAAGCTGTCTCACATTTTCCATTCATCCTCACAAACCTAATCCACTACCTTCTCTTTCAGACCTTCCAGACTCCCCCGAGGCCATGAAAATGGCAGTGATGTGTGATACACATCCCAATGTCATAGCATAACATATACCAAGCATTGCTCAAATGACACAATAATAGTACCTCATGCCCGTTAATGAGGGGTGGCAGCTTACATCTGTAGTTCAGAGAAATGCACAATATACATTATTAATGAGGTGGTGGAGTTACAAAAGTATCACCTCCCTCTAAATGGGTCAGACAAACTATATTTTGGAGGGAATTTAACATTGTCTCTGAAAATGGAAACCATAACATTCAATGGCATTTGTCCAACATAGCCGTCTGAAGCACCAACCAAAGGTACAAATGTCAATGTGTAACACATTTTTTGCATGTGCCATTTCAAGTTAAGTTCAAAGATGCATGGTTCAAGTTTCTACAATCTTTTTAGAGATAATAATGATTTATGCCATTTTGATTTTACTTGAAAATGACCTGGTAATCAAATGAGCACGCATGCCAAAGCATATGCCATTTCATATTTTCTGGAACTAGTTTCAAAACTATGAAAATACATTTTACACTCCTGCTAGAAACCATCCAAACTGTTTAAATGTTTACATGGTTAAAAAAAAATGACAGTCAGGATACCACCTTATTCTGGAAAGTATTCCCCTTCGTTCAATTTGTTTGTGGTACAAATAGCTGTTATGAGTAGTTCTTTCTGACTCCAAGACGGACCCCCTGTGTGAACAGTTAACACTTTGTGCAAGGGATGCTTGAAAGCCCCTCCCTATCTCTGAAAGCACGTCCACGTGAATCAAGATACATACTACTTACCTGCTTGAGAATCCATGTTTCTTTTGAGAACTGGTGAACCCTAGGACAAGGGACAATACACCATGATCAGTGGGACACATTGAAACCCACTTGCCCCAGCTATAATATGACACCGGATTTGGGCAGCCTTCCCTTTCATTGCCCCTGGGGTAAGTCATTTTTTCCATCTTTAATGAAGGAACCCTCTGTACTAGTGATTGTTGCCATGGTCCTTTGCTTAGCCCATGTACAGAGCTTTCCAATATCTGAAATATATCAGTACTTAGTAAAGGGCCACAGATTCTGCAATATGAGATTTAAGGGTTGTGGGATTTCCATCACAACCCCACACTCACCCCACAAACCACATTATTTTGATGTCAGTATACTTCCTGCAGCCTCTGCGATCCATATGCGTAAAGGGATGGCTTATTAAAGGGACACTTTGAGGAATTCACACAAACCCTTATATCCTGCCAGCTCCTCATCTCATCACACTCCCCCAGAACACTCTGCAGTGTTGTAGCATAATTCTGAAAATGTTGTTCTGCTTTTGATTCTAAATCAGGTGAAGGGGAGGGGTTTTTGAGTGCAAGGATTTGTTATTGACCTGCAGCGGCATGCACTAAGGGAGGTGGGATTGATGCATTTTGCGGACACTGGGTTACACTTCCGGGAGAAAAAGCCAGGGATTCTGGCTCCTGCCACATTCTTCTGAAGATGGCTGCACATTCCACTGAGGGCATTGCCCAAAGCCACTGAGTTCAGCATCTGAGCGAGTTAGAGTGAGGCTTCAAATATTTCAGCCTGCACACCAAATACTGAGGAAGGTGAAGTGAGAGTATGGCGTATACATATCTGAGAAAGCCTGTTTTATTTATTCTGCTACAGGGTTCCCAAGACATTCATCCATTCTTTTGCATCCCATTCCAGATAACTAAGAGACTGTCAATGAAGCATTGCCTATTGACTACCATTTCCATAACATGTTGGCTATGGCCAGCACAAGCAAATTCCTTCTCCCACCAGCAAATGGTGATGTTTACGTATTATGGGCAGACAATGTCTCCATTCCACTTTTTTGGTTGAAATATTCACCATTGAATAAAACTGCTAGTTAGAGTCTCAGAATGCATGTTTGAATGATCCAGATTAGAGTTACCCTTAACAAAGTATTTATATGATTCCATCCCTATGGCGTGATCAATTGTGTTATATGATGAAATGACAATCAGTGCGGCTATCATTTACCCATCCTACCAGGGGTGACCCTTTGTCCTGTTAGGAGAGCCATAGTGTCTCTTAAATATGAGTCCAGATTGAAAACAAAGAAAAAAAATAAAAGTCCAAGTATTTTTAAAGTGTTTTCTAATAGCAAGTCATTGGAGGCCACAATGTTTCTGACAGCAGCTTTTTGTGTATTTAAGCAATTTTGGGAGGAATAAAATGGTTGGAATCATTGTTATTTTCTTTTTAAGAACTTCATCCAGGTACTGAGGTATTTGTCAAACTATATGGTCAAGTAGCCTTCATATACTTTTTTGATTCTGTGTGTAGGGTCCCCCCTGCAAACCTAAGATTGCATTCCTGGTCTCCAGGTTGCCTCATTCCTTCTTGTTTGTACATCTCTCTGACCTTAACTACCACATAGCCGCCTTTGTCCACCAGATTTAAGGTGATATCTCGACAGTACCACTATTGCTGCTGTGGCGTCCATGATACAAGGAAACCCTTAGTGATGAAGCAGTGATTATTTGCTCTTAATTTCTTGAGATCATCGCTGACAAGATCTACATATACTTCTGCAGCACTGTCACTTGTGGCATAAATGTGGATCTGGATTTAAGTAAATGCTCATCCCAAATGCATCAAATCATGGTTCATTTGATATTATGTGTGAAGGTCTTTCTTGAGCATTATGGAGTTCATCTCGTGTCTTGATGAGTGGGTGATGTCCTAGATAAGTCTGAGAACTTTAGTGTGTTCTACCTTCCCAGATCTCTGTTAGGTCCTTTGCTTTGTCTCATTCAGTTATTTTACCATTTGACCATTTTACCTTCCCCATAAACTGGAACATCTCTATTGTATATGAGTTTGTTCATAATGTAATGAATCTTCTGTGCAGAAGGGCAGCACTTTCAGCAATATGCATTTTCAGCAAAGTGCAGTCTCAGCTTGTTCCAGTACTATGACTGGAAAATGTCTGTCGCCAGAAGTGTTCTTATTTTCCCTCTTTCTACAGTATTGCATATGATCCAATGCCAACCATTATGTATGTCTCCCTACTCATACAAATATATCCCTCTACTGTAAGTGATTCCAACCCGGCACTCCACCTAAATCAATGCCTAGTGTGTGATGCAAAGCTGAAACCCTTAATTATTTATTTATGTCTATAAGTTATTTTATTTCTGACTGATGTACCCTTATATCACGCCCCTCTGTTTGAATCCTCCCCGGTCACACTGAACCAGGAAGCAGGCTGTTTTGCAGAGTTAAAGATATTTATATTAAGTATTTCACAATATATATATATATCACACTATTTGAATGGTTATAAAATGATCATCAATGGGGTGATGTCACAATAAATCTCTTTAATCACACAGAGTAATGATAGGAAAAATAATGCAGCATAGAATAATACTTTGGTGTGGGTTCAATCAAAATGCAATGTGATTACTCTTTCCCCATGCACACTACTCAATCCCCCCAATATGCAATATAAAGAGATGGAAGGGGAGAAAACAGGTTTCAGGAATACAGAATTCAACACAATAGTATCAATCCCAATTTCCCCCCAGCAAACACACAGAGAGAAACAGGAATGATTACAAAAGTGTCAAAAATGGTTTAAAGTTGGCTTTGCATGAATGGTAAAACACTGAAAAACTGATTGATTTAATTCACTAAAATTGTTTCAATACTAGTGGGAGCCATTTTGTATGGTATCAGACAGCACTAGCAATGATTATTGAGTAACTAGCAAGTTGAAAACTTAATTCTGAGGTCGGATGCAATGAACAGCTATTTCACACGTGATAGATTTGAGCCAAACTAAAAATGTACGGCAAACTTTTCCGTGCACGATTGCAGAATAACTATAAGGTTTTGGGTTCCTTGGAAAGCCGAGGATGTTAGCTTCAAGTAGACAGATTTCATTTCTAGCATAAATGGTGAAGAAGTTATGAAGGTTTTTGTGGAGGTCCTTTTTTCAGAAAGAGACAAAATTGTAAAACAAGAATGCGCTTTTTAAAATTAACAAACAAGGTTTCTTTACACTAGGGGAGACTATGAAGATGCAAACTACATGACAGCGCAGCCACCAGCTCAGGATATCACTGGTATTACAAAGGACTATAGGGTAAGAGAAAGAGTTCAGCAAGACAAAAGGATTTAGCAATACAGTTCTGGATATAAGAGAACGGGTTTGGGTAGGGATGACTTATGGAAAATACATATGCTAGTGACAATCCTATGCTATGGATACTCACTACCAATGTTTAGAATGGACCCTTCAGGGATCTGGTCAGGGATACTTTCTGGACAGGAATTCAGCTAGCACACCGGACTGGACTCAAGGCGCTCTGATTCTGCAATCAGCAATGCACTCTGGACATCACACGGTGGGGCTGGACTGGATCTGACGGTTTCTGGTTCTGACAAGATTTCTCAGCAAGAAAGCAGTACAGCACAGCCAGGCTTTTGTTCTCCTTAGAGGTCTGGGGTGAAATTTGGTTTCTGGATTTTTAAAGGCCAAGCTGAGACTGGTTCAGCTTTGGAGATGGGCCTTTCTGCTTTCAAGGTTCTGGAGTCTGGAGTCTGGAAAATGGATTTCTCTTGCAAAGTGCTCCGCCAGCAATCGGTTGGTGGTTGAATGTGTGTTTCTTTCTAGGTCCTAAGCTGTCTCTATTTATGTATTTTCTAAAGGGGTGGGTATGCTGAATTCTACTAGGCACACCCCCTCGGTATTCTATTTGATAGGGTCTTTCCTCTCTCTTGATTTGAGAAGAAAAAAGAGTGTCATCATGACAATGTGTTTTATGATCCAGGGAAAACCTCCCATCTGTTTTTGCACATGAAATCATCTACTTTTCACACAAGACATATTTAAAATTTTACAAACAAGATAGCATTAGCATATTTATATCACAGATTTTGTGGAGCAAGTATTCATCCGAGCCCCATCGCAGTGAGAGCTTGGGTCCAGATTTGGCAATTTTTCACACTCTTGGTCTGGTACGCAATGTCGGATTTGGCCACAATTTTACCCATATGTGCGCATGATATCTGGGCATAATCATATGAAGTTTCATGTTTCTGGCCTCAATACAATTGCTACGAAACCACCATTTCTGCAGTTATGTCCGTGAACATAGCACAGAGTTCTGAGTACTTCTAAAATGTACCCAAAAATGTCACATTAACATTACTGTAATTTTACAATTTTTACAAATTCACACAGTCCTTTGTCGGGTCTTTTCAAAAATATACTTTTCTGTGCTTTAAGAATAAACAAAAACTGTCTGTTCCCACCCCCAAAGTTTCTGGTGGCTCAAGAGTAATCCCCACCTCTTTCCTCTGGCAGGGGCTTCTGTTGACACTTGCATCTGCATATCTTTTCAATCAAGGAAGTCCTTTTTCTCTCCCCGGAGCAGCAGCCCAAATCCCCTCCCCTCATCATCAACACCTGAATGTGAGTTCCTGGGCCAGAGAGCAGAAGGGAGGTGCCTTTTGTTAGGGCAAGCTGTGGAATTTGCTTTGTAGTTCTTTGGCTTGCATCAGGTTACTTTAAAATTCAATTTGTTAAGTTTTTATTTGATGAAAACAAACTTACATTTTCAAAACTTACAAACAGAACTCTAATTCTAGTCTTTTAAAACATAGAGATTAAATAGTTGCAACCTATATTACTTTTGATGGTAAGTCACTTAATTCCAGCCATTTGATTTTAACTGCACAAGTTTAAGCTTCTAATACAATTAAATGACAGCTGTCATACAGGCAGCCGGTGGTACTGTGCCCATATTTGACAGATTTCTAAAGACAAGCACACTTTGTAATGTAGATATTCTGGTGATAGATTCTGCTTTTCCTGACATGGTGTGCTCCTATTGAGTCCTTGAATGAAGTGACGGGTAACACCAGCAAGGATGTTGGATATTTTCTGGTGTTTTGAACCATTATTTTGTATTTTCAGCAACCAAGGGAAAAAAAGGATTTCAGAGCACTTCTGGGTTTCCTTGCAATGAAGCACTTCCTTTCATGCAGTTTCCATTTTCACTCTGTGGGCAGCCCAGTGACAGGTTTCAGCAGTGTGGTCTCCGGTTCCACCACTGACACCAGCAAAGTAGATTGGCAGCCATCTTTTCTGGTTTCACCGTGCAATTTTCATAGGTTTAGCATGCATAGGGCTTTTTGCACCCATTTTGCTGGTTTTGGTGCCACCAGCACCCAGTGATGTCGCAGGACAGGGCCTAGTGGGTCAGTACATCCCACACTACCACAATCCCATTGTAATTTCCCTATATGTTAGTTCTGTGCATCCTATGCCTGTTGCCCCCACACATTTCTTTGTCCTGATCAGACCACAATCTGGTTACTCTGTGTTGGGGCACAATATACCATTTTCTCAAACACTATACCAGCATTGTAAGACCATAACATAACACACATTCAGTTTGTTATATTAGCAATACATGTTCGGGGGGAGGCTGAACACAGAGCCCTCAATGCAGGAGCATGCCAGTGGGATTTGCCACTATCAACATGGAGCAAAATGAATGAAACAGCATCATTGTGCTGAAAACCCAAAAATGCCTTTTAAAATGACATTTTCCTGATCTTAAAAAGTGCTATTTTGGTGCCAAATCCATTCATTTCTACTGAATCATTGAGATTAAAGGGCCCTGCAATGCCCAGGATCATCCAGTGTCATCCAGTGTGGCTCCGAGGAACAGGGCCTCATTGGAATGACAGCTCCTACAAAATGTATCTTTGAAAAAGCAACCCAGGGACCCTTGTTTTCATTTTCCATGGGAAAAACACATCTATTTCATTGCAACAAATATCAGGAAACAGCTGTCCAGAGAAGAACTATGAACAAATATTCATGCTGCAAACAACTCCAGCACTCAAGGGAAGAACTGTAGCTGACTAAAATGGGTATTTGCTGCAGATGTAAATGGATTTAAAGAAAAAAGTTTAATGTTCTTTTTTATGAATGAAGAACAAAATTTGCTGTTTTTTAGGTATATTCTTGTGTAAACGCTTAATTCTTTAAGAATGTCAAAGGATTTGAAAATGTTAAAAATCCACCTATAAACTGTTTTAATTTTATATGTTTAAAGGAAAGATTTAAAAGGTAAAACTTAAAGCTAAACCTAGTCTGAGTTAATCAACTATTAAACAAAAAAACCTTCTCTCTCAGTTCTTAGCCCTGACAAAGGTTAACACTTCCACAGCTGGCACACGAAAGGCAAATTGCTGTTGGGAGGTCTTGAATACTCATAACAAAGGACTTCATTAGACATTCGTCTTTGCCCCAGGCGAATACAATAGCAGGCTTGGACACTCACCCTTCCAGGGGAGGGGCAGGAAGCTCCACTCTCCAGGCAGATGCCCCTCATTCAACTTCAAAGGATTTGACATTTGCTTACAGTTGAAGAAAAGAAAAAAAACTGAGATGTGTCTTTTGGGTTTAAAATGCTTATTTTGCCACTGAACTTCAAGACATTTAACTTGGCAGCAAGAATGAGAAAATGTGAAAAGTGCATACATCTTAATCTGAATTTATGCTATTGATTTGAAAACTTGGTAGAATTTCTTACTGCGTAAGGAACAGAAGTTATACAGAATGACCATTTGCGCAGAAACTATTAATGTTGCAAACATCACATTGTGTACACATATATTCTAGGGGTAATTGTGCATATATGTACAGAATTGGGAAATGTTAGGCCAAACCTTCCATGGTCAAAATTGCCAAAATTCAACAAGAAGACTAAACCAGGCCCCACCAACTTGAAAGTTGGATTTAAATGTGACCCACGAAATATGTAACTTATGTATCTGATTTTCTTAGAGGGCATTACTACATAAATATGTATTTGTGGGAAAATTTGATTTTGGCCCCAATAGCTATGGGAGGATTCCAGATCATCTCATAAAACATGACATCCCTTTCTGTCATCCAATCAGCGTAAAGCAAGGTGGAAACTGTGCCTTTGACCAATCATAGCATTGTGGGTGTGGGTTGTAAGACTGCCCCTACCATAAACTTTAGTAATGTCATTTGGCATGATAAATAAGGGAACCTCACAACACACAGACACTGATTCCTGACTCCATCCTGATTTCTGCATGGCACCCTGTTCCTGAATTCTCCATCTTTGTTCCTGATTCCTGATTTCTTTGCAAATCCAAGGCCTCTGCATTGCTGAACCCCTTTTCAGCTACGCCCACATTCTGAAGCCATCCCAAAAACCTAAGGGAAGCATTTTGATCCATTCTGGCTTGCCTTCTCCAAACTCGCCATCCCACTGATCTCTGGTCTCCAGCAAACAGTGCTGTCCAGGTGATCAGAACCACCCAGCTGAACCTATTCCGCCAGATGCGCCCTTATGTCCTTTGTTAGACCCGATCCATGTGATGACCAGAACCCTTGATGGTCCAAAATCTTAATTTAAAGTGGGTTGTAAGTATTAATAGGAACCATAGTAAACCATAGCATATCTTGCCTTGTCCTATTCCAATCTCTAAACCATTCCATCTTTACCTTAACAACTTGTCACATTGTCAGAATCCTTATTGCAATCCTGTCTTTGATCTATCTTGCTAAGCACCATTTCTTTAGTCATTTTCATCTTGTGTAAATCTTGTGTAAATCTTAATCAACCATCCTACTTCGAGTGATCCGACTGGTTCCGCCAGGAGAGGACACTGGGGATTTGTTTTTGAAGTCATGAATCAACTCCAAAGCTTACTTTACTTTACCTTACCCTGCTTGGTATTCTAGCCGGAATGCTCTAGTCATAGAGTAAACTATAGTAAATATTTTCTTGCCCAAACTGAGTTCTTTTCTGTTTCACTGCCCAATTTTTCTAAAAACGCCTCTCATTCAACCTTGCATAACTCCCTCAATTTAGTAGCTAGAGACTTCATTTCTACTCTGACTTATACATAAGACCTGTAACTACATCCCAACACAAAAACAGTGTGTTTCATGTGTTTTTCTTAACATCATTTAGTGAATTTTAGGCGGGAATTCACATTTCATTTTACACCTGCGATTTAATTTAATTTAAAGTATTTCCAAACTTCCATTAAGATTCAAAGTATTTACCTTTGCTTACCCTATAGCTTATGTTTGTTAGGATCTTTCCAGTGTTGCTCCCATAGAGATTTGTATTGATTTGAGGACTTTTGCAGACTTTTCATTGTTTTGATAAGCCATTTTTGTATGTCATTTTAAAATTGTAAGATTTCCAACCTGTTTTTCTCTCTTGTTTGGGGATGGAAGGTTATATTCAAATACTATGTACTGTTATTTATTCCTGAATACCTGCTGCTTACTTACATCTGTTTAAAATTGCGTATTTGTGGGTTGGGAATTTTGCAGGGGGAAATCTCAGCTCAAGTGCTATCTTTCAAACAAGCTAAAAGTGTTCTTTTCTCTGATGTTTCATATGCTGTGTTGCTCAACGTGAATTTAACTGACTGCCTTACATATCTTTCTATCTGTTATTGTCACCACATTGGTGATTGCTGCCCCATATATATTAAAACGTATATGTTTGATTTGAATTTTAAATCAATAAATACAAATTACCTTTACCAACCAGCCTGATTCCTGGTACGTTGTGACCTGGGGGTATTTTGAGAAGGGGTGTGATATGAGTGGAATATCACTAAGAATATTAAACCTATAGACATAATAAAATAAGTATTTCATTTCTGCACTACATACTAGGCTGAGACCAGGGTGTATTGCCTGATTGAAATCCTTAACAGATTTGGGGGCTTGTGCCGAGATTTTGAGTTTGAGTTAACACCCGTGACAGTCTAACACAGCAGACTAACCTACAGGGTACAGACACCTTGCTTGGTTGGTGTACTGTGCTACACTGTACACGCACTTCTCATAATAAATGCTCCAAAAACCAGGCCTGTTTGTAAAAGTAAAAGTAAATCAACCCTGAAATAATTCATAAAGAATTTGATAGTTCCAAAATGGCGATTCCTGTAGAACAGAATTAACATGTCTGGCTGCAAGAAATGAACAGGTCACTGCCATGAACCTGGATACATGGCAGGACAAGGGCCCATTACACCAAGCGCTTAGTGAATTGTACATGGCCCCAAAAGTTAAAGAGGAGCACAGTAAAATTGCCAGAATAGCGGCCTACCTATACCTCCAAATAGGAGTAATGCAGGAAAAGCATGCTGAAAACATGTTCAAAGACTCTGATGGCTAAGCGTGATTTGGCGCTCGCCCTCCTCTCCTAGATCCTACCCTCTATTATTCCAGATCCTACTCAGTATGGTTGCTTGCAAAGATTTTGTATATACTCATTTTTGTATATAATGTATAAATATTCTCTCTATATAGGTAAATTGTAAAAATTGTAATAGTGCATATTGTATTGTATTGTATACCATGTACAACTAAGCTGTGAGTTATCTTTTATGATGCGCCCGACTACCTGCGGGTTTGGTGCGCAATACAAGTAATAAACTAAACTAAACTAAACTAAACTAAACATAGTTCTGGCAAAGAACCAAGTTGAGACAATAGAGAGAATCCAGAATGATCTAGACTCTGCAGAACAAAGGATACTGAAGAGCCAAGAATTAGAGACAGAATCTAGAGATTGTGTCACACAATTAAGGGAAGTGCTGGCTCTCCTACAGAAAGAGAATGCAGAGCAAGACAACCAATTACAGACACTAAAAGAGGAGTGTCAGGAAAGGGTTGACTCTCTGCAACAGAGTCAACACAAACTTGCGCAACAATTACAGTTTAATAGAGCCTGCGCAGAGCAAATAGTTACCCCACAGGACCAGATAGACAAATTAAAAGAGGAAAATAATACATTAATTATTAAAGACCTCCACTCTCAAGAGGAATTTGATGAGGAGCGCCATAAATCCAATGCATTCAAAAACAAAGGGATGACCTGGCTGAACAGAGGGGCACCCTGAGTCAGGAGAGAGATGCCTTAGGCCAGGAAGTAAGCCAATAAAAAACTGAGCTAGAGGGAAGAAAGCTGGCCCTCCAGGAGCTCAATGAATTATAAACAGAATATGAGAAGCTACTAGAGCACATCAGACGGGTGGAGGATGCTCTGGAAAAGAACAACCAAACCAATGATGCTAAAACTCAGACGGTGAGTCTTCTGCAGCAGAAATTGGCCCAGTATTCACAGACCAGGCAGGAAACACAGAGAGACAATTAGGCTCTCTGTGAAAAGAGTTATGTGCTCCACCAACAGATAGCAATGCAAGAGCGAATCATTGAGACCAGTAAGGCCTTGATAGAGGAACAAAACGCTTCGATTTTTGCATATCACCAGGGAATAGGGGCTGAAAGAGAAAAGATAGAGAGGGACAGAGCAACCCCTGAGCATATCATTAGGATCCCTGTACTGAGGGACTCCGACCCCTTCAATTCCATGAACTCTGCCACCTTCATGTCCACTAGCTCATATGAACCAGGGGACATGGGGATGGTAGAATTCAAGGTTCCATGTGATATTTTTGCCGCAAAAATATTGCGATGCAAAAATATCGCCATATTTTTGCAGCGAAAATAACACATGGACCTTGCGGGGGACACCCCCACAGCCCCCACATCATTTTTTAATGTGCGGGGGACACCCCCGCAACCCCTGCACCTAATATTATCACCACCAAAAATATTGCCTATGGCCGTTCCCGACAACCATATGTACAGCGATATTTTTGCTGGCGAAAATATTACCTGATACCGAATTCAATAGAGTTGGTAAGATGGGACTAACAGATCAGCGCCCCTCAGAAATTGATGGACGGTTGTCCCTGTACAGATCCCAAAATGTTAGGGCTAATATCTCTGATCAGGAAGACTCCTATGAGGGGAGAGTCAGGGAACTGGATCCACAAAAATACAACCTTCCAAAAGATCAGTTTGTTAAATTTGGTGGGGAACTCCAGGAAACAAGGCCCAAAAAGAGTATCCTTAAGACCTCTTCCCAGGTATGGCAGTGGGGGGGTACTCTGCCAATCCTGGGAGCAGAGGAGAGTCAGAAGACTCTTCTGAGCACCACAGGAATAGGGAAACTATGCCCCCACATTCTGCAAGCCCTTCTCAAGCTCTCGGAATCAGGGAGTGCCTAGAGGATCAAGAAGCCACCTCCAGTAGTAGTGCCTCTGAGTCAGAGGACGAGTGGACTTGCCTGACTAAAACCAAAAAGGCAAACAAAATCAAGAGAGCTATGCAGAAAGATCCCCTTAAGCAGATCAAGGCCATTAGGAGTGTTATAACTCCCTATCATAAAAATGCAAAGTATTCAGTCTGGGAACACCTTGAATTATATGAACATATGATGGACACTTTTCATCTGAAAGACAGTCAGAATTGCATCCAGTATATGGAAATGGATATTCTCCCCCGAGTACTCCAGCTCCAGCTTTTTTGCGGGACTGGAGGATCAGAACCACTCAAGATAGTCCACCTACAGGGCGGCCATCTTAAAACAATTCTCTGTCCATAGAAACCCCCAAGAGGCCCGCAAGGCGGCCTACAATCTGCAGTGTGGGGAAGAACAGGCCCCACAAGAATTTGTGCAGGAACTCAAACGTGCCTTTGCGCAGATCACCAGGAACGTGCGCACGGATAGTAGGGAGCTCCTCAACACCTTCTTCCATGCACTCCCCAAATACATAATGACCCAGCTGGTGCGGGATTTTCATGAGAAGAAATCACTGGACTGGGTCATAGAACAGGTGACCCGTATTTATGAGGTACGAAAACCTGTAGATAGCAAAAACACCACTAAAAAGTCCAAGCCAGCCAACCCCCCTGCTGCTGCTAAGGTGGCAGAGGTGAAGGTTGCCCCCATTTTAGATCTGGAGATGGGGGGGGGCCTAAAAATATACTGGTACAAAATCCTTCCAGCCAAAGAACCAGAAGGCCCTTGGGCCAATCCCAGACAGGCAGTCAGGGAGGTAATCCCACAAATGCGACCCCTAACTCCCCTGATTATATTAGCCCCCGATACAAGGGCAACAAACCCATCCCGGGGTTTGTGTGGACTCTCCCAGCCCAAGGGGGGATCCAACCAGGTAGGTACCAACCCAGAAAACATCCCTCCTAACTTTCCCCAGGAGGGCAGTAACCCCCTAAATGCCGTGTTGAGTTCCTTTCCCCGGTACCCACAAAAGTTCAACCAACAGAACAACCCTCCTTTCTTTCCCCACTTTCCTGAGCCCAGACAGCCCAATCCAGGAAAGGGGAGGCCAAGGGTGGAGGGCTACCCCAATTTTCAAATCCCAGGGTTCTATGGGAGAAGGGCTAGCTACCCTTCCCGTGAGTCACCAAGAATGGACCAGAGACCCCCGTACCAGCCAGAGTGGGTGTCACAACTGGAGTGCCAGGTCCAGAACATGTCCCAGTATCTGGGTCGCATGTTGCGGGCTCAGCAGAATGCTCAGATGAACATGGCGGCTCAGAACCCCTCAAACCAAGGGTCTGGTACCCCAGAACAATGGGGAGAGAACCCCGACAACTCACCTGTTCCAAAGGTGGAGGCATAGGGGAAAGGGTATTGTAAAGCCTTAGAGGAAGCTTCCTTCCCTACTTGTGAACAGCCCCTGGAATCCCAGGAACCGGAACCAAACTCTCCTGCCCCCGAAAGTCTGCAAACCAAGGAACAGAGGGTGGGTAGGAGAAATAAAGGACCTAAAAAGACCCATTTTGTGGAGGAGGTTAGTGTCCTCCAATTTGAAGGAGAAGGGTCCTCAGAGGACTCTGGGAAAAATATCTTCTCCTTCAGGGATGGGGGAACTCCTCCCAAAGAAAAATGGGTCCCGAGAGATCCTAATGAAGATTGGGTGAATGTGGGGACTGAGTGAGGATCGCCCATCATTGAACCCCAGAATGATAACCCAGAAAACCACATTGCCCAAACCTATTCTTGTGACTGCCTCCAAAAAGGGGGGGGGCAGCCCAGAATCAGAACCAGGGGAGCCCAAAACTCCACAAATCTCCAACTGCCACATTTGTCTTGCAGATCCCCAAGCTCCCACACAGAATCATGCCCAAACCACCCCTGTGTCAGAGTCAAGAATCAAGAAACTAACCAAATGACCCAAAATGCACATTATCTTTGCCCCCTTGAGAAGAAGGAGGGATGATTTTATGCCCCGGTCCAAGTACAAGGACAATGCACATTTTTGGCACTGGTGGACACTCGATCCCAAGCCACTCATCTGTCAAAGAGAGCCTTTGATCAGCTGATTTCAGGAAGGGGGGGATACCAGATCCCTCTCACCCCTCTTCCTGGACAACTTCAGAACTTTTGATGGGAATGAGATTCCTGTCGAGGGGACTGCGGATCTGGAAATTAAAATTGGGCGACACAAGGTGAAACACCCAGTCATAGTCGTGATGCCGGAGGGCACACCCTGTCTACTAGGGAATTACATCCTGCAAAGGTTTTATTTTTGTGCCCTCAAATAGACTGTGTGAACAAGGTCATCTGGCGCAAGACTAACCGGCCAATAAAATTAAAACATAGTGTCAGCCATGTTAGTTTAAATGGCACATGTCACATTGTTGAACAAAAACAGGATCATTTTGAGTTTCATTTTCAAAATAACCAAATACCAGACGTAACAGTAATTTCTGTAGGACAACAAACTGGTGATGGGATTTATTCTCTAACTGCAAATCAACCTTCCCTCCAGTCTCAAGTGGCATTCCACACTGGAAGGAAATACTCCGAAATTCTATACTAATTCACAATCAACAATCAGAAAATCCCAATTCCATAGCCAAAATTGATAACCAACCAGCACAAAGCTTAGCTGGCATTCAGAAGAAGGGCGAACAGCTCTTCTTTCCGATTCAGTTAAATGACGGGAAGGAGTCTGTCCTCGCCCGAGTGGACTTGAATAGCGAAGAAACCTTCATCAGCGAAGTATTATTCAAGAAACTCCCAAAAGACCAGACCCTATCTGCTGTAGAGTGAGTGTATCAATGGGTATGGGCCTGGAAATTCCCTGTTCCACACATCGTCTGCTTAGCAGTTGTATGATAAAAATTTCTAGCGGTGACAAAAGCATAGAACACAATTGTTGGGTCGTGCAAGGTGTTCCTTCCGCCTTTTATATGGGCAGTCACTTCCTCAACCGACTCGAGATTAATTTGGACCCCAGTTATTTCCAAGCTCGGGCCCAACTGGATAGTAAATCTCACGGTCCTGGCAATCCTAAAGAAAGCCTTCCGGTCAGCCTTAGTGCTACTGTAGGAAATGAAAGTTCAGAAATGGAGGAGAGGTCACCATCCCAGGCCTCACCTACAGAATCCGCATCCCCAAGGGTGACTTGACAGAAGAAAAAAAGTGGGTCCACATCAATCAGCTAAAGAGATGCCAGCCCAGACACACTTTGCGGCAAATAGAGAAGCCTACAAAAAACGAAGTAGGAGAGAATTCTGAAACAGGAATATTTCAAATTGAAACTTCTGAAGCATATAAATACATCAATATTTACTGAATGCAAGTGTATATCCGACTGCTGAAATCCCAATTGGAGCACAGTAAGGGGGAAAATGATCATAACTGGTTTGTGTTCTATTTTATAGATTTGCACTGATTATACCTAACAACCAAGGAGGACCTCCTCAGGGATCCGGTAGGAGAAACCAAAGAAATTGTGTTGCTCCACAACAGAAAAAAAAGACTGCGAGAAGGCAGGGGTATCATTCATATTCCAACCAGAGCCGGCGAGGAGAGCGTGTTGCATCATTCGCTGACGGAAGAAGGACTTACACCGGAATAAACCTGTGTTTTCACGAAAACAAAGAAAAATCCGACTTGCCTGACTTTCCAACGACTGGAAATCAAGCCGTAGTTGGGGGAATGTTTCTATAGGATATTTTGAACCATTTCATTGTGCCTCACTACATCACTTTACTGCAATGGTGAAGGAAACAGCCCAAAATGACCGCGCTGACTCCTGTGCGTGCCAAAATCTTCAAACTGCATTTGTGTCGCAACCAGAAAAAAGATGCACACCCTGCCACACACAGCTCAGGGGTTGGGGGGTGAAAACAGAGTCCTCACTGCAAGAGCATGCCAGTGGGGTCTGCCACAATCAACATGGAGCAAAGTGAATGAAACAGCATCATTGTGCTGAAAACCCGAAAATGCCTTTTAAAATGACATTTTCCTAATCTTAAAAAGTGCTGTTTTGTGTCAAATCCATTCATTTCTATTGAATCATTGAGATTAAAGGTCCCTGCAATGCCCAGGTTCATCCGAGCAACAGGGTCTCATTGGAATGACAGCTCCTGCAAAATGTATCTTTGAAAAAGCAACCTAGGAACACATGTTTTAATTTTCCACGGGAACACCACGGCTATTTCTTTGCAACAAGTATCAGGAAACAGCTGTCCAGAGAAAAACTATAAACACATACTGGATACATTTAGTCATGCTGCAAACAACTCCAGCACTCAATGGAAGAACTGGAGCTGACTAAAATGTGTATTTGCTGCAGATGCAAAAAGTTGAATGTGTTTTTTATGAATAAAGAGCAAAATTGCCTGTTTTTTAAAGTATATTCTTTTGTAAAGGCTTAATTCTTTAAGAATGTCAAAGGATTTTCCAATGTTAAAAATCCACCTATAAACTGTTTTAATTTTATATGTTTAAAGGAAAGAATTGAAAGGTAAAGCTTAAAGCTAAACCTAGTCTGAGTTAATCAACTATTAAACAAAAAAACCTTCTCTCTCAGTTCTTAGCCCTGATAAAGGTTGACACTTCCACAGCTGGCACAGGAAAGGCAAATTGCTGCTGGGAGGTCTTGAATACTCATAACAAAGGACTTCATTAGGCATTCGTCTTTGCCCCAGGTGAAGATAATAGCAAGCTTGGACACTCACCCTTCCAGGGGAGGGGCAGGAAGCTCCACTCTCCAGGGAGAGGCCCCTCATTCAACTTCAAAGGATTTGACATTTGCTTACAGTTGAAGAAAAGAAAAAAAACTGACATGTGACTTTTGGGTTTAAAATGCTTATTTTGCCACTGAACTTCAAGACATTTAACTTGGCAGCAAGAATGAGAAAAATGTGAAAAGTGCATACATCTTAATCTGAATGTATGCTATTGATTTGAAAACTTGGTAGAATTTCTTACTGCTTAAGGAACAGAAGTTATACAGAATGACCATTTGCGCAGAAACTATTAATGTTGAAAACGTCACGTTGTGTACACATATTCTAGGGGTAATTGTGCATATAGGTACAGAATTGGGAAATGTTAGGCCAAATCTTTCATGGTCAAAATTGCCAAAATTCAACAGGAAGACTAAACCAGGTCCCACCAACTTGGGAGTTGGATTTAAATGTGACCCACAAAATATGTAACTTATGTATCTTATTTTCTTAGAGGGCATAACTACATACATATGTATTTGTGGGAAAATTAGATTTTGGTCCCAATAGCTATGGGAGGTTTCCAGATCATCTCATAAAACATGATATCCCTTTCTGTCATCCAATCAGCGAAAAGCAAAGTGGAAATAGTGCTTTTGACCAATCATAGCATTGTGGGTGTGGGTTGTAAGACTGCCCCTACCATAAACTTTAGTGACATCATTGGCCACGATAAATAAGGGAACCTCACAACACACAGACACTGATTCCTAACTCCATCCTGGCGCCCTGTTCCTGAATTCTCCATCTTTGTTCCTGATTTCTGATTTCTTTGTAAAGCCAAGGCCTCTGCATTGCTGAACCCCTTTTCAGCTAGGCCCAAATTCTGAAGCCATCCCAAAAACCTAAGTGAAGCATTTTGATCCAGTCTGGCTTGCCTGCTCCAAACTCACCATCCCACTGATCTCTGCTCTCCAGCAACCAGTGCAGTATAGTGCCGTCCAGGTAATCAGAACCACCCAGCTGAAGCTATTCCGCCAGATCTGCCCGTCTGTCCTTTGTTAGACCCGATCCATGTGATTACCAGAACCCTTGACAGTCCAAAATCTTAATTTAAAGTGGGCTGTAAGTATCAATAGGAATCATAGTAAACCATAGCATATCTTGCCTTGTCCTATCCCAATCTCTAAACCATTCCGTCTTTACTTTAAGAACTTGTCACATTGTCAGAATCTTTATTGCAATCCTGTCTTTGATCTATCTTGCTAAGCGGCATTTCTTTAGTCATTTTCATCTTGTGTAAATCTTACCCATCCTTCCTACTTCGAGTGATCTGACTGGTTCCGCCAGGAGAAGAGACTGGGGATTAGGTGTTGAAGTCATGAATCAACTCCAAAGCTTACTTTGTCCCTCCTTGGCATTCTAGCAGGAATGCTCTAGTCATAGAGTAAACTATAGTAAATATTTTCTTGTCGAAACTGAGTTCTTTTTTGTTTTCACTGCCCGATTTTTCTAAAAAACACCTCTCATTCAACGTTGCATAACTCCCTAAATTTAATAGCAAGAGACTTCATTTCAACTCTGACTTATACATAAGACCTGTAGGTACATCCCAACATAAAAACCGCATCCAAAAATATTCTGCAAAGTATTACACGTGTCATTTTCAATTTAAAGTATTTCCAAGCTTCCATTAAGGTTCAAAGTTTTTACTTTTGCTTAACCTATAGGCTATGTTTGTTGCAACTTTCCAGTGTTGCTCCCATAGAGAGTTGAATTGATTTAAGGACTTTTGCACACTTTTTACTGTTTTGATAAGCCATTTTCGAATGTCATTTTAAAAGTGTAAGATTTCAGACCCGTTTTTCTCTCTTGCTTAGTGTGGGATGTATTGACCCACTCCGCTATCTTATGCGGCATCATTCTGATAGTTATCATGCAAGAAACAGCAACAATGGCGTCAAAACACTTGTGTGTGCCAAAAACCTCCAAAACTGCGTGTTTAAATGCACAAAAAGATGGATGCACAACCTGCCACCCATGGTGCATATGTGGTGGAATAGAGCACACACTGCAGAAAATGTGCCATTGGGCTCCATGATCAGCAAACAGAGTGTAGAGAGAGAAGCAGTGTTTTGCAAATGAAACTCCAAAATGTGCCTATAAATGACATTTGCTTTGTTGCTAAAAACTCCAAAATGCCTATACACAACACTTCTCAACACTCAAAATCTTGCTTGGTGCTAAAATTCATGTAATCTAATGAAGCATGACAAATATACAAAGTCTAAAATTGTAAAGAGCAAAACATTCCTCAAACTGGATTGTCTATAAACTGACAGCTCCTGTCAAAATCTGTTTGCAGTACACTGGGCTACCTGTGGATGACAGCTGTCAGATGAGCTCCTGATGAAACTTCAAAGTATCTAAACTAAAAGTCTGCCGGATTAGCAAACAGAAAAGGATTGTTGCTAAAAGGAATACAGATCTCAGTTGTGTTTTTGATCCCACAGATTTAAAGCTAAGAAAGTAATGTATTTTTTTTGATGCAGCAAGTTTGGTTTTTGCTGGACTTAAAGAAAGTAAGACTAAATTAGCCTGGCTGAGCTGCAAGATGTGGAAAAACAGGTTTCTCCCAAGGGGAGGGAAATCCTCTCAGCAGAAACTCACTGGTAGATGATAATTGTGGGTTAGGCAAGACTTTTGTCTACAAAAAGAGGATGAACAATGGCAGATCGTCCAGCCCAGGAAACAGATGTGTGAAAGGGTCATAAACTGCTCCTGGAAGGAATTCCCCAAAGGAGGGGGCTACTCCAGGGAGAGACGAAGGGGCGGACCATTTGCTGTTAAGAATGAACAATGAACAATTTTTAGAGACTCATAACTTGTTATTCAAAGTGGTGAAACATATAAAAAGGACAGAGTTGTTAGTTTAATTTTTGACTGAAAATTTTAAGAGGCGGTAGAACTGGGTAACATATTCTGGACAGGAATGGCAATATATGTGGTTTTATGTGAACGGTATTAATGTTAGAATTGGGAAAATGTACACACACATCCCTATGTTAAACACACACATTTTAGAAAATGTGCAGACAATTTGGAAAATGTGTTTATGGTGAAAAGGACAAAATTCTGTAGAAAGGTGAAACAAGATCACACAGCTGCGGGATTATGATGAACAGATGCTACATAAAATATGGAATCTTTGTGTGTGATTTGTGTGGAGTTTACCAATGTAGAAATATGTATTTAGGATAAACTCTAATTTTGACACTGGTGGCCGAGGGGAGGTTTCTAAGGACTGTAAAGCTAAACCATAAATCTGACATCATCCGTCCTTGATCCAATCACTCAGATGCAAGGCGGAGATGAGGTCCTGATCCAATTCCAGTTCACAGGGGCTAGCTTAGCTAAGCCGGCCCATACACCCCTTTTGTGATGTCATTTGAAAGGATAAATAGAGACAGCTGACAACACATAGAGACTCAATGATTCAGTCACTTTCCTGATTCCATCAAAGCACTTTGTTCCAGCATTCAACATCCAGCTTTAACATCCTTCCAGATCCAGATTACAAGACTCTTGGCAAGCAGTAGAGAACTATTGACTTTCAGTAAGGCCTAAATCCTCAAACGTATTCTCACAATCCAGTGTAGCGCTGTGGTGTGGGAAGGCCTTCTGAACCAGCATCCTGAAATTATCTGGCTGGTTACCACAAGGCTTGCCTGAGGAACTCGCTATCCCGCTATTTGAAATACACAGAAACAAGGAGGGCAGATCATGTGCAAATCTGGTGACCGGCCTAGCTCATCCAGTCCTGCGCATGACGTGCTGTCCTTCCTTGACAGACCTATTCCATGACCAGAACTGATGGTCCAATTTAATAACTTATTCTGTAAGTATTAATAGGAAGAACAGTGACCCATAATCTATCTGCATTGTATGATCCCAATCTCAAACCCATCCCATCTTTAATTCAAAACCATAGTACTGCTAGAACTATCTTTCTGCTGACTTTTCTCTCATCTGTTTTACTAAACCCTAACTTCTTATTGATTTGATTAAGAAAAGTAATTCCCAAACCAAACGGAAACTAGAGTATCACACATGAATGGTTATGAGCAGCCGTGAATGACAGATTCCTGTGTGGCATTCTCTTTTTTTGTAGTCCTTAACATAGTATAAGAAAACCTATCTGTCAGTTTTAAACCCGAATATCTGTTATCTATTCTCGCACCTGTTTTGCAAAAATGACTCTTACTAAAACCTCTATAACTCCCTCCGTTTTTGTGATAGAAATGTAATTTCAACTCCTGCTTGTACCGAACATCCTTAGCTATCCATAGAACCCTAAACCCTAAGTTTGCCGAGATTTGACATTCTGAAAGATTTTACACGTGTGAAGTAGCTTTAATTTATTTCCTACTTTGACTTTGAGATTTCAAATGTTTTCTTTTGACTAAATCATTGCTTGTGAATGTCTGCATCTGTGCAAAGTGGCTCCCATAGGAATGTATAATAATTTAAGTATTTTTGACCACATTTGGGGGGTAATTCATAGAATTCAGCGCACAAGTGGCGCACGCGGCTGTTGGCGCACAGTGTGCGCGTGCGAATCCCTGAGCCAGCCGCGTGCGCCAAAAGACATTTCCGCGCACAGTGTATTCATGGATGCCAGCCACCAAAACCAGCCGTGGCGCACAGTGGCACAGCGACCCTGCAGCAGCGTCAGTTACGCCCCCAAGAACGCCCCTTGCGCAGGGAAAAGCCATCAAAATCCCCAATCCAGCGCAAAGGGCTGTGCTAACCCTGTACCAGCACGGCAAGCGGGGTACGTGTATCACTGGGGTGCGTGGGAAGTTCCTCATGTTATTTCAGCTGGGTACGTGTATTTCAGGGGTGCGCGGGAAGTTCCACACGCAATTCCACCAGGGTACGTATACATCAAGGGTGCGCGGGAAGTTTCACACGTGAATTCAGCAGGGTACGTGTATTTCAGGGGTGCGCGGGAAGTTTCACACGCGATTTCAGCTGGGTACGTGTATATCAGGGGTGCGCTGGAAGTTCCACACGCGAATGTCCTGGGTACTTGTATTTCGGGGTGCGCGGAAAGTTACACACGTGAATTCAGCAGGGTACGTGTATTATTGGGGTGCGCGGAAAGTTCTACACGCAATTTCAGCTGGGTACGTGTATTTCGGGGTGCGCGGAAAGTTACACACGTGAATTCAGCAGGGTACGTGTATTACTGGGGTGCGCAGAAAGTTCTACACGCGATTCCATTAGGGTACGTGTATATCAGGGGTGCGTTGGAAGTTCCACACGCGAATGTCCTGGGAACGTATATTTCGGTGTGCGTGGAAAGTTACACACGTGAATTCAGCCGGGTATGTGTATTACTGGGGTGCGTGGGAAGTTTCACACGCGATTGGCCCTGTGCGAGCATGGTACGTGTATTACTGGGGTGCGCGGGAAGTTTCACACGCGTATTCAGCAGGGTACGTGTATTTCAGGGGTGCGCGGGAAGTTTCACACGCGATTTCAGCTGGGTACGGGTATTTCAGGGGTGCGCTTGAAGTTACACACGTGAATTCAGCAGGGTACGTGTATTTCAGGGATGCGCTGGAAATTCCACATGCAAATGTCCTGGGTACGTGTATTTTGGGGTGCGCGGGAAGTTTCACACGCGATATCAGCAGGGTACGTGTATTTCAGGGGTTCCGTGGAGTACTACACGTGAATTGGCCGTGTGGGTCCTCCCAGGTGTTCGCTCCACAACCTCCACGGCCCCTGCAGGCAGCCCACACCACGGGGGACTACCCTGCACCCCCACTCATGTCCCCCAGCACCCCCACCCCCCAGCACTGTGGAGCACCTGCCAGCAGGCCCCCACTCATGTCCAACTCATGTCCCACTGCACCCCCACCCCCCAGCACTGTGGGGCACCCTCCACCAGGCCCCCAACTCATGTCCCCCTGCACCCCCACCCGCCAGCAGTGCAGGGCACCCCCCACCAGGCCCCCACACATGTCCCCCTGCACCCGCACCCCCCAGCACTGTGGGGCACCTGCCAGCAGGCCCCCACTCATGTCCTACTCATGTCCCCCTGCACCCCGACCCCCCAGCACTGTGGGGCACCCTCCACCAGGCCCCCAACTCATGTCCCCCTGCACCCCCACCCCCCAGCACTGTGGGGCACCCTCCACCAGGCCCCAACCCATGTCCACCTGCACCCGCCACCCCCCAGCACTGTGGGGCACCCTCCACCAGGCACCCAACTCATGTCCCCCTGCACCCCCACCCCCCAGCACTGTGGGGCACCCTCCACCAGGCCCCAACTCATGTCCCCCTGCACCCCCACCCCCCAGCACTGTGGGGCACCCTCCACCAGGCCCCCAACTCATGTCCCCCTGCACCCCCACCCCCCAGCACTGTGGGGCACCCTCCACCAGGCCCCAACTCATGTCCCCCTGCACCCCCACCCCCCAGCACTGTGGGGCACCCTCCACCAGGCCCCAACTCATGTCCCCCTGCACCCCCACCCCCCAGCACTGTGGGGCACCTGCCAGCAGGCCCTCACTCATGTCCAACTCATGTCCCCCTGCACCCCCACCCCACAGCACTGTGGGGCACCCTCCACCAGGCCCCCAACTCATGTCCCCCTGCACCCACACCCTCCAGCAGTGCAGGGCACCCTCCACCAGGCCCCCAACTCATGTCCCCCTGCACCCCCACCCCCCAGCACTGTGGGGCACCCTCCACCAGGCCCCAACTCATGTTCCCTGCACCCCCACCCCCCAGCACTGTGGGGCACCCTCCACCAGGCCCCAACTCATGTCCCCCTGCACCCCCACCCCCCAGCACTGTGGGGCACCCTCCACCAGGCCCCCAACTCATGTCCCCCTGCACCCCCACCCCCCAGCACTGTGGGGCACCCTCCACCAGGCCCCAACTCATGTCCCCCTGCACCCCCACCCCCCAGCACTGTGGGGCACCCGCCACCAGGTCCCAACCCATGTCCAACTCATGTCCCCCTGCACCCCCACCCCCCAGCACTGTGGGGCACCCTCCACCAGGCCCCCAACTCATGTCCCCCTGCACCCCCACCCCCCAACAGTGCAGGGCACCCTCCAACAGGCCCCCAACTCATGTCCCCCTGCACCCCCACCCCCCAGCACTGTGGGGCACCCTCCACCAGGCCCCCACAATGTCCCCCAGCCAACATGTCATCACAATCTAGATCCCTGGCCCTTATGGTCAGCCTCCAAATGCCACACACCCACCCGAGTATTGCATCCACCCACTTAGAAATGGCAGCAACATGATAGAACCCCAATTGCAAGTTTGGAAATGAACACATGTCCCTCACATACACCCAATGGGTGTCAGTGAATCTCAAAACCCATATCATGATATGCATGAAACCAATGAGATGATACTACACATTGAAGTTTGAACAAAAAATATGTATTAAAAGAAACATAAATTGAATCAAAAATAAACAAACAAAAATGGGAATTTAAAAAAATAAAAACCAGCATGTCCGTGAAATAATGCAAAACCACAAATCATAATCCAAAGGAAAGTTGTCCAAAGTCACAGTCCACAAAAGTAAATCCAATAGAAAATTAAAATTGAAAACCATTGCTCCATGGGTAAATCGTAAAAAAAAATTAAAATCCAACAGTCAACTATATACAGATAAACAATCCAGGGTCCATGATCCCAACAGAAGAAATGAAACCTATCTAATAACACTACCTAATAAAAAAAAAACTATATACTAAAATGTTGTCCATTGTCCAAAAGGTCCAAAAAAAATGCAAAACCAAAGGAAACCTAACACTAACTACAGAACTATTTACAAGGGCAGCGGGCTAGTCCGACGGCTCACTTTTGGATGTCCCGGGCCAGGACATCATCGAACTCCTGCTCAATGTCCCGGAGGCGGTCCCCCTCCATGGCCCCGAGGGTCCGCAGGGCCGTCGACGTGTCCACCTCCAACCCCCTGCGGATTGCCTCGAGGCACTCGGCCCGCCTCAGGGCCCTCCGCATGGAGTTCTCCGCCCTGACCATCGTGAGCCGTGCCTCTTCCGCCCGCTGCCGCTCTGCATCTATGGCGTGGCCCAACCGCTGCCACACGGAAGACACTTCCCATCCTGGGTCCTCCTGCCCTCCGGCCGATGCCTGCCCCTCCGATGTCGAAGGCCCCGAGCCATCATGGCTCCCACCACGTTGCTGCTGCTGCTGTGCCTCTGCCCGTGCACTGCCTCCTGCTGCCTGCACATCCTCCGCTGGCTGGGGTGCAGTCGTTGATGTAGCCACCCCTGCTGGACGTCCGACTCCCGACTGTGGCAGGGATGCCTCTTCCACCAGCCTGGCCGCACCGTCAGAGGCAGCTCCACAGGGCACCGAGGTGACTGATGGGTGGGAAGATGGCACGGAGGACGACTGGCACATTGGGGGTTCAGTTGAGGAGGGGGTCGTAGCAAGCCCCATCAAATGGAGGAATCCAGCCTGGGTGACCTGTCCCAGTAGGCCGACGCGGTCAACAAGCAATTCGAGATGACGTGCAGTCTCCTCATGAAAAGACTGCAGGTCACCTCGCATGGCCCGTTGACGCAACGCCACACCAGTCAGGACAGGCTCAACCCGGACCCGGATAGCCACGTCCGCAGGCAGAGGAAGGCCAGTTGTCGTGAGCTCATCCCCTGCCTGAAAACGGGTCTGGACGTAGGCATCCCTGCTGGTGCAAGATGATGCAGGGACAGGATCAGGGACAGGATTGCACACAGGCACCTCCGCGGCAGCCTGTGCTGCCTCCTGTCTCTGGTCCTGCACTGCACCACTAGCACCAGTGGAATCCCCCCTCCAGACCCCATCTCTGTTGCTTGCACGGCCTCCTCCTCCACCAAACCCCCCACCAACCTGGATGACTCCGTGCCATCTTCCCCCGTTGGGCCTTGTGAGGTCCCAGCTGCCCCTTCTGCTGCCGAGGAGTCCAACTCCAACCTCCGCCTCTTGGACCTCCCCCCGGCAGCTGTGGCCTGGGACGCGGCACCGGACTCCTCACTCCCCGACGAGATCACAACCTGGGAGGGGAGCCGGGCCTTGCGTCTCCGGCTGGCGGTGGGATCCCCGCCGCTGTGCTCCATAGCACCTTCTCCGCCCTCTTCATCAGTTGACGCTGCAGACAGGGAGAAATAAAACACAGGCATCAGGGCTCTACAATGGACACATACACACATGACAGTTGTACATGAGTGGCATTGGCAAACCTCAGACATGCCATCACAATCCCCAACACACATGTCATTTCAACTTGCACACATGAGCCATACCACAGCCATATCGCAACTGCCAGCACCATCCATACACATACAACAGCATGAGCAGGCAATGGTGAGCCAGACATCACATGCAACACAGGGAGTGCACTACACATGTACACACACCACCACACTTGCATGCATGTGTACACCTCTGCCAACTGTCGCAGTGTTCAGATGGGCATCCATGTCACATCTGCCAATCAGGCCTCCACATCCCGCTGTCACATGCATCCATGTTGCATCACTGTTGCACCCTTGTCAAATACACACACATGCACATGTACACAGTGCTGATACATGCAGCTGAAAACAACATACATGCGTGACATCACTAACATGCCTACTTACATACACATTCATCCAAACATGTGTGCCCACACAACTGCATTTGGCATGCAAGCCTACATACACAAGCACCATCCATGTCTCACACATGACAGCCCTCGCATGTGTTAGCCTCACGGCCCTGTACACCCCCACCCATACTCGACCCCATACAAACAGATGTGCAACCTGCACACTACCGAAACATCACCACACGCACAGCTTACAATCAGGATGCATGTACACTTACCGCTCGACTCCAGACGGGTCTGCCTCTCAAGGACCTGGACGTGGAGCGCTGGGGATATGCTTTCCAGGACCCTCATCTGATCTTCCGACAAGTGGCCCCGGCGCCCCTTAGCATCCGCTGCCTTCAAGAGGCGCCGGGCCTTGTTGAGGGTCCTGGACCTGAAGTCCTCCCAGCGCTTCTTGACATGTTGGAAGTCGCGGACTGCCACCCCCTCCGCGTTGATGGCAGTCACGATGTCCGTCCAGATCCGAGTCCGTCCTTCCTTGTCGGCGCGGGAACTTCCTCCGACGAGGGCATCATACTGCCCCAGGACTTGCTCCACCAGGACACCAACTTCCCTGGCACTGAAGCTGGTGCCCCTCTGCCTCTCTGGCCGGGGGTTGTCAGTGGTGCCAGATGTTGCAATGCCCGACATGACAACCCCAGAGGCAGGAGTGGGTGGGCAACTGGGTCCTGGGGCTGGGCTGTGGAGCGATGGAATCCCAGTAGGGAGTCTTCGGTTCCAGCAGGGGTGGTCACAGCAACAGCACCCCTGGCTGATGTGCAGGCAGCATGTGGCAGGGCACGTGTGCAGCAGGCAGTCAGGCAGCAGCAGATGGCAGGTGGGAGCATGCTTGGGGCTCTGGGGGGCAGTAATTCGGCCTTCTGGGCAGGAGCGTGGTCTTCCGTGTGCTTACGCGTGTCCATCTTGATACGGAGTGATTTGGCACGTGAAAATTCTGCACGTCAGCGTGTAATTCGAGGAAAGGCCCTTAGCGCGCAAGCGCATCTGCACGCATACGCAATTTCATTGGACAGAAGGCCCTTCAAGCGCAAGCGCCCCTGTGACGTGACGCGCGCAGGCATGCATGGGCGTTTCAGCGCGCGTGAAAAACTGCACGTCCGCGTGTAATCTGAGGAAAAGGCCCATGTGCGTAAGTGACGTGACGCACGCGGGCGTTTCCCTCAGCACGGGTTAAAGGTGAGCGGGGCCAGCAGTTCGCTGTACGTGCCTTTCGTGGAGACCGACGTGTGTTGCTGCTTCCTGTTGTTTCGCGCGCCATCACAACTTCACAGCTATCAAGGACGTATCTCTTCTTTTGGCGGGAGTATTGGCTACGCGTGTTTTTCTGCATCGCGCTAGTCAGACGGTGAGTCGCACACGCTCTTTTTCCCACTTCGGGTGCCCCTGTGTATCGCACCCATTTTCGATGTCATAGTAGCCTGCGTGTCCCACGCGTACGTGTTATTCGTGTTACTGGGTACCACCGCGTACTGCGGGAGGTTGAATCCACGCACGTAGGCTGCAGGGTTGCGTGCACGGTTTTACTGCAGTTTTGGGGTGCCTGAGCGTTGCGTGACCCGTCACTACATCACCGGGGTCACATACAGCCTTGCAGGTGCAGGGGGGCTGTAAACATCTTGCTTCCCACCCCCTTCACCCCAATTGCCCAGGTCAATTGTGGTGTACACCTCCCATTGGCACTACTCCATCTGTGCCGGCACTACTACATCTGTGCCATGGTTGGGAGGACACCAAAAGTGAGGGGCGCCTCAGATGGGTGTACTCCTCGTGGCGGGCGTGGTCGGGGACGTGGCCATGGTGACCAGGGAGTAGGGAGACTCCAGGGCGGCCACAGAGGGGGAAAAGGCAGGGGTGCGCCACTTCAGCACAATGTTGTGCCATGTGTCGGTGCAGTCATGCCACCACCCCCTGTGGTTCCGGGGGATGCAGCTTCTGCATCTGGCACTGGCGCCCGTGTGACCCGGCAGTCCGTTCCATCGACTGCCACGGGCCCAAGGGTAGTGGTAGCTGCAGGTGCAGCTGTGGACACCGCCACCCAGGCTCAGGGTCTACCAGCGCAGGCTGCGTTGGCACTTGAGGAACCCTTTGTAGATTTCCAACAGGCCAGGAGGGAAACCATAGGGGCAGGCTGGGCTGCTCAGACCAAGACACGTTTCCCTGGGGCAGATATGACATCTGCTGCCCCGAACAGCCGGGTGTTGGCAAGTGCAGGGGCAGATGCACCCAACAACACCCCTGTTGTGAGTCTGCCAACCAGGACCGTTGCGGTCAATGTCCCTGCCACAGCTGATGTTGCTGCGCAGGGTCCATTAGAGGGCACCCAGCTGCCACTGACACAAGTCAGGCCTTTGGTCATCCCTCCACCTGCCACTCCCTTGGTTCAATCCACCGAACCCACTGGCCATACTGGTCAGGGCGGCATTAGCCAGCCAGGGTCTGCGCCACAGTCCAAGAGGAGGAAGGTTGCACCTGCAGCACAGGCTGGGACCCCACACACAGCCATGACCTCCTGCACGTCGAGGAAGAAGCCTTTCTGCAAGCAGGAACTGGACTTCCTCGTGGGCCACGTGCGGGTCCACAGCCGTGACATGCTAGTGGGTGCCAATTGTCAGACTACGGCTGCCCAACGTGACACCCACTGGAAGCATGTTGCGGAACATGTCAGTTCATTCGGCCATGAGGTGCGCACGGCGCAAGAGTGCAAAAAGTGTTGGAATGACATCAAACGCAGCACTAAGGCTAAGCGTGCCTCTAATTACAACTTGACTCTGGTGACTGGCGGTGGGCCTGCACCAGAGGAGGAAGAGCTCACTCCGCATGAGGCACTCGTTGCGGAGTTCATACCACCTGAATTGGTTGAAGGAGTGGGAGAGATGCTGGACTATGATGCCCAGTCCAGTGAGTGTTGATGCGTGTTTGTTGAGGACGTGTGTGTTTCACTTGTGGGATGTGTTGTGCATGATTGCCACTACATGTGACTTGTACATGGTTCTGATGTGTAAGTAATGCAATGCTTCCGTGATGCATGTCTCCTCTGCCTACATGCGGGGACTCCATGTAGGCATGCTCCCTTGCCCCTCCTCCGCCACTCTGCACCCCAGTTCCACCTTTGCACTGGTCTGCTTCAATCTTGCCAATGTGTAATTTCCTGTTCATGCGTCCTGTGTAGATGCTAACTTCCAGCGTAGAATCTGCCAGAAATATGCCGTGTGGTACAGCCTTAGAACTTGATGCAGGGTATCTCACTTGTACTGTGTATAGGTCAGATGTCCCGCAGGGACATGAGTGCCCATTCATGCTCCATGTGCATTGCACGCATGCCCCTATGTGTCCTTGACTGGATGATCACTGTAATACAAGTCCTTGGTTACATACATCAGCCTTCCCATGTCAACTGTGGCTCAGTACTGCGTTGCACACATGTTTAGGGTCTGACAATCTGTGTGGCTCACAGGCCTCAGCCTGTTCAATGGCCAATGACTCTGTCCAACTGTTGTTGTGTCTTATTTCACACGTGGGCGGCCTCCAGAGTTCTCATCATGTGTCCTGCTTAGTGTCCCATCATCATTTGCAGTGTTGTCACTTGAATCACACTAAGCTGTTGACGGCAGTCAACACTGCCTGTCAATACACAGGTGTATGGTCAGCCTTTTGATACCATGCTAGGCATCCTTGCTTTGGTACTGGGGTGAAGGGGTGCTTGGCTTCTAGATATGGTACACATTGAATGCACAATGCACGTGATGCCTGAATTAGACCTTGCACTGCCTTCACATTTCCTGGCACACACCATGGAGTCCTTGTACATGTAGGTAGTGAGTGGCGTACACATTTTCTGCACTGCATAGACCCACCTCCATGGACACTGCCAACTTTCAACAGGTCTGATCACAGAGGCAATTCAAAGTTGACCCAGCATGCATGCCAGGTTATATGTTGTGTGTCACATGTCTGTCTGATGCATTTGTTGTCAGTGTGTGTGTGTGTTGTGTGCTTCTGACATGTGTAGTGACCTTTTTTCTCTCTATTTTCAGGTGATGACGCAATGGAGGCGGAGGATGGTGTTGTCATGCCAGACACAGGGTTGTTACCACTACATCAACCCGGCACAAGTGCGGGTCGTGGGGTGGTAGGCCACGAAAACCCCCAAGTGCTACAGTCCATCTTGTCTCTGGCTGCCTATGAGTCCAGCCTTGATGACGACTCTGACGTCCATGTTGAGTTGGATGAGCATCAAGTCCATGTGTCAGGGGTGAGTTACTCTGATGTGGACACTCCTCTGTCTGCGACACCTGCACTGAGGGATCAGACAGTCTTGGTTCCTCCGCCCGTGGTGGATCGGGATGCAGGGTCACCCTCCACACCATTCACTGATGTACCTGGGACATCACGTCGACGGGGGCATGTAGTCGTGCAGCCGCGGGCGGTGCCAACACAGCGAGGACACCCGGTCCTTGGGTCCCGCAGGGGTCAAGCCCGGCAACGCGGTCGCCGCGCGCAAATGCAGTATACTGAGTGGGAGCAAGACATGACTGCCAATTCAGAACGGCAGGGGGCAGCAATGGAGAACATCGCTGAGAGCATGGAGCGTGTGGCCCGATCTGTGCTCCCCCCTGCTAGGCAGGTGCTTCTCCAGCAGCAGGCGGCACGGTCCACGGCCCGCTCGCTCAGGCTGGGCATGGCGGCATCAGACAGGGCACGCCAGGCTGAAATGTCGTCTCTGCGTCAAGCAATTGCTGCTCATGCAGAGGCGCACATGGATGCCCTGAGGGAGGAGTATGCTTCCCTCAAATCCACTCTGAGTGTCATTATGATGTCCCAGAGGCAGTGGGCAGAGGAGAGGTTTGCACAGCTTGAGCGTACCATCTCGGCTGAGCTACAGGCTTGCCGGGAGGTGCAGTGGTTGTCCAGCCAGGCCTTGCAGGAGGAACTCCGTGTTACACATGCTACCTTGCAAGAGGAAGCACGTGTATCACGTGAGGTTCTGCATGCAGACCTACGTCACATCGCCACACAGAACCAGGCTCACCCGTCCGGCAGACTTGCTGCTGATGAAGGGCAAGCTGCGGCTAGGCGTGGCCAGGCTACTGTGCCACGTCCTCCTTTCCAGGATGAGCCAGACTCGGACGACCATCTATCTCCCACATAGGTCGGGCTGTGCAGGCGTTGAGCCCATGGAGGTTTTTTTTTGGCTCAGCATCATCGCATGTGGGTGTTGAGCAGCACCCTGTACCTCCCCCCTCCTGGGTGCCTCCCCTCCCCCCCGGGTCGTATGTGGCCATTTTTGATTTTTCTTTTAGTTTAGTTAGTTAAGTTTCTGTTTGATAGTTAGTTTAATTAGGTAATGTAGTTTTCCCTAGTTAGTGTAATTAGTTAATATAGTTTAAAATTGCTTGTCTATTGTGCTTTCATGTGACGGTGCGGTGCTTTGTGGATTTTGAAGGCATCCACTGTCTGTTCCAGCTGGGCCCTTCAGGCTTGTCTTGTGTATGTGTTTGCTGCTTGGGGTCCTTGACTCACATATGCCACTCCTGCCTCCCTTATCCATGGGCTCGCAAGGATGGTTCGGTGTGACAACCTATTACACAAGGGCTTTGGACTGTCATATCTGTGGCATGTCTGGTGCTGTGTGACTTGTTTTGACACCCCTAGTGGGGATGATTGCGGTGTTATTGTCCACTGTTCAGCTTTTGCTAGATGGGGTGTTTCATGATTAATGTGTACATTAATTGCTATGCATTGTGTAGTATGTTTCTTATCTTTACTGTACACATGCTTGTTGCAATTCATGCCGTAGATAGTGTGTTCCACACTTTGGATATGAAAGACGGACTGATGATGTGATTTCTGATGTAAGCCTCTGACATGGTCAAGTAATGAGATGCCTGAAGAGACACACACAGATGACTTTAAAGCATTAATCATGTGTTTCATGCCCTTTCTGCAGGGGGATGAGCCTCCAGAGCACCTTTGCCAGCAGACATGGCCCATTGGACGTCTGAATTCTGGACACATTTGTTGGTGCCCACATGCACATGTGTGCACAAGCAGAGGCACAGGGATTGCAGACCTACATCCTAGAACTGCTGACGTGTTCCAAGGAACTCCAGGCAAGGTGAGCAGCACAGGGGGGCCACAACACAGCAAAGCTTGCACCAGGCGAGTTGCACATTCAGGCTTAGTCACAGCACTGAGGGTGAGCTTGGACGAATATTGGTGTTGAAGTGCACAATGCAGCTCAGATGTGTTGGTGGACTGATGGCTGTTGATTGTAAGGTTGTCTGGGACACCTGCAGGGGCAGTGGCACATACCCTCCGGTACACCAAGGTCCATTGAGGCACTTGTATCAACCATGTAGCCTTCCGAGACATGGAAAGGGGCAGCTCACAGGGACATACAGCAAGGGACATACTCGGGTACAGTGCATTTCATTTCCATGTACATTTTGATACATGCACTGCCAACTTTGTTTCGGGCATGGTGGAACACAACTTGTTCTGAAGTCATGCCTTGCTATATGGGTCTGTCTGCTAACCCAGGAACATTGCATGTTGTGTGAATTGTGACACATTGGTGTTCCATTTGCCACGCACCCACCAGTGGCTGACTTACTGCATTGACTGTTTATGACCCATCACAGGGGTAATGTTATATATGGGTACGAAGCATCTACACCAGATTGTCTGTTTGTAGAGTAGTTTGTTGCTATGGGGCATGCTTGGTGGTGTGTTTTTGTGTAATGGGCACGTACAGGTTATTGACTGTGGCTCTCTTTGCAGCATTGCAGTGCTCCTGTAACCGGACCTGAGAGTGCGCAGGCAGGAGGCTAGCACTCAAAACCAGAGCTAAGTGTCTTGTTGTTTTTCTTTCAAACTGCTCTGCATAGGCTTGCTGGGGGGTGCACTAAAGCATGGATGAATGTGTAATTCAATTTGGTATGTTTTTTTTCCCCTAATCACCCGGAGTCCTATCCAATTTTAAACCCTGTACCCTCTACCCGGTGTTCCTGCTTCCCGTACCTATCCAAGCAACGTTCCCTAACCCTCTTTCCCCACTGGGGTTGTGGATGCCTGTGTAAGCCCCAAACTTGCAGGCGCCAAGTGGTGTGGTTCGTGCCACTCCTAAGCCTGGACTACAGAAGGCCATGACAATTATGTCCAAGTTTGTTTGGATTGTGTATGTGTTCATGCAGGTAGTAAGTTTTTGTGCATTCCCTACTTTCATGTGTCATTCCTCCTCCCCTCTCCTGCCACTCATTCCAGTTATCCAGTGTGCCAACACCTGTCCCGACTGCATATTCCTGACCCTCCTTCCCCACCAGGGTCTCAGAGGCCTGTGTGAGTTTGACCTTGCAGGCACCCGGGACACGGTGGGGGTGGTTGTTTCGTGACACTCCCGCGCCTGTACACGGGACCTGTGACAGTACACATCCGTTCATGGTGCATCATTCTATGTTATGTACCACACATGGTTCACATCCTGTTGTGACATTGTTTTACTGTGCTACCTTGGTTGTTACATCATTGTGGTAGTACTTGGCCTTTGTCAGGTACTGCTACGTCAAGTCATCTACTGGAGGGTGTTCTGGTTCGTTTTTCTGGCTTGAATTTTGTGATTTTGCAAATGAGGGTGGACTCTGAGGGTGCAGGCACCTTTTTACACACAAGGTGGGAGATGGTGACGAAGGGGAAAGGTGATCCTGTGGCCATGTGAAATTGAGGGTTGAAGGTTCCATGACCCAGGTGCAGTTGTTCAGTGGGTCATGGTCATTTGTGAGGGGGGGGGTTGTTGTTGATAGTTGCCTTGCCCTGCAGTGTGATGGGACCCTGACATTGTAATGGTGGTATCCTATGTACATGTTGTGTTCTGCTGATCAATGCCTGTTCATGTGTTGTGGTTACCTTTCAGGTGTGAGGGGATAGTTGTGGTTTGACATGCTGGGGTGTACACATGGTGAATGTTCACATGTGATGTGTAGAGGACACTGATGGTCACTTGATTGCTCATGCATATGTTGAGTGCATGTCCTTACTGACCCACACACTTGCACTCTGATGCACTACATGTACAACCACCCTTGCATATCCACGTGTACACTGTTTGCCTTCTGGTGCCCACTGTGTCCCTGCAGCACATGTTCTGTGACCAATTATGGATCCTGTACATGCCTAATTCGCTTTTTGATGTGGTCTGTCGCTTAGATGTGATGCTCAGGGTGTGCATCACACACAATGGCTGTTCACTGTGCTGTGCGCTGAGCAGTGTGTTGCAGGAGTTGGACACAGCACACAGAAGCTGCAATGTTGATTTTGCAATGCACAATGTGCATGTAGACAGGCATTCATTGTTATGTTATGTCTACAACTCTTGTAATGCATTTGGAAATGACTTATTTTGGGTGGGAGGTTGTTGGTCAGTCATTTCATCTGATTCCATGCCAGGCATCATTGTCTGATGCCACTGTACATTTTTGACATGGCAATGTGTACCTTATTGTTACTGTGTTGGTGTATGGGTATTGCTTGCCATGTCATGTTGTGGTTTGGGAGGGTTTGAGTGACATAACAGTGATGGCCATGGCCTGTTTTGCAGGTGTGTGTGATTCACACCTTGCATGTCAGGGTCATCTGCTTCCAAAGCAACTAGCTGGGGGTAGATCTCTCTCCGCGGCAGTGGCCTCCCTCTGGAACAGCCTTCCTGCCTCACTGGAACTTGAGGAGAACCATCTCCGGTTCCGGAAGCACCTCAAGACCTACCTCTTTGCTTCTGCTTTCTCTCTGCCTCTCCCTTGCAAAATTCTTCACTGGAAATGCACTGGATCTGCAACTGGGCCACTCTCACCGACCTCAGTCCCTGGCCCAGCCACTCTCCACTTGCACTGCCTCCCTGGCAACCCCTGCACTGCGGGACTGTCTCTCTATCCCTACAGCCCCCCCTTCCCAGCACTTGTCTGCACTTACCTTTGCAGTTGCCACCAGCTGGCCTATTTATTTGTTTTTTAGTCTACTTACCCTGTACTGCACTCCCCCCTCCCCTTCCCCTTGCACTTTTCCCTTCCCCCTACCCCTGCACTTGCACAATCTAAATGACACCTGGCCTAGTAGTATCGTTGTCTGTCTTCCCTTGTTCCCCCCTCCCTGCCTCATCGCACCTTTTGGTCACACAGGATAGCTTGTGTTTAAGTAGCTAGGGATGCAGACAATGTGGCACTTCCATGGCAACTATCTCAGGGTGGTAGGGTTGTGACAGTTGACTGTCTCTTTGTCATCATCGATTGTCACCTGGTATGTGCCAGGCCTGTGTGCACTCCCCAGGGGTGGGAGTCTAGGTGAAAAATGTGGCCACAAGCTGGGTCCGGGCTTCCTCGCCACATGCCCTGTCCCCTCCCATGGGCAGCGCCTGTGCCTGTGGTTGGGGATGTGGGGGCACCACCATGTCCACCGGTACGCCCTGCCGTGTTGCAACATTGTGCAGGACACATGCTGCCACAATGATCCTGCACACTACTGGGGGTGCATAGAGTAGCTGCCCGCCAGAGCGGTCAAGGGAGCGGAAACGTGACTTGAGCACTCCGAATGTGCGCTCCACTATGGCCCTGGTTGCAATATGGGCGGCGTTGTATCTTACCTGGGGTGGTGTGGTGGGGTTCCGGATTGGCGTCATCATGTGGTTGCTCAGAGGGTAGGCACTGTCCCCTGGGGAGGTGTAAATGGTTGTGATTATTGGGGTTTGTGTATTTGTGTGTGTGTGTGTGACATGCATGCATGTGCAAGGGCATTTGTACTCACCTAGGAGCCAGGTGTTGCCATGCTGCTCAGCTTCCAGGGCCCGGCTCAGGGCGGACATTCTGTATATGAAACTGTCATGGGTGGAGCCAGGGTAGTTTGCATAGACAGAGGTGATGATTCCCTTTGCATCGCATACCACCTGTACATTGATGGAATGCCAGTGCTTGCGGTTTCGGTAGATGTGCTCAGTGGCCCTAGGTGGACGTAGGGCCACATGGGTGCAATCTATGGCACCGAGCACTTTGGGGAAGTGTGCCACCCTGAAAAAATCCAGGACAATGGCCTGCCTTTCTGCGGGTGTTCTGGGCATGTATATGTGCCTGCGGACTGAGGGGCGCGCTGTCATGATTGCCAGTACCTGGTGTAGGCAGCGTGACTGCGTGGCCTGTGAGACCCCCCCCACTATGGCAGTAGTCCGCTGAAATGACCCAGTGGTCAAAAAATGCAGGACATTGAGCACCTTCTCCAAGGGGCTCAATGCTTGGGAGCAAAGGGTGGGGGATGTAAGGTCATCTTCCCACTCCCTGACCAGGGCTAGGATGATATTGGGTGGAATCCTATACCTGCCGTAGACCTGGTCGTCAGGCATCCCCAAAAGGCTTGTCTGTGGTGCAAAAATGTGTGCCCTGGCTATTCTCCTCCTCCTGCGGTGTCCCACGATCAGTGCTGCGACAAATGGGGCATTCATCGTAGCTGTATATACGTGTTTGTTGTTTGCGCGCACTTTTATACTGTGCGCGGGGACGCTTCCGCCTGCCTTCGTGTGGCGGACGCGTTGATGCCTGTGTGCGTCTTTTGCCGTGCGCGGATTTCCAGTATTCGAATCCATGAATACGGGTTGTTGGCGTGCGTGTGGGCGTTCCGTGTAGTTCCCTGCAGTACTTCCCCAGTTACGCCTTCTTTTTCCCACGTTATTCCCCATTCTGCGTGTTACGCCCACTGTTCCGCACACTTTGGTTGTGTGCGCCGCGCTATGTGCGCTTTTGCTGTGCGCGTGGCGCACGCCGTGTGTGCCCGCGTGCGCCATGGCAGGATTGGGTGCACGGACAGCGGGAAACACGCGCAGCGTCTTCCTTGAATCACACGCGTGCGCTGCGTTTCTCACGCTTGCACCACCTTGCGCCTGCTTGCGCTGGGATTTTCCGCGCACGTTTGCTCCATGAATCGACCCCTTGGTGTTTTCACACTGACAATTTCAAAGCCATACGGGCATTTGAAAAGTCAATTCCGTTTTTCTCTTGTGTTTGAAGGGAGAAGGTGGGTGTGATATTCTGCTTGATTTGTGTTATTCCTGAATATCTGCTCTCTCCTCACATATATTTAAATTGTGTATTGGTGGGTTGAGGGGTGTTGCAGGGGGGACCTCTAACCCTAGTGCTATCTGTTCCAAACCAACCCAAAAGTGTTCTCTTCTGTGCTGCATTTATTTTTGTGCTCATTACTTGATTCCTAGCGTATTAAAGATATTATTCAGTGTTCTGTCACCCCATTGGTGATTTTTGTTTCCTATTAAAATACATTGTGATTTAAATTCTAAATACATAAATACATATTTACCTTTGCAATCTAGCCTGATTCCTGGCTCAGTGTGATCGGGGAGGGGGGGGGGGGGTCGGCTCCCGAGAAGGGTGTGATATGAGTGGTATATTGTTCAGAATATTGAACCTATACATCAAATTATAAAGGGTTTCATTTGTGCACTACATGCTGTGCGTGACTTGGGTGTGTGCCAGATTGAAATCACTTACATTAGGGAAGGAAGGTTATATTGAATTTCTGTGTACTGTTCTTTATTCCTGAATACCTGCTGCTTACTCACATCTGTTTAGAATTGCGTATTTGTTGGCTGGGTATTTTGCAGGGGGAAATCTTAACTTAAGTGCCATCTTTCAAACAAGCCAAAAATGTTCTTTTCTCTGATGTTTCATATTCTTGTTGCTCAAAGTGAATTTAACTGCCTTACATACCTTTCTATCTGTTATTGTCACCACATTGGTGATTGCTGCCCCATATATTAAAAAGCATATGTTTGATTTGAATTTTAATAAATAAATACAAATGTCCTTTACCAACTAGTCGGATTCCGGGTCCATTGTGACCTGGGGGTATTTTGGGAAGGGGTGTGATATGAGTGGTATATCACTCAGAATATTGAACCTATAGACATAATAAAATAAGTATTTCATTTGTGCACTATATAGTAGGCTGAGACCAAGGTCTATTGCCTGATTGAAATCCTTAACACAATTCTGCTTGGCCAACCATGACCTCTAGTGAATCATCCCATTACTTGTAATAAGACGTGTTACATTGTCTTTGTCCCTGTGATGCCTAGTACTAAGCTGGCAAACATGCCTGCATGCAATGCAATGTGCAATGTTGTGAGGTGTACCTGCATCTGGGACAGGGGTTATGTCACGTTCGGATGGGCTGGTGTGTTTTTACGTGCATGCCAACCAACCAGATCTCTTACTGCACCACCTACTCACACATACCTGTGGTCGTTGCATCATCTCCCACCTTTGGCTGCAGTCTTGCTCTGCATGTGGGTCATGTATGCACATAATTCATCAGAAATGAAACACTATTAAATTTGGCTTTAAGAAATTGTCTTTTCTATTGCAGGGAACCTGGACCACTGTGTTTAAAGCCATTCGTACATCTAGGCTAGATTATTGCATTGTTAGTTACCTGGGTCAACAAGGTTTTATCCCTCTAATGCATCTTCATTGGCTACTGGCTACATATATATCTTACCGGCTCAGATTGGAGGCCCTGTGTCTCCCACACCAGGCTCTGAATGGATACAGACATCTCTTTCTTCAGCTAAATCTACAGGCCTAATGTCCTTCCTATGCCTTTTGTTAATTCTTATTAAAAGTCTCCCGCTTCCCATTCTCATTGTGGTTTCCTCTTACAAGGAATGCCCACTTGCTCAACCTAAGCTCAAGTTGTGTTCATTTAACCTTTAGATGCCAATTAAAGGTATATTTCTTTAGACGTGCCTTTCCTTAGAGCCTATTTGCAGTCCTTCTCTCCACTGAGCTTGCGTTTTTGGTGCCTGCTGGTTGATTCAGCACAGAAGACGTAAGATGTTCAACCACTTTATAAAAAAATGAAAATCTAACAACAAGTATTAGTTGTTATGATCTAATGTATTTGGCAATTGTGTGTGTATGTTTTGAGTATTTAATAAAAATTGCGAATGTAGCTATATGTTTTGATGTGTATTGTAAAGTGTCAATTATTCCTATTTTTTAAAAGGTAAAATGTGCGAATTTTCAAATGTATTGTCGCTGTACTATTTGTTGTTCTTTTATGTTGTAAAGATATTCCCGTGTGCTTATTGTTTCACTTCTCATTTGAGAGGGTAAATTAAGGATGTAATATATGATGCATTCAACCTTAACATTGGTATTTTTAATGTTTGCAGATTTTGACATTTTAGAGACAGTATTTTTTATTGTTTTCCCATTGATTTCTTTATGTTTTAAGATAGTATTGTGTGGTTCATATTGCAGAATGTTTTACCTTTTGTTTTGTCTCTCTGACCTTACTGCGCATGCATAATGTCCATGTTGCATGTGGCAGATTATGTTCTGTATTTAATTAAATTATATTTTATTTTGCAGAATAATCTTAATTCATTTTGTCTCACTACCACTAGGGGACATGACAGGGTAGGGAAGAGAAGGGAGAGAGAGTGTGTGTGTGTGTGGTCTGAATAGGTGCATCTTTGTAACTTTGTTGTATTGCTTTCTTTGAATATGCCATGTGTTGTGTTGAATATTGTTTATTTCTAGTACTATTTTCATATGATTGTATCCCTCCAACCCTAGTTTGCATGAGAATGAATAGGGGTGTGCGTGTGTGCCTGTGTGTGTATGTGTCAGAGTCAGAGAGAGAGAACAACAGAGTGACAGAATATTTTTCATTTTGTCCCCACAACCATAGTGTGCATGACCGTGTGTGGTGTGTGAGAGAGAGATAGAGGGGGGAGAAAGAGACAGTGAGAGAGAGAGAGAGAGAGAGAGAAAGAGAGAGAGAGAGAGAGAGAGAGAGAGAGAGAGAGAGAGAGAGAGAGATATTTGGGGATATGTTTCATTTCACAGAATATTCTCTATTATAATGTGTATGACTGAATAGGTATGTGTGTGTGCATTTGCATGTGTATGTTTGTGAGTGAGGGGGACTTGCTAATTTTTTTGTTCTTTCCCAGGATATTTTTAATTTCTGTTTGTCCCTGGAACCCCAGTGTGGATGACTGAATACGTGTGTGTGTGTGTGTGTGTGTGTGTGAAACCGTTGTTTCTCCACAACTACTACACAGGAATGACATATCAATATCATTGTTTATGCTTAAAAATGAATACTCTCATTTGGCTGATCAGATTTTCAAAATCTATATGGCGTGCACAGCTCCACCCAAAGACTTATGTATCTACCCAAAATCTGAAAAATTAAAGCGGAAATTGTTCAGATTTATTTGGCTGAGAAGTGCATTTTTCAACCTCTATGGACATCCTCAAGCAAAAGTGCGTTTTTTCAGCAGCCATTTTAGACATGAAAATAATAATGAACCATTTCCAAATTCCACATTCAGTAGAATCAGTTGCATGCAAAATGAATGTGATGTATTCACTCGTGTACGAGAACAAAAGTTATAGGTGAAAGCGATGTTTCATTTTGTTAAATTCGATGCAACCTTATATTGGTGGCTGGTTGTTTGTACACGATGCAAGGGGCTGAGATGAATAAGCTTTGTCTTTCCTCAATGACTGTAATTTGTAACAGCCTACATAAATATACTACGGAAGCTGACTGATCATTTAGTATTGCCGCGCTGTCCCGAGGGAACCCCAACAGATGCGCGGGGTCCCTTTACTCCATTCTGATGTCATGCTCTGCTTGCTGTTTGTTCAGAGAATATTCTGACAGACGCTGGTAGCAGAAAGTGTAGGATGAAAATTAGTGTAACAAATTCTCGCACACATGAGTCACACCGTCTTTTGTTTGTGCTAGGGGGTTGAATCTGAACTTGAAACATGCAGTAAAACATCAAACATGTGCAGGTTTCCCTTCTGTGATTCACAGAGACAGACGCAGATCGTAGTACTTTGAGCAGTATTTGTATAACACTTTATTGCGTATATCTTTCTATCGTAGACAAAGCTGACATTAATGGCGAAGGCAACCAAGTTAGGGTCTGTGCATATGAACCTCGGGTTACCAATTTGTTACACAGGCGCCTTAGGCTGCAGAGCTGCAGTTTCCCTCCAGCCACCCATCTGCTCCAGATCTATAGACATAAACAAGGAGTGAGACAAGGGAACAAGGATTGTCACGCTACACTCATTAAGAAGTAACAAGCACCAGGGATGCAGGAGTAGACACATCTAAGTAACCGAGATTGTGTTTGTGTATACGGGACATCGAACACCGCCTGATTTCGCAGCACGTCACGCAAACAACTTGTTAAACAAATCACAGCCAGAGAGAATTAACATTCCAAACATTATATGACCCAGACGTTTGGAGAATGCATACCAGAGGGTAGACGAGATGAGGGTGCGCAATCATTTAGGCAAGTAGGCAAAGAAAAATGATCTGCGTCCTTTCGCCACATTCATGTTATCTCCTGCGCAGGGAGTCAGGCACGGGTGCAGAATATATAGGCTGCCAAAAGTGAGAAGATAGGAAAAAAAGGTTGCAGTCTTTGTCTATGGTCAGAGCCCAGATCATTTTTATAGTCATGTCGGTCATTTTCTTTTAGGTCAATCAGGTTATCGCATTGAAACAGTGACACATTCACCAAACATTGGTCTTCCTGCAAGCATGGCACAGAAGGAAATGAGAATAGTATTAAAAACAGGTTTTAACGTGTCCACAAATATTCTTCAAAGTGTATGCAAATAATTGGATTACTTACTGGTAATTTTATCAGTCCTAGTCCTACTCTTCTTCGTCCCAGTACTTATCTTGAGACACCAGCCTCCGAGATTTCATCCAACTCTTTTTAGTCCGTCCCCTCCTCTCTTGTGGTACATAATGACCAACTACCCACAACCCCATAGTTTATCTTATGGACTGGCAGGCCCTTCCATGCTGAGAGGAGGAGGCGGGTGAACAGAACACTGTAAGGATAGTATACGTATGCTAAAAGGAGTGCATTATAGAATACAAGAAGTGGAAGTTTGTTAGCAGACATAGGAATATCGCGGAATTAATATATTTGGAACACCATATGAGAGGTTAGTTAGTGACTACAGAAGAATAACAACAGATGAACGTGAAGATAGTGGTTGATATACCTGATTAAGAATGTGCTGAGCCCTGATGAAGACCTGAAGTTGTTAAGATTTAAAGATCAAGCACATATATTGTATTAAATACGGAGCTTGTCAAATTAACACTCATATTCATTGCTTGCACTAGAATTTTGAGTGGTAGGCGCATTGGACAGGACCATTAAATCCTTTTAGTATCTTATGAAAGTGTTTGGGTCCTCCCACATCACAGCCCTACAACTCTCCTTGATGGACACCCCATGTGAGCTTGCCCAGGAGTCTTCCATGCCCCTGCTAGATCCTCTCTGACCTTACAGTGGAACAGGGCATCCAGCAAAATCATAAGTCATAGAAATGAAATCACTAAGCTAATCCATCTACTAATGGTCACCAAAAATGATTTATTTCCTGCAGTAAATGGTCCAAAAGTCAACAAAAGATTGTTGGTTAATCTGAGTTTTTCTGTACGAGTTAGCATTTAGGACTGCACATTTGAAGCCCACGTAGTGCCAAGCCTTCTCTTCGAGAGAGGTAGGATTCTGAAAGAAAGCGGGGAGTACCAAGTCTTGAGATTTCTGAACCTAAGGTACGACCATTGGAATAAATATAGGGTCACATCTTTCCACCAATTGAGCAGAACCGAACGGAAGGGAGGCTTACATAACAAGGGCCCAATCTCACCCATACAAACTGATGTGTGTTATGGAGAATTCTCAGAAATGTGCTAATTCCCTCTACCTTAGATACTCCCAGCAACTTTGTTGGATTTTGAGGATTTAATTGTTTTAACCTGGAGAGAGTGAGACCCTTTTTTCCCACTCTCTCGTGTATTTTAATATGATTTTTGAACTCTGTGCTTCTTTTTGTTGTGGAGTCTGACAAACTCCATTGGCATCATCTTTTACATTGTGTCACACAGCACCTTCAGTGCAGTGGCACAGGAAAGTCTTTCAGATTTCCCATTGGTTTAAATGCCTTCGCTTGGATAGACTACTGTTTCCAAGAGCAGTAAAATGAAATTGACTTTACTTACATTTGTAACTTTCTAGACCCAGCACACACTATCTTACAATAGGGTGCTGGGGGGGTTACTTAGTATCCCCTTTGTCTAGCTTCTCATGTAACTTTTTTATGTTACCCTTTCCTCGATCAATGGCTGGTGGCAAGGGTTTACTTTTAACTTCTGTGGTGTGCATTTACCGCGGGCTGCGTTTGCAGCTGCAGTAAAGCACCCATGGGTGTCATTTTTGTCAAAATGGCCCCAGTCTTCTTTTTCTGCCATTTCTTCTTGGAAGGGTCTGTCTTGAGATTTACTCTGCACGCCAAACCAGGTTTGGTCCCTTTGTTCTCTTTGACTTTGGCGGTATTCACAAGTGAAGCCCGCCTATGGCTCCAGGGTGTCTGGTGGGGGCAGGAAGTGAGGGAGGTGCCCAAAACTCCCTGTGCTTGGTCTCCTAGGAGACCCAAATGCACTCTGTGGTGATTGGCCGGCTGACTCTCCGGCAAGGACAGCCACCCTGCTGGGTGACTGACAGCTAGGCTGGAATGAATGGGAGAAACATGAATAAAAGGCGAGGCTTTTGGCTTGGAAGGCAGAGTCGACCACTGGATGAAGGAACCGAAGAAGAACTTGAAGAGGACGCCTGCTGCAACTCCTGGACCGTTGGTTTGCCCGGTGAAGCCCTGCTGCTGTGTTTAAACTCCAAATTCATATCGACAGAGAAGCCCCTGCAAGGATGACTTCTCCCCTTGCGTTGGTGGGACCAATCAACTCCAAAGTAAGACACCTGGTCATTCTCTCAGAGCTAGTTGAATTTCCACTAAGTTGCTGCTGGAAACCGAAACACCAGGGAGAGGAACACCAAATTGTGTGCGTTGCTTTTAAGTTGGCCAAGTACTCCAGGAAGATCCTTCGGACTCCCAGTAAGCAGGACTGACTGAGCCTGAGCCACCTCAACCGAGTGCTGAACCCCAGATGCAAAGAAAGTCTATCTCGACAGCCAGAAACCACAGTGTGGCTATTTGCGGTAGATGCGAGCAGCTGAAACACCAAAGTGCCTCTTGTTTGAAGATTGCTGTGTGGTCGGTGACCATACCATTGCAGTGCAGGAGTCCCCACAAGTCCTCCCTCTTGTCCCCATGACTGAGACTCAGGAACACCAGGATCTGCAGAGCTGCACAGGAACAGAAGTCATCTGCTGCATGTTTCTTCAACCTAAAGGTACTGTACAGTTTAAGATAACTTACCTCTTGTTGTGTAACTACACTCGTTCTCTGTTGGTGAGACTTGTTGTTGCTCTGTAGAGTTGCTGACAACTTCTTTACTTCACAATCCTAAACAGCTTGTGGCCCTACTTTCAATTCTTCTTTCTACAAATACTTTTAACACATTGTGCAAGACTTTTACCTACCTCTAAGAAGTGATTCAGTTTCACCTTGACATTTGCTCAATTGACTTTGGCTTAGCCTGGCTCCCTGAATGACTCTTCTTCTCTCAGTGAATGTGTTGTGTCTTCCTTCCAGGAAATGGTTAACTAACTTTGCATTGGGGGGTTTACAAAAGTATGTACCTGCTTTGAGAAATATTTGTGAGATCTCTTTTTGTGTCATAATAACCTTTATCTTTGAGAAACAAACAGTGATATATTAATGTCCTCAGCACCCTACTTATTGAAGTCACCTGAGGGTGTAGGTAGTGTCTGTGGGCCAACCCAAAAGGAGTACTTACTGATTTAGAATTATGAGTGTGTATTTTTGAAGTGTATTTGAGTGTTACTGTTATATTGCCCCTTCTGAAGAAGGCTTACTCTAACTGACTGATAAATAAATTAATAATTGTTTATTCAAGAAATATAGTGTGTAAGTGTTTATGTGAATACCTGTCACTGTAAATCCCTGTGCAACTCCATTACAGCTCACATTGAACCCTCTTGAGATAAGCCTGGCTGTTCAACATGCTACCAACCTGTGTAGTACAAGCTTATTACAAAGGTGGGGTTCCAATTGCCAGGAGGTCAGGGTTGTTGTAGTGCACCCAAAGAGTACTGCACACAATCTTGCCTAACAATGTGAAAGCGATCAAAGAGGCCGTCATGAGTCTGAGAACTTGAATAGCAATGATTTTCAAGGGCTCAAAGAGCAGCACCCGGAAAGACCTTTGAACTGGGGGAAAATCAGACGGAGGGTACACTTAGTGAGCCATGCACTTATCAATAGAAACATTCTTTAGTAACCGGTTGACCAAATATTCTGCAGTGAGACAGTTGAATACACAGGTAATCCCCACTGCCTCTACTCAGATGAATATACAAGTACTGATTCCAATCCCTGCCCCTTGCTAGTATTGTCCATTTGAGAAAAGTTACTAATTGAGACAGCCCTACTACCCCAAGAGCCTAGTAGTGGAAGAGGAGACTAACTAAAACAACACAGTTACTGTCATTTACAAGATACATGATGTGACTACTAGTGTGACAGGTAGTTGTTACTATATATATAGAGGGATAGAAAGTAACTAGATGACTATACCTATACATACAAAGTATATCTAGCAGAAGTGAATGCATTAGACATAAAGAACAAATGGGATCCACATGAAGAACACGTAAAATAGGTAATATATGCATTTACACATTAATAATACTAACATAGAACCCATAAAACATGAAGAACATTAACATGACCAATGTATAAAGACACCCTTAGTTTAATCAACCCCCTCATCTGAACATCCATACTGAACATTGATTTAGACCATCCCTACAGAGATGACCACTTTCCAAAGTGGGGGATGGAAATCTTGGGTTCACCCATGCTGGTTCTAGAGCCTTTTTCAGTATGAACAGGAACTACCCCACTGTGGCCCTAATGTGTACCGCTAGAAGGAACTCGATCTTCTACCTGACAATCTTTGCTACTGCCTTGGGAATCAGGTCTATTGAGGAAAAGGCATACATCAACCACTTGGATCAACTGAAAGACTACACATCCTCAGACTACACATCCACCTGTCAGCCCCCTTGACCCTGCAACCTTGAGCAGAAGGTGATCAAATGAGCTGAGTTTGAAGATGCAAACAGGTCCATTAGGGGAACCACAAAATTCTTGCATATCATTTGAAAACCCCAGATAGCTCCTCAGAATTCGGAAAGGCCTTGTACAAATCATCAGCCACTATATATGCCACTCCCCATATATGGTCTGCTTGTAAAGACAGGAGATGCTCCTATGCCCAGATCACAATACTTGCTGCCAACTGCATCATACTCAGAGTCCTTGAGCCCCCCTGATGATTTATGTAGGCCTAGGCTGAAATAGGGTCTCATTATGAGTACTAGTTATGGAGTCCTATGGACTCCATAAATGGGGACTAATACCGCCATACCAAAACTTGTAATCCAGCAGTAATTGCGTCAGACCAAGTGGCAGTAACAAAAATTCCTTCTGGTGATATCTCGGCAGATTTACTGCTGACATAGCACCAAACTCATAATGAGGCTTGCTTTGAAAACCACTGGAAGTCCTTTCAATTTCAGAAAGAAATACAAGAAAGCTCTACCAATGATCTCCTACTATCTCTGATTGAAGGGACTAAGCCACTACCCCTTATCCTAATTTTCTTTCATGATAAGACTTGTTCTGCATAGCCACTGGCTCTGGTGGTAATTGTGATCTGCCTTGGAGGATCTACTAGCAACAATATGAGTAGGTTCACCCTGTGATACCACCATTTGTATCAGATCTAGGAGAAGGGAAGCAACATCTCCAAGCACTGGGAGTCTAAAATCCAATGACTGTATACATCCTGCACCAGTGGTCACAAAGGACATGCATAAAGCTGTGTATTACTGCAAGCCCAACACCTGTCTTGCTGTTGCCAAGCCCATTATTAATGTCTGACTTTGACAACATTTTTTGCAGCCAGAGAGCCTGGTCCTTGAGAAGCACGTTCCCCTACTTTGCACAAAAATAGGCCCCCTTTGAAGGACATATCCTTATACAGATGTGTGTGAGATTTGCCACAATTTACCAGAATCCCCCATTCTTCTGCACCTTGCAAATTCTGAAACCTGGGTCACAGCCTGCTGCCTGGACCCCAACCAGAGTAGGAATTCATTGAGATGTAAGGCTGATCAAACAGGAGGGTGCAGTTTTCAGTCTGAAAGGTGAACCCTAAATTGAATGTGGCCTTCCTAGATTGAAAACTGTAGGAATCTCTGATCCCTGGATATGGTTGGGAAATGTTAATACATATCCTGCACATATATTGGTGCCTTCATTCATGCGCTTCATGGGCAAATGTCATGTATCATTGAATTGTCCCACTCCATATTATCTTAATCACAATTTGTTTAAAATCCTTCAAGTCCAGAATCAGTCTGAATTTGCCTGAGGTTTCTGGCACCCTGAACATAATGGCGTACAATCCTATGGCATCTTCATCCATTGGTACTGTGAAAATGGCTTTCTTCTTCAAAAATATTACAAGACCTGCAATGTTCTAGATGTATGCCCGCCTGATGAAATGGACCTTTAGGATGCTTTCTCTTTCTTCCTTAGCTTATTCACATGTTTATCCACTTTGACATTTTGTATCACCCTTTCCCTCCAACTTGTCACCAAACAACTTCCTTCCTTCCTTCAAATGGTAACTTCAAACCTATAACCTTTTAAGAGTCATCAACGTGACAGTCCTTGATGTGTACATGCCTCCTGGCTGAATAGAGGATGCCATAGCCTCATCATCTCCACCTGTGTTTATGTTCCCATTAGTAATGGTGCTCTATTTTTCCCCTCCTTTGTGGCCTTGAGGACCATCTTAAATCCACATGGAACGGTTTCAATTATGTAGGAACTTTAGATGTTGGCATACAGTGAAAGGAAGTCACCTGAATAAGCCCTCCTCGAAGCTGTGTCTGCGATCCATTCACAGGGTCAATCACAGCTGCTCCTCAGCTGAAATTGAGGATCTTTTTACGAGATCAGAAATTATCTCAACCATATCCACACCATCCACTAAGACCATTTCTTTTCCTTTAAGGAGATACATTTTGGCCATAAACCTAGGGATTAAAGAGTGTTCAGGTTCTTCCCATTCCTTTGGAATCTTGTCCATGACACCCCGAATCAAAGGTAAGTCAGATTCTGGGGTCCTCTTGTACACTCTGAATTTCGTGTCCAAATCTTGACCACCAATTTAGTTGGCACCACCAATTAAATTAGGCAAAGATTCAAGCCAAGTATGTAAATTCCAAGGGAGCACTGCAGATCCTCCAAAATGGCAACGTCAGGTAAAAAGACATGCTACAAGAGACTAAAGGGAAGGTCTAGAGTTATTTTAGTGTTTAATAATCTTGAACAATATGACACAGTAGGACTCACGCCAGTGCATTTCAGAAATGCATTCTTTGCCAGGGCCTGTCTGAAATACAAAAAGGAAAATAAATATAGAAAAACAAAGACATTGTAGTTCTATCTGTAGTGTACAACTTAATTACAATGCTATAACAGACCAAAAGAATATAAGCCATAGCTGTCCATCATGACAAACAAATGCTCTGCATCTCCATAGAACATGTGAATCAAGTAGAACATTAACTGGATACGATAAAAAATAATAATGTGCTAAGGATAAGCGAAAACTGAAAGGCACCTATGTCTTCAGGCTGCACACTAAAAACCAGGCAAACTGAAAAAAATGCAAACAAAATCCTATGACAACAGGATATAAAAACAAACTCAAATGGGTATTTCCATAAGGCAAAAAAAGGCACGACGAAATGTATTTTTGATATAGTACCAAGGCTTCAGTGCTGCTGAGGTGCAATAGAGCAGATTATAGACCTGTAAGTCACTTAAAATCCAAAATTGACCTACATTCACATAGTGTGCAATAGCATATGCACTTCATGACGTGTGATGCGGTGACATCCCCACATGAATGAAGTGACGTCATCTGCATTACTTGCACTGATGTCAAGGGAGAGGCGTGAGAAGAAATATGATAAAATCCCAAAAATAAAAATGAAACAAAAATACAAACAATTCATAAATAATGTGACAGGTGTGAGGGGTCAGAAATGAGCGGTGCACAAAAAGTTGTAATGTTTTCAACATTAGACATCTTTATTAGACTGAAGGGGCATGAACAATTAGGAAGTGCAAGAAAACATTTCTCTGATCGAGGTTTAGCGAAAAGTTTTCACATGTAAAACAAATCCAACAAAAATTTCTTGGATCCAGAGGGTAGTTCCCTTGCCCTGCATTATTTCAAAAGGATGGAGAAAGTGTCTTTTTCAAACAATGTTTCCTTAAGGATGCCAGGAATGTCTCTTCCATACAACAACTTCTTAAGGCTGCCAAAAGTGTCTCTTATATACATCAACTTCTTCAAGGATGGCAGAATTGCCTCTTCCACACTATACCCTTCTAAGGATGACAAACATGTCTTTTGTATACAACAACTTGTTAAGGATGACTTCATAGTATACTACCCTGCCAGGAATCCTTCAGTAGATTCTTTAGATTCCGGGTTATGCTCTCCTGCCAGGTATCTTTTCACAATGTCTTTTTATTTCATTTACTTTAAATGGATTGCCTGGTGTTCTACCCTGCCAGGAATCACCTTCTGGGGTTTGTATATCCCTTGGCATACTCTCCTGCCATGTATCCTTCCCCCAAAGGCTCACTGACTGATGTATTTCATTTACCAGGACTTCTTCCAATGTTCTCTCTGTCTTTCAGTATAGCACAGTTGTATTCCTGCACTGTCTAGACTTCATTGGCTTTAGATACTATTTGTTGCAACTTTCCCCATATTGACATTTCATATATGGAGATGTGTGCAAATGCTGTCTTTCAACTTCTTCATTAACATGCATCTGCTTGTGGTAACATTTGCTCCAACGTTCCCCATATTGACATTTTGTCCTTCTATTTTAATTGGTCGGTATTCAAAATTAATTCTTAATTGTTCATAGGCCTGTTGGTATGCCCTGGGGTCCTCACCATCACTGGGTAGACCCACTGGTGTCTTATAGTATTTCTGACCCGTGACACATTGTTGCGACAAAGTCTTCTCTCTGGGATGGCATCTCCTGCTATGCAGACCCTCTTTCAGGTCTCCCGCTGGCTCCGCACTCACTTGCCGGTGAAACTGCTGCTGTTTGGCACAACCGCATCCTCAACAGCTTTGCTCCCCTGGTGCCTGGTGCCTGTTGTACTTCCCTGTGCCTTACGCCACTCCGGTAGGTAAAGCTTACAAGCGGCAGCTTCAAAGCACCTGTCTCCTTCAGCACAGTCCGTTCCTGTTCATCTGCCTCTCTCTTCTCTGACCTCTAGTGGAAGGAGTAAGCCATTATCAAATGTCCCGTGTGGCTGAGCTTCATTGTAACAACTACTCTGCATGTTTAGCCTGGGTTTTCATTCAATCCACATTGACTCCTTCTACCTCTGCCTTGTCTCAGTACTCAAGGTGTTATGGGATTAGGAATCCATAGGATTCATAGGACTTCTAAGGTGATTTTGTTTGGTATTTTTCTTTAGTGCAAAAACATCAGAGATAGGAGATTGTAAATTTATATTATGTATATATGAGGTGTGAATGGTATTCTGCTCAGAGTGTTTTGGGTCCTACAATGGGAGGGATTTGTAAAGTGAAGATCTGCCATCAAGACTACACAAATGATGCAGTCTTCCTCTCTGGGAAGGGAAGAATACTGCTTCTCTTCTGATGCAGTGCACACCTTTCCCCAACAGTCATTTCCTCCCATGTGATCCTCCCTCATAATACCATCCCCAGGGTCAGGATCAGGTAGTGACTGCCATCCCCAGCCCACATGGGAGGAGATCTCTGGCTGGGGATCAGTGATGACTATGCATGATTCATTACAGAGGGGAAAAGCAGCAGTTGGCCTTTTTTTCTACAACTTTGTTTACTCACCCTTGATTTGAGTGTACGTTACATGGATGACGTTACTACATTGCCTTGCTCGAGCATCCCCCTATCTCCTTAAATACATGCTGACATCAGAGTGATTCGCTGATCCTCAGTCAGTGTCTCACTGCTCTGCCGACCCCTCAACCTTATTTGCAAATAATGCAGCACAGATTCAATGATGACCCAAAATGTCAATGCCTTGTCCCACAGGGGACGATGGAGAGAGCCCAGTATGCACACCCTTAAATGTCCCTCTGTCCAGTTGCACATTGGGGGCAGGAACCGGTGCTCACCCATTTCACAAATTAGTAGGATTCTTCTAACTAATACTTCTTGAAACAATTTTTCAAGAAACAATTTGATTTGAGTGGTTGAGGGATATATACTTCCAGTGAGTTGGATAAAGTTTTGTCTCAGAGGCTGGTGACACAAAAGTAAGTGCTATGTCATGAGGAAGAGAGAAATGGATGTAATGTACTAAAATAACTGCAGGAGCAATTCAATACCCCTTTCATCCCTCTTTCCTGTTCCAGTCCTACTCCACAGATTTGTATTTGTATTTATTTGAAGAACATGGATGGCAATATTGATAATAAATGATTTACAATAACACATTTACAGATGGCAGAAGCATTGCCACGTATGGTGGCTCTATAATAGTAATTGGGCTGGGATATAGCTCAGAGACAGTGTGTTTGTCTTGGGAGCAAGACAACACAAAACAACATAGATTTGAATCCTGGTCTTGTGCGTAGAGATTCGTCTCCTGTATTAAGCCTGTTATAAAAGATTCATTTAATTAATGAAGATGAGCCCAAGTAGTGAGCCAATTGATGAGGGTGTAAACACATTAGATATACCAGAGACAAAACAAACAGAAACAAAACATACATAGAAAACAGGTGACTAACAAATGTAATATTAACCTAAGGGTGCAAGTGCCTCAAACTAAGGAGGAGTACTAATTAAATATACTAAATTACATTATTATGCATCAATCGTGGCCGTTGTGGAGCCAGATGGGGACTGGGACAAAGAAGAAAAGGACAGGACTCTGGGTAGTTATGATTCCTGCTAAGTAACCAGTCATTATCCCTTCATACCTCTTCTTCATCTCAGTCCTCAGTGAAATACAACTCATAGGATGCGTAGGACTCGGTGAGATGAAGATTAATTTAAAAAATGCTTCCCTTCACCCGGCATTGGGCTTCCAGCTGGAATACCAGTCTAAAAGCACCAGAATTATTGATGAAAACAGTTTTAGTGTCATTCTTCATTCCCAACATGAACAAGCCCAAACGAATCGAATAAAACTGGAATCAAGCTCATCAGCATACAGTTATTGTCACATACAATTCAATTGGTGATGGTGTGCAGTACACATACCTTTAACATTAACATATTAAGTAACCATTTGAAGCTAGGGTATTCTCCCACTTATAAGCACTGTAACAGTTGTTATAGAATTATTGTTTTAACATCATTAATTTATTCAGTCAAACTTTCATTTCATGTTTATTTCAGAAGGACGTTACATAAAATCATAATCATCAGTACATGTAAAATAGAGTAAAACGGAGCAATGTAAACATATAATAAAATAGGTTATCATAAAATTAAAAAGCAGAGTAAGTATAACACACAGCAGCTAATATTCCATTCTCAAAATTAAAAGGGCTCTTTGCATATATTGTTTCTTAGTTTAAATGCTACTTGTAAAAAAGCAGGGACCAAGTAATTAATGGTGTATCAGATTTCAACAAATAATATAATGCATGTAAACATTGGTTACAATTCATCGGTCTGAGAACAGGTATTAAAAAGTGTTTAAGTTGTTACCTATATAGTGGGCAACAAAAAATGCAGCAAGTTCAGTAGTACAAATAAAATAATAACTATGGATCTCCTTATTGCATTTGGTGGTAACTCCTCTTGACCAAAGTACATTAAAGCGCTCTCTTGCAATCAGAAAACTGTCGCTTTTATATTTGGAATATATTAAATAGCCAGGAATTTGGCCAGATGTGAAAAGTATGTTTCTTCTATTAGAGGATTTGCCTAATTCTTTTTCCTCTCTGATAATTATAGTTCATCCAATTACACTTTCTTGTATGCTCTTAATCCCAAAAGTACATATTTGCCTTAACCTTGGTTGAGAAGGTTTTGACATGCAAAATGGATGGTATTTTCCAAATAATTACACTCAGAATTTAAAATTTCATTCAAAATACATTTTGTTAAACCTCCTTTTTCATTGGCCCAAACCCTCAGCCAAAGGAACATAATTTCCAGCTGCAAAGTATTTAGTAAGAAAGGCATGTTTAACTTTATATGGGTAGTACAGCTAAATGCTAATTGAGGAAGAATTAACAGCTTTAAAAAAAAAAGTCCAGGGTTCCTAATGGAACAGAATCAGCAAATCCCCAAATTTCAGCATCATATCTAGACACTGCTTTGGTTTTTACATTATACATTTGCAATAAAATATGAATAGGTTGGGCTTTATATATTCTTTGAAAACGGGGCAAAACCACCTAGAAACTGCCTCAATCTAGCACTTGGATTTTTAATGTGTTTATCACCTTTAAGGTTTGCTGAAAAGGTGACACCCAGGTAGTTATTAATATGAAAACACCAAGGGGAATTGGTATGAAACACCCACCCAATGTACCACACTTGTGAACTAATAAGTTCACAAAGTATCCCATAAAATTGTTTTGATTATTACAATCACGTAATCGTAAAATCAGTGTAAATGAAAACTGCAACATCAAATGACTAGCAGTCTAAAGAAATCGGGTAAAAGAGCTATACTGATGCCAGCCAGCCTTGATAACAAACAGGTACATGTTACTAATACATCCATAATTAGTTACGTTGCAAGTTTACCTTTTGTCACATGCATGCATATTTAACATACCCATATAGGTACCCACGAACAGAACAAGATCCCATCCTGCAAACAGAATCACTTGCCGGTGGCTGTTTAGCAAAGTAGAGAGTTGTGCTATCTTCTATTCCAAAGACATCTGGAATAGGGCTGCTTTATTTTTTAAACGAAGTAAGACTTGGGTCACCTAACGTGCACTGACGGGCTATTTACCTGGTTGCTGGACAATTTTGCAATGGCCTACAATTTTGCACCAACGTATTTATTACTTACCGAATTACTCATTGCCACATGCTCCTCCCATCTCTACCACAGACATTCTGGTCAGTAGATAGATCCATGCATGCCCCAGTGGCATGCATTATCTTCTATCTTGCTACCATCTATACCACCTGATCAGGGTCAGACTGGGATAAGAAATAGGCCCGGTCACCCAAAAGAAAAGCGGCCCACCCCTCGCCTCAAATAAAGTGGCTCACCCCTCACCTCACGACCCTTGACCTCTGATGACATCACCAGAGGTGATGTCATTTGACCCCACCCCAAAGTGACATCCCGGGAAGCGATGAAACACGACCTTTCACCCCTTGACAAAACAAGAAGTGGCATCAAATAGCATTGTTCCTAAGTACACTAAATTACTGTGAATCCAAGCAGACGTTCAAGGCCAAATGATAATATGTCATTGTATAGCACTTACGCTTAAGCTCTTTTTAATAGAACAAATATGCATACAATATCACCCAACCTGTGTTGGTACTCATTTCTTGACCTAAGAAGGAAGAAAGTTGTTTTTACTTTTTTTTTTCCTTCCAAAATGGCCCAGGCATAGCCAGAAACCAGCCCCCACTTCCAGGGACGATTTCGGCCCGGCCACGGGCCGAAAGGCTGAGGGGCCAATCCGACACTGCACCTAATATGGTTTTGGTGGTGTTGTCCATGCCTGACGTTAACATGTTATTGTTTGAGCATAGAAAAAGTAAATTTCTTTTTTAAATTTTAAATGAGATGTCTCAAAGAGATGTAATGGTTTCTCTGATTTAGGTATAAGGGATCTTCAAATTGTATTATCAGTGACTCAAATAGTGTAAATCACAATTGCTGTCAAATATCCTTCAAATCAAGACGATGGGATAGAGGGTGAGGCATATGTGAAGCATGTGGTGTTGATGGGTGCAGCCCGTAAGCATCGCAGTCCAAAGTTGGTTTAGCAATGATACTGTTAAATATGTTTTTGGAAGGGAAGAGCACAACCTCTAACATAGGTTGCAGCGTTTTGGATCTTGGTGAGCTGCTGATGTTGGTGGAATGCTTCGGGGCTAATAGGAGAGCTTAGTCATAGCTCACCTAATGTGGATGTGTTAACTGATTGGAATACCCCCCTCGCTCGCACTTCTTATTACTGAACTTGCACAATCCAAATATCACAAGGTCTAGTAGGACCATTATTGTTATCTTCTCCTTTGCACCCCCACTTTTTTGTCTTGTGGCGCCTTGAAATACCATTTGTTGTATAGGTGCATTCCAAATATCCAACAAAATAAAATACATGTGGTGGGTGTGTGGGGGATTTGTTTGTGTAGGGTAAGGTGATTGGAGATTTTAGAAGGGAGTGGTTAGCAGGATAGAAGTGGGGAAGACAAATGAGGGTTATGTGTAGATGGGCTTTGGGACAATTGTGATTGAAGGGATTCTTGACTTGCACAGTGATGCGTAATGAACATTTGCGTCTGTTTAAATCCCTGCCAATTTCATGGTGATTTTTAGGTTGTGCCATTCATTGTAGTTATATTACTTTGGATAGGGGTGAGGTTGGTTGAGGTTTCAGTGTTGATCTCGTCCTAGCATCAGCTAAATATATTTCTGTGTTTTTGCTCATGCTGGTGACAGTTGAATAGTCACGTCTTTCGTTTTTGCCTGAATATCAGGCGGTCTTCTGTGTGCAATTGTTTGCAGATAGATTCCCAGAATGTGCTTGTTCAAAGGTAGAAGGAAGATCTCCCATGCCAGTCCAATTGAAGCATGGAACCACTACAAGTGCATTGCTGGTGGATGGAAAGGGAGGCTGGATGGCTCAATTGTATGTATAGTGTGAGTTTCCTCACGATGGTTTCAAGGTCACTGTTATGGAAGAGGTCAATTTAAGGAGTTTTGAAGTGTATCCACACTTTTGCGGGAGCCAGGGAAGTGTTCGGAGTGCTGGGTGTATGTTTTCAGCATTTAGATCAATATAGCCAAACTAAGAGGCCAATACATTGAAAAGAGCGCATTAATCCCACAAGGGCTGCATGCCGTGATTGCAAAATAAGAAATGTGCGCCCCGCCTTTTCATGGAATTTTCTGTGCAAAGTAACCATCTATGCACGTCATGGACAGAATTCCCCTGACACGACCCCACGGAAAGCAAAAACAGCCACTATAGCTACCTATGCATGCTCCTGTGTGAATACACACACCCTTCAAACAGTGTGCACAGTCCCCCGTAACTGTTACTGGCATCCCAACAACATGCGTACGATATATCGTAACTCTGGAAAATTGAATGCAAACCCCCGTAAACCATTCCTGCACCATGCTACACTGCACATGTGCACTATTGGAACCTCGGCTGCATACACGCACTGCTAAATCTGGCATGCAAAACCACCTCTGTACTGCGATTGCTTTGCGTAAGTGTACTTACGCCTGCCTTTGGGTGGAGGAGAGATGGAGGGATTTGGGTGGGCATTTTGCAGGCGGGAGGTTGTGCAGTCACATTCATGAATATGCTTTGTTGTGTGCATTTGTGGGAGTGCTATGGACTGCCTACGGCCTGTCCCTCGTAACGCCCATTTTTTCCCTTGTTCTTCCTAATTTTCTGAGTTCTGCCCCCTACTCCGTCCTCTATGCATGGCTTGCCCATGCTCTGCATTGTGTCTCGCGCAAGGCATTCTACCGCTCGCAGAGACATGCCGAGCATACGCGAAGTCCACGCAAATTAGGAAAAGTGCCACACTGTTGATTCCATGAATCAATGAACAGGGTTTCACACGCACAATGGCGTACAAATCCCCGATTTCGCATGCAACTATTCCATGAATCGACCCCTAAGTATCACCATGACAATCCATAGAGTTCACCAGACAAAATAAGAGAATAAACAAAGTATCAATTTTGATAAGTGGGTTGGTGAACATGGAAAAATTGTTTTTGCTCTTCAACATTATTCTAGCATTGCAAGACGTTTAAGGTATAAGCAGACATTTCAGTAGAGTAGAACAATGTGCAAATAACTAATGATTGGTTTTAAGGCATGCAATTCCAAAAATATAGACTTTTCACCCAAGGTTGTAGAGTCTTCATTTAAAAATAGAAAATACATGCTCCATCTAGGTATAATTCTGTGATAATGTCGGAAATTACACTCATTTCTGTGTGACACAACGACATCAACTCTAAAAATGGTTCTGCAAATTCCTTATCCCATGTCAGTATATATTAAATATAGTTTAATTATAGATTTGAGGCAACAGGGTGCAATATTAGTGTTACTGCTTTTGTCTAAATTAGCTTTAGGGATGTACACTCGTCCAGAATTCTTTTAATTTTCATGAGAGACCGTGGACTAATTTGTTTGCCTCCAGGCATTGTCTCTTTCAACCTCAATCTGTTATTTCAGGTGGTGACCGAGCAAAGGTGCAAGGGGCTCTCTGCATACTCAGTAACACTGCGCCTATTGTAAAGGTATAATCCTGGCTGGAATGGGAATTAAATTCGATGTGTTTCAAACGTGCCTTTGTGCACTGGTACATTGGCGTGGGAGTGGAGAAAGGGATGATTTGTAAAACCTACAAAGACTTGCCTCCGCTATTGAAGGATTATAAAATGCGAGGGTATATTCTGTGGAGGTGGGGCTGAAAAAGGCGAGGAATTTTAAAGGGAACAGAAATACAAGTTTTAATAGAACATTCACAACTTTATTTAAAGTATGCATTTGTTCATTGAACATTTCTTTAAATGAATGTTTTAAAAAAGTGTAATGTACGATGTGTCTGTACTTTGTTTTGTAGGTCAAACAAGGTTACCTTCTAAAGTTAAGTAAATTGAAAGAAAGTGTCAGTGCTTGAATCTACAAGTGGCCGACATTGAGGTGGATTTATCATAGGTACATGACATCAGGAATTAAGTATTCCCAAGAAACTTTCAACTGTGGTTCAGGGAAGTGACACGAGTAGATCCAGATAAAACGATATGAAACGCCAGCATTTCTGCTAACTTTGCCATATATGGATACCTTTTCCATTGCAAATTAACAAGGGGGGGTCCTGGGAGTCCCTCTGCCAGACATTAGTCCTGGTTACGAGAGACTTACCCAGAGTCTTTAGCTCACTATCTTTCACAGAGGAGAAATATCCTAAACATATCAGTCTTTGTCCTGCCCTGGGGCAGTCCAGCACCGAAATGCTAGGCAATTCTCCCCTGAACAAGAGTACCAACAGCAACCCCAGACACGTGTTTTGGTCTGGTTGGACCTCATCAGTAGGGTGGAGCTGTGCCTCTCTAAGAATAGTGAGCAAGGGGTCCACGTCTGGATTCCCCTAGTAACTTAGGGTCAGACCCAAAGTTACTTAAATATGCAAATTAACAATGGGGTCCTGGGAGTCCCTCTGCCAGACATTAGTCCTGGTTATGAGAGACTTACCCAGAGTCTTTAGCTCACTATCTTTCACAGAGGAGAAATATCCTAAACATATCAGTCTTTGTCCTGCCCTGGGGCAGTCCAGCACCGAAATGCTAGGTAATTCTCCCCTGAACAAGAGTACCAACAGCAACCCCAGACATGTGTTTTGGTCTGGTTGGACCTCATTAGTAGGGTGGAGCTGTGCCTCTCTAAGAATAGTGAGCAAGGGGTCCACATCTGGATTCCCCTAGTAACTTAGGGTGAGATCCAAAGTTACTTAAATATGCAAATTAACATGGGGGGTCCTGGGAGTCCCTCTCCCAGACATTAGTCCTGGTTACGAGAGACTTGCCCAGAGTCTTTAGCTAACTATCTTTCACAGAGGAGAAATATCCTAAACATATCAGTCTTTGTCCTGCCCTGGGGCAGTCCAGCACCGAAATGCTAGGCAATTCTCCCCTGAACAAGAGTACCAACAGCAACCCCAGACATGTGTTTCGGTCTGGTTGGACCTCATCAGTAGGGTGGAGCTGTGCCTCTCTAAGAATAGTGAGCAAGGGGTCCACGTCTGGATTCCCCTAGTAACTTAGGGTGAGACCCAAAGTTACTTAAATATGAAAATGAACAAGGGGGGTCCTGGGAGTCCCGCTGCCAGACATTAGTCCTGGTTATGAGAGACTTACCCAGAGTCTTTAGTTCACTATCTTTCACAGAGTACTATTGGTTAATAGAGAACACTACATATTAATTCTATATGGGTCAAGCTTTTCATTGGCTACACAAATCAAATGGCCATGCCTCAGACCACCCTTAATTGCTAAAAATAAGAAAACATCATTGTCACTCTGAAAAATTGGCTAATGCCATGTTACCCTGGTGGCATTATCTCAACAGCAATAATTGGTTAATACTGACTTTGATGACCATGGACAACTGACAGGTCATAGACACCGAGCTGATATCAAGTGGGGTGAGAGAGGCCTAAGAGCTGCTTGGAACAAATATAACTGTCACTATCTCTCATCTTCTAGCCATGAGCCAATACATCTCCTTTCTAGTTGGCCTTGTCAAGCCATGTTACTGCTGAGAATTTGAAGGTAGTCGGGCAGGTGCCTGCCTGTGTCTGAATTTAGAATTTCTAGGCCATCCTCCAATTACGTATCACGTGTGAGGGAACCACATTTCGAGCAATTTTACTGTGATTTTTAATGAATATGGAAGCAAGTGTCATTACCTCTTCTGTTAGTGACTTGATCAATCCATCCGTTGCTTCTTACTGTGCTATTCACTTGCTGCACCTGGCCTTCCAAGGCTGGCTTTTCCGCTCTTAATCTGGGGTGAAATATGTCTGACGCTAAGTGACTGTTATCTTTGTTGTATTCTTCAGCGCCTGTTCGATCCTCCCTTATTTTCACAGTTGCCTTGGGACAGGGGTTACTCGACTTCTGTTTTCTCAGCACGGCTCTGCTGTTTTCAACTAATTCAGTCCTTGTGTCTCATGCAGCTTCAGGCTTCTCCTTCTCTGAAATGCGACTTCAGCTGCCATTTTGATCCAAGATGTTTTCCCATCCCTATGCAGATATCTTCTGCATCTTGCGTTTCATTACCTATTCTAGCTATAGTGCATGTGTCCTCTAATATGAAAATAAATATATACTCTTCGTGTATAAATGCATTCTTTTAACCGCATGTTTGCATATCTTTGTAATGAGTGCAGTTTGCTTTGTGTCTATTATAAATACGCATTCCTCCGTTAACACTTAAGACATCCGTCCTTGTTACATTTCGATCAGTGGATTTGTTTCTTCTTCAATTTGTAGAGGAGCAGCTGAATGCCTCTGCAGGAAGCCCCGCCCCTATTTTGCCTATATGTTGTAGACCTGAATTGGTAACATGTGCCACGCCAGTGATGGTGCCGATTACACGAAAAGCCTTTGAGAAAAGAGATCCACTGAGAAAACCCTATGTGCTGTATCCCCGAAGAGATGATGGTCACCTAAGGGAGAGCCCCGAAGAATTGTGAAGATGTGAAAAGGAGAGGCTGGTGACATCACAAGAAATTAGCGTGATGCACTGAGAAGGATTGTCAAAGAAGAGAAGGTGTTGACCTTATAGAATCTGATAGCGAAGTAAAGAATCAAGAAGACTTTCATGTGCGGAATGAAGATTGCACGGAAGTCTTGCATAAAATGCAAGTCATTTTATTACTGCACAGATGCCGTAACGCAAGTAGACTAAGTAATCATAAAGGCTGGCCATACGTAGTGAATAGATTGCAGGCAGTGCCGCCAATATATATATAGCATGGCAGGCTATTCTAATTGGTTGGCAACCCAAACCCAACCTTGGACATTTGACTTGTAGGTGATTGGAGATATGCCAGCTTTCCCAATTAGGCCACCCACTGTCATTGGTAGGCCTCATGCCAGTATTTTTTTTCAGACTGCCCTTGCCAGTCTGCACTGTCTCAGGACATTCTAGGGAATGTAGGTAGACCACTATCTCAGCTCCAGGCCTAATGAGTAGCCCTTGTTTATGAGCTCTTCGCCACGTGTAACAAGACCTTGAATTTGTCCATATCAACAGTGCTTTTAACATTATTTGGTTCAATTTTGCTGGGTGCAGCTCTCCTCTTGGCCTTTAGAGATTTGCACACTCTATCCAATATTAACTTTATGCCTTTTTAATTGTCCAATATTTTGCGCCAGTAAATGTTCTTATTTCTACTAATATCTGGGAAATATGTCCTTGCGCATGGTCTGCTTATAGACTGCCTTCATGTTTTTCCTTCATCTCTCGAAATACCATCCTTGGTTCAAAGCCAATGTCCTCCCCTATTTGGCAAGGAAAACAGCTTCTTCATCATCTTTCCATATCAAACCTCTGGCACGAGCCATTGTCAATCTTGTTCTTATGGTGGTCCTAAACATTGAATATATACCTCTCATAAACAAGCTTCTATGTATTCTTTCTACCTTGCGTTTTAGTGTATTTACAGTTATTGACCAGTGAACATTTCATTCTTCTTTGTACTCATAAATGCAGCATTATGGAGTACATGTTTCTCTTAGTATTCCAATTACATGGTCATTCTTAAGTATGTTCATATCATTTCCAGATAGGTTCATATGTCTTCTTTCGGACATTCTTTATTAAACGTACATACATGTCGTGCAACATTTTATTCATGGCTGTTTTATGACAATCTGGCAAGAGACATCCTTCTTGATAGGTTTCCTCCACTGTTTCAATCTGAGGGTATCTTCTGAATGGCTGCCTGAGTGCATATCCTGTGCATGTAGCCAATGCGGTATGGACATGTCGCATGAACTTGTGCATGGGTTCCCAATTGTGGCTCCTTGTCTGTCATTCCAATAGGGTTTGGGTGAGAGTGTGTTGACTAGGGAGAATGTGTCCACTTGCTCCTCTACAGTAGAATTATTGATGGAGGCAAATCGACAACAAAATTATATTCCACAAAGGGACGAACAGTGACATTTAATAGAAAACCGAAGTGTTGCTCAAATTCTCTAAGTTGATATGAAACTGTGAGGAATTCGACCATCCGCACAAAGGGTGGGAGCTTGATTGTGCTTTTTTAAAATGTTAAATGAAATTTAATGATGCTAAATCAATCTCTGGAAAATGTGTGGGGCTAATCCACACACATTTTCCTATGCTCACCGGCCGACAAATGGACAGACTTATACACTCGCGGTGGACATAGCCTACAGGTGCAGTCCGCCCTGTCGTATTTAGTTGGCATATAATAATAATAATAATAATAATAATAATTTAGCATTTACATAGCGCTATGAACCCTCAGGTATCTGAGCACTTATTATTATTACCGACGGTGTGTGGTGCTCATTTATCGACCTGGGAAGGATGGAAGGCTGAGTTTGGCCCTGCCGGGATTCGAACCTGCGTAGCAGGCTCTGCATGGATGTCAAAGCAAGCGCTCTACCCGCTATGCTATTGGACCGGCTTAGTATATGACATTAAGAGTACATGAAGGGGGAGGACCAAAACTTCCCCCTGCCATGACCAGCCTGATTAACTAAGTAATGCTCCATGGATACACCCTGCAGTTGGTGGCAGCAATTCACATTTCAATCAAAGGGCAATTCAAACAGGACCACGTGGGACCTGGCTGCAGAGGCTGACAAAGGAACTTGGAAACCCCAACAACTTTTCGTATGCAACTGTGTCAACCTGAAGCTAGCTCCCACCCTGATTATCAATTGACAGTGAACTGTCATGTCTGGGACTGCATGGTTACATAGTACACACCGCAGGTGGACCCCATTCATATGGTCATTCATATGGTATGAGAATGTAGTTTGCAGAAGCCAGAGAGTCTGGTCACACCGCAACTTAAAGAGAGATCTTCCACTTTAGTCAGGAACAACAGAGGGCTCAATTAACTGGAGAGACCCTTTGATCCACAACAGACAGGAAGATGGGTGGGACTTAGTAGGACATATTTTCACACTTTTACCATTTCTGTTGCAAAGCACTCTGGTTATGACCTAATGCATACAGAAGATTGTTGGTGGAGATCCCAGGATTGGTTCATTAAGGTAGGCTTAGCTTACACGTATCACTGTGGTCCATTTGGCTTTAAACAAGGGTCAAGCCCCTATTTTGGAAGATCATCTGAAGGCTTCACCAGAAGCAGAAGGACAATCTCATTATTGGACCCTGGTTGAAGGTATTGTCTGCCTTACATCTTTCACCAGGGACGGAAGGCCAGGACCTCCAAGGAGGGTACCACTACCCCTCCCCTAAACATCTCCCAGGTAACAGAGGGAGATACTGATTCCAGAGGACCTTCCAGCAGCTCCAGAACCAGTACCCAGCCAGCACACAGGGTGCCCTGTTAGAGTCTGTAGCAAGGTTCCCAGGTGGGAAGTGTCAGAGAGTCTCTGAACCCAAAACCAAGGACAAAGCAACAGCCTTTAACACACTCCTCAGCGTTGAGCAATCCACCTTAAAGGAAGACACAAGCCCAGTAAAGAAGCTAGGAGAAGTGCATCAATTAATATGTATCGATGTCCACCTTAATGGACATTTTCTAGGCACTCGAGTTCCTCAATCTGCAACCGACTGCAATGCCGACCGTTTTTATGCCATAGTCACTTAAAAACATCTGAGACACATCGACCAGTGCTTCAGAACCACAGACCAGCACTGAGACAACAATTCCTGACACTGATCCACTGTGTAGGCCAGCCTGCAGCTGTCCATTCAGCTTCCCTTGCTGAACAGCTTTCCGCCTGATACCCACAACTATCTCCTTTCTTGACTTCTGTCCCAGAAGCTGCAAAGCACCCTGAAACTGACCCGACCCTGTTGAGCACCAATAACATCTACAGCACAAGGTACATTGTGTTTCTGTCCCCCTGGTCCTCTCCGGATGCCCCTAGAGACATTTTAAGACCCAATGCTCCCTTTGTGCTGAAGCCAAGTATCTTTGAACTTTTGCAATTATTACCCATATCGACTACCCTCCTGTCAGTATCCAGAGTCCATCCCCTTTCCTTCTTTGAAACTGTCTGTCCTCTGCAGAGTGATATATCCTTAACTCTACATTCCCTTTTATCATTGGGTAATTATTGTATTTTCACTATGTTGCAAGTAACCAATGATCCACGATCTTTCTGAGATAAGCTTGCAATTCTGTCCCCATTACCAAAATTGGATAAGGAGGTTTATAATTTGCTTGTGTTTCCAATATGTTCTGATCTCTTCTGGTGTACGAGAGGTGTGGGGCCGATTGATGGTTTAGAAACCGATATTCATCCCTGCACCACTGGTGCCCCGGAAGTGGATTTGTCACAGAAACCCATCATTGATAAATTCACATATCCAATGTTCAGTTGTGTATGGCTCCATCAGCAACCCTTCCACTTTCTCTGGCCCGCCCCTATGAACCGCAGTATGGGGCTGAGAAAGGTAGACAACTTAATCCAGAAGAAAGACTCTGCGTCCTGCTGTTCTCCTCCACCTCCATCTGTTGTTATACTCTGCCTCTGTCCATGTTCCCAGAGACCCAGGAAGGTGGAGAATGTGGTATATCCCCCTGCTGTGAGGTCATGCAAGTGACGATGGCTTGATGTCCTAGCAGGGTAATTCAGCAATTGCCATACTGTGTTTGTATTGTAAAAATATGCATGTGGAACTTTATGAATTAACACACATCCCAGAAAAATAGTGTAAAATTGCACCAGGATATTCCGTGTTCATATCACTTAATCTTTGTAAGAATTAACATGTTTTTATGTATATGTGGTTTTGCAGAGCATGGACCAGGCGCCAGAGTGTGGCAGATCGCTATTCAAGAAGTGTTAGAGCCATACATACATTTATGAAGAAAATGTAGACATCAAAGATCTTTATGAGGAACACATACAAGCCTAAACAAAAGCATGAATAGTCTGTAACTACATATTTATTCATTTTGTGTATGCATTGTGCTATAAGGTACCTACTGCAAATGCATTCACTTTGCAGCCTCCAAGATGAAACGAGCGAAAAAGTAGAGGAAATGGTGGAGGCGATATGGGATTTGGGGTGTTTGCGACTGAAAACACAGTAGCTAACTTGACCATTACGGTCAAACAACCCAAAGTAAATGCCTCCCCAAACATACCTGACAAATACCCTCCTTACTTACCTTTTGCTTTTGGCGGCACACCTCGTTGACTGGCGTCGACTCCCTGCGACACCGGTTCCCTTCACTTTCGTGCTTTGGGACCGGCGACGCAGGGTCATTTCCTTTTCTTCTTTTTTTTGCTTTATTCCCGTATGCGGGGGGATACCGCCACAACCACTGAATCTGAAAATGCCGAACATAGGGAGTGGGGGCCACCCCCGCAAACCCTGCTTCTCATGTTCAGTATTTTCAGATTCTCAATGGAAATGCCCAAAATGACCGTATCAATTCGCATGAATGGTACAGGCCTTTTTTGGTCTTTTGTACCATTCATACAAATGGATACAGTCTTGTCGGGCATTTTCCATCAATATGATCATTACACACACTTAAACATTCAGGGACAATAAAGTAGCTGGGTATAAGTAAAGGGGACAAGATACATTCACAGCAGTATACACCGATTTGGATAATTCTTAATTTTACAAAGCTATAAGTACAATATTTGTGAATAAGGGCAGGGTCAATGGGTGCCATGGGGTACCAAAGCAACCTATGTGCACTATGATAGGTACGGGTACGTGTTAGAATCAGCAATGCATGGCTGATCTATGTGTACAAAATTAATTCAGCAAAGGAGTCCTTAAAAAGGAAGGATGTCAGCCATTTGTAAACAGCAGATGGTTGTCCAGCACTCTTAAAGTGATGGGGCGGTTGTGTCAAGTGGTTTCACCAGCTGTGTTCAGAGCTTGAACCTACATTTCTTTTTCTTTATCCTTGTGAGTGACAGGGAAAAGTAGATAGCAGACCTGAGAACCTTGCACAGGGGTATTTGATGGTCTTTGGTTGTATTTATGTGACATATTCAGTAAATGCACAATTGGAGATTATTCAAAGCAAGACAGAAGGAGAGGACAGAGTTTTACGATGGAAGAGTGAAAGAACAAAGAAATATCGAGGCTGAGTACCACAAAGGAAATACACCAATCATGGGCTAAAAAGATTCACAAATCTTTTATTACTGTACAGTTTACAAAGCAAAACAGATAGCTATCTGGCTTCCAACACCTTGCAGTGTATACGAGCTGACAAGGAGAGGTGAGAGAGTGCTGAACATCTAAACACTAGCGTATTCATACATTTCATATAATATTGTCCAGCCTCTCTTCCTGTTAATAATTCGTGGTCTAGAGTTTGTGCCTAGTTCACATACAGATTTTAAAATATGATGCGAAGGATTACATAAGTTTGTATTTTCATGAAGACACAATAGTGATGTATGTTCTCGGATCCTGCGGCAAGCCTTATTCCAAGTTTCTTCACAATGTAGTTCAGCTAAAGCATACGCTCAAAGTTTGTTCTTCATTGTCCCAATGTTTATACAAGGATGAGGCTTGTGAGCGCATATAACACTTGAATGACAGTTCATATGAAGCACAAGATCTCTTTGCTCAGTCTAAACAGTAGGCTCTCGGACAACATAAACATTAACAGAACTCAAAGGTCGGAAGGCTTGGCTGCAAGTCGAAAACATAGTCCACCATTTTACAATGTAGAACACACAAGTGAAAATCAAAATGGTGGATGAATCTTAAAATGGCGGCGAAGTTAACCCAAAAATAGGAACTTTGCAACGCGGTTTTCCGTGTAGCACGAATAGGTTTAGGCCAATATAAATACTAAGGAGGCACTATATAATTACTTTTTAACAAGAGAGGTGAAAATGTGGAGATAATGAAGGGGAAAGGAAGCTACTGAGGATGGACATGCTATCAATGTTCGGATGATATGTAGCAGAGAAAAGGATAGATGAAAATCTGGGTGTGCTCGCTGCATGCCCATCACTGGATGGTAAGCGGTGTGTGTGGAATGAGACGGGTGTAAGGAGGATGGGAGGAAGTGGAGAGCATTGTAGCAGTGAAGCCATAAGTATGTGGTGGAAACAGGGATGAGGGTGGGTCTTGGAAATAGGCCATGAGGAAAGGCTATAGCTGGAACAGAACGATGCATTGAATGAGGTAGATTAGAGATAAACTGGATAGGAAATGGGAGAGGGTCAAGGCATCATAAGGTCATGTGTGGGCAATGGAGTGTGAGGTGGAATTCTAGCACTGAATACCAAAGTGGATGGCAGAGCGATACAGGGTAATTAGGCTGGGTGACATCCAGAAAATGATTTGTGTCAGGTTGCAATGATAAGAGAAAAGATTAATGTGGACGGGTAGACGGAGAGTTGAGTAGAGGATGCAGGTACATGCTCAAGTGGCAGATCTGTATGAAGGAGAGGTAAACATAGGAGGCAGTTAGGTGGCATATATGAGCACGCTCTTGAACAACAGCATGTTCACTTCTTTGCAGGTTGGTGCAACACAGTACAGAGGGAAATAAGTTCCATATGCTTGGCACATGGTCACAGAAGGATTGGCTTAGAATTGACTGGTTCTTGAAACTGGAATTTTCCAGGCAGAGATTTTCATTGTATGGAAGGTGATCTTGGGAGCATCCCGGAAAGAAGCTTGTATCTTTCAGGCAACTGGTGGACACGTGACATCTTGAAGATGCAACAGACGTCAGTGGGAATTTTGCATTCCTGAGTACGTAGAGTTGAACTTGGGCACGGTGTCATCTGCTGTTGAGAAATAAAGGATGTCATCTGACATCTGTGACGATGGCTGGAGTGATATGCCATATGTCAGAGGTGTCATTCATGTCTGAATGGAGAGGTTAGAAGGTGAGGAGATGAATTAGAGGTTGAACTTCAGAAAGTGCTGGTACATCCAGTTACTAATATGTTTGTCCATGTCCGTGCCCTGGGTTCTCCCTTCCTGTTTCTTTGGCTTAATAGACCGTGCTACCTTGGAGCCATCTGGTTAGTGGAGGTCTTCTAGTAAGGGCTGGATACTTTGCTGCATAGTCCGTAAATGGGGCCCAGATGTTTAGAGCTTTGTTCAGGAAGCCTGTCTGGATTGCCGTGACCTTTTCGGCGATGGCTATGTCCCAACATTTGGACCACCATAGTGCTACTGAAGGACTGTCTGCATTTTTCCATAGCCGGCCCATCGCGACTTTTGCTGCCAGGAGGAGGTGCGTGCACAGGCGATGGATAGGGCCCGAAATCGGGAGCGTCCCTCCCCCTGTTTCACCCAAGAGGATTGTGCCAAGGTACCAGGGGATGGATAATCCGGTGATTTCCTTAATCTGGTTCGTTACCTCTTTCCAGTATGCCTCTGCTTTCGGGCAGGCCCAGACCATGTGGAACAGAGTGCAGAGGGATGGGCATCCGTGCCAGCAGGACGCGGAGATGTCTGGGTTGGCCTTGTTTAGTTGAGCTGGAGTGATATAATACTTGTAGAAGAGTTTGTAGCCCCCTTCCCTGTTCGTGATGCACTGAGTGCTCTTATGCAGTCTTGTCCAGATTTTCTCCCACTCCTCGACATCTATTTCCCGGCCCAAGTCTTTCTCCCATTCGAGCATGTATCTTTCTTTTTTAGAGAGGTCTGACCTGTCCAAGAGCCGATAGAGAGCTGAGGTCCCACCTCTCGTGGCTGGGGATGTTAAAGAGGGTTCCAGCGCTGTCAGCTCTCTAGTGCTTTTCCCCCTAACTCCTCTGTGGGACAGCCAGTGCCGAATTTGGGTATAGTGGAATCTTTCCCGCTCATCCACTCTGAATTTAACCTTACATCTCTCGAACTATATGGGGTTTCCCTCTTCTAAGAAGACCCTAGTTTTGAATAGTCCTCCCTCTCTCCAAGGTTCAAAGCCAAGTGGGGGGTTGCCTGGTTAGAAATTGGGATTGTTCCAGATGGGGGTGAGAGGGCCCAGTGTACCCCGGATGCCTCATTTCCTGGCTGTAGCTTTCCAACTGCGGACGGTTTTGTTTGTTGCGGATAGGGGACTGCTGTTCATTTGGGGTTTTATATTTGGCAGGTGTGGGAGCTCTGATGGGGTGACCGGGCACCAGGCCTCCTCTAGCTGGTTCCACATCGGCTGGTCCTCTGTTTGGACCCAGGTTTATGCGTGTGATAATTGCGCCGCTAGGGCATACCTGGCTATGTCAGGTACTCCCAGCCCCCCTGTGCCTTCCCCCGCATCATGATTCTCCTTCCGATTCGAGGCTCCTTCCCATACAAATTCCTGTATCTTCTTTTGCAGAGAGGCCATAACGGGACCCGGAATGTGAGTCGGAAGTGCAGTGCAGTAGTACAGCCACCTGGGGATTATATTTATTTTTATGGCTGTGATCCGCCTAAACCAGGAGATTTCCAGGGCCTTCCATCACTTTAGGTCACTGTGGAATTCATTAATTAGCTGCAGGAAGTTGCTTGAGTACAAGCATGATGGGTCTTCAGTGATTTGTACCCCGAGGTAGTCAATTGCCCCTTTCGCCCATGGGATTGGCATTAGTGGGTTAAGGCTGATTCTTTCTTGCTTGGGTAGGTTAATTGCTAGGGCTGAGGATTTGTCCAGATTCACCCTGAACCCGCAGATCACTCTGAATTCCCTAATTTCCTCCCATTGGGATCCCAGAGATGCCGCCAGGTCTGTTGCTGCTACTAGGACATCGTCCGCGTATAGAGCGATTTTGTATTTGTGATTTCCCACCATGAGCCCCTTTATCTTCATGTTCTGCCTAATTCTCGCCGTGAAGGGCTCCATGGATAGGGCGAAAATCAGAGGCGAGAGTGGGCAGCACTGCCTAGTGCCCCTGGTTATGCGTATTTCCTCGGACCTGGTGTCGTTGACCCATAGTTGTGTGGTGGGCGTCTGATAATTGGCCATTACCCAACTCCCTTCCTTTACAGCTATGGCAGATTGACTCTTTAACCATTTTTAGGAAACAACTAAAAACGTATCTGTCATCTGGTCCAGGTAAACTATACCTCATCTGATTAATATGTCATCTGCGCCCGATGAAGTTCGATGTCAGGCTCCTTCCCTGGAGCACGATATAAATGAGCACGATATAAATACTTTAAGGCATTGTTTTTAAAAAAACCTACCATGGTGATTATTGATGGATGTCGCTACACATAGTAGTGCTGGAGTTTTTTCCTTACCAACCAAAAACAAGATTGCATTAACAAATAGAACGACATGTACTAGACAATAGCGTGTCAATTTCTATCAATTGCAATATTATGCACATCTAATTGGTTCTTTGCTGTAAAGATACTGGATCGGATTCGAACCTGTGCTGCACTGCGTTGCCTTGCTTCCAAGATAAACGTATGTCCCCTCAGCTATCCACCCTCACTTTAATAATTTTTATTGAAATCAGTGTTTACCTTTTCTTTTCCAGTATTCGTCATTTTTGAGAAGCCATGCCTTACTGTGTAACACACATACGCCCATCAGGTATATTCTTTCCCCCATAGTATAGTACTTGTCTCAGTGGTTACTTGAAAAAACCTACTAATGTCACATTTGATGATTTTTCCAGCCACCATATCGTACATTGGGAGTTGACCTAGACTGCCATAAGTTGAGAAGTAGTGCACTATACAGTACAATGCCCACTCTATTTGCATGGTTTTAATAAATACACACAGGGTCATTATTCTCTTGCACAAGAGGATATAAAAGAGAGGGTACTTATATAATTCATGTTTTGCAATGCATTACAAAATACAATATCTTCATTTGATCGTCAATTGCCTTTTTCATGAAACTAGAATTCCATTTTAGTCACATTGCATCCTGTCAAGAATGCTTTGAATGAAACAAAAGCTGTTTTTGGTTAATAACCGCAGAATATAAACAGTAGCGGGACCATTGTGCTTTGTTGCCAATACCCCACGTTTAGTTTTGGCTCTTAGTGGCCTCTAATTTGGGACAAAAGTAATTGTAATTAGGGCCCAGAAGAAATGGTGGCCGTGGCAGCGAAATACAGAGCAAGTCTGTCCTTTGCTCATATTCCCACCTTCTCCTCACGACGTTGATGCTGATTTCTTAGGAAAAGACTTGCTTCTCTTTTTGTGACATGCATTGTATTGTTTGTATCGTCTGGCTGTGGTGTCACTTTTAGTCAGTGGTGGAAGGGGAAAAAGGAACTAGTGGTACTCTGACTGCATCCAAAAAGGAAAGAGAGTGATGGCTGGTCATATGGTGATGGAGGGTGGGTGAGTGTTGGGGGAATGGTAGAGCGAGGCAGGGCGGGATTTGGCTTTATCTCTTTGCAATATTTACTGGCTCTTTTTGCATTGTGGCCAGACTAGACATTGGGCCTCATCACGAATCTGGAGGTAACCCTTAAATGCGGCGGTAGCGCTATTACCGTTGCATTTTAGGGTCTGCCAGATCATGGCTTTGGCGGATTTCCCCCCAGCTTCAGCTGGGGGGAAATACGTGCCAAATTTGCTGATTTTTGGTGTGATTACCACCAGCGGGAAATCCGTCGGCGGTAATAGCGCAAATTTTCCCCATTGGGCCCAATGGGGAATGAGGAATTCCCGAATGGGCCCAATAGGGAATGGGCAATAACCCTTCCGCCAAACCCGTGATCCGGAGCTCATAGCGCCGGGGGGTTTGGCGGTAGAGCTAGTAGCGCCGGCGTTACCGCCCAACTCGTGCTGAAGCCCATTGTCTGGAATACTAAACTAATGGCATTGCATTCGTCCCAGGAAATGGGAAAACAATCTATTCACAAATAGAAATCTGTGCATGCAATTTAAACAAGATACTAGTTGACGCACGTCTCTTTGGAACATGTTTTTTAGTGTTATCTGTGAATCAACATTTACACTAGAACACACAATTACAATTCTATTTTAAACATATTTTGATTGTCAACACAATTTGAACTGTGAAAGGCTCTATACATTGTCAGCAGGTAAACATGTATTTTCCTACATTAAAAGGACAGGAAGTTAAGAGATTAATATTCATGTTTTATTACTGTATCCTTTTCTGTTATAGAATACTTCAATTTGTCAGTAGCAGCAATTGAACAAAACAGAAATTCAGTACTTTGAGCAAGCCCATACCCGTAACTTGAACTCAATACAATTTATAGTTGCCAGTAATCACCTGTTTGCACTCAATTCAATTGAATCCAAACATTGGCAAAGATAACAGATTTGTCTTTTGTGTGGACATGGGATGGGCATTTGCCAGGCACTGTCATAATGGTAGTGCCTGACCATACCTGACCAGCAGCTGAAACATAGTGTGATTATCTATGCATATCCGTGTCTGACATATACCTATCTGCTACCTATTCACAAACCATAAATGCTGATTTTGTCAATGTTCGTTTAGAAAGGACCTTAGTCCGAGGAACATATATAAATCAAGTGGTTGAAGACACACTTGTTTAAGACATTTTTTTATTAATTCTGTAGCACGTATGATGCAGTAATTAAGCCATTAACTCTTAACTCTCATAAAACTACTTAGAGATAACAGTGATAGGCCATCTTTGATGGTACTGCTTGATAGAGCTAGCACAAAGACATTCCAGGAGGATGTGTTATGGGTGGGGCAGGAGAAGCTGGTAGTGGACAAGAATGGCCATAAGGCTCAAACTGGCCCTTGACAGTCAATGAGTTGGTAGATAACTAAACCAAACCCAGGCGTGCTGCTATGTCTTGAAAAGATCTGGGGATACACTAATGCCAGGATGAGCCTTTTGGTTTCAGCCACTGAGCTTCTATCCGGGCTACAACCAAAAGACAAGGGGCTATAGCTCCCTCAGCTCCCCTAACAACGTCTCTGACCAAAGCTTCTAATTGTGTGTCCCTCCTCGCATGTCCTCTCCTTCCTAGCTTTACTCAAGTGCAATACCTTCAGCTTATAAGCACCACCTAATAGACAAAACTAAAAATGGACTGAAGTAAAAGCTTTGTGGTTAGGTGTCACTCTGATCATCACCCCTTTGTTCCATGGCTGCCACTCTCCTCTGGTCCTTGACTCCCTTGGGAGCTGCTGCTCTATTCCAATCCTTGTCTGGTCCTTGATTCCCTGGTCAGTTGCTGTCAAAAACAAACTGACGCAAAAGGCATACTTTTTTGTGTGCTGGTGCTGTTTAAAGTGTGCTTAGAAAGCACACAAATTCCCACACTTCCATGGTGTGTCAATGCAATCAAGTTCGTTATTGATTTGAGAAAGTTATGGTAACAACAGCCACCCCAGAACCACTCGACCTCCCACCCTTATTGAAATATATTGCAGCTCACAACTATGCAGTGAAAAAATAGAGGTTACGCAATGGAACATACACCAACTGAATGCCCAAATATGCACTACATTTCCCTAAAGACCAAACTAACCCACCACAGATACACCAACACAACTCCCCACACTCATTAAGAACCACTCTTACAGTCCCAAAGACGACCACACAAACAAGTACCTTAGCAACTTGGAGTGCATATTAACTACTTCTCCAGACAGCTCACAAAACACCTAAAACATACACTGCTTCATTCAGATCTGTACTCATCAACATTGTTACAAAGCAATGGTGCCATGGTCATCCACTACTACATAAGTCTCCTACCTCACTGCTTTCAGACCCTGAAGCTCATGGAAAGTGAAAAAATAGCATGACAGGACAAAGTAAAGAGGTTTGCTCATTATCCGGTTGGGTGGCGCTCTGCAAGACCAAGGCGACTTCTGTGACTGGCATCCAAAGGGGAGAGAATTAATGTTGGCTCTGCCACAGTTAGTGTAGAAAGGATTCTAGCATTGTGGATGTGGCTGCTGAAACTATATATTTGCCGGTCAAATCAAGTGATGTAGGACTGAGGGAGGGCTAGTGCAACAATAGGGAAATTCTAGGTGACGGCTTTGGGGTCCACTAACAGAGCAGCACAAGTGTACACGATTTTCTTCCTACTCATCAAATCTCTCCTATTGCAAAAGTGTCTTATTTTCAAATGGTGTGACTAAGTACACAAATATGGACTCCAATTGTCTGCAGTTATGCCAGAGTGTGATAAAATAACAGAGCATGATCACACACTTTGGCTAAACACTGAAGCAGGGATTTTAATCCACTCTACATATTTGACCACATACCTTCCAAGCTTTACTTGGTACAAATATTTGAGTTTAAGATTTCAAGGCATACAATAAAACCGTATTATAGAGCTTATATACAAAATACACACATTTTATAGTAAAGACATGTGGCACAATGTTAATAATTATAGTAACATGTTAAGCCAAATGAATATCATTGTGGCTTTAATTCCCACATCCAGAATGACAAACTATTAAGTCCCAGAATGCAAAATAATGAAAACGTGAAAAATCTATTTAACTCCACTTTGTTTGCACTGATTTAAGACACACAATAAAATAAGTTGTGTAATAAACTCAGATAGATATGTAGATTCTTTGTCACAAACCTCCAGCTAGTTGTTTATTTGTGATGTTGAGAACATTTCTTTAGTGACATAAAAACAACTATATTTGTTTACATGTCAAGCTTGTACGCTCTTGGATATAAATTCATCTATAAAACGGTGCTTTGTGCTGCTCACTTTAACTATCATAGATGTGCACGTAACTGGCACTTTACGAGGTCTTTCAGTTGGAAATGTTCATCATGCATAAGAAAGTCTCTGCTGCTGATAAAAGAAATATGTTTGGAGTTTGTTAAGGTGGTCAGGCTGCAAAGCCAGGACAGACGCTTTGTGTGTGTATATGCCTGGCAGTGACTTGGCAAATTAGCAATGCTTGAATGTCCATGCCGAGCAGATTCTATATGTAGTGTGGGAGAAGGAACAATACATCAAGGCACGTTTCTTGAGCCTTTGAACCTGGGGTGTACCGAAATTTGCCCTTGAGTAAGTATTCAGCCGAATTCCATCTGAAAATAAGCACTTTCGGCTTTGGTCGTATACTTAAAAAAATATTCATTATCACTGAAAGCTGAATAGTTTCGCCTTGAAATTACATTAAGTACTGCTTTCTCTTTTTGCTTGGAAGCATTCAGGCATGTCATGTTTTTGCTTTAAAAGTGTCATTAAACAAATGCTGCTGTCACTGTTTTGATTGAGTGCAGGCAGAGCAGAGGTGTGAAAGTGCAAACAAACTCTGTGCTCTTCATGTGCTGAAGGGACAGACTTTCAGCTGGCAGTTTGATGAGGATGAGAGGGATGAATGTATCTCTAGTCTCCTCTGTATTTTGCAGTTGAAAACCATTCAGCTTGTACAATAGTTCATGAAGTCACTTTTGATAAATCATATTACTTTCAGGTGCATTCTCATTTGCTGATGACCTGTGTGAGAAATATGAAAGTTACAGGTTCCAATCCTACCAATTCCCAATCCAAATTATCTAATTATGTGGATTAATATAGCTGTTGCAGAGATCACAGAAAGTTCCAAACCCTGAGTAAAATAGCTCAGGAGGTAGTGTACATGCAGCAAAGAACTGTATTCAACTGGCAGGCCAAGGTTATGAAGGAAATTAAGATGGCTCAGTGGGAAGTGCCCCTGCGGCAGAGATGTGCTTGTAATATGGAAATGTATGTTACAATTCCTGCCCTCCAACTTTCTCATGGTGCCAAAATGAGTCCCTGTAAATTGAGTAAAAGTGACAGCTGTTACTAAAGTACATGGATATATTTTATTAACCAAAATGTCCCTGTCTACAGGAATATTCCTCCCAACATTAGCGAGATAAAAAAGAGGGATATTTGTGTAATTAGGAAGAGTAGATATAACATTGGACCAAATGGCTGTACAAGTGAAACAAACAAGTAAAATAAACATGTGCATGCCAATTAAAGATCTTGAATTCAGAACTGCCACTTCCCTATGAGGGCAGTTGAGAACCATGGGGGGCTGAGCATCCCCTATATATTGTTTTCAGGTGTCATTTACCATGCTCCAAAACACCATCAACATACCCCACCCAAATGAAAGGAAAATAGGATCTATTAATGCATACATACTCAGTACAAGTAGGACACATGGGATTAACATTGCAGAGGTTTGTATTAGGTAACACTTCAGCAAGTGGCAAGGATGCTAATTGATGTAATCACACCTTTTATGTTTCACTGCCTTGCTGGAGCCAGAACTCTAAAGATGGGCAGGGCCAAAGAGAGCATTTGAAAGTAGGATTAGAGACATCCCAGTCGCTCCCACAGTGATTGCATGCATACATACTATACATATGGGCTAGTCTTAGTTATTTGGGACCTGCCCACCAAGTGACACCTATGAATGCACACAGATACAAGCACTGATATTATTGAACAGTTTCTTTTCTGGTAATGGTTTACATAAAATAAAAATCCATAGACAACAAAGAAAAGAAATTGAATAAAGAATAGAAATACACATTGTAAAGTGTCTTTTAATTTACAAAGTGTATTTCTTGTCTACATAACTTTATTTATTAAAAAGGTAACTAATCGCCTCCGTAGTCGGCTCTGGCTGAATACTTGTCCACCTATTCAGTATTCGGCCAAATACCTAATTCTGCTATTCGGTACACAGCTACATTGAACTAAAGGTACACGCTGTAAAAAGCAAACGAACAAGTGTTGTGGCGTACCAATTATTTATTTTACACTTCCGTCTCTGCTCTTAGTTGCAAGAGGTGCCCGCTTCTATGTTTAAGGCTTGGCATTTGCCTTCTTTTGGGTCAGCATGCAGCGTTGGGTTAGATTTGGGAGCTCAGACTTCGTAATTAGCCTTCATCTTTCCTGTAGATTGAAAGATACATACATGAAGGGCAGGTATTGCCTGTCTGTTCATTTTGAAATGGTGTCATTTTTGGGACTCAGCTTTGTGTTTTCATAGGATTCAGGACGGATGATGTAGAACGAAAGGTTGTTTTATTTTATTTTGAGGTATGGAATTAAGGATTTTAGAAATCTGACATTTCGTTTATGCATGAGTTGCCTTTAATGCATGTTTATATGTGTTTGTGCGTGTCTGAATGTTTTTTTTGAGAGAAGAACATCTGTTTGATGTGTTGGAAATACAAGTGATGCTACAGAATAAAGGGGTTGCTATACTTAGAAAATTGTTGTACAATTGTGTTTTTATGTTAGTGTTAGGGAGAATTCTCCAAATGTGCTAATTACCCTTATATTTTGAGACCCCTAGCTACTTTGCTGGACTTCTAGGATTTGATTTTTTAACCTGGGAAGAGTGTGAGCCTTTTTTTCCCACTCTTCCATGTATTTTGTGTGTGTTTTACTTTTGTGTTCTTTAGTAGTTGAGTTTTTAAAACAACCTCCATGGCATCATCGTTTTCTGTGTGTCACACAGCACACCTTAAGTGCAGTGGTACAGGGGTGTCTTTCAGACTCCCCAAGGTTTCAATACCTTTCCTGGGACTGAGTACTGTCTCCCAGGGCATGTAAAGTTAAATTGACTTTACTAGTCTCTTTAAATTTACTGACATAGCGCACCCTATCTCACTATATAGTGCTGGATGGGTTGCTTAGCTTCGCCTGAGTCATAACACTCATGTAACAGTAAAATGTTACCTTTTCCTATTTGTAAATGACTGGTGGCAGTGGTTTAGATCAGCTACAGTGATTCACTACCGCTAACAACAGTGGCTCAAAATCAGGGGTAGCCATGTTTTTCAGTATGGCGCCCCAGACCTATCTGTAAAAACAGACTGTGGTTATCTTTTTTCACCATTTCTTTTAGGAAAAGTCCTTCTTGTGTTTGTTTCTGCGCACCAAATCAGGTTTGGTCCCTTTGTTCGTGCCCTTTGGTGGGCTTCTGTGCTGAAGCCCTCCTCTGGTGCCAGAGTGTCTGGGGTGGACAGGATGTGAGGGAGGTGCCTAAAACTCTCTGTGCTTAGTCTCCTAGGAGACCTGAATGCACTCTGGTGTGATTGGCCAGCTGGCTGTCCGACAAGGACAGCCACCCTGCTGTGTGAGTGACAGCCAGGCTGAATGAATGGGGGGAAAACTGTTTAAAAGCAGGTCTCTGGGACTTGGAAAGCAGAGTCGACCACTGGAATGAAAGAACCAAAGAGGAGAGAAAGGAAGAGGACTGCTGCAACTCCTGGTCCACCGGTGAAGCCCTGGTGCAGGTCCGAATTGTCTGAAACTCTGACAACAGAGAAGCCCTTCAAGGTTAACTTCTTCCCTTGAGTTTGGTGGGAACAAGCAACTCGCAGGCCACCTGGACATTGTCCTGTTCTGGTCGAATTTTCTTCAGAGTGCTGTTGAAAACCAGATAGCCAGAGGGAAGGAAACCAGGGGGACTTTAAGGCACTCACACCTTAAACCGACGTCTTGCTACAGCTTTTGGCCTCTTCCCTGGGCAGTGCAGGAACCTCCCAATGTCCTCCTTCTTGTCCCCATGACTGAAGCTCAGGAACAGCGAGATCTGCTCAAACTGCCAGGACCAACCGCCTCAGCTACAGCTTTCTTCATTTAAAAGGTACTGTGCAAACACGGTATGGAAATCTTTTCGGCCATCGAGAAAGTGCGTGAAACTTTCCCCAACTACGAAGGCTTGTCCTTCCCTAAACATTCGTCAAACTTTTTGCCTAGCCAAATCCTTTGAATATCTGTGGCAAAGACTTAACCATTACATACCAGAACTGTGCTGTCCTACACAAAAGACTCTGAATCATTGACTTTGGCCTGGGCCTATTGAGAAGAATTGCTGGTTGTATTTAACTTGAACCCTTTGCCCTGTCTATGATTGTATTTGTGCTGTCTATTCTTATAACCTTGTCTTTTCCCTCCCTTTCTAAGTATCTTAAGTGCCATTTTGCTCACAGTTCATTTTTGAGCTAAACTTGTTGGACTTTTGTGGTATATTAGTCTGTGATATTGAGCTGCTTGTGCCAGTGTAATGTTTCATAAATGATTGAGTAAATAAATGTATATTCTTTTACTGAGAAACCTTGAGTAAGTGTTTACTTGAATCCCTGTATTGGTTGGTCCTTTGTGTAACTTGTTCTACTGCTCACTTAAACTCTTGAAATAAGTCTGGCTGCTCAGCCATCGCTACCACTTTACTGTGTAGTACAGGCTTGTACCAAAGGTGAAATTGTGCTTACACTTGTAGTCCTAATTGCCTGTAGTGTTCCCAAAGGGTACTGCCTGGTGATTCTGCCTAACAGTTAGGTTTACTTTGTTTGCCGCAGGTACATTTACCCAAAAAATTCTATGTTGCTTAATGTTTTTGGAAACCCTCCATTCCCACATGGGGATCCAACAAAATGTATTAGAAATATGGAAGGCTAACACAAGGCCTCCTTAGTACATTCATATAAACTCTTTTCAATATACTTGTCAGCTTGTTTAGCAGTTTTCATCTGTTTTAATTATGTTCATGATGTGTGTGTTGTTTGTTCGGGTCCGCACTAGCAGCAGCTCCACATACATGCCAACATCCCCCCCTTCTGATTCTGTGGGTGCTTTTTCAGTGCTACTCTGGTTCTGCGTTTTGAGACTTCTGCTGTGAAAAAAATTACGATACAAGTGAAAATAAAAGTACCAGGAAGCCCACAAGCAGATCGGTGCACTCGCCTCCCAAACGCAGTGGTTTATGTTAGCACATACGGCCTTGTTGTTGATTTATTTTGTACTGGAGTGGAATGACATACCACATGACTTGCTAATGATAGTTTAAATTTAAACTGGTTTATATTTAGAAACAGGAGGGGGTTGGGATGAATGCATATAGAGTCCAGGGGTGATTCTACAACAGAATAGGCACTCCCTCCTGGAAACGGGCCAAACTGAAGCATTAAAGCATGGGTCACATAATATAGTGCCAGTGTTCGTCATCGCCTATGTGCTACTTGTGTCTTCTAGGTTCTGTAAGGATGACTCAGCCTCAAGCATATTATACCCAGACAGTTCTTGGCACAGAAAATCACAGTCACAGGGACATAGCACTCAGTGCTTCTTCGCCACAATGCCGCTTAACAATGATATGGCACCCAGCTCTCTACTGGAAATCCACCCCAGGAGGATAACGCCTGACTTGCTTCTTTCTGATCTGAGGGTATAGCGCCCTAGCTCACTATGGGAATTAAGGTGCCCTCCCCACTCATTAAGGGCTATTTCTCATCTCCCTCTTACTCTCTCTAAGGTAAGGGATATAGGCCCGGGTTATAAATATGGCGAAGTGGGAGGACAAGGGCAGTCATGGATTTACTTCCACATTTACAGCACCACTGTATCAGGAGGCTGAAGAGGATGGGGAGGGGAACCTTCAGTACTTTGCTGGAGGGTTTTCCTTAAAATAACTTCCAAAAATTAGAGTAATTACTACTAGATTAACGACAACTGGTGGTAGTTCCTCCAAAGTCCCAATGGAGTTTCATAGGACTCCAAAATGGGGAACAACACTGTCAGCCCACCATTCCGAATTTGGCAGATTTACCACCATAACAAGGGGCGGTAGCAGTAAGCAAGTATGGTGGTGTCTCCTCAGGAAATACCGCCATACTTATAATGAACCCCATAGTGCCATTCCCGCAATAAGGGTCGCCTTGTCCCTTCCTCTTTCTGCTAAGAGTTATAGTGACCCTCTGAGCCTTAAGAGTGTCATGCTCTTACTATTCATTCCTATCTCATGTAAGGGATGCCGTGCCCTTCCCACTATAAGAACTGATTTCCCCTTCCCTCAAGTAAGGGATAGGTTGTCCCTCACACTGGCAATTATTTTCAAAAACGAACAAATTCTCTCTCTCTCTCTCTTTCTTCATAATCTCAGCAAGCCAATGGGGTCCAGTTCCTGCCCCTTTTTCTTTGATTGGGCCACGGATGAGAGGCCAGACTATCCTGGTGCCACCAAATGTCCACGGCTTAGCTCTTCCTGGACTCCAACTCCTCCTTCGCAGTCTCTGGAATGCTGCTCCTGCCTTAAATTCTTCAATCTTCACTGCTATCCGCACCCCGGTAAATCCTGGGGTGTGAATAGCTTGCATGGCCCAGCAGAAGGGGGCATCATGGGCTTTAACGGCCTGCAGCCCCAGCTGAGGGCTCGGGCTGGTGGTCCGTTAAAGCCCATCATGCCCCCCCCCCCCACTGCCTGGCCGTGAAAGCTAGATTTTCACAGACATGCAAATAGGCACTCAGAGAGCATCCATTCAAAACAGGGATGCAATCACATCACTTTAGTCAGGAAAAGACTCTGAAGAGGGCTGAGGTGTTTACAGCTCCCACCCTTTACCACCTCGAGATGGCTCAGGGCACTAACTACATACAATGCCCTGGTAGACTGGCTTGCCTGGGCTGCAAAGACCCAACATGGCTTTGGGATTCAGGCAGATGTCTGACTTTGTCACAGCACAGCCCAATGAGGAAGAAAAAGTGAATTTGGTTCTGTCAACATGTTTAAAAGTGCATTCACCAAAAGGAATTGCGTTTTAGTGTTTAAAAAAAAAACAGTGCTATGCACTGAATGGTTTTAACTTGGAGTTTGCATTTTCCTCACAAAGAAATATATCATGTCCGTTAATGCACGGAGCCAAATTGCAGATTTCGCTTTGCTTTGTTTGTTTGAAAGCATGCTGAGCCACCAGCAAAGGCTACAGGAGTGTTATGTTCGAGGTGTGCGTCTAAGGGTGGAGAAGAACAGGATCATCTGTTAGCATAGCCCTCTAGGGTCATTAGCATGCTGCAGAGGTCTGTGTGTAACCTCTGGGTTACATGTTGGTCCCCCAGCTGGGCTGATTCAGCCTTTCAGTGTTCTAAGAGTGATGCAATGAGCACTCGGGTCTGCGGAGTAATTACCGTTCTCTTGCGAACTTCGGGAAGTGCTTTGACACTCCAGAGGAAGGATAGGGGTAGGATAGTGGGCAATGCAAGTGCACCTACAATGTTTAACAAGAATAATAGGTACATGTCTGAAAGAAACAAGGGGGGTGAGTGGAGGCTTGTCGTGGGAGTTTATCTAAAGCAGCGCTACACCTGCATGCATTGTAAACCCTTACAGATAAAAGGGAGTTCATGTATTTTGTGTCAACGCTACATTTTTAATACCCTGTTCATTTTAATGTATTTTCCGTTCTATGATGGACATTGTAGTTTTCATTTCATTCATGACTCCAAGGAGAAGATAATAAAAATTTTAAAAAAACAATAACTATTTTCCATGTCGATTTGAGAGAAACTTACTGAATGACCAAATGCCATGTATTACAAAATCAATGGACTGGTTTAGTGTCCACTTACAATAAACATTTGCACATGTTGAAAACAATATGTACCAAATAAAGAGCATTTTTGAATTATGTCTATATGCTACTTGTAAAAGCTTACAATGTGCATGCATATTTGTACAAATCATATTATCATACCACAGTAAATGTGTGTACTTACATGCTTAATTTCTTGTCCACAACAAAATACAATGTTTATGTTACCAGTCTTAAACGTTTCCTTAAAACTAAAAAATAAATGTCCAACCGCTATTTAATTAACGCTAAACGAAAACTGGCTATGCTTTTGCCATGCTTCTCCACCACACCACACGTATACCTGTTTTTCATGGGTTGCTTGCCAAGCACATGAAAACAGTCAACACTGTTGTCTTTGCCAGTGCTTGTTTGTCTTTTAGTCCATCTCTACCTGTGTAGCTAAAAGTGTCTTGTGCACTCTAGCCGATTGCCACAATTGTTTGCCTTCTCGTGATTTTGGGGCGTCGACTTGCAGTATCTAAAGTGAACAGTTCACTTTTCCCATACTTTCTTTGGCACATATGAAGTTCCCATTTATTTAGTCCCTTCGTTCTCTTCAATTATATTTATTAATTAGTCTGATTATATAAATTTCCCTTATCCATCTGATGATTTTTTGAGAATTACATAGAGCTTGGTCGTTTCCGGTGCTTTGTAAACTAAAATAATTAACATCTACAGACACCAGGTCTCGTGAGTTGCTGTTAGGATTCTGCAAGTCCAACTATAGCCTGAAACAGCTAAAGGGAACCTACAATTGTGTGTCTCCATAGTGTGTATTGCAGGTTATTGAAGCTCATTGAAAAATATGAAAGAAAGTATGGTGTATGTGTTTTGAAACTGGGTGGCAATTCCCTAAAACGTCAATTTCCACATTACAGCGCTCCCAAATTGTGGCTGTAACTACCTGCAAAATGCAAACTCAGGGTGACCATAGAGTACATGTTGTTTACAGCCACAGTTTGCACCCACAAATGCACTTGAATCCCATAAAAAAGCACAAGTCACAGGCGGGCACAAAAAAATTATCCTGACACAAAGTGAAAACAACAAAATGCACGTTTTTCCTTGAAACTGGTGTAAAACATTTGGGAAAGTTGAATAACCTTCAGAGAAGAGGATTTCTTTAGAGAATGTGTTCTTGCAGGTGTGCCTGTGATCCAAATGAGAATTGTGCTAGGTTGGTACAAGGGCATAGTGATCCTGGAGCTTTTTTTGTGTGAATCAGGTTGCACTATTGGCTCCCCTCCACACACACCCATTGTGTCTGTTTTTTTGCAGGTAGTTTGTTTCTGCAACTGACTGAAGATGGTTGTTTTCACGTCTCCATAAAAGTCAAATTCTCTGCAGTGTCATGTCTAAAAGGTTTCATAATCAGTAACCTAACCATGGCCTGTTTCTGTTTTTCAGGCTGTTCAGTAAACATTTGTTGGCGCAGGTACACAATATATGTGATTCAGGACATTTGGCCAGATTTACAAAAGTGTTTTACACTGGCACGATCTCATTGAAAAACACTTTCTAAATCAGACCCATTGTCCTCTTCCATTGTGAAATTGGTATGTCGCAGAAGAGGTAAAAATCAAATAGTTTGAAGATCACGAGACGCTCAAAACCAAACAAATTGAGGTACATGATGAGTGTGAAGAACACAGAAAGCAAAAACACACTCTTATAAATGTATTTGCAAAGATCAAATATACGTAAAAATCGAACAACACACATACACTGCAGCAGGCCAGTTAAACAAGGGATTTCAATGAACAGAATAATACAGGGTTGTACTTTTTACTGGGAAATATCCAATTTCAGCTTAAAAAATCCAAGTAAGCATCCACATCAAAAAAATAGCCAACTTACTGAAATGTGTACTAATAAAGTATGCCAATGGCATATCTGGTTTTTGTAATGGTGTTTTAGGTTTTGATAAAGTACTTTTGGCAACATCCTTTATGGAATGAATTTTTCATATATATGTTTCCAGACCCAACCCCTCCAAACATTTTTCTATTACTATTGCAGTTGGACGGCAGGGGTAGGAGAGAGAAATTAAATAATTCCTTTGCTGATCAAACCATCTCGGTTGGGAGAAAACGAGAGGCAGAAGATTTTAACGTGAACTCTTAGATAAGTCATTGGATCTGTGAAGTGGTTACGAGTTGGTATTTTGTCCATATTACAGAACATGTGAAATACTATGGAGGTGGGAGAACTTCCCAGTTGGGACTAAAATGGAATGCTAACACAAATGTTGCACTAAAACGGTAACATCGTTCGTAGAAACCAATTTCACACCATGAGAACATCGGTAGGACGTCATCACCTTCACAGAGTAGGATCTTCATACATGGGGAAGGGTGACGGAGAGAACAGGTGAATAGGGTGTCCACTGTGAAGAAATCAGTTATGGAAGATGATGGCAGGGTAGAGGGGGGATGGCGGGAGGGGTGGGGGGGATTGTGTAGAAGCTGGTCATGGGGCGTCCACATAAAGATTTCATGCTCTGCAACATCTCAGAATTCTCATTGGTTGCTGTGAGCTCATGCATTACCGTTCCCAACAGCTGATAAAGGGTATTGCACACAAAGATAGAATAAAAAAGACTGAATGCACAAGTAGTGTGCATTTGGTCTAGTTGAAAATACTGAATACAAAAAAAACTAAGGGAGTGGCAGTTGCAGGGGGACCCGCACTCTCCTAGTTCGGTATTATGGGCTGTGGGGGTGGCAGGGGTGTCCCCTGCATACATTACATGTGTAGCGGGGACACAAAAAACACAAGATGGAGTTACTAAATGCAAACAAGTGGTTTATCAAAGTTATAACCTACATCCGTGATAAAGGACTTAGGTGTCATGATGGTGGTGTTCTTTAGAGCATTACTGGGTGCATTTAGAAGTGATGTTTTCACTGGATTTGAAAATAAAAGATACATTTATCTGAGAAATGAAATTCAGACGGCCTGATTGACACACAAGTTTTATAATCGCACAATCCCATTGGAACACGCCCTGTGGACCTCTATTCACATAGAGCACAGAATTTGGTGAAGTGAAAAACACAAGGATCTCGGATATATCGACCTTTGTATATAGGCATGGTATACCCAAAGTGCGAACCTAGCACGAAGGCTGCAGAGCACCAGTCAGAGGAGACACATCCTGCATCTTATAGTTAGGTTGCTGGGAAGGGTGGGGGCACAGGGTATGGGGAGTTCTGGAGTTGTAGAACAAGAAGTAAGGGTGATCAGGCTGATCATCAGTTGGGAAGATGTTCCTCAAAACAATATGTTGGTAGTATTATCAAAAATACTAACCTTTGCATAATACATTTCTATTTGGCTATCCTTTCACATGTATATATTATTTTCCTTGTTTTTTATGGCAGAAATGAATCCCTCTAAACACATCAAACTAGAATCTCTCTGGCATACAACTAAACTCATATCAGAGTTGGCTCCTCTCTCCTGATAGTAGATGTATTTATCCATTTCTTGGGGTGGGGACTTCCTGTAGTATGAATTCAACCTTATTTTAGTGGTTCACGTGTGCTCCACCATAACCCCATATTGTTAAACACAGATAATGTTCACTTACTCAGAACCTCTGCAACTACCAAACACATGGAAAAATATATTCAGACATTGTATTTGCCTTATTTTCATGCGTGGATATAATAGTCGCAAAGTTACTACAGAGAATTTGGGATTTGACAGCAAACAAAAACTCAGACGGCCATTTTTATCAATCGCCGGTTTTCAGCTATGCCTCAAGTACTATATGTTTCGGTTTCAAGACAGACACAGTACCATAAAAAGAAGTGCTGAACGTGTTTTTTTTTTCATAATTCATCAGAGTGAACTACACTCTCACTCATGTTGTTTGCTAAGCCCTACGCCATTTCCACCCCCATGAATAATGTATTCAGTTGTCGGCTGTAAGTACACAATGAATAATGACCCAGATAAGGCAAGGTCATGATCGCTGGCTCCAAGGAAAGAAGAAAGCTGCACGTGTACATGTGGTTTTATCTATGAGAGACCCATATTAATGTATCTCAATGATGAGCCTGTCATTAAAAAATAATAAAGCAAGGAGGGCAAAGGCTTGTTTAGCAGATTTGCCCTAACTCACTGCATATGCCTGAAGCCGGGCTGCTGGAGCCGCAGACGGGAGGCTGCCATCCCTGTCTCTGTTTTACAAATGGGGCATCTTTCTGTAATTGCTTTTTAAAGTACACAATCATATATGTATATTTCATCTGGAGTGCATTTCTTTTATCTTTTGCCAATGTCTTGCGCAGGCGGTCTACTGGTCAGATATAAGTAATGTGGTAAAGAATTGGTTCTTGTAATGCTCAACGAAAGACCAGAAGATATGAAAAAGTGGAGGACTGACAAAATGTGAAGTGTAAGACTAAACTAGAAATACATGATAAGGGGAAAAGAGAGAAATAAAATACACTGTATGGATAGTATGTATGTATGTATGTATGCAATTTATCAAGTACAAATACATCTCAGAAGCAAAATAAAGCTCTACAATACGTAAACAAGAAAAACCTCCCTGTCCAACAGGAACCTTTAAAATGCCTTCAGCATGGGCTCAGAAAAGTAGGCTTAAAATTCAACAAAGGATTATAAAATCTTGCAAAGATCAGGAGGTGTGCTGGCGAGGAAGGCATCTGAACTGCACTGCCTTGAAAGTGACCATATGCTGCTCGTGCAAGTGGAATATGTCATGTAGATCTTGGCATTATGTGTCTAAGCGAGCAACGAGGAGCTCTCCCCATCCACATTCATCGGTGTCATCAGTCATCACAGTCATCCACGTTCAGGGGTTCTCCCCATTCCTGTCTCGTGAAATACTGGTTCTGGGATCGAGTATTCCCTTCCGGCTTCCCCTGTACTTTCTAGCACATTGGAGTGCTCTTCATTTCTGCTGCGGTGGTTGTTTTGCAATGGTGAGCAGTGTCAACAGTATATGTCACACAATTAAAGACATGACTGCAGTTTCTGTCTCCAGGACCCCTAATAAAACGTAAACCCTGACTGCGATGAGAGTGCATGCAAAGTAGTACTTCGAGGTACATGTTTGAATGGATTTGTTTCCGTCCACTTCTTTTGATCAGTGGAGGCAATTGGCGTTCCTGCACCAAGGGAATACTAAACGCAAGTGTCCGTGAGCAATGCAGGAAATGGGCTGGAACAAGGAGCCATGCTCCGGCAATAAATGTCGTGCCAATGTCTCGCCGGAGCCCCAGCTACAGACCCAGGGGTCCCCAGTCCCTGTGCCTCATCCAGCAGACCGTTTACAGAAGACTCAGCAGTTTGTTGTTATACTGCATGCTGCTCCGCCTGCTGAAAGCAGTCTGCTTGTTGTAGTGCAGGCTGCTCCCACTGCACAACCCATTCTTCTACGAGCGTTCAGTACAAGCAGTACTGGAGCCTGCATACAGAAACTGCCAAAACCTCACATAACTTGTGCAGCTGATAAAACTGGTATATATCACCTGCATTTTACAGACATCTCTTTATTAGAGTGAATATTGTAACCAATCAAAACAGAAGGTTTTCTTCATGAATCTCTATAAGAGATGTTTAACACTTAAAATTGTGGACATTGTGTTGTTCCCAAAATGCTATTTGCTTTTATGCAAATCTCCAGGATTGGGTTCTATATAGAGATACTGTGTTGCAAACCTGGCTGGGGCCACATCCCTTGGCCCGCCACCTCCGTCCCAAAGCCCCATCCCTCCTAAGATATGACAGTTCCCCCAATAATGGATTTCCATTTCCAGCACTGTCCGTTAGACCTGCTGCTCTGGCCTGGCAGCTCTGTATGCTGCCTGGGATGGCAAGTCAGATCTCCTTTGAATCTATTGGTTTTCACTGAGTGTTGCTGTTTTTACAACGGTATCTACAAAGAAGAACATTCCATGAAACCCAATTGTGCAATGGCAGGCCAGGTTTCTATGTGCTTCACCACACAAACAGCAATCCACTGGTCTGTTCTTGTGAGACACTACCGAGTCTCGGGAAAGAGTCTGCCCAGATGGATATGCAATCGCTCAATCGCTTTCCTGCGCTTAAATCATGGGAATTAAAATGATGCCCTTGACACAGCTGGATTATAATTGAAGACAATCTCCCTTGGAAAGATGAGCAATACTCCCTATCGCTTTCAGTTTACAATCTGATCCATATCAGCAATCTACTAACATTTTCCTTGACTTGCATGTAACACTCACAAGTCAGAAACAATCCTACAATCTTAGGAAGGGCAGATTCACAAAGGTGAATCGTTCTGGGCAAATGGCTTTTCAGAGGAAGTTTCTCCCTCCCTACAGCATTTGCCAACAGTGTGCATGCCTAGACAGTGGATGCTGCATCCAAAAGTGCATCCTTAATTGCTGAAGGTATGCGCTCTTGTGTGTGGCAGACTTTACACAACACTGCCCACACTTCCAACCCCCTGACCGATGTACTAACCACTAAACTAGGATGGTGATGTGGGCCCTTTAAGGCCTGTCCCTATAAAGCACACTCTGCATCCATATGGGTAGCGACCTCACCCCAACTCCCCACCCACCTGGGAGCATGTGTTCCATGCATATTTATTTATTAGACGTGTGGTAAAGCACCCGGCCCTGATGGACTATCCACAGAATTCTACAACACATTTTCTCAAATCTTAACACCTAAGCTTAAAAAACGTTTTTCATATTTTATTTCACAAAAATGCTCCTCCGGATCCTTTTCTGAAGCTTTACTTATCATTTTCCCAAAACCTGAGAAGGACCCTACTCTTCCTAGCAACTATCGACCCATTTCCCTTATCAATATTGAAAGCAACATTTTTGCCAAAATACTTGCCAACAGAATCGAATCCTCACTCCCAAATCTAGTTAAACCAGACCAAACAGGTTATGTAAAAGGACGTAATATATCCTCTAACGCAAGACTCCTACTAAACGCCATCAACCTGGCAGCCAATGACAAAAAAGACACTGAAGGCTATGCGGCCATTGCATTAGATGCGGAAAAAGCTTTCAATCGTGTTGACTGGAATTTTATGTTTCAAACTCTACATTGGCATGGGTGTGGTGAAAAATGTATTTCACTGGTTAAACTTCTTTATTCTGCCCCCAAATCCGCTATTTTCTTAAATGGTCAAACTTCCTCCTCTTTTCCCTTACTAAGAGGAACGCGTCAAGGTTGCCCCTTCTCACCATTACTATATATCCTCTCTCTTGAACCGCTACTAGAATTAATAAGATCTAACAAAAACATCCCGGGAATTCAAGTTGGTGCCTCAATAAATAAAATAGCCGCATATGCGGATGATATTCTTATATTAATTAAAAACCCCAAACTTCACATTCCCAACCTCTTGAGTGTATTATCGCAATTTGGTCAGGTCTCAGGATATAAATTAAATACACAGAAATCAGAAATTATGCCCTTAAATCCATACTGCCTTAAACACAATATTGTCACTTTTGCTCTTAAATGGTGCAGTAGCTCTGTCAAATATTTAGGTCTTCGTTTTGCCCCAACTATCCCAAATACGATCAAACTCAATACTGAAACACTACTGGGCACCCTCAAGGATCTAACATCCAAATGGTCTCCACTATACCTATCCTGGTGGGGGCGCTCAGATACTATCAAGATGATGCTTACTCCCATAATACTATACTATTTGCAACTTCTCTCCGTCCCATTATCACTTTCCTTTTTCAAATCCATTTACTCTATACTACTTAATTTTCTTTGGGGAAAAGGAAAAAGTAAAAGAATTGCTCTGACGAAACTCAAAGCCCCCTATGATATGGGGGGAGTTAGATTCCCTGACTTTAAGTCATATCACTCTGCATTTCTTATAAAACAATCTCGTCAATGGTTCATGGATCCTATATCCGCTGATATCCCGACCTGGTGTACATAAGAAAAACAAGCAGTTCTACCACACAACATCACTGACTATATACACATTTTAAACATTTGTCTAAAAAGATTTTAGACCCTATTAAAGCTTCAATCTCAGCTCTACAAACTTTTCTTTTTCCCCATACTATAAACCCCAATAAGCATCTTTCCCCACTATTATGGCATAATAAGAACATAGTAATTAATAATAAGATCATCAACCGCAAATCATGGATTCAAAAAGGTATCAGATTCATCCAACACATTATAGATGACCTGTATATCCTCTCCTTCCAGCAACTCTCTATCACATTTAATATTCCTAAGAAGGACTTTCAATTTTATAATAACGTAATTAATTCCTGCCTTGATGCACTTGCCCAATTTTCCAATGTAATTCTTACTCCAGATGCTCTTAGACTAATGCACCTTACCACAGTTAGTGAAGTTCGAGCCTCCAAAATATACAATATGCTCACCTCAACTTTTAAGATTTGCCCTATACGTCTGAAATGGGAACTTGATTTGGGCTACATGTTTGAAGATGATATTTGGCTTTGTCTGTTTTCTAAAATCAAACAAATATCGGTGTCAGCAAATATTTCACAACACTATTATTTCTTCATGCATAGAGCATTCATTACTCCGGCCAAATTGGCTAAGTCTAATCCGAATTATAATGCAAAATGTTGGTCATGTGGCATATCTCCTGCCACGTATATGCATATGTTTTTTGAATGTTCATATATTGTTAAATTTTGGCAGGAAATTTGGAAGCTTCTCAAGTGTATCTTCTGTGTTGATGTGCCCTTTTCCTTTGTTAACATATTTTTAGGAAGTATAGCCATCACAACTTATATCCCATCTGACTCTGCTAGACTTTATGATCTATTCATCTGTATAGCTTTAAAATGCATCACTGCTAACTGGAAAGACTCTAGTTTGCTTTCTACCAAAATCTGGTGGAATACTATTTGTAACACTCATAAACTGGAAATTTGCATGGCCAATAATCATAACACAATTCCTAAATATAATGCGAAATGGTATTATTTCACCAGGTATCTTAACTGTTTTAATGCAACTGCTCATGGTACATGAATCTACACCCATATATTTGCATCATTATCCATATTTCCATACTCATACTGAAATGCTAGAACTTAACAATGTTTGAAATGATTAGTTTATCTTGATGAAATAATCCAATATACCCATTCTCCCCCCCTATCCTCTACCCTCCTGATTCTTGTATGTCTCTTGTCTGCCTCCCTGTACGTCTCCCCCCTAATCTCTATATTCACTACATATAAGTCACTCTTTGCAGACTAGTGCTACTATTAATTTTACACTACTTGTTATATTAATGTGGTTTATATCTATAGTTCATATTATATTCGTAAATGATTTAAACAAATGATTTAGCTATATAGAAATACTATTAGAAGTGACCTGAATCATTTACTATGTTATTTCTCTATGGTTCTTATTTATTCAAAGTTTGTAACTTGTTGATATCTGTATCAAACTTAATATTTAAACAATAAAAATCATTAAAAGAAAAAAGAAAAAAAAAAGAAGTGTGGTTAATGTATGAAGGGTTGGACTTCAATTGTAAAAATCCTCATTGCAAACCACAGTGTGTGCCGAGCATGCACTGCGGGCATGCTTTTATAAAACATTAGAAGTAATAGAGCTTCCTTCCATGAAACGTACAAACTAGTATTTTCCGACACTCCTCACAAAAATATGATTAGTTTGTTAGAGGGCACAACTCTGCTTGCTACTGAGGCGCGCATGCAACCTGCAGGTCACACGTTTGAATCCTGCCGGTGATGCTCAGCTTGATAAATCCAGTAGCATTGAATTAGTAATGGCAACTTCCAGGAATATGACATATGAAATACCTCTGCAGGAAGCACTATATGCAAACAAGGTGTTATTCCTATGTAACATCAACTCAAGCTATTTCCTCAACATAATGGTACATTTGGAGAGAAAATCTGACTTGAAGTAAAATTGTACTCCACATGTTGTAAATAATAATAATTATCAGTATCATTATTATTATTATTATTATTATTATTATTATTATTATTATTATTATTATTGTATTATAGTATGTATTGAGCTTGGCCCAAGCTTCTGGACAAGTAATAAGGGGAAGTACACAGTGGGGGACGCATATCACAAGCGATCAATGCAAGAGAGCGGGATGCTAACAATGGGGAAGTAGGGTGGTGGGCAATGTGACAGCAAGAGATCTCCAAGCAAGAGGAAACAGGGGCAACATCACCCATTCTCAAGATAGTGGGGAGTCGAGGGTTGTGGGAGCTTGGTTTTACAAAGCAGACAACAACTTACATTCTTGGACGTTTTGAGAACTTCAACTTCCTCACCTTTGCCAGAGCCAGAGACAGGAAATACCTTTTCGTGTTCAGGCCGAAACCAGATGCAGCAGACTATCATGAAATGTAAGGCAATTGTCCAGCAAGAGGAATCAAAAAAGCAATTTCAAGGACGATCTTGATCATATTATGGAAATGGTGGAGTTTACCACTGGGTGAAAAGTCTGCTTGCTTACCACCGACAGTATGTGCCCACCACTGCTCTCCTGACATTAAAGGCCCCCCAGGAAGATTCGCTGATGGGAAATCCCTGTTTACAGAGACCTTTGCTAAGCTCAAGGTAGGTGTGCCCTCTATTTCTCTGGTGCTGTAATGGGAAATGCCATTGCAGAACTGGCGGGGGCATATCTCTTCAAATAAGACAAAGATAGTGCTATTGATATCGTGGGTGTAGTTCTTGATGGCCACCGACGGGATTCCCCAAGAAGAAACACGATGTGGGTGGATTGCTGGAGACACACCCACCACTGGGAAGGGTCCCCCATAGTCCAGCTGCTGGTGATGGATGGAAGGCCACAGCCCTATTCTGCCTGGCATATTCATTTCCACTGAGTGTTCCAGTGGGCCGAAGGGTGGACATGAATGTGCAGAGCTAACAACAATACATGGGACTGTGATGGTGCAAATGGGGCTCACGTCACATCATTCACCTCCCCCCACACCCCTAAAACATGAACGTAAATACAAGAAAAGGGAGCTCTCTTAAATGAATGATTTTCAGCCCTTTTTCCTGAACTGCATTCAATAGGCCTTAATACAAGCAACACACTCACACAAGTAGAATAGGGACAATATAAACACAAGAAGTATATCATTAGTTTGCAATACTATAGGTAGTTGTGCCACATTGGGGGAGTTATGTTGCAGCATACACTGAGTAGATCACTAGGTTGCAGCTTGCACTGAGAAGATCACTGAGAAATATCAGGATTCAAAATTGCCAGGAACTGGGAGTTATTTAGCTCCTGGTTGTAGCCAAGGGGAGACTAGTTTGCTTGAAACCAACAAATACCAGGAGCTACATTTGACTCCCCAGGCCAGTGTTGCCTCACAAACATAGCTATGTGATAGTAACTGGCTAGGTTTAGGAATGTGTATACAAGAGAATAAAGGGCACATGTAAGGGACATTTAAATTATTATTCAATAATATTAGCTAATATATAATAGACACAAAGTTAGAGTTTGAATCTTGCACACAAGTTAGATTTCTGTGTGCTATGTATTAGCTCCGCCATCCACAAAGGTAGCTCCTGCATAAACAAGAGATGACTGGTACTCAAGGGCTGATTTTTGTTCCTGGCCTACAAATTCAAATTTCAATCCGTGAATATATGTTGCTGGATACACTGAGAAGATTTCTGAGGGCTACATACATGAAGAAAAAGTATTCCTGATGAATTATAAATGTAACATTAAGCAGAGGTTCTGCCATTTTGCAGCAAAGGCTTTAAGTGAAGTTGACCAATGTGTTATTTTGTAGCTGCCGCACTGGCGTGCTTAAATGTGTTCATGTTTATGAAAAGCCCTTTCTCGTCTAAAAATATGAGGCAGCCAAAGTTACAGTGGTCGGGAGTACACGACAGTGCTTGACGGAGCGTCAAAAAGATATTGTTCCCATGAAACAAGAACAGATATGTAGGAATTATTTTGGTCCAAACAGTAATTAAATAAACACATAGAAGCCTTGATCGCCAGGTGTGTTGTGCCCCAAGATAAAATATTGCCAAAAAAACAAAGTTGTACACACAGTGCCCCCTATGGCCAACCAGCGCCACTACACTCTGTATGAAATATAGTAAAATAGAAGGAAATATCCCCTGGCAGACAGAGCCCTACAGAGACTGATATTCATCCAATGACCAAATTAAAAGATTATGCACCTGCGTTGGCAGTGAGTATCAAGACCAAGGTTAGGGAACAGTATGGGATAATGAGGCCCTGGCATAGGGAATGAGATGTATCTTTTTCTTTGTGGAAACAGGGATTTGATCTCTCTGTTCCCAGAAACAGTACATTAAATAATAACTGAACTGTCTAGGATAGCTGCAACATTCAAGGCCACCTTGAGAGGTGCCATCCAATGGCACAGAAATGTTCTTATCACTGTTGGTATGAAGTGTGCCAACCAACCAGAACATGTGTTAGGGATGTTAGTGTAATGACGACTATGTTTGAGGGGTTGGAATTGGGTGGGGTTGTAGATAATGGACTAGCCAATGGCACACTCCAATGTAGGATGTCCTGATTAGCATAGCCAATTATGTTAGAAAATGGCACATGTGTTATTTTAGTAATCATGCAAATTGTGCGTTTTGGCACCTTATAATCCTCAGCTCAATGTGGGCTAGTTGAGATTTGTTGTTGTTGATCTTGCTTGACTGCCAGCTGACACTTTGTTTGTTAATAAAGTGAATAAAATGTGTTTTGTTGCACCAGCGCACTTCCTTATTTTTGTTAATGGACTGGTTTTGCATGCATTATTACATTTGGTGACCACAAATAGACTCCAGCATCTTCGGAAGGCCGAGGGTTGCTCGCCGCCCTCATTGGCTAGTGGCGTTGGCCTGTCGAGATCCTTTTCCTTGCACACAAATGAGGAGGCGAGCGGGTGCCGAGTTCTGCGAAGGCCCACACAATCATGCTGGCAGCCCGCTGAGCAGGGTGAGGCAGACAGTTGCGAGAGGAGGCTTGGCATTATGGACCTCCGTAGAACATAGAAAGTGAATCTACCCATGCATGAAAAAACATAGTGGTGAAAAAAGTGGTTCGATTATTGAGGAGGAGGAGGAGTTTTGAGTTAGAATGTATACTCCCAGTAAATGGGGAAGACCATGTGCTGTAGTCATAGTGTGTTCATGGTGAAATATTAAGGACATTAATATCGTGCTATAAGATGAAGGGCAGCACTGCTTAGATTATGAGGGGTATTGTAAATGAGGTGTGGTTTACTCTTCGTCCATGATAGGGGGCGTGAGGAAGTGTGGGTACCCTTGCATTATAGAAGTTAGAAGGTGTGGTTTAGCCTCTGTCCGGGATAAAGGGGTGTGAGGAAGTGTGGATACCTTCATGTTATAGAAGTAAACTGGTGTGGTGTAACCACCGTCCTGGGCAAGGGGGCATGAGGAAGTGAATACCTTATATTATCTTATCTTAACAAAACTTGTAAGCCCAAAGGTATCTTGGTGCTAACTAGAGGGGGTACGTCAAATCCACAGGAAAACATTCAAACAGAAAAGTCTTTAGCGCTCGGCAAACAGTGAGTGGCACTCAGTGCTGCACAGAAGAAAACACAGCTGCATCCAGGCCTTTGCTGCAGCCACTGAGAAGGCACGCCCACCCATACGAGCGGTCCTGACCCTCTGGGGCTGTATAATCCTCAGATCCTGGGAACAAAGGGGCCTAGATGGAATATATAGACCACATTTGCTCTGAAGAAATTGACCTGCCTCAAGGACCTCACCACAGTCACTATAATCGTCCTGTAAAAGGTCTGGTAAAATATAGGCACGGACACTAAGCTTGGTGAAAGACACTCTGTGGAGACCACAACAATGCATGGAGCAGGGAGGAGGGAGTAATTATTATTGCGGAATTCATTGTCCTTTGTTGACTGACTACTTGTTCATCATGTGCTTGTGCACTGTTGAAAAATAATAAAAACATATAACAAAAAAAAATGAATATGTTGCTCAACGGGGAGCCAGTGAAGATGCTGCAACAGTGGGGTCATATGAGCACCCCACGAAGGGCGAAGAACTACCCTGGCTGCCGCATTTTGTAGCTTTGAGCTTAAGCCAATTTCTTGCCATGCACTCCCCAACAGCTAACAAGCTGTTTTTCAATTGGCTTGCCGATTCAGATTTAGTAAGATCCAGCCTCACAATGATTTGGGTATCATCTGTGTAGGAATAGCATAGCAGGCCAAAGCATGGATTATTGCCAAGAGAGAATGGGTGTATAAGTTAAATAAAGTAGGAGACAAAGAAGAGCCCTGAGCAACACTACATAGAAGAGAGATCATCCGAGAACAGAATGGTGGAAGAGAAACAGACTGGGTGCGTCCTGACAAAAAGGAAGAAAAACAGGCCAGTACTTGGCCGGAGAGACCAGCGGTGGAAAGGCGGGAGATGAGGGTTGGGTGGTCGATGGTATCAAAAGCTGCTAATAAATCAAGCAAAATCAAGGCACCCACCCAATCCCTGATCAAAAAGGTGTGTCAGGTCATCCACAACGGAAACCAAGACCGACTCCTTGCACATGCCAGGACGAAATCCAAATTGAAATGAGTCAAAGAAGTCTGATGATTCCAGAAAAGTGCTACGGAGCGGAGACACCAGAGCTTCCAAAAGCTTCATCAAACAGGGGAGAAAAGAAATAGGTTGAAAATTGGACAGCACCGCCGAATCAAGACCAATCTTTTTCAGTAGTGGAATAACAAGGGCATGTTTTAGATTGTCTGGAATGATCCCAGAAGTGACGGAATACCCTAGTGTTATAGAAGTGATGAGATGGTTTCCATCTGTCCCGGGTAAGGGGATGTGAGAAGGTGTGGTTTTCCCCTCTGTCCCGCGTAAAGGGGCATAAGGAAATATCAATAGCCTTGCATTATATGAAGCAGAGGCTGTGGTAGAATCTAATTGTGTTAATTTTGATAAAATATGTGTTGCATGACATGGTTTTTGTGAAGGGGTATTGAAGGTTGTGGTTGATTGGTGGGCTTAAAAGCATATAGATTGAAAGATCTGTGTGTGGTGAAGAACAAGACTGCAAAGCAATCAAAAAGTACAGCGGCACACAGGCAGTATTTCCCAAATATCAAAACCGACTCCGGTGGAGGCTGCAAATAATGTCCTTTATTCGAAAATCATGGTGTACAAATGTGGGCAGCGTACAAACAACGTGTTTCACCCAAGGCTTTGTCAAGTTTATATATTGAAGGAAAAAAACTTTAGTTGCAGGGACAAAAAGGTCAGCAATACATTGTAACAACACCTTTTAAATTCAAGGAAAAAACTTTAGTTGCAGGGACGTTAAAGTGAGAACTTAATGCAACAAAACACCTGCAATCCAGTGAAATCACCTTAACTTCACGCCCCTGTTGTGTAACCTATTACCACAATGGTGACATCACAGATGACATCACTGATGACATCAGAGGTGGCATCACTAATGACATCATCTATGACATACACACAAGTCAATGTAGTAAAACATGGATACTATTTAAAGAATACTTTTACTTTTTACATGATGTATTTTATTTCAATTTTAACATGTTAATACCTTACAAAAGACACACAGAAAGAAATATGCATATATGTACATGTTTTCAAGCAAATGTTGAATTTTAAAACTTAATTTCTTTTATATACACATACAAATGTAGAGTAATAATCACTTTTTTTCAATACCCGTATATGGAAATGTCCTAATGCGTAGTCCAATACATGGTTGTTCCTTGTTTTAAAGCACTTCTGGAGTCATTTAGAAAAAGATCTGTGTACACATATTGCTTATTATAAAACAATTGAGTATTTACATAGTGTTTATTTTAAAACATAGTCAATAATGAGGGTTCAACATGTGTCTCTTTCTGTTTATTTCTACTATTATCTTTTCTAAATGTATATACAGATTATATTATAGTGAACACATCTTAGATATATTTGGCACAAACAGGAACATTCTAAGCAGTGTTCTATTTATAATTCAGATATCATCTTTTCCAAAGTACTGCAAAAGAAAGCTTCACAAGTAGTGATCAGATGCATGTGTAGCTGTACACTGTTTTAAACAATGTATTCATTGTTATGAACTATTCTTAAATAGTATTATCAAATATATAGAAATATAAGGGTGGTTTAAATATGGGCAAATACCTACAGTGATCTTATCTCTGATACCATTAGTAAAATAATCATTGATGTCATTTAGGATATTAGCAATGTCACCAGTGATGTAATCAGTGATGCCACCAGTGATGTCACCAGAGACATCATAGATGATGGCATTAGTGATGTCACCCTTCATTCCATCACTAATGCCATCCTTGTAGTTATAGGCAATAGGGGGTGTGTGAAGTTGAGGTGGCTTAAGCTGAATTTCAGGGGTTTTGTTGTGTTAAGTTCCCACCTTAACATCCTTGAAACTAAAGATTTTTCCTGGAATTTCAAAGGTTTTGTTACAATGTATTACTCACCTTAACGTCCCTAGCAACTAAATACTTTTCCTTGAATTTCAAGGGTTTTGTTACTCTGGAATATTTTTCTGCACATGGCCAGTGGCCACAGCATATGGCCGTGCCCACCATATATTTTAGAACTCTGACAGACCACCAACCATGGCCTTTGGCCATGCCCACTGTGCATTTAAAAAAAGAAAAACTACCAGATCACTATCCGTGCTGTTTGGCCACTCTATCTTTTAATACACTTGCAACCCATCGTTCAAAGACGTTCAATCACAAACTGATTTTGACCTGTTTTGACAGTGGTATTGTTATGTTGTTATGTATGAAAGATTACAGGCTTTGAGTACTCCCAATATTTTTAGGCATACACAGAAAGATGAAACGATTGGCCAGGGATCACACACTTTGGTTAAGCAGCGTGCTACAAGCCCTGTATTTTATGGCCTGCCACTTGTTAACTGTTGTGACACATCACACGACTCAAACTAGCCACATTTAAGCAGCACAGAAAATGGAGAAAAATGACCGGCTTCAAGACTTCATATGCCTCGGTACATTTGCCGTCATTTAAAATTCAAAAGCTGGCACCCATGAAAATGTGCACACTAAGTGAACATATATCTTAAAGTGAAATACACATATGTAGTTCAATTAAGCTTGCCCTTAGAAGAAATGTTCCAATAAATATGCTGGCAAAGTATAAAAGGGGCTCACCTTTTAAACCCTGCAATCTGTCATGAAATATTAGTTTAGTTTCTTTATTTGTACCGTGCACCGACCCCTCAAGTAACTGGGCGCTTAAGGCTTATACAGAGGTTACAGAATTTTGGACACAAAGCTCAGCAGTTAATACAAGTAATTTTACAGGAAATACAGGTAATTTTGGATACAGAGATATACATAGATAGAATACAGCAACAGAGATAAGTGCAGAATGTGGACAAAGAGGGGAGCAAACATGATACAATGCCAGGCAGGGATGTTACAGTGGGCGGGGTAGAGTCGGTCCGACTGGGCCAGGGACTGAGCAGTCATGGAGCTTCCCGAAGAGCCAACTCTTTACTTTAGCTCTGAAGGTCCAGAATACGTGTTCCTTTCTGAGGCTAAGGGGAAGGCCATTCCACTGTTGGTCAGCTAGAACTCGGAAGCTTGCTCCCCCTGCTCTTTTTAGTCAGAATCTTGGCACGGATAGACAGAGTAGATGGTCCTAGATGGTCTGGTGGTCTGGCGTATGTTGAATTTATCTGCTAGGTATTTGGGGGCGGTGTTTGAGAGACACTTGTGGGTGATGACAAGCGTGTGGAGGGCAATTCTGTCCCGTACCAGGAGCCAGTGGGCGTCCTGCCTGAAACTAGTGATGTGCATGGATCTTGGTATACTTATAGCTGATCTTAAGGCATTGTTTTGAAGGACCTGGAGTTTGTTGAGGTTCCCTTCGGAAGTGCCTAGGCAGAGATTGTTGAAGTAGTCGATCTTGCATATCACTAGAGCTCTGGCTAGTGTGATGCAGCTACTAGGCGAGAGGAATTGCTTGCGGGCGTTAATTGTTTTGTTAGTGTAGGCCACGAAAGATGCAGTTGGGTTCACCTGCTTCTTGAGGGACATTGTGGAGTCTAATTATACTCCCAGAGTTGTGATCTCTTTGTCCACTTTAATTGGGTTTCCATTGATGTTGATGGAATCATAGCAGGGGTCTAGTTTGTTCAGGCAGGTTTGGGAGCCGACGATCAAGAGCTCCGTTTTTTCATCGTTGAGGCATAGGCAGTGATCTGCCATCGATGCCTGGATTTCCAGGTAAATCTCGTTGATTCTTTTACAGTCATCGTCATAGCTCCCTGAGAGAGTGATGAGAACCTGGGTATCATCAGCATAGTTGGTGTATGTGACACCCAGGATGTCAAGACGGTCAAAGAGGAGCTTGGTGAATATGTTGTTAAGTGTTGGGGAAACACACATGCCTTGTGGTACGCCGCAGTGGATGGGAATTCGGTCTGCTGAGGCAGAGGGTGCAAAGACCCTGGTGATGCGGTTGGACAGGAATGATTGGATCCAGGTAGAGGAATTGCTGGGGAAGGCGGCTGCTGTAGACAGGTGATAAGTGAGGATCTGATGGTCGACAAGATCAAAAGCTGCTGAAAGGTCTAACAGCAGGAGCATGGCAAGCTTAACGTTGTCCTTAGCCTCATCCGTTCCATGTTTGGGCCTGAAGCCAGATCGTCTAAGGCCTAGTAAGTTATAATCCTGAAGGTGTTTCTGGATTTGGAGGTAAGCCACTATGTCTAGGATCTTTAGGATGTATGGGACGGTGGTGATGGGTCTATAGTTTGTGGGAATATTAGGATCTAGGTTTGTTTTCTTTAAGAGGGGCATGACCCAGGCTTCCTTGAGGTGGTTAGGTTCCATTTTGGTCTCGAAGGAGGAGTTGATTAGCACCGAGATGAAAGCTGCCAACTCCTTTACGCCATCCTGAATGATTGCCACTGGGCAGAGATCCCCCTGGCATTTGGAGGGTTTGAGACTTTTGATTATCTTTTCCACTTCATTAGCCAAGACAAGGAGGAAAAAGGAGGGCAATCTGGGGTATCAAGAGGTGGGATGGCGGTGGAGGGGGTGGATTTCTTGACCAGGTTGCTCTTTTTATGCTCAATTTTGGATTGGATAGAGCAATTGTGTCTGGAAGGGCTTTTTGAATATTAGCACACCAGACTGTGGCTTTAGTGCAGGTTTCTGAGTGTGGTGCTGGGGACTCTAGCTCCCTGCGAATACTAAAGAGCTCTTTAGTCTTGGATGCAGTTATCATAGGTTTCCTTTTTCGCGCTAAGGATGGCAGATTTGTATGATGCGGCTGCTGCGGTGAAAAGGGCCTTGTTAGTTGGGTTGGGTGATTTTCTCCAGAGGGCTTCAGCTTCTCTTTTGGCATTCCAAATGATTTTAAGATCAAGTGTAAACCATTTGTTGAGGTGAACAGTAGGTTTGGCTTTGGCTAATTTGATGGGGGCAATGCTGTTCACAGCGGTCTCCAGAGTGTCGTTATAAAGATCCACTAGCTTAGTTGTATCCAGGTCGTTGAACATGGTTGGGTCGAGGACGTTCTGGATCAGGGGTTGTAGGTTTTGAAGCATAATGTTACGGTTGTTCCTGGTGAGGACTTTTGGGGCAGTGTGGGGGATGGTCAGTGCATTCCCATGGAAGATAAAGGAGATGAAGTGATGGTCCGACCATGCGATAGGAACATTTTGGAGCATGATTGTGGAGCAGTTGATGTCTGCCAACCGGTCCAGAGTTCTACCTTTATTGTGAGTTGAGGAGGTAACACAATGGTTAAAGCCAAGTTCGGAGATGGTGTTTTCCGCGGATGAAGCATTGGTGTCATTGGGATCAGAGAGACCTAAGTTAAAGTCACCAAGAAGGATTATTTGTGAGCTAGGTTTGGTGTTATTGGTCAGTAGGTCAGATATGTCTTCCTCGAAGGAAGAGGTGTGACCAGGGGGCGGTAGATGAGGTGGATGAGGATGGTTTGGGTTGCTGAGAGTGGGAGCTTGACTGAGAGAAGCTCCATTGAGGTGGGGCTGGCAGTGGTTGATGCTCTGAGGCCGACGGATGTTTTAGCGATGAAGGCTACTCTGCCTCTTTTGCTGTTCTCTCTGTCTTTCCTTATTATTGAGTAAACATTAGGGATAGCTAATAAGAGCTTTCGGCCATCCACCTGATGCAGCCAGGTCTCAGTGATAGCCAGAAAGTGAAGGTCATTGCTCAAAAGTAGGTCTGCAATGTCTAAAGCATGGGCGACCAGGAGCGGGCATTAATGAGTGTGCCTCTAATGACGGGATGTTTATCTGAACTCAGAGTTTCAGGTGCATTGGGCAGGGAGGGTGGGAGAGGAGGTGTGCGGGTGGGTGGGGGCTTGGGCAGACATGGTTGGCAGGTTCTCCAATGGGTAGTCCTCCGTGGCGGGATCCGTGAGCTAAGTCTGAGGTTCCTTGCCTGCACTGGGCATTAGGAGGGGCTGCAAAGTGGTTAATCCATTTGGTGGGGCTAAGGGGGAACTCGAGAGGAGGTGAGTTTTACAATTGTTGCCAGTAGAAGGCTAGGTGTATGTGATAGAGGGTTGTTTCAATGATACTGGTTGCAGTGGGCGGTGGTTGTCTGGTAGAGGGGGTGCATTGAGGAGAGAGAGGACAGAAGCCATGGTTAGCGTGAAGTGCACCATAGTACAGAGGCTCATTCTGTAGGCGTAGCGCAGGCTGGTAATAAGGCAGCAGGTTCGTTCCCCTGTGAAGCCATGGGCTGGATTGTTTGTGGTGCAAAATTTGAGTGCCCTTTCTAGGCAGTGGGCTAGATCATGATAGGCATGGTGGGCCAATACTTATCAATGCAGGGATGATAAGCTTCTAGTTCACTCATTGATCAATAGGCCAGTACAGGTAGGATGCAGTAGGCCAGGTCACAAGGTACAGTAGGCTAGTACATTCAAAGGGCAGTGGGCCAGTGCAGATAGGATCACGGGTATGCAATGGGCTAAAATATTCAAAAAGCAGTAGGCAATGGGCTAATATATATATATATGTTTTTATTATAAAATGCTGTAGTTTAATATTAAACTTTTCATTTGTGTCGATTTGGACATTTTTCTTTTCAATTTGTGGTATATTTGTCTAGTTTTAGTATTTCTTGTAGAAATCGGCATATCGTGAGGATGAGTTTATTTGATTTGCCGTTGAGCATCGCCGTCCATCTTTCTTCTGCTTCCATTGTTTGTTCTGCGATTTTGTAGTAGGCTCCGAATCTTGTTCTTTGTTCAGAGAGGTTGTCACATTCCATAAGGAGGTGGTATAATGTTTCTGATTTCTGTGTGTTTAAACAGAATCGACAGAAGTGCTCTGTTGCAGGGATTTGTCTTGTTTTTGCCAGGTAAAATCTGGTTGGTATGATATTGATCCGGATTTTCAGGTATGTTGCACAAATTTTTTTGTCAGGGAAAATGGTCAAATAGGCTGGATGTTCGTTGATTGCTCGTATGTCGGTTTTGCAGTGTATGTTCAGACTGTATTTTGTTTTTTCTTTATTGGTTTTTATCCAATCATTTCTCATCAGCTTTACTTTTGCGTGTTGAGGACGTAACGTGAGCATTTCGTGGGATATTTCTTCAATTATCATCAGTCGTTCTAGGTTGTCTTTCCATTTGTTTAGTGTTGCTTGTTCATTGCTCCGGGGTGAGATCTTAGGATTTGAATGGCTGGTGTTTTTTGGTCTGTTAACAGTTTGCGGTATAAGTCAAGGTGTTTCCACAGGACAATTGAGCTGATTGATTGGACTGCTACTTCATGTCTGATCCTGGGCATAGGAAAGGAGGGTGGCAGTTGCAAGATTTTGCGCCAGAAGCAGGCTTCTATTTTTGTCCAGTCATAGGTGGTGCCATTCATCATTGCTTCTGTTCCATAGACTATTGTTGGTATTACTTTTTGTTTCTAGTATGCTGTTACAGGTTTAAGTGAGTATTTTCTGTATTTTCGCTGGATGACACAGTCTTGCCTTGCCAATGATTGGATCTTTCTTCCAGTTCTTTTTTCCATTCTTTTTGGATTTGGATTGATTTATGTAGATTCCCAAGTATTTGAATGTGGACACCTCGTCCAGTTGATTGTCGTTTAGATAGATTTTTAGTTGTTTTTCTTTTTTTAACCACTCTTCTAGTTAGTTGCATGATTTTCGTCTTCTTTGTATTGAATGAGAGTTCATTGAGCTTCATGTATTGGTCTAGCTGTGAGAGGGTGTTTTGGAGGCCTGACGGTGTCTTATCCAGGACTATGGTGTCGTCCGCGTACGTCATGATTTTTACTGGTATAGAGTTGATCTTTGGTGGGTTCAGGGCGTCCGGCTGGAGGTGAGTCTCGATGTCTGCTGTGAAGAGGTTGTATAGTGTTGCTGCTAGGGGGCAGCCTTGTTTTAGTCCATTTTTGGTGCATATTTTCGGTGTTGTTTGACCTTCCCTTGTGAGTCTTATTGTTATTGAAGTGTTGGAGTACAGTTGTTTAATTGGTCCTAAGATGTTGTTTGGGCAATTCCAGGTTTCAAGTTTGTTCCATAGCTTTTGTCTGGAGATACCATCGAAGGCCATATGTAGGTCTATGACGGCTGGGTATATTGTTGTCTTATTGTGGATTGCTTCATGCTTAATCAAGTTCAGCAGAAGTAGATTGATGTTTGTACTCACATTTGGAGTGAAGTCGGTTTGTCTGGTTGCAAAGCGGTGTGTCTCGGTTGCCCATTTGTTGAATTTCTTGAGAAGTATGGATGCAAAGCCTTTCCCCAAGGGGTCTAGTAGTACAATTGGACGAAAGTTTGTTGGATCGTCTCTTGGGCCTTGTTTACGGATGGGCACTATTGTTGCTGTTTTCCATGACGATGGTATCTGGTTGAGGTTGTTTATGAGTATCATGATTTTGCTCATGAGATTTGCCCATGAGTGCAGGTCTTTTATGATCATCGAGTTTGAGGTCCCGTCAGGGCCTGGGGCACGGGATACATTGAGTTTTTGTATCAGGGCTAGTATCTCTTGATGGTCGCAGGTTACCGTCCATTTTGTCATCTGTGCCTGTGGTTCTTTTTCGGTTTCATGGTGTCGAGCTTTGTATATGTTCGTATAATGTTGGAAACAGCGTTGTTCTGTCACATTTCCAGTGAGTTTGTGTTGATTAGCTGCGTTGTCGTTCAATAAATTCCATAGATCTCTGAGATTGTGTGTTTTATAGGTTTCTAGGATGGCCTCTGCGTCCGCTTGTAGTAGAGTCATGCGATGGGTTTTTGTCCAGTTATTGTAGTGTTGTTTTGCCGCTTTGATTTTTGTCGCTGATTCTTTGTCTTTGGTTTTCTTTAGTTGTCTCACCGTGATTCTCAGCATCCTTTTCCTTTCGGTTACCTCCTTGTTGTAGGAGTGAATGTGTGCCTTCTTAGGTTGTTGCATTATTTTCTTGAAGTGGGGTATAAGCAGCCATTGGTAGGTTAGTTTCTGGGCATCAGGCAGAGTTGTTTGTAGAAATTGAGCTGGGAGCGTGGCAGTTGCTTGTTCAGTGATGCAGAGTTTTCTGCCAGCAGTGCAGACTTCCAGTGGGGTAATTCGATGTAGCTGTGGTTGTCAGAGCATATTTTGTCCGTGGATGACAAGCTGGTTGTGGGCACTCTTTGATGTTTTGATTATGATAGCTGTTTCTACTGTGGCTCTTATTTCTTTAGAGAGGTAGATGTAATCTATGATAGCAGCCTAATTTCCTCGTGACCAGGTTGGTAGTATCTTGTTATTCACGTCCGTTGGGTAATGAATGAGAGAAAGATTGCGGACGTTGATTTCTTTGGTCCATCGTTTGGCGCGTGTTGCTAGTTTTTGGTTGGGGATAGTCTGTCCGTCTGTGTCCCATACGTGAAGATTTATGTCCCCGCATATGATGAATTCAATTCTTTTATACTTGATGTTGAGTTTGGCGATTGTTAGAAAGACACCATCCATAAATGTTTTGTTGTTTATTGCCGCCGGGTTCCAATAGAGATTCATGATCGAAATTATTCTTTCTTGTTCTTGGTTTGTTGAGTCATGGATTGGGTTTCCTTTTATTTTTATGACAGTGTTTTGTGTCCATGAGTTGATATTTGAGGTTTAAAGTATTGACCATGCCGGGTCGGTCTTGATTAGTGTCAATAGGCCTGATGATGGTCTTCCTTCAGGTCTTATTGGTGCTGGGTTGAGGAGTGCTATGAAGCCGTCACAGCATGGAGTATCAGATAGCCAGGTTTCTTGAAGACAGATAATCTGGTGTGTTTCAAATTCGGGTGATGGGTCGTTGAATAGATGGGAATTTCCCCTTGTGTTCCACAAGCACATATTCCAAGTGTTATTGGATTCAGTTGATGGTTATGAGATGGTGCTTATACTTGTTTCGGTTGAATATTCTAGGCTGTCTTCTGATTCATATTGTCGTCTAATCGGGTGATCGTTGTTGTTGTAGGTGTTGTTGCTGAGACTGGTTTCAGGATTTCGTTTGGCTGTTTGTCTAGAATGACCCGAGGCTGTTGTTGAGCGGTCATTGTTTGTTTCTGTGTCTTGTGCCTTTAGTTTTTTCGCACAGCGATTGTCTCTTTGAGTCAGAGCAGTTGTTTGATTTTTCTTTTCGTCGGTTTCTTCTTTTCCTGGTATTCTGCTTAGCTTGCATCTGAAGCCAAGTTTGTGTAGTGTCTCTTTCATTGTTAGTATCTGTTCCATGGTTGCTTTGTCGCATATTTTTAGTGATATTCTGTCATTGCATTTTTTGTCTTCAAAGGTTACCAGCTTGATGTCCCCAGAACGTATTTGGTTCAGGTTTGGAATTGCTTGGAAAAGTATTAAGATGTTTGTTCTATTTAGTACCAATGGAGCTGGTCTGCAGATGATGTTTTCTATCTGCAGACTAAAATGTTCAGTTTGTCGGAATGGGTTCATGAATATTGGTTGGAAAGGGTCTGTAGCTTCTTGTTGGTTTTTCGTGCGGGATCTTTCTTGCACTGGTCGAGTTATGGAGTGTCTGTTTCTTGTGCTATTCCTTGTTTCATTTGGTAGTGAGATTGAGGAGATTTCATCGTATATTGTTTGATTGCTTGTATCTTGACTTGGATCGGTCATTGACGTGTCTGAGATTTCTTCACATGAAAGGGTGTAATTGAATGAGTGGCTTGTTTGGTATTTGTCTATTATTAGTAGACTTGAATTGTTTATTTGGATTTCTTCAGTCGTGTTTTCTTGTGTTGGTAGGTCTTCGTGTGTTGTTAAGTTGAGTAATGCGTCTATTTCCGAGCTTGGCTCTTTGTGTATTGTTACAGTGGTGGCTGTTGGTTTTTTGTGGGTATTTTTTGTGGCTGGCACTGGTTGCGCCGGTTGGTTTGATGTGGACTTCTTTGTTTGGTTTTTTGGTGATTTTTCTGCAGTGGGCTTTGGTAATGTTAGATTTCGTAGAACGGCTCGCGAGCCAGTTTGTTTTTGCGGTTGCTTGGTAGTCTTTTTGGCAGGTTCTTTGGGGGTTTTCTTTCCCGGGCCAAAGATCTCGAGAATCTCATTTGCGGTTTGTTTCCCATTTCTTCAGCTGGCTTAGGATTTTCTTTGTATCGTGAAGAAGTCGGTACTGTAATTTGGGTGTCTCTTTGTTGATCAAGGTTACATTTTTCTGGTATCATGCAGATCGGTGTGGGAAGGTTTGTATGTTCTTTTGTCATATTCTGTGTTGTGGGTATTTTTTGTTGTTGGCTTTTGAGCCATGCCATGAGTTCTTTGGTAAGTTGAGTTTTTTCCTCTCTGTCTCCTCGTGCTATCTTGAATAGTCTTTGTTGCCAGATGCAAGATTGTTCGGCTTCGGCATCTAGGTGTTTTTCTATTGTTGTAATGAAGTCTTCTGTGTGGACTTGTTTTGTGTGTATCATTGCCAATAGTGTTGCTTGGTCTCGAATATTGTCTTTGGTTGCTTCTTGTAATTTGAGGAATGGTAACATTGATTGGAAGACCACTACCAGCAGCATGTTTTGAAGTTCTAGCATGGTTGTTGGTAGTCTTTTATTGTTGGTATCGTCATTGAGGGCAATGTTCTGTTTGGGGTCGCCTAGTTTAGATGTTGGGCGATTGGTGTTGTTTTCCTGTGCTGGTGTGTGGAATGATTCTTTGGCATCGTACGTGAATTGCATTGTTTTCTGTTCCTTTTTTATTTCCGGATGTGGTGGGTCACTGCTTGGTCTTTGTTTATCAGAATTCTGTGCATTGGTATTTTTAAATAAGGGCGTGGAAGTACAATTCGATGTTGCTGGGAGTGATGGATTGCCAAAGATTTCTTTCCTTCTTTCCGCACTGTTCATGATGGATTCTATTTCGGTGATGTCTAGCGATAGGCGCGCAGCCTTGCCTGTTACTGTGTTCAGTTGATGTTGTGAGGATTCCTTCAGTAATTTTTGAGTTGTGTGGGCTTGTAGCCATTGTAGTTTTGCCTGCTTTGCTCGTTCTTTCTTTGTCATCCAGCTGTTGACACTGTTGGGGTCTGAGTTGGACTTAGTTGTTTCGTTGAATCCTCATTTGTAGGGATCGGGTTTTGAAGCTGATTTTTTCCTGTTGGTTCTGGCATTGTATTGTCTGTTTTGGGTTTGATTTGTTGAGCTTGGTAAGGCTCGGTTGTGGGCAGAAGTGATGGACTTGTCTTAGGCTGTGCAGAGCTGGATTCTGCTGGTATCTCTCTCTGTTGTTTATTTATTTAGGATGTCTCGTATTGTATTTCATTTTGTGGCCTCTCCTGTTGGTTCTGTTTTTTTACTATGTGGACTTTGGGGGTTGTTTCATTGCTTGGGTGGTCGTTGTTTAGTGGTTGCAGAATTTCGGTTTGTTCCTAGATGATTGGGATTTGTGGTTCTTGGGTGTATGGCTTTTCTTGAGGAGGTTTTGTATCGCTCTGGTTTGCTGGTTCTGGGTTTCGCGATGGATCCCGTTTTGGTTTGGGTGAAAGTTCGTGTGGGTTTTGTGGGATAGTGTTTCCCGGCTCTTCGAGTTGCTTTTGGGATTCATGCTTTGGTGTGCGTGTTTCTGATTTGTTCTGGAAGGATCGATTTTCGAGGGGAAGTTTGTTGGTCTTCTTCTTTTGGAATGCTTGTTCCATCTTTGTTTTTGAGGCATCCATGCTGAGTTTTCCTCTTAGTCTTGTGTTGGGGCCTGTCGTCTGTTTTTTTGCATTCCGGTCAATGAGCAGGATTGAGAGGATCTGAGCAGGATTTGAGGGAGAGATCTCCTGCAGTCTCCTGGGTTGCAGTGTTTTCGCAGCACTGGTAGTTGGGCAAGATTAAAGGGTAGAAGTGCCCTGCAGTCTTCTGTGCTGTGATTGCTTCAGATAGCTGTACAGAGTTTGCTCTCTTGTTGCGGCACTTGTGGGTTGGTGCCAAATAGGTTCTTATAGATAGGTTGCTCTCTTGGTGTGGCACTGGAAGGTGGTTGCTGGACAGGGTCAAAGGGGAGAAAGCCCCTGCAGTCTCCTGTTCTGTGATGGCTTCAGAGGTTTTGTTCTTGGTAGAGCACTGTTAGTACTCCTGTGCTGTGATTGCTTCGAGCGGTTGTACAGAGAGTTTTCTCTCTTGTTGCCGCACTTGTGGGTTGATGTCAAACAGGTTTTTATAGAGAGATTTCTCTCTTGGTATAGAACAGGTAGATAGTTGTTGGACAGGATCAAAGGGGAGAAAGCCCCTGCAGTCTCCTGTTCTGTGATGGCTTCAGAGGAGTCTTCTCTCTTGTTGCGGCACTTGTGGGTTGATGTCAAACAGGTTCTGTAGAGAGGTTTCTCTCTTGGTGTAGCACAGGTAGATGGTTGTTGGACTCTTGTTGCAGTATTGATAGACAAGTGCTGGACTCCTGTGCTGTGATTGGTTCAAGCGGTTGTACAGAGTTTTCTCTCTTGTTGCGGCACTTGCGGGTTGGTGCCAGATAGGTTGTTGTGGAGAGGTTTCTCTCTTGGTGTTGCACAGGTAGGTGGTTGCTGAACAGGATCAAAGGGGAGAAAGCCCCTGCAGCCTCCTGTTCTGTGGTGGTTTTAGAAGTTTCACTCTTGTTTCAGAATTGGTAGGCAAGTGCTGGACAGGATCAGGTGGAAGGCGGGCCCTGCAGTCTCGTGTGTTCACGTTGGTGGAAGGTGAAGTGGGAGAATGGGACAAAAGACTCCCCCCAATCTCCTCACGCCCCTGGCCTAGAGGATTGCGACCCAGACACCCGCCACGAGAAGAATTTACCTACCTACCAGACGACCAAATACCCTGGTACAGGAACATACGGATGTGCCCATCAGCCTGCCCACCAGCCTGCCCACCAGCCTGCCCTGCTCAAGCCGACACCTGCGGCATGGATGAACTCGACTAAACCTTTCAACAGTAAATAAACACATCGTTAGAGATGCCATGACGATTTAGCCAACTGTCAGAACACCCGTGCAACCATGCACACTGGACACCCCCACACCAATTCACACGAAGAACATATTCAGTGCTATGACGTAGGTGACGGACACACCCACTGACGCGCATCTTTATTATTTTTCACATAGGTTTTTCAAAATGCAGAAACGCAAGACGCACAAAGCGCTCATCTAAAATGCTTGCTGACGCTCCTCCTAACCCTTACATTATGATGAAAATACAACGAAGACATGATACTGCCTATGAAGCAATGTGATACCGTAACTTAAAGTACTGTGCATTAAACATCCCCACCTATGCACCAGGCCCAAGTAGGCCGCAAGCAAGAGCCTCCACGAACATTGAACGAGCAAGAGTACAATTGCTGACCCTGCAGAATGAGCCCAGCAAGAACTGACAGCCAAGGGGGCAATGTTGCAACTCGCATGCCACAAGCCGAAGCCAAGGTCACACCTGCAAACTAAGCCAGACACACAGTGGAAAATACAACATTAAATGTGCAGAATTCTGCCTCAACCATGGTTTCTCCTCACGTGACCAAGCCGAACCTGACAGGGTGCCAGACCCAGGAGGGAGAAGTCGCCTGGGTCCCACGTTTGAGACACAGGCTGCAACAATGAAATGGCCCAATGGACACCTACAGCGATGGGAATAGCCTGCTCTCAGGCATATGAGCAAATCCACGCATTGTCTGCACGAACACATAGTTGCAAATGACAGGTACACCGCGAGCTGGGAACAACAATGGTCCCAAGCTGGGGGGCTCGCGAGTGGACCAATCAGAACATGGGGCACTCATCACTGACGCCATTAACATCAGCCAATCATTAGGGGTCTTCGTGTAACAATTCTCATGTATCTAATAGAAGGGACAACCCAAGTATACCACCTGTCTGACCCTTAACCACTAACAGCGTTCTCTATACGTATGCTATACTAACCCTACCACTCGAGGAGCCAATCCAGAGTGGCGATAGGGTTTCTTGCTAACTTTCCCAGGTGACGCAAGTAGCGCGTCATACTGAGGCAAAAAGGGGCCTGCAAGCCCCACGAATTTTGAGAGTCAGGACGGACGCGTACGATACTAGACCCATCCCTGCCGTTATTCAATAAACAGCAGAACCACCTTGCTTCTTGTGTGTGTCTCATACTCATTTTTGGGATATGCGGGAGGAGTTGGGGCCTCCCAGCCCAGAGGTCCGCGGACGGCCCAGCTGACCCCGGGAGAAACCCCCCCGACAAAGGTATTTGTTTCTTTTCCCCAACACCAGGTGAGTCGTGTTGGGGAGTCTTTTTTGTGGCACTAGTTAGATGTAGCTGGGCAAAATCGGGGGGGGGGGTCCTTACAGACACCTGGGAGAATGGTTATGCGGTCTTCTGTGCAGCAGTTGGTTTGGTAGGTCTTGTGGAGGGTGTTTGTTTGTTGTTGCAGCACTGAGACAGGTGTGCTGTGAGGAATCAGGTTGGAGATAAAGCTTGGAAGTTCCTGTGCAGAAATTGGTTTGGTAGGTCTTGTGGAGGGTGTTTGTTTGTTGTTGTAGCTCCTTGTGTGAATTTGCACTACGTTGTGGTGTGGTGTGCTCTTAGGAGACGAGGTGTGTTTTGGTTGTAGTGCAGCTTGGAAGTTTGTCAGGGCAAGGGTGTGTTGTTTGGATGCCCGCGATGATGGTTTCAAGCACTGGGCTGGAAGCAAAGAGCGGCACTCGGAGCATGGAGGAGGCGGGGTTGGGGGGCAGGACCGGGAGGTGGCGCTGTGCGTGGCACACAACGGGGGGCCCACTCGCCTGAAGCCGCGTGGCTCGCAGGTGGGGGGCATTTGGGGGACAAAGCCGGGTGCTGAGATGAATGCTGGTTGAGCATGGCGCCTGTGCCGGTAAGATTTGCAGTCGGGTGCGAGTGAGTTGAGAGGGACGCGGGGGACGGGAGGATGGGGCAGGGGTCAGGGGTGCTGTTCTCTTGTGAGGGATGCGGGGGGTGTGGGCAGGAGTGGGGGCGCGGGTGTAGTTGCTGATATTCTGCAAGGGGGGTGATCGGGGGGGTTGTGATTTACTTTTCTTGTTGTCACGTGGTGACTTGATAGTGTCCCAAAAATGTCCATACTAGCGATTTGTGGCAGTAAAAGTTGCCAGATCATCCAACAGATGTTTTCCTTTGTGGCAATTCTTTGAAGGCGGAGTGGCACCGGGGATATTGCAGAGCCTGCAGAGCCTAAAGACAAAAAGACTCTGCAGCAGACTCTGCGGCCTCTCCACGGCTTGCTGGATCTTTTGACTTCACAATCAGTGGCAATAGAAAGAGGACTGAGACAAAGGTCCTAGATGCCTCTCAGGAACTGGAGTAACCTGTGTGGCGACTTCTTCCGACTTCGACAAAAAGACTCTGCAGCAGACTCTGCGGGCTAATATATTCAGAAGATAACAAAATCCCAATATGAGATAAGTGCTTGCGGTTTTGTGGGTCTTGTGGGTAAGTGTCTGCACTGGGAACATGACAACCTGATTAAAATCCTGGTAAATAAATACTTGAGGAAGCCTGCCAACCTGATAAAAACACAAGGAGTTGCGTCTGCCCTCGAAAAAAGTTACGCTGTCCAGCCACATGTGACGCAGTTTGCTTTCAAATGTCGGCTGTTCATTGCTATTCTGTCCATAGCCAAGGCAACAGAAAAGCTTTGTGTTGCAAACTCAGTTCCCAGTCCCCCTCCAACTCCTAAATTTCACTTGTGTTTCCCTGTCCTATACTGATGGCATTTGCATGTTTTTGTACCTGCAAATGGCTTTTTTCCTGTTTCATTTTGTTTTTCTAAAAAAAAAAAATGGTTTTGTCAATTTACCTGAGATATAGCTGTCTATTTTGACCAAGGGGCCACTCTGTCAAATATTTACAAACCCCAAACCACAAAAAGGTCTCCAGTAAATGCTTCGTACACAAGTTGTTTCAGGCTGGTACAAATCCATCCAGCAGTTTGGGCTGTGCTGTCTGGCAAAAATTGACCTTTTCGTCAATGGGAAAATTAATGGGAAATTGGCCGTAACTTTGTTCTTTTTTTTAAATTTGTTTTCTTAATAACATTTTTTTTAAACAAATCTTTACCATACTCTGCAGTCTGCGGGTAGAGGGGGGTAAAGGGAGCTCACGCATCCCTAACTGTCTCCAGAATTACAGCCAAAGTCGTCGCACAAATGAAAAATTATCAGCAATAGATGCTGCCTGCTATACAACTGCGAGGCCTTTCCTCCCCTTAACTCTGTTATGGTAAGAAGCAAAGTAGTTCGCACACCATCTCTCACAGGCACTTCCAGCCGGCAGCGTCTCCTGCAGTAACTGCAATTGTATAATGGCATGCATTAAGCAAAATGAAACTGGATTATGTATGGCTTGGCTGTGAGTTGACAGTGATTTCACACAGCTAGTTGGGACCAAAAATCAAAATGTTAACAATCTACGATTTTTTTTTTGCATAGGTGTGTGTTTCATTACTTATTATGTGGAACTTTGCATCAACCGTTATCCCCCCAAAATATTTGTCTGTGGACCCCTGTGTGCCATCGCTAAATATAATTCCTAGACATATCACTGGGCTGTATCTACTGTCCATATGTGCTACCGCTATCAGTATTGTCCTGGGTGGCTGGGTGCTCAGATGAGAATGTTATGCTCTGCATTGCCCAGGTTCCTCCACTTCTAGTGTTTCTGCAGATACACTTACCTTGTAGACTGTTAAATGGGACGCAGAAACTAGAGCTATCATATTTGTCTTAAACTGAGGCAGAGGCTGGTAAAATTGTAGACCCACCAACCCCTTCTTCTTTCAGTAATGAGTTATAATCCCTGTGTCTGTGGGTGGGTGTTTCTCATCCGTATCTATACCCCTTTACCACCAACACAAAACTGGCTTCATTTCAAATATCATCAAATCTCGACACCTGAATAATAAATCAAAGGGTCTGTATTGATAAATAAAATATTTGCTTTAATATACAATGTCTACTCCCTCTGTCAATTAGGCAGATTTTGTTCAGCAATGAGGTAATTTCTTGCACGTTTGAAGTTTATTGCCTTACTCCTCCCTCACTCTACACACCTGCACCTCTTTATCACACACATAAACACACACAAACTAAGCCAGTGGTAGGAGTGTTGGGAGAAGAGCAGGCTGTTTTACCTTCTTGGGCCTTTTTATGCTTTGCTATGACATATCATGGTTTTTTAATGTGCCTTGTCATGCCCTTATCATGTCTTGCAAATGTGTGTTTTGCCTTGCTACATATGGCTTGACTGTCTGCTCCCCTCATTAACCTGCTCATCATTCTACTTTCTACCTCATGCTATGCTGCTCACAGGTGTCCCGCATTAATTCTGCCTTCTGGGATTTGTTCCCAAGTGTCACCGGAATTGTGTTCCTGTGTATCCTACTGTGATTTTGCTCTGGGTGCCCAATGTAATAACTTCCCCACTGTGTATTTGCTCCCCGATGCCGAATCTAAATTCATGTGACTGGCTCCTAGATATTACACCAAATAACATTTAACCACAGGTTTAGCGTGATGCAGAACCAAAAATATTAATTTATTTTTCGGCGACCATAGCTTCAGCTTAAAAAGGCAGTACTTGTATTACTCGGTCTCTGGGCAGCACCAATCAGTGGAGCCATGCACACACTCAAAGCTTTCGTGACTCACACAGAGAAAAGAAACAGAATAAGAAGGAAAAGAATACATCTGTAAATAACCAATGTTCCCTGGGTAATGAAGCAGCCACTGCATAAAAACGATGAGATAAGTAATCACCTTCTGTTCTCCCGTGGACACTGTAGAGGGGAAATAGGGGAAAGTTGGAACATCATGCATTATATCTAAGGGCTACAGATGCCCAGTTATGTGGGATCTCTGCATATTGAGTATTAGGAGTTTTGAGAGAGAAATAAATATACTGTGTCCTCAGGACATTTCCGTCCTCTCAGATTGTGCCTGTTTATCTCCCCCGAATAGAGAATGACATTCTGTTCTTGCTGCTCCGTATGACCTAAAAAAGACTCATTCAAGACCCCCTCATTCCAATGCACACATTTGGAAAAGATACATGAGTGCAACATCCCAGTCACGTTCAAACCACATATGAAACTGGAGAACAACCAAATCAATCATCGACTCCTCAACCAGGAAATTATCTACATCTAACTCACCATTCCCCCACATGAGGAAGAGAAAGAGAACCAATACTGATGTGCCACACAGCCAGGCTCCAATGGTGCCATGAACACCAGGGAAAAGCACGTCTCCATCTCTCCAACCCTGCCACAGCCAGACTTCAAGTCTGCCACACCTAAGCAGAAACTACTCTCTACACAATGCAGTAAACACAAAAACATACCTGTAACCACCAACATGTGCATGTAATTCAATATTTCCAGACCTGTTTTGCCCATATCTTGGGCCTGTCACTGTGCAAACTACACTCTACAGAATGCAACACATCCAGTTGCCTGCTGTGCGATTACACCTACACCTGACAGAATGTGCCAAGCACCCAAAACTCACCACTCATTCCAGAATATCATCTATTAACTCATACATAGACATATGGTGGTACATTCACTGGTACATATGTTCATTTTCAAGTCTTACTATAAATGATGATGCCATCTAAATATGTTCCACAGAACACCGAATAGGGATGAAGGATTTGGTCCGTGAGCCTGTGGAAGGTGGTGGGGCCCCATGAAGCCCAAAAGGTAATACCTTGAATTGAAACAGCCCCATAGACATGGGGAAAGACGTTTTCTCTATATCCGCTGGATTTACTAGTGCCTGCCAATAGCCCTTTGTCAGATCAATCATGGACAGGTATACAGCAGAGCCCAATCAATCAATTAAATCATTGATCCATGGTATGGGGTAATTGTCAAATTGAGACACTGATTTTACGTTTTGAAATGAATGCAAAACCTCCATGATTGATCAGACTTTTTGACAAGAACTATTGGAGAGGACGAGGGACTTTGAGATTGTTCTATAATATCTGAGGCTAGCATTTTCTCCACAGCCTGTACTACCATCTCCTTCCTGCTCTCGGGACTGGAAGGCCTTCAGGTTAACAACTTTCCCTGGTGGAGTCTGAATATAATGGAAGACTCCTTTCAATCTCTGTGGATCATGACTAAAAACACCTATGAACTGAGTCAGAAGATCCTGGAGATCTTGTCTCTGACTTTAGGGGTGCATTGGGGGTATTAAAATGTTCTCTTCCTGACCTTCCGTTAGAAGGCTAGCCATTACCACAGTTGTGCTGGCTACCGGAACTTCCTTCCAATCCTTGAGCAAGTTATTGTGATATACTTGGGTCTTAGGCCATCTATCCGGTTGGAAAGACCGGTAGTTATAAGGGCCTCTCTGCTCTAGAACCTCATAGGGTCTATGCCATCTCAATAACATTTAGTTTTCCGAGGTTGGCAACAAACCGAGAACCGTCTGTACCTTTCCAGTCATAAAGAGACTTCTGGTGTACCTGAGTCTTAGTCAAATGGGGATGGGCTATAGACCTTACAGTTGTCATATGTTCTTTCAGATGTTGGGTGGTCTGAGACAGGTGTAAAAAGCTTCTTCTCTTTCCTCCCATGTCTCCCTCAACATATCCAGTACATCCCGCGGCTCTCTACCATATAACAGCTCAAAAAGCCAAAAGCCTGGGGAAGCTTGGGGAGTCTTCCTAATGGTGAAGGAGACCAGGTACCATAAGGTCCCATTCCTCCCGACCACATTCACCAGATTTCTAAGAACACTCTTCACAGTGTTATTAAAACGATTGACCAACCCATCAGTCTGAGGGTGATAAACTGAGGATCAAAGCGTTTTAATTTGTTATACCTGTTTCACGTCTGCCATACGTTTGCTAATAAAGTTGGTCCCTTGATCTCTTTATGGAAACCAATTCTTGAGAAGAAAGGAATCAAGTTTTTTAGTATTTGCTGAGAAGTGTTATTTCTTAGAAGGAGGCCTCAGGCTATCGGGTTTCATAATCTAAGATTACAAAGGTATCCCGATTCCATAACTTAGATTGTTCCAGGAGTCCCACTATTTCCATACCAATACTAGAAAGGGGTAAATCAATAATGAGTAACAGCTGAAGTAGAGCTGGGGAGGTCACCTGCGCAATCGTTTTTTAACATAAGGTACGGGTAATGACAATGTTTTTTACATTGACGTAAATGCCGGACCAATTAAACCTATTTTGACTTGTCCCTGAGTTTTAGCTGTCTCTAGATGGCCACCAAACAGATGGCAATGGGTGATTTCTAAGACCATCCTTCTGTCCCTCTGTGAGGTTTGGGAACCAACATTTGATTTCTTTGCATGTCCTCTGGAATGGTATCTCCCTAGTATAAAAATCCTGCAATGATTTCAGTTTCATCATCCATAGGTCTTGCTGGTAAATCAATAGAGGGACCTGGTGTGTTTTACCTGCCTCCCTGAAACCTTTGTCTCCCCTTTCTGCCTTTTCTGTCCTAGTAACTCCTACCAGTTTAGGAAATGCAGCCTTTTCTAAGATCCCTTGTGCCACCTTCTCTACCATCAGAACATGATAGGGATTTTTACTGTTATTGTATACAAGGATTTTCACATCACCCCTAAAAGTCTGGGTCTATTATTCCAGCCATGACATCTAGGCTGAATCGCCAGGCTAACACGGATTTTGAAGCCATCCTTACATAGGTACCTGGTGAGGGTACTAGCAGTAGATCAGTAGAAACTAACAACCAGTCAATGGGTTGCACGATCTCTTCTCGGCTGCTGGACAAATCAACACTAATAGACTCCTTAGTGGCTACAGATGGACTGGCTGGTCACTCACTGAGCCTTTCAAATTGTAGAATCCTCAAGGTTGTGTCAACTGGCCCGGGTCCCAAATCCTCACACCATGTGTAATGAATCAGGAGTAAGATTTGAACACGGAGCCATTGTAATGGTTATAATTTACTTTGATTAAAGTAAAAGAAGGGTTGGAGAAAGACCTATAAGGGGTTTCCCTGTCTCAACGAAACTAAAGGATGTCAGTGTCAAAATGTCCAAAAGTAAAGAGTTCTCTGTCATGTGGCTGAAAATCCTATCCTGACCGTTACAAGCTAAACCTAAGAAAAAGTCTGAAGGGATAAAGTATTTCAACTGGCCATCTGTAATCTTCTTTAATGTTCCAACATAAAGTTCCAAAAGGTGCATACATGAAGAAATGATTAAAGTTCCCCAAGGTTTCACAGCTCTCAGAACAATGGGAGAATGCCTTCCCTTCCCTCAGGTTTTCAGATTTTATTCAACTCGCCACCACAGTTCTTTTCCTTGGCAAAAGATAACTTTCCAAGCAAAGGGGTATGATCCCCTTCCCTGAGCATCACATGCTCAAGGGTTCTTCCTCACCCCTTGACTTACTCCATGGTTCACAGTTCTTTTACAACTGTTCCACTCAGGGGTATGGTTCCCTTCCCCTAGTCTTTACCCACTCAAGGGATCTTTGTCACCCCTTGACTTTTTCCACAGTTCAACCTCCTTGAGCTGTAATGCCGGTGTCCAGACTCGCATTCACTCTAGACTGGTTTACTCTCTTGCTAGGACTTCACAATATCTACTTTTCCTTTCGAGGGCAGAATCTCAGATTCCCTTTCACACTTGCACATATATATTTTGGTGTGTGTCCAGACTTGCACAGTGCCTGGTTTACTCTCCTGCCTAGACATTTCACACTGTCTTTCACAATGTAGATGGATTTCAGACGTGCACACTTTGCTAGGCAACAGTCTTGTCCATGCCCTTTTTATCAATTGGTTAAGTGACCCTCCAGCTTCTCATTTGTTACTTTCACTCTTTATCATAGGGTTTTCTGCCTCCTTTAGCAGACTCCTGAACTTTCTGCATGGTGTGCAGCATTCACTCTGAAGCGTCCCGATGTGCCGCTTTTCCCTTTCGGGCTCACTGTTTTTTTTTTTTATTGCTCTGGCATTCTTCACATCATCCCACGGTCGCTGTGGCTTGCCGTTGGCTCGGAACAGCATTCCACCACTTTTCTGCTTCCCGCCTGTTCTCCTGCATCCCCTGACAGCCTCACGCTGCCTTCAAACTCATTATGGCAGACCTATGGCTTCTCTGCTTCCTCTGGACAGCGTTTTCAGCAGCCTTCCAGTGATGGGCAGCGCTCTGCTTACTTCCCAGTTACCGACCGGCTTTGCGTGCAGCAAGGTTCTTTGTACGGCATCTCTCTCTTCATTTTCACAGCTGACGGGTATTTACGCATCCTGCTACTATGAAGCTCCCCTCCAGCAACTATAACGCAGTGTAGGCTTCCTGGTTCTAGTAATCTTTATCACTTTGGTCTTCTTTCTCATCTCAGCATTCAGGTATAATTTGTTAGAAGGAACCCTGATGTCAATATAAGATGGTTGCACGGGTTCAATACCACAATAAGTAGGGTCAGGATCAAGTAGTGGCTGCCATTCCCTGGCCATTTGAGAAGGCAATTTCCCCAGAGAGGGATTGATGATATTGCTGTATTTATCACATAAGATACCCTGCATGCTAATACTCCCTGCGAAGCTGAGTATTATTTGTACCAGGTAAACCCTCTTCTTTGAAACACCAGAGGACACACAGGACTAACTTACCACCAGTAATCGCAGCATGCTGCAACAGGAGTAAAATGAGTGGAACCAGGAATTTTCGAGGGACTCGATGTTGGCATCAGAGAAATAGAACCGTCCATTGCAGAAAGAAAATGATGTTGCCATCAGCTGACCAAGACACTGATCGTGCAGCGTTGGCTGAGGTGAACGGAATAAAAATGGCATGTACTTTCCACCACAGGCCTGCCATTGAGTCGAAACAGAGATATTAATACCCGAACATCTACGAACTGTGTAGCAGCGGTTATTGCCATGAAACTCCACTACATACCACAACAGATCCCATTAGGTGACCACGTGGGGAAATATTTTCTCTCGCATCCCTCCGTCTTCGGACAACTGTATGAGATATTTCCCTTCCCCGGTGCACACATATAGTGCAGCCCACTGGGACCATGTGGAATTACACTTTTTTGTGAGAGGACCCTACATGGAAGTCAGAATTTGGATCAAATCTGCACATCTAATAGCCTGTTTCTGAGAGCAAGTTTTATTATTTTCCTTTATCTTGTTATGAAGTTACCTTTGGTTATCACCATCCACGTTGACACCTGTCCAAGTCCAGTTGAGTGATTTAAAGCCTCGACCTGGAGCTGGGAATGATTGCAGTAGTGGTGAACATAGAGGGGAGGTAGACATGGGGTTGCTTATCGAAGCACCCGAGGACACGCCGAATGCCCAGCAAATGTGTTATATGAACAATTGGTGAAACAATAGTAACATGCAACATGCAGGGCCTGAATAGCTTCGTAAAAGCCTTCGGGGTCAGACAATGTATTACGACAAGGAAATGTTCTATATTAATGCTCCAAGAAACACACTTAACACCCAGTAGAAAAGCTAAACTCCTAGAAACATGGGGAGGTTAGGGTTTTGGATTCACATATTCTTCGTATTGTAAGCAGTTTCAACAGTATGGGATGCCCAATGGAAACCCTTATTTATATATTTTCATGTCAAAAGTTCTTTAAATTCTGGATGATATACCCTTTTATAACGCCCCTCTCTTTCAATCCCCCCGGCCTCACTGAGCCAAGAAGTAGGTTTGTTTTGCAAATTAAAAGATTTATTTGAGGAATTGCACAATATTTATATTAAACTTTTATGAATATGCACAATAACTAAATATCACACTATTATGAATATGAACAATGATCAGCAATGGTTAATATCACAATATCAACAATCTCTTTAATCAATTAGGAGTAGGAAGAATAATGTAGCAGAGAATAACTTTGTATGGGTTCAAGGAAATGCAATGATAGGAAAGAATGCAACACAGAAATAAACTTGATATGACTTCAATCAAAGACAATGTGATCACTCTTTCCCCCTGTTACTACTCACTCCCCCCAATATACAATATGAAGAGATGGAAAGAGGGCATACAGGTATCAGGAATAACAATCAACAATTGCAGTTTCAATCCCGATCCCCCAGCAAGCTTAGAAAGAACAGAAATGCTTTTTAAAAAGGTGAATTGCTTTTAATGTGGTTTGAATTGAATGGGAAAATGCTAAAAATTGTTTTAATTCGCTAAATGAGGTTCAGAACTAGTGAGAGTTGCTTGGGATTGGTTCAGGGAAACACTAGCAATGATGGTTGAATGATTAGCAGATGGAAACGAAATTCAGAAGTTGGAGGCAAGAAATTTACAAACAAGAATGGGCTTATACTAAGGGGCTCTGAAGATGCAAGATACCCAACAGCCAGCCACAAGAGCAGCGGTGCCTCCGCTCCGACTTCTGCCCACCAAGACACTTGACTTTCTTCAGAAAATATATTTAGCGCAAGGATGATTTATCGCTACAGTTATCACAAGACTATATAATGAGAAGGATTCAGGATGGACACAAGATTCTATAATGCAGTTCTGGATAGGTTGAAATGGATTGAATAGGATTACTTTAAATTAAGAGATGACTATGGACAGTTCTATACTAAATACTCACTACTATGGCTTTTGAATGGAATGGGCCCATCAAAGATCTGGTCAAAGGTTTGGCTGGAATTCGCTCGCCACCGGACAGGATTCAGGACACCTGGACTGCTTTCAGCAAGGCACTCTGGTCTGCACGTCCTCTTGGACTGGATCGGATGGGTTCTGGGTTACAGAACTGCTGGACTGATCTGGATCTTGGGTTCTAGCAAGGGTTCTTGGCCAGAAGCAGCAAAACAGCTCAGCTAGGCTGTTGAATGGTTTAGGCCCCGTGGAAGTTTAGGGGTTAAATCAGGTTACAAGATTTTAAAGGCCTGCTGAAAAGGGTTCAGCTTTTTGGGTTAGGCCTATGCTTCAGGGTTCTGGAGTCTGGATCTAGAGATGCGTGCTTCGCCAGTAGATCAGTGCTTCGCCAGTAGATCAGTGATGAGTGAAAGTGTCTGTCTCTCTGGGTCCTCAACAGTCCCTATTTATCCATCTTCCAAAGGGGTGGGGAGGCTGATTACACAATGCCGAACCCTCTAAGGATCTGATAGGTCAAAGAATTCCCCCTCTCCTGATTTGAGAAGGGAACAGTGTATCATGAGGTGTCATCATGTGTCAGAGTGACACAGTGTTTAGGGTCCAGAAAAATCCCTCCCCTTTGTTCTGACCCAGAAAATCTATTTTTCCCAAAAAACATATTTCCTATGTCACAAACTTGTTGATAATGCATATTTACATTCCAGATTACTTAAGGTACACTTCTGTCAAAGTCTCATATTCCTACGAGTTTGACAAATGACAGTTTTTCGCGCTTTTGGTTGGTTACACATTTTCGGATCTGTACAATTGTTTACGCATGCATGCACATACCCTCTGGGCATATTCCTGTAATTTTTCATGTTCCTAACATAATCACAATTGCTGGAATATGAACATTTCCGGGGTTCAGTCTCTGAATGTCGCACAGATTCCAGATTAGTTTTAAACTGTGAGCGAATTTTTCATTTTAATAACCTATAAATCCCATATTTTTATCAGTTCAGTACAATTTGCTATAAGTCTTTTCTCAAACAATATTTTCTTCAGATTCAAATCCACATTTTCAGTCTGGCCCGCCTCCAAGGCTTGGCTGAGTCAGAGAGTCACATAGGCTTGTCTTCCTGTGCAGCTGGTGTCAGTCACACCCGAATTAGCATTTTCATTCAGCTCAAGGGAGTCCTTTGTCTACACTCAGCAACATGCCAGAGTGCTCCTCCCATTGCCTTTCACACTTTCCTGTCAGATACTCAGCAGAGCACAGGGGAAAAGATTCCTTTGTTCAGGGAGAAGGTGTGGAATGTGTTTGACGCTCAGTGTGGGAAACCTCTTGGAGTTTAGCTGAATCAGGTTACCTTATGGTCAATTGTGACATGTTTTTTTTGTGGAAATTGAAGTTCCAAATTTTAAAATAAGCAAACATATCTTCAATTTCAGTCTTTTTCAACATGAAAATCAATGTGTGGCACCCTATCTTGCATTTGATGGAAGTCCCTTCATTGGCATATTTAGCTTTTTAGACACAAGTTTCACCTGACAGATTTAGAGATCGCCTGCGTCTGACAGAGGCGAGTAACAGTATTTCACCCATTTTTGACATATTTCTTTCCAGCAAGCATCTTAATGGTGGATTTTGTTCTGATAAAATATACTTCTGCTGACATTATATTTATGTGGATTCTTGAAGTAGAATAATGTTCAGCACCCAACAAGGAGGTTGGATCTTTTGGATGGTTTGTGAGCCATGATTTTTGCAAATCTGACAACCAAGAAAAACAGATTTCCACACAGCTCTGTGTTTCTTTTGCAGTAATTTTGCTCTGTGGGTAGCCAAATGATGGGTTTTGGCAGTGGTCTTCTGTGTTACCACTGACATGGGCAAAAGTGGATGCCGGCCTATTTTTCTGATTTTTGCTGCGCACTTCAGGGTGATTTCTAGCAAGCAGAATGCTCTCTGGCGGCCATTTCTGATGTTTCTGCTGCAAGCAATGCACAGTAATGTTGCAGGGCCTGGACTAGTGGGGGAAAACATTCCACAGTATGCAAGAGGGGTATTAATCTGGATACCACAAACAACTCTGTTCGGAATGGTGAACACCTATGGTGATAAGGAGGGAAGGGTAGTAATAGTCATAGGGTATCTAGAGAACATGAAACTCTTCCCAATTAATGTATAAACCCTGAATATTAACACAAAAGCCTTTTTCATGCAGGCAGTAAATAACTTTGGTCTGGACAGAGGGATGACCTGGGTGTGGGTCGATGATTTAGATTGTACCCTTGACCCCTCCAACGACAAATCACTACTGACACATACACAACCCACCAGCTCTACTAAAACACTGCAACATATGATGACCAACTTAGACCTTACGGATGTCTGGACAATATTCCATCCAGAAAGTTGCACATATTCCATCTACTCTAACCCACAAAACACGTACACCAGAATTGATCACCTCCAAGCAGGGCAGGAGTGTGTGCACTGTTTTACTGGCAAGGAGTACCTAGCCAGAACCCTTTCGGACCACTCACCTCTGGTCATCACTTTCCAGAGATGTCGCCCACGCCCTCTTATCCCAACTTGGAAAGTAAATCCCAGAGCTCTGCATAATGGCAGAAGCAATAGCGCACTACTTCGCACGCAATGGCCTCTCAGCACCTTCCCCTCTGAAACTTTGGGAACGCATTCAAATTCACTATCCATGGGATATATATCTCCACTTCCACATGGGTCTGCAAGACCCTATTGAGACAGTTCGAGCAATTGGAACAACAGATCACTCAGACAAAGAGAGTTCTGGAGTGAAGAGCATGCTTAACTATCTTAGATTGCATTGCATGGAAATGGAAAAATCTCAGCAACCATGATAGGACAACCTACACCAAAGAAAACCACGGACAGGGAGAATGTCCTGGTAAACTATTGACATTGCTCCTTACAACCAAAAATTCACACACACCCATGGACTTCTTATGCACAGAGGAAGGGGTAGTGTGTTATAAACAATCAGACATAAATGAGATATTTGAATCCCATTCCAAGAAATTATACACTAGATGGGAACACCTCACGCAAAAGCTACTTGATGACACCTTAGAAATAATAATAGACCTCCCATCAATTATGGTAGAACAGTCAGAGACCCTCAATAGACCAGTGACACTGAAAGAAATGCAAGCAGCGCTGACCACGATGTTGACAAGAGAATTACCTGGTAGTGACTCATTCTCGAATAAATGTTTATAAAACATTAGACAACTGAATACTAAACCAGACCTTGCAAACATTTTTATGCACATATGACCAGGAAGCACTCCCCAAAAAAATGAGATAGGCCTTCATAATCCCAATCCTTAAACCAGCGAACGACCCAGAGGACAGGGGTTTCAAACAGACACCTGTCCATGCTACATCCCGTACAGAATCCCGCAGAACTGGATGCTAAGCTACGCACACAGGGTTATGGTCCAATGGCAGAGGCAAAATAGCTATGCTGACACTGCACAGACCCATGGAGGAGGGAAGACAGTGCCTCCCAAATTTTGAATCCCATTATTGGACATGCAGCTGCAGTACATAGCAAGATGGCTTTCAGATGAGGCAACAATGGATACCAGACTATTAAGAGATGTGATCACACTTTACTGGATGAAAGAGGTGAGTTGGGCTTCCCTGAACAATGACCACTCCACATGATCCAGAAATTAGAAGACTGTATCTGGCATCATACACATACAAAGTTAACAACAGGTATACCCTACTCTCCGAACCTTGCATTACGCGTTACCGGAAACAACAATGCAGCATGTAAGTAAAATATGGGTGATGCAAGGGATGGTTACATCAGGTGACATATTCTCAGAAAGCCAGTTTCGGTCGTTTTCAGATCTTCAAAGTAGCTATGACCTACTGCGTGGACAGTTCCTGACTTATATGGCATTATGAAACGTATCTAAACGCGCATTGTGCACCTTCCCAGAAGAGCCTACACAAAATGTGGTGTTGTCAGCACTTTTTGAGAGAGGGTAAGGCCCAAGGCTAATAACACATACATATCTAATGCTCTACTGACTGGGGAGATGTAAATGGTTTTGAAGGTGAAACAGGCAAGGGCAGACGAGTTGAGTAACGCATTGGATGACATACAATGTATACTTTACAGTTACATCCTAAAGTGGTGTCCCGTAATCAAAGTCTCAGGGATATCCAATACAACTGCTTGCATAGAACAGACTTAGCCCCTGAAAGATTATCCTGATAATAACCTACCTCATTACATTGCTGCCCTAGATGCCGCTTAGAAAATGCTGACTTAATGCATATGCTTTGGGAGTGCCTGCACATTATTCCCTTCTGGAAGGCAACGCAAAATATATTAGCAAAACCGGATGTGATACCAATACCCATTCATCCCAAGGGCGGCCTGGTAGTAGACAGGATACAGAACATAAAATGACCCTAACTAAACTTGTGAACTTAGAGAATAGACTAGTCATCAGGGGGATAGCTATGTCATGGAAGTCTTCAAACCCCCCTTCCATTATAATATGGCATTGAACTTTCAACGATGGACAAAAAGCGTAGGTGGCTGTACTGAGAGAAAATGAGACATGCGCACATGAAACAAGAACCATTTTACAATAGGAATAGGTGCTCTTGAAATTAGCTAGAACCAATGAACACAGACCTCCATGACGGCCCCCCTCCCAGAGGGCATAGACATCAACATCCTGGTACTGACAATGCAGACGTACAACCCTGTCCAAGCCCCCTGATCTCTGTCCCCCCTGCTCTCTCTTTACTGCTTTGAGACCATACAACTGAGTAACGGTACTATATGTGGACAGATTATATTATGTTACATGACTGTGTAGACAGTTGACGTGAAGAAATTAGTTTTCCATTCATGAATCACATGCAGCTTGTCCAGAATCACCATAGTATATTGCATAGCTTGTTCACCCGCTATATTTCTTACGTAGACAAGGCTCATCACTCGCTGGATGAAAATGTGAAGTCATGGAATATTGGAATTTTTAAGCCCTGATATTTCAATTCAGATTTTTCTCTAATGTATCACCACATTCTTTTCCTACTTATTTAGTAACTGCATGTAAGTGGGTCTGTGATGTTGACCTGCCATTGGTGCTGGCATGAGGGAATTATAAATGTGGCATACCAGAAATTGGGCCAAAAAGGGAGGATCATCCATGATTTCCTATAGTAAAATTTTTGTAAACATTTCTATATTTATGTTTTTTTGTTTTTGTTGTCTCGGGGAGGACAAGGGCATGAAAATTTTATTTTGATTAGACCGAGCCTCAATATCTTATTTCTTTACCCTCTATCCCTTTTTCATCATACAATATTATATCTAATGCTGATTAATCACTACTGCCTTGCCTTATAAACCACTGATCTTTGCTTTGGCCTCTGTTGTTCTAGAGCTCCCTTTGTCCATGTAATGTCTGCACCTTAAATATTAAAGAATCCAATTTAGTACCTACAGACTCAAATCCTGCCCTCATTTCTGATAGCATAAGAGTAAAATCTGAGGATTGTGACTATTGACTGGTCAGATGAAAAAGAACTCCACCAGTTGCCCCAACCATGTGTTGTTAAGAAGCCCTTTGTCTGGTTCAATCTCTATAGGCTGCCCACAAAAGGGCACACCTGCAATTGCAGCACAAAAGGTCACAATCCCATGCGTGTGAAAATGTGTGCACAGTCCTCCCTCCTTTCTTGTTGGGAGGTCAGCCCTGAATCTGTGCCCACTATGGCAGCAACTTCTGTCCTCCTCACCCCACTCCCTAACCCCCCCCCCCACTTACCTTCTCAAAGCTCTGGCCTCCAGCTGCTGAATTTCTGGTTCCTTTGGCACCATGAAGACTGTGTACCTGGAAGCCCTGGGCAGAGCACACAGCACTTTTGTGTGCAGCCTTTTGTAACTACACGCTCTGCAGACTGCAATCAATTTGTTTAGACAAGTCCAAACAGGTTTCATGCTTATCACCGTTGGCCATCTGGTGACTTCATCCACCTGAAACCAGGTAAGACCCATGGATTCACAATGAATGTAATCTTCAACAGAAGGACCAATACCAAAAACAGCTTACATAAGCAAAGTTACCAATGCTCAGAAAAACTAAGAGCATAAGCCTAAAACACAAAAATTGACCTGGAATCAGTGGTATCACAACACTTACATCGATGACTCCAGGTTTGAAGTGCTTTCCCAGAACTATATAAACATTGCTCACCAAAGACTTTCAGCATGGGAAAACAGGAAAGATGAGGGCAGAGCACTCTTACAATATTTGGAATGTAGTCAGGAGGAGTGATAAAGACGTAAGCAGTTTTCACAGGGTAATAACACAACCTGAGGGTCATTAAGGAGGCACACACACACACAAATTAGGCAGCAGCAACATCACATATAATTAGGAAGCAGCTGGCATTAAAATGTTTGTTAAATACACTGGTTTCATGGACCACTACCTACTTTGTTATCATTGTGCATCAAAGTGAATTTCTGCATGTTACCATGAGCAAGCAGGAACTCTCAACAGAGCTCTTGCAGCAAGGCTAAACAAAGAAGGTAACCAAGAGAACAAGGATTTGATCCACGAATTGTTGGTGATCCCAGCCTCAGTCGCCATGATCAATTCTAGTTTATGCAAGGCAGCAATACTTTGCCTGAGAGTACCGTTCTCGGTATCATTGGAAGGCACAAATGTGCAACAGGTACTCCCGATTTTCTGGCATACTCTGCCCTCCTTTGCTATGAGGAGGTGGAGTATATACCCCGCAACTCTTCCCTAATAGCATTAAACTCAGACTTGAAAGTGTTCACAAAAAGTAACAATTCAGACCTGGTCACCTGGACCTATTTAACATTGGCCATTATTTGGGTGCCAGATGCCAGGACAGAGGCGAAAAAGGTTTCTTTGTGGCTAAACAGCAGTTATCAATCTGGAATGTCCGCTAAATCCTGTGATGATGCTGCTGAAAGGAAGTTAGATCTTCTCCTGTGTTGCAATTGTTTCTGATTTTCACTGTCAAGCACAGTCTTTGATTTGTCCATGTTGGCCACTCTCACTAGCGCACTACTGCCCATGCCTCGAATGCATGGTCCGGGTCGATTAGTCGGTAGAGAACAGAGGACAGAGACTAACAGATTAACTCTAACAGCCGTCTACGTGTCTAAAATAGACACATACGTCTGAATCTGTTCCAAGCACGTACGCCAGCAACTATAGGCATAGTAGCTGCAATTAAGCAACAAAAAGCTTTTTTAGAGCAACATTGAAGTTTTCCTGAAAAGAAATAGAAAAACAACTACCGTCAGATTGTATGCACAACGGATTTTAGGAGTTTGAGATGCTCCATTTAAGAAAAGAAAATAGTGCAAGTGGAATTTAACACCTTGACCAGATTACGTGAATCATCAAGACAGAGACTCTTGGAATCTTGCCTATAGAAAATAAATGTTCACATATCCTGAAGAAGACATATTGATCAGGTCTGGAGGACATCTATCAGACCTTGTTGAGTTGAAACTATTTTTACCGTGAAAGTCCTTTATGAATAAGAGAATTATAATTGGGGACACCTATAGTCGATAATGTTTATATTGTGGACAATTATTAGTGAACACCATGTGTCAGCAAACATATTGTAATTGAATAAGTTTATATGAAAACTTACAATTCTTTGAACAATTAACCTTTTTAGAATTGAATGGGATGTATGAAGTATGAGTGAATGTGTTATCGAATTGGAATTCACATTTGTATAACAATTTGAATTTATTATCTATATTTAATCAGAATGAAATAAAATAATGAATGAACACTTACAGCTCTTCATCTCTCTACATTCTTCTTCCTGGCGCTATTTTTGTTTCATTTATTTTTTTCACATCTACCATTCAGCCACAGGCATACCCTAGCACATATCTCAATCACAAAATCCCAAAAGTATTAGGGAGCCCCTGACAGGCATATCAGAGCACAATCTTAGCAGTATGTAGACGTTCAGGCTTTCTTACCATATAGTGGGAAGCTTGTCCTGGCAGTGGCCTGTTCCCATGACATATGGCCCACATTGTTTACCCCAAGGGTGGAGGTCTCCTCCTCAAACCCACTACTGTACTGTTCAATGCACTGCTAGCATGCATAACAGACTACACTGGGCTAACTTGGCACACCACCCTCTGTTTTCTCAAGATGTTGGCCAAGCTTCTGGGACCTGCAAACAGTTCAGAACAATCTTTCTAGACTCATAGTGAGTGTAGATATAAACTTATGGAAGCTCAACAGTCCTGAGGCGGCAGACCTCTAATTACCTCAGCCCAAACCGGGTCCACCAACTGGAGGAAAGAGTGCATGCTTTGTACATAAAACAAGTTTTATTGTACAATTATCAGAGGAGCAGTTAGATGGTGTTGTAGGACCAAACTAACTCAAGTCTCAACAAACTAAATCAGTTCACATCCTATGTACATTTTTGCAACAGTTAAAACACTCCCAAATACTATATTACAATCCACCCCTCACATAGGATTGGACAAAAACTTCTTCAAAGTGACCCCATCTTTTCCCATTGCCTACATTTTCAATGGCCAGTTAAATCTTAATTGTCTTCTTCAGATCATATGTAGAACAACCTCTTCTTAGGATTCATCCATTTTAGGTTATGATAGCAGCACATGGTTAAATATTGGTATTGAAACATAATTAATTACTAGCAATAACTGGCCTAAGCTCTTTAGCTTTAACTTTTAATTTGCACATGGCTTATGTAAAAAATTCAAGTGATATGAGGAAGTCTAGGTCAATAATTTCTCTCAGAGTTGCAAAACTATTACATTCCCCAGGTCCCCGTTCCACTGAAACTTGCCAATCTACAAAACGTCCACTTTATCGCACAATTGAAACTCCTAGGTAGATCTGGCATTGACTTACCCTGCGCTTTACTGCTGACCAAAACAAAATGATGAAACCCCTTCTGTCATGCTCTCAGGCATCAGGAGGTTACATCTATTATCTATTATACTTATCAGACCATAAAACTCATGGCTAGTGACTGTAGTTGCACTGACCATGAAGGTTGTGAAGTTACCTATTCACCTATCCTCAGACTTCTAAAACCTCACAGAACCAGTTTCAAAGTTAACTTTGCTTACCAGCACCTGACTACTGTGTTTTTGATTCATTTTTGAAAAGCCCACTATATTGATATTCAGGAATTCCCCATGTATTTGTATTAATGTGCATGTATGTTTTTCAATTTGGTGATTTTGACATTGTATCGTTCTACACTCATGCAAGTTAATATGTAGCAATTTCTATACAAACAGGAACATTAAAATAACATATCCCATCCATAATTAACTACACTTTGTTATATATGAAATTGCACCTCATGCTCAGTTCGTCGCCACCCACAGTCACTAATATGGTGTTTGAAATATGAACCCCTCGTAATATTGTGACCCTTCCTGACCACCCCAACAGCCCACAGAATTGGTAATAGTCCCAGTGGTGGCAGTAGTAGATGAATCAGCAGAGTGCCTCCATCATGCAGCCATCTTACAGGATGGCTTTATGGTGGCTTGATGTAATGTCCATTCTGATCTGTGACAGAATGAGACTGTACTGTGTCAGATGAAAGCTTGTATTACTAGTCCGACTCTGTATCAATGGTGCATTCCCCACCTCAGTTTCACAGCTTCCTAGCAGGAACTGACATTCCTAACTGTGCTCTGATGGATCATAAGCTCAATTATTAGTGAATGTGGTGGAGTACATTGCGACCTGAAATTCTCAATCTCCTGCTGCTGTTCAGCTAGACTGTGTATTAATTTTCCCTAATCTTCAGCAGAAGAGATAGGCACCTCTTACACTTCTGACCCTGAGATTGTGGCCCGAACTGAAAGTGCAGCCATCTCTGTCCATCTCAGTGGATTTTATCATAGTGCAATACCTGTTTATGTAATTGTATTGGATCATGTACTTCAGAGAAAAAGGGGTGTGAAATGTGAGCTTGATGATACTGTCAATTGAACATATGCCATTCTAGCAACTCTTATGCAGACAGCAAGTGCTGCTGCTGATGTAAAAAGACAATGAGCACTGCATCTCACCCTCCCCCATGCTCGCTTTTGTGCTCCAGGCAGTATTACAAATGTGTTGCTTAGTCCACAAATGATATCTTGCACCATCCCAAATCTCTGATTCTTTCTCCTATAAATATTGTATGAGCTTGTGTTACACACAAGATGTGGTCAGGGATTCTAAGATACCCCTGCTCCTCCTTATACACGCAAGTATCACTGGATGGCACATGTATTGTTCACTCACCTCAAAAGGCGGACACTAAATTCTAACTCCTGCCTCCCTGATTTTCTCCTACTTTTTCCAACAAACATCACTGAGTCTCAAAAGAGCTGCACCAGGGCTTCTCTGCTCCTGCTGCTATTTCACCCAACTGGTACCAGGTGGCACCATTATCAGCCACTCACTTCAATAAACATGCCCTGAATGTTATCTCCTGCCTCCCTGAGTCTATGTTACTTTCTCCCTCAAACATCACATGAGTGTGTGTCTCGCACTTGCTGTGGTCATGGATTCTCTGCATCTCCTCCTCCAGGCAAGTGTCACCTGAAGGCACACATGTCGGTCAGTCACTTCAAGAGATACTGAATGTCAACTCCCACCTCCCTAAATCTACTTTCTCCCACACACACCACAAAGATGGTGTCTTGGAGAGGCTTGGAGAGGCTGCACTTGGAAATTCACCCGGTCCTTCTACTTCTCCTCCACCTTAGTGTCATCTGATGGCATGTGTCCTTCACTCACTTTAAAAGTCAGACAACAAATTGTAACTCCTCCCTTCCTGAATCTCTGCTACATTCAATCACATACATCCAATGAGCGTTTGTCTCACACAAGATGTGCAGAGGGATTCTCTGCTCCTCCTGTTCCTTTTGCTCCAAGTAAGTGTCACCAGGTGGACCATGTGTTGATCACTCACTTGAGGAGATGGACACTGAATGTTCAATCAATCAGTCAATTAATCAATTTATTTGTATAGCACTCTATCACTCAAGGCATCATTGCACTCAAACAACTGATAGTCAGGATAGGTGTAAACAAAACCCAGGTGTCAAAGGGGGGTAAGTATCTCTGAGCTTTATCTAAAGAGAAATGTTTTGAGATGGAGGGATTTTCTAGCCTTCATTACTCCTACTCTGGCTGGCAAGTGGGTAACCAAACACACTGCTGCATTTTGTAGCACGTGCAGGCGCTGCATAAGAAAGGCAGGATGTGCCAGGTAAACAGCATTACAATAATCCAGACTCAAATTAACACAAGCAGCCGCTTGTTCATGAAATTTATCTGAAATAAAAGGGAGGACTTTCTTTAGCTGTTTGAGTTTAACAAAGCCTGCACCATACACTGAGTTAACCTGTGCCACCAAAGACAGGGATTCCGAAAGCTTTACACCTAAATTATGAACTGTCTTGGAAGGCTTAGGTAACGGGCCCAGAGATGCGTGCCAAAAAGCATCAGACCATCCATCAGTATCCCCTGGCATGCCAGAGATCAGAATCTCTGTCTTCTGGCCATTCAACTTGAGCCAATGTGACTCCATCCAGACTCGGACGGCTTCCAGGCAGTTGTTTAGCTTATCGCTTATATCGCCCTACTTAGTGTCTAGTTTAAACAGCATCTGCGTGTCATCTGCATATGAGAAGACTCTAAAGCCAAACAGATGAATCAAGATCAGCAAAGGGCGAACATATAAATTGAAAAGCAGGGGAGAAAGAGCCAAAACCTGCGGAACACCGCAGGAGACTGAAACCAGAGAGGTGCGGTAGGGGTGAAGGGAAACTATCTGCAAGAAGGAGGTCAAGAAAGCATGAAACCAATCCATTGATGCCCCAGAAAATCCTGCCTCCTTTAGCCTCACCATCAATATTCCATGATCAATGGTATTGAAAGCAGGCGACATGTCCAAAAGAATGAGACCTGTTGTGCCGCCCTCGTCCCTGATCATGGTAAGATCATCCAATACTGATACCACAACTGATTTGGTTCCCATCAAGGGGCAAAAGCCCATTTGGAAGCTATCTAAGATGTCTTGACTTTCCAAGAAAGTTCTCAATTGGGGGGTCACTACTGCTTCCAAACCCTTCATAGGAAAGGGCAAGAGTGAAATAGACCGATAGTTAGCCAAAATCAGAGGATCAAGTGATGGCTTTTTCAGCAATGGAATAACTAAAGTATCTTTAAGCTTAAACAGAACTACACCCCACTGCAGAGACAAATTTACTGCAGCAGCCAGTGTGTCATAAAACTCCATAGGCGCCGCTTTAAACAGTCTCAGTGGAATGGGATCTAAGGGCAACACGGATTTAAGCTTTGCAACTATCTTAATTAGCTCCTCCTTGTTCGTTAAGGCAAAGTCAGACAAAAGGGCCTCTGCCTTTTTTCCGGCCGACAGAATAGGGATGTCACTTTTAACGTTTGCATGATGTAGATCGCTTGAGTTTTACTTACCCACGATTCCCTTCCTAATCTCCTCAATTTTACTGATAAAAAAGGTACAGAGCTCATCACACAAAGATTGTGAGGTGACTATCTGTGTATTACTACCCGGTTTAGTCAATTTGTAAATGAACTCATATCATTTTTTTGGGACGCTGCTTGGATTGAATACTCAAAATAAGTAGACTTGGCTGTTTTTGAAGCCTTATGGTAGATCAACGCTGCTGTTTATACCTTTGACGAAGATGAGCCTCATACCCATTCCTCCATTGCCATTCTGCCTGCCGTACCTCCAGGCGTAATACCTGGAGTGTTGGAGTATACCAGGGGGCACAGTGAGAAGGTGGCTTATTCATCAGTTGTAAAGGGGCCATTTTGTCTGCTACAGACTCCAGACCATTGCCCAACCCGACTATGTCTATGGATAGGGGGTCTAACTTGTCCTTTTCATCAGCCTGCTGCTGGATAACTTTATTAAAGACCATAGAGGGTTCCACTCTGGCCCAATTTTGTCCCAACCACAAACTATTATGGTGAGGAGGCTGTTTCACAGCTCCTCCAGTTTTAAGTATAAACGGCACAACCAGATGATCGGACCACGTAAGCAGAAGACTGGGAAACACCTCTGCCAAGGCCCCAGGGGCAAATATCAAATCCAGGATATGGCCCTTCGTATGGGTGGGACCAACCACATGCATTGTCAATTTTAGTTGCTTCATGGCTTTAAGCAAAGCCCCATGAGCTTGGTCCAGTTCTGTTTCAGCCCATAAATTAAAATCCCCAAGTACAACCACATGTGTGTACTGCAAGGTTAATTTAGATTCATTACCAAGAAAAGTTCAAGTAAATAATAGGAGAGTCATTGCCGGGGGGCGATAAACCAATACAAAATGACAAACCCAAGACGCATGTATCACCTCTCTTTCCACTAGGTATTCCATTTCAGATTCCATGGGGGTTTGTAACAACGTACACTCGTATTGTGCATTGTATTTCACTGCAACCCCCACTCCTGCCTGTTTAGAACCATGGTCAACTTTTAGCAAGGTGTAAACCGGAGGTAGCATTTGTATTGTATCAGGACCTATGGCATCAGTGAACCGAGTCTCTGTTACAAATACCAGATCCGAGCAGTGATCCTCTAATAGGGAGAACATCCCCAACCTTCGTGTCACAAGGGAGCGTGCGTTAATAAGACATGCAAATAGTGGTCGGAGGGGCAAGAAATGACTCATGCTTAGTTTCCTGCCAATGCAAAGGAAATACTGTACCTACCGGCGCTAAGGCCAGTAGCTTGCTGCAAGACATGTGCAGTTTACCAGTATGCTGTGCCCAGAGCACAGACTGTGTGCAGATGAGCGCAGACTGGCCTGAATTTGGCCTGACTTTGGCCTGTTAGCTACCATCTCTCTGAATCTCTGCTACATTCTCCCTTAAATATCACATGAATGTGCATCGTACATGTTGTGCTCATGGCTTGTCTGCTTCTCTTGATTATCTGCCTCCACTGAAGTGTTAACCGATGGTACATTTGTGTTCACTTACTTCACGCGATGGCCACTGAACGCTAACTCCCAAAAACCTCTGGTGCTTTTTTGCACAATTATTACATCAGTGTGTAATGCAAAAATGACCCATGTGGATTCTTCTGCTCCTCGTGCTCATCTTCCTCCATCTAAGTGTCATCTAATGGCAGGTGTCCTTTACTCACTTTAAAAATCAAACACTGAATGGTAACTTCCACCCCCCTGAATCTCAATTACATTCTCGCACAAATATCACAAGAACCTGTCTCTCAAAAACTTGAGGGCTTTCTGCTGCTTCTGCGCCTCCTCCACACATGTGTATCCCAATGGCTTATGTGTTATTCACTCAATTCAAGAGATGGACAATGAATTGTATATCCCACCTCCCTTAATCCCAGCGAGTTTCTGCTATGAACATTGCCTGAGCATTTATCTTGCACATGCTGTCCATGAAGTTCTCTGTTCCTCCTCCTCCATGCAAGTGCCACCCAATGGCATATGTGTTGTTCACTCAATTCAAGAGGCACCAACGGGATGGTCTATCCCACCTCCCTGAATCTCTGCTACTTTCTCCCACAAATGTTTTCATGGAATGTGTCTACCATTAGCTGCCCTTAGGTATTCTCTGTTCCCCATGCTCCTCCTTCTCCACCCAGGTTTCATCCAATGGTACCTGTGTCCTTCACTCCTGTCTCCCTGAATCTTTGTTATGTTCTGCTCCACGCAGGTCTCACCTGATAGCACATGTATTGTTCACTCACCTCAAGAGGCGGTCACTAAATTCTAGCTCCTGCATCCCTGATTTTCTGCTACTTTTTCCAACAAACATCACTGAGCGTGTGTCTCAAAAAAGCTGCACCAGGGCTTCTCTGCTCCTGCTGCTATTTCACCAAAGTGGTACCGTTTGGCACCATTATCAGGCACTCACTTCAATAAACGGGCACTGAATGCACTCCTGCCTCCCTGAATCTGTGTTACTTTCTCATACACATATAGTGTGTGTGCCTCACACAAGCTGCCCTCAGGGATATCTGTTCCTCGTCCACCCAAACATCACTTATGGACACTCGCATCATTCAATAATCTCAAGAGATTGACATTGAATGGTCGCTGACCCTTCCCTTAATCACTGATACTTACTTTTAACCAGACATTTTCTGTGAGCACGTGTCTCGTCCACGCTGTCTGCAGGGAATAACTCCCCTCTCCCTCGTGTGAATCGCAAGCTGGACACAGGTTCTTTTTTCTCAAGGCACAGATGTGTTTACAGTCACTTAAAAGCTTAAAGGACACTGAATGCCTGGCTTCTCCTACCTCCCACAATCACTAGTATTTACTCAAACTCTAATAGGTGATATACAAAAGCAAAGGTCACATGCATGTGTCTGCCTCAGTCATCCAATTTCCCCCACTCTCTGGGATTCCCTGTCCATAGTCCCACTTAATGAATTTGTGTTGTTCACTCACTGAAAATCACTGAATGTCTCAGGTAGTGTAGACTGAAAATATGAACAACTTTCCTAACAATACCTAATATTCCTCCTCCTCAGCTACTCTAACTCCATTTTAGAAGCATTGCTCTATATGTCCTAAGCCAAGCTCCAGCAACAACATCCTGACTCTCTATAAACTGTCTATATCTAAAAATGAACTCAAACCACATGTGCCCGTTAATAGCAATCAGGTAAGACTCATCGAAGCTTCCTAAAATTATTGCAAAATTTGGAGCTGGAAGAAGCCTTGAAAACAGGTAATTTGGGGTTTGTCTGATAAAGTACATACATGACGAGTAATGAGAAACTATTGATTGTAACACACATTGGGCCTCATTACGAGTCTGGCAGTAGCCGTGCTGGAAAAACCACCAGGCTGCTGCCGGACCAGTAATTCCATTCCGCCTTCGTGATTGCCGGAATCACTGGGGCATTACAACCCCGATGACCCAGTAATTCTGGAGGCGGAATTCTGTAAAGCCCCAGTCCCATGGAGTCCCGCAGGACTCCATGGGGATGGGGACCATGGAAACACCGGTTCCGCCTATGACAGAGCCGGTGTTTCCATGTCCGCCTGCAGGCGGGTGGTGTTACTTCTGCCAGTTCAGACCTGGCGGGAGTGACACTTCCCGTCTGCAGGACCCGGAATCAGTCGGTCCGGAAACAACGGTGGCCAGAGTATGAACTCAGTCCAGTACCAGTGAAACGGCCAGTACCTAAGAGAATCTAGGAGCCAAGGTACCCATTGAGAAACCATATCTGCATACAAAGAAATACAATGGCCATTTGAATGAAATCCCTGAAGAAGCCGAGCCAATAAACAGCAAGGATGAATGGTAGTATTACTAACCATTGCCAAGTATATGTTACATGGGGCTGAAGATGGAAGTACATACAAGAGATGCAGTGACTGGAGAATGCAGGTATTCTGTAAGGCATCAATAAAGCAACAAGGATAAGTGACATCTTGGGCTCAAGGTGAAGAAGCTTATGACACAGAAACAGATGAAGATATTAAATAATTTTACATGTGTAGAGATGCAGAAGAAATGCAAGCAGCAACGTAATCGTGAAGCTAGCTCTAAGCTCATAGTAAGCTTATAGTAAAATGTTGCGGCAATTGCCAACGTATACATAAATAGGAATGAGAGAATTATGGATGTTTCTGCTAAACGTATTATAGCAGGTTGGACATTAGCGTAGTTAAAAAGCAGAAATTTAATTACAAGCAGAATATCAGTGAAAGGCGAGGCTGAGCGAGCCAAGAAGCCAAGGTCTTATCAAAACTGGAGAAAACTGACTTTGGATACAAAATCGTTTGAAAGAACAAACCTCCTGTTCAAATGGAATGAACATAACAAGGAAGACAACAGAGGTCTATCATTAATAATATTAAATACACAAAAAGGCTCGATTTTATGGTCTCTTGTCACATGGAAGCATGAAGTTGGATGAAGGAGATGGTCATACCTACGCATGAAGGCAGACAGTGCTTCTCACTCCCTAATTTTCTCATAACTAAGAACACTCTCAAGTTAAAAGGCCTAATTGACAGTAGACCACTGAGGAGATGATGGATTGATATGCTAATGTTTTACTTTACTTTATTCAATTTCTAACATGCAGCCATGAACCCTGAGGCGTGAGGGCGCGGAAATTGACAAACTGACGAAAAGGAGATGAAAATATTGAGTCATCAGGAGTAAGAGGACCAAGGCCGGGATGGAAGGACGTGAGAGAAAGTGATCAATAGAAGCAATACGTCCTAAGAGCCTTCTTGAACAAAGTGATGGCAGATTGCTGTCTGAGAATGTGTGGGAGAGAGTTCCAGAGTTTGGGTGCAGCAGTATAAAAGGCCCCATTCTCAACTTTCTTAAGTTTACAGCTTGTGAGAAATAGTAGATTCTGATTACTAAGAGCCCTAGGATTTACTTTATCCTGAATTTGATCTTGCAGATATTTGGGCATTGTGCCAATTCTGCATTTAAAAACTATCGTTAGTAGTCTAAATTTAACGCATGCTTAGACAGGCAGCCAGTGTATGGAGCGCCGGGAAGCTGAGAAATGATCGCGCCGAGCTAGCCCCATAATTACACGGCCTGTCCCGTTCTGGACTACTTGTAGCCTGTTGGAATCAGTTTTTCCCAAACCGGCCAGGAGACTGCCACAATAGTCGATCTTTGCACCAACTATGGCTCTTGCGATAGTCTCGGCATTTGCCTGCAAGATGAAAGGTCTCAAATGAGTCAGCCATTTCTCGTAGTAAGTGGAGGCAGACACTACTCACCTGAGCTCTCATATTAAGAGACTGGTCCAAAATGACACCTAGTATTTTTAGTTTTGGTTGTGGGGAAATATCCACTAGGCCTAACCTGAAAGATGTATAGATGGGATGCAGTTTGGTGAGGTAAATGGTATTACCCATGATCATAAGCTCAGTCTTGCTTTTATTCATAGCGAGATTGTTGGCCGTCATTCAATTTTCAATTAAGGAAAAGATTATGTTTAGCTCTTGTTCATCCTGAAAATGCATTCAAAAGAGTTGGACTAGAACCTGTGTATCATCAGCGTAGTTTGAAAAAGAGATACCTTCTTCCTCAAGCATCTTAAAAAAGGAGCTGTGTAGATGTTATAGAGGCAAGGGGAGTTACTAGCGCCCTGTGGAACCCCGAAAGGCACCGGAATTGGGGCCACTTCAAAGTCCCAAAGGCAAACTCTACTCTGTCCATTAGCCAAGAAGGACTTAATACATGATGCTGCAGAGGGGGAGAAATTGGCGACCTTAGCCATTCTAGTAACCATAATAAGGTGGTCCACCAAGTCGAAAGCCGCAGATAAATCCACCAACACAAGGAGAGTTGCCAGGCCTTTATCCATAATTGCAAGGAGACGTCACTTAAGGTCCAGAAAGGAGGTCTCAGTGCCACAGCCCTGTCTGAAACCTGACTGATAAATATTCAGGATAGGATGCTGGTTCAGGTGGGAGGCTATTTGAGAATAGGCTACATGATCAAGGATCTTTAGGAGGAATAGAGTATTGGTAATAGGGCGATAGTTAAGTGGATTTTCGGGGGCAAGGCCAGGCTTCTTAAGAATAGGGGTAATCCAGGCAGATTTAAGATTGTCAGGAATACAGCCTTCTCGTAAGCAACCGTTAATAAAGGCACATATAGCTTTTACAAATGGAGGGGGACAGGATTTTATGATTAGGGAAGAGCAAGGATCGCCCTTACATTTAGTGGGCTCGAGTTGCTCAATAATGGACTTCAATTCAGCCTCAGAAACTGGATGCAAGTTAAATTCGGTGACTGCGGGATTTCTATTAAAAGGTTTGCTATGTAAAGGGTCCGGACTGACGGCCTGTTTTTGAACAATATCGGCTCTGATGCCCAAAGGTTTGTCATGCAATCTGTTTTGGATTTGTTGGCACCAAGTATTGTCTAACGGTGGCAATTGTCCCTGAGGTTCAAGGATAGATTCTGAATCTTTTAAGATCCTGAACAGTTATTTCGAATCTTATTTAGCGTTAAGTATGTGAAGGTTATGGTGAGTCTTTTTTGCAGCCTTTAGCTCTGTTCTATAGGACTTAACCGCTGATTTGTATGCATCATGAGTGAAGGTGTTGGGGTTAGCTTTCCATTGGTGGAATAATTTAGCGGTGAGGGATTTGGATTTTTGTAATTCCTTGGTAAACCATAAGTTACTTCTATTGGGGCCTAAATCTTTTTTAGAGTTGGCTGGAACCAGGGACAAGGAAATACTGGCAAGGTTGGCAGTAGGGATGGATGACATATCCAATAGGGAAGTGTGATCAGTGAAATTGATTGCAGGGTCTAGGAGAGGTTCTATTTTGTTCTCAATAATATGTTTAAAGTTACACGTGGTAATAAAGTTGGACTTGTGTAACTTGGGTTTGACTGGGAAAGGTACCATAATGGAGAAGTGAATGAACGAGTGACAAGAACCAGGGGCAATGTTTAGTTTGGATGTTGTAGCAGGGAGTATTAACTGAGGAAACCCAGTCCAGGATGTGGCCCGATTGGTGGGTAGGCGCATGGATTTGCTGCTCAAAGACTAAATCAGAGAGGGTTACCTCTAATTCAGCAGCCAGTGGGTCATCGCTATGACCTAACCAGTAATTAATATCTCTGTGGAGAAGAAACCGGGTTTTGGGTTTAAGAAGTGATAGCAAGAAGTTAGCGAGGGCAGTGATGAAATTATGTGAGCTGGAGGGTGGACGATATACAAGAAGGAAGTTCACTGTAGATTTGCCGTTCATTCCAATTTTTATATGCAAAGATTCAACCCCTTCAAAGTCAGGGTTTGGGACTACCCAGGTAGAGAGGGAGTCCATAAGTATGAAAGCGACCCCGCCGCCTCTCCCCTTAGTGCGGTCGGGAAGCTAAAGTTAAGGCAACCTCACCAACATCTGGATGGCTAGCCTGCAGGCTGCTAACGTAGGTGGAAAAGTACTGAAGGTGGATAGAGTGTCAACCAATTGTAGAGGACCTGCGTATTTAGGGGTCCCATAATGTGTAAACCAATGGGACGTCGTGAATTTAGTGACATTCATAGTGGTCATTTTGAAGGGAGGGCTTAGTTGCCCTACCTGATGTTAAGTAACCAATCACATAGTTACACTATTTAGACTAGTATTGATCAATTACTTAAACGTTCACTCAGAACCAATAGTCCATGCTTATACGTTTTTGTAGTTTGCCACGCAGGATGACGATGTTTGTTTTTTGGGCGGCATGTTTCAGTCACTCAATGGCTTTAGCACATTTGAGAAAATGTCCTAGAAAGATGAATTGATTGTGCTCTCTTCTTGTGAATGAACATAAATAAAATGTAACCTTGCCATTTCCCATATTTGGAGTGCCGTGATAAAAAAAAGGATTCACATTGTTTTATCCCCTTTAAATATGCTTTAATAAACACTGTCAAACTGTATTCAGTAGTCATACATTTGAAAGGAATAGCCAACACATCAAACATTTTGGGGGTCATTCCGAGTAGGGCTGTAAGGGTTAACGTTCACCGGTAACGAGACCGGTGCCGTTAAACCCTTACCGCCCTATTCCGAGTTCCCTTTGCTGGTTGGTACTTAATGCCTGCTTTTTGCAGGCATTAAAAAACCAACCCGCAAAGGGACCTTGGTAATTTACGGTGCCGTAATTAGCGCCTTCCCAATTCCCATTGAGCCCTATGGGGCAAAAATGGGAATGGGGAAGGGCCCATGGTGAATGGGGAATTACCGACCCCGCCAACCTTGGAATGGGGCGGTAATTCCGCCATTCACCATGGCGGAGTCGGAAAAATAACGGCGTCATCCAAGGCGCTAGTAACGCGTTGGTTAACGCCAGGGTCGGAATGAGGCTCATAGACTACAATCTTGCCCCAGACAAATGAGCAATCCATGCAAAATTTGGTAGACATAGGTTCAACAGTGTGGATTTGTATAGCCAGACAAACATACACAAACATACATACATTCAGATTTATATTTAAATATGTATACACACAGTGAACAATTATAAAGAACAATACCATTTAGAATTGGCTGGTGAGACATTTAAGTTTTCTTTACATTCGAAATGAATACATTCCCATTCTTAGACTTCAAACCACACACAGTACACATTCCTTTGATATATCATTTGTTCTGCTGCTTTTTATTAGCCAAAGGTTGATCATGACGGATACTTCTTTCAAATTTGCACGTCTCTTAATAGCACATGGTCTGTTAAATCCACAACTATCCTACTGACTTCAAATGCCTGGTAATGGTGCACTGTATTATGTGAACCTCTGAGGGAGAAATTGGGGGCCAAGCCCATGGTTGTACAGTCATTCTACAGCTCCAAGAAACAAACTGTGATGTGCATGAAGACTCCCTGAACCATTCTGATTACAATAGTGCGGGTACCTGACATGTAATGGCAATATCTGTCATATGTATTCCTGCCATATCGTGTTCATATGTTGTGGGAACCTTTGAATATCATGACAATGAATGGCAAATAATGCAGTCCTATCGCCATGAGATGGCACAGCTGGTGTGAATACCTGGACATATCATGGCAGTGCCTGGCAAATACCAGTCCAAAGCAATTACAATAAACACATTGTTGACTTTGCCATTGTGTTTTTGTTGTTGGCAATGTAAACACATATTTTCAAAGGACGAGCCTGTACGTAATTATTTAACCTGCCTACACCTGGCTCAAGGACTAGACAGATCTTTTGCGAAATAATTGCCTCAAATCCTGCACGTAAACGAAGACATACCCCAAGTTATCAGGGTTTTTCATGCAACAATGTAATGGGTCCATGAACCAGTGAAATGCCTCAGAATGCAAAATGTGTGCTGCTGCGCTCAATGGGAAACCTGTATGTTGCAGATTCTATTCTTGGGCTGTTCGGCCAACTCACCACAAGGCATAATGCAACTTTGCACTCTGAAATCGCTTTGCATCGTTCCACATGCAATCTTAGAACAATAGCTATTCGCATCGAATCTACACAAGGGTTTAGGAGTATACACTGCTTAAGATATGAAGAGTGTTTTGGCTTTAAAATAATACAGGCAGCAAAGGTCACCCATCACAGTGGCTCCTTTGTTTTATGCTTGTATTCAATAATTCACTTGCACTTTCCATCTTCCTAAAAGCACCACAAGCTTAACCGGCTGTACGAAATGCTGATCAGCTCTTGGCTTTATATTTAAGGAAGTCACAGTAATAAAAGTTCCATTTCACCTGGTTTTACTTTCTTTACCTGCATTTAAAATCCATCTGTGGGAAATGTATTACATTGTTTATATGAAAACGAAGACAGGATCGGTCAATTGCATTATTTGCATCTGATTCATCGGCTTTTGTACGAGTTGTTTCATGGAATTAATATTGGGAACTTAGTATCTAGGATGATATATTTTATTTAGTGTACTCCTTTCCTATTGTGAAATTGTAGTGGTTTATGAGTAACTGTGACTGTTCATACTAAGAAGGTTGAAAGGCTGATAGTTGAAAATCAGGAGCCTTCTCTCTGTGTCAGTCATCATCCTCTGCATATATTTCTGCAATACCTCTGTCCTGAATGGTGCACCCCATGATCAGCCTTATGAAAATGCATCTTTCGGCATTAGCAAGAAAAAGAGAAATGGAAACACTGAAAGTCCAGGGGTGCGAACATATAACACTAAAGAGATTCTGTTGATAAGGATCAATCTGAAAATGACAGTAGAATGCTAATCTCAATTTCCATTCAGTTTCCATTTCAATATCATACAATTTTTGTTGTAAATGTATAATTGACATGCAACACCCTCCCTTTCTTTTCAGAAGTGTCACATGTGGGGTGCATTTAAAGGCCCCAAACAGAAGTTCCTTTCACAGGCATTTAAACACTGAAACAAAAACGGCCTGGATGTTGCTTTTGTTTTTCAAGTAAAGTTAAAGAGCCATGTGGAAAGCGGCCTGCCTGTCAATACCAATGGACACTCAGGAGTTTATTTTACAAAAGAAGGAAAAATCAATTATCCCTGTGACATGGGAAACAGGATTTTTAAACATTGGAAGCAAAAACGGCCAAAAAAAACTGGAAAAAATATCACTGCTCACAGAAAAAGGTCAGGAAAACAAAACATGATGTGTGGGTTGACAAAACCAATGCATATTATGTTTCACCTACAAAACTCCAATGACATTTGTAGAGCTACGTTGTCTTCATGGAAAACCTGTTTCTGGCTGTGGTCAAAACTTCACAAAGGAAATCTCCCACTTCCAGCCTGGATGTCATCTCTCCCATCTATCTATTGACCTCCCCACAATAAAATCTGCTGCTGAAGGTGTTGAAAGCCCAGTGTCCTCCAGACTTGCTGGCCCTGAAAGCAAGGTCTTCAATGAAATTCACCGTTGGCTGGAGCTCAACTAATTTGTGTGAGCACCCACTTCAAAGAGCAAACTACCGACTTCAGAGGAACTAAAAATAAAACCTCTGGTCACAGGCTGTCCAAGGGAGACAGATGGCTGTGCTGGATGAAGCAGACTTCCCATTTGCTGAACATGAACATTCACAATGAATGTAAAAAGACTAATATCATGTAGGCCTTATTTGCAGCAACCTGTGGATTGATTTCATTTTTATACCATGTTTTATGTAATTTCCAGGCAATTTTGGTGATATAAAATGCATCTACCTGTGACTCTGAAAACTGTAGTGGCCAGTTAGACTAGGTTCCTGGCTGATCTGAACACGTTCTAAATGTGAGAGTTGGTGAAAAGGTGGAAAATTAAATTAGGGATATGCTTAATAACTTATAACTTCATAACTGTTGTGCTTTTTATGGAAATGACAGAAATGTGCTACGTAGCCATGCTACATCGTACATATTTGGTGGTTGGCTTATCTAATTCCCCATGACTAGCTAAAACAGAAAATATGTTTGGTATGGCAGTTTCGAGTAAAAGACTAAAGTTGTGATACATAAGTAGTTTGTGTCCAAAAGTTGGAAGGAGAACAAAGGGGCGATTACACATATCAATTGCCATATGTTGCTCCAAACCCCTAAACCAATCCTGACTTGGAGGCAGGGTTGGGAGGAGAGAGAAAAGTAACTGTCCAATCCTGGTGACAGGGATTATTGCAGGGTACTTCCCCAAGATGGTAAAATTGGTGATGTCATTTCTGCTATATAAGGGGGACTGCACTACGACAGGGGACATACAAAAAACTGAGTGACGGAAAAAGGAGAAAGACAGGAAGGCTTCTGTAACCTACCATCTGAGAGGTGTAATGAGACACCAGAGGAGATCGCTGAGAGTGCATCTGGGTAGAGCTGACTGGGTCCTGTGTTGGAAAGACGGAGTCTATCTTTGAGAGTGGAGTGACCAGACCCCTTACATATCTTTCCAGAGTGACCTGAGATGCAGCTGGCTTTCCTGAAACCTTAAACAGGGGCTTGCTATGTAAGTAGAATTAAGCCCTGGAAAATCAAAAGGTGGGGGGGCTCTATTTGCATTGAATCCTTTCCCTTTATAGTGGATGGGGGGGGTAAAACTGTGTAGATCCTTAGCCCATGTACACAAAAATATTAGTTAAATTAATTCCCCATTTGGCAGAACAGTACAGGGTGAATTTTGTTAAAATTCAAAATTAACAAAGCTCACTTCCCTTTGTGCGCAGAAAACTATAGCCTATAATGTAATTGGTTAATCCTTGTTGTCCAACTGACCCCAACTTCCATCAGGATGAGGGGTACCTTTGTTCTTAAATCAGTTGAACCTTTTATCCAGCTCCCCCAACAAAGGCCTTTCAGTAAGGGGGGTCTGAAATCCAAAATTCCCCAAAGCATTCAAATGTTTCTGTCTGACTTCCCAACATACACCAAAGCAAGGGGCGAGGGGTCTAAAAAACAAAACGATAAATCACCCTTTGTTTATTTTAAACCAAAGGTTTGTGGTGAAATGATATTATTGATCAGTGTGAAAGTGGGACTTCTTGACCGTGTCCTGAGTGTGAGGGAGGAAGGAGAGAGAGGAATCAAAGATGACTCGAAGGTTTATGGCTTCAGAAGAAGGAGCTGTTGGAGAGCCCATGGAGGAAGGCAAGAATGAAGGGAAGAAGGTTGTATGTCATCTGCATAACACTGGAAGTTGGGTAAGAAGGAGGAGATGAGGAGTGCCAGCTGAAGAAGGTAGATGTTAAAGAGCCAATGGGAGAGGATAGAACCCTGGGGGATGCCAGAGGTTGAGAAGGAAGTAGGAGAGGAGAAGGTGCCCAGGATGTCTTGGGAAGAGCGGTCAGTTAGGATAGAGTTCAGCCAGTCCAATTTCCGTTCTGAAATACCAAGGGTATAGTGGAGCCTTTGCATGAGGATGAAATGGTTGACTGTGTCAAAGGCAAGACAAGGACAGCTGGGGAGTTGGAGCCCAGAGATGCAAGTAGGGAGACCCTGTTTGGAAGAGACCATCATGGTGTGGACAACTCTGGTAACGTCTTCAGGTGTAATAGGGGAGAAGCAGGAGAGGAAGGTGAGGTGCCAAGGAAGCAAGGGGGTGTGAAGTGCAAAGTTCAGCTTAGTGAAGTATGCTCAGTAGGGGTTTAAAGAAAAAGCTTGTAGCTTCATAACAATGCATTACATCTAACCCCATCAAGATACCACACTCTGTTCTGATGGATATCTGAGCTGTTGCAGCTAATGCATTGTTGAACAAAAATACAGTGTAAGCACATCACAGAAATGGCATTTGTGTGATGTACAACAAACCGCAAGCATCAGTACTAACATTCAAGTGGTAAAATGCATTAATTGAATTCATTGAACTACAGGTCTAAAGCTTGTGAAGAATGGAAAGGTGTTATATTTTTTAAAGGAAGGCACTAAAAAGAATATGATTGGATCAAACCACAATATTTAATCAAGAGTACTGGGATGGGAGTTGCTCCAAAAAGAGAGAGAATGCAACTAGACAGGTGAAACTTGAGCTAGGGAAGGGCCAGACTTCAATGGCACCAAAGCAGTCTCTTAGGTGGGGAATGCCATCCATGTATAGTACCATAAGAAAGATGTGTATTTCATCTGCATACTTGTAGTATGAAAGGCCCAACCCAATAACTAGATTCTCTGGCCATTCCATATATACTTGAAAGAGAGTGGAGTCATGGTTGAATAGCTGGGCACCCAATTAGCCAGAGGGATGAGTCCTGACATGGGAGAACAAATGGCACTGTGAAATATTGAGAACCATCAATATCATTGACCCCTCAACACATGCAAATTAATCAGAATCTGAATCAGTGCTAAAGAAACACCATGAAGCTATCTCCAGCACATGCATGACATTATTCACCACCAGGACAGCTGCAGTATTAATTTTACACCAAAAAACCATCTGATTGAAAAGTGACAAAAAGGGAAATTTAGAAATATGGGAAGAAAATGGGTTGAGAGACAGATGAAAACATCATTCATAGCGCCTTCCCCTCCCCCAGTTTATTATTGCAGAGGTGAGAAATGCTACTCGCTAAAAAAAAATTACCGCCCTTATCCCAGGCAGGTACAGCAGGAGATTGGACACAATCTAAAATGGAAGATGGCACGAGTTACCAAACTAACATGGTAACAATAAATGTGCATGCATTAGACACGAAGCAAATATGCACTCAACATGAAGAACGCAAACACTAGGTAACACATGCATTCATACATGAAGAATATTAACATGACATCCATAAGACATGAAGAATACATACAATAAGCAATGCATAAACTGAATGCAACATGAACGACAAAAATATAGCTCACTAACATAGAAATGTAACAATAATGGGCAGCCGTCTTTTGCAAAATGGAAGCCACAACACACTGTTAAGTAAACTAAAGGACTAAAGGCTTCACAGGAACTCAAAATACTGAAATAACAATTTACAGATCCGTGCATAGCTCAGGCGGTAGCTAGAAAACCAAGCCAAGGTTAACATGGTAAAGGTAGGATAGCATTTGCAGAGAGAATGCACGAGATAACGATTCCCAAGATGTAAGCCATTTATTTTCAGATTATAAAAGAGTACAACCAGCCTGTTTAAGCCAGGTGCAGGACAATTATAAGCCAAATAAAAGAAACCATAAGACTCACATTAATATTAGCTAAAATCCTAGTAAATGCAGGGTGAAATAATTCCAAACATGTTCCCATCACATGTGACCCATAATTGAAGAATACTGTCTATTCATTAGCAACAAACACAGATAAGACACCTGCCTTACTCCTTGCACACATCTCCAGGCATGAGATGCAACACAAGGCCAAATGCACGGAAATCACGCTGGCTCATGGCAGAGCAATGATGGATGATCTCTTAGATAATTGAAAGGAAAACTGTCTGCCCCTACTCCTGTCTTGCTCATGTCTTGATGACATGTAAATTGTCCAAAATTGGTTAGTAAGAAGCCAACCAATCAGACTCTCTAATGTTATGTCGCCTATGAAGTAAGGTGTCATCCAATTACTTATTGTAGGGATGATGTCTTTCTCTGTTATCCATTCAGAGGTGATCTTAGGAGGAGCCAACAAACAAGAGTTAACCAATCAAAAATGTAAACACTATAGAATGTATATGTCATCACCACTATTAACCAATCCCCATAAACCATAGGTTTTGGTAACTGGGATGACAGTATGATGTCAGTTATGACGAATATTGCATAAATAAATTGGTTTTTATACGCATGTTGAGAGCACCAAGAATTATGCTTGTATGATGTCCATGTGTTTTTCTGATGATAATAAAGCTGTGTTTTGCCTTGCACTTTGTCTATTTCAATTATTTAGTCCAGTTTGATCTGGCTCCAGAACCTCTGTATAATTTGGGACTTCCCGTGCCATCTTAAAACATGGTTGAAGAGGGGATAGTTTGTTAGCAGTTGTCAGAGTGTCGAGGGATATCTCGTGTATCCCAGAAAGCTTCGGAGGCGACCTGTGGAGAACGAGATTGCGCACAATGCAGAGTTCGACAGCAGCACCCTTTGGAGGAAGTCCTGTCCTGTCCTGTCACCCCAGCCAAAGCCAAAGGCCCACAGCTAATCCACCGATGTAAGTATGACATTAGCCTGGCAAATCAGGGGGAGGAGATTGCTTCTATATTTGGTGATTGTGACAAAATAAAGAGCTAAAGGATAAAAGGTATAGCTTCTGACAAAGGTCGGCAAGATCACATGGTACACCTCGTTACAGGGTGATAATAAGAAAGAAATACCTCACCTGGAGTTGCGAAGACCACCTTAGTGTAAATCGTTGGCGGCAGCCTCATGTTGTACAACAGCTTAGGCTTTGTGAAAAGTGGAATTTTGTGTATATTTGTATATATTGTGGAGGATGTGAATTTGTGGTGTGGACCGAGGAGTGTGGTATGGTGTGGGAGCCGTGATGTGGGGCTGCTGAGAGCGTGATGGTTGTGGTGTCACTCAGAATGTTTGGAGGGAACAGGGAGATGGGGCTGTTTGGAGTGTGAATTGTGTTTGTGGTGCCACTCTGAAGCATAGGGTGACACAGAACGTGTGGTCTCAGAGAGAGAGGCATAAGTATTAAGTGCAAGAGAAGGTTTGTTGGTGAAGGGGGTGAATGGGAGGTAAAAGAGAGTGAGTGGAAATTGAAATAAAATGTTGTACGTACTGGTAAGTTAAACTGTGATACATTATCATGGGGGACACTCCCATTATTCACCTGAGCAAAGTATTACCCCGATACAAGGACAAAATAATTAAATAACACACACAATGGGTATGGGACACTGCAGGCAAGATGTGTATGCCCAGGCTGCATGAAAGGACTCACTTGAAGACAGTACTGCAACTCAAGTACACCTATTTAGATGCTGCGCATAAAGGAAAACAGTTACAAAATCAACTAGCCATTCTGGAACTGTGGAAAATGTATGGGGAAGAGATAGAGGAGCCACCTGTGAAAGAATTGATGCTTGATCAGCATGCCGAAAGGGGTATAGACCCATGGTTCCTCCTACCCATCCCAGAGCAGTGATCCTTCTTTGAAAGCACAGGTATTGTATTCATTAAAAGCATTGAAAGCAGCGGTGAGGTTCATTAATCCCACATATGCACCTCCTGTACAATAGTGAAGACATTATAAGTGGAGAAAAAATAAGTAAACAAAGACTAGTGCCCACACATGTAGAATACGATGAGTGCCACGATCTACAGGCAAAATTGACAGAAGCCGAGGAGAAAGTCCAGTGAGAGAGAAGGAGGCAGGGCAACTGGGATGAGATAGTGATTGCAACAAATTAATGGGTAGACTGACAGATAATGCTCAAATTATATGGAAAGGGCATGGATGATTTTAAAGGAAAGGAAAGGGAAGTTAGAGAAAGGCAGGAGAAAGAAGAAGAGAAAAAGGAACAGGAAGAGAGAGAAATAGAATGCAAAAGAGGAGAGAGAGAAAGAAAGAAGGTCTGAAGAATGAGATAGAGAAAAAAACAAGAGTCAGACTGTGAAAGGGAGAAGAGACCAGAAGAAGAAAGAAGAGAAAGGAAGAGATAAAGATATCCAGAAAGGGGAAGAGAAAGGCAAAAGGAGGAAGGGGGGACATAGAGACTCAATGAGATATGGAAAGAAGCAGGGACATGCAACGAAAAAAGGTTGATGAAATTATTAGGGTGTGTACACTCCCAGACATTGAGTGATAGGAAATAAGAACAGAGAGAAAGAGAGGGGAGCTTACAGAGACGCCACAAGGAAGTGAATGAGATCATTAAAAAGCATACTCTTCCAGATGAAGGAGAGGAAGGGGTTATAGGAAGGAGGATTGGCAGTCTGTATAGGAGCAGGACGGATGGCACCAGTAGCATAAAAGAGAGTAGAAGAGGGTCTCTGCAGGATGGAGAAATGAAAATATTGGAGGATGTGAGAACGTATAGGACGAGTCCCCTTGGGAGACTACATTTTGAAGACAGAGAAGACGATGAAGGTGATTACAGTGACAACACTATGTTAGACGCTGAAGAGAGAGAGGAAAGGAGGGAGGAAAAAGCAGCACAAGCCCCTTCTACAAGCATGGGGTAGGGAAAGAGATAGTGTGGTTACATTTGGAAGAACCAGCGAAGAGGCCAGAGCCTGTTGAAAATCCCAAAATGGGATCACACAGTTTAGAAGAGAGAATTCTGTATGTGAATAGACTGAGAAATTTACCAAGATGGTTGAGAGTTCGTATATGACAGACGCAGTGACACAGGCAAAGGGAGCAGCTTCACTCGGACAGTGCACTGGATTCACACAATTCCCCTTAATTGAGAAAGGGGAGGACTGCTGCAATATCCTGTGACCACAAATGGACAATAATGAGTTCATTTGGAAATTGCCATTGCTTACATCGGGGCAGGTAAATTGATCAATGAATTAGAATGACCACTGGGATGACCTTTGCAGTAGGTGACATACAAATCCTGCTTGCTGCCATATTAGAGGAGCAATCAGATGACATTTGGAAGCGATCAGGATATTCTGGGTTGGCATCACAAAACACTAACCATGACACAGCACCTTTTAATAACTGTTGAGCTAACGTATGGAGAGCACTTAGTGTTCAGTACCCAGGCTCGTCAGACATGAAAGCAATTATGACTCGTAAAATGGGAGCAGATGAAGACCTGACTGCTTATATTCAGGATATTCAGGAAAAATGGCGGTTAGAAACTAGAGAACCATGGGACAAAAACCTAGCAATTGTTTATCACTTTTTATGACAGGGACCTCCTGAGGAAGTGCAAGGACAATTGAGAAAGATTGTGGAAATGGAAGCAAAGTCTTGGGTATAGATACAACTGACAATTGGTCACCATTGTCGACTAAAGCAAGAGAAAGGCAGAAAGAAAATTGAGGACAGGAAGAATGATGAAGCAAATTCAGTCCAGAAGAAATCATCAACATTCTCAGTGGAAGGTGCAGTACTGGCAAGTGGAGGTGAATGTTTTAATGCACAAGGGGCATAGCAAGTACAGCCAGTAGCAAATGGACATTTTGCTGGAAGGAGAGAGTATAATTAGTGTCCACGAGGGTGAGAGTTTGCACCCAGAGGCAGAGGGTTCAGATTTCAAGCTCTACCAGGAGGAGGGTTAAATAGGGGGAAACCTAGATTTGGGGGCCAGCCACAGCAATGTTGAACATCAGGGAAGATGGGGCATATTTCACATGTATGCAGTCACAGGGGAATACTGCAACAGAACTGGCAAGCAGCAGATTCAAGAGGGACGATAGCATACACCCTACCACATAGCGCATAGCCGCCTGAATATTATGCCCAAGATCACACGCAGTATCAGGCACATGTGCCACAAATATAATCGACTCAGCAGAGGATGACACCCAAAACACAACAAGCATTGATACAAACAGTGCAAGCTCCAATGCAGATATAGCAAACAACAATGCAGACACAGGCACTAGCACAACAGAATGCAGCTACGCCATGGAACACAAACATACTGCCAGAGGAACCTATACCTAGAATCGGGCATGTGACAGTAGTGGGAGGGAACCCTTTCACTGGCATAGGACTGGGCATGTATGTACAATAGAACAGTCTACAGTAAGACTTGATGTTTTCCATCCTATCATTTACAGCAGACCCACAAGAGGAACCGAGGGTCATGGTGACCATAGGTGACATAAACCTTTTCCTTTGCAGTAGATACGGGGAGACTTGATCTTATGTTAAAGAGAGAAAGTATCCCAATGTCAGGCATTGCCATGAATGCGCAGGAGTTTTCTGGGGCGGCAACATAACAGAACAAGCCATGTCCATATCATTATTATATTCCTGTAAGACACCAGTTAACATATTCGGGGGAGGCTTGATGAGCAAATTAAATATGACAATATAATTTACTGACCAGGGGATATGTGAATTGCACAAGAATTCATAACAGCATTTTATGGTCAGGAAGCACATAGAGGAGTGCCATTAAATCATTAAATCCGGAGGTTTTCTTTACGGGGTATGATATGATATGATATGGCATTTATAACGTGCCTATACACAAGCATTTCGTTTCATTAACATGGCTTCCAAGAATACAGGACAGACTATTGTGGTTACCCACAGAATTCTGGTTTAAACCAGAAGTGCTCACAGACGTGGAAGACGGACTAATAATTACAAGTGAGTTAGAAGCAGCAATAGTGAGTGAAGACAGAGTTTATGGGGAAGGTGCAAACTGGAGAACTTGATAGCTTTTGACAAAGGAAATTGATTGACTAACTTAACAGATGAAGTATTGTTTACAGATGATAACTCAGATGACAAAGTGATATTTAATATAAGTCTTACATATCAGTTAAATATTAAAAATGGAGAGATACCTCAGAGAATGTCACTAGTTAAAAAGGTACGGTCCTTTCTCCAGGAAGATTTGGCATACATACCAAGCACATTGTGGAACAGCAGTCCATATGAAGTTGGTCTGTTGAAAGGAGTGGGGGCAGTCAAAATTAAAGTCAAAGTCAAAATTAAACTGAATCAGGGATCTATTTGACCACAAATAAGACAATACCCCATGTCAAAAGAAGCTGACAAAGTTATGTGTGACACTATCGTGCCCTTATTCCGACAAAGGATATTAGTGCCTTCAGAATTCCCATGTAACATGGCTATGTACCAAGTGAAAAAAGCAACAGGGCGGTCGTGGAAATTAAACAATATTGTTGAGGCAGAGCTTCCATTAGTTTCAAACCCAGCCACAATATTATGTAACATCCCATCCAAAGCTAAATGTTTTAAAGTGATTGATTTAAATAACGCTTTCTTTTCCATCCCCTTGCACAAATCCCACTATAAAACATACTCTGCAGCCCCTGGGGGTATTGTGAATTTCCCTCAGGTTTTAACCAAGTGCTGAATATGGACTTGGGAAATGTACAGCTTGACAGCACAGTAATACAATAGGTAGATGATATTTTAGTGTGCAACAACATGGAGGACGAGAGCAGCAGAGACTCAGTAAAGCTGATTACAGGATTGACTGAGAAAGGGTACAAATTTGACCAATAGAAAATGGAATATTGCCAAGAAGAACTACTATATATAGGACAGCTAATATCAAACGAAGGAAGGAAGGTGGCACCTGAAAGAGCAGAAGCAATCATGAAGACACCCAAACCAGAGACAGTGAAAGGGTTCCAGCAATTTCTAGGTCTTTTCAATTATTGCAGGGCATGGGTTTTTGACACAGCATATAAGTAAGGCCACTTTTAAAAGGACTGAAAGAGGCACAGAAAGATAACAGGGATGTAATCTGGACAGGCGAGAAAATAGATGCCTTTGATGAACTGAAGTCTAGAATTCGTACAGCTCTCATGTTAGGAATTCCTGACTACAATGAAGATTTTAGCTTTTTTCTCAGATTCAAACAGAATAGTGATGACGGCTGTCCTCGCACAGAAAACTACCATGGGACACAAACCATTAGCATTCTATAATGGGATTTTAAATTCAGTAATGGAAGTTCATCATCCCTGCGAGCAAGCATTGGCGGCAGTGACTGTTGCGATTGAGAAATATGCCAGTATAACTATGGGATGCACAGATAAGTTATATGTTGAGCATGCCCTATTTGCCATACTTGATAAGCCCAAGAGCACATTGACCACTCAGAGAGTCTGCAGTTATGAAGTAACTGTATCAAACCCATCGATTAAAATTGTCAGGTACTGAGTTGTAAATCCAGCCAGATTTATAGCAGAAACAGTAAAGGAAGGAGAAAATGTGTATAATTGTACTAACTACACCAAATACTACAATAGACCACAGCACTGCCAAATGACACAGTGGGATAGCAGTCGTGAAAGCAAAAGTGAGAGACAGCTTTGATAAAGTGACAAGTGTGAGATTGCCCACACCTTTCTTAGCACAAGTGGCAGAATTGGTAACACTGATTTTGGCACTCGAAGAGCAGGAAGAAGAGGCAGTAATGGCATATTCTGACTCTGCCTACATTACATCAACAGTACACGGAGGACTGTCACATTGGAAAAGGAGGGGGTTCTTGGGCGCAGATGGCACACCAGTTAAGCATGCACTGATATTGTACAGGCTCATCAACGTACTCCAACTCCCATTGGCCGTTGCCGTGGTGAAGTGCACAGTGCACACCATAGGTGAGAATTTGATTTCCCGTGGCACTGAGGTGGTGAACTTGAAGCAAAAAGAGCTGCATATTTTCCCATTGCGATGCACCGAACAAATGTACAGGTGCATGCAACATGGTGATGATGGAGGGATTTAATACTCTGCCCATAGCACAAATTTCCAAACTACAGGGAATGGCACCACCAGAAGAGCAAGAGTTATGGAAACAAAGGTGGTTCTCATTGTCCCCCACATATACAATGTGGTGGCAGGACAGCACTGGGAAGCCAGTCATGCCCCTAGGGCTGTTCGCAGTAGCACTAGACCCATTGCATTACCAACCACACACATTAAGAGAGTGTCTTGCAATACTGATTTTAGAGGGTTGGTTTATCCCGAATTTTGCAGAACACCTCACTGGTTTTGTTGTAAATTGCTTAAAGTCACAAAAGTTCACTTCTGGGCATACTCTGCGACCAGTCAGAGGAGCAGTACCCCATCTTACTTGACCATTTCAGCATTTGCATATCGACTATGTCAATATTTTCAAAATGTGTAATGTTACAGGTATATGCTAATGGCTGTATGTTCCTTTTATTGATGGATTGAAGCAGGTCCATACACACATCTCAATGCTACATGTGCTGTGAAGTTCATCACATGTTAGGTATTTCCACAGTGGGGAGTGTGCAAAGCACTCCAGTCTGACAATGGACATACTTTGGAAATGAGGTTTTTGAGCACATCACTATCTTGTTGGGTATACACACATATTCTCGTCAGCTTATCAGCCACAAGCAAACAGACTTTGTGAGTGCCTCAATGGCCTCCTAAAGGAGGGAATCACCAAACTAAAAGAGACACTGAAAAAAAGTTGGCTCCCTTGCCTTCTTCTAGCCCTATTGCATTACGCAATCAGCCTGGTTCTGATCATCACCTGACCCCACATGCGCTGGTGATAGGATGCTGAATACACACACCCCTTACTCCTCCCACTCAAGCTGAAACACATGAATAGTATGCTGCTGTTGTGTTACAGGTATGGCAGGGGATTCAAAGGAGACTGATGAATCAAACAATTGATCCAGATGTACTACTGAAACCCCTAGTACTGTTTATATGAGATAAGGTCCTATGAAGGAACTTCTCACAACGGTGGCACAAGTCCTGCTTTACCATAAATAGTGTAGACGGTTACAAAGATTGCAGTAAAGGTTCAAGGAAGGCTTGCCTGGTTGCATCTCAGCAACGGCAAACTCTACAAAAGAAAGACCCCTGTCCGACAAACATTGAGCACGAAGGTGAAGAGGATATAAGAAGAGTCCAAAAAAGGTCTATGATGGGGACCAGTCAGCAGCAAGAATAAAACACTTTGTGGCTTCTAAAGATACACAGACAAGTCAGTTCAACATAATTTAAACATTAGTTGCCTAAAATAAAGCATGTAACAGCCACAGTAAAAGGAAATTAACAGATGTCCCCTATAACAATTTGCTTTTTCTTGGTCTTAACCTTTTTTATGAACACATATCCCTTTTTAGGAGCTTGGAACCTCTACATAATGATATTACTATTCAATCTAAAGGCCTACGCAGTGTTGAAAAGACATTTTCTCTCAAAATTTACAAGGTTTTTCTTATGAACACCTGTTTTCTAAGGATACTAAAGAAAAGTTGCTCCCGATATATGAAGGCATATGTTGAATAATATAAGATATTTGGCCTCATTCCGGGTTCGGCGGTAACCATGCCGGTAAAACCGGCAGGTAACCACCGGACCCGTAATGAATTACCAGCACCTGACTTCCCGGTGCTACTGGGCTATTCCAAGTCTGGTGGCTGGGAAGTCAGGCACCAGTAATTTTGTTAGTCCCCATTCCCATGGAGTACCACAGGCAACTGTGCTGGTGCTCCTGTGAGGACTCTGCGAGTGGGTGCTGTCCCACCCGGCAGCTCTGACCTTGGTGGGTGGGACAGCACCCACCTGCAGAGTTGTACTGTGCCAGTCTGGAAACAACACCCAGATAAGGAGACTAAATAGAAGTGTGCTAGACTCATGTTGCTAACAACATGTGGTATAGGCACATGAGCAACGTGGGGAGAGAGACGTCTGATGCGAGTTGTTTTGTGTGTTCCCGCATCCCCTACTCCATGAGCGCTGCTAGAATATTCATAGCAACAGAAGTACCACAAATTACATCACATTGCACTATGTATGACCCAAGGACAATTCCAGGGACTGACAGCCTTCATAGAGTGGGTGACAAAAGTAAAGTCTGCATGGGAGGATAGATTTTTCTTTTTTTATCACTGTGATAAGTGCTAACACTCAACACCTGCCAGTGGACATAAATGGGGAAGGGATTACAATAGAAGAACATAAAATGCTGTAGTGTAATGATGCATGAAAGTAGGAACAGCTGTGATTATGGACCACTATTGGGCTTCTGATTCCATAATCTACATGCAATTTCCTCCAAATTTGAGAGGCCTGTGCTCCCTGGTAATGATAAGTGCACCAGCCGTGGTAGTAACCCAGCATGAGGTGCAGATGGGTGATTTTTCCAAAATGAAAACATACATATTATAACAGAGGGCCCTCACACTTGCACGCATGAAAAGAATCAACTATGAACTTTTGAAACACTTGTGTATAGGCGCGTTACAAATGCCATATCATATCATATCAATGAAGATGGAAGATGGAAGATGGAAGATGCACATGACGCCATACCAGATGAACATACATTTTATCAGAAGAACTGAGATTTTCTTTGCATCTCTCTTTAATGCCAGGTTGCAAGCCAACACAAATGCAAAATGGCTTCAGATAACCCGCTGGGAACTGTTGCAGACAATAAACACAAAAGTAAAAACTTAAATGCCATAAACGAAGGTGCTGAGGGCAATAACACTCATGACCCACCAGAACCGGTATGTCCTCAATAAGATTTCAGCCCTGGAAGGGGCATGTGTGAAGAGATGTGCCTTCTTGCTGCACCTACAGACCCACCCACGATGAGGAGAATGGAACCCTCACAGAGGCTATAGCCACCTTAACAGAAATGCACACAAGAATGGTGGAGGAGGTAGACAATATTGCTGATGATGACTGGTTTAATTACCTGTCCCAGTGGCTCCCCTCCTATTGCCTAATGAATTCAAAGTACTGATGGTCATGTTAGTACTAGTTATATTTGGGTTCTGTTTTCTAAAAATGTCGATAAGTCAATGCAAAATGACGACCAAAAAGGCAGTAGGTATGAAAATCGTGATAAACTTGTATACTCTTATACAGAAGTATATCAAAATAGATGACCTCTGCATGCCCAAGCAATGGAAAGCCCTATTGCCCCTCCAGAATCAAAATGTATTTGTCCTCAGAACCCTCACAATTACACTGAGCACGTGGTATATTGTGATTACAATGAGGAATGCTGTTTTATGACCTGGATTGTGGTTGAACATGTTAGACAAACAGGCTGCTTGTGGGGGGTGACTAAGCTATGGATACCCAAAGGCTTCCATGGAGGGGGCGGGGGGAGCAGAAGGAAGATTGTGGTTGACCAGAAGGGGGATGTTAAGAGACAGATGAATATGTCATCCATAGCTTCTGCCCCTACCCCAGTTCAATATTGCACAAGTGAGAAACGTTACTCACTTAGACAACCATACCACCCTTATCCCAGGCAGATACAGCAGGAGATGAACACAATCTAAAACTGAAGATCGCAAAAGTAACCAAACTAACATTGGAACAATACATGTGCATGCATTAGACACAAAGCAAATGTGCACTCAACATGAAGAATGTAAAGACTACATAACACATGCATTTATAAATGAAGACTATTAACATGACATACAAAACTGCAAAATACCACCTGCCCCTTCTATGGAAGGACAAATCTTTAATTCCTCCTAGCTATTTTGTAATATAATGCAGGCTTTAGTTTTGTCACTCAATGATAGTGTTAATTCTGTCTTTTTGGTGCCGCTTTACATGTTCCTAATCCATTGAAATCATCACTTCACGCCATTGCTCAACTTCTGGTTGGGAAGAGAAAGTTTGAGCGATTGTCACATATTCTGTCGGAGTCGCACTTGCTTCCTTTGTAAGCCTGAGATTGTGTTTAAATAGGTTATGTTGCATTTAAGGCCATTATCCTACAACAACCTTTTTTGGCCAAGAAATTCAGGTTTGCAGATGTTGCCCGTTCTACTGGAAGTAAGGAGATTTTATGTTTGAACATTTATAGAGCTCAAAAAACTAGAACCGCTAAAAGAGCATGCTCTATTTCAATTCCCTGTTTTTATAAATAATGTCCTCCAACTTATAAATGGCACACCCTCTCTTCTGTTTTTCAGGAAGGAAAGAAAAAAACATTCTGTTTCTGGCTAAAATCCTTTCCAGCTTATGTTCTGTGCTCCAATAGTTCAGGATCTGGTTTGCACACTATAAAATACTTAAAAAAATGAAGTAGGAATAGCATATCAAACTTAAACACAGCATGGTACATCAATACACACACATGGGATATTCAGTGCCTAAACTGCAGGACAATTGATAATGCAACACGTTGGTTAAGACTAAGATTGTAGATGTGAAATTAGTTTTAATTTAGAGTGTCGATGATGAGAAAAATGAAATAGATGTCCAGTAGGTGGCTTGATGTGAAGCAATACATTGAATCGCAAAAAAGGTCACATCCATTGTGTACCCATATAATAATTAGCTATGACCACCACTGTAGCTTCAGTGGAAGGTCTCAGGCAGTCTGGGTCTGTCTGGGGCTCTAAACAATGGTTCGAACCAGCATGTAATTTCCAATCACGTTTGCCACGGCCAGGGCAGATGCTATAGCCAAGGCTTTGATGATATACTGGGACAGTGAAAAAGAGACATCACTGAGAAAAGCAAAAAGTATTGGATTGATCTTCCTTAACTATAGTTTCCTTACCACAGGGAATTTTTCACAACCGTATCACATTACAACTCTTTGTAAATGTTTCCGTGTCGTAACAGGAGACAAGGTTTCTTAGGTGTCCTTCCTGGAATTTTTGTGCCTATGAAGTCCCTTAATGACTTTCAAAGAAGGGACTTGGGGATCAGAAGCAGTATAAAGGGATCCTCCAGGATTAATGTGAGAACGCTTTTATTGTCTAGGAATTACATGCACAATGATATAATTAGTAATAACATGAACAACTAGCATGCTGTTCATGGGCCCACCTCTTTGGGAGTCTGCAAGCCGTGTTGAACCGTATCGCTTCATATTTTTCAAACAGAGGGCATTGGTCCCACTGAAAGCATTTTGCTTGAGTAAGCAGAGGTGTGGAGAGAATCAGAGATCAAAACAGAGAGAGAGTCAGTAAAAGGGGGCCTGACAGCCTTAAGGGAGAGTTGAAAGAGTGCCACTGCACATAAATGTTGTAACCTCAGTGAGTGTTACTGTTACACAATCTAAACCAGCATGGGAATTATCATTGTACAGAAATTGTACAGAATCATCACACATTTCCATATTTCACACACATGGTCACATTCACACAGTTGCTTGGCCACAGCCCCAACGTCCTATATAAGTGGAGCACAGCAGATTGATGGTGTGGGCGTTAGGAGTTGGAGCACAGAGTTGCAGGTGCAGAGCTCAGTGTGGAAATGAAGGGAAGAAATGAAGAGGATATAAAGATGGGAAGAGATGAGTACAAGAAAGAATGGGGAGGAGGTGAAGCATGGAAGAAGAGAGCGAAATCGCAAGAGAGGACGTGGAGAAACACTGAAGTGGGGGAGGAAAGAGAAAGAGGGGTGAGAAGGAGGGCCGAGGACCAACGCAACATGGAGGGGAAGAAGGAAGTGAAGGATACATTAGGAGACATGGAGGAATACCAGAAAAGGGACAGAAGGGACAGAGGCACAGATTTGGAGGAGACAAAGTGGAAATAGATAAAAGAGAGGATGAGGAATGAGTGGTCAGAGGGATAATAGGATGGATGGTCTTAAAATCAAGATTATATTAATAACTTATATAGAGCTTTTATCATAAGGGCTTCAAATAGAACGGATTTCCATATCCTCAGAAGGATGAAATGTTCAGTTGACCTTGCTGAGAATTGGACCTGCAGATCAAACACAGAACACAGCAGTGAGTGCTCAACCTGTTGAACTATCTTATGGGCTTGATGAGGAGGAGAGAAGTGGAAACATCAAAGGAGAGCAAGAAAGGGAGGAGGGCAAGGAATGGAGGCAAAGCATGATAAGGCCTTTAGGAGTTGGGTAAAAAGAAAATTCCAAAGATAGTAGAGGAAGTGGCAGAATAAGGGCTTACAAAAGAGCCAAAGTGCATAAACATATGCCACACTGAGAAATAAAAGTGTTTTGTCACCAGTACGGGTAGGTGACAGTACCACTGGAACTAATACACTCTATTGGAAGACCTGATAGTCACAGGTGTGGGTGCATGGTAGGATTTTCCAGGCAGTCCAGCACACACCCGAACGACAATGGCAAATCCTAGAATGACAGTGAGCCAAGAAACAAGTGGTTGCATCACTATAACTATGAAAGACTGTGAGTGATTTTATTATGACAGAGGAGACGGTCCTAAACAAAGGACAGCTGAGATCCCTGGTCGTAAGAGTACTACACTGTTTTTGCTGTTTTCCCTAACCCCATCTAGTGGGTTGATTCAAAACCTAATCTCTGAGTCGTGTTTTGTGAACAAAGATGGTAGTGAACTAACATATGATTTTGAGTAATCTGTTGATGACTTGGCTGGGGCACATTAAAGCAGAAGAATGCAAGAGAGGGGATGGCTGTTACAGACCCAGGCACTTAATAGTGCACTTAGTTTGGTAAGTTCAATTCACACTCTCAGCAGTATTACATTAAAATCTTCTGAACTTGACTGGATCTGCATTACGCTCCCCAACTTGTATCCTCTTGCTGTAACCCCCTGTCTTTTATCCATACAATCTAACTGTACACATGTTATGTTATTGCTGTAAGGGACATCTGGGGTTTGGGGAATTCACAGCTCGGGTCAAGCAGAATTTGAGGCACATTGGAGGTTTTGGGATATCTGAAAATTGCAGTGTTTGAAGTTGGATGAAGTTCTAAAATGAATACAAGAAGATGGGCAAGCAGGTCTAGTGGCATTTGAGGCAGGAAGGCATCTAAGGACTTGAGGCATGCAGGGTTTTAGGCCAGGTTTTAATTGTTCATCCAAGGTTGAGGGCACCCAAGCATCAGTGACTTTGGGGAAGTAGGAATATAAGATTATGAATAATGTGAGATTGTGGGCTTCTGAGGCTGTGTGAAATGCAATTATGTGGTGGATATGAAATGAGGGGTATTTGATGCAGGTAGATCTGATACTGGAGTGATCTGAAGATTAGGGTTTACATGCAGGGAGCATGCATGCCTTAAAAAGACATCTAATTTGAGTCCCACGCAGGGTGTGGGTCATAAATGCGTCAGGGCATTTGAGGTTTAGGGCCTGTGTAACTGTGAGGAACACCAAGGTGTGTGGCTAGACTTGAGATATCTGAGGTTTGTGGCATACAAGACTGCGGCTATGCATGCCGAGATGGACATCCAGAACTGGAGAATATGCTTACCTGGAGGCCATGCTTTGTGAAAGAGCATTCAGGATTGAATGGAATTTGTGTTGGGGCCTCTGTCGATTGAACACATGCATTTCTAGAGCAAGTATGCTGAGCTGGAAGGGGTGATGGTCATGTTACTCCAGTTTGTACGTCTCACAAGTGAACAGTATCTTGCTTTTGGTAATGATGGGTCAGTACAAAATCTAGAATCAGTGACCCAACACATGTTTGACTATGAGGCTGAGTAAAAGCCCTAATTACTTACGTGCCATTGCGCATTGCTAAAGGACTGCCAGTATCCATGATGTGCATTTTTTGCAATGCATGTAATAGTGTCATGGAATTTGAAGTTGAGGACACGTTCTAAGCCAGGCTCGCAATGAGCTTGTCATGGCATAATAGCCATTGAAACCACCCAATATATGTTCACCCATGAAGAATGTACTCAGAAGCCAGATCCATGCAATTGTGCATATTATAAAATATTCAATATTAGTCGTAGTCACCTCTAATCAGTAGGCCATACCCTATAAAAACAGATGAATCCTATAGATTTACTGTGTCTGCACCTCCTCTCCAGTGAAAAGGTGCAGGAGATATTCATTCAATTCTCTTGCACCTCATTTGTTGCTGTGAATACAATCACATGTTATGACTTTGTAGGCCTGGCTACTGCCTTGACAAGCATGATGGGGAGTACTTCTGGCTGTCACCTGTGCCATACGCCTCCACATTATGTCCTTCTTGATCAATATTGCTACATAGCTTGTCGAACCTGAGAGGCCGATGCCCATATATCAGTGAAGGTGACTTTTTCTATCAAGTGTGCAGTATCCGGCCACAATGTTTTCTACCATTTGGCTGTATTTCATGGGACATTGTCACATATGTAGCCCTAACAACAAATAGGGCACATTGAAGTAGTGTGTGTATAATGTAAGCCTGGCTGCTGTATTTTCAGCCTGTGGCCATCCTTGGGTGCTAAGGTGCCTTCCTGTGCATGGCAACTGCCCTCAATGGTGGTGCAGTCAATGATTGTACCACTCTGCAGGAGTGAATGACCATGGAAAATCTCTATGTTGATCCTGAACGGTCCTTTGGTAACCATTTCCAGTGGGTGCCCTGGCGTGTTCATTAAATGCCTACCACCATACTTGCTGCTGCATTCGGAGCATTACCAAGCAGAAAGTGTGCCTCTGAAGATGTGTAGCAACATGGACTTGTGCATAGTCAAACAAGGTTCCCTCGTTTCCATGAGACATTTTCTCCATGCAAATGAAGGAATGCCAAGCTTTAAATCACTATTAGAACAGCAAATCTGTAAACCGGGGTGTGACGGGGGTTTGGGGGCAGTGTCACAGAGAGGGTGCCAAAAGACTAAAAGAGCAGCCTCCTCTACAGAGCAGATTATTCTATGAAATACAAGTACATAGAGTTAAGTGCTGTTTAATGAGGGAACTAATGGTGTTAGAGGATCAGCGAAGGCCAAAGAGAAGTCAGGCTGCAGAGGTTTCAAAAATGCGACGTTGCTGTAGCTGGGAAATAGGAAGACAAATAGAGAGAGAGAGAGTAATTAAGGCGAAATTGAAAGAGGACAGCCGTGCCCGAAAAGGCCAACATTTTGATTTCCCAAACAAAGCAATATCGAGGGCACTTTTAGTATTACAGCAGTCTACTGTTCATCTAAGTGTGCTGCTAGACACTTAAAGGATCATGTGCTGAAAGAAGGATGACCTCTTATCCTTTTTCCGTACTGTTCAAATCCTTCACTGCCTCTACATGTCATAAGGAGAACACCAGTCACGATCATGCATTACTGTGTGAACTTTTCTGATCTTATACTTGAAGCTATATTAATGCAACCTATTTACAGGACGGTGTGGTCCCCTTTCTGATTAGAATCCCAGGGTGGCTTCCTCAAGGAATGTGGGCGATTACACGTATTATTCCGTGCAGGTTTCTAGCTTGTGGATTGCCCCTTGGTTAAGCTTTCACATTATCCCCAATAAAATGCCTTTTATGAGAGCTTGAAAACATTCCTCTGTAATTGAATCCTGCTTTGCTCTCAGCGTTCTGGGCAGTTCTCTTTGTGGTTTTAGCTGATTTAATTCATAGTGCGCGTATTATTGGATCATACACAAATAGAACAAAAATCCAATATTCTCTGCAATTCTAATCTCTTGCTCAAGGGAATGTGATGTGAAGCTCTGCAATGTGCTTTTATGATCTGTTGACGTGTAGTGCTCCTCGTGCACTGATACATGGCTATTTGTTTGTAATTGTATCTATATATTGAAATACTATATTGATGTAACCTGCCTTTTACTTGATGTGTGTGGTAAGGTTCGATTAATGATGTTTCGGAATTAGTATTTATACTTTGACTTGTATGGGTAATCTTATGATGCTCACACTTATGACACACTCTCTTACGGCACACAACCTATGACACTCTCACATGACGCACATACAACACACTCTCACCACACATGATCTTATGACACACAATTGTGACATATAAATGTATGCCACATTCCGTTATGCAACCTGCTCTTACACTGCACACACTTACGCTGAGTTCCTGCAATACATGTTATGAAGTCACACACTCAGAATCAATTTTCAGCTTTTATACAAATTGTACACATACATTTAGAAGGTGTACATTACACACATGTACATGACTATATGTATGAAAACCCTTGTCAAGGTCAGGTGTGACTTTTATGTGAGTTTTCAGGAGCTGTAAATTGTGTTCACGTGTAAACGTGAAAAATTGCGCACCACATATAAAGTAACACAGTTTTTTGAGATACGCAAAGGTTAAGCAAAAAGACAAAGAAAATAAGTGTGGAAGAAGCAAAATAATAAAGGGACAAAAAGATAAAGACAGAATTAGTTGAATGGTCATGATATATGGAATTGTTCTGTATCATCCCATTAATTCACTATTCTCAAATCGTATGAATCAAATGTGGTTACCTTAATAGATTTTTGTTCCCTATATGGAGAATCAGGTAAGTCTCAAGCAGTCGATGGGTTTGATCCCTTTAAAATTAAATTATATTCTTTTTAGTATCTCACAAATAGTTCACTGTTTCAGCACATCCTGAATCCGTAATCTAATGCATGTTGTATTAAATTATAGTTAGTGTACAACAAATTGTATACTTAGCGGGTACGTATGTTTTTATTTTGGCGCTCTTGGGACCAATGACTGGTAATCTTAATCTCCACTGGTTTACTACAAGAGTAATGCTTTCGCTCAGTCCTAATTACATTCATGTCAACACGAAGTGTGCCCGATTCGCTAATATGCGAGAGCTTAAAACAGCACGTTTTCTATAGTTTGTTGATGATCCCTTACCTTCGCTTTGTGATAAATGTGTTCAATTACGTGCTGTCGTTTCCTAGAAACACTGGACGCCATTGAATCAATTAAATAATTTGTTGCCGTGTGGCGTCACGGTTGGTGACTCACCAGAGTCTGTTGTTAGTGTCTACTATTATTACACTAGAGGCACGCCATGATGTGCATAAACTCATGGGTTGTTCAGTGGATTAATCTGTGTACATGTCCTTTCTTTATTTTTGTTACTTTTTAGCTTGGTTCTAATAAACTATACGTATCTTAATTAATAATATGGCGGCGTGAGTCTAAGTATGTGACTCCTTGTCTATTAGTGATTAGTCAAATTAGGTGCGCCGATATTTCCCACAGAATGCGGGCAATTTAAATATTGGCGATCAGCAGTTGTAACCTAATCTAATGACAGTGAGTGATTTTCATGATAATGAATTGAAATGAATTGAAATGAAACATGAACATATATTTAACACGCAACACGTATAATTTATAGAAATGACACCATTTCATTGTCGGAATTCAGTCCGAGGACAGTCGAATTAAGTTTGCAGATAGTCTTTGCCTCGGCTTGTCTCAGTGCTTTTTCCTTGTTCCCTTCTCTTTTACCCAATGTTATTTTCTGTATTCCAATGAATTTAATTTCCGATTTGTTCGCCATTTGATGTTATTTCTGCCAATGACAGGAAAGTGGGAGCCTTGGGTCCTGGATTCCAATTTTTGCCACATGCTCCCTAATTCTGGTTCTTAACTCCCTAATCGTGCTACCAATGTATACCAATTTGCATATACATATGATACCGTACACAACAAATTTAGTTTTGCAGTTGATTGATTGGTGTATTTTGATCTCATTATTGTAAGAGTCCCTAAATAAATTTGTTTTTTCGTGTGCATACTTGCATATTGTGCAGCTCTCACATTTCCTGAAACCGTGACTGGTCAGATGTAACCAGGTGGTGTGTTTCATATTTGCCACATCTGGCAGGAGTGAAGGGCTTAGTTTATTCCTGATTGTTCCCGCTCTTCTGTAGATTACTTTCGGTTTGGAGTCTACATAGTTCTTAATATTTTCGTCCAATTTCAGTAGATACCAGTGTTTTGAGAGTATCCTATTGAGAACTTTATGATTGCTGCATGTATGTACTGTAATAACAAAATAGTGACAATAATGCCCTGATTTAAACAAGGCTGGTTCTTAAGCCGAAACACGTGTCATAAGCAAGGGCAACTGTTTAAATAAAACCAACAACTGGTTTTTCAATACTAACTTGGCACAGTCTCGTTTCTGAGCATCCTTCACAGTGTATTAGTATTGTGTGTCATAGGAGTGTCATGGAAGTGTGTGTCATAGGCGCATGGGACATAAATGTGCGTGAGCATTGGAAGTGCGTCTTAGAGCATATGTTGTAAACATGAGTGTGATACGTATTTCGTAGAAGCATGTGTCTTAAATGCATGTGTCTTAGGAGCATTTGTCATAGGATCAGGTCTCATAGGAGCATGTGACATACGTTTGAGTGTCATACGTTTGACATAAGAGCTTGTGCTGTAATTGTGAGTGTGCTAGATGTGTTTTAGGAGCATGTCTAATAGTAGTTTGTGTGTGTAAGAGGAGCATTTGTCATACGAGCATGTGTGATAATTGTGAGTACCTTAAGTTTGTCACTAGAGCATCTGTCTTAGTACTATGTGTCTTAAATGTGAGTGTCATATGTGTGTGTTGTGGGAGCGTGTGTCATAGGATCATGCATTATGGGATCATGTGACCTGATTCTCTCCCTGCGAAACTGGTGAAACATATATTTTCATTACATTAATTCACATAATCTTCTCCCTTCCACTCAATCTGGTATTCGGTCTGATCATATTCTTCATGCTCATTGCTGTAAACAATCTTCCTGATTTTACTCAACCTCAATGCCGCATTCGACGCTGTTCATCACTCCACTTTACTTTTGACTCTTTCTTCTCTCGGGTTTTCTCGTACTTTTCAAAAAGTAGTTTTCTTATGATCTTACTAATCACTCCTTTTCTGTTTTTTGAAAGGGAATAACGTCTGTTCTTTCTCTCTTCCTCATAGTGTCCCTCAGGGGTCTGCTCTTGGTCCTGTTTTATTCACGCTTTATATCTATTTGCTGTTTTCTCTAATCACTGACTTTGGTTTCCAGATTAATCTGTATGCTGACGACACCCAGATTTTTCTGTCTTTTCCTTCATTCAATGACACTATTTACTCTCAACTTTTCTCTTGTCTTGTGGCTATTTCTTCCTGGATGTCTTCTCTCTTTTTTTTAAACACAAAAAACCATGCAATGTTATTTTTTCCTTAATCCTCAAAAATGCCCCTGCATCTGCCTATTTTCTTTCATCCTCTGTTTCTCCCCTTATCATCTCAGGCACTTAACTTTGGAGTCTGATTTGATCCACCCTTTTCCTTTCAGACTCAGAAACTCGTCTGTGTCATTTCGATTCATTTAACATCAATATTTGCTTACTTTTTCTGTCCCGTCTGTATTATTGTTGTTCGCTCTACGTTGGTATTCCTAAATCTGCCTTTTCTTCATTATGTTTGCTTATTCATTCTGTCATCTAGATTCTTTTTTATCTTCCACCATCTCATATTTCTCAATTTCTGGCTCACCTTAAGAGTGTTCCAGCAGCATTGTGAATTTCATTTTATTTGTCTTGTCTTTAAATCTATTCATGTTCTTGCTCCTCCTTACTTGTGTTCCTTGATTTCACTTTATTGCCCTCCATGCAAACTCTGCTCCCATGCTGTGTTTTTTTTCTCTGTTCCTCACCCTCTCTGTGCTGCATCCCATTTTTATTCTTCTCTGCTGCTTGCTCTCAAACTGTAGAACTCTTTAGCTTTTAATATCCGCTCTTACTGTAACCTTTCACAGTTTACAAAGTGTCTAAAATTCATCTATTCACCTTTCTTTTTCTAAATAATGTCTTGGATGGTTTTTGTGGATTCATTTTTTAATCTGTGATTCCCTTTTCATTTGTTGTATCGTTGTTAATATTATGAAGCACTTTGGATAAAAGTGCTATATAAATGAAGCAAATAAAGAATGTGTCTTAAGTGTGTAGTTGGTGCATGTTTTGTAGGAGTGTGTGCCATAGGAGAGTGTGTTGTAAGACTATGTGGTTTAAGGGCATACAGGCATTTGGTGTGAAACTGTCTGGCATGTGATTGCATGGTATATATTTTTAGCATTTTTTGGAAGAGTGGAGTTTGTTGCGGGACTCCCTCTCTCCTGCGCACCCTTTATTCGGTTGTTATTTGAATTAGACCTGCAGCCAGAGTCATAGTTTGTCAAGGAACCAACTCCGAGGTTCCTACTGTCTAGAAGAATTGTGGGGAGTGACAAACTTTTGGACTCGAAAGGCGCTGGTTGGATTTGATAGTCCAGTGTTTGTTCGTAGGCAGTTTGCACAAAAATAAATAAATGGTCCAGGTTGTTGGTGTGTCAAACACGAGATTTTTAGGTTTATTCCTTGTTGTAATCAGCACCAATGAAAGACATCATTGGATGTAAATGTAATATTCATAGCATGATGATATGTTACACAGCCGACGCACGTTTCAACCTAAGTCTTTTTCAAGGCTGTGTTTTTGGTGAGGTGGTGATACGGTATACCCAGTGTAGTGACATTCCAGGCCAATTAGTATTAAGGATATTTCATTCACATCCATTATGCATACATAATTTAGGCAGTATTACGAAACATAGACAAGCCAATTGTGATTAGGGCAAAACATTATAGTGTGACACCCAGGAGATGTGATTTACCATGTTGAGTGATTGCAGGTGATAGTGACAGTAAAATATAGTTAGTTGGACAGGACAAATTCACAGTTTAAGAAAATCAGGTGCCAATTCACAGTTTTGGTTTAGCAGAACGAAGAGAAAACAGTGTACCAAGGGAGAAAAGAACACAACAGAGGATAATAGGTTAGGTTTGGGTAAGTAAGGAGCTGGGTAGAATTCCCAAATAGCTTCACAGAGATGGAAGAGTTAGAATCTTACCCAATTGGGTTTGATGGTTGGGTTTCCAGATGGAATGGACTGGTCCTCCCAAGTGTGGGTGCCAGAGGGCTGATTAGCCGTACTGAAAGGGAAAATAGTTGGAGTTAGTGATAGTAACCAGGAGTCTTAAAAAATGGGCATTGTTGTAGTAGTGGCGTGTTGTCCGAGCATGGTGGTATTGGGATGATAAGGCCTGTTGTGTGTTGGAGGGTTGCCAGGTCTGATAGTGTGACTAGAATTGTAACTGTTTGCGAGTGCGCGGTTAATAAGGAAGGAGCTTAAGTTACAGAGATATTTGTCGTATTACGTGCATAGTGTGTTGGTAATACGTGCTTATTATAAGGCGCATTAAGTAAAGGGGCTAAGTGATTCTAGGACTGTGAGCGACTCCTCAATGTTGGTGTCAGCCAACATAATTTAAGTGCTTGGATTAACGTTGCAGCCAAGCAGCAATTAGTGAGCAGTACTGAATGTACAGTGAGGGCTAATGTTTGGACAGAAGGCAAAATTAAAGGGAAAAATGGCCCCGGAAGCGTCCATAGTGGCGCGGTGATTGTCCCGTGTTGGCGCTTACCTTTGCCGGGTTCAGCAATGCTGGTGTGTGGAGTCGTGGGTCAGCCAACATTGGAGTTGCACTCCTTCCTGAAGTTATGGAAGCAGCGCTGTGGTTGGTGCCATTAACAAGCGATCTAATTCGCTTGTTGCAAGGCGCCCACGGATTGGCTGCAGGGTTCATGTATGTCATGGGGCTTGAAATAGCTTATTCAATAGAGTTGTAATAAGTTATAGAGGGTTCTAAGTCTGATAGTATGACTAGGATTCCCACTGTTAGCGAGTGCCTGGTTAGTGTGGAGGGAGCTTTTAGTTAATAAGGGGGGATAGAAAGACGATGTGCTCGATCGGGGTGTTTATCGTATTGTCTGCACGTTGTGTTGGTAATACATGTTGTTGTTTGGCGCATTAGGTTTGGGGGGCTAGGTGATTCTGGGGCTGTTAGCGACTCCTCAATGTTAGAGTCACCAACCTAATTAATATAGTTGGCTTAACGTTGCAGCCAGGCAGCAACCTGTGAGCAAGGATGCATTTGCAATGGGGGCTATCGGTTTAAACAAAATGGTGAAAATAAGGTGAAACGGTCCCGGAGGCGTCCATAGTGGCACGGCGATTGTCCCGTGTTGGCGCTTACCTTGGCCGGGTTCAGCAATGCTGGTGTGTGGAGTCGTGGATCGGCTATCATGGTGTAGCACTTCTTCCTGAAGTTTATGGGAACAGCGCTGTGGTTGGTGCCATCAACAAGCGATCTGATTCGCTTGTTGCAAGGCGCCCACGGATTGGCTCTTGGGCTTGTGGACGTCATGAGGCTTAGAATAGCCTGTTCTGTAGAGTTATTATGGGCGATGTTGAGTCTATAATTCTGTTCAGGTTGCGTCGTAATGGGGATTAGTCCAGTTGAGAAGGGACTGGAAAGTTAAGGGGACTGTGTCAGCCCATGAGGGGCGATGGGTGGGAGTGAATGTGGGTGTATTTGGGCAAGTGTGTTAGACTGTAATTGGCATAGGGCCCACTGGCGTGCAGTTGGTTGGTAAGACGGCTATAGTAAATGAGTGAAGGTCTGGTGGGGGGCAAGTAATGTAGGAGGGGCACGAGAGTTTACTATTGTGTCCGAGAGTACAAACATAGGGTGAAAAGGGAATTCAAAAATATTCATCGGGGTTGGTGCCCTCATGATGACGAAGGGGTACCGAATGTGGTAGTATGGGTTCCAGAAGTGCCAAGGAGGTCACTAAGCAAATTAATCAAAAATGTTTTGACATGTACAGCATGCAGACTGTCTATATGAGTATATAGACACTGTTATAAAAACACATGGAAATCATGGTCACTGTTCAGTCCAGAGGTAACTGCTCGATATTTGCATATCAGCTTTGATTCTCTCTGCCGTAGTCGGAGTTCCCTGTCTCCACCTCTTACGTTGATTGGTATCTTTTCCAGGCCCACGAAGGTGATGTCATCCTTGTTGTCCCACTGGTGTTTTTCCTGCCAGTGTAGCGCCAGTGGATATCTGGTGTCCTGAGCGTGAAGGGAATTCAAATGTTCCCTGATCCTTGTTCTGAGCTCTCTTATCGTGCTTCCAATGTATTTCTGGTTACAGACACAGTTGATAGCATACACCACAAATTTAGATTTACAGTTTATATATTGCCCAATGGTATGTGTGTCAGTGGTGCTGAAGGTTACAGTTTTAGTTGTAGTGGCGAATTTACACATAGAACAGGATCCACATTTGTAGAATCCTACTGGTTTATTGCTGGTGAGCCAGTTGGTGTCAGTTTTGGCAATGGGTGACATAAATGACGGACTGAGAATGTTTTTTAATGTTCTGGCTTTAGTATAGGTTAAAGTCGGTTTGTCTGGGATCCATGCCCTAATGTCTTCATCAATTGTTAGGATATGCCAATGCTTCTTAAGGATTCTCTGTACTAGATGGCTGTCACTGCAGAATTGCGTGATGTACCGTATTTGGCTGTCTTTGGTTTGTTCTTTGTTGGTGTGTCCTCTGGGGGTCAGGAGTGTGCTGCGTTCCCTATTGTTGGCCATAGTTATAGCTGATTGGATTGATTGCTCGGGATAGCCTCTCTCGAGGAAGCGTTTGCTGAGTGTCGAGCATTCATTCCCAAATGCTGGTAGGCCACTACAGTTTCTTTTGGCTCGAAGGAATTCCCCCTTGGGGATATTGTTGATTACAGATTTCCTGTGGCAGCTTGAGGCATGTAGAACAGAGTTGACCTCCGTGGGTTTCCTGTAGGTTGTGGTTGTGAGACTTGTACCTGATGGTGTGATGGTGATGTCCAAAAAGTCAATGTTTTCCTTGCTTGAGGAGCCTGTTAGTTGAATGCCAAAGTTGTTTTGGTTCAAATAGAGTTCAAATGAGACGAGTTCTTCTTTTGTTCCACACCAAATCATCAGGATGTCGTCAATAAATCGTATCCAAGTGTGGATCAGTTTGTTAAAGTCTGGGTTGGTGAAGGCATGTGTTTGCTCATAGTGGTGCATAAAGAGGTTAGCCATGGAGGGTGCATACGTGGCCCCCATGGCTATGCCTTTCGTTTGTTTATAGTACTGTTGGTTAAAGAGGAAAATAGTATTCGTTAGTGAAAATTCCAGGAGCTCTTTTGTGAGTTCCAGGTGTGACCAGAACGAAGCTGATGCTTTTGTGAAGGCATAATCGATGGCCTTGAGAGCTAGTCCATGGTCAATGGATGTGTACAGGGCTTTCACGTCCAGAGTGACGAGAGTGTAATCATTGCTCCATACAATTTCTTTTAGGATCAACAAGGTATGCATTGTGTCCCTTAGGAAGGTCGGTATCTTGGGTACTTCAGGTGCCAGGACATTGTTGATATATTTGTTTAGAGGTTCAGTGATCCAACCAATCCCGCTTAGAATGGGTCGTCCTTCCGGTATGGGGTCAAATTTCTTGTGTATCTTGGGCAAGAAGTATATTGTTGGCATCCTGGGATGTGAGGGTTGTAGGTACTTCAATTCATCGTCTGACAGAAGTCCACGTCTATGCCATTTGGCCAACATCCTGTTTGCTTCCGTTGTGATTTCCTTTGTCGGGTTCATGTTCAGGGTGTCATAGCAGCCGGGGGTGGTGAGGTGAGTGGTGGCCATTCTGATGTAGTCAGCTCTATCCATTATGACTACGTTGCCGCCCTTATCTGCTTCCTTAATTACAATTTGATGGTTATCCTGTAATTTTTTGAGTGCGAGTCGTTCATTGTTGGTAATGTTGTCCACTTTTCTCGAGGGATTTGATTTTAGACGATCCTCTATTGCTTGGAGGTCTCTTGTAACTGCCTGGTTAAAGATGTCAATTGCATTGTCCCCTTGCAAATTTGGGGTGAATTTGGATTTCTGCTTCATTTCCGGTATTTTAAGGTTGCTTTCCTCAATGTTCAAATCCTGTATAGTCTGTAGACATGGACTCATATAGACAGTCTGCATGCTGTACATGTCAAAACATTTTTGATTAATTTGCTTAGTGACCTCCTTGGCACTTCTGGAACCCATACTACCACATTCGGTACCCCTTCGTCATCATGAGGGCACCAACCCCGATGAATATTTTTGAATTCCCTTTTCACCCTATGTTTGTACTCTCGGACACAATAGTAAACTCTCGTGCCCCTCCTACATTACTTGCCCCCCACCAGACCTTCACTCATTTACTATAGCCGTCTTACCAACCAACTGCACGCCAGTGGGCCCTATGCCAATTACAGTCTAACACACTTGCCCAAATACACCCACATTCACTCCCACCCATCGCCCCTCATGGGCTGACACAGTCCCCTTAACTTTCCAGTCCCTTCTCAACTGGACTAATCCCCATTACGACGCAACCTGAACAGAATTATAGACTCAACATCGCCCATAATAACTCTACAGAACAGGCTATTCTAAGCCTCATGACGTCCACAAGCCCAAGAGCCAATCCGTGGGCGCCTTGCAACAAGCGAATCAGATCGCTTGTTGATGGCACCAACCACAGCGCTGTTCCCATAAACTTCAGGAAGAAGTGCTACACCATGATAGCCGATCCACGACTCCACACACCAGCATTGCCGAACCCGGCCAAGGTAAGCGCCAACACGGGACAATCGCCGTGCCACTATGGACGCCTCCGGGACCGTTTCACCTTATTTTCACCATTTTGTTTAAACCGATAGCCCCCATTGCAAATGCATCCTTGCTCACAGGTTGCTGCCTGGCTGCAACGTTAAGCCAACTATATTAATTAGGTTGGTGACTCTAACATTGAGGAGTCGCTAACAGCCCCAGAATCACCTAGCCCCCCAAACCTAATGCGCCAAACAACAACATGTATTACCAACACAACGTGCAGACAATACGATAAACACCCCGATCGAGCACATCGTCTTTCTATCCCCCCTTATTAACTAAAAGCTCCCTCCACACTAACCGGGCACTCGCTAACAGTGGGAATCCTAGTCATACTATCAGACTTAGAACCCTCTATAACTTATTACAACTCTATTGAATAAGCTATTTCAAGCCCCATGACATACATGAACCCTGCAGCCAATCCGTGGGCGCCTTGCAACAAGCGAATCAGATCGCTTGTTAATGGCACCAACCACAGCGCTGCTTCCATAACTTCAGGAAGGAGTGCAACTCCAATGTTGGCTGACCCACGACTCCACACACCAGCATTGCTGAACCCGGCAAAGGTAAGCGCCAACACGGGACAATCACCGCGCCACTATGGACGCTTCCGGGGCCATTTTTCCCTTTAATTTTGCCTTCTGTCCAAACATTAGCCCTCACTGTACATTCAGTACTGCTCACTAATTGCTGCTTGGCTGCAACGTTAATCCAAGCACTTAAATTATGTTGGCTGACACCAACATTGAGGAGTCGCTCACAGTCCTAGAATCACTTAGCCCCTTTACTTAATGCGCCTTATAATAAGCACGTATTACCAACACACTATGCACGTAATACGACAAATATCTCTGTAACTTAAGCTCCTTCCTTATTAACCGCGCACTCGCAAACAGTTACAATTCTAGTCACACTATCAGACCTGGCAACCCTCCAACACACAACAGGCCTTATCATCCCAATACCACCATGCTCGGACAACACGCCACTACTACAACAATGCCCATTTTTTAAGACTCCAGGTTACTATCACTAACTCCAACTATTTTTCCTTTCAGTACGGCTAATCAGCCCTCTGGCACCCACACTTGGGAGGACCAGTCCATTCCATCTGGAAACCCAACCATCAAACCCAATTGGGTAAGATTCTAACTCTTCCATCTCTGTGAAGCTATTTGGGAATTCTACCCAGCTCCTTACTTACCCAAACCTAACCTATTATCCTCTGTTGTGTTCTTTTCTCCCTTGGTACACTGTTTTCTCTTCGTTCTGCTAAACCAAAACTGTGAATTGGCACCTGATTTTCTTAAACTGTGAATTTGTCCTGTCCAACTAACTATATTTTACTGTCACTATCACCTGCAATCACTCAACATGGTAAATCACCTCTCCTGGGTGTCACACTATAATGTTTTGCCCTAATCACAATTGGCTTGTCTATGTTTCGTAATACTGCCTAAATTATGTATGCATAATGGATGTGAATGAAATATCCTTAATACTAATTGGCTTGGAATGTCACTACACTGGGTATACCGTATCACCACCTCACCAAAAACACAGCCTTGAAAAAGACTTAGGTTGAAACGCGCGTCGGCTGTGTAACATATCATCATGCTATGAATATTACATTTACATCCAATGATGTCTTTCATTGGTGCTGATTACAACAAGGAATAAACCTAAAAATCTCGTGTTTGACACACCAACAACCTGGACCATTTATTTATTTTTGTGCAAACTGCGTACGAACAAACACTGGACTATCAAATCCAACCAGCGCCTTTCGAGTCCAAAAGTTTGTCACTCCCCACAATATATTTTTAGCATATGAGTGTTTGGTATAAACTCTTAAAAAGCATATGTATGAAAAATTCAAATGAAGTGAGTTTTCACTTATTCACCACATGTGCATGTATATTTTGCATAGAAGCTGTACATTGTTTCTGACTTTGTGTCATAACAGCGTAGGTTGTAAAAACAGGTAGAATATGTGTGTGTGGTGTAAGAGCATTTTTGCCTAACAGCATGTGGTATAAGTGTATGTGTGACAAAAGAGTGTGTATGCTAAGTATGTGTTGTGTGTGTGTCGCTGGAGTGTGCATTGTAGGAGCATGTCTCTTAAGAGTGGATTTTAAGAACTGTGACGTAGGTGTGTTTGTCGTAGGAGTGTCATATGTGGGGGTATCATAGAAGCATTTGTTATAGGAGTGTGTGTTGTAAGAGCATGTGCCATAAGTGAGAGTGTTGTAAGTGTGTTGTGAGGTTGTATGTCATAGGAGTGTGTGCCATATTAGTGTGTGTTGTGAGTGGCAGCGTCATACATGTCAGTGCCATAGGAGTGAGTCTAATACATGTGTGTGCCACAGTAGCCTGTGTTCTAAGTGTGAGTGTCTTAAGTGTGTTGTAGGTGTATGTGTCAAAGAAGCGTATATCAAATGAATGTGTATCATAAGTGTTAGTGTCGTAGGTGTGTAAAGAGAGTGTGTATTGTAAGAGCATGTGTTGTAGGAGTGTGTTCCATAGTAGCATGTGTCATTAGTGTGAATGTAGGAGGTTACATGATGTTTTATCTGAGTTTATGTTGAAGGAATGTGTGTCATAGTAGCTTGTGTTGTATGTGTGAGTGTCATAAGTGTGTTGTAGGTGTATATGTTGAAGACGTGTATGTCAAAGTGGTGTATGGCATGCGTGGGAGTGTTGTAAGAGCATTTGTCAAAGTAGCATGTGTCATGAGTGTGAGTATCTAAAGTATGTCATAGGAGCATGTGTCACACGTGTCAGTGTCATAAGTGTGTCATAACAGTGTGTGTGCTAGGAGCTAGTGTTGTAAGCATGAGTGTCGTAAGCATGTCATAAGATTGTGTGTCGTCAGTGTCTGTGTTGTAGGAGGATGCACCATAGGAGCATTGTAGTCAGTGTTTTATATAACTGTGTGCTCTAGGAGTGTATGTCAAAGGAGTGTATGTCGTAGGAGTGTGTGTTGTAACTGTGAGTATCATAAGAGTGTCGTAGGAGCTTATGTCATACATTTGAGTGGTGTATGTGTGTCAATGAAGCCAGTATCGTTAGTGTGAGTGTCATTAGTGTGTCATAAGAGTGAGTGTCAAAGGATCATATGCCAAATGATTGTGGGTCCTAAGTGTTAGTTTCATAGATGCGTCATATAAATGGGTGCTTTAGGAGTGTGTGTCATAAGAGCTTGTGTCATAAATGTGGTCATAAACGTGAGTGCTCAAGTTGTGTCATAGGAGTTTGTGTTGTGGGAGTGTGCGTTATAGGAGCATGTGTTATAAGTGTGAATGCTGTAAATGTGAGTATATTAGTGTCTATCATAGACATTTGTGTTGAAGGAGCCTGTGTCACAAGTGTGTGTGTGTGTAATAAGTGGGTCTTGAGAGTGAGTGTCATAGGAGCATGTGTCAAAGGCATGTATGTCGAAAGTGTGTGTGTCATAGGTGGGTCATAAGAGTGTGTATTGTCAGATCCTGTGTTATAGGAGCGTGTGTCATATAGGTGTTTGTCATAGGTGTAGGCTGTGTTTGATGATTGTGTGTTTTAGGAGTGGATGTCACAGGAGCTTATGTCATAGGAGTGTGTGTTCACAGTGTGAGGATCATAGGTGTGTTGTAGGAGCATGTGCCATAGAAGTGTGTGTCTTTAGTGTGAGTGTTTTATGTGTGAGTGTCATAATAGCATTTGTCATAGGAGCCCGTGTTGTGGGTGCAATTTTCTTAGTTGTGTGTGGTATAATAGTGTGTGTTGTAGGACCATGAGTCACAGGAACTTGTGTTATAGGAACATGTGCCATAAGTGTGAGTGTGGTAGGTGTATAATAGGAGTGTGTTGAATAGGAGTGTGTGTATGTTGTAGGAGTGTGTGTCATTGGAGCAAGTGTCATAAGTGTACATTTTGTAAGTGTGTCATGAGAACATCTGATTTAGGAATTTGTGTTGGAAGTGTGAGTGCCATAGGAGTGTGTGTGTCGTAGGAGTGTGTGTCAAAAGAACCTGCTTTGCTCAGCCTTACCTTGGCTCTCCATTATTGGCCAGGTCTTCCCCCCACAGCGGGTTTGAAAGCCATATTAAATGCTGTCAATCTAGATAAAATATACATATTTATTTTTATTTTTATTAGTTAATTTTTGTAACGCGCCAGCATGCCCGCGGCCTCAGGGCGCTCACAGAACAAAACAAGGACGAAGACAAACAGGCATAAGTGGCAGAAGGGGAGAAAGTCAAAGGATTATTCCAAGTTGAAGATGTGAGTAGAGGACCCTGAGCATCAAGGGTAGTACCTCCAAATTTGGCTGTCCTAAATTTAGGATGTCTGAGAATGATTGCAGAGGAAGAGCGAAGGTTCCTCACATTGGGTTTAGTGCTAATACAGGATGACAAATAGGTGGGACGGCTAAGACTGAGGCATTTGTGGGTCGTAGTAAGCATCTTATGTGTTATGCGGTGTTTGACGGGAAGCCAGTGGAGTTTTTTCCTGAAGGTAGAAATGTGTGTACGGCGAGACTGATTGAAAATGTTATGCACGGCATTATTCTGCACCACTTGTATAGATTGGATATTAGAGGCTGAGGTGCCTGCCAAGAGACTGTTACAATAGTCTAATCTTGAATTGACTAGTGCAGTGGACAAAAGAGCACAGTTCTCTTCCGATATGAATGGTTGAATATATCTTATTCTCTTCTTTATAAGACCACAGCTGGATTTTTTGCAGGAAACATGGGATTTCATGGAGAGTTCTTCATCAAGAACTACTCCTAATGTCTTGACTTTCTTTTGAACGATAATGGTATTGCTAGGCCCTCAGCAGTAGCAGGATCAAAAAGTGTTAACTTCATAAACTTTATAAAATCAGATTACCTACCTTGTCCTTCACTAAATCACCCTGCTGTTTGTCACTTCATATAACAGATTGAGTGTGAGCAGAGGGTGAGCAGTCTTCAGTCTTTCTCCAGTCTTTCTACACTGCTCTTTGCTGGGAGTGCCTTTAATCAGCCATGCCACCGCGAAGCAGTGAGCGGAGCATGAGCAGAGGGTGAGTAGTCTCCAGTCTTTCTCCAGTCTTTCTACACTGCTCTTTGCTGGGAGTGCCTTTAATCAGCCATACCACCGCGGAGCGGTCAGCGGAGTGGTGAGCGGAGCGTGAGCAGAGGGTGAGCAGTCTCCAGTCTTTCTAGACTGCTCTTTGCTGGGAGTGCCTTTAATCAGCCATACTACCGCAGAGCGGTGAGCAGAGCGTGAGCAGAGGGTGAGCAGTCATCTGCAGTCTGCTGCAGGTGCAATGGAGCTCCCACCCGACTCTCGTGAGACCTTGCTCCCCCTGCTCACAAGCGCCGGCACAACAGACTCTACTTTAGATTCTTCGGAAGCCTCTCTGCGAATACTACGAAGCTCTGTAAAAGCACATGTTTCTAAGAAAACTAAATCGGCCCCGGTCTTGAAAAAATTGAAGGAGCAACGGCTGCCACCGAATATACCCACGCCATACCCACGATCAATCCGACCATAACCAACACAGGGAGCATTTTGTCCTCCCCGACCCAAAAAACTGTTTTCCTGCGCAGCACGGACCAGAACTCCGAGGTCCCCCCCTGCACTGTGGCTCAGTCTCTTAGTGACCCAGTTACCTCTGTCAGCATTCATAATGCATCTTTCAGTACTTCAGTGAATGTTGCAGACATTTTGGAACAGATAAAGCTAACAACGACAACTGAAGCAGCCGTATGCCTTGTGCCCACGTTTTCCTCCTTACCTGTTTCTCTGATGGAGAGGACCCACGGCTTAATGCCAGCCAAGGCCATGGGTCTCTCAACAGGGCCCCGACAGTCTTCTTTGCCTGCCGGATCGGCCGCAGGATCGGTGGCCTGCACATCCCCTTCGGCAGTTCATCTCCCGCCCGACAGGCTTTGCCTTTCCGTCTCGATAACGAGATGAGGGGTGCCCTGGTTTCGGCTGTCGAAGGACGGCCGGCCAGGGCCCCTGTGTAGCCTGGCATGGGTGGAGGGGGTGGGATCTGTGCCATCGGGAGCGATCCGTATCCGACAAAGGAGGGCCCTCCTAGGGAGCAGGGCTCTGCAGCAATGCAGACGGTTGAAGCAGGGCGCCCGAGGAATTTTGGTGGGGCGCAGGCTTCCACTGTGACACCATCCTGCGGTGTCGTTTCGCCTCAGCTTGAACAGGAGGGCCTCGCAGGGGTCCTACTGAAGGACAAAGTCCATGCCTCAAATTCAACGACAATAATGGTGGAGGCTCAATATCATGCCTCCCAGGAAGCGCCAAGAAACATCGACTCTCATTCGCCCCCTCGGGTCCCCCCACTAACAGACTCGGATAACGGCCCTGTAAAAAGAAACGCTGAAGCTCTAGCTGCAATGTCCTGTGCTGCCCTAAAGGACCCCCCCTATGGAACTCCAACCCTTTATTACCTACAGAAAAGCGTGCAGCAGTGCTTACTCCGCATTTGGAACCAGCTCCCGTGCCAGGACTAGAAGTACATGACGCCCAAGAGGCTTTTAAACAAAACAACAAATGGAAAAAAAAGGCTACAACAAATATAAAATTAAAACTAAACAGATCAAAGAAAGTAGGGAGGGTAACTCTACCGGCCCCTCTCCTCCCCAACGCATTGAAAGACTTCATAAACAAGCAATTTAAAAGAAAACTGGACAAAACCAAAGAATTGTCGGATGTGGAAATTTTGGAGGCCATCCAGGACCTCAAACCAGTGAGTAAAGCAAGGAAACTAATTTCTGGGTTTCCTAATCAGGTCCAAATGCATTCTGCTATCCAAAATGATTTTACAGGATTAAAAGAAGCCCCCTGTGTGCCTAGAATATTCATGTAAACCCTAACAACGAGGTCCCTTTGATTAAAAAAAACATCACAGTCTCAGAATCACAGGGAGTGCTTGTGAATCCAGAGGGCACAATCCAAATCGATACTGATAACTCCCCAGTTTTGGAGGGAAACATTCTTGACCCAAGTAGTTTGAGTAGCTCCAAGGATTCTGCTCAAACACACAACAGACAAACTTCATCCACGCCTAAACGCTGCTCTGAACCGATAGTCGGCCTGTCTCTAACGCCACCTGATTTACACCCTTCGCCAGTTCGTTTGACCCTGGATGAAGGGCCGATTCAATCAGACGCTCACCCACAAGCATCTCACTCATCATTTCAATATACTCCATGTCCCAGATCGCCGCCAAAAAATCGAAGACTAAGCAAAATTACAACCTCAAGCAACAAGGACTTGCCTTAAAAAAAACAGATTTGCCAATAATAATGTCTGATATTACAATAGCCTTAGCCCCATTTGGAAAGCTTTATGAAGCTATCAATGACTCGCTGAAAGACAGCACTGTCTTAATGGCAATGATGCACACCAAATTAATATATGTTGACGGTTTCATTACAGCATTGAATCAAAGGACCAAAGACCAGATGGATTTGTGGGACTCAAAATTGAGCCGGCTAGAAGATCTGTTGTCGACTCTTAAACTAGTGTCACCACCGACTTTGTAAAAAGAATCCCAGACCGAAGTTTTGGCTACGCCCCCAGATCTGGCACCGGTCTTCAAAATACAAACAGAAAAGCCTCCTCAAACTAACGTTCCAGTGGCCAGACATCAGAGGACTACGGAAAATCAACAAAAGACTTTACTGACCTCTAAGAGTAAACCATTGTTGAAAACTGCCACGGTTAACGAATTAGGTGGTAGTGGTGTTCAAACAGTGTCGGCTTTGGATCCCCTGATGGCAGGGAGAACTAAACAAAAAGACACACCGAAAGGAATATCGAATCCACTCCAGTTAAATCAAGGTAGCAACAACTCAGTGATCTGCATTTCAACCTCCCCTAAGTCCATCAAAGAATTTATAGCCCCAAGCTCGCTGATGTATCTAACTCAGCACACAAACCTAACAGAAGGAGGACCGACGAATCCAGCCACCTCAAAAGATGTGCTTATGCAAACTGGCTTTTCACGTGAAAGAACTACCCCCTTGGTTACAGTGACCCAAGTCGAACCCAAGACCTCTAAAGCACCACCTGACCCAGTGTCCCAGAAACAACAAAAAGTAATTCCAGCATCTTCTAATCAAACAAAGTGTAAAAACAGTCAACTGAGACAATCGTTGGACGTCCATCCTAAAATAAGAGGTCCATCTTTACGTTCCAGGCGTCTCTTCAAAATTGAACAAAAAACATCAAATGACCATTGTATGATCTTAAATCGAAATATGGTTCTTAGAACACTTAAGAAGATTAAAATTCTACAAAACTTGAAATCTGAAGATTTTGTTCTTATTGAGCCATATCATAGAAAAAATTAAGCAAAGGCATACTTGCACATTAAAGAACACGCACTGGAAGATCTACGCCAAGACATATCTGTAGAATTAGCCCGTCTGGTATTTAATTTGTACGAGATTCCTTCTGCTAATTCTAAAGAACCGTCAAGACCGACCTACAGAAATTCTCCCAAAGAAATTACAGATTCAAATCACGGACTGAAGATCTATATAGAACAGTTAGAAGGGGAAGAAGCCCAATACTATCATCATCTAAGACTTCAAGAACTGACGGCTGTTCATCGGACGGTTTCTCAGGATTTGGTCGTCCAAAAAATATGAAAAGCAGTGATGAGAGAGTCGAACATAGAGAAGAACGTAGACAGAAATACGAATCTGAACGTCATCAAGGTCTGGCTACAACTCCCTGTGTTCATACTCAAAACCGAAGACAATCGCCGCTTAATGATAGATTTTCAAGAATAAACACAAAGCAGACCACGTCTGATCTTGAAAAACCAACGAAGAAAGACAAATGGAATTGGTTTCGAAATGTACTAACTTCGGGAGCGCAGAGATAGCAACCATCTGGGGATGTAAATTTGGCGTCTTTCACATCCCAACAGTTTCATCAAACACCGGCGAGAGAAACTCTAAGCATAGCATCATGGAACACTAGAGGCCATGTCCATCTTACTAAACCTGACAGCCATGACTTGAGCCTGTGTGACATCATATGCCTTCAGGAAACATGGGTGCGTGAAAAACCGTCCCTTGATGGTTACTGCATTGAAATATCACGGCCTTTAAGGGGCCTCTGGGTCGACCTTCATCGGGTTTACTAATAGCTACCCGCATCGGATCTTGTATATCCATCATAAAGGACATAAAGCAGAGCTACAAAATATTGGCTGTTTTAACCACATGGAACTCGGAAACTCTTCCGACAAAGTTCAGAATACAAGATCCAGTTGCAATTATAAACATCTACTGGAACCCCGAAAGGACGTCAATACCAAACATGTGCGAGTTAGTGACCAACACAATTGATGAAATTACAATCAAATATAAATCCTCTGACATTTTGATCTGTGGCGACCTCAACGCGAATTGCATAACATCTACCTCAGGAAAACAATCCACTAACTCTTCTGCCTTAAACAGAGGATCCACATGGAACGCAACTATGAAATCTCGAAATCTTTTCAATTCTGCTGCCTCCACAGATTCTCCCGCATTGATACCTACTTGGGACCGCGACATGTCATTGGCCATTTTTGATTACATCTTAGTCTCTGAATCAGTATACTTCAACATAGTCTTTTTCAACGTTATCAAAACTAACCACGGTGATCACAATTTGCTGAATCTTATATGCAGAATTAAAGGACCTATCTCGCAATTCTACGATCCTCAAATTGAGACAAATTTGCAACAAACTCGTTTGCGCATGATTGCTTCAGATGTCTCACAGACCAGTTTACAACCCTAATGTCCGACCCTGTTTTGCAAGAGGATCTGGCCAGATCGAGTTATATTCCTCTTCTTCTAGCATTCAAAAAACCACGAAAGTATTTCAACACCCAAATTAACCATCATAATCATGAGTATAATGCGACCCTGGTGGCCAAACGCAAACTCATAAGAAAACTGAGAAGAGAGCCAGTATTTTTGAATTTACCAACCCATTGGGAAACTCTTAAAATAGAAACAAGGCACTACAAGCAATGGCTGAAAAATTTTAGATGTTCTCTATACCAATCGGATGCCGAAGACATGCTGAAGGCTCTTTCCAACAAAAAATCCAGAGACTTTTGGTCCCTTATCAACAACACTAAAAAGATTCCCAACTCACATATGATAAACCCAGTCTCGGAAGAAAAATGGTCTACACATTTCCCGAATTTGTTTCAATCAGCAGAAGGATACGATGATGAAAACATATGATCAAAGGATTCGGTATGGGTAGACCAGACCGACATCAGTGATATCAAATCTACAAGAATGAAACTGAACTCGTCGAGAGCACCAGGGCCTGATGGTCTTGCGAATTGCGATTTAAAAAAACATCCGGACGAGTGGTCAAATCTCATAAACTCAATTTTCAAAATATGCAAAGAAAAGAGAACTGTTCCAGATTCATGGTCAAAAGCGGTGATTGTCCCGATCTTTAAAAAAGGATCTAGAGAAGATCCCCTGAACTATCGGCCAATAGCACTTCTTGACGTCATTGGAAAGGTTTTTGCCTCTATTCTTCTGTCTCATTTCCAGAATTGGGCGCTTACTTCAATGTGCTCAGATCCTTTGCAATCAGGATTTCAGAAAAACGCGAGCACTAGCGCTAACATAATGTGCCTGAATATACTAAAGGAAAGAGTTCAGACAGGAGCACCTCAAATTTTTCTTGCATTCGTCGATTTGTCTCAAGTCTTCGACAGAGTCGACAGACACAAACTGTGGTCCAAACTCAGGACATGGCACTGTTCGGAAAGTATTTTGGACCCCATAATCAGCCTACATACTAATATTACCATAAAAGTCTGTTTAAATAACCAAGGTCTAACTTTAAACTCTATACCAACTTGCCGTGGAGTAAAACAAGGGTGCCCTTTGGCACCTGCTTTGTTTATATCATTTCTTAGAGATTTCAAAGACAGTTAAACAAAGATCAGGTAATTTCCACCAACAATAGGCTGTACCAAGACTCCGAGACTTTTATATGCGGACGACCTAATATTATTAGACCTTACTCAGGTCGGTCTCCAACGGCAACTCTATAATCTCTCAATTTACATTCATGAAAATAATCTTGAGATTAACGAATCCAAAACAAAAATAATGATTTTGCAAAAACCTGGCAGAAAAAAGAAAGAACGGTTTCAATGGTAGCTCAACGAGACAAAAATCGAAGTGGTCGATTCATTTAAATACCTTGGAGTACAATTTGATAGCTCCAAGACATCTAGTAACATGCAAGCCATGTCGTGGTCAAAAGCAAAGAATTTAGCAGCACAATTGAGAGCAGTAGACCGAATATATGGCAAATTCTCTCTTCAACCAGCTATCAACTTCTATAAGCCAAAAATCATCCCTGCATTGACCTATGGCATGGATGCCATACCTTCAATCCCTCCACAGCTGTGGGAAAAACCCGAAGGTTTCATTTGGAGAGCGGTTCTGGGCCTACCTAACTCCGCATCAGTAGCTCCAATAAGACGAGAACTTGGCCTTCTATCGTTAAAAGCAGTGGTGGACCACAGCACCTTACAGTTATATAGAAAGGTCATCCACCCTGAGAGTCTGGAAATCTACCATATGATAGCAGAAGAGATTGAAAAAGGCTCCAACCGCACTATGAACCTGTGGGCCAGGGATCAAAAGCTAAAATTGCAGACAATTGCCTGCAGTGAAGAAAAACTGAAGTCCAAACCAACTAGGATCAAAACAAAACTTGAATGTTGGGACTGGATCAGTATGACTGAAAAAGCATCAGCTAATAAATTATTAGCCCATCTTCCGACAAATGTTAACAAACTGAAAGAACCTATGGTATACTGCAAAAGATACCCCAGCAAATTATTGATGAGAACCTCCTTCAAAGCTCGTCTCAATGTTCTACCGACCCAAGAAATATTAGCGATCCGAGCAAAATCTGAAGATAAAACTTGTAGACTTTGTCAAAACCCGAAAGAGACTGAATCCATAAGACATTTGCTAATATTCTGCCCGGCTCTCCATCAAGCCAGGACCGCTTAATTCAGTCCTCTGAGAGTCACCTCTTTTTCTAGCAATGAATCCATCTGGTGGAATCGCCTTATTACAGGAGCAAAAACTCGATGGTTCACGGCACCTGCTAAACTTTTGAACTTAGCCATGGAAAGGACAAAATCGAGTGTGGAAGTTGACCATATATCAATTTAATAACCAATAACTGTGGGCTTCGGCATAAACTATGAAGAGCTATATACAATGTGACACTAAGGCGAAATCGTCTTGAAAAGATTTCACTCTTGTAAAAATCTATTTCTTTTTGATTATATACAAATAAATAAAAAAATTAAAAAAAATAACAGATTGACATCCAATAGTCTTATCCAGTGTATGGTCTTATTCTGAAGTGAGTAATTTGTCTCCTGGAACTTAGAACTTATCTTTTGCACAAGACACATATATACCACATTCCTGTATTTATAGATTTCCCCATTTAATTCCATATTGCATCCTTGGGATCTTATATGTGGGTTGCTACATGCCATCATATCTCTAACTTTTGATTCTAACTTTTAAGTCACTCTGTACTTCTTTACTTTATCCTTTTACCTTGTTTTTTTTTGGCTCTTCATCCTAGTCCCTGTTATTTTGTTTATGTTGTGGATCTTACCTTCCAGGGACCTAATACTTTTATGTTGACTTTTGACCTTGAGAGCAGAATTGGACACATCTGTTTTAACAGGCAAGAACTCGTCTAACCTTTTTAACTCATCTTCATTTAGCATCTCTCTCAAATTTATTTTCACTATTTGATCAATTTGGTCACCAAAGAGGTCTCACATTTTAGAATATCCCCTATTATGTTAATTAGCACAGATTTAGAGTCAATTAGAATGTTTTCCAAGTTAATGGTTTAACATGGCTTACAGTTTTTAAATCTTTGCCGTAACTTCATTCACTAGTCTACCTCCATTTCAATCATCTAGTCTGTTTTCTCTTTCTCTATTAACCACATTTGTAATCATAGGGCTGATTATGGCTGATTTTAATGTTTTTTCATCTGTTTCTTGTGTTCCAACCTCATTTAGTTGTAACCTATCTGAGTTCTCTAAAATGTCAGAGTTCATTAAAGGATTGTATCTAATCAACACTGCCACTGAATTGTGGGTTGTATATTGTGTCTCATTTGGTGGATCCTACAGCAATAAACTCCTACTCATATATTCACTGCACTGTTTGAGAAGGTAGGTCAGTCTTATAGACCTCTATTGGTAGTAGGACATTTCTCATCCACCACCCCCTCCGTGGCTTTGTCTTCATGGAATTTCATACTTTTCCAATGGATCTAGTCCCAAATGTTTGGAGCCATAACTCACTGAACTATGGGTTGACATTTTAGGATAACTGAGAATGGAAAGGATGAGAAGCAAGTGGTCTGTGACTTTCAACTATTTAGCAACCCTTTGGGCACAACTTGAAGTATTATTAGCTACCTTTGTTTGTCCTAAGTCTGCACTTGAGGGATTTTAGTCCTGCAAACGCATTTCTATTTCCTCAATTAAATTATTTTCGTCAACAATCAGCTGCATAAAGGGCTTTTTTTTTTTAAAGGACATTTCGCCGGCGGTGATTGAATTCCTTTCTTTTTCACTATACAAACGTGTTTATGTACAGCAAAATATTCACTGTTAAGCAAATACAATCATCAAACGATCAACAATTAATTAAGGGTACCTTCATCTAAAATCATCAAAATATCATCATAAATCCATAGTCGGTGTGTATAAACAGCATTACACATTAGCATAAATATTAACTATTAACACTTTAAGCACATTCAAAGAGAATTGCTTATGTCACGTACAATTCAAAGATTTTAGCTCAATAGCAATTCGGAGTCATGAATGTCATATAAAAACACGTCCTGGCTCAAAGGCTCGTGCCCGCAGTTACCAGTACTTGTTAATGTTAAAGTTAATATCAATTAATATCTACAGGCAAGGTCTGAAGAGTTAAGACACCTGGCTCAAAGGCTTAAAGTCACCAGCGTCAACTTAAACTTGAGTTCCCAAAGGATCCAAGGCAAATGCTCACAGACACCAGTATTAACTAAGCTTGATTTGTAGTAAGGCACAAAGCCAACTCTTCCAGGCACAGTCAGCAGCAATGTATTTATAGGCATATCTTCATTGGGTGGACACAAATCGCAAGCAAACCGTTCCTCACCTAGGGATAGCCCTCTCCCACCTGATGCCACCTGATCACTACGGCAGCAAATGCTGGTGCCCTTGGCCTAGCAAGCTTTGCTGCTGCAGGTAATGGCACCCAGGTATAGTGTCACCGGAGGCGGGAATTCTCAAGGGTGCCATTCAAATTGCCACCCTCTTTCAGGGTTTGCAGCATCTGGGGGCGGTTCTGTGAAGGTCCGCCACATTTTCTTTGCCGCATTGCAACTTCGCAGAGTTTTTTTTATGACAAATTGTTCAATGTTCTCACCACAAACATGGGGGGACCCTCATCACCCCTTACATCTCCCACCCCACTATTATATACATTTCCTCAACTTACTATATATCTGTTTGTGGTAAAATAGTTGTAAAAAAAAGTGGCAAAACTGAATTCGGCAAAGTTGCCATTTCACAAACGTGAGCCAGACCCCTGCGGGTGCCCTTGGCCCAGCACGTTTCTGTGGGCAATGGCACCTAAGGGTAGCATCAAAGGAGGCAGGGCTTCTCCAGCATGCCAAATGCATTGCCGTCCTCCACGGTTCGCAGCAACTGTGTGCACCCTCGGCCTAGCTCGGTTTCTTTCTGCACATAATGGCTACCAGGGATAGAGTCAAGTGAGAGGTGGCTTTTCCAGCATGCCAAATGCACGGCCGTCCTCCACAAGGGTTCCTAGTGGGTTTTCTCATTATGCATACACATGCACCATTGGCACAAAATACAGCCGCTAAACATGCCAACCTATGTGAAATAACTTGTAACCAGATCTTGTTTTGGGGCTACTGTTGTGTCACTCTATTCTTTATCTAGTCTATTGCTTGAAACATGTGGGACAGGTGGCTATGACTGCACATCATGACAGATCTCAATGCACAGGCTAAGCCTGAGCACAGTATTATGGAGGACAATGCATACATCTATCACGTTGCACACTCCACTGAGTGTTTTAGATACTTGAAGTGTGACTTGAGTATCCTATATGAATTCTCTATGGGATCCCTGGTGTGCATGTGTGTCGAGTTGTATCATTGCTGGCCTTTACCTGGTAGGTTCCTAAAAAGGGTGAGTAGGTGTCCCTGAAAAGAATAACCAATGTTACCTGTGGTTGACAATAATACCAAGTGTGATGCATGCCATGTGTTTGGAATGCTTTGTGTAATTCTTTACCGAGCAATGACGCATTGCTGTGCTATTCTGTCTCAAAATGTTAAGCAATAGCATAGTGCCAGTAGATGTAGTTATCATCCATAGCTCCACAGTAGTTGTCCAGGATGTTCATGATGATGATGTGTGCATCCCAGCCATCAGTACATTGACAGAATTATAGTGCGTGTTCTTCCTGCAGATGTGTTCATTAGGTGCAGGGGATATGAGGACTACATGGGCGCAATCTCTGGCAGCACACACAACTGAACAACCTGCAATGTCATCAAATGTCCTCACTATTCCAGCCTGGTGTCTGTGCATCATGGGCATTGTTATATGTCATCTGGCAGATGAAAGGAACACACTGAGCACCAGGTGTCGGTCCTGTGACAGTGAGGACAGGATGATCTCTGCTGAAATGCCACTGGTCTTCTGGAAAGTGCCAGAGGCAAAGACATTAAATTCTACAGTTAGCTTCACCAATCATATGAATGCATGCATTTAGGTATAGCATGACTTTGGAACGTAGGTGATAGAATGTCCCCCTCCCACTGTCAGAGCATCTCAAGTATTATATGGGGTGGGAAAGGGTACCTTAAGGTGGACTTGTTATCTTCCAGTTGAAATAGGGTGATCTTCTTCCTATGAATCCTTGTCCTGTTGAATCGGCACAGAAACATGATGTCTGCAAGATTAGCCATTTGGGAATGTGTGGTTGCCTCAATGTGCTGGCCTTTTGGACTGTATTGTGTGCTCTGGCACATAACGCAAGGTACCAGGCAGACATTGTCTGCATCTGGGCGCAGATGGAAGGGAAATGATAACCAATCACTGCCTAAAAACTTGCATAATCCAGGGGAACCAGTTAAAGGAATAGTTGGGCTTTCAATTTTTTGCAAAATAATCACCAGAGATTCAAGGAGCGAAGTTGTAGCAGAAGGTTATTCCAGAGGCGAGGGCCCAGAACAGAAAAACCTCTGTTGCCTCTGGTTGAGCAGCAAATTCGAGGGATGTGTAACCATTTTTGACTAGTAGATTGGAGAGGGCGTACTGTCAAATATTGCTTAATTTATTAACATAGATACTTAGGTGCCAATCCATGGATGCATTTAAAAACAACACATAACGGTTTGAAAATGATCCGTTGAGAAATTGGCAAAAAGTGCAAAAAGCGTCTGACGTGGGAAAAAGAGGAAGTCCAGTATAGAGAGCATTGGTATAGTTGAGTCTGGAATTCACCTGGGTACCCAGTACCAAGGAGTGAGTGATATGCAGAAGGAAAGGGAAGGTATGCCTCAGTATTTATAAACAGTAAAAGGAAGATCTGCCAAACTCGTTAACTTGATTGATTCATTTCATTTCAGTATCCCACATAACTCCTAGTTGTTTATCTTCTTTGCAAATCAAGTGGACAAATCAACAATAACGTGAGATGAAGGGCATCTTGAAGGATCTTTATTTAAAGGAGCAAAAGAACACCGCTTGCTACCCAACTTCCCTACACACTATCAGGAGAGTGGTTATTCCTATAAGTGATTCTTATTTTCACTTAGCTGCATTGATCACATACACGTGGTTATCAAAAAAACTCAATTTTTAATTCATATCCAAATCGTTAAAAACAACCATCTCTAGGCCAAATAAATCAATGGTCTGGCTAAAATACAAGACAGAAAAACAATCATATGTCAACGTTGTCTCAGGGTACTTCAGAATCTCAATCATGATATATACCTTATACATTTCACAATGTTGTACTGGTGAAAACTTGTTGTCTTTGGGATAGAAAGATCTCTCGTAATATGTATTCTAGCAACTGTGATGTTAGTACCAAAGTGACTTTAGATAAGCATGACATCCTGACTTTTATCATAGCACGTCTACACCGACTTGTGTTTCAGGATATAGACATACAACACAACTGAAAAAATCTTGGTGTAAGGTGTGCAGTCTGACCCCTTCTTCAGGACGCTGTCGATTTTCCGATATACAAACAGAAAAGCAGTGAGGCATGTGTTCAGCATACACTGCCTACAAACAAAAACAAATGAACACTAAATTAAAAACCTGTCCTGATTGTGACCATAATTATTTTACAAAGCAGCACAAGGAGTTCGCACCCTACTGACCTGCTACCTGCGTAACTTCTTTTACATGTGGGAGTCAAATTTCGTTGTTTGGCATCATGATTCTGCCTATAGGATCATTCATAACTGCAAGACAACAAGAAGGGAGAGGTTATATCAACTCTCTCCCTTTCGCTCTCTTTGATGTATTGTTTTGTATCAAACATAAACATATATTCGTGTGACAACTTCCTTTTAGTGGTTGGGAGCGTGGGATGCTTCCTGGTGCAGTGTCACCCTGTCAGGTATAGGCGAGGGGGAGTCACCGCCGTGCTGTCTCCGACAGCGTCTTCAACTGCACTGCTGTTGAGACATGTACAAGGGAGGGAGGGAGGGAAGAGAAAGGGAATAGAAGGAAAGGGAAGGAATTTTAATCGAGGACCTCTAATGCATTTTCAGGTAGATAAATCCCTATGTTTGCACTTTCTGGTAGGGCAACTGGTGTATGGTGGTAATGCCACCTTCGCGTTCTTCACATCCTTTTCAGCTAGAGAGTCGCGGTCTATAGTTGAGTGATCCGCTTGCACCTTCCGCATAGTGCTGTCTCAACGTCGGGCACTGCCTAATGGTCAAGGAAATGGATATCAATGACCCTAGGATGGCAAACCTATGGTACCAGTTGCCCATGTGATATATATCTAATCCACTTACTTCTGATTTGTGAGGCTCTGTCGCTCTCCACATTCGTATCACTGTGGCGTTCGGGCTGTAGCTCTGTTCGTCCGGCCTCCATCTTGGATGGAGGTGCTATTTACCTACTTCCCCGTCGACGCGTGTGCGAGTGTGTGTGAGCATCGCCGCCATATTGGATTGGGGCCATACTGGGCCACCTTCTCACTATATGATGTTTAGATATTATTTGAGCATTCACCAATAGTTGCAAAGCAATAATATGCTGTGCATACTACTATTTAGATTCAAAAATAGTCGCATGGAAAAGTGTACCTTACTAATAGAGGCATGTAGGGATGTTTACTGCGCACATGCCACATTTGTGGTGTTCGGAACTCGATATTTTAATTTTAATTTTTCCTAATGATTTGGGAATCCGTGTGACCTATCATGTCACCTTTATTGATGTTCAATGTGACCGCACTCATCAGCGTGTGTGCTTGAACTCGTCAGCGTGTGTGCATATTCAGAATGTATAACATTGCATGTTGTGTCACATGAGGTCAATGGCTGCTCGTCTTGCCATATTCCATAGTCAACCCACAGTAAGTTCAGAAAGACTTTTGTAGAGTTCATCCCATGTCATCTACGACAATGCCTCTTAGGATGATAAATCCCAACAAAGATCTTAGCACAAGAGGGCGCTAGAGAGCCATCCAAGATGGCCGCCTCCTAGAGAGCTCCGTGTGGCTCTCCATTAATCCTGCGACATCCTCACCTCTGCGGCATCCGATTCACCCAAATTTGCTACCGGGTGCGCTCGGGAGGCGCCACTGTTCACCCCGAGCCCATCATCCTCTCCAACGGCGGAGCGCCGGCCGAGATCCGGCCCGGGCGCCAAGGCCCGCGGACCACGCCAACAGCAGGCCGAGAGCAGGCCGAGAAGGGGAGGAGCTGTCCGGGCACGAAACACAGAAGAAAGCGGTGTGCCACCCGGCGCCCAGAGTGAGCAGCGACCCGCTGGGTCAGAGAACGAGGCCACACCAAGAAACGGGCGGACGTGCGCACGACAGCGCCAAGAGACACACGGTCTCCGTCCCCGCAGCGGCCTGGCAGAAAATCCCGCAAGGAGCGCGAAGGACTACGCTACCCACGCCAGGCACGCAGGTAGGATCCCCATTCGGCGCGCAAGGTTGGCCTTCCCGACCCACCAGGCAGCATGAACCCCGGCGCTTTCACCAGACACTGAGAAAAGCTCAGGGGGCGCAACGTCGAACCCCTCACAGACTGCCTGCCCCGGCGCCCACCAGCAATGGCCACGCATGGCCTAACCGGCACATTGGCAACACAAAACAAAAGGGAGTCCCCCACCCCAAAACGGCAGACAACATCTGAAGAATATTCCCGCTGCCCCTTCATCCCAACACCGCACAAGCCCCATCACCTGGCGACGACTCCCCACTCCAAGTTCCAGCTGGCGGTAGCAGGAGCGCCCGCCTAAAGCGACGGAGGTCACCCCCGCCACCAGACGCCACGAGTCCTCCTCCAAAATCGGGTACTCCAAACACGCGCAACACCAGCCATATAACCTATGAGAACCTGGCCCCACACTCAACTGCTTCCAGTTTGACAAAGGCGGACATCGTAGGCCAATCTCACAAAACAGCGTAATACCCGCCAAAACCACGACGAAGGCATCGGACTCGTCACAAACGCACTCAACGCAGAAACAAGAGCGTAATGGGGAAAACAGATAAAACCCAAAAGAAGCTGAACTTCGAAGCAAGCCATAACAATAAACCTCCCAACGATGGGAGCAGAGCAGCGTCCCCAACGCCCGCTACTTCCAGGTCGGACGAGCAGATACCAAGCTTCGACATTAGGGAAATCCTGATGGACCTCAAGGCGGGAATTGGCGACCTAGGCAGCAAACTCGACAATCTCTCGTCTAAAGTGGACCAACTCCAACACAGACTCGACAAGCACGCCGACAGGCTAGACACCGTAGAACAACGGGTCTCCGACCTGGACGACGGCACGTCGGCCCTGACCACGCGAATCTCCACCCTGGAAACCCAAATGAAGGCAGTCTGCGCCAAAAACGAAGACTTAGAAGGGCGCTCAAGAAGAAATAACATCAGAATTATAGGAGTTAGGGAGAAACAACTTCAAGGGAAAATGGAGGACCACGTTGAATTGATCTGCACGACGCTCTTCGGGAAAGAACTCCTCTCCCAGCTGTTTGTAGTCGAACGTGCCCACAGAATCCCAAATTCAAGACCAGTCCCAGGCGCAAACCCATGGCCAATTATCGCAAAACTGTTAAACTACAAAGATCGCGATGCGATACTCAAAGCAGCCAGGGAAAAAGGGAACCTCCAGTACGACGGAGATCCGATTCAGTTCTTCCCAGACTTCTCTCCCAGCGTACAGACACAGAGACGCTCCTTTACCACCGTAAAGAGGAGACTGCAGGACAACCAAATACTTTACTCAATGCTATACCCGGCTAAGCTTCGCATTCAACATGATGGGAAAGCACTTTTCTTCCACACACCTGATGATGCCGACGACTACCTGGACCGTGCTGGCTGCAGACCTGCTCCAAACAATCCCAGGCCGCAGCGCGAAAACCAAAGGCGCAGAGAACCACCATAACTAATCGTCCCGGGCAGCTAAGAGAGATGAACTCGTACCTCCAGCGCATCCACGCAAGCCTTTACCGCAGAGAGACACTCCTAGTTCGCAGGAGAGCCACCCCTGACCCTCGGGAGGCACCTAGTGCCCCAAGCACAGCAACCCTCACTGTTTGTTGATGAAAGGGGAACATTGCGGGTCTGTTGGGGGTTGCCCGCGTGAGGGAGGGAAGTTACGTACACCACACCACCTCCAGTTGAGGTGTGCATCTTCACAATGGTTCAACAGTGAGGAGCGTTCAGGTTCCGCGCCATCTCCCCCACACCCCCCAACTGCACCAACGCCAGCACAACGCCCAGCCTCCGAACCCCCCGACTCCATCCAATCCGCCAGATCAGCCCTAGCTGCAATACCAGCAACCATGAGACATAAACGTCGAAGCAACATAGACCCTAATCTATTCCATTCAATGTCATAACCTGGAACATAAGAGGAGGCAATGTCCCATCGAAGACCAGGAAAATCCTCCAATACCTCAGAAGACACGAAGTGGACATAGCCATGATTCAAGAAACACACTTGCTCCCAGGGAAGGACCGACAGTGGGCCAAGAGTTGGGGATGCCACAGGTACTTCTCCTCTTACTCGTCATATTCCAGAGGGGTCGCAATTCTTATACACAAGAGGATCGGCTTCCGCCTTATCCACATATCCAAAGACTCCGAAGGGAGGGCAATCCTCGTAAGTGGCATCATAGAAGGTCAGAAAATCACCCTCGTCAACTCCTACGCACCAAACGTAGACGGCCCCGACAACTTTAGCTGGGTGCTATCCCATCTCTCGTCTCGAGACCCCGCAACCATAATCTGGGGTGGGGACATGAACACAGTACTGGACCCGGTGAAGGACAGATCCCATGCTAGCCCACATCCTCTGTCCAAAGCCTGCCTCCAAATAAAAGAAATATGCAAAGCATTCGACCTGAAAGATTCCTGGAGAGCATCTAATGGAGAGCTGCGAGATTACACATTCTACTCCGCGCCGCACAACTCGAGCTCCAGAATCGATTACCTTTTCACTTCAAGGAACGGCCCATGGACCAGCGGCTCATGCGATATCCTACCAAGAACTCTTTCGGACCACTCCCCGGTAACTCTCGTCCTCAACCCAGCTAACCCCAAACCTCCCCTACTGAGGTGGCGCTTCAAAACAGGCTCCATGCGAGACGAGGTCTTCGCCTCGGAACTGAAAGAGGAGATCTCAATGTTTCTAGAAGCCAACACAGGGTCAGTTTCCTCAGCCAGCACGCTCTGGGAAACTCTAAAGTGCTACACCAGAGGGGTCTGCCATGCCAAAGAAAACGGCATCCTGAAGCTCATACGACAGGAGCTGGCAACCAGCGAGAAGAAGCTAAAGCAGCTAGAACTCCAAAGCACCAACACAAACAACCCAACAAGCTCAGTCGCTCTGAGAGAAGAGCTACAAAAATTCAGGAACGCTGCCGATCGCGAAGTGAAATTCCTAAACTGCGACAGATTGGTCAGGCAATACGGTGAAGGGCAAAAACCGGGCGCTCTTCTAGCAAACCTGGTCAGAGCCGACAATAAACTACCCCCGATAGAAGGGATCAGGACCAAACAGGGACAAATAGCCCACACCGACGAAGACATGGCAGAAGAATTCAGGCTTTTTTATCAAGATCTCTACAGCACTAGACACAACGGAGACCCGACCGCCGCAAGAGAGTACCTAGAGGACACTGAACTGTACTGGGTTGAACAGCCCCTGCGAGAACCACTAAACGAGCTAATCACACAAGAGGAGATTACTGCTGCCATAAAAGCCCTCCCGAACTCTAAAGCTCCCAGCCCTGACGGCTTAACCGGGGAATTTTACAAAGCCTTTGCACCCACCATCGCCCCCCTTCTGGCAGCAGTGTACGAAGAGTCGTTGGATAAGGGATCCCTCCCCAACTCCACCCGCGAAGCCAACATCATCCTCCTGCACAAACCAGGCAAACCATCAGAGGACTGTGCATCATACAGACCCATCTCCCTCCTCAACCTTGACAACAAGATACTAGCGAAGGTGCTCACCAACAGGCTCCTTCCACTGATGCCCACCCTGGTACTGGCAGACCAGGCGGGTTTCATACCGGGCCGTAATACAACCTTTGGCATCAGGAGGCTGTTCAGCGTCATCGAGGCACTCGATCCTTCAAGTCAAGCAATCGCAGTCCTCCTAGACGCCGAGAAGGCATTTGATTCAGTGGAATGGCCGTTCATGTTCACTGTACTCACCAGAATGGGGCTGGGCGCTCGCTTCATCAAACTTGTCTCTTTATTGTACAACAAACCACGCTCCAACATCATCGTAGGCACGGCAAAATCTGCTCCCATAGAGCTCCAACGGGGTACCAGACAGGGCTGCCCGCTCTCGGCACTCATCTTCGCCCTGGTAATGGAACCGCTGGCCTCCAACCTAAGGGAGCATAGACAACGAAGAGGGCTCGTGATTGGACCACACAAGCTCATAACATCCCTCTACGCAGATGACGTGGCACTGTTTATCCGAGATCCCGAAGAAAATCTAAACCCGGTCATGAGGGAAGTAATCAAGTTTGGAACAGCCTCCGGCCTGAAAGTCAATCCAGAAAAGTCCATTATATTCCCGTTGACCCCTGCTACCAAACCATTCATCGATGACTTCCAGCTCACATGGAAAATGTCCAAAGTCCGATACCTGGGGGTCCAAATGTCCCTGAATTACCACGAGGTGTTCCGTGACAACTACGAAGAGGTAGTTAAGTCTCTCCAGGATAAAGTGACGCGGTGGAAGTCCTTACCACTAACGCTCTGGGGGAGAGCTTCCCTAGTTAAGATGGTGATTCTGCCAAAATTGCTGTACCTATTCACCAACATCCCGATACTGCTACCCCAAACTTTCCTGAAAAAACTGAAGAGTATGGTCCTTGAGCTGCTCTGGGCAGGCAAACCAGCCAGAGTGGCACACGCAACACTGACACTCCCAGTGACGAGCGGTGGACTTGCCCTCCCAGACCTGGAGAAGTACTTCTGGGCAGCACAGGCACAATTCCTCAGCCATTGGTACACCACCCATACAATCAGGCCTCACGTGCAAGTGGAGCGAGCCCTGGCTTCACCAAACTTGTTAACAGCAGTCGTCTTCAGCCAAATTCCCGTTCCCAACCACACCATGAATGCAATGCTCGCAACGTACAAAGTCTGGAAGAGACTAGCTCAAAAATACGGGGTACAATCACGATACTCTCCACTATTACCCGTAAAGTTTATCCCAGGGGTTCCACTGACATCTGAGAAAGTATTTCACCAGTGGGTTGACAAACTACAAATAAAGACCCTGGGAGACCTCTTCACGGAGGACGGCTTCATAACACCACAACAAGCAAAATTGAAAGGCGGCAACACCGCACTTGACGTATTTCTATACTTCAGGACCAGGTACACTTTACAAGCTCTCATGCCAGACTTCCCCCAGCAACCCCCAGCCTGGCAACTACTACACAATGTCATACAGGCACAAGGCGAGGGCAGGCTGGTGTCGCAAATCTACAAATCCATCATCACGGATACGACACCTAACCTTACTCAGGCAAAGACCAGATGGGAGAAGTCCCTGCACCAAACTATTCCAGACGAGGACTGGACCTACATCCTGAAACAAACACAGAAAATAGCTCTCAATTCTCGCCTCAAGCTAATTCATTTCAACTTCCTCCACCAGACCTATCACACACCAGCAAAAGCTAACAGACACCACCCTGAGGCGGCTGCGAACTGCGAGAGATGTGGGACGCAACCAGCAGACTTCGTCCACCTCGCATGGGAATGCCCCGAAATAACACCCTTCTGGACCCGAGTCTTAGAGACGACAGCAGCAATAGTGGGCGAAGAGATACAACAGAGCCAAACTGCAGCACTACTAGGCTTGACAAATTCACTTTCCGCCCCGTCAAGGAAACTGGCAGGACTCCTGCTGACACTAGCCCGCAGGAGGGTGGCCATGGCCTGGGGTCGAGGCCCACCTCCAACAATCCCCGCCTGGCGAAGGGACATTCTTTACTGCCAGGATGTGGAAACGGACTTTATTAAATCCCTACCCTTACATGCCCGCCCACCTGACATCTGGGGACCACTAGTACAATTCCTGCTAAATGAAGCTGAGGAGACACCTGACATTCGAGCAGACACCTCTGGCGCAGGAACAAGCCAGCCGTAAAGACACAGAGCTAGCAGCATCGTCCACATGTCTCAAGTAACCAGAACAAGGCAGCACATCTATAGGAGTCACAAGACTGAGCGGGAGAGCAGGGGGTGGGGAGAGGGAGGGGGGAGGCGGGACATGGCGCAGAGTTAAATCCACCCTAATGTGGGTGTGTAGTTGTTTTGTTTTTCAAAAAAAAAACCAAAAATAAAGGTTTTAAAAAAGCAAAAAAAAAAAAAAAAAAAAAAAGATCTTAGCACACAAATAGAACCACTCCTCTGCCATTTCTAGGAACGTGTGAACACGAATCCCTAGTTCAAGTCGTCCATGTTTTCACCTAGAAAAATGGCACTAATGCATGCAAAAACAAGAACGGTTAATGCTGATATAGACATCCTCACTCTGAGAGGGTGTCACACACAATATTGACTGCATAAAAAGTTGGTTGATCATACACATTGCAACTTAATGATAAAAAAGGTTCCATTCCACAGCTAAATTTAAACCGGTTTTGACGTGGCCAAATTGTAAATCCACTTCTGTTCTATTTTCCTGAGGGCCAGATCCCTGTCACCTCCACGTGGATGTGCTTGTATTATTTGAATCACGAACCAGTGCATCTCGTCGTGGGAGTGTTTGGCTGTCTCATAGGCCCTCATTACGACCCTGGCGGAAAGTGACTGACCGGACCGCCACAGCGTAAATAGCGTTTCCGCCATTGCAAGAAGGAGCAAAGTGCGGCCCATTCCGACCCATCGGGCACGAGCACCACGGCATGGCGGAAGTGCAAAGTCTGCGATGGCGGAAATGACCCCAAAACGGCCCACACCGCCGCCGTACGGCGCCCTAGGTGCAATACCGCCACCCATCACAGCGGACACCGCAGTGTGCGCCTACCGTAAAGTACGGTGACCGGAAATATACGGAAACGGAAGTTAAAACACGGGCCCGGAACGGGAAACAACCCGCCGTACACCTATAAAACCACTAAAACCACACAACCACTAAAATCACCACCCTGAGACACAACCCAACCCGTCATCCACCCTAGCGAAACCAAGAAAAATGGGAAAAGTAGCGAAGAAAGCGTGCGACCGCAAGCGGCAGGTCCACTTCTCCCGTGAGGAACTCACCGTGCTGACAGAGACCCTCCAGGAGAATGCTGCCGTCGTCTTCTCCACGCAAATGACCAGGACGGCACTCGCAAACAAGAAGGCCATATGGGCTCTGGTGGCACAGCGGGTAAGTGCGGTGGGGACCGCACCCCGCACCCCACAGCAATGCCGCAAGCGATGGGACGACCTGCGGATACGCGTCCGCAGCATACTCTCTGCCAACCGCAACATTGCCACAGCCACCGGGGGAGGGTCGGAATCACCAATCAAGCTGACCCCCTGGGAAGAAATCTGTGCCTCCACCATCGGAATGGAGAGCATAGAGGGAGTCGGAGGGATGGAGAAAGGAGTGCAGACATCCGAAGATTCAGGTAGGTGGGCCTAATGAAACAATGCTAAATCCACAAAGTCCATCCATTCGAAGCACCATGTGTCCCCATAGTGCAACAGAAACACATGTCCAGGAGAACGTCCACACACATTGGCCTGATAGCGCACGTTAAAACCCACAATAAATACATAAATAATTAAAAACCCCTAAAACACGCACTACACGTGCAGCAGGCACACCCTAACTGCAGGCTGCCAAACAACTGCACCCTCACTCCACACACATATGGAAGCACCTCCAAGGCCCCGACCCAAATCACCCTCAGGTACCACCCCAATGCATGTGATACATTGCCATTCCAATTCCCACAGACCCACCAATAACCCTCGCCCTCCTTTACTCCACCACAGGGTCCGATCCAAACGACGAGCTGCAGGACACCCCTACCAGCACACCTGCAAAGAGGGCCAAGACCGACGGCCAAAGACCCTCCACCTCAGCTGCACGCATCAAGACACGGCAGCAGCACAAATCAGGTGGCAGCACACAGGAGGGAACATCAACAGGCACCCCAGCAGCCAGCATGGCCACAACACCACCACCACAGGTCCCCCCAACGGATGCCACAGAAGGCACTGCCTCCGGTGGCAGCAGCACCATAGGTGACACCCCATTGATGGCAGCATGCTCCGACACAGAAGACGGGGATGTCGAAGTCAGATCCATCCATGACCTGTCCCAATCCCCCTGTCTGTTCCATCCCGTACTACATGAGGATACCACGCAGGGACACCCACAAGACGACGACTGGCCATCCCCCACAAGCCCTGTGGCAGGGCAACATGAGGACAACAGCCCCTCTGTGACACCCCCGCAAATGGCCATGGCCCAGCAGAGGCAACAGTCCCTCGACCAGTTAATCGTGCAACAGCAGCAACTGGCCACGCTCCTCAAGGACCATGCCGATGAATGTGGGGGCACTAAGGCAGACATAGAAACATCAACTGAGACACTTAGGGCACAAATGGAGAGAGGCACAGAGACACTAAGGGCACAAATGGAGAGTAGCACCGAGAGCCTGAGAGTCCAAATGGAGAGAAGCACCGAGAGCCTGAGGGGGGAACTGCATGCGACGTCCAAAGACGTATGTGGTGAACTTGCCGCAGTGCGCCGTGTGCTCACTGAGCTCTCGCAAACCCTTAGGGACATGCATGGACGTGAGCAGGCAGAGACATCATCCGTTGCAAGTTCCGTCCAGGGCAGCCCCCAACGTAGATCTGGGAGGAACCTGCGCTCCACAGGCAGGGGTGCCCCTGATACCCGCAGAGGGGGCTTGCAATAGCGACTGCCCACGGACGATGAGCATCTTTGGACACTGGTGTTCGGGGGGGAGGTGGGAGGGTGGAGGGGGTGTGTTGGGCTCACTTGGGTGGCGGGTCGATAGGGTGTACAACATGATATCACATATGCCATAAAAAGTGCACGATCAACCAATGAGATGTGTGGACATTGATCTTTGTGTACTAGGCCATTATAGGCGTACAGTCCATATTGTGCATGTACCAGACACACACAGTGCCACGCATCCCGTGTCCATGTATCAGCCACCAGGCGTGAGTGCTAGAAGCATGCATCAATGAGATGCTGACGAATGTCACGGGCCTCCGGTGCCTCGCAGACTCCTTGAGGTGCTGCCACATCCCCACCCTCATCATGACCATCATCAGGTGCTTGCAGTTCTGCGTCAGGGGGCATGGGCACATTTCTACGTACGCACATGTTGTGGAGCATGACACATGCCATCACCATCTTTGCAACCTTCTCATGGCGGTACAGGAGTGCCCCACCAGACCTGCTGAGGCACCGGAAACGGGTCTTCAGTAGGCCGAATGCCTGTTCAATGACTACACGGGTACGTGAGTGGGCATGGTTGTAGTCCTCCTCATGCTGGTCCCGTGGGTTCCGGACTGGTGTGAGGAGCCATCTCTTCAGTGGATATCCAGCATCACCTGTATGTGGACGAGAAACGTATGATGTGGAATGCCATTGCTACGTACGCACACCCCCCCCCCCTTCCTGCCAGGTCATTGCCGAATCACATACCCCACATTATCATGCATGTAATGAGACTTACCGAGTAGCCAGGATCTGTTCCCTGCGTGTCGCTCCATGTAGCGTGGTATTGTAGAGTTCCTCAAGACCATAGAATCATGGGTTGATCCAGGGAATCGGGCACAACAATGTGTAATGATCCTGTTGGAGTCACACACCATTTGTACATTCAGGGAATGAAATTGTTTTCGGTTGCGGTACTGGGCCTCCATGGCATGTGGGACGACCAATTCCACATGGGTGCAGTCGATGGCACCAATGCAACCCGGTATGCCGCCAAGTGCATGGAATCCCACTTTTGTGTTGGTAATTTCCTGCTCCGTGCGTGGTAGAGAGATGTAGTCGTCTGCGTGCTGCAGGAGGGCATCGAGCACTTGCAATAGTGTCCATGAGAACAGTGGCTGAGAAATGCCATGCAACTGTCCGACTGTGTGCTGGTAGGTGCCTGTGGCCAGGAAGTGGAGTACAGACACCACCTTCAGTAGGGGTGGGATGGCGGTTGGGCTATCTATCATGCTGACAAGGTCAGCCTGTGTCATGTCCACAATGGCGGTTATGGTGTCCCGGTCCAGACGGTAGAGGGTGTGGATCTGCTCATCAGTGAGGTTGAACGGATGTGCTCGGAGGCGTGGGATTGCGGGATGCCTGCGTGGTGGTAGTGGCTGTGCTGGCGGCCCTTGCTGGCCCTGCCTTGGCCTCCTCCTCCTCCTGCGTCTCCTCCGTGCGGCCGGTTGTAGTTGGTGTTCGTCTTCTTCTTGGAGTTGGAGTACTTGCAGTGCTATCAGGTCCCCCAGGGCCAACATCGCGAGTCCTGCCGGTAGCATTTCGGAGTGGGTGTGGGAGGAGACTGGCTGTGCAATTTATGTGTTTCCAGGCTGAATGGCCTCCACCTGTGGTGATTCATTCCACCTGTGCAAACTGCTCTCCCCTTTGGCCGAGCACGTCCCGCGCACAACGCTGCAATTCGTGGAATGGCATCTTGCTATTGCAATCTTGTATTTGTACCCGATGGCCGTGTAACATTGGTTGATATGTTCATTCTGTTGTGGTCCCATTGTTTCACATACTATCTGTGCAGTCGCGAACAGAGTTGTGAAGGGTCAGTGGAACGTAGTACTCGAGTAACGGTGGGCCCTCATTCATCACTGTACCGAGTTGCAACGACGGGCGGGGCGTCCCATTCGTGGGTGAAGGCAGTTGCCATTTTCACACACAGCCGCACTCGATGGATTAATTAGTGTTTTCAAACGGCCACAGATGCCTCTTCGACGTGATGTTGCAAATGAGGAATTCGAAGGGCGGCGCTTTCGGTTTTCAGCTAGCGGCGAGGAGATGCCCACAGGTCTGACTGCAAATATAACGTTCTATTGTTCAATGTCCTTGGGACAGGGGCCATGGCGAGAATGCTATGATTGATATGAATAGTATGGGATGCGCAATTCCGTAGTGGACGATAAGGCAGGACGTTCCCAAATACATGTTACTTCACTAGACTGGAATTACGTGCTGGGGCACTGTGGATTTTGCAGGCTGCATAACGCACAGACTCAATGGATATTTCTAATGTTATGTGAGTAAATATTCAGGCGTTTTCATTACGGGATGAGGGAATGATGAATGGATGCATGGGCAGGTGATTTGATACAGTGTTTGCCATGTACAGGGCTTCTTGGGATCTGTCCGCCCCCCCTGCGCTATGTGATGCAGGGCTGCCATAGTGGGACCATCGTCTATCTGGCCTTGTTGAGCCCTCCCTGTCTCGACGCGCCTTCAGACACTTGTGTCCATGCACGTTACCAATCCCATCTGAAGGATTCTGTTTTCACAGGCGCATGCACAGGTACACTCGTTTGTGATGGTGTTTTCACCTCGATATAGGTAGTTATGATTCGCAAGTGGTTTTGGGGTGGTGATGATCCTTTGGAGTGGGCTTGCATGCATATGGCTGTGGATCTAGTGTGATCATTGAAGTGAGTTGTTCGAATGTAGTTCTGATGGCCATTCTATTCTGTTTCTTTTCTTTTGGTTGACAGGTATCTCCTCCCCTTTTGCCACTGCCATCTGTATGCCACTCCTGCAGATGGATTTTACTCCCGACACCTGCTGCTTCGTGTTAATCAGTGGAGCAGCATTACGATCTTATGGGACGATCGCCAATGGGCCACATGCCCTTACGCAGTACTGGTGGCTCGGAGCAACATTTCGGCCTTTCAGCTGGACTAGTGCCTCCCCATTGGGACGGCCCTGCGGTTCTGTGCGCTTCCATGTTGCCTTTTCGTACGTGTATGTGGCTCTGTGTACCATGAGGGAACAGGGCGTCACACGAGTAGTGGCTGGTCATTTCTTGCGGATGCAGCCCACAATGGTGAAATGTGTTTTGGAGTTCATGGCCTGATGGCTGTATGGGCTTGGTGATATTGATGTGCATTAAAATTCTATTCTGATATGTGCCGTGTAGCGTTCTTCTTTGCAAGTGATGTGGCATATTCCTATTTGGGGAGCGATGTATTGTGAGGGGATCTGCATTGGGTTCCAGCTTCGGAGTTTTGTTGCGTGGTCCTGTACTGGGCGCGTTAGCCTACGAAGCCCGTGAGGTCAGGGATGGGGGCTGCCAATATGACAGTTTGAATGTTGTCATGCTCAGGGGCGGGGGATTGGGTTTTGTGTGACAGATGCCGGTCAGCCAGGTGGACTGGTGGAATGTTGTGATTTACTGAATATTGCTGGTCACAGGTGCCTGTGTTTGCGTGCGTTTCTTGGTGGGGGACTGTGGTCATGTCCATTGGGATGGCTTCTGTATTCGTGCCATCTGTGCCTGCAGCTCCCATTGGCCCCTCTTGAGGTCCATTTGTTCGTTGGCATGCATGGGTGACTTGTGCATTTCACTGGTTGCATTGTGGCTTCGTTGCACCTACGGGGAGTTGTACTTTGTGGGCAGGGAGCGGTGTACGGGCAGTCAGTGGGGCCGTTTACGGTTGATTCGCGATGCCGTACTTCTCACCATGGCGGAATGGTGCATTCCGCCATGCTTGATGGCGTTAGGTACATGTCCGCTGGGGTCGGAATTGGCGTACCGTTGCGCCATGGTGGTGTTTACGGTTTGGCATGGCGCGCGCGTGCTTGGTGCAGTTAGCGTTGGCGTTCACTACGGTGTCGCTAATGGCATCGTACTTTGCGGTGACAGGTCATAGTCGCACCGAGCGCTATTCGATGGCGGTATTGCATTTCCGCCATCGTTTTCCGAATTCCGCCAGGGTCGTAATGAGGGCCATAGTGTGCTAACAGAGGTTTATCTGCGGTGTGGTTTCTGATTGTTGATCTGTGTTCACATATGCATGTTTTGACTGTTCTTTTGGTCTTCCCGATGTACAGAAGACCACAAGGGCATTTAATGCCATAAATAACCCATTTTGTGAGGCAATTTGAAAAAGTATTCAATTTCCATATCCGCCTGTTAAGATCAAGCTGTTTCAAATTGCTTGTCAAATGGCACACTGAGCAGTGACCACATTTAAAGTGGCCTACTACCAGTGGTAAATGCCAAAGCTGATTCTGATCCATGGTTGGATTTCTGTCAATGGGATATGTGTGTACCAGTTTATCACGCAGATTCGGCGAATCTGGTTGAAACTGGTTTGAAATCATCCGATTGTATGAATTTCCAATTTTTAAAAATTATTTTCCTAAGATCATTGCTCAGTGGAGAGAATGTAGAGATACATGTAATTCTATCATCTATGCACTTAGTTTGTTTTGTCAAACAAATGTCTCTATTGATGTTACGTGCTCACTTCATTGAATGTCTGATGGTTCTTGATGGATATTCGCAGCTTTTAAGTTTTTTGCTTAATTCACTGCTGTTGAATTTGAAGTCGTCTATATCACTACAGTTGCGCCGGATCCAGAGGAACTGACCGTATGGTAGATTTTGTTGCATACTTAGGGGGTGGAAGCTGCTATACAGTAAAAGCGTGTTCTTATCTGTAGGCTTTTTATACAGTGTAGTTGAAGGAATCTTGAAGGATCTTTCAAAAGGTGCACAGGACCCAATAACATAGCCTCTGTCTTGTCCAGGATTAGTTGACATTTGTTGTTACTCAACATGAGTGTCACATTTCCTAGTAATGGTCAATAGTTCGGAGACATACATGTTAAAAAGGAGAGGTGACAATAATGCAGGAGCTGAATTAAAAGGGCCAATCTTGACAGCTTGGTACCTATTTAAGAAGAAGCTTGAAACCAATCTAGAGCAGGATCTTGGACTATTAATAAAGATGGAAATCGTGACAATAAGATGGGATGATCCACTGTATCAAAGGCAGAAAAAAGGAAATAACAACTGTGACAATAAAAGCAAAGAGTTTCTCTATGTCATAACCTTCTTCTTCATAAAGTAGAAAGTGCTGATAGAAGAATCCTACTTGCCATATAAAATACATAGGCATAATAGATTTTACTGAAATTATTGTCCACCTTCTATGTGATGTCTGCCAAATCATGATGAAAGCAATGGCCTTCTATTTGAAAAGGGCTCTGAAAATTGGGTGAAAAAAGAAGAAAGCAGAGCTTGTTAAACCAAAATAATGGAACCTACAATAATTAAGAAACACGATTATAGCTCCAGGGTCATGTGTGCTCAGTACACAGCAGGTCAACCTTAATAAAGAACACCTACGAGAAAGTCAATAATGGATGGGGTTACAAACTACTTAGCCCTCTTTTTATTTTTTCCACACATATCTGGTATGATACCTCTATGATCCCCTCCCCCCTCCAGAAAACAACAGTTTTAGAACCTGGCGACTCTAAATATTTTATATAAATTTCAACCAACCTTGCCAAAAAAAAAAAAGCCACACAATGTGGCTGGTTTTAAAAGGGCTTATGATGAACGATGCCACCCTTGTTTCACAGAAGTCATGGCACCCGCTAATGGGTCAGAACAAAGTACTTGATCATGCTCATATTATTTCTGATGGTAATGGAGAAACAGTACTCTTACTTAGGTAGAGCAGAAGAAGAAGCCCCCTATGCCATTATTCCCTATACATGTCATGTAATAGCTGTATCATTGTCCGTATCATTCGATAACTGGAACACAAGAACAGGACAGACATTGTTCATAAAGCTTAGTCATTGGTTTATGGCACTATGGGGATGGGATTAAGGCACTGCAAAAAGAAATGATAGTATGGTTGGTGTTAGTAAAGCCAGCAAGCGTCTATGAACTAGAAAACGGAAACCTCATTCCAATTTACAGGGTGTATATTGTGTAATTTGTGGAAGTAAAGAACAGGGTGCTTCAGCCCTTTTCTTTTTTTAAACCTTTATTTATTGCTGGCATGGCTTTAGTCAAGGAACATATCTGTTTTTTCAGACATTCGGGATAAATATGTTCAGATCCATTTATAACTTATATCATATACAGTTTAACATTTTGCACACAATATAACATAGATTTTCTCAGTTTAATTTCCCTCTTCATCCGAGCTGACCATCGGGGCTTGGAGGTATGTTCGCAGTGGGGCCCATATGTCCTTGGGTCTAGATCGGGCTTGAATTCCCTGTACAAATGTCTCTTCGTTTTCCTGTGTGAGAGCCAGACTCTTGAGCCATGCTTGGACCGTGGGAGGCGATTTAGATTTCCATTTTAGCAGTATATGTCTCTTGGCTACTGATCCTGACACCGCGAATAATCAGCGAACCTTTACTGAGGCCTTTCCAATATCCCCTAATAGGTATTTTAGCAGGGTCAGCCGTTTTGATGTCGCCCCTTTAGGGAAATCAGCAGTGAACGAAATCAAAGCAAATCAGAAGTAGAACGTTATGAGTCGACAATCTGACATGGGTAGAGCTGACGTGTGAATGTGCATGCATGTGGACCACGTGGAGTAGGGCACACAAGCACTCAATGTAGTATCGGGTAGATTGGGCCACCCTTCAGCCACTCGCCCATGTCTAGTCCTAAGGTACCCCCATTGGGTCAGTACTTGGCAAAGGGCTGGAAGATTTCAGGTTGAGTCACTGCCTGTCATCACTGGAGGGAATCCAGTCACCCATCACCTGGACATTACGAAGAGCCTGTTATCCTTTACAAGGCAGAGTGATGGCTGTACTGTGTGTCTCACTTGTCCTTATCAGCATTTTGCATGTGAAACACGGACCTGATGAGACCCTCTTTGTCCTCCCTTTTTTGCTCTCCGTAGACCCCTCTACCTAAGGCAGTACATTTAGAAGATGATTGGGAAAATCGTCCCTGTGGCGCACAGCAAGGCCCCCCACGTGGTCCCTCTGCTTCTTCCACTGCCCTGCTATTTATACATACCCATGTTGGTCTATCTCTACCACTGAACAGAGAACAGGGGCTGTTCACGAGATCTAAAAAAGAGGTCCTATGGTCACTCCATGGCATACCCCCACATCAGCAATCCAGCAGAATGGCTCCCTCTGGTGACTTCATCCCTCCCACAACACGCACCTCAATTTAGACCTTGCACACGTTGCATAGTTTGCAGTATGTGCCAACTTGATACCACACATGTGTCTTTTCTCATACTATGTTGATAGCACATTTAACATACTTCCCATGTCTTTATGTGAGTAAGAGATGTAATGTGATTTTATTATGAACACCCTGCGTCTGCAGGAGATGTGGCCTTGTGCATGTGCTGTTTGGCATACTCAGTGTGTATGGCTCTCCTGCAGGTTGATACATGAATATTTTAGCCGGTTTACATACGGGCTTACACTGCTCTCTGAACGTTCAGCTGATGGCATAGCAATGTATAACAAATGACCTGTCATTTCTTGAATATGTATGTCAGTGCTTTTGTCTTCTTTGTGTCTTTTAAAATGCATTAATTTAAATAATCGATTCCTTAATACAAAACATTTATTTTACAAATGGCATCCGTTATGTTTAAAAATTAGGCAAACGTTGCATTTTCAGCAAAATAAAACTTTTCATTTGAAGGAAAAGGGCAATTCAATTAGAAAAAAGATAGAGTGAAATAAGAACCACAATGCATGTAAACAAAATGTAATATGTATCTACTAATCCAATGCATGTTTTTTTTAGAATGAACAGAGAACACAGCATTGTTCCAAGGCAAAAGAAGTGGCAATGAAATGTTGACATTGTTGAAGTAGAAGAACCCAGAGGGAAGAAGAAAAGGAAAAGGCGAGAAGCAACCACACGTAATTATTAATTATAGGAAGAGAGCAGTCACGCTCTCCCCCTGAACAATTAATCATCAGAAAAACAGCTGTCAGTTTCAGAATTCTCGAACTTGACATTAGGCAATGCAGCCAACTGTTCGAAAATTAAGAAAGCTTTGTTGTGGAAATTACCATACTCTGATGTGATACAAATGCGAGTGCCCAGCTTCCTGTACACCCTCAATGTAAAGCTGTGCGATGTTACCTATTGTTCTTTCTCCAGAGGGATCACTGCCTGACCAGGGCACACTTTTCCATTGCAGGAATTTACTGATGCAAGAAAAATCAGATTAAGGACTCATTGCACTTGTATGGACAGAGGCAGACTCATTATCACTATTCTTACATTCTTACATTCAATGCCAACAACTGGATAAATAGAGGACCAACTCCAGGCAGAGCTCTAGAGCTCTACCAGCATAAATGTTGCCACTCACTATATATGGTTGTGCAATAGCAGGGCAGTATTCTTCAGTGGTAGGGTGTTAAGTGGAAGGGATTACAGTAATTCCTCTTTCCCTGTCACCAAAGGATCCATTAACCCGTCTTCACAGCAATGTGTTGGCATTTCACACGAACCCCGAAGAATGTGTATTGCTGTAGACTAAAATGTGCATAAGCCAAATTCAATTGTGATCCCTTGTGGCTATGGAACCTGAAGGACAATACATCCCTCCCCTCCCACACAGGTTCTGATGGGGCCAGTATGGTCAGTGCCCTGACACTCGAACTGCAGGTAAAAGCAATTATGAGGTGTTACGGATAAACCGGACTATCAGTCACGTCATGCCACTACTGCTGACTATCCAGTCTGTGCTACACTAATAAACTCTATCTGGGAGCTCCAGAAAACCTTTTTAACTGACAACAATGATCCTAAAATGCTGCTGCGAAACTGCTGATAAGACTCCTAAAATTGTTTCACATCTGCCTACCCCTCCGAATGCTCAACTGACTTCTGGTCAAACGTAGAATATCACTCAAAACTCTGTATACAACCCACCAGGCCTGCCACGCACAGACTCAGAATCCACTAAGGTAACATGTATCCACTACAAGCTGAACAGAACACTTTAATTCAGCTATGTGGCCATATTGCAATGCCAAGTTATAACAAGAAATATCACACAAGCTCTTTTTTCCCTTTTCTATCGACCAATCTTTGGAGCTCACTTCTGAGGCATCTTCGGCACAGACAAAGAGGACGATGTCTTCTCAAAATCTCTCAAAGCATTGCTATGCAAATGACCACAAATGACATCTGGAGAAATGAAAATGAACCATATCCATCTCAAGCAATTGGAATTCCATTCTCAAACCCAAAGACTTACTTGAAACAATCAGACACAAAGCATTGACACCCAACGCCCAAAGACAAACTGCTCGGACACTTTCATCACAAACCACCATCATAGACCAGGACCCCAAAAGTATTTGTAAAAGAGATGAAACCCTTTAGAGTCGACTTCCACATGACATGCTATATGCCTGTGTTCAATGCTTCAGTTAAGAAAATCACAAGATCGGACTCAGTTGGATCAGTCTGCACTGCTCTTGGCCATCGGCCAAAACGTTCCAACACAACCCCACAATCTTCAAAAACGAGAACATAGAAAAGTAAGAATTGCAAACCTTTGGAATTATGAGGTTCAGTGTAGCATTAACTTTCAAAAAAGATTCTTCAATCATCCAACATTACCTCTTCTAGATCATTACTAGGATGAATAAACGGGACATGGCACACTGGAAGAATATTGAAACGAGAGATAATGCCCCTGACTTTTCTCTTTTGGCTCGATATTGAGTGGGCCCTTGATTAAAGGTATAAGAAACAAATCTGGTGAAATAAGCTATTTTATTGGGTCGGGGCATGACAAGGCATCAAAAGGCAATCAGCCAAAGGCACAATCAATCTAGACAATGGGAACGTACTTCATATTAAAAGTGGACTGTAGAACATTCATTGTCTTCTGTCAATGCAATCGGGAAAATCAAATTGACCATTTAAACATCTGATTCAGAATGTCTGCAGTGTTGTGTGTGTATGTGTGTGCACTGTGCGTGTATTACTGTATTAGAAAGTGACTCATTGCTTTATTCCATCACATGCTTTGAATATAATGTATTTTCTCACATTGCAAATGTATCGTAAACATGTTTTGTTTTTTACTCAGTCACATCTGCATTAAACATGTACCACAAGAGAGAATCTACTTTTACTTCTGCTAACAAACCTGCAAGGACTTTGTAGACTGCAATAGCTGACCAGGTACATCTATAGCACTTGCTGACTGCCAGAAAATAAGACAATGGAAATAATATGTAGGAAAATGGTACATGCGTTTAAAATAAACTAAGAACGGATTTTAGACATATATATCTAAGTATATCTAAGAGCAAAGATGATTATAAACTATTTTTTAAAAGCTCAGCATGACCCTTTTTCGCTGGAATTAAACTGCTGTTCCTCGATTTATAAGCTTATTAGGTTACTTGTTTCTTGTGGTGTGGGATTTTTCAAGGTTCCCGTAGCATTGTCTAAAGGCATTTTTCACACAGTTATCTGAGCGATGTGAGAGTAGGTACGATATGATATGATGAGTGATTTATAACGCAGCTGTACACAAGTGTTTCTAGTCATGACAAGGTAATGGAGGGAAGACAGAGGGAGGACAAAACAAACAATCATACTAAGCCTTGTGTCATTCAGATCGTGCAAGTGTGATAATGCAAAGTGCAGGGGGGGAGGGGAGAATGGGAAATGTCAGGGAAGGGGGAAGTGCAATCAGGGCAGCGTTGCTCTGAGAACGTGCAGCCAGGGCAGCCGACTCATGGCAAGCGCAAGGAGGCTGGGGAATGTAGGGTTACAGATACAGCCCCTAAGTGCACTGTAGGACCAGAGGCAGTGCAAGGGCGAGTGGACATGGAGGATCCTGGTACCCAGGGAGATTCTGAGGGTAGCCAGGCAACCAGTCAGCACAGCAGACAGGTAGGTCAACAGCGGAGAGAGCAAGAGAGAGAAATAAGAGGCGAAAGGGAAGGTATTAAGCTGCTTCTGGAACTTCGGGTGGTCTGGCTCAAATTTGAGAGGGGCAGAGAAGCCATTCCAGAGGCAGGTACCTACAGAGGAGAGAGATCTACCCCTGCCCTCTGCCTGGAGTAGAGACTGACCTTCAGAGAGTTTGAAGTGACTGAGTGAAGAGCTGAAGAAAGAACGTGTTTTGGAAGAGAGAGTTGGATGTAGTTCAGACCCTGACCCCAGAAAGCCTTGCGGACGATGCAGAGGGTCTTAAACTTGCAGCCACTGGGATTCAGTGGAGAGATTTTAGGGCTGGAGAGATAGAATCCCTGGGCTTGAGGACAACAACAAGTCTTGCAAGCCTGTTCTGGATAAATTGCAGAGGTATCCAGAGTGTTTCTGGTTCATATAGATGAGTGAATTAATAATCTAAGAACCAAAGATGATTTTGATGCATTCACTCATTAAAAATAAAATATTTACTATGGACTGGTGTGTGACAGTTGATGATCGTTCATGCCACAAGTCATATAGTGAATATTCAAGGTGCCATAGATAAAGGGATTATCTTTCTAAATTCATTTACCTGTTCCCCAGGAAAATCATATGAACTGTTTACATACGTCTCCGGCAAAAAAAACTTCCAACTTAGAGAGAGAAAGTTCTAATCAGAGTCAGAGAGCAGATCACACTATAGATTGTGTGATTCTGTCTCATCTTTGGAAACTTTGAAGCACTTCATCCTAGATTGTTCCAGGTTAACAAAGATCAGGGCTAACTACTTCCACCCAGGAGTTCAAACTCAATCTGGTGTCCTGGGGGAGTCCTTCTGGGCTCATCTAATGTGGGGGGACAACGTCTCACTCATAATTGCCCTTCATGTTTTTTTTTTTTTTTATTTTTTTAGCAGAGTCATACAAGATCATAGAGGTATCTATTTAGGATTTTTATGTGGACAGAATGTTAACATGAATTTTATTATTTTTACTTTATCTTTCTTGGGTTTTTGTATACTTATTTTTTCTTCTTTGATTGTATTTAATTGTTTAAATTGAAAATGTAAAGTTGTACTTGTTTAAAACCAACAACACAATAAAAAAGAAATAATAACAAAAACATTAATATATGCTTGCATCAGAGAAATATGTTTGCTTTAACATATTGTCATCCAATTCTTAGGCAGATTTGAATCTAAAATGTTGGACACTATCATGAACAAACAATGGTTTTGGGTATAGACCCTATTCCATGTCATCTTGTATTAAGGTGTAAAATAATTGTCAAGGCTTGGGTCTCTCAGGATTTCTGTGGATTTTGGAATGCTGGGACATTGGAACCTAATTCCCTCACTTTTTTCAAGGAATCCGGTTCAGGCAGCCCCTAAAAATTAACATTTCATTTAAAAAATGTATTTGAGTTGTCCAAAGCTTCCAGAAATCCCAAATCACAGGAAAATGCCCTATTATGCGCATGCTACCTGGGATTTCAATTTTATTTTAATTATGAATGTCAAAGCAAATACATGTTGTACTATTTTCCCTCTTTCAGTGATATGGCTTTTAAACAGGGCTCCCACAGTGCCTTTAAATGCTATCTAAGGTCTATTTAACTCTCAGAAAACATTTCTAAATCATCTTGAGCTTGTTTACTTAATTTGTGTCTGTATTTCAAAGGCACAGGACAGGTAGGAAAACTAACTGGCACCAGGTTGCTTTGCTGGGTAGGTTATTCAATCACTGCATCTGCTCCAAAGTCCCTTTCAGATAATCTGGCTTCAACATTCTTAAGAGTTCAGATAAGGCCCTTTAAAAGAGATTTCCCTTTCCACCACATACAATTGGAATCCAAATCTGCTTATCTCCTGTCAACTTGCATTGCTTCTCTGTTTCCCTCAAAACTCCCCCATGTTCCTATGTGTTTGAGCTTAACTATACAGCAAACTGCACCCACATAGCATCATTTGACAGAGCATTTTGGATTGGACAGAGCCTGAGAAAGATGCCCTTCACTTTCTCACACTCAGCACAAGACAGCGTCCTTACTTTAATTGTTTAATTTGAACTTGATGTTCTATTAAGGGAATTTCTCAGATGAAATTATCCTCCGCTAGTGAACTAGAATATATTTATTTTTCAAATAATTATCTACGTGGAAATGTGATATTGGTCAAAATGACATATTTAGATTTGTAGGCATATTCTGTACCAGGAGATAACATTGATACTTAATTCCTGATAAACATGTGCAATTATGTATAAGTAGTACATGTTTGCATTTCATTTTGTATTCATATGATTCACATTTTTCAGCTGAACCCAGATCTGTATTTGGTGTTCTAATTAGACAAATACTTAAGAAATTATATCTAATCATATTTTTTTCCAATTGTGAATATGTAGTCCAATTTAAAATGAATTTGTACTGTGCATTTTAGCTAAACTGCATTAGGGTGACTTGCCTCATTGTCAAGAGAAACAAAGGATCATTTTAATGTGTAGCATAATGGAACAGATGTGCATTTTTGGTCAAATGTAATGTTTTCAAAGGACAGGGATTAAGGGTCTTTGTAATCCTCTACAATGTGAATTTGCACTTCATGTTCAAGCATGCACACATCAATCAACTGTTTAGAAACCAGAGGGTCCATTATTCTCCTCTATATTGATAGCACTAGTGATTAATAATTGGATCTGAAATATCTTGCTTTTTAAAGAGCTTAACTAATGGTTGTTTCTGCGTGATATGGACATTTTGGTTTATGCAGAATTAAGATTCACATTATAGGATGCAGCATGATAGGCATATTGTGCTCCATGTTTACTCATAATTTTAATCAAATAATATGCGGTTCTGTCACCAGATATAACTTTATCTTTCATGGGATTTATAGTAAACATGTTGTGTATCACTTCCTTATAGAAACCTAACATTCAATTTACACAGATCTCATGTTCTCTTTCAAGTGGCAGAAACAATACACATTCAAATTGCATTTTCCTTTCAATAAAGGTAACAAACTTAGCATGTTTTACTTAGAGAAGAGTGACTATGGAATTCAGTTTTTACTTTAACTTTGTTTTGTCTTTTTAACATGCATTACCTGCTATTGTATCGTAGATTACCTCTTTGACCTTTTATCATTTAATATAGTGCATAGCATTCAATCCAGTCATGCATTACAGGAAATAGTTGCAATCTAACACCAGAGGAATATCAATTGTACTTCAATTGTACTTCCACATTTATAATTTGGCAATGGGGGAAAGCGACAGTAAAAGTGTATTAACATAATTAATGTCACACCCCTTCTTTTTCATGCCCACCCAAACTCATAATACGGCCCACATGTCCAGTTGCTATTTTAATACAAGTTTTGCTTTTATTGTAGGTACTATAGTTTGAACCCATTTTTGATTGGTTCTGCAAAGTGCATTTCAGCATATGTTCTGAAATGGGAAGATGCATTATTCCATGAGTACACAAATGATCCATGAATCCGACTTAATAATCACTTACTTTCATAATAACCTATGTAAGTCTGCATATGAAGCAGTAGCAACATCTCAAATGTTATACGAAATCAACAGCAGAATACTTCAAACCCAGAAAGTGTAAGAGAGAGAGTGTGTGTGTGTGTGTGTGTGTGTGTGTTTTTTTTTTTAACTGCTATTCTCAGTTAGGGTTGGTATGCTACACAGTGCAATATAAAGCTAAACTATGTTATGTTTTAAGTTGTAGACACATGTTGTGTAACCTGTTGTTCTGCTGGGATCAATGTGTTTTTCCCCCAAAACTAAACACACATTTATTAAAATTGACATGAGTGCTATTGTATGTTCTCATTCCCTCCTTTTGGGAATGAGGGGAGAATATGATGTTGGTTTCTTTTTATGCTAGCTGGTTAGATAATTTTATATTATGTTGAGGTTTCATTATAATGTGAAGACAGCATGTAGAAACTCCTAAGCACACGCACGGAAAAAAAACAGAATGTAGACCTAGTCATCTAATCTGTTAACTACACCATACACCCCTGTTTTGACCTAATGTTTGAATGATGCCCTTTATTATCAGTGCACAGTAACTGTAGCACAGGGTGAAAAGGATAGTCAAAGGCTGGATTATGTATATTATCTCCAAAAAGTGGATACTTGCCTCCCATACCAATATAACCATTACCTTAAAGGCCCTAGCATGACTCAAGAAACTCCAGGAAGGCCGGATGAATCTTCTGTTCCCAAGGAATCCGAGCTCGGAATGCCACACTCATTTAATTAATTGAGCCCATATTTCTTTCCAGCTTTCCAACCCATAGCCCATCTACCCAACATGGCTGTTTTTGGCTTAACGGAGTATGTAGAGGAGCTGTGCATACTGTGCTTCTCCTTTCCTTGCCTCACCATGACACTGTGGAATGCTGAACAGGCTGTCCACGGCTAAGCCATAGACAGACTGTGTATCCTCAAGCACTCAAGCACAAGTCTAAGATTTTGTTCACAATTACATAAATAAGGAAATCAAAAAAATGTGCAGGTTTATTTACTCAATTTTCAGGGAGCTTTTGCAAATATAGCAATAGTTGATTTCTGAGATACAATCCCTCCCTAATGTTGATAAGGGCCTCTGAAAGTAAATAAAAGGGCTCCTGCATCGTTATTTTCTTAGGCATGGCATCAACATGCCCAGGTACACCTTGCACGGTGTACTTTCCAGACATACCCCCTGACGTAGCCAACAACTCTTATCAAGCTATATCTCCTTTTGGCACTGCATCCATTAGAATATAGTTTAGTCTCACGATAACGTTGGTGCAATTGACACACAGTTCCTCCAAAATTTTCTTCAAATGCTTTTCTGAGCATCCTATTTATCACTCGCCCTCATCCCAACTATCTATGAGACTTTGCTCCTCCCTACCATGACTGAATGTTCTATCATACTCCTCCTTTGCCTATCTGACAGGCAAACCTACTTCAACACCATATACTATGAGAGGAGATGGTTTACAAATGCAAGATCACATAACATCACAAGAGATGTTGGCGGCTGAGCAACATCCATTTCTGTTTCATTGTCATAGCAGAGTAAGCAGGTCGCATGAAATGTTATTATTTTTCTTTACAGAACTTTTAGTACGTTTTTCAGCAGAAAATATCTTTTTTGAGTTTGGCCAAATGAGATGGTGCTTCAAACTCATGAAAGTCCCCTATGATCTCTTTGGAAAACTTTGATTTCACAAAGTGTCTGGCAGACAGTCTGTTACTTCACCACCTAGAATGCACAGCCTTCGTTTTGCTTCTCATAGTCTTCATGGGGATCTTCAGCATTATGGAAACATATCCCACAATGCAGTTTACACACTTATTATCTCACATTCCTCTTCAAACATTTTAGCACTTTAACTACCATTCCCAAAATATAGTGGCTCAGCTATCCTTCTCTATGTTTTTTTGTATGTATTGTACATATAAAGTATGAATCGATGGAGCACTGTAATTGAATTGTAGTGGTCTTGTATGGTGCCTTTCTGCCAATCTTGTGCCCTCACTGCGCTCTAGTCTATATGAAAAGAAGAGGGGGGTTATTAGTGGGGTAGTGGGAGAGGTAGATGTGTGACCTGGAGTGTTGATCGGTGCAGGCCGTAAGTACATGGGTCCTGTGTGCCAATATGCTTTCTATGGGGTTGGGGGAGAGAGTTGGTCATATATTATACATATGGAAGAAACAAGAAAACAGTGTTGTGATCTAGTTAACTCCTGATGTTGGAGAGATTAGCCACGGTATGTTTAGTGTTTATGTGCAAATGGTTAGGCCTGTGGTTTCCATCGGTGGGGGATTTCTGTGTGTACTTTAAGTGGTAGGAAATCTTAGAGAGGGAAGTGGGGACTAGATCCTGCAAAGTAAAAGAACATGCAACCAACCCTGCCCTTCTTGACCTCTTGCAGTCTGGGTCCATTTCATTATCTTACATGGTCATTGCAATCCCTTTCACTATCTCTCCCTTTCACTCTCTCTCTCTTGTCAGACTTCTCAGGCACTCATTTACTTTGTTGGTTGGCAGTCTGAGAGACGCCTCAAACCTCACTCCAACATGATCAGTGCTTTGCCATTTCTCCTCCAGGCTTCAGCAACTACTGCATCTGAGTCCCCTCTCTCACTTCCTGAGAGATTCTCACTCTCCACTGTGCCGCTTCCCCTTCTTGTAACTCTGATGTCTTTGCCTGATGGAGGGTATACATTTATCTATTCTAAATTATCTCTTTAGTCTAGTTGTATTTTGCTCCTCTTCATTCCCCATACTTATCTGGTGTTGATCTATAGTCACCAAACCAGGGGAGAACTGCTTCAGCTATATTCTGAAAAAAAACCTGAATATTAGATGTGTGTGTTGTTTTTCTGAACATAAACAGCAATTCGGGGAACATGTTTTAGGTGGTTTGGGCTACCACAGTATGAATAGAGAATGTGTGGTTGGATTTCAGGAATAGTGGTGTTAGGCAGAGAAAGGAGGATTGTAGAGCAGAGGTGACCAATTCATAGTATTAAGTTAGGGGAATGGAAAATAAAAAGAGGATTTACTTTAGGAAGTGGTTGGACATTAAAATAGGATTTAGATGAGGGAGAGGTAGAATATTGACATGGGATGGGCCACTGTCATGTGTATACATTTGCTGCATCTCAATGTCTTCCTTGCATGACATGAATGTGCATTGCCGGGCATTTGCCTTTTAAAAAGAGAGCAAACACAAAATAAGATCTTGCAGAAATGATATCTAAATGCATAAGACATGTCTTGCCAGAGTTGGATAAGATGTCTCAGATTTGTTTGGAATCAGGAAGAACTGTGCATTCAGTGTCTTTGAATGAGTTTTGTGACGAGGCAAAATATGTATTGCTTCTGTAGGAGTCTAAAAATGGGTAAAAGATAGGCAAGGGCATTCACTGCCTATAAGCGAGTGTGTCATAATAATAATAATAATAATAATAATAATAATAATAATAATAATAATAATAATAATAATAAAAGTTATTATTCATATATAACAATAATAATACTAATAATAATAATCATCGTTTTGAGTTGAGATAAAATACCTGTTGCCTGTGTAAAAAAAGTCTAACATTTCGATACATTTAGGAGATTGCATTCAATGACTGGACCTTAGCGTGTTGTCATTTTGTGGTAATACAAAATACAATTACATTAAAATTCACTAGAAGAATGAGTAGTTTGTATTCAGTGGCCACACTCAGTTTGTCATCTTTTTGTGGGAAGACAAAATATTTGGTACTTGCATGAAAAAGTCTTAGAATAATTTGCAGGAGATTATATTTGGTGGTTTTTGTTCTGTCTACTACTATAGAATAATAGAATCCCAATGACATAATCATACATTACATGTCTTGCCTGTGAGGCGAGGAGCATCACAGTATTGTTTGGAAGCTGGCAGGAAATTACATTCAATGGCTGTAACTCTGTGCACGATATTTTTGTTGAGTGACACAATATGTGTTCCTTATGTAGACAAAGTCTTATTAATATTTAAACCTAGGAAGAGATTGTATTCAATGGTCCATCTTTTTTGATGAAATGAAAACTTGGTGAACCTGTACAGTCTTTTTTGAGTTAATAACAGCATACATTCAATGTGCCATCTTTATGGGGCAAGACAAAATACTAGTGGCAAAGAAGATGTCTAATGATTCTGTGGAGTCTTTTGAAGTAAAAAGAGAAAACATCCATTCTAGCATATCTTGGTGGTGAGACAACATATTTGCTACATATATAACATCTTGTAATACTTTGGCAGGGGGCAAGTGGATTCATTGTGAAAATTCAGTGCCACCTTCTTGTGGCTTGTTTGGCTGTGGAGAAGTGGTTATCTTGAGTATCAACATGTTCAGGGTATCATAACGGGCCATAGGGCGAGTGAGGAATGAAGAGAAGGTTCAACACACTGTCTCTGAAACAAAAGATGAGTCATGGAAAGTATATACTGACTGGCCAGGTGAAACAATACACAGTTCACAGCTGAAGAATATGGCATGTTCCTGATCCCTCTTTCCACTTCTATCAATGGGTGATGAGCCTGAGGATAATAATAGTGATGATGATGGTGATGGCTATGCTAAAGTTGACCCATCCATGTCCTGTCCACAAAACATGATTTTGGAAACCAATAATAACAATTGGACAAGGCAGAGGATAAGTTTACACTTGCAGACAATGGAGGGAAGGACAATGGAGCTCTTACACCTTTGTACAGGAACTTTCAAAGACAGCCTCACAGGAGTGTTAAATATCAGCCTGTGGAAGCCACACCAACACATCCACCACCACCACCTTTGCAGCCAGTAGAGGGTAGATGGACATGTCGTCTTGGTCCAGCAACAAAGTCGGAAGTGTAGATGATCTTTATACTACAGGAGAACAAATTACCATATTGTAAGCGGATTCAATTCAACACTACAGCTAAGTCAATGCCTAGTCTGGGATGCTGATGGAAACGCTTATTGATATATTTTTATGTCCAGTCCATGTACTCTGGATGACAACCCTTATATCACACCCCTCTCTTAGAACCCCCTGACCCCACTGAGCCAAGAAGTAGGTTTGTTTCGCAAATTAAAAGGTTTTATTTGAAAAATCAAACAATATATATATATCACACTTCTATAGTAAATTCATATTTGATAGCACACTTGTGAGGATGATAGTGATCAACAATGGATAATGTTACAGTGGTACACTCTTTTTGATGGCTTAGAAGTGATATAGAGAGGATGAAGTAGCTGAGAATGCTTTTATGGCTTCAAGGACAATGCAATGATGAGTAAAATGCAGTACAGAAATAACTTGATATGATTTAGCAAAAGATAATATAATCACTTTTTCTCTGGCAATTCACCCCCCCCCCCTTTGCAATGTAAGAAATGGAAGGAGAGCACACAGTCTTCAAGAATCCCAACAAAATGCAATACGAAATGCAGTTCCCCCCTAGCAAGCTTAGAGAAAAACAGGTATGATTTTAAAACACAGGCCCAAAATGCTTTGAATGTGGTGGCAATGAAGTGAAGTGATGCTAAAAGTGATTTTAATTCCCTGTAGGAGGTTCAGGGTGAGTGATATCTAGTTTATATTAGTTCAGGCTCACTTTAGCAATGCTCTATGAGTAACTAGCAGGTTAAAACGAATTTTAGCAAAGGAAAGCAAGGAGCTGCTGATTTTTACACGTGGCTGAAATTGTGCAAATGTCAAATCGCGGCAAATTTAATCGCGTGCATCGAGCGTAATTATCGAGGCCCTATAAGCAAGTCGGTTTTTGGTTCGTTGCAAAGCCTAGAATCTTAGCTTCAAGATGACAGTTAAAACTCGCTTCTAGCACAAACGGTTCCGGAGATACGGATGATTTTGTGAAAGTAGTTTTTCGGATTTGAAATTTTAAAGCTCAGACTGACAGATGACAGTTTTCAGTTTTAAAGATGACAGAATGACACGATTCTAGGAGGCAGTTCTAATAGGCTAAAATAGTTTGGATTAGATTATTTTAAGTAAGAGATTGGTTCTGCACAGTTCTGCTAGGTACTCACAATATAAATTTGAAATAGGCCTCGTCACGGATCTGATCAACACGTCCAGCGGCGGTTCTCTCTGCTCGGCGGGTCAATCAGGCACAGGTTCTGCTCACAGCGATCCGGATCTCTGGTTCTGCTCACAGCGGTCTGGGTCTGGTCTGCGGTTCCGGCAAAAGTTCTTGGCAAAGAATTCAAACAGCTCGCCCGGCTGTTGAATAGTTTGGTTAGGTTTGCTGGATTCTGAAGGCCTGCTGAGAATACTTTTGCTTGCAGTGGGCCTTCTAGGTTCAAAGTTCTGTAGTCTATGGGTCTCTGGTTCTGGTCTCTGTCTGGATGGGATGTTGGCCATCAAAATGCTCCGCAGAAATGGAAAATGAATCTCTCTACCTGTCCCAGCAGTCTCTTTTAATGTGTTTTGGAAGTGGGTGGGTCTGCTCATTCTGCATGCCCAACCCTCTCAACTTATCATTGGCCCAGTTCTCCTCTTTCCCTTGATTGGGGGAACTGAGTTGTGAGTCAGAGGGATGAGGTAGGTTTATGGTCAGACGATCCACCCCTTGTCAATTTGCCCACAAATCTATATTTGATTCAAATACATATTTCCCAGATACACAAGTGGTTGACATTACATGTACATATTACAGATGAATTAAGACAGGTCTCTGTTCAAGCCCCATGTTCCTGCGAGCTGGGATTCAGAAATGACAACATTTTGCGCTTTTTGGTCGGTTTACCAATATCAGACATTTACCAAAAATTACACAAATGTGCGCAAGGAGTATGGACATTAATTGATGAAGTGTCATATTTTTAACATGCAGACATTTGGAGTAAGATCCTATTTTCCGCTAGCAACCCCCCAGAATACACCACAGGGTCGTAACACCTCTTAAAACGTGCACAGAAAAATCACCAGAATAATGATATTACTTATATAATTCTGACAAGTCCGTACTATGAATTATCCATCTTTTTTTAATTATGCTCTGGCCCAGATGGGTGTGGTTTAGGTTCAAAAGCACATGGGGGAAGCTTCTGTCTGTCCCCGCCTCCAGCTCAGGTGGCTCCCAGAGGCACTTCTCCTCCCACTTCTCCCAAGAGGAAGCTATTTTACGACCCCCCCCAATATAACATTTGCCTGAGCCCAGGACAGTGCATTGTTCTGTGTCTCTGCCCTCTGCAGGTGCCCCTCCCCTAATCTAATCAGAGAGGTGTCACCTCCTTTTGGTGGGGAAGCAGGAGGCAGCCAGGCCTGGGAATGCAGTTTGATCAAGTTTCAACTCCTGTCGGGGGTTGTTGCCGGGCAGAATTCACTCTCTTTAAGCCAGGCTTCACTCCTGTCAGAGTTTAGACCGCTAGCGCCGGCTTGTGCCCAAAGCCAGTACTGCACCCATTTTTGGGAGTTGTCTTGAATTTAACAGGAGAATTTTGCTATTGTTTTGATGGCCATCCTTACAGTAGAGTGGTGATGTGGAACCCCCCACAAGAAGGTTGAATCTTTGAGTGGTCTTGTGACCATGATTTTAGCAAATTCTTGACATTACGAAAATTAATTCCCAACAGTTCTGGGTTGCTTTTGGCAATCAGCATTGCCATTTGTAGCAGGGCTTGGATGCATGGGTAAAAGCATCCCACAAGATGATGTGACAAAATGCTCAGGAGTTGGATGAACTCTAAAGACCTCTCCTGAAACCCTTATACCAGTATCCAGTTACCATACCACATTCTATCCTTACTGTAATTCCATAATGTGTTATTAATACGCAGTTGTGCCATGGCTCTAGTGACCGGATGCAATTGTGGACACTGGTAGTTAAAAAAGAATTAAGCCATTTTCATTCTTATAGACCTGCTAGCTGCATTTGACACTGTTAAACATGCTTCTCTACTAAACAGGCTGAAAGGACCTTTTTGAATCGATGGAAGTGCTTTAAAGTAGAGCTATTCCTTTCTTATTGTTAGATAGGTGCAAGTAACGTCTTTTCCTTTCGTATCTAAGTTAAGTCTTTAAAACCATGTATTCCCCAAATGTTCACTTCTTTCACCCTGACTCTTCACTACTTTCACTACTTATGTTCAATTTCCGGTTGACCACATTCCTCCTTTCTCCTTCACCTTCCAAGCCTATGCTGATTATATTCAGATTTCATTTAGACTGGAATGTGCAGCTCCAGACATTTTTCTTCTTATTTTGACCTGCCTCCCGCACAATGACTGCATGATAGACAGCTTATATCAAAATGCCTCTAAAACAAAAACAATATTGTTATCCCAAATACTTTGCCTTTCACCTGGTCTCAAATGAATCTTTTAAGGTCTTCTTAAATTCACTCCACAGGTTCTAGATCTCATCAAATCCCATATTCTTCCGTACATGCTCAGGCCCACCCTAACATGTGACACAAAGTGAAGCTGGCTAGAACAATCGTGCTTTTGTGTCTTGATTATTCTAACAGTCTCTATCTGGGCCTCCAAAAATGTCTTATGCGGTGGGTCAGCTAGAATTTAACTACAATGTCTTGACAGATATTTCCTGAATTGGATACACGTGGGGGTATCCATTAATGTTCCTGTGTTCCAGTTCCAACAAAAGTATTGGATGTGCGTTATCACACTCTTTTCTTTTGTTAATTCCTGTGGATCAGATCAAGGTTTTAGCTTTCATAGGATCTCTTGATTGCATTGTTAACCAAAATGATAACATGATCCAAACAAATTGTACTCATTAAATTGACTGTGTAAGGATGATAGGCAGAAAGCTCCTGGCCAGAATTCATACAACGACATAAAGCGTCTGCTAAGGTCTCTGGAGATCTGTATATATGTTTACCTGTTCCATGGTATGATCCCACTTAACAGACACATGTCAATGTTTGCTCTTCTGTTTCACAACATTGATCTTCATGCAAAACAACAAGTACGAATATTTTAAAGCTAGCAATGGAGACAAACTAATGTGAGTTATTCTCACCTAATTACTTTATTCAAACTCTTGTTTCTTAAAAACATATTAAAACATACCTCTCTAATCATGTCAAATAGGTTGTGACGACTGTAATGCAGGTCATTTTGAATTCCTGTATAGGCTGTAAATAAAATATCATAATACAATTTGATGTGAGACTAAAAGTCAGGACTGGTTGGTCATTTCATATCCAAAATGGCATACCTTGAGATACCGTCCTAGGGTTATGTCATTTTATAAATAGAGGTGAGAGCACACCAAAACATTTAAGTCACACATTTCCTTCAAGGCAGAGCAGAGAGTGTGCCAAAACGTTCTTAGGAGCACATCATTGTTGTAGATAGGAAGAGAGAATGTTAAGGCATTCTTACAAGCATGACATTTTGGTAGGGGGCAGCGAGTACACCACAGCATTCTTATTCACACGTTCATAATATATGTTGAGGAGGGGAGCATGGTAAAGCTGTTGCTTAGTCTCCTTATTGCAGGTCTAGTTGCATTTATCATTTCTGATTCTACTGCAGTATCCGAATGTGAAAGGGGAGCATTGTCGGAGTTAGGAGAGGAATGTAACTATTGGCTGATTTTCACCAGGTACAATGGTAGCAATATGTGCTGGAGAAGCCCAGATAGTAAGCAGCTTTGTGCACAGGCCACACACATGAGTTTATTGCCACATATCTGTTCCTGACATGCGCTATTGCCCTGCTGCTGCACACCACTTACCTGTTTGGTGGGTATACCTGGATTCGCAGTGGACGGCAAAGCGAGAAATGAGGACAGAGGGCAGCCAGCCATGGCGGTGTGCGGTGGGCCACATGGGTTGCTGCAGACATGGCGACCTCTGTGGGCACTGCCATGTTGCTTCATCTGCGTATGCATGGAGGACCGGCTCCCTGCATGAGCAGTCTGGAAAACGTTCCCTGCTGGCATGAACACCGGCGCGGGGATGCCAAGGCTTGATACTGTGCCGGCGGTGTATATAAACCGCTGCCATGGTCACATTTCTTAACTATCTCAGGGTGTACTTCTGTTTGTTGTCATACTGATTCCTGACCTTTGTAGGATACATGTTTTTTGCCTAAATCCTTGTTCTTACACCACATGTTAGTATGTGTCTTTGTCAGCAGTTTTTTTTTTCTGTGCCTGCGTGGCCTGCCTTTTCCCAGTCATTTTAATGCTTGCCCATTACCTGGCAGTAATCCACCTTCCAGCCCTAGCCAGTCTGACTCATTCCTGTTTTCCACCTGTTTGCCGCCTGCTTACTGTCATTCTATCACCTACAAGTCTCTAGCCAGTCTACATCCTGAATGCTATCTACCTGCCTCCCTTGATTCTACTGGACTTCCAGCCCCCTGTATTTTCCCAACTTTTCAGTATCTATTAATGACTACTGACGTGCTACTTCTGGAAAGGTGACATCCTCATGACACTCAGATCATCCTGTACCTGGAAATCATCTATTGGCTTCCCTGTCAGTTCATGCACCACGACAATAAGGCAAGTCACCAGTGTTGTGTCGGGAGACATCCCACAATGCTTCCCACATACCTGTGCATGGGCCCATTTAGAGTTGGCTTCCTACATACCCATTTCATCAGTCTTTGTCCTAGAAAAGCCTGCATCGCAAGATGCCCACTGTTGATCTGGATCCATCTAGTCAACAAATAGGTACAAAGCAGCATCAGAGTGCCAAGCATGATACTTCCTCTGCAAAGAACAGTGGCATTTGCTTCAAGTGAATCCAAAGCATTTGCAATAAATGTAATCATGCCTGCGGCCACACTTGCAATCAGTGAAAGAGAAGTTCAGGATGTTGAAGTCGAGCCCCCGGGATTGATGCTCATGAACGAGAAGAAATGATATCACCTCACCAAGGAGAGCAATTCACAGATGTTAAACAGGAGAAGATATCTGCAGATTCCCCAGCTCGAATTTCCTTGGAATCAGATGACAATGTGTAATTTTACAAGGAGCATGCAACATCCTCTTATTCTAGATTGAGAATTAATTGAATTGATGATACCACGGATAACAGGAGAGACAACAAGACAGAGCAAGAGAGTCAATTGACAAGTTCAAACAAGTTGCATCGACACCACTGTCACCTCTACAAACAGAACCCATACAGCATAAACAGGTTCACTATGAAGACCACACAAAGGAGGAGACAGTGGTAGGGCTATCTTGGTTCCAAAAAAGACTGGTGTGTGGGGTTAATTCTCAGCTGAAAAGCAAAAAACATGTATTGCCACCTGCCATATGTGCAAACAATGTGTTGTACAGGGGAAGCCAAAAAGCTATTTGGACTCCTCATCCCTGTTGCCCCACATAGATGGATGGCATCATTCACATACTTCGAAAATCCAACAGTTCAGCCTCTCACCCCTCTAATACAGGGATTGGGCACGTTAGCACCACCACCCTGCATCATTACACTAGAGAATCCTGCAAATACAGAGCTTCTTAGAAGCCATTTTAGAACACCATCTTTGTCAGTTGGTGCTTCAGCACCCAGGAAACCAGACCTGTGAAGTATGTTACACATTTTTACAAAAACCATGAAAATATGTATCTTGTCAATCATAACCTTGCTGTAATGTTAGCAATATATGTGATGCCCTAATCCTTTGTGGCAAAACTAAGGCCTCAGATGGCTTCTTGGCCTTGCTGGAGTCACTGCTTCATGACCACTGAAATACCCCATTACTTGTCTCTTGTGATCTTTCGGTATCTCGACGCGTCTTACCGTCCCTTTCTTAAGCGCCCTGATGCCTGTGGGCTCCGACACTTTAGAAATGCAATTCAAAGCAAATCAAAATCCCAGCATGTTCTAGAAGCATTGGGAATGAGAATGGAGAACTGAAAGGATAATTAAGTCCACCTGAAAATCTACATGTGGACCAGTGCTTTTGAAGCACATAGTTCCGCCACTGGACACTGGATAATCATCCTGCAGACCTTTCTACAGCAAAATGCAGGGGAGCAACCCTGAATGCCTTCACCATCAAGCCACCTTGTGTTTGATAGCGGGTCCCATAGGAGAGTTGACTACTGTGAGAAAGTAAATGAGGTTGTGGCACACTGGCTAATGCCTCATGGTTTAGATGACAATGGGCCTCATCATAAGTTTGCCGGCCTGGTAACAACGGTATCGGTAATCTTGATGGTATCGTTGTCACTGGACCGGCAAACTTAGAGTTCTGCTCGTGCGTGCCTTTGCGCCTGCCAGGTCTGACATGGCAGGTGTACTGGCACCCGCGAGCATAGCATGTTGGATGCACCATTCACGAAGGGTGCCGGTGAATCCGACCTCCCTATTCCCATTGAGCCATATGGGCTCAAATGGGAATGGGGAGCATTTAATTCTGGCGGCTGCGAATGGGCAATTACTGGGTCCGGCAGGGCCATAATGACCCGGTAATTGCCCATTCGTGGACGCCAGAAAAAAATTATACTGGCGGCAGCCGTGCCGTTTTACCTGCACAGCTACTGCCGGTCTCATAATGAGGACCAATGAGTCTAATGGTGTAGCTACCTTGAGGATAGGTGAAACCATGCATGTGCCCTGCTCTGCCCCTGTCCTCTATCTTGTGATGACCGACTTCAAAAGCTATTAGCCACCAATAGATGACATTGTTAGAGAGCGACAGAAAATCTGCGCACATCAGCCCTACATTGCCAAAAATGTGTTAGAAAAGCTGCAGTTGTGCCACTACCTCCTTTCCAACCAGATGAAAGTCTACCCTCATATGCTGCAACATCTGTGAGCACAATGCAATGCAGTGACCAACTACCACAATAGCTGAAACCAACACCTGGAAGAGTCCTACCTAACTGCTATACAGTGGCAAATGTTGAATAACATTTATTCTTCCCTATGACTGGATATCGAAAAGAGTGGCTTAAAGGTCTCGTGCTGTCTCGTGACCCGAAACGAGCTGTGCAAAGTTTCTCGTGCCACTGCACAAATCTAATATGAATCAAAAAGAGCGGAATAAAGGTTCTCGTGCCACTGTGCAAAGCTTCAACGAATCAAACAAAGAAGCTGCACAAGGTTTCTTGTGCTGCTGCACGAAACTAGTACGGATTGCAAAAAGTCCTGTACAAGTTTCTCGTGCCACAAACCTAGCACAAATTGATAATAGACCTGCACAAACGTTCTCAAATTGAAAAACTGCCTGAGTGGCACTGCACAGATCGAAAAAATGGGCCGTGTAAAGTTTCTCGTTGCACAGCATGATATTAACATGGGAATGAAACACCATGCGCTTCGCAAAACCACACAAAACTCTGTGGAACTTCAGTGGCGGTCGAACAGTAATGCTGACAGCACTGATCGGCCAGAAGCAGAATCCAGTGCAGATTCCACACTATTCGATTTACCTGTGAATATTTTCCTCACCCCTATTCTTTACTGCAGTCTTTTAAGGCAACCTAGCAATTTTGCCTTGATACTATGTCACACTCAAGTTGCTGCCACTGGTTTATTTTTTGGAATTACAACTATCCAACACATTAAAGAAACTTGGCGCATCTGGTGATGCAGAAGCAGGGCAAATGGTGATGAAACTGCTCTCTTCCTTGTGACATGATCCATGCATCATAAAGAGAAATATGGAATACCTGGCATCTTTCCTTGACCCACAGTTTATAGTGAAGGTGAGCATTTGTATAAAAAGCTGGATCGAAAAGGAATAGTGAAGCCAAGGTCAAAGAATAGCAAGCCACACTTGTAGCCCTCCACTGCAAAATAGATGACTGGACTGAGCACACTCGTTACCCACAGCTTCTGGCAGTACTTCAGGAGGCATGGTGATGATTTTGAGCTCCAGAAAAGTATAAGAGACTGTCATACAGACACCTTCAACAGTCAGAGATGCTGAATGCATTGGGATCCTAAGAATTCAGCTGGCCCACTTAGGGCCAATTGGTTGAAGACTATGGGGCTCATTACGAGTTTGGCAGTAAGTGTTAAAATTGGTGGTAACACCGTTATTGCCAACTACACCACTATGACAAATTACAAATGACCAAAAAATCTGCGGTAATTCCTCCAGTGGATTTACCTCCAGCAGTAAATCCACCAAAAATCAGCAGAAAAGGTGTCAGGGCTAATTCCACCAACGGAATCACCGCCAAATAATAAAAACCCATTACGGCAAGATTATAAGTACAAAGACTGCAGAATTAACTCAAAAAATCGGAGGTAATTCCGCCAAAAACATAGCACAACTGCCTTCACATAAAGTGGAGGTAAAAACATACAGGTGTCACAAATCAAGGCCCAGGTGCACTTAATCCACTCAGGTGAAGTATAAACGGCTCACACCCCCAAGACACATCCTAGCAATATGCAATCACAGGCAGATGTAGATTACCTGCTGCACAACCTGCTACTCTACATTGAGCTACAGCAGGATGCTGTAACACAGCAGGGAAGGAGACAGGTGCAACCAAGGCATAGGAGACACATGCTGTACAGGGCAACCATACCATGTGTCCGACCAACCCCATGGACACTCACTGACAGCCAATTAGTCACCTTATACAGGCTGGACCATCCAACCATCGCCGACCTACTCACCCCCACTGAAGCTGGTGGCAGTCTTACATTTCTGTGGCACAGATGTCTTCAATCACACAGTAATGACACTGCATGGCATGTCTCAGCACACATTCTCCAAGTTGCTGGACCAATTCCTGGATGCCCTAATAACGCACGCACATCTGCACATCTCCATGCCCATCACCCAGGCAGAGGTGCATGCAGCCAAGCAAGGTTCTACAGCATTGCCCATTTCCCAAACACCATTGCAGCATTGGATTGCAACAGAACAGGCATACCGCACCCAGAAACAACATCACTCAATGAATGTGCAGATGACCTGCAATGCCGACGTGACCATCAGTCTCTGCTGTGCACGATATCCTGGGGCCACACATGATTCACTGATTTTGCTCAAGAGCCCCCTACCTGCATACATGGAGAGGCACAGAAGACAGCACACCTGGCTAGAGGGTAAGTAGCACTCAGACCAGACTGCCAAAAGCACTGGCACACACCTGGGGCACATAAGCAGTAGTAAAGTGAATGAACCACAAGTCCCATGATGCAACAACACCAATACACAGAATAGGCCAGGCACCTTGACTGACCTTCCCCCAAGGCACAATGACAAAACATGTGATGACACAGGGCATCCAGCCATGCAAGGAAGCACCACACAATAAGAGCAATGTACAACCCATGTGAGCATTACCATGTACCCTACAAAGTTGACCAGTGCATTGGCAATTTCATAGCAGTGACAGACACCACATGACTGCCGACTCCCACAAAGTTTATGACGTCAAGGGAGCCATTCTGCCCATGTGCCATCAACCCTGATGCACTCAAGGTGTCCCATGCCCATCCACTGAGGCATGCACATAGCGGTATACACTTCAGGACCATCAACTTGTTTCCTGGCCCTCACCTTGCCATGTCTCACACAGTCCATTCATGTTTTGCAGGTGACGCTGGATACCCGCAGTTGGCATGACTAATCATGTATTGAGCGGACATTTGGCCTTCTGAAATCCAGTTTCAGGTGCCTAGATTACACTGAGCTGATGCTGGGGAACTGCCACCTCCCCACCAACATGTTGGGTCTAAGTAGTGGTCAGCATGCTCCAGTAGATTCTGCAGTGATCCTGTGGCTATCACAATAACCTCAATTGCTGGTAGTCAGCCCAGCCTCTCAGCCACTCTGCCTCCACCACCACAGCCACTGTGGCCTCCCCATCACCCACACCCACTATCTCCTTATGCTTGCCTTCCAACCCCCCTTTCCTGGCTGCTGCTGACTGTCACTGGGGTTGATGAGTATAGGAGGAGTCCAGCTCCTACCATTATGACCTGGCACTCCCCCAGCATGACCCCACAAGAGCTGTGTGTGGTTAAATGTGCCAGTATGCAATATTATTAGGAATTGTATTATTTTTATTTTGCATTTTTAAAGCGCTCACACAGCCTACAGGCATCGAGGCGCTGTTACAGGAATTGTTCGGTTTTTTTAGTTGCGTATTTATAATGCACTTAAACACCCAAGGGTTTCTAAGTGCAGACCCGGGGATCGAACCTGTGTTGCTTCGTGTCATCTTGCTTCCAAGGCGCACATGTTGCTGTTAAGCTATCCTCCCGGTACAATTATTAGATCAATTAAAGGTTGTTTTAGTATTATCAGGGATGATGTCAGGTCTGTTTATAGATTTGTGGACTCGGATAACCCATTGTATGACATCATTAAGGTTAGAGTACAGTGCTCAGAAAACAGGTAAATAATTGTGACCTTATACAAACCGAGAAAATACCCAGATGGTGAGCAATAGATCAAATATTATTGTTAGTTATGACACTATAATGAAGAATCCAAGACCTAATTGACGTAGGAACCCCGACCAGTTGTTTCAAAGCCAGATAAAGGATTTAGGACCCGATTCATGGAATTATTTGCATTTAAAACAGGAATTTGGCTGCCATTCTGCCCGCAAATCTCCATTCGTCGAACCGGGATTTCCAGGGAGAATGTCACACAAATCTCTGTTTTACACGCAAATAATTTCATGAATCAGGGCCTGATTCTTAACCCTGATTACCAGTAGGGTAATTATGTCTATAGTCTCCTGGAATTTTGCAGGATTGCAGAATACATTTGAAGATAAAGATTAGTGCAACTTTTGATATGATTTGTTTTCAAGAGACTTGGTCTACTGAAGTCATATCATTCCCTGGGAATTTGACCTTTTGGGCGCCAGCTATTAAGAGACAGTGTGATTGGCTGAGCAGTGGTTTGACTATCTGGTGTCGTTCTGACACCAGGTTTGAGATTCATATCGACTGCATTAACATTTCTGATGTGCTAAGCCTGATTTTTTTATTAAAATGGTGCATTACAATTTATTTTGTGTGATGTTTATTTGAGATCTACAAAAAAAGGCATTCACCTCAGACTAGCAGAGGAGGTTAAGGATTTCATCACTTTGCTGAATTGTTTGAATGTTGGTAGAAAGGGAATTGCTGCAGGAGATAATACACATTTTGAACCATCTCCACTTTCAGTAGATTTAGAAAGTGAAGTTTATGCGGTCTGGAACATTCCAGCCTTGAATTCCCCACTGAACAGACACCCCATAGAGGTGCTGTGAAGCTAGCTAGTATCACTATGAAGATGGGCCTAGGCGCTGGACATGAGTGCTTACCTCGAAATGCTCTTGATTAGGCAATTTAACATCTGATAGTTACTATTTTCTAATTGGTTTAGAAAGCTGGCATATGTGTACAAGCTTGGTAGTTGATACCAGGCTGGAAAGCGATAATGATCCTTTCGTTTTAACAGTGCCTTTCTATCATCATTGGAAATACACATCTATTGCAATTACTACGATAGATTCTGAATGAATAGAGAATAGATGTAAAGTGAAATAGGATAAGTTAAATTTTGCTCACAAATTACCCCTTTTTTATAGTGATCGGATACCATCCTTGAGGATTTTGAAGTGAAAGCATCCTCTAATATTGTCAATGCAAATAAAGTACATGAAGACATTTCTAGAGTTATTATGCTATATGTTACAAGCAAACCAAGGAATCGTACCCCTCCTACCAAAACTAGTTTTTGGTACAATGAGGAATGGAATTGTTCAATGCAATCTAACTATGAAATTAATGTGGGAAACTAGAAATGGAAATTGTGATGTTACTAGCTTAAGTATACAGAGATATATTGAAAGAAAAAGGAAAAGTGCACTTCACAATTTGTGGGGATCTAATAAGGAAGCATTTTGAAGCATTGTACCAAATGGTTTTGTGGGAAGTGACTAAAGGACTCTGTACTCTGAGGTAAAACATGATGTTTGGTGTAGGTATTGTCTGGATGTTATAGTCCTGGGAAACAACCTGATTAATGTATTTTATGAAAAGAGCTCACATACATGGGACTTACATTTTTAGTGTATAAGAGATGAAGATGGCATTACTATCTCAAAAGAAATCAAATAAAGCTACTGGACACAGTATAATTCCAGTTCATCTTTTTTAAATGAGCCTGTAATCTGGGTCCCTATTTTATAACAATCAACAAAAAGGAGACATTTTGAATAGCTGTCTCACCGCAGAGATCATACCATTTTTTTAAAAAAAGTATATAGTAAGAATAAGGCTCAAGTTAGATATGGTCTAAGAGATGAGTGTACAGAAGATTTTAAGGTTAATGTTGGTGTGCCCCACAGCTGTTTTTTATCGCCAATTTTAATTTCTTTATTCGCTAATTCTTTTGCAGATCAAATACAGACACTTGATTGCAATGCTCTGAAATTGGGCTGTAAGAAAATTGGCCTATTACTATATGCTGATGATTAGTATTGATTTACCAATGACCTATGGAAATGAAAAAATAGGTTTACTAACTGCAATCATTTTGTAGTAATTGTATGCTGGAAGTAAATTTGGCTAAAACTGTTGCAATGGTCTGCCATAAACAAATGTTAGACAATGTATCTTTTAATTTTAAAGAGTCCGAAATTTTGAAATTTCAGAGGCATCGGATTGACTCAAATGGGACCTGGGGGGAGCAGATTGGCCGCAGTACCTGCATATTACAGTGGTGGGCAGAAGCCACCCTAACATTCTCTAGAAAACGTACTGAGAGAATCCCACTTGAAACACTAGCAGTATATAAAACACAGGCGTGCCTGACTGACATGAATGCTGCAGAGCTTTGGGTTTTTGCACCAATACAAGGAATTGAAAGAGGAGAAAAGGGTTTTATAAAAGGGTTACTCGTTCTACCAACTTGTGCTGCAAGGTCCAACCGCTCTGGTGGGGGTGTAGCCCTGATCTTCCCTGAGTGGATTCCAGCCTCTGTCATTCCTAAGCAGGACTACACCTCTTTCGAATGCCTTGTCTGCAGGCTCTCTCTCTCCCCCGGCCATTCCCTTACTGTGGCTACTATCTGTCGACCGCCAGGTCAGATCTCTGTCTTTCTCTCTGAGTGAGCGGATCTCTCCTCCTCACTCCTGGCCTCAACCTCTCCACTCCTCCTTCTTGGAGACTTCAACAATCACCTACATGCCTCCTGTCCACCCTCTGGACACTTTTGCAACCTCTGTGACTCTCTCTCACTCACTATTCTCCCCTCTGGCCTGACTCAGTCTGCAGGGCACACTCTGGATGTTCTAATCTTGTCTGACCTTCCGCTTTCTATCCCTCTCACCCCTCCTATCCCCAGGAGTGATAATTTTCTCCTCTCCTCCCACCTCACCCTCCCTACCCCTCAGACCAAGTCACTTCCATCACTGCCACCCACCTTCTCGGTCGTCTGTCCCATGTAGCGTGTGTCAGCTCAGGCTTTCGCCACCACCTTCTCACCCACTCCTCCCCCTTTGGCTGATTGTCACCCTGACACAGCCCTCTCCTCTCTCCAATCTGCTATATCTGATACTCTTGATATCCTTGCCCCTGTCATGAGAATCCACCTGAATCCCAAAGAAAGTGTAACTCCTGGTACGACTCCAACCTTGTCACCCTGAAACGCAAGTGCAGGGTTGGCCGAGAGGAAATGGCGTGCTTTTTGTACATCCTCTGACAAACTGGCCAGCCACATGCTCCAAAGGCAATATCGTCTCTCTGTCCTAACCAAGAAGAGAGCTCATATCCAAACCTGCGTCTCTGCAGCGTCTAACAACTCGGCTGAACTCTTTAAAATCTGCAAGGAATTGGCTAATCCTGGCGCAGTCTCTACCTCTCCTGCCCCTTCCCAGGCCCTCAGCACGGCACTGGCTCCTCACTTCATCTCTAAAACTCAGGACATCCTGTCCTCACTCTCTTCCTCTCCCCTCTGCCCCCCTACTCCCTGCTCCTCCTCTGGCCCTTCTGCAGCCACCTCTCCTCCCTCCTTCTCTGCCTTTGCCCTGTTTTCCGCAGACAAGGTTTCTAGACAAGTCCTATCTAAAAACAGTCTTGTCAAAACAGGTTCTCCCCTGTTCCTCCAAACTATCAAGGACCACATCGACTCCCTGGTTCCTGCCCTGGCTGATTTCTGAAATCACTCCTTCGTCACTGGAGTCTTCCCACCCCCCCTTAAGCACTCCCTGTGCACCCTCTTCTTAAGAATCCCTCTGCTGACCCCTCATGCCTGGCTAACTATCACCCAATCTCTATCACTCTCTTCCTGGGCAAGCTCCTGGAGAAACCGGCCATCTCCTAGCTGAATCTCCACACTGAATCTGTTGGTTGTCTTCATGACCATCAGTCTGGCTTCAAAGCTGCCAGAAGCACGGAAACTGCTCTCCTGAACATCCATGAAGACCTGCTCTCCAACCTCGACTCTAACACCCCTTGCGTCCTCATCCTGCTTGATCTCTCTTCTGCCTTTGATACTATCAACCATGCCATCCTGCTCAACCGTCTCCGTGATAACCTGGGTATCACTGGTCAGGCTCTGGCATGGCTGACCTCTTTCCTCTCTGACCGACTCTCCCAGGTCCAAATTGGGTCCTTCCTCTCTGCTGTCTTTTAATCTACCTGTGGTGTCCCCCAAGGGTCTAACCTTTCTCCTTGGCTTTTCACCCAATACCTGGCACTCTTTGCCCACCGCATTAACACTCTCTGGCCCAAATGCTATGCGGATGACACCCAGCTCATTTTCAGGCTACCCTCGGCCTCCTCCTTCCCTCATCTCTGACTGTTTGTCTGCTATCCAGGAGTGGTGTGCCGCTAATGACCTGTGCCTTAATGCCAGCAAGACTGAGATTCTCCTCATCGGCACACCCGCTCTTTCCTTCCCTGTAGCTCTCTGGCCAGCCTCTCTTGGCCCTCCTCCTGCTCCCACCTTTGAGGCTAAATACCTTGGGGTCATCTTTGAATCCACACTCTCCTTCTCTCCTCACATCTCTGATGTCTCTAAGAAGTCACACTACCAACTGTACCTCCTCAGAGGTATTCTTCCTTTCTTCTCCTTCCCCCAGAAGCTCACAGTCTCCAGAGCTCTTGTTCTCTCTAGGCTGTACTATTGCAACAGCCTCTTTCTGTATCTGCCCGCTTCTACTCTCCACTCTCTGCAATTTATCCAGAACAAGACTGCGAGACTCGTTCTTGGCCTCAAGCCCAGGGATCGTATCTCTCCAGGACTGAAATCATTGCACTGGCTCCCAGTGACCATGAGGATTAAGTTGGATTAAACCCTCTGCATCGTCCACAAGGCCTTCTGGGGCCTGGGGCCTCAATACCTTCAACTCTCTCTTCCTAAATATCTTCCTTCTCAAGCTCTCCGCTCATCCACCTCCAACTCCCTCAGGGTCAGTCGCTTCTCGAAGCAATGAGTTGGTGGTAGATCTCTTTCTTCGACTGGGGCCTCCCTTTGGAACAGCCTCCATGCCTCCCTTAAACTTGAGGAGAACCATCTCTGGTTCCGGAAGCACCTCAAAACCTTTCTCTATGCTTCTGCCTTTTCTTCTCCTCTGCTGACCTCCTGGCTGTTACCAGAACTGCACTGGCAACCTGGACACCCTCTGATCTCAGGCCCAGGTCTCCCCTCCCACCAGCGTCAAACACCTGCACTGCCCACCTGGCAACCCACGCACTAGGGGACTGTTTCTGTATCCCTACAGTCCCCCTACCAGCCCTTGACACCTGATGTATGCACTTACCATTGCACTTGCCACTTGTTGGCCGTTACTTATTATTGTTACCATCTTCTCATTTACTGCACTGTCCCTACCCCCTCCCATGCACTTTCGTGATCTGAATGACACCTGGCCTAGTAGGATTGCTGTCCGTCCTCCCTTTGTTCCGCTCCCTTGCCTCGTTGCGCCTTGAAACACTTGTATATAGGCGCATTATAAATATCATATCATATCATATCATAACCATTCCTTTATATTGTGAGTTTGGTATATTATCAATTCAATATGTTGTGTGGCAACAAGCCCTGATCTATTGGGTTCAAATTAATACATGGAAGGAATTAGAGATTCAAATAATTGCTCTGTGGGAGATCTGGAGACAACAGGAGGGTCATTGTTGTTCATGAATAAACTCTATTAAATCTTTCCTAAATGACTTACAGTTACATTTTGTATGGAGTGAAGATAGAGTGTTGTTGTTCACAGGGAAGATAATCCAAATAAAAGGGGAAATATCAGATATGGAAATAAAACGGGCTGCCCCAATCAAAAATCAATCAGTACCATAATGGGGAACAGTATACTTGTCTCTAGTTCTCATCCTCTGGAAGTACAGCACTTTTCCTAATATTACTGCCCCTAGATTGCAGTGACACACCACCAGTCTAAAATGGATAGAAAGGTGTGAATCTCAACCTGACCCATTTTTCTAAACATGTATTTCCAATAATCCTGTTGAAACAGTATCTCTTAAAACCAATACCTTCTTAGTAGGCATGCACAATGGGATATTAATTTCTACAGTCTACTTCAGTTTGACCCAAAGCTGGAGCGATGTATGTTTGAATAAAAAGCATCTACTTGTAGAACATTCAAGTGAGGATTTTGCATTTAAATTGCACCCACACCTTAATATGTGACTCCAGGATGCAATGGTTTATAAAACACAACTTGTTTGAAAAAACGGGTATCTCTGGTCAATAAAGGATATCCTGGTCAACCGTTTCCTGCATTCCTCATGCTGTTACATGTACAACACATCTAAGGGGTGCCAAGATCATCACCAGAAGGCCTTCCAGAAGGGCATTGTCAACAAACAGGTGGGAGATGACCAACGCCTGAACAGCAGGTCTGAAGATGTTTTCTGTGATGAAGGGCATAGTTTTTCAAAGGAGGAAATGCTGGTACCAAGCCATTTGAGTCTTTTGTGCTGTGTATTGCTTGAAGCCAAGGTGTATGTTGATGTCAAACCCAAGGGATTTGGCCTATGTTGTCAGCTGGTGTGTGACGCATTTGAGTTTCATGTAGCAGAGTCAGGTCTGGATGTCAGAGTGTTTGGTGCTGTTGGCAAGCAGAAGGAATTTGGTCATGGAGCAGTTCAGCTTCAAGTAAGCACTGGTCACCGTTGACTGTTTCAATTTGATGCAGGTCTTGAGTCTGTGAATGTCTTTGATGGTGGATATCTAGAGGTAGAGTTGTGTATCATGTGGTTATTGATGGATGTGGATGTTGGTTGGAGCTATGAGGGTTCTGAGAATTTCCATTTAAAGGTTCAAGATGATGAGGTAAGGGATGGATCCTTGTGCGAGACTCCACAGATGATTGGTAGAGTTGGTGATTTGGGAGAATCCATTTGGACCAATTGTTAAAGTTAACAAAGTGGGATTTGAACCATCTGCAGACAATCTCACTGATCCCAATGCAGTAATCTAGAATGTCAGTAAGTGTCTGGTGGTCTACTTTGTTGAATGCTGCAGAGAGGTCGAGGAGAACCATGAGGCAAGGATTGCTATTATCAATGATGTTAAGTGCATCATCAATCACCTTAATTGTAGCTGTTCCAGTCTTGTATCTGGGGCTGAAGCCAGATTGGTAGGGCTGAAGGAGGTAGTTGCCATCAATTTGTTGGAGGAGTTGTGTGGGTACTGTATTCTCATGAACCTTACTTATGAAGGGAAGATGGGTAAATGGGCAGGTTAGTGAAGTTGTTGGGGTCCAGTGTTGGTTTCTTTATAAGTGGAAGGATTTGTCCAGTCTTGGGTTTTCGAGGGGAAGGTGCCTTGAGTGTGAGAGTTGCTGATGGTTGTCAGGTAAGGGAGGGGTGCTTCATTAAAAGGGTGTTGAGTACATAGACTGGATGGATGTCAAACACTTACTATGTGGCCTTGTATGATGCTAGGGTTCGAGTGAAGTACTCCATGGTGAGTGTCTTGAAAGTTGACCAGGTAGTGTTGGTTTTGCAAGATGGGATGTGTGGTATAATGTCAGATGTGGCGTTGGTGTCTACAGTGATGGATGTTTTGATGGAAAGTGGTACAGGTGGTTTGAGCAGAGTGTTCATGTAATGCTGGATGGCTTTGGAGAGGGATCTGATATCTTTGTTGGACTTGGGTATGGTGTTTTGGTATTAGTTGGCTTTGGCCGGGGTGATCATTCATCTGCACGTAGCACAGAGTTCCTTTAGCATTGCATGGTAGATGCGCTGTATGATTTTTGCCAATTCTTTTCTTGTTTTCTGATGGTTATTTTGTTAAAGTTGAGTTCTTGAGGAAGGTTAAGGCTAGAGGGTGTGTTTTATTTTCACAAGGGAATGATGGTTGATGTTGGTTGTAGGGTGGGGTTGAGCTCTTGGAGTAGTGAGTCACCATCCTTTTTGATCTCAGGTAGATCATTCCATGTGTGCTGAATGTTGGCGATGCCTTCCATGAGAGCCTCCAATAGGAAGTTCTTGAATGATCTGAATGTTGTTTTCTGGATTTCAGATGCATGTGCATGACTTTGGTGGTGTGACTAATTGCCAGATGGTCTGACCAATTAAGCAGGATTTGACAGCTGTGAAAGATGGTGGGCAGCGCAGTGATGGTGAGGTTGATCATTTTACCTTTCCTTTGGGTCTTTTGTGTTGTTTGTGAGGTGCAGAGTATTGAGAAGGTAGTGAAGATCTTCCTTCTTTGATTTGGTTGCAGGATTGCCAGGGATGTTGAAGTCACAGAGGATGATGTTGTGTGCATGTGCAAGAGAAAATGGTGGTGACAAAATCTGTTAAGTTGATGGTGAATGAGGTTTTGCAAAGGTTTTCAAAGAAGCCAATGGTGGTGGCATCCCATTGGGTACATGGCCACAATGTCTTGTAAATGATGGCATGGCCTATGCCCATTTTGTTTGGACAGAGTTATTGTAGATTTCTGCAGCTATTGGGGAGGAGGATGTCTAAGATGTAAGTGGAGGTGGAAGTCACCCAGGTCTAGGCAATGAATATGGCATCCAACAAATGTTTGGTTATGAGGTCAGAAATATCTGCTACACGGTTGACTGCAGAGTGAATGTTGGCAAGCCTCAGTTTTCATGTAATGTTCATCTAGTGGTGGATGATGGACTGCAATGGGGTGTATGGTGATGAGGGTGCAGTTGATGCAATCTGGTGTCCAGATTCGTTCAACATGCTATTGGGAGAGTGGGTAAACCCCCTCATATATCTGAAACTCATATTTGTGTGGGTTTACCTGATGTTAGTGGAGCCGGGTTTCTGGTCCTGGGTCCTTCTGGTTGGAGCAGATCCAAACAGGAATTACCCTTTTCTTTGTCTGCACTTCACTTCGTATGCCTAGTCAAGAGACACTATTTGATCTAACGGTTAAGAAAGGAAAGGAAGGGGAATGGCTAAGTAGGTGGTGGGACTCAGGTCACATCACCTATGTCCACCTGCCCCATCTCACCAATAGCAAAAGAAAATAGTCTACAAGGATGCTTAAGTAGAGACAAATAGTGGCTTAACAAGAAGGCAAACAAATTAGCAGTGATTGAATATGGGTGGTGCTTAGGTACGTGACCTGATCCACTGGCACACTTCTTTACAGTCATATACCCACATTATTCTAGGCACGAAATGTAAACCTTTTTCTCTGCAAATAATATCTGGTATTGTGATGGTGGAGATAAAACCAGTGACGAGCAAGGACACGCCCCCGCCTGGTCCCAAATTGAGAGCGATCATGCATAATAAGAAAACTAGAATACGGTCTAATTTTGTGTATGCCACAGCCAAGTAGAATGTAACACAAGCAGGATAGAGTTAGTTTTGCTTAAGTGTAGGGAGCTAGTTTGCCACATTATAGAGATGGTTAGGTTTCTGAATACACAGAGAGGGAATGTAGTAAATGGTGGTATGCACAGTTAGGTGGGGTAAATATGTAAAGCAGCATTATAAATGACAAGAGAAGCACCATGTTTCTCTTTGCAAGGCCCTGCTGACCAGATGGCTGAAAATAGCAGCATACCAGCTTAAATAGCTTGATAGGATTTTTGTTGGTACATGATGGTGTCCAGACAACTGAAAGTGCCATGGCTGAGAGAAAGGGACGATAGATGAAACTGCATGCATAGGCCTTTCTCATGGTTCCAGTTTAGATAAGCAAAAAGTTTGTTTTGTTGCTAGCAGAAATATAGCATACATGTATAAAGTTTAAATGCCAGGTGCATGCCGAAATGTTGCCAATAACACACTAGCAAGATATATCTTCAGCACCTCCAATGTTGAAAGCAGTTTAACACTTGCTCAAAGAACACATTAGTAGGTTGAATACATTGAAGGCAAAAGGTCTCATACACTGGCCTCACACTACAATGAAAGATCAAATACCTCCAAGCAGCAGTATGTATCAGAAGAAGCTGTCCAAGGTTAAGCAAACTGTTTGGAAGATTGGGGGCCAGCGTGGAAAGATGAGATGGGAGTGAGTTTGCTAGTTCTTTAGCCAGGGCAACGTATCAATCTCTCCTTTCCCACTTGATGTGCATGAAAGGGTTAAAGTTGAATTGGAATTGTGTTTGAAGTATTTTTGGAGTATATAAGAAAAGGTGGAAGGGTGATTTGTTTAGGGGGAAAAAGGGAATAAAGTGATGAACTCCGGTGAAACATCATTGAGTAATACACTGGTAAGTAGAGTATATTATTGTGTATTGTGGATACCCTGCTGGCCACACATGTGCAAATCACTCCCCTAATATTGGAAGAAAATAGTAAAATATAAAACAGAATGGGTACAGGAAACGGAAGGAAAAAATGTTTAGGCCACGACCTAGGGAGAGAACACACACAATGGAGTATTACAGCACATGTATCCTCATTTCACCACTAGAAATAAGGGCAAGAAGTTAAAAAACAGATTAATGTTTCTCGAACTGTGGAAGATGTTTGAGGCAGAGGAGGAAAGTAAGTCCAGTTGTAGTAACACAAAGAGCAATGAAATACGCGTGCCACCAACTACTCCTCCTCTACCACAATGCTTTCCAGTATTGACCATGCCCAGACAGTTCTCATTACAGCCAGCTGTGGGATATACCAATCCGGTTCATCACCTCGCCTTCTGCCTGATTAAGACAATGACAAAAGGACAGGACAGATAAAAGTGGACACACAAAACTCTCCTGTATTGCAGTTGGAGAATGATGCATGGTGGCATTTAGAAGACCAGTTGTCAGAAGCAAAGGAGGAACTAGAGAAAGAGAGACAAGCAAGAAGAGAAGGACAAAGAATAGGGATAGCTCCAGATACATGGAGAGCAGGAAAAATTATGTTTAAGATCAACAGCAAAGCTGTCGAGGACCCCCAAGGGAGAATGCCAGTTAATGCACAGAGGCAGAGAGGAGATCGGCCGAGCATGCCAGTTAGAGTGGGTTGTTGAACAAGGAGAAGAGAGATTGCTCTGAGTATGGGTCACCCTCACAGTATGCATTATGATTCAGTGCATGGGGACAATGAAGTGGAATGTGAGGCTAATGAAGATGAATTTGACAATTCCCAGCATGACACGTAGCAAACAGATGAGGAAGGATACCAGGAACTATGTTTCCTGTGCCCTCTTTAAATGTAAGCAGAGAATCATTATATAGATATAGGCTTCAACACACATGAAGCAGAGTACACAGCTTCCCTTGTTACGGAATGGGACAGGGACAGGATAGGCTCAGTACATCCTGTGGCCCCAGACAAAAAGGATAATTTAATAACTAAGTTGCCGTCCCTCACAGCAGGGGCGGGCAAGTGGATTCATGAACTGGAAAAGAGAACACAAGGAATAACTTTAGCTGTGGGGGATATGAAGTGTGTATATGCTTCGATAGTTGGAGATCAGGCAGATGAGCTTTGGAAAAGGAAAGGATATGTAGGGGTAACACCAAACAGTAACCAGCATGATGGATCACCATTTAATACTTTTTGGGACTAACATGTGAAAGGCATTCAGAGTAATGTACCCAGATACATCAGACATGAGCAGCATAATCACATGGAAAATAAAACCAGATGAGGACCCTGCACAGAATATTGAGGTGATGAAAGAAAAGTGGTGTTTAGAAACATCAGAGGGATGGGTCAAAAACATTCCTGTGGTTTATCACATTGTATTACTAGGTCTCCGGAAGATCATTTGTAAAAAGTAGTAGGGACTGAGATGAAAACATGTTCCAAAATACAATTGCATATAGTTAATTTGTGTAGGTTGAAACAGGAGAAGGAAAGGAAGAAAGTATAAGACAGAGTGAGGGAGGAAGCAAAACTAGTACAAAAGGAGTTGGTGAGAATAGCAGTAGAAGGAGCAGTGATTACAAAAGCAGGAGAGGAACAATATCAACAGGGTTACCAGCAGGCAGGACCAACGGGATTTAATGGAGGAAGAGAAGAACAGATGTATTATCCCAGAGAGAGAGGGAACTTGCAAAGGTGGCAGGGAGGATGATTTGAACAAGCATAGATAGGTGGATTTGATGGAGTTAGACTTAGATTTGGTGGCTATGGGAATTTTGCAGGACCATGTTTGACATGTGGGATGACATGAAACTATGCAGGTGGATTCAGAAGCAGACGGATGTCACCATATAGATTGGCACCTTGGGGTCAAAGAGGAAGGGCAGCACATGTTGCACCCACATACTCTCCACAGCAGCAGACACAGTATTCTCATGATGCACTGCAAGCAGAGCAGATGCAATATGCCAGACACATTTTTTTGATGATACACAGCAACAGCACAACATCAAGGGACAAACATTTGATACCAGCAGGTGTTGTATCACATTTGGGAGAGTGACACTGTTAGAGTAGGAAATCACTTTTTACCTACAGGCACAAGCATGCACCTGCAATAGGACAGCCCACAGAGGGCTCTGACTAGTCCAGTACTATCAGTAACTCCAGACCCAGAAGAGGAACTGAGGTTGGGAGTGAGGATAAGAAAAATTGCATTCTCTTTCTCAGTAGACACAGGGGTGACTAGGTCCTGTGTTACAGAGGGTGAATTCTCATTGTCAGATATGATTACGGACACACAGGGATTTTCTGGGGCTATGTTAACGCTTCCTTTTACAGAAGTTGTACCAGTTATAATTGGGATACGTACATTGTCAGCACCTTCTTTATATTCACAAAGCCCAGCAGAGAATATCTTAGGTAGAGATTTAATGCAATAATGAACATGACCATTTTGTTCATAGGGAACGGCATCGTGGGTTCCACACCTGGTAAAAATGATGTGAATTCAAACACATTCATTCAAGCATTTTGCAGCCAGAAAGTTAAGAGAAGAGTGCCACTTAATGCAGACTTGCTCTCTTATGGAGTACAGGTGTTGTTGGGATGGGAACCCAGAATAAAGTACATGGTGTTGGGATTGCCCACAGAGTATTTGTTTAGATCCAAAGTACTGACAGACATTGAGTGTGGGACAGATATTACGATGCACGTAGAAGCAGCAGTGATAAGGGAGGACAGAGTGATTTTGCGCGAGATGGATGAAGATGACTCGTGTGCAGTTCTAGTGATTGATCAAGCACTGTGACTGAACAACATTACTGACAAACAGTTGTTCTAAGATGAAGAAGATGACAATCAGTATATTTTTCAGACACGCATTGTATGCCAATTGAAAATTGAGTATAGAGCGGCCCCCAAGTGAATATTATTGGCTAAAAAGGCATTATAACAAAGATTCTGAGAGGGTGGACCAGTAAACCTAATTAAATTATATAGGTCTCCTTAAAAACATAGGGGTTGTTAGAATTACATTGAGGAAGGGAGCAACATTACCCTGAGCAAGGCAATATCCAGTGTCAAGAGAGGAAGACGAAGGAATATACAAGACAATTCCTGCGCTGCTACAGCAATGCATAAAAGTACCATCAAAATCCCCATGTAACACAGCAGTGTACCCAGTGAAAAAAGCAAAGGGAGGATCATGGAGATGCATACAAGATTTACGCCACTTGAATAATATTGTGTAAGCAGAGTTCACATTTGTTTCTAATCCAGATACAATTCTGTGCAACATACCCACTATTGACACATTCCTTTTACAGTTATTGATTTTAAAAAGCCTTCTTTTCCACTCCATTCCATCCAGACTCACAATACCTCAATTTGTTTACATATAGAGGGAAACAATTCCAGCACACAAGATTACCACTTGGGTACTGTGAATCTCATAGTGTGTTTAACAGAGTGTTACAGATTGATTTGGCAAACAACAGACACAGAGCACAGTAATAAAATGTGTTGATGATCTGTTGGTGTCTAGCACCATGGAAGAACAATGTAGGGAAGATTTGGTGATGCACCTTCTGTTATTGCCAGAAAAGGGAAACAAAGTTTACAAAGAAAAAGAACAGTATTGTCTGCAAGTGGTAATTTATTTGGGACAGATAACATCAGTCAAAGGAAGGAAGGTGACACCTTAACAAGATGAAGTTAATCATAATACACCCAGCCCGGCCACAGTGAGAGAAATGCAACAGTTTTTCAGATTGGGCAACTATTGTCAATCCTGGGTTTTTGATTATACTACCTATATCAGACCCCTGGTGCAAGCATTAAAAAAGGCTTAAAAAGAGCAAGAAGCACTTAGATGGACAGAAGAGATGATTGAAGCATTTAATGGATTAAAAAATGCAATTACAACTGCCCCAGTTTTAACATTATCAGATTATGTAGAGGAGTTTTTCTTGTTTTTCCATTCAAGCTGGTATGTGATGACAGCTGTCCTCATACAGAAATCTTCAATGGGGTACAAACCCCAGGCATATTACAGTGGGTTGTTAGAGCCAGTGATTAAGGGACATTTCCCATGTGATCAAGCACTGGCTGCAGCAGCCTTTGCTACTGAGAAATCAGTGACACTAACGATGGGCTCTGCAGTAACACTGCATTTGGTACATCCCCTGTTTGCGATTCTGCAGAAACGGAAAAACCAGCTGACTGCAGAAGGAGTGTCTGGCTATAAGGTTCTTATATCTAACTCTGCAATTAAGGTTATAAGGTGCCACACAGTGAATATGTCAACCTTTATCACTGAAGCAGTAGAGGAAGGCGATTATGTACATGACTACTTCAAATATACTGGTGCATATGATAACATAGCCCAGCTTAAGAAAAATAAACTTAAGGGGGAAGAGATTGTGTTAATTGATGGTTCTTTGACGATCGATCAGAGCATAGGATTGAGACACACAAGTGCGTCAGTTGTACAAAGTGAGGATGGAGACCTCGTGGTAGTAGCAAGAAGGTGATTGCCTCCGCACTACTCTGCGCAGAGAATTGTACTCTGACAGAGAGGTGAGGATCTACTCTGACTCAGTGTATTTGACATTCACCGTACATTCAGGATTTTCCTACTGGAAATGAAGAGGGTTCTAGTGATCAGAAGGCATGCCAGCGCAGCATGCCGCATTGTTGTCCATATGTATTGACACACTCTCGCTGCCTATGTCAGTGGAGTTTATGAAGTTCCCACCCACTCTAATGGTTCTGATTTGATAGCACATGGTAATGCCGCAGCATACCTGGCAGTCAAAGAAGCAACATATTTAACAGGTATGTTAGAGTTAGTGATATTAACAAGTGATGAGAAGGTACATCAGAAGGAAAGAGCAGAACCATATAATGCATTACCCCTGACACACATCATAGAATTACAAGGACGTGCATCACAGGAAGAGCAGAAGTTGTGGGCTAAGAGTGGTTTCTCATTGTCCTCTACAGATTTGATGTGGTGGCAGAATATCACGGAAAAGCCTGTAATGTTGTTAGAATTATTGACAGTAGCGTTAGAAAAGATACACTATCCTACGCATACGTCTGGGGAATATATTGCTGTGGATTTGCATGAGCAGTGGTTAATCCCCAGTTTGCATGAGCAAAATGATGCTGTTAACTGTGCAGTTTGTCAGCAATTTACCGTGCATACATTGAGGATGATAGAGCAATATTACCTTGCCTATCGGGGCCATGTTGGCATCTCTCTATTGATTATGTTGATATGACACCGTGATGTAATGGCTATCAGTATATGATTGTTGTGGTTTGTCCCTTTTCACACTGGATAGAGGCAGGTCCATGTGCTCACCCAGATGCTAAATCTGCAGTCAAATTTCTCGCACAGGATGTGTTCCCCCACTGAGTATGTGAAGTGTTACGATCCAATTATAAACAGTACTTTGCAAATGGTAATTTAAAGAAATCGTCACCTTATTAAGCATAAAACATATGTTATGTTGTGTATATCACCCTCAGGGAAACAGCCTGGTAGAACTGTTCAATGGCCTACTAAAAGAGCACATTTCAAGGTTGCGCACTACACTCTGCAAACATTGGCTGTATTGTTTGCCTCTGGCTCTTTTTGCCCCATGCAATCAGCCAGGTACAGATCACCACCTCACCCTGCACAGATTGGTTAGTGGCCGAAGAATGAATGTTCCCATTGTTTCTGCACATAGTAAATTTGATGTTCAGAGTACCGCCACTATTTTGGGTGATGAGCTTCATGCATATTTGATCATCATCACTGATGCTCTGAACTTTATACCCCACCAGGTGAAGCTGTGGCAGTGGGTGCCGAACACAGTGACCAGGAGAGAGAGCAATACCACCAACCCTAGAACTGTAGCCTGGTAACAGGGTGCTGATTAGGAACTTTGTTAGAAAGTGGGCTGTAACATGGTTTCTAGGGCCATATGTTTTAGTTTGAGCTACTGAATTGGCTGTAAAGATACAAGGAAGAAGAGGATGACTCCACCTTAGAGATGTCAAGAATAGCAACAGTAGCACTGTCCAACAGAAGCAATAAAAAGAGGATGTGAATCCTTGATCAGTTTCAACATTTTAAATATTGTGTGGCCAGCAACATACACAGACTTTGATTTTTCTGCTCACGTTTTGGGAGAAGGGATTTTTTTAGAACAAAATTGCCATGGATAGTAGTGTGTATAGTAATCTTTCTATGTTCTCTCTCTTTTCTTTGGTTAGAACATAACAGAAATATGAGCAAAGAAGAAGTAGAACATATGCGTAAGTTAGGGGAAGTATAAGAATAAAAAGATGTATATATAATTAAGAATTATCTTTGAGAGATAAAAATGAGGGATTTCAATAGAAGGTTGATAATACCTGGTATGGCCAACCACATGCAGGAGGTGGGAAGATAGAGATGGAATCAGAGTTGTTATGTTTTCTTTCTCATACCTCATGCCACAGGTACCTCTAAATTGTTTGTAGCACAAGAAATACCTGTAAACACAGCACATTGTCTAGTCCATCTCACAGTTTGTCAAACGAGAGGACTATTCTAAGGTCATTGGGCATACGTTAAATGGGTAGAAAGTGGTGAAATATACATTGTGAGGGCAACATGGAGGGGAGGTTACTTATCAATGACAAAAAATTAAAAATGCACTAATTCTAGAGGGGCTGTGCTGCCATGGTGTTAGACCAGGCTGCATCTCTGTATAATGGGGAAAGTATTTACAAAACCAGGTTGGACGGATGGAGTGCTGGGATGTCTTACAGAAGTAATGGTTCAACTAGCACAAGAAACAGTTGCATTCCTGAACAGTAAGTGCCTTGCTGATTGGAGGAAATGCACTAGTTTGCACACATGGGTTGAAGTCAATAGAGAGCCCATGTATATACTAAGAATGATTACCCCTTCATTATGTTTCAGAAGTATCGGCACAGTACATATAGAGAAAAATACAGGATACAAACACATTATGGATTTGCCAGGTATACAATTGGGCACTGTAGTATTGATGAACCATTATTGGTCCTGTATCACACGAGCATGCATGCACCACCCACCATGGTGGAACAGTATTTGTTCTCTTACCGTCCTGCACTCACCAGTGCTTGTAGTGTCCCAGAGCCATGTTGTGCCTTTCTTTGAACATCCTTCAGCAATGGATGTGGCCACCAAGAGGGGGGCTCGTAGGAGAATGGGCTTACAAAGAAGGAAGAAGGAGAATTTTTTTCTCACAAGATTCCGCAGACAGATAGCGGCAATACCGGCAAGATACAGGCTGTTTAGTAAATCAGCTGACATTCTTTTCACCACTGCTAGCCACTGGGGTACAGGTGGCAGCAAATGCAAAATGGCTCAAAATCACCATTTGGGAGTTGTTGCAATTGGCCAATGTCACAGAGAGAGGTCTGAATCCTATTAAGGAAGAGTTACGGGTTGTCAGACTAACTGCTCTTTAAAATTGGTTGAATTCACTGCTATGGAGGGTGGGGTGTGCACACAAATAGAGGCACATTGCTGCACCCTAATACCAGCAAACGGTGAACAGAATGGAAGTTTTAACAGAAGCTATATCTGCTTTGCATACCTTGCACACGACTATGGAGAAGGAGAGTGCTAAAGTAGTAGATAAGGACTGGTATCATTGGATGTTCTATTGGATGCCTACCTGGTTGGTATTAGTGCCTCTTTTGTTGGTGCTACTAGTCAGTATGTGCATCCTGCATGTAATAAGTGGATTTTGTAAAGTAGTAAAAAAGGGGAATGAAGAAAGTAAGATGATGTCCCATACTAAAGCTACTATAGAAGGTACTACAGGCCTGTCAGATGTGTTATTTGCCCCAGGTGAAAATAGGATGGTTTCAATAAAGAAATCTATTGGACCACCTGAAAGTAGGTTTATGCCTCCTTTTCATCATGTGAACTATGCATAACACTAGGTAGACTATGATGGTGATGGTAACAGTGTTTATTGACTTGTGGACCTGAAGGCCCTGCACAGCAAATTGTTGAAAAGTACAAAATTGGGGTTTAAATAGCTTAATTGTGATTTTTGTAGGTCCATGGTGGTATCCAGACAACTGAAAGTACCAAGGCTGAGAGAAAGGGAAGCTGAAACTGCACGAATAGGACTTTCTCATGGTTCTAGTTTGATTGGGAACAATTATGTTTGTTTTACTCCTTCCAGACAGATATATAAAGTTTAATTGCCAGGTGCATGTAGTAACATTGCCAAGAACATACTAGCAAGATATATCCACAATGCCTTCAACAGTGAAAGCAGTTTAATGCATGCATGAAGAACACAGTAACAGGTTGCATAAATTGAAGGCAAAAGTTCGCATACACTGGCCTCACACTACAATGAACAAACCATGCATGAGATGACCCAATTAGATCAAACAACGGCAAGCAGCCCTATGTATCAAAAAGCAGTAAAGGACGAGCTGTCCAAGGTTGAGCAAACTGTTTGGGAGAATAGGGCACGGTGTGGAAAAATGAAATGGGAGTGAGTTTTATAGTTCTTTGGCCAGAGAAACATTTTGTTCTCTCCTTTCCCACCAAAAGTTAATTGGACTTTTGTGGATAAGTGTAACACCCAAGGCCACATCAGTAACAAGCACCAGTATTGTAACAATGTCAGCATGTTGTGGTGCCAACCAATTAGAACATGATTCGGTGATGCCTCAGACATGACGTCTTGCATAATAGGAGGGATCCGGGGCAGGCTCAAAGATAATGATATTCCAATTAGAATAAATGATGTATAGAACAATATGGGTGATTTAATATAACAACCAATGGCAGCTTGTGAATATTGTTTTGTTTATGAATATGGCAATGCAGTGACTGAAGTTCCGCTACCGCCTATAATGTCAAAATCAAGTTGGACCATAACACCCTCGTGCGAAGAGATTGAATCTGCAATTGCAAAATTAAAAAACTCACGAGCTGCTGGCCCTGACCAAATATCAAAACTTATGCTTAAAAAGCACAAGACACATTGGGCCAAATTCATTCACGAGCTGTTCTCCCAAATTGCAACCAGTAAGAGGCTTCCCTCCTCATGGGTTACGGCAATCGTGGTTCCCATATACAAGAAGGGCTGTTCGGGCAGATCCTGTAAATTATCGCCTGATCGCCCTTCTTGACACCATCGGCAAGATTTTTGGATCTTTTTTACGACAACAGCTGGCAATCTGGGCCACTTCATCGGGATCCTTTGATATCCGACAATCAGGATTCACAAAGGATGTGGGAACGGACACAAATCTTACTCTTTTGTCATTTTTAAAATTAGCAGCATTGATGACAAAAAACAAAATATTTTTTGCATTTGTTGACCTTCGACAAGCCTTTGATACCATTAATCGGTCCAAATTATGGGCAAAACTACGCTCATGGGAGTGCCCTGATCATTTGCTAGAACCTATCATTGCCCTGCACTCCAACACCTCGGTTCAAATCAGAGTTAATTCACAAGGCGAGCTTACAGACCCAATAAGAACTTTCAAGGGAGTCAAACAAGGCTGCCCTCTTGCAGCTGACCTTTTCAAGATCTTTCTAGCCGATTTACCAGAATGGCTGAAGTCTGTCCATTGTACCTTACTCATTCATGCTATCCAGTGTCTCATAGATGGAAGGGAAAACTGACTGGCAGGAGTACAGATAGAAACAATGGCCCTCATTACGACCCTGGCGGAGGTCCATGGTGCAATTTGCACCATGGACCATGGCGCAGAGCTGCCAACTCCGCCATGGGGGTTGGCGGACTTACCACCCCATTCCGACCTTACAGGTACAGGTGGCAGCAAATGCAAAATGGCTCAAAATCACCATTTGGGAGTTGTTGCAATTGGCCAATGTCACAGAGAGAGGTCTGAATCCTATTAAGGAAGAGTTACGGGTTGTCAGACTAACTGCTCTTTAAAATTGGTTGAATTCACTGCTATGGAGGGTGGGGTGTGCACACAAATAGAGGCACATTGCTGCACCCTAATACCAGCAAACGGTGAACAGAATGGAAGTTTTAACAGAAGCTATATCTGCTTTGCATACCTTGCACACGACTATGGAGAAGGAGAGTGCTAAAGTAGTAGATAAGGACTGGTATCATTGGATGTTCTATTGGATGCCTACCTGGTTGGTATTAGTGCCTCTTTTGTTGGTGCTACTAGTCAGTATGTGCATCCTGCATGTAATAAGTGGATTTTGTAAAGTAGTAAAAAAGGGGAATGAAGAAAGTAAGATGATGTCCCATACTAAAGCTACTATAGAAGGTACTACAGGCCTGTCAGATGTGTTATTTGCCCCAGGTGAAAATAGGATGGTTTCAATAAAGAAATCTATTGGACCACCTGAAAGTAGGTTTATGCCTCCTTTTCATCATGTGAACTATGCATAACACTAGGTAGACTATGATGGTGATGGTAACAGTGTTTATTGACTTGTGGACCTGAAGGCCCTGCACAGCAAATTGTTGAAAAGTACAAAATTGGGGTTTAAATAGCTTAATTGTGATTTTTGTAGGTCCATGGTGGTATCCAGACAACTGAAAGTACCAAGGCTGAGAGAAAGGGACGCTGAAACTGCACGAATAGGACTTTCTCATGGTTCTAGTTTGATTGGGAACAATTATGTTTGTTTTACTCCTTCCAGAGAGATATATAAAGTTTAATTGCCAGGTGCATGTAGTAACATTGCCAAGAACATACTAGCAAGATATATCCACAATGCCTTCAACAGTGAAAGCAGTTTAATGCATGCATGAGCAACACAGTAACAGGTTGCATAAATTGAAGGCAAAAGTTCGCATACACTGGCCTCACACTACAATGAACAAACCATGCATGAGATGACCCAATCAGATCAAACAACGGCAAGCAGCCCTATGTATCAAAAAGCAGTAAAGGACGAGCTGTCCAAGGTTGAGCAAACTGTTTGGGAGAATAGGGCACGGTGTGGAAAAATGAAATGGGAGTGAGTTTTATAGTTCTTTGGCCAGAGAAACATTTTGTTCTCTCCTTTCCCACCAAAAGTTAATTGGACTTTTGTGGATAAGTGTAACACCCAAGGCCACATCAGTAACAGGCACCAGTATTGTAACAATGTCAGCATGTTGTGGTGCCAACCAATTAGAACATGATTCGGTGATGCCTCAGACATGACGTCTTGCATAATAGGAGGGATCCGGGGCAGGCTCAAAGATAATGATATTCCAATTAGAATAAATGATGTATAGAACAATATGGGTGATTTAATATAACAACCAATGGCAGCTTGTGAATATTGTTTTGTTTATGAATATGGCAATGCAGTGACTGAAGTTCCGCTACCGCCTATAATGTCAAAATCAAGTTGGACCATAACACCCTCGTGCGAAGAGATTGAATCTGCAATTGCAAAATTAAAAAACTCACAAGCTGCTGGCCCTGACCAAATATCAAAACTTATGCTTAAAAAGCACAAGACACATTGGGCCAAATTCATTCACGAGCTGTTCTCCCAAATTGCAACCAGTAAGAGGCTTCCCTCCTCATGGGTTACGGCAATCGTGGTTCCCATATACAAGAAGGGCTGTCGGGCAGATCCTGTAAATTATCGCCTGATCGCCCTTCTTGACACCATCGGCAAGATTTTTGGATCTTTTTTATGACCACAGCTGGCAATCTGGGCCACTTCATCGGGATCCTTTGATATCCGACAATCAGGATTCACAAAGGATGTGGGAACGGACACAAATCTTACTCTTTTGTCATTTTTAAAATTAGCAGCATTGATGACAAAAAACAAAATATTTTTTGCATTTGTTGACCTTCGACAAGCCTTTGATACCATTAATCGGTCCAAATTATGGGCAAAACTACGCTCATGGGAGTGCCCTGATCATTTGCTAGAACCTATCATTGCCCTGCACTCCAACACCTCGGTTCAAATCAGAGTTAATTCACAAGGCGAGCTTACAGACCCAATAAGAACTTTCAAGGGAGTCAAACAAGGCTGCCCTCTTGCAGCTGACCTTTTCAAGATCTTTCTAGCCGATTTACCAGAATGGCTGAAGTCTGTCCATTGTTTTCCTCCTAAGCCCAATGGTCATACCGTAAAACATCTAGTCTATGCCGATGACATAGTATTGGTCGACCAGACTCAGATCGGCCTTCAACATCTTCTTTCACGTCTACAAGAGTTTCTATCTGCGAACGAGCTATGCATGAACACAGAGAAAACAAAAATTATGTGCATTGGTAGATCTATGTCAAGGAAAGATAAATCTTTCAGATGGCAAATTGAGGAAAAAACACTACAAGTTGTCAAATCAATCCGCTATCTAGGCTTACTGGTCAACGATTCAATAAGTGAAGCCGCCTGGATCGACGACCTACTGTCTAAAATAAAGATCCTAAGTCTACAAGTGGCTAAAATCAACACTGACTATGGGAAATGTTCTATAACGCCTGTCATACTGTTCTACCTCCAAAAGGTAATTCCAACAATCACCTTCGGAGGTGAAGCTGCTTTGAACATCAATATTAATGTTTGGAGTCGTTTGGAAGGAAAATTCTGGCGACGTGTTCTGAACCTCCCGAATTACATTTCAATATCAGCAGTGAGATATGAGCTGGCGCTGAGCTCTATATATATGACAATAGTTTGGAAATCGTTAGCTACCCTGCGTAAAATCCACCTAGGGACTTCCACCACAGCCTACAACATTTTCAAGATAAACAAAGAATCAAAGGAAAATACCTTGATCGAAGTCTGGAAATCTAAATTAAAACTGATCATGGTTGAAGCGGGCATATCAAACGAAGAACTAATCGAACGTCCACAATTGGCCAAAAAGAAGCTCGCAAAATGGGACTGGATTTCAACCTATAATTGTCATTCAGCCCTTAAATCCACCTTGGCTTTTTTGGTAATATGATCAAATTACATCATCAACCAAAATTCTTAACGGATTGTCCATCGCGCCATCATAGGGCACAATTTTTAAGGCTGCGATTGAATGCCCTAAACACCAACGAGATGCTCTGGATGCGAAAGAACAAAGACACAGTTGACAATAAATGCAGGTTCTGTAAAACAGAAGCTGTTGAGTCTCTAAAACATCTGGCTGCAGAATGCCATATGCTAACCACATTTCGCGAAAAGCACTTGAAGGAATTCAAACCAATATCTAGTGACTCAGATAATTGGTGGAATTACGCCGTGGCAGGTCATAACATCAAGCTGTCTTGTAACTTAATTAACATCTTTGATGAAGTGTTAAAGACAGCCTCTACCTGATCGGTGCACTTATCAACTGAAGGCTATGTAATCATGTTGATGGCGCCTTTAAAGTTTCTTCTTCTTCTATTCTTCTTTTTTTTCTAACTTTGACAAGTTTAGGAAAGAGATTGATTGGATGAAATGTAACAAAAACATGATATATTATATCATTGTTGAAGTTTTACAATAAATAAAAAAAAAATGCAATTTGTTTAGTTTATAACCCCTGGTTTGACAGGGAGTAATAGAGAATGTCTGTGGACCTTCTACAAGTCGAATGGAGTAAATAAAACTAGTTTCTTCGTGCACCTTGGTTTGCTGTCTTATTTTAGGTGGTGGGGATGAGTGGGAGCTCATTGACAGTATGACCAGTAAAACACAATACACCCAGCTATGGACATTGAATATAACCTAGCCGTGCCTACCAAGAATTATCATTTTCACAAAATAGTATTTGGTCTAGCCACTAAAATATGGTGGTGTAACTATCAGTTATTGAGGTTGATTGCTTTCCTACCTGCAAACAATTATGTGGTGCTCTTCTCTTCACAGTGACAAGTAATGTCAGGGTGGACTGGACACTGGCATGTTGCAGAGTCAGTGAAAATTAAGTGACAAAATAACTTCCTAGACTATTTCAAAGTCCATATTTCCTTCAACTAAATCCTATTTCAATTACTTTCCTTTCCCAAGCTTATTTCTTTTTCAACTTTTTACCCCTCCCTCAACTCAATTCTATTGCTTTCCTTTCTCTACCTCATCCAGAGCCTAACCCGTGAACTGCTCCAGCCAACTCTTGACTCACCCCTGCCTAAATCAAACCACGACTGCCTATCCTATTTAAACTATTTAGCACAACGCATCCACATCTTTATACAGGATCCCTTGATAATATTCGGAACAATTTGATTCACTGATGCATTTGAAATATTTGGGTTATTCCATTTATGTATGAGATACTTCTGACTGGCTTAATAGCCACATACCACTTTTGCATTGCCAAAGCACACGTCTACCTTGCAAAGTGGAGTCATTAGTGGTCAGTATTCTTGTTGCAGTAGAGTGACATGTATCGTGGAATCGTGCTTTGAAGTGTCTCACATGTAGGTGCACATTACATTGGCCCTCATTACGACCCTGGCGGAAAGGGTTTTACGCCAGAGTAATGCATGGCGTACCTTTCCGCCTTGCTACGAGTTCCCGTAGCGCCATGGTGGTTTTTTCGCCTGGTTTTTCCGGGCGGAAAAATCCATGGTGCTACGGGACCTGTTGTTAATTACGCCACCGTAATTTACGGTGGCGTAATTAACGCCTTCCCCACTCCCATTATACCCTATGGGGCAAAAATGGGAATGGGGAAGGGTAAATGGGGATTGGGGACTTACCGCCCCGCCAAGGTCGGAATGGGGTGGTAAGTCCGCCAACCCCCATGGCGGAGTTGGCAGCTCTGCGCCATGGTCCATGGTGCAAATTGCACCATGGACCTCCGCCAGGGTCGTAATGAGGGCCATTGTTTCTATCTGTACTCCTGCCAGTCAGTTTTCCCTTCCATCTATGAGACACTGGATAGCATGAATGAGTAATGAAATGTCTTTGTGTTTGAGATCAGTGTGCCTTTTGATGTTTCCATTGAAAGTGCAAATTAGGTGGCTTGTGCTTTTACTTTCCTTCAACGTGCACAGTGTGCTCATCGTTCCTTATAACTCTTTGTGGTTCTGAGGCGGCTTGGAGTTGCCAGTGTTTTCATATCCTAGCGGAACGAGTTCAACATGTACTGCATAAACATCACTGTCTTTCAGAGCGTCTTCTCTGTCTTCATGTCAATGTGAAGTCCCGTCTTCAGGGCATTGTTTAGTCATGGGCGGCTCTCTGTTTGGGATGTTATTAAATAACACCTGCTGGCACTGAGTAGTTAGTTTAGTGAACAGTCTAGCATCCTCGAGTTTAGGATAACAAGAACGTGTCCGTATATGAAAGAATGAAACGCCTTGCAGACTGGCAATCTCCAAAGTGCGCGTTTTTCTTTTTTTTTTTTTTCTTTTTAATCAATTTGCCTTCTTTAATTTGCAACACTGTATAACATTTTTGCGTATGATTGTCAACAATTGACAAATATCTGTTCACGAGATTGTTTTTTTCAAAAATGTTTTGAGTCACGAATCAACGCTTCTTCAGATGGTGTGGGTCAAGTCTATAATTACAATGAATGTCAGGTAATTCTTACATAACGGCTAAACATTGTAAAAAAAAAAAAAACTTCCAATAGGGAGAAACGTCAAGTTTATTTCTGCTAAATGAATGAAAGTAAAAGTCACGCATTTTTTGCTAATATTATGGAACATTGTTTCGCATTTAAAGGAAATTACATCACGATTTCAACCCTGTTGAAAATAAACATGAAAGGAGATCTAATCTTTTTGCCGCAGCAAGCATCATCATAGTTAAAATAAACAGACTAATTAGTAAACTTGTTCAGCTATTCCACCACCTCAACTTCCCGCATCTATCGCTTTTCCTCCATCTTCGCTCTCATAGATATCTTCTGCTCATAATCTTTATGTAAAGGTTGATTCTTGGCTCCACTTTTTTCTACATATTTTTACAGTCACTCAGGCATGGCGCTTTAAATTGTTTAACGTCTGGAAATGACGTCCTTTTCTCTCTTTTCGTGCACCAAACCGCTGGTTACTGCTCTTGTCTTTTCTCGCCTCAACTACTGCTCTGCTCTTCTTCTTTGTCTTCCTGCAAATCAAATGGATTCTAGCTATAGCTGCTCTATTCCTGTACCCTGCTCTGTCTTCTCTTTGATGCCTGTCCTTTGAGTATGACTTACAATTCCCTTGTTTATTAATTGTTATTAAATGCCTTTTTGGTTGAGCTTGCTTCTCCGTATCTTTCTGCTTTGATCTCCTTTTGTTCCTCCTCTCATGCTATGATATGATATGAAATGGCATTTATAAAGTGCTTATACACAAGTGTTTTGAGGCGCGACGAGGCACGGGAGGGGGAACAGAGGAAAGACAGAGACAATGATCTTAATAGGCCAGGTGGCATTGAGATCGCGCAAGTGCAGGGTAGAGGGGGGAAGAGGAAAGTGCGAGGGGATAGGTGAGGGGCAGTGCAGTACATAGGATAACAGTAAAATAATAAAAACAATAAATAAGCAGTGCGGCCAGCTGGTGGCAGTGCAAGGGTAAGTGCAGACATCAGGTGTCAAGTGCTGGTAGGGGGCTTTAGGGATACAGAAACGGCCCCCAGGTGCAATGGTTCCCAGGGGAGCAGTGTAGGTGTGCAACTGGTGGGGAGGGGATCTAGGCCAGAGAAAAGAGGGTAGCCAGGTGACTAGTGCAGTTTCAGTTTCGGCCAGGAGTTCAGCAGTGGAGACGAGGAGAGCAAGCAGAAGCAAATAGGAAGGTCTTGAGGTGCTTCCAGAACCCAAGATGGTTCTCTTCAAATTTCAGAGAGGCAGGGAGGCTGTTTCAGAGGGAGGCCCCAGCCAAGGAAAGAGATCTACCACCAACTTGTTGCTTGGAGAAGCGACTGACCCTGAGGGAGGTGGAGGTGGATGAGCGAAGAGCTCGAGAAGGAAGAAATTTATGAGGAGAGAGTTGAAGGTATTGAGGCCCCAAGCACCAGAAGGCTTTGTGGACAAAGCCGAGGGTTTTGAACTTAATCCTCGCAGACACTGGGAGCTAGTGCAGAGATTTCAGTCCTAGAGAGTTGCGATCACTGGACTTGAAGCCAAGGATAAGTCTCGCAGTTCTATTTTGGATGATTTGCAGAGGGCAGAGAGTAGAGACAGGCAGATTTAGAAAGAGGCTGTTGCAGTAATCCAGCCTAGATAGAACCAGAGCTCTGGAAACAGTGAGCTTCTGGGGGAAGGAGAGGAAAGGAAGAATACCTCTGAGGTGGTGCAGCTGGTAGTGTGACATCTCTAAGAAGTCACACTATCAGCTGTACCTCCTCAGAGGTATTCTTCCTTTTCTCACTTTTCCCCAGAAGCTCACTATCTCCTGAGCCCTTGTTATCTCTAGGCTGGATGAATCTATGTGAACTCAGCACCACCCATAATGTCAACAATTACATTTCCGACCCCCATTATAGAGTGGCGAGTGATCACATAGATCACTGTGCCCTGCACCCCTGCAACCGCCTCCCCCCTACCCATGAAGTGGACGCCATCGCTCCCCTGACCCTTCGGCGTCAGTTCTCGCTCACTAACGTGGGTCTGAACTGGCGTCACAGGGTGTTCTTTTTAATTGTCTGCCCCTCCCATCTAATGGACGCTTGGGGAATCCCCTGCAACAACCGAACCCCACTACACCAACAAAAGGGAGCGGTGTGACACCCCCACAACTTCTGCTCCCATTAGTCGGTGTAGTGGGGGGTCGGCATTTTATCACCGTGCAAAGGTCCGGTAATGAAACGGTTGAGATTTTGAGGGCAAAGTTTTTGTATTGTTTTTCGGGCTGGACTACTGCAACAGCCTATTTCTAAATCTGCCTGCCTCTACTCTTCAACCTTTACAACTAATCAGAACAGGACCGCAAGACTTGTCCTTGGCCTCAAGCTCAGGGATCGTATCTCACCAGCCCTGACATCTCTCTGCTGGATCCTTTGGCTGCAAGGATCAAGTTAAAGACCCTCTGCATTGTTCACAAGGCTTTCTGGAGCCAGGGACTACACTACATCCAATTTTCTCTTCCTAGGCATCTTCCTTCTCGAGACCTCTGCTCATCCACATCCAACTGTCTGAGGGTCAGACGCTTCTCCAGGAAGAGAGTGGGGGTAGATCTCTGTCCTCAGCTGTGGCCTCCCTCTGGAGCAGCCTCCCTGCTTCTCTAAAATTTGAGCAGGACCACCTAAGGTTCCGGAAGCAACTCACGACCTTTCTTTTCTCTTGTGCTTTCTCTCTCCCTCTCCCTTGCTGATGTCCCTGTCTGCTGCACATAGTGGTTACCTGGCCACCCATTGAACTTACAGGCCAAGGCTCCTGCACGACTAGTTGCCCTTGCACTGCCTCCAAGCCTCCCAACCACTAAGGGACTGTATCTGCAACCCTACAGTCCCCTGACTCTCTGCACTTATGAGCCACCTCCCTGGCCGCACGTATGTGTTCCTTTGCACTCTGCCCCCCTCCTGCCCCCTTGGCACTTTTCCTCCACCATCCCCCAACATTTGCACAATCTAAATGATGCAAGGCCTAGTTTTTGTCCTCTTTCTGTCTTCCCTTCCTTGTCTTGTCGCGCCTAGAAACACTTGTGTACAGGTGCATTATAAATGACTTATCATATATATCATAAGAGACCTAAGGCATCTGTATTGAGAACTAGAGGACAATTCGAGGTCATGGATAGACGTAAGATAATTGTGTTGAGAATGTGAGGCTTGAGGCTATGTGAAAGCCTATGACAATTCTGCTTAGAACCATAAGCCATGGAAAATCCCTAAGAGAATTGGAGAGAGAAGGCGAAAACTGGGGAGTTCAGAATATCACATGTGTTGAGAGAAAATGCAAAGAAGAGGCCTTGCAGAGACCTGGGAGATGTACCTATAAAGAAGAAGATAGTTGGGGGGTATGGGGGTTTCAGGTGTTGAAGGGTGAATGGGAGGACATGGAGAAATATGAGAGAAGCAGGTGTTAAGAGGAGAGAGTGACGAGCTCAAAAGTATGAGTACTCCATGGAAGTGACTATCCAATGCTGTATACTGTGTTTATTTGCGTATAGAATAGAGCTGTATTTTAAAATCTTAGGTTTCTGAACACTTTTGATAGCCAAACTTGCAGAACATGTGCACTGTAGCACAGTGTTAGCCTGTAATCTAAAGTACTTGAAGAATAATCCATTTGAGCCAAGTCCCACATGCCACAGCACCAAGTAGTAGCCATCGCTGGAGGTTCGCTGCCAGTTCAGAGCCACATCATCAAGGCATTGTGCGAACGCAAGTTACCTAAATGCAAGCCTTTTGCACCAGGAAATTGTCTGTGTTTTACAGAGCAGTGCTTTTTTATGCGAAGCTTTTTCAAACCTAGACAGACATTTCTCATGGCTCCCAAACAACTACATGCCTGGTTTCACCATTATTAGGGGTTATCAGTGCCTGTATAGCATTCTTCTTCCTTTTGGGATGGCTCCTCAAGGGCCACAGTTGATGATTTACATCTGGAGAGATGATGTTCACTATTAGTCACCCTTGTCAGCTGCACACCTGGCACATTGGGGCATGTTTATAAAACACCAATAAAGTTAGAGTGGGTTTGAAAAGGCTTAAAAAAAAAACCCTTTCACCTGAAACGAGAATGAAAAAGAATCCATTTGAGGCAAGTCACACATGCCATAACGCCACCTAGTTGCCATGCTTTAAGTTGACATCTAGCTCAGAGCCACTTCTGCAAGGCATTGCGGGTATGCATATTACTCCAAATGCAAGCATTTTGCTTCAGGACATTTTCTTTGCCTAACAGGGCAGTTCTATTTCATTCAAAGCCTAATCAACACAAGACAGGTATTTATCAAGGCTCCCAGACAACCACATACCTGGTTATTATGGATCACCAGTGCAGTAAAGTTGTGACAGCCTTGTGGTTGGAGCATTGGGGCATGTTTATAAAACACCAACAAAGTTATGGTTGGTTTATAAAAGCTTGAAAAAATCCTTCAACCTGAATTGGGAAACTACGAAAAATCCATTTAAGCCAAGTCACACATGTCACAATGCAACTCAGTAGCCATTTCTGAAAGTTCACCCCCAGTTTAGAGCCACATCAGGAAGGCATTGGGGCCATCCAAATTAGCCCAAATGCTAGCCTTTAGTTCCAGGAAATTGTATTTTGTAAAAAAAAAAAACAATGGTGGTTTTAAAAAGGCTTGAAAAAACATTCACCTGAAATATGAAAGAGGAAGTATCCATTTCATCTAAGTCACACATGCCACTATGACACCTGGTAGCCACTAATGGAAATTCAGAGCCACATCAGCAAGACATTGTGGGTATACACATTAGCTCAAATGCAATCCCTAATTAGGCTGATCTGTGTCTTTCACTCCTCGTTTATCAGTCTATGTCTGCTCTTCTTCAGTCAGACAGGCGTTCATATTTCGAGGGATGTTCCCCTTTCTTGTGTGGTGGTTGGTTGTATCTTTCTCTTGTTTGTCAGTCTATCCCCTTTCTATTTCAGTCACACAGTGTGTGATTGGTTGATTGCTTGCGTTTTCAAACTTTCTTCCTGTGATCATTGGTATTTGTCTGCAAGTTGGAAGCTCTGTTTTGATGTTAGTGCATGCAGTCATCCTTGTATAAAAGTAGTGTGTGGTTGCTTTGCTGTAAGAGGAATCCTCCTTACACCTTACAATACTACGGATCACTTTTTTTTATCGTTATGCATGGAATTCGCTGAGCCAGCAGACAGCTCTACTTTGACAGCCATCTGGAAGATGGGCGCATCCTCAGCAGTTCAGGATATGCCTTGCACGCTCTGCCACCTATTGTCAGTCCACCAGCTACTAGGTCCCTCTCCGGCCTGTGGCATTTGCGACGTCAACGCAATATTTTGCATGCTTATGTTTCCCGCTCATGCAATGAGTGCTGAAACAGCACACAACGTGAACCTATCCAATGTTTAATACATCCCCAAAATGAGAAGCTGTGCAAGCAGGGGGCATTCACAAATCATCCTGCAAATTACCCGACAGGAATGGAAACCACATCTCTGGACTGTGCCTGTGCCTGTGCGATCCGGACCAACCCTGCCAATCTTGATCAGCGTGGCTTTAGCGCACGTGTCATGTATAAATAATAATTGGGTTATTAGCATATTGGATGTCACTTTCCCTCTCATTGTCATTCATGACATTTCTACCTGGAAAAGCATGCTGAGGCAGAGTGCAAATCACAACCCAAATCATTTCCCAAAGCAAATACTTCCCCCTGAAAAGTCGATCATTTTCGTAACACCATTCCCTGGCTGTGCAAATTAAGTCTAAGTGATGTTTTTTGGTAACATGGAACTAGGGGACTTAGGCTGCCGTTATCAATCAGATTCCATCTTTTGTTTCCGGAGGTAACATGAGGGGAAAGGGAAGTTTGAGGAGAGTTGCTGGGAAGAAATGGAACAGGCCTATATTTAGATGACTGATTCCTGTTTGGGGAGACATGATGAATGGTTCCCGCAGGTCCACGGAAGGATGATAGATTGTATGGTTCTTCCCTAACTGGGAGTGGGCGATTCTATTTTGGAATAATTAGGCGTTGCAGTATATGCAAGTCGAACTACTTCATTTGAACTTACCTTTTCTGTTAACGCATATTACAGGAATCTATCATGTGCACCAGCCTGATGTTGGCCCAATGGCTTTTCTAGGCGCTCCCAGTGTTCAGAGTATTTGAAAACTTTCGAGCTTGAAACGTTCTCGATATGAGCACTTTTTTATTTTTTTTTTATTTTTACAAATGGGTGTTTTCATAAATGATACTGGTTTATAAAAAGGGGCTTTCTGAGCTTGTGAGTTGCTACTAACCCGTTCCCTCTGAACCAATGAAGCCTCGACCCGCAAGGATTTACAGCATTCTCCGTCCAGATTTTAGTGGAGTAGGAGGAAGCTCGCAACTGGCACATCTCTAGAGCAATGGCCAAAAGGCAAATGCCCATCCTATTCACCGGAAGTGCACACTGCGTGGAAATGAAGCTGCACACCTCATCGCTAATGCTTGTTCGATGCTTCAAAGATCGGAACCACAAAACGGCCCTGCTTATTCTTGACACAGATGTTGTTACTGTTATTAGAAACAAGGTTACCACATGACTTGATGCCACCCCTTCCCCTCTTTGACTTTGCTTTTAATTCAGTTTTACTTATGCCCATTTTATTAAAACGAAGGCTTCAGGTCCCAGAAGGCAGCTAGTGAAGAGCAAAAGCATGGCACCCCAGACGACATGGAGACACCTGGAAACCTTAATTTATTTATTTAATGTTTTTTTCCATTTATAGCAGTGCACCAAACCCTCGGGCATCAGGGTGCCAGTTACAGAAAGTGTGAGATGGCAATCCTTGGTAATACAGTCACAGTCAGGTAAATACATTACTTGGCAAAGTCGCGCCTCAATGTACGGGGGGGCTAGATCGGGTATACAAATGTGCAGTCACGATCAGGTAGGTGCATAAACTGGCCAAGCAGCGCCTCATGGTACGTTGAGCTATATCAGGTATACAAGTGAGCAGTCACAATTGGTTGGTGCATAAACTGGCCAAGCCGCACCTAATGGTACGTTGGGCTACATCAGATATACAAGTGAGCAGTCACAATCAGATTGGTGCATAAACTGGCCAAGCCGCGCCTCATGGTACGGGGGGCTATATCAGGTATACAAGTGAGCAGTCACAATCAGGTTGGTGCATAAACTGGCCAAGCCGCGCCTTATGGTACGTTGAGCTATATCAGGTATACAAGTGAGCAGTCACAATCGGTTGGTGCATAAACTGGCCAAGCCACACCTAATGGTACGGGGCTACATCAGGTATACAATAGTATAATCACAAACAGCCACAGCTAGATTCGGTTTTTGAGCTACACAACCATATTCTACGCTGCTGCCATGGACTGCTCATACCAACACACGTCAATGCGGATGACATCACAAACCACATCATCACTGATTACATCAAACATGACATCACTAAGAATCAAACTTAAATGTGCTTAGAAGTGGTTATGTTTAAGCCATTGCAACCAACATAGCATGGGTAACAAGTACACCTCTCATGAACTTGCCCATGCAGCACAAAATATTCTTATTCAAACAGAAACTGTCCACTGGAGTTCTGCGGAGAATATAGCAAACTCAAAACACATTAACATAGGCAGTGACTACGGCAAGGACCATAGAAGTCAAATATTCTTAGTATGGTAGACGTGGCCAGTAGAAGCCTATCAGAAACCTGGCTAATGTTAAACCTGGAGTCAAGGGCTAAGCATACACACATTACTAGACACGTGTGTGGATATAGAGAGCACTGATGCATGCAAATCTCATGGACAGATAGCTAACATCTGGTAAGGGGGAAGCACACAAACACACTACAATCAGAGCATGAAATTAAGATTAGAGACAGAGATCATGCATTTCAAGTGTACACATGGTACTATCTGTCTGGGGCATGTATCTTCCCTGTAGGTGCACCATGTGCTCAGGCCATGCCCTAAGGAAACTAACTTATGCACATTATGCAAGGATAAAATCTGCATAAATAGCACCTTCAGAGAATTGTTGTCATGTATTCAATGCACTACCTCCAGGTCAAGTATTCACATTCCATCATCGTTTGCAATAGGAAGCCAGGATGATAACTTTTGAAGGTAATGTTTCTGGATGCACAAAGATACCCATGGCCACCCGCTTACCGCATTCCGGGTCCGGGTTCTCGAAATATGGACTTACCGGGTCATTCCAACCTTGGAGACCCGGTAAATCCCCATTCTGAGAACCATTCCCCATTCCCATTTGAGCCCCCATAGGGCTCAATGGGGATGGGGATGGAGCTAATAACGGGCCCACAAATAGCGGGCCCGTTATTAGCTCCCTGGTTCCTTAGCGGCTCCCGCTAAGGGACCTCGGAATACAGAGGTAAGGGGTAACCGGCACCGGCATCCTTACCGGTGCAGGTCACCCCTTACCTCCAACCTCGTGATGAGGCCCACTTTGTGGGAATATAAGCACCCTTTAGATGCTGTGGTTTCTGCCTCCTAGGCCAGGGGTCTCCAACCTGTGGCTCTTCAAATGTTTCAGAGAATGACTTCCATGATCCCTCCACATTGACTATGCTGGATAGGGCTGATGGGAGTTGTACATCCTAGGTTCTCCTGTGTTGTTCATCGGGGAGGAAGGACACACCTGGAGGTTGCTTTCATACCATTGGTAGATGCATAGAAGGTATGTTCCTTATGTAGGTGCTGCATTATATTCCATATAGAACTGTAGTGACTCTGCATTCCAATGGCAGCTGCACTGGTAAGCATCTTCGCATGTTTCCTTATTGTTCAAAACAAAAATATTACACTGTAAAGAAAGAAAAGAAAACTAAGAAACACTTGATGAAAGATCAAGTAGTGTTACACGATACACAAACACAAAGAAACTCTCTATCTCGTCATGTGTCGGGAATTCGAGTCTACTGCCGCCTCATAGAGAAGGAAGAACAGGGTGGCATACACAAAGCATTTCACGTGTGCACATGGACCAGTGCATCTCAATGCTTCCAGTGACACCAGACTGCAGAAAACAGTGTCTGGAGGAGAGGGATGGGACGTGTAAATGGCTGAGGTATGTAAGGCTAAGGCATTCTGTACAGTTGCTTTTTACATAACATTACATATACGTTCAATGCAGAGATATGGAAGTACAAGTGCGACCTGGATTTCACTGGCTCATGGTTTTATATGTATGGATTGAATGCGCTCGTTGGGTACCTGTTGGCCAGGTCTGTTCTTTACAAATACCTAACATAACATTAAAATAAGCATCTACCCAGAACGGCAACATTTATTGCCAGAGGTCAAAGCCAATATGTCCAGTTTCCAAATCAGCACCATAATCGATTGACTCAAGAATGACTTACTACCAGGGGTCAAGTCCTAAAAATTAAAGTGGGGAGACTCAACTACAAATGCAATTGGATGTGACATCACCAGAAATTAGTATATCAAGGTATTAAATTGGCTTTGCATAACCACCCAAATTGCACAGGGGGAATGGCATTTGCTTTTCATAAAGTCAACACGCGCACAAAACCAAGAGAGGATATTTTCTTCTAATAGTGTTTTTGAAACCGTTAAAAGGTGTGCATGTTTTAAACTCTAAGAACCAATACAAATGTTTTCCCTGGGACATGCAGTACCGAAATGGAACATTTCACTTTTAGTGGTTTGTTATTTTTCATCAGGTCATATAGTGCAGGGATGAAGTGTCCAGCCTGCAAACCTGACGACTGTGGTTCGAGCTTTAATTCAAAAATGTAAAGAGGACATTCATTTTTTCTCATTTTAGCGGGTAGGGTGTGGGGGGGTGCAGAGGGGAATGAGTCCACCCTTCGAAAGAAGTGTGTGGACTCTGTGCACCCGCCTGTACCCTCAACTTGAGCCTCAACTTGAGCCCAGTTTACTACGCAGTTTGCAAAATTTAACAAATACACCTGAACATTGTAACAGCTGATGAATTCTGCAAAGAATTGCCAGATATTAGGCAACGCAATTGTACTCAAAGTGTAATGCTGCACAGCACGTTCACAGTAATCACCACATCCATGCAGAGTAGAAAGGTGGCACCACAAGTTAGCAAAATACCTGTTTAAAAGACATAAAGTAAATGCAACAGATGGCAACACTGGCCACAGAATGGCAGCGGCTGCATATTGTTCTTTGAAGCAGGTACGAGACTCCGGCGCGAAACATTTCATCCCTCTATTCCACCGTTGCTTCCTGTAAGTTCACCAACTACATTAATTAGAGAGGCCTATAATGTATTGAATTGCTAGGAAACAGTGGCACCTTAGAACCTTGTCTTTGAGCGCGTGACCTTCTTTCTCCTTATGCATTTCATGTTGTCGCCGATGGCTTCTCTTCGCCCCCCTCATTAGCGTTTAACGAGCTTTGCGCACTAAGTAAGATTAATTGCATGGCGATACCTTTGATTGTGATTGTTAAACACTGGGAAATTTTAATGAGCTAATTGGATAATGGGATTATAATGCGAAGATATCACAGCGCTGTTTCGCATTTCAAAGGTGGAAAGGAAACAGGAAATTAAGAGTCGGAAATGGCAAGAAGCCCATGTGGACTCGTTCACCAAGGCTTATGGGGCCAGCTTTAGCCTCTTCCCTGCCAGGGAAACTATTAGAGGCACATGTACTAAGTATCAAAATGGCATTGCACTCCTTGCCTCCACATTGAGTAATTTCTTTCGAGAGTATCAAGGAAGGCCTTTGAATGACCTTAGTATCTCCACCCTACAGTTAAGGTGATACGGGCTCCCATAGGAACCCCCTTAAAATGCTATTGTTAATAACTTTTGACTCCTGTGACAGATTTGCCCAACATTTCGAAACTGATTGGGACTCAATCATCCCCCCCATCCCCAAAATGCAAAGTTTTGTAAAGATCAGTTAAACACATTTAAATAAAAGTAATTAAGAAGCCAAAAACCCTTTTTCCCTTTCAATTTCCCATAGAGAAACATGGTACATTTTTGCCAAAGCACACAGCCCAAACCGCTGGATGTATTTGGACCACGTCCGAAACATCTTGGATACGAAGCGTTGATTCGCGATACATGCTTGGTTTGGTGGTATTCTGTGCAGTAGTTATTTAAATATTTGACGGAGAAGGGGGTGCGCCTTTCTCAAAAATAGATAGCTATATCTCTGGTAAATTACCAAAACTTGGGGTTTTTAGAAATGAAACAAGCAGCATGTTATTTTTCTGTCGATGTGCGAGATAACCGCAGTTATAACCGCAGATAACGGGAAAAGAAAGTAGTTAAAAAGTTGTTTGCAGGTTAAAATAATTCCAGATAACATTAGTCTAGAGGTGGGGAGGTTGCTGGAGGAAACCAAGTGAAATTTGGCAGTTTTAGGCAGTCCAGGGACTGAGTTTGCAACACAAAGCTTTCTGTAGTCATGGCTTTAGCCACAAATAGCTGACATCTGAAAGCAAACAGCGTCACAGAAACAGCGTGTGTTGTGGGGGGATACAGAGATGGCAGGGGAGGTGAGAATGTCCTCTGGGTAGTGGAGGAGCTGGTATAGATGAGGGGGGCTTGGTGAGGGCCTGGGGGGCAGAAAAACATTTTTAGCCCATTTTTCCAATACTCACAGCTATATTCAAGGATATAAAGAACTACAGATAGCCAAGGGTATCAGTAGTACCATGCCCATGGCTATAGATTCTGGGGTGTTTGTGTTTTATTTCTTTTTAAAAGTTATTTTCATAGGTATAGTGATGGCAGAGGTGAAGAAACACTGGCCAGGTCAGTGATACGGTAGGTATTTGGTAGTCTTATTTTTTTTTGCTGTGTGTTTCCAGACTTTCTCACATGTGAGACTGTGGATAGAAAAGGAAGAAGACTGTTAAAAAAAATCAATACAAAAATGAGTGTGGTTCTTAAAATGGAAATTGTAAGAAGAAAAATATAATGAAGTAAAAGGAGTATGTTTATTTACATATATATGTATATATGAAATAAAATGTGTCATTTTTAAAAATGAATAGGTAGCTGCTTCAGCCACCCTGCTTTAGTTTTAGCTGCCCCATCCAATGTATTGTAGCTTGTGCATTCTCACCCATGTTACTATGTCTTATGTAATTGTACCCATTAAATATATTCTCTTTACATTATTGATTTTTTTGATGTATGCTTTTTTGAATTCATCTTGAATTCTTTTCTCAATGACTCGAGTATTTGTGAAGATAACAACTGTGATGTATGGACAAAAATTGTATGTTATATAGTGCATGTGGTGCACTGCATTTGAGATACAAGGGTCAAAGAATTTGATTATTTAATTGTGTTTCATAAAGGGTGTGTGTTTTCTAACTAATTTTGTTTTCATTTTTACAGATAGAAGAATATTAATGTATTTTTTCCTTTTCTACATCCAATAAACATATTCACAGCCTCTCTACCACATACATTAACCATACTCCCACATTTGTATTCTTATTCAATTTACACAAAAATGGGGATGTCAATATATATATTTTTAAACATATATGCATAACCATGGTTACTGTGTAGCCCAATGGGGTGTTGAATTTTGGAGACGCGTCAACCGCTGCAATGTCGTGGCTGAGGGTTTCATGCTGAAAAGTACACTTTATGTATTCAGAGAAGTACTTTTCAAAAACGATTTCTTACATAAATATGTAAATCTATTTCTTTCTGTATTTATTTATTTATACATCTATAGCAGCGTGCAAAACCCACAGGCATTCTAAGCACTAGTTACAGAAATATTTAACAAGGCTCAGTGGAAGGGTAGGGAGTGGCAGAGTCAGTTGAACAGGAACGTTTGGAGGTGCTCTCTGAAGACATTGTAGGATGGTTCACTACATATATGTAGGGGTAGTTTGTTCCAAAGAGATAGAATCCCGACTGGGAAACTGGAGCCCCCCGCTTTTCGTTTGAAATGTGGTGTGACGAGGCGGTGACTGTAGGCTGCTCTGGTAGGTCTTGCTGAGACACATTTTTTCACGTTATTCACAAGGTAGCCAGGGGCGTCATTTGAGAGACAATTGTGGGTGAGGGAAAGAACTTTGAAGATCATTCTATCCTTGATGGGGAGCCAGTGCACAGAAGTTCTGGCATCTGAAATGTGATCCCATTTGCCAATGTCAAGGGCAGCTCTAAGTGCATTGTTCTGGGTTGTTGGTAGTTTATGTAGGTTTTTTTCAGAGGTACCGCAGAGCAGGGAGCTGCAGTAGTCAAGTTTGGAGCATATAAGTGCTTGTGTAACTTCCAGGTAGTTAGTGGTAGAAAAGAACAATTTATGGGCATTGATTAGTATAATCACAGATTCTAATGTTGAGGCGATGTAGTTGACATGGTGGGACATGGAGAGAGAAGAGTCAAGGTGGACCCCGAGAGTCTTAACCAAGGATGCAACTGGGATCTTGTGACCATCGATGAATAAGGATATGTGTTCCTGGGGGAGAATCTTCGGGCGGGTTGGAGGTCCAACAATGAGAAGTACAGTCTTTTCGTCGTTCATGCAAAGGCTGTGTGTAGCCATCTAGAATTGGATAGTTTCCTAGAATTAATTTATCCTGAGGGTGTCTTTCAGGTAACCGCCAGAAAGGGGGATAAGGTTTGGGGTATCATCAGTGTAGATAGTATATAGGATTCCCAGGGAGTTGAGACGGTCAAATCAAGGCCTTAGTGTATACATTACACAGAGAAGATGAAACGCAGCAGCCTTGGGGAACCCCGCAAGTGTTGGGAGTCGGTGAGGTGATGGCCTCGCCACAGCATACTCTGGAGGATCTATTTGACAAGAAGGAGGCAATCCAGCTGGCATCTTCTGGGGAGAAGTGGACAGCAGAGGTGTGAGCCTGGCAGAGGATCTTATGGTCAACGGGGTGAAAAGCCGCCAAAAGATCTTGGAGGAAAAGGAGCAATTGAAATCCTTTGTCGTTACCACTGTCAAGCTGTTTTCTTAGATCAAGGAGGGCTGTTTCTGTCCCGTGCTTAGGGTGGAAGCCGGACTAGTGGGAGCCTAAAATGTGCTGCCCTAAGAAGGTTTGTATTTGGAGGTAGGCCACTCTGTCCATGATTTTAAGTAGGAAGTGGATGGTGGTGATGGGGCGGTAGTTAGTGGGGTTAGCTGGGTTGAGGATAGGTTTTTTGAGGAGCGGTGCAATCCATGATTCCTTGAGTGCGAGAGGAACAGGGCAAGATGTGAAGGAGGAATTAATGATGCTGGTGATGAGGGGGAGAAGGGGTTCTACACAGTCTTTGATGAGGGAGGCCGAAAGTGAGTCTCCCTTACAACGGGAGGGTTTAAGCCCGGCGATGATACTTGCCAAGTCGATTTTACTAATGGGTTGGAATTTGAATGGTGGGTTGTCGACATGGATGGGACTCGGCAGGATGCAGTTGATGAGCTGAAAAGCCTTTTTAGCTTGAATATCGGATTGTAGCTGTGGGATTTTTCCAGAGAGTGTGTCTTGGATCTTATTACACCAAGCATTGTCTTTAATGATGGTATCCAGGGGGGAGATAGGGGTTTGTAATTCGCAGAGAATGGTGAAGAGTTCCCAAGATCTAGAAGCTGCGTTAGCAATTCTTTCATTATAGGTGGTGGCATTGGAGGAGAGGATGATCTGTTTGTATTGTTGGGAGAGTAAGGTGAGGTGGTTCTTATTCGTAGGTGAGGGACATTTGTGCCCGGTCGCTTCTGCTGTTCATTTAGCGGCTCTGGCAAGGTGCAGTTCTGGGGTGAATCAGGAATTAAGATGCATAGGGTTCTTGAATTTAATTACTTTGATGGGTGCAAGGAGGTTGACAATGTTAGTGAGCAGGGAGTTGTAATCGTCCACTAGGATTGAGGGGTCATGTGATGAGGGGAGTGTTGAGCTGATGAGAGAAATTATATTAGTGTACGTCAAGTTTCATGAGCTACGAGCCATGGTGGTGTTGGTGACTTACTTGGGGGGTATGCTGATGGCTGGATTGGTGAAGCAAATAGTATGGTGTCCTGACCAAGGGGAGGGGTGGTTCAAAGATATGGTAGTGTTGCAGTCATGGTCTAGTAGCCAATCAAGGATGCGGCCATGCAAGTGCATTGGTTCTGAGATTATTTGAGTACATCCGAAGGCTGCTGGGGAGTTGGCTATGACGGTGGCGTTGGGGTCGCTGGTGTCATTGAAGACAAGGTTGAGGTTGCCTAAGACTATGAGTTGAGTAGAAGGTTTGAGGTTGGTAGAGATCAGTTGAGTGAGGTCATCTTCGAAGGACATGATAGGGCAAGGGGGCGTTATATAAGGTGTAGTGTGAGTTTTATTTTTTTGTAAGCATTTTATCTTGGCCGATAGTGCTTCACATTTGGGGATCGAAGTAGATGGAGATGCATACATTGGGAGGGAATCTTTGTAGATGAGGGCTACACCACTGCCTTTTCTTTAATGCCTGTCATTTCGGAGAATGGTGTAGCCTGATGGGATGGCAATGGAAACGGTTGGGCCTGCAGAGGGGGAGAGCCAGGTCTCTGTAATTGCTAGGATGTCCAGGTCATTGGTAGTGATAAGGTCCAAGACTTCATGGGAGAGTGCAATGATGGATCTAGTGTTCAGTAAGGCACAATGCAGAGGTTGGTTTCATAGTGGTGCTGCAAACGCTTTTGGGTGTGTCATGGGTGGTTGTTGAGGGGGCAGTTCTGAATGGTGATTCAGATATTGTTGCAGTTGGTGTGGTATCCACGGGCCAGTCAGGGTTGTGGGAGGGGTAGTTCTGTATCTTAGATACGTCTTGCAGGCTTTCATTTCAGGTGGGTTTGAGTTAAGAGGCGGTGGGACAAGTTTGATTTTCAAAGCAGGCCTGGGTTTGTGGCTATTTCTGTATCTTAGGTTGGAATTTCAGACTCAGACTTCGGGTGGAAGTGAGATATAAGATGGTATGGCACTAGGTGCCAGGATCCTGCTCTTACATAAAGTGTTGGAGGATGTTGAAGTCATCTTCACAAGGGTATTTGGTGGTGCCAGTTTCGAGGTATGAGTAGGGAAGCTTCAAGTTGGAAGATGGGCAGTGGTGGTTTCTTTGGGTGTAGGCTTAGTTCAGCCGGGAGCCTTAGAAACAATAGTAGGACAAGCATTGCCTAGGCAATGCTTGTATAAATGATTCAGCACAGTCAGGGACCGCAGCTGAGGCAAGGAGATTGAGTGCTAACTTTACAGGTAAGCCCTTAGAGTCACGACCGCCTGATTGAGCGGGCTCACCAGTGGATGTCTACACATACCGTGGACCCTCGTGTTCAGACCGCACTGAGATTTGAATTGTAATCACAGGTATATTTAAAACGCAAACGAGACGAGTGCATTGAAATTGAAGTGCATGCAAGTTCACTAACCCGTTGGGGCAAACTATTTATGTTTTCAATTTACTGAAACGCACAAACAGACTCCTACACTCTGCAACTAAAACAGGCAGAATTCTTAAACCAGAGCTCAGCCTCTAACGAGGATGAGAGGATATTTGACGGTTTATATCTATATATTCACGACAGTCCTGTTTTACAATTATTCACAAACAGAACAAAATTCCATACAATGGACCACTACATTTCGTATGTTCCCAATTGATTGAGCTACAAAGAGGGATACACCAAAATGCTCCCAAAATTGAACATAAGATTTTAGGCAGGTTCTAACCAGCCTGACTAAACAGGTAATACAGTAATTTTAAATGCCATTGACCTATGATTCTTATACATTTATTCATCAGGGGGATTTAACCCGTGAATTATTGGCACCTCAGATTGGAACATTTAATGTGGAATTTAGGTAAGGCCCTGTTATGGGCAGTGATGTTGGACAACAAGTTTATATTTATTACTGTGAAAAGACCTAGGATTTTGGAATTGAAAAACTGACTTTTTGTTTTGTTTATATTCTCTTTCCCTTTTCTCACAACCCTTAAAACCTCCACCCCTTTTCACCCCTTCCCAATGTCTGTGATTTACAAACAATACCATGGATATGACTTTATATTTTATCTTTGATTTGTGTTGTCTATTGATTTTGGTGTTATTTAACCATTTTTATCTGCATAATTCAGTTTGTATTAGCCCGGATTTGAAAAGGACACTGATGTGTTGAAACGTGTTATCCTAAGGGCACTGTTTGTTAATTTGTCTCAATGAACATGAGTCCATAATTTCAGAAATGTTCATGTATCAAGTGTGCACAGTTTTTTAAGTGTGAGGCGAGTTTCTTCATTCTTAGCTCAGTTAATGCTGGTAGAAATGTTGTGGGTGGAGGGAGATAAGCGGTGATGCTAGAATTCAGGACAATACAGTGTTGCAGTCTGTGCTGGTGGTATTGACTGAGGTTGGAGAGAGGTGGGAGGAATGAGGTGGGGGGAGGTAGGGAGAGCGATGGTGCATTTCGGAGTGTGAGCGGACCCAGGGGGTTAAGTTCTGTGTGTGAATGTGAGGAGCTAAAGAGAGGCTGCCTAACCAGCATGGCAGGTGGTGCCCATAGGTGACATAGGGGAGAGAGGGAGGCTAGGTGTGCAGACAGTATGGCCGCATGTAGCGGGGGGCTGACATCTTGGGAGTAGCAGTGTTGAAGGCTGTAGACAACATTTGCTTACACTGCAAGGTGGTGGGGATTACAGTGGGTGCTGACTGAACCAGTGGAAAGTTGGAGGTATCACTTTGTGTGCATAACAGGATAACGCCATTAGCACGTTGAGCGACTATAGGCTTACCTTCGGATGCAATATTTCTGATCTGCGACAAGCAGCGGAGAGCAGCACAGAGCTGCAATAGCCTTTCATCATGGTCTTCGAGTGCAGTCGGCTACGCCTGCTGCTTGTTAGCTGCAGGCACATAGGTAGCGATGACCAATCCTAATTCAGGAAAAGCTGTCTTTCCAGGAGCTGAAGGCTGCTTGCTCGAGCGGTGGCCATGTTTCCAGGTGCCATAACTGCATTAGGCAGAATAGCTTTTTCTGTTGCAGGGTGTGTCGGGGGTGATGTTAAGGGGCTCATCCAGGCCCGATAACGCAGCGGATCAGAAGAGAGCTGCAATTACCTTTGATCACAGCCTTTGAGCATATATGTATAAAAACCTATCTGACCTACCCTAAGTATCATCTTGTAACTATGGCTATAAAAAAGTCAATGAACTCAAACCGTGGTTATATTGAGAAATGTTTTGGGATATTTTTTCATTGCATTTGTGTATGTATATGTGATATGTAGTCCTCGGTACACTGTTTTGGAGTACACTGAGACTAGTATTTTAGCACATTTGGAGTACTGCTTTGATGTTATGATGAAACTTTGCATTGCCTTCATCGGTTAGGTGTACCCGTCATGTGTATAGTAAATGGTTATGTAGAACTGTATGTTGTTGTTTGAAATCCATAACTGGTGGTCGGTAATGAATGCTGATATTACGTTTTAACAATTCTCCGTGATTTTTCAATTTTACCATTTCATCTGGTGGCCCATCTCCATTTTCCTCTGAGTCAGATTGGAAAAGATAAAGATGATGTTAGGAAAATGTTCCATTAGTTTTCCCAAGTCTCGTTTCATCATCAAAGCAAGGGACACACCTCATACCTCATGCATTACCCAAATCATTGCCACCAGAATGAATTAGTATGATGTCTGGCTGCCCTGTATTTTTCAGTCTGAACAATTTGGGAAATACTTGGTGGCAACGTATCCCCGCAGTCCAAACCATTTAATTTCAAAACCTAGGTCCATGTTAATATTTAGTTTCTTATAAAAAGCCAGTAACCAAAATAGCCAACTGTCGCTGACCATCCAAACAGTTTTGAAACCAGCCATGACATCTGCAGTCTTTCTCTGTTTCCAGGAAATTCTCTCCTAGTTTGAATTTTTTACTAATTTGTGAGAGTAGGGCATGTATGATGTGTTTGTTTCAGTGTTTGCAATTGGTTGATTTTACTGCTGTAATGTTGTACTTGTCTGTGATAGGTTACAGTCAAAATGTGTTGGCCATTTTAGTATTTTGCTTAGCAAATATAGTCCTCTTTTTGTTGTTTTTTATTTTAGAAAGTATAAAAGGCACCATTTTGTGCAGTTTTGTGCTTTTGATTGCAGAAGTCATTATGTACCATACTTTCATTCTTTGTGTCCAATGCATCCGGTGAGGTGGATAGCTCAGGAGCAATACGTGTGTCTTGGAAGCAAGGCAACACAGGTTTGAATCCCAATCCCACACTTATAAACCAATCTCTGGTATTACGAGCGTTATAAAAGAACTATAATAATTATAATCCTTTACCTGTTTTTAAACCTCATCCACCCTACCTAACTCCAAACTTCTTTATCCTAACTACTATGTATACTTTCTTTATCATCACCCATTTTATATAACACCAAGCGCAGTCATTTATTGTACTGACAATTTTTTAAGTACTATTGTATTACCGGTGTCTCTTTTATCATTTGTATTCGGTACTCATATTTAAAAAGAAATAAGAATTCTTATAGCCATGGCTATAAAAAAGGGGGTGTGATTGGTGTATTGAGAATCGAGCCTAGCAACACCAATGAGTGGGGTGTTTAACTGCGGCTATCCAGCATCCACCCAGTGAGCAGCGTTGCTACCCATGTGCAAAAGTGGCACCCTGTGCAGCCGCAGCTATATACCAGCAAACAGCACGTTGAGTGTTTGAGAACGTGTGCTAGCGGTGGCATCAAGAGATGCTGGGTGGGATAAAAAAGATTTCAGTGAGTTTGATTGTTTGTGATTGGTTGTTATTTGTGCTGCTGTCTGTCATAGGTTGTGGTGAAAATGTGCCATCCGTTTTAGTAGTTTTATTAGTATATAGTCCACTTTTTGTGATATTCATTTTTGAAAGACAACACTTGCTGCAGTATTATCCTTTTGATTTCAGAACTCACAGTGTGCATATGCCAGGAGTGTGGCTGATGTGAAAGTAAGTGTTAATAAATAGGTGCATATTTGAGTTTTATTTGAAGTGTTATGTGTCTTAGTTATATGAACCATTGATATCAGATGGTGTTCATTGCAATTTTTTTCATCTGCTCTGATTGTATAGCAAGTATTTTTAATGTATTTTTTAACTTTCACCAACATGGACCTACAGAATTAGATTTGTCAATCAATGGCATATATATGCAGGTATTTAGTTTTATTATGCATGTTAGTGAGGTTGAAAGTGTATTCGATTGTATCTGTTGTTGTGTTAATGCACTTTCACTCTGCAGTATTTTTAGGTGTTTTCAGCTGTTCAACTAACTCCAGTCAAAAGTCAACCTGTATTGAACATGTAGGAGTGGATGAAGAACAACTGAAGCATTAACAGTTTCTATGTGACTGTTTTGTTTCCCATATTCTGCATGTTTATTTAACCCATTGCGTTCTCTCTTGTTTTCAAAGTTTACTTAACCAACCCCATTCACTCTATTGTAAATCCTTAGCATAATGTCCCTTGTTTGTTCTCACCCAGTTTAATTATGTATGTTCATGGATTATAGTAACCGTTTTTATACTTGTATTGTACCCCTATTGTGTTAGTGAATTAGTGATGGCAATGTACATTATGTTTGGAGAGAGTCATTTGTTAATGGGATAGCGTGTCATCTCCCGAGAGAAGCCAATTGTGACATAGACAGCAAATTGCTCTCATAACTGGAACATTGAGAACATATTTTTTTAAAATATTAGTGTTTCTACCTGTGTAATTGTTTTATACCCCTTGTTCTCCAAGTTCACTTATCCCACTCTATTATCTCTTGTGCTAATTCAAAACAAACTTTGGTACACAAAATTGAGATGAACTGGATGAAGACTCCCGGCAGATACATTGGCATCAGAAAGAAAAGATCCTGGGAGGGATTCTCGCTCATCCAAGTGGTACCGCTGGAGATGGGAGCAGCACATCCATAGACACGTCATCAAAAGCTTCCTCTCTGAACATTGATAGCATTTCTGATGACTCTCCTAATGGAGTGCTACAGTGCTGCAGGTGTTTCAAGACTTTGACTGTTGGTGGCAGCACCTTTAATGGGTGGTGATTGATTCTGCACAACCACCACTCACAGAAGAGGGAAGAACACATGGAAGCCAAAATAGTCTGCAGCCCAGTATGAAGCAGACCATCTAGAAGGTGCTAGGTGCTAGTTTTAGGCATATTTAATAGCATCTCACCCTCATGTAGAATTGGTTAAAGTATTCCCAAGGCCTGGATGAGATCAGAGTTACTGGTGAGCTTGGAAGAGAAAAAGGGGGAAGAAAGAAAACCTGGAGGGCACATGATTGCCACACACCTCTGGGTATGCCACGGAAGGAGAAAGGCGGCAAGAGAAAAGCACTGAATTTGAGGATGAAAGAAAGCAGGTGACAGAAAATATCCTCACCAAGCTCGGTCGGGGAAAACGGGCAGAGTTGTTCTCCAAGTTTACCTAACCTTCCCCAGACCCTGTCCTGCAATTACCCAGTATGATGTAATTTGTTTATTCTCAACCAGTTTATATATCCCTGTTTGTTTATTGTAGTTGTAGTTTTTATACATTTATTGTTAGTGTGTTGTGTGTTTTTTTGTAGCTGTAGTTTATACACATCTTGTAAAGGTCTATGTAGTTTGTCCACATGTGCACACATTTTCCTTCCTGTAGCCCTTTAATGTGGTGGTGATGGATTGGGATCCAACTCTATTTTGTGATCACTCCTGGCAGTTGAGTTACACATACCATCTCCGACTGTATTATTCCCTATGCATTGTATCCTTATTCTCTGTACCGCTGTGCTATATACTGTCATTATTTGTGTCCAACCCATCCTTTCCCTGCTTTTCACCTTCAACCACCCTAGTCTAGTTTTGAATGCGTATTCTTACTCAGTTTATATATTGTTGTTCATTTATTGTAATGACAGTTTTAATACTTTTCCGTATTATTGTATTTTTTTAATTATCCAAGTTGGATTTATGACAAAGGTTTTGCCAAAATGAGTATGTGCAAAGAGAACAATAGTGTACTGTGCACAAATGGTGTATCTTACATTGTCTGTATTTTGCACTATAAATGAGGGTCAAAAAATGTATTTAATTGTTTTTCACGTTGTGTGTTCTTTAATTAATTGTGTTTTAATTTTTTTGCAGCTAGGATACTAATGTATATGAACTTGTTTGCATGCAGCCAAGTTAACACCATCATATGTATCCTAACTACTATGTATACTGTGCTTTCCTTATCATCATTCACTTTACATAAATCCATGAGCAGTCATATACTGTAGTGACACCTTTTAACTACCATTGTATCACTACTGACTCTTTCGTCATTCCTATTTTATACTCAGATTTTTTAAGAAATCTTATATCCACAGCTATACAAAAAATGTGTGATTGATGTATTGAGGATTGCGTCTAGCCACAGCAATGGCTGGCATGTTTACCCTTGGCTACTCAGTACCCACCTGGTGCGTTGTGTTGCTCCCATGGGTAAAAGTGGCACACTTTGGAGCTGCAATTACGTACTAGTAAATGGCATGCCGAATGATTGTGGGTGTATGTTAGCCATGGGCATTAACAGCCGAACAGACAAGGCTTCTTTATAACCGCGGACATAAAAAGCACCTGCATGGGTGTGTCAATGCTTTTTTCCATTTCATTGGTTGTTGTGGTAGGCATGACTATTGCTATAGCCGTGTCTACTGGACCATACATTTTCTGTGCAATAATCATATTGTTATGTGGATGATACAGCTCAGAATGTTATCTGTGTTTGTTCTTTTATGTGCTTAGGTGTTCCCTTGTCCTATTTCAAGTGTTAAAGGTTGGCTTAGTTTAATTTTGAGTTTTTAGAAAATGTGCATGTTGACATGGCTACAAGGCAAGATTTGTAGCTGTGTCGAATAGTAGAGGAGAGATGCTGGGCATGGGTAAACAAGATTTCTGTGACTATGATTGTTTGGTATTGGTTGTAGTTACTTTTCTATTTGTGTAGCTGTCTGTGATAGGTTGTGGTGAAAATGTGTCAGTCATTTAGTAGTTTTAAAAAAATATATAGGGCCTCATTACGAGATTGGAGGTAGCCATGCCATTTATACCGACATGGCTACCCCCAAACTCCGGTCCAGCTCTGGGTCCCGCGAAAGGGGAATTACCGGGCCATTCAAACCTTGGTGTGCCTGGTAATTCCACTTGCGTGGGACCCGGAGCCGGTACATCCCAATTCCCATTTGAGCCCCCATAGACATAGAGTCTTGGGTGCATGGCCATATGAGTCAAACATTTTAACTATACCATAGGGGCACTTTTAATGTCCGCGTACATGAGTGTTCTTAGAACAGTTTCAACTTGCCTACAAACAGTACAGACAGGCATAGCGTCCTCAGGACACCCCCATTTTGTTTATTTACGAACATCCCAGGACACATGATGTGTTCTTAGAACACTTTCATCTTGCCAGCGAACAATACGGACAGCGTCCTCAGGACACCCCCATTTCGTCCATTGACGAACATTTCAGGACAGTGCATGTGTTATTAGAACAGTTTCAACTTGCCTGCGAACAAAACAGACAGGCATACCGTCCTAAGGACACACCCATTTCGTTTATTTTCGAACATTTCAGGACACTGCGTGTGTTCTTAGGACACAGTACGGACAGGTATAATGTACTCACAACACCCCCATTTAGTTTATTTACAAACATCCCAGGACACATAATGTGTTATTAGAACAATTTAAACTTGCCAGCAAACAATACGGACAGCGTCCTCAGGACACACCCATTTCGTTTATTTTCGAACATTTCAGGACACCGCAAGTGTTCTTAGAAGAGTTTCAGCTTGCTTGCGAACAATACGTACAAGCGTAGTGTCCTCAGAACACCCCCATTTCATTTATTTTCAAACATCCCAGGACACTTCATGTGTTCTTAGAACAATTTGAACTTGCTTGCGAACAATACGGACAGGCATACCATCCTCAGGACACCCCCATTTTGTTTATTGACGAACATCCCAGGACACATGATGTGTTCTTAGAACAGATTCAACTTGCCTGAGAACAAAACGGACAGGCTTAACGTCCTCAGAACACACCCATTTTGTTTATTTTCGAACATTTCAGGTCACCGCGAGTGTTCTTAGAACAGTTTCAGCTTGCTTGCGAACAATACGTACAGGTGTAGTGTCCTCAGAACACCCCCCATTTCGTTCATTTAGAACATTTCAGGACATCCGTGTTGTCTGCGGACAAAGCAAACACAACAGGGGGGTCTACCACCTAAATAAATACAACATTTAACCCATCTCTTACTCCCCCACCCTCCCCAAACAGTTTTACACACCAACACACTGTACTAAATACTATTTTTCCACCAAGTTTCACTGCGCTGTCCGCGGACGTCCGTGAATCCAAAATGGTGGGCGTTCCCGAAAAATCTGACGCGCTTCACGCTCTTCACTGTCCAATCAGTGACCACGTTGCATGTCTGCCGACATGACGCAAGCCGGTTGGCCAATCAGGACACTGTCCACGAAGCGAACAGGGAAATGTATCCGCGGACCGAACATAGATATCACTAGTGTTTTGTGATGTACTTTTTGGTCATTTTTTTTAAAAAAAACTACTAGACGGATTTTCACCAAATTTGCAAAAGCACGCTTTCGGGACCAAGCTGCTGCTCCTGGTCCAAATTTGGTGAAAATCTGTCCAGCGGTTTGGGCTGTAGGTGTGAGCAAAGTTTTTTCCCCATTCATTCTATGGGAAAAAAAGAAGTTTTGGGACCGCCCCTATAACTTTGCCCCCCCTGCAAAGCCACGGCAGTGGCTGTGTAGTTATGGTTAAGTTGCTAATCCCATAGGAAGAACACTTTTTGGGTGGATTATAACTTCACTCTCCCTGGACGAATCCTCACCAAACTTTTGCAAAAAAAAGTATATGGCCAACCTGAATTTTTTTGGTGAGGTTTGGTCCGGGGGGGGCAAAGTTATAGAGAGGGTCCCAAAATTTCTTTTTTTCCCATAGACTGAATGGGGAAAAAACTTTGCTCACGCCTACAGCCCAAACCGCTGGACGGATTTTCACCAAATTTGCATCAGGAGTGGGTGCTTGGTCCCAAAAGCGTGCTTTTGTAAATTTGGTGAAAATCTGTCCAGTATTTTTTTTAAAAAGACAAAAACGTAGGTCACAAAAAATTAGTGATATCTGTGTCCGCGGACACACTTCCCTGTTCGCTGCGTGGACAGGACACCAATTGGTTAATCGGCTTGCATCATGTCTGCGGACATGCAATGTGTTTACTGATTGGCTGGAATGAAGCGTGAGGTGCGTCGTATTATTTCCATGCGCCCGCCATCTTGGATCCGCGGACAGCGCGACGATGAACGGGGGAGAAATAAAACTTTGGCAAGTGTGTTTTTTCTTGGGGAGGGTGGGGGAGTAAGAGATGGGTCAAATGCTGTATTATGTTTAGGTGGCAGGCACCCCAGATGTTTTTGTCATGTCCGCGGTCACTGTGGCTGTCCGTGGACATAAAAAATGCAATGCAGTAGCCCATATAGCCAGTTAAAATGTTTGAATCTATGGGTGTGATCTATGGGTTGATGTGCTGCGGTGGTTGCGGCCAGGGCCTAGAGTCTTGGGTGCATGGCCGAAGGCCGTAGACCATAGGCCATGCGCCAAAGACTCTAGCCCTGGCCACAACCACCGCAGCATATCACACCCATAGATCACACCCATAGAATCAAATATCTATCAAATATTTGCAAATCTACAGTTTGTGTACTGTTTGATTTGTATAGTTTGTATGTGAAGTTTTGGCTACGTCATGTCATTAAGATTGTAGAGTTTGGTAACAAGCACTGCAGTATAACATATCCATGGAAGTAAACATTTTGTAATGTGGTGTATGGTTAGATGTTTGCTGCAATGGTTGTGTTATGGAGCAGTATCATGAGTTGTATTTATTATAATATACTTACTGTTTGATTTTTTGTGATTGGATATATTTTTTTCATGATGTGGCTAACTGGGGCAGATATATTCTTTTTCAATTTCTGTGATAAAAGAAAAGGTCATGTTAGTGTTGTTAGTTTATAAAGACTTATTTCAATGAATAATAGACATTTCTTCTTTATTTCGACCCTCATATTTAGTAGTTTCCAAACCAGTGTACTGTGCAATTTGCTCAATTTCTGTGTTTGTTGCTTAAATCATTGGGTTTTTCGGGAAAAATTCCATGTTGAATTTAAAAAAAACTTTTTTGTTATGGTACAGTACATTTCTTCCTTTGTTTTCAGTGTTTACTTGTTTCTGGCTAATGTTCTATCTGTTGGCGTGTTGCAGATTGTTAGATACTTGTTGTCGAATTGTAACTTGTTATAGTTTTGTATTTATATTCTCAAGTTGCTAATCTATCTGTTGGGTTGTTGCAGATTATTGGGGCTGTTAGATACTTATTGGTGTATTCTAACTGTTTATTTCTTGTTACATTTTAGTGGTATTGATTTATCTGTTTGGTTGTTGCAAAATCTTGGGGCAGTTAGATACCTGTTTGCGTATTCTAACTGTTTATTTGTTACATTTAAGCATTACTCTACACTTTAAAGATCATTTTAATATTTTCTCCAAACCAGCTGTGTTGAAGATAGAGTTTTCTATCTTGTTGTGGCTTGTTGACACATGGGTAGGGTAATACCATGTATGTCCAGTTTGTCTGTGGAGCAAATTTCAATTAATGGTTGCATTTCTTTTTTCAACATTGTTTCATTGAATTTGGAACAGCCTGCAAGAGTTGTCATCAAGGACATACAATTGACATTTTTGTATACTAATTGTTCCATGACATCAGTAGCACATGAGTTATGGCCATAAAGTGCATGGATGTGCCGGGTTTTTAATATTGCGTGTGCTTCTTGAGATAGTACACCAACTCTAATACTTTTTTAAATGTTGGTGTAGGTGAGGTCTGCAGACTGGCACATGTTTTCAGTTAATTCTCTGTATTGGAAATGTTTCCAACTGTTAACATTTCCTATGCTGCCAACAGTTTTACGGCAGAGTTTGTGTCCTAAGGTTTTAAAAATAGGTTCACCTTTCACTGGTGTCAATTGAAGAAGATCTCTGAAAACAATAATATGTTTTCCTCCAAAGAGCTCTTTGTAGTTTGTTTTGAGTACTTCTTGTAATCTGAGGTGAATCAAAGCCAACATTAGGTTGGAGACCATGCTCACTTCATTAATCTATTAGTAGCATTTTCATTTGTTTTAACACTCTGAGTAGTTCCATTGCAGCTTCGTTAGAAAGTTTGTGATATTCTAATTTGTTTTGATGTTCTACTGGAAGGAGTAGTAATCAGTGTAAAGTGACATCGCCTGTGTTGTAGGCAGCTAAACCGGTGGGGGTAGTTACAACAGCTGACAGTTTGTTATTTGTCAATTTTTGAAGTAACTTGCTGATGATTTTGATTAAGAATGTTTTGCCTGATCCAGCTTCACCACTGAAGTATAGAAGTATAGGTGTGTAATTTTGGCAGGTATATTCTTTATGTTCATGTTTTACACCATGTGCAATTTCTTTTGTTACTTCTTGAAAAATAGTGTGTTGCTCTTTGTTCAGTTTTGATTGAAGTACAGTTAAGTCTTCTGTATCTTCTTCATAGAGACATATGGTGTTTTCTACTTCTATCATAGCTAATTCTGCCTCATGTGCTATTAGTTGCTGTCCCAGTGGTTCTTGGCTTCCTGTTATAGAAGGTTGACTACTGTCGGGAGTGTCCTTATCTAGTTGGGCCTGGAGTTCTTCTTCGTGTTGCTGTTCATTGTGCAACATTGTTTTGTACTGTATAAAGTTTACATCGGTTATAGTGCTTTCATTTGCTTTGAAAGCATCTTCATAGGAGTCATAGATATCTAGGATATCTTCTTCTTTTCTCTATGGTTTAAAAAGTTGTAGCAGGGACATGTAATATAGTTCTTTATGTTGAGGATGTTTTAATGACAATTTGATTTGATTAATTAAGCTTTGTTTGGTAAGTTTCACTAAGCTGCCTTCACAATTTGTCACTCTGTATCTACCTTTATTTTCATCGGGTTTTATATTATTTTTGTATGTGAAGTTTTGGGCTATTTGGTATAGACACGTGGTTTCCAAAGTGGTACTCCTGTTTGGGTAGTATGTGTTTAGTAAATAGTTTTTCAATATGTCTTGGCTGTTGGGATCATTTTGGCTATTGTTTCTATGTTGTCACATGATTTGAGAACTCTTTTTCTAGATTTAGCAGGACCAAGACTTACGATATTTTCAGATTTTCCATACAAAGCAGTACCGGTTAAACAATCTGCAGCTTCATAGCAGCCACATTCTCTATGTGAGAGCATTTTTATGCCTAAGCTTTACACTTTCTGAGACAGTGTTTTGTTTGATGATAGGTCATTCCAGAGGTCTTGAAGCTCTGTTTTTTCTGCTTTGGTTAAGTAGGCTGTAACATATTGTGCAACTACAGTGCAATTGTCTGCAATGTACTGCACATCTATGTTAGCATTCCATAAGAGGGCAATGATTGCATTGTAATCATTGATATATTTTGCTTCTTCTGTTCTTTTTATTTAATATGTGTTCTTAGGTGATTTACCTTTGACACTATGTCTAACTAAAGACATGAAGTTGTTCACTTCACCTGTTTATGTAACTGGTCTAGGGAAACCAAAGCAGCATTTTGTGTAGTATTTCCCTTTGTTTTTGTATTTGCGACAACAGTATTTCCCACACATTTGTGCATGAAGATCACTATTTGTTGCTTCTGATGGAATTTCACAAGTGACATATTTTTCGATAAACTGTAAAACAGTGGCATCACTGTCTTGACCATATTTAGGAGCTTATTTAATCCATGAAAGCATGTGGATATGTGGTGCTCCTCTGGCTTGGTATCCTTTTATCCAAAAGAAATGTTGCACTTCTCCGAGGGGAGGAACAGTTTTATTACCAATAAAGTGTAGCATAGAAATGAAGCGATGATGGAAATATCTTGAAACATTAACAAGATCTAGAGAGCAAAGTTATCCAGGTGTTAGTAAATCGATGTTTGTTTTGTTTTTGTTTGATATGCATAGGAAATCATGTACATCTTCCCATGCATATTCTGCACAACTTAATGTAACAAATCATGTGGGTGGACCAAGGTTTCTTATCTTACAATGCACATCTCTGTGATGTTGGAACCAGTACTCTTAAGTAAAACACATGTTTGCTAACAGATTTGTAATGCTTGATTGTAAAACCTCATCTTTTTCTTGCCCTTTTTGAAGTAATTGTGTAGCTGACATATTTTGGAAGTGGGTACCAGATTTCAATGTTTTTTGCAACTCCGTAACATAGAGTTGCTAGTTCACTTTCAAAGACGAGGTGGAATATGTATTCCACATTTTGTCTAAATCTGGGATCTTCAGAATACATTTGTAACGAGCGGTATTCTGATGCTGTTATCTGAATGGGTCTATCATCGTACCCATTCATATCCCAGTAGGAAAGAGTAGAGGAAAAGCATGTGCTTCTATACTTTTTTCCCATATGCTGATTGGTGATCCTTTGGTTTGTCGCATTTCGTACCTTTCTGGTGCATCATCTATGGTGTCATTAGACTTTAATGGATGAATTGTATAATGATCTAAAATATTGGATACTGTAGCAGGACCTAGAAGTTCAAATTGACCAGTTTCTGGTGACTCTTGAATTATTTTAGTGGTTCCCTCAGGGTTTCTTCAATATTGATTTCTTTGTAGTATTCATTATTGTCTTTTAGATATTGCAAGGCTTGTCTAACTTTGTGTAAGTCTACGATTTGTTGCCAAATTCTTTTGTCTTTTGTAGGTACACCATTTACTAAGACAATTAAAGATTGCTCCATTGGACGTTGCACTCCCAGAGTGTGCACATTTTCTTTCAGATCTAATGGTAAATAAACTACTATGCCACAAAAGCCTTTCACTAATTCAGAGGGAGGTAGTTTTGCTGTTTTTGTTTGAAGGCATATTATTGCTTGAAATGGGTGCACTGTTTGAATTATGATGCTCTCATTTAAATTGAGTTGTTGCAGGGGTTTTGGTAGTGGGACTAATTCCAAGTTATTTGTGATAGCACGTGAAGGAGTTTGGTTGTTGTCACGTTTTCTAGTGCAGTAACTGCAAAGTATTAAGGGGTCAGTTATTTCCTATTTGTTTTCTGCTATGAGGTAGAGAGCTAATTAAAACCATTTGGAATCTTCATTGTCTTCTATTTTGTATGCTATGTCTACAGTTTTTGTGTTACTTTTAAAAAAAGTTCTGCAGCAACACAAACACACACATGGTTTGGTACTTCAGCAGATGCACTTTGAAATGTTTGTATTTCTTTTTTGTATGTGTGTAATAGAAGGTTGCCATCTGTACAATTGTTGATAGTCTGTTGTAAAGCTATTGCATTTTGTAAGTGGCTTTCACTTCCAAAATATTTTCACTGGATATGCTCTATTTCTTCGAGTAGGTATTTAGCTGTACCATGTAGAAGAATGTTATTTAAATTGGCTAGTGCTAAAGCACGACTTTTAGCATAGTACCGTTTATAGACTAGATTTCTTATAGTTGAATAATGTGTTGATATCATTTTGATATGATGGAAGGTTCTTTTGCAAATAGGTCCTGAAATGCAGGCTAATGAATGTCCTTATAGTCCTGTGTATTTGCGCACTGGACAGTTATCCATATTTTGTAGTAGTTTCATTTTGATTTTGTCTTTGCCTTTCACATACTGATTGAGGAACTGGCGTAAAGATTTGAAAGATTATTTGGCAATGTTACACATTGACGTGCATGGCCATTTGTATACTTCACATTCTGGTTCAGTCGAATTGAGAGGTGATACTGTGTTTTCTGGGGATATTTTTGTAAGCAGTATTTCTTGTTGCATTATGGTATTATTAAGTTGTTCATACCCACGTCCACTGCTATGTATAGCAATTGTGTTTGCTTTTGTTTGTATGCTTCTTCATTGAAATATGGTTCTGTGCTCGTGGTTTGACTCCATTCACCTCCACAGATATTTAAGAAGTTATTTTTGTTGACATTCCGTTTATTGAGAAGTCTTTTTTGTAATGTAGTAGTTAGTTTTGTTAGTGGTTTCATTCTGTTTAACACTAAAATAAATAACTTCCTTTTGAGAAGGATCGCACTGTCTATCAAAGCTTCTAAGATTAATTTTTTATGGTAGGTTTCAAGGGTTGTGCATGATTTGTCTCCTGTTTTTATTAGATTCTGAAGGACTCTGTGGCAGAACATTTTTGGTAAAATACTTTTTTTGGTATGGTTAATTGCCACTACATCAAGATTTGTAGGAGCAGTGTTAGCAGTAGTGGTAGCTGAATTCTTGTCAATCACTTTCAATTTCCTTTTACATTTTGATAGAGGAGGCAAAGTTTCTGTACTGGAAGCTTGTTTTGTTTTGCTTGATGACTGTATTAGCTGTTTTGTTTGAACTTTTTGTACACATTCTGCTAGAGATGGATGCTTCTTTAGGACAATTTTATTTTTATTTGCTCTACTTCTGCGTTGCTTTCTACGGACTTGCTTTTCGGTAGGCATTCTTTGGAGTCTGTTGAAAAAAGAAGGTATGGGTTGGGCTGTTCTGCAATGTATGTGTGCTGTGTGCATGAGTGTCTGAGTATGATGGTAAGGATGTATGTGGTGGTGTGTGATTGTGCATTAGGAAGCTACAACTAGTTGGGAAGGCTATTTGTGTATTTGCGTGTTACTATACTGGGGTTCAGATGACAGTAGAAAGTAAGCTAGTGGTGAGGAGATATACTAATACTAAATGTAATGGTATAGAAATAAAACCGTTCTTTGTTCTGTAATACTAACATACTAGGGGCTGAGTTGGGTCATTTGTGCACCAAAAAACGGGGATTTGAGTGCCGTTCTGCCTGCTAATCCCTGTTTAACAAATTGGGATTTGTGGCAGAATGGTGCACACATCTCTGTTTTTGGCACACAAATTCCATGAATCAACCCCACAGTGTGTTTGAGTAACAGTAAGAATATTATGGTAGTATTGTACTTACTCTTTTTGTGTGGAATAAGCAGGTTTCTTCTGAGTTGTTATTCGTACTTCAGATGCTGCTGCTTTTCAGGAGAGTGGTCTTCACTGCAATTGTAAAAGAAAGAAGTTAGTAATTTTGTGTGTTTATAGCACTGATGTTAATTTAGACGTTGATTTTTATGTTTTTGTAGTAGTATTCTTGTTTATATCTGAACATAGTGTGTGCATGCAGTTTCTTTTGACTATGTGCAGCCTTTATATTTTACTTACAATATTGAACATGCTTTGTAAATGAGTAGAATACTAAGTGTATGAAACTCACTTAGTTTCTTAAGGCTCTGTTATTGAACGTTAGGAGAAAGAATAAATGATGATATACTTATTTTGCAATGTTTAAAAGGTAAATGGCAGAAACTGTATAGAAAAGCATGAAATGTATGCATTTGTGAAGGTGTGGGCAATAAAGCAGAAGGATGTGATTTACAGGCAGTGGTGCTATTTCAGCTGGGAGCTTTTCAATGACAGCGTCTATCTGTGTGAGTGTATAAAGATGCATGACCTTGTCCTGGTTGTGTATAATTTTATAATACATTACTAAGTGTTTTTCTACAATTATACTGTTATTTCTCCCATCTTCTAATATTAAACTTTTTTAGATAGCTGTGTGTGTAAAACATAATTTAGATAGCAGACAGGTTTGGAAGTGACAGTTGATTATAGCAGATGGGAAAACTGACAGTAAGTTTATTTTATAGGTTATACAGGTTAAGTGGCAGTTACTCTGTTTATATGCAGTCAAAAGGTTGTACATGTACTGTGCAGAAAATATGCATACCTGTAGTTTGTATTCATGCATGTGGATATGCATGCAGCTGTAAGTAGAAATCTTGGAGACTTGTACAGTAGTCTTTGTAGTAGGTGCTTTCCAATGAGACTTGTCCTCAGAGTGATCAACAGTACATTTGAAGTGCTAAACTCTGATGATGGAGTTAGGTGTAGAGGTCTTGGATGTGATTGGTGGATGGTGATGTGACTACTTAGCTGTATCCAATGAGGGAATGGTAAAGAGAGTGAAGTGGAAAGGGTAGAATGGCTGTCCAAGAGTTACGCGGTCCGCGTAGACCACGGCTGGCCACGGACAGGGCGTGCCACATCTGGGGTTTTCCAGCAAATCTAGCATGGAAAGGGGAATGTAGGGATCAGGCAATCAGATGTTGAGGTTGTGGATTTGTGTTGAAAGAGACTGTGTGTAGTGAAGATGGCAGAGGTGGAGAAAGTCAGGGTGTTGGTGTATAGAGATATGTCTGTGCATAGTTTACAGCAGTATGCTCAATGCAGACATGTGGCAAACAATTTTGATGTTAAAGAAGTGGAGGTGGTGTGGAGCACTGTGCCTGATTGCAATGTACAGGGAATTTTACAAGTTTGTGAAGATATGGGCAGGATGAACAGTCCCCATGTGGTAGTTTTGCACTATGGTGCTTTCCATTTGGGCTATGTCAGTGCCCCTTCTTTGTTGGCAGATTTGGAACACTTGGTTCGGCAGTAATGAACATCCTTCCAATGCCTAATGCGTGTTCTAATGCCAAAGTAATGTTTTCTGGATTAGTACCTAGGGCAATATGAGACAATAGTTCTGCTTTTTGTCCTCAGCAAAACATTGCTAGGTGTGCAATCAACCGAGGCATGTGTGCTTTCATGAGAATATTGATTCCAGTAATGCTGTTTATTTTAAAGAAGATGACATTTACTTATCTTTTATGGGAAATGCCATTCTGTTTTGGAATGTAAGGGTTGCTTTGGAGAAGGTTATATGAAGATTTTAGGAGTAAAGTAAGAAAAAAAGAACAAAATATACAAAATAAAAGGTGTCTGTCAAGCATCTGCAAAAAAAACCCCAAAAAGAGCCAACCTTAAAGGGGAAATGTGGAACACTATTTAAATTTGCATTCACTACGTTCACATTTTTGATATGGCTGCGGACATGGCGGTAGTCCGCGGACAGCGCATATTACAAACAGGGAATTTGGGGTGGAGAGGCATGCAAATGAGAATAAGTAGAGCAAGGGATTGGTCAGTAAAGTTTACTGGGTGTGTTGTGTAAGGAGAGAGTTTGCCAGAAAGTCTTTTTCCTGAGAGAATAAAAGATAGCTATGGCTGTGTGTTTCAGAAAACAGATTATGTGGATTTTAGGAGACTCATGGATACATTGGTTGGAGGTGCATGCAGAACGCTGTGGAGTATCTGCAGATCTTGGATTCCCTCATGTGGAAGTGCACTGGCATGGAGTGCATGGAATGAAGTGGCTGGACTTGGTACCTCTCTGTGCTACTTTGGAGACACAGCATCATCCAGATATAATTATAATTCATTGTGGAGGGGACAGTTTAGGACATGTGTCTGGAATTTATTTGAAATTTGCAATGAAAGAAGGACTTGGGAAGGTCATGGACACGTTTCCAAATTCCCAAGTAATCTTTTCTCGTATTGCACAGAGACTAATGTGGCTGCGTTCTTCTTCATTTGGTCCAAAATGGAGAAAGCGAGGCGCAATGTCAATAAGGCTATTTGTGCTTTTTTAAGAGATGTTGGCATGTCCACTTTTCACAATGAAAATATTATATTTTGTAGCACATACATTATGCTGGCAATCAGATTTTTCTTAGAAATTTACAAAATGCATTGCAACCTTTTTTGGAATTACAGCCATCCATTTTGCACTAGGTGTTGACCATTTCAAGTTTTTTAAACACAAAAAACACCACCAAAAGGCTCTTTTCAGAGCCACCACTTCCTCCCAGAGAAAAGTGCCATGGTTTTGCTAGGGCAGCACCCCAAACTTTTAGATGTCCATGGACTGTCCGCGGACTTCTAAAAAATGCACAGGGCCCTGCTCCATTTATTTACCACTTCTATTTTTAAACTGTGAAAGGAGGCTCTGAAAAGAACCTTTTTTCTGGGGGGTTTTGTTTATATATATATATATTTTTTTTACACATGACACACTAGGAGAGGAGGGGAAAGGAGGGTAAGGAAGGGACACCAAGCACGGGGATAAGAAAGGGCAGGTGGAGAGAGGAAGATGTAGGGTGGGCCATACTCAGGTAGGTAGCAGTTCTTCTGGTGCTCAGTGACTGCAGTCTCGAAAGCACTTCGAAGATTCTCCCCCCTGCAGAATACTGCGTTGCAGTACATACACAATATTGTGACCCTTGATAGGTAAGGGTCAACAGCATCGTGAATGGCCTGTGAGGCAGCTTGAGGGATGCGCGCTCCTACAGGAGTGTCTCTTGTGGTGAGAGGAGAGGAAACGGAGGATGTGGTGGAGGAACTCAACCTACTACGTTGATCACGAGGTACAACCTTGCGAATGGCCCCACCGTGGAATGACCTTAGGTGTCGCTTCATGGATGTCGTACCAAAGCTGTACGAACCAGGCCTCCCATGACTCAGCACCATTTTGCACTTGTTGCAGGTGACCTTGTTTGCACATACTTTTGGTACATCACCATGAATGGTAAACAACCGCCACACCCAAGACTCACGGCGAGTGCTGGTACTAGGGTATTCCACTACCTCATCCTCGTCATCCTCTTCATCCTCCTCCTCTACATCCTCATGCCTGTTCCCCTCTGCAGGCCCTTGGGGAGGTGGTGGTGGAGGGGTGGTACTGAGGCAGATGTAGCAACAGCAGCCATTTATGCCATCAGGGTTGATGAGAAAATCTCAGTAAGAGCAGCAAAGGCAGAAAAAGTCAATCTGCAATAGCCAGAAGCAAATTGAAGATCAGCTCTGGGGTGTGGCCTTTTAAAGAGGTGCTGCTGTGCTCTGCACGGACAGCCGCGCTGTCTGCGGACAGATCGAACAGCCCAAAAAGGCTCAAAAAGTTCCAAAAATTATGTAGAAAGCCAGGGTCATTGTCTGGGACATGTGCAATGGTGAATTTTTACTGTACGATACTTTGGATTGTCTGAAAAGTACTTTTAAAATGTTCGGGGACCCGGACAGTGTCTGCAAATCAGGACACACACTCAGCATGGGTGCAGTCACATGATGACGTTGCGAACACGTCCGCAAATGGAACGGATGTCCGCAGGACACCAAATGCACAGGCACTAATCAAACTAATTAAAAGTGTGACACAAGTGAGACAGACAGTTACGGACAGGCGCGATGTTCGTAGGTTTTATGGGTGTGGTGCGCATATGCGTAGATGTTCTACAGACAGTACGGACAGGTATAACATCCTTAGAACACCACCATTTGGGTTAATTTCGAACATTCCGGACACCGGGTGTGTTCTAAGAACAGTTCCATGTTGCTTGCAGACAGTACTGACAGGTATATAGTGTCCTTAGGAGACCTCCATTTTGCTAATTAAGGACATCCCGGACACCGCACGTGTTCGAAGAACAGTTCCATTTTGCTTGTGGACAGTACGGACAGGTATAGTGTCCTTAGAACACCTCCATTTTGGTTAATTACGGACATCCCGACACCTTGCGTGTTCTAAGAACAGTTCCATTTTGCTTGCGGATAGCATGGGCAGGTATAGTGTCTTTAGGACACCCCCATTTTGCTAATTATGGACATCCCAGACAGGCGTGCTGTCTGCGGACACCTTAACTGCCTTTTTTTAAAAAATAAGACACAAAGGACTGAATTAAAACACACATAATATTTTTCTTTATTATATACAGATATAAAAATTATGAAAGAGATGGGGAAGCTGAAACTGACACAAATACAGGGGAATTAGGGGTTTGGAGAGGATGGATGGGAGGGGATGAAGGGATGGAAGTCTCATCAAAACGTTTTTCTTTGTGTTGAGGGTTTGGGGATAGTTGAATGGGACATGGAGAGTGGGAACAGGTGCATGTGGGACAATGATATTACATTTTTTCTTTTATGTGGTTCTCCACAAAATGTTTCAAAAGATTAAAATTTTCCATAAGCATTTCAATTTGTTGTTCCATGCACTGGAGAGTACTTTCTAATGTCTCTTTTGGTGTATTGTTTTCAATGTTTGTATGGGTTGTTAAATATATATATATATATATGTTAAGTGCACATAAACTAATGATTATTAATTTGCTTATATAGAGAAGTGTCTAGCATTAGTATCACTGCCTTCAGACATTTCCCCATGTAGGAAATTTTCCTCAAGCCATTCCAAAGTACTGGAAAGTACTGGACATTTCTGTGTAAAAAAAAAATATTACTTTTAGTGTACCTAATACAGAAAGTTCAGAAATGTGTAAAACAATGAAGTTTACTTACTAGTTTATGGTAAGTTGTGTTCTTACTGTTTTGTAGGTCTGCTGTTGATCCTAGCTGTGCAGTTTCTGTGAGGTAATTATGTTGGAAGCATATCTTTTTTGTTTTGGTATATTCCATTTTAGTACAAATGGTATTTAAATGGATGGTTGATGTGCTGCATATATAGGTTCCACTTCTTATTTATTATTACATATAATGTGTTTATATGCTGCTTTTAGAACTTGTTCAGTGTTTATATAGCATGGTAGAACAATCTAAGATACCCCCTAAGTTGTTGGGTAGTGTTGCTGTTGTCCGTGTCCATCCACGGACATATGCACAGTCCACGGCCATCAAGATCACTAGCAGGGGGGGTCGGCATGTTCTATTTTACATGTATATAAAGTAAGGGAATCCTAATAAACATCTATCAAATTCACACTATGTAGATGTGTATTCAGAAAAAGAAACTTTGATAAAGGGAGGTTATGGTTAATTTGCACTACTAAAAACCTATGAAATCCAGTAAAAAAACTTTGGTAAAGGGACCTTATGGTTCCAAGTAAAACCAAGAAAATTGGCCAGTTATGGTAAGCTAAGCAACCATAACTCACTCCACGGCCGTGCACTGCTAAGACTGACAGTCAGGACATCAAAGATGACATCACAACAACATCAACACTACCCAAAAACTCAAGGGGTATCTTATATTGTTGTATCATGCAATAGAAACACTGAACAAGTTCAAAAAGCAGCACATAAACATGTTACATTTACTAATGAATAAGAAGTGGAAACTATATATGTAAGACATCAACCGTCCATTTAAAAAGCATATGCACCAGAATTGAATATACCAAAACAAAATAGATAATAATTATCTCACAGAAACTGCACAGCACAAAGCAACAACAGACCTACAAAGCAGTAACAACAAAACATACCAAAAACTAGCAAGTAAACTACATTTTTTAATATATTTCTAAACTTTCTGTATTAGGTACACTAAAAGTAATATATATATATATATTTCTTTACACAGAAATGTCCAGTACTTTGGAATGGCTGGAAGAAAATTTCCCACAGGATGAAATGAGTGAAGACAGTGATTCTAATGGTAGACACAACACTTCTCTATATAAGCCAAATAATAACCATTATTTTATGTGTACTTAAAACATTTTTTAACAGACCATACAAACAGTGAAAATAATATACCAAGAGAGACATTAGAAAATGCTCTGCAGCGAATGCAACAAAAAATGGATATGCTAATGAAAAATTCAATTATTTTAAAACATTTTGTGGAGGACCACATAAAAGAAAACATGAAATATCACTCTCCCACATGTACCTGTTCCCCCCTCTCCAATTCCCAGTCAACTATCCCCAAACCCTACCCAAAAAGAAAAACTTTCTGATGAGATTTCCATCCTTTCATCCCCTCCCATCTATCATCTCCAAACCCCTAATTCTCCTGTATTGTTTCAGTATCTGCTTCCCCCTCTCTTTCATAAATGTTATATTTGTATACAATAATAAAATATTATGTGTGTTGTTACGTTATTCGGCTGTGTCTTATTTTTTTAAAAAGGCAGTTGAGATGTCTGCGTACAGGGCAGGGGTCTGGGATGTCTGCAATTAACCAAAATGGGGGTGTCCTAACGAAACTATACCTGTTTGTACTGTCTGCAATCAAAATGGAGGTGTTCTTAGAACACATTCGATGTCCGGGATGCCTGCAATTAAGCAAAATGGGGGTGTCCTAAAGACCCTGTACCTTTTTGTACTGTCCGCAATCAAATTGGAGGTGTTCTTAGAACACCCTCAATGTCGGGTATGTCTGTAATTAACCAAAATGGGTGTCCTAAGGACACTATGCCTGTTCGTACTGTCCGCAATCACAATGGGGGTATTCTTAGAACACACTCGATGTCCGGGATGTCTGCATGTAACCAAAATGGGGGTGTCCAAAGGACACTATACATTTTCGTACTGTCTGCAATCAAAATGGAGGTGTTCTTAGAACACACTCGATGTCCGGGATGTCCTTAATTAACGAAATGGGTGTCCTAAGGACACTATACCTGTTTGTACTGTCCGCAATCAAAATGGGGGTGTTCTTAGAACACACTCGATGTCCGGGATGTCTGCATTTAGCAAAATGGGGGTGTCATAAGGACACTATAACTGTTTGTTCTATCCGCAATCAAAATGGAAGTGTTCTTAGAACACACTTGATGTCCGGGATGTCCTTAATTAACTAAAATGGGGGTGTCCTAAGGACACTATACCTGTTATTCCTGTTCATAATTAAAATGGGGGTATCCGCAGGACACTACATCCGTTCGCATGTCCGTAATTGTTTAAATTAAGGTGTCCTAAGAACATCCCCCTCTTCGTAATGTCCACAACCAGAATGGATATGTCCATAGAACACTTATTCCGTGCGCCTGTCTGCAAAGTTATGACGCACATTTATTTTATTCGAGGACTTCGGCATTGTCCGTAGAACATCTGCGCACATGCGCAGCACACCCTTGGGTCCTACGGACATCATGCCTATCCGTAACTGTCCGCCGCACATGTGTCACACTTTTAATTAGTTCAGGGACTAGAACACTGTCTGTAGAACACCTGCACAGATGCGCAGCACAACTGACCCGGCACATTTGGTGTCCTACGGACAGCTGTCCCATTCGGGAACATGTCCATGATGACATCATGTGACCACACCCACGCTGAGCATGTGTCCTTATTTGCGGACACTGTCCGGGCCCCTGAACATTTAAAAAGTTTTTACGCACTTTAGGCATCAAAGGTATTTTACAGTAAAAGTTCACCATTGCACATGTCCCAGACAATGTCCCTGACGATCTACATACTTTTTTTGAACTTTTTTGAGCACTTTTTTGGTGTTTGACATGTCTGCGGACAGTGCGGGAGTCCGCGAAGCGCACACCTGCACCCCTATAAAAGGCCACACCCCAGAGCTCATCCTCATTGTGCTTCTGACTACGTGACAGAGCATTGCTTCTGACCTGCATTGACTGCATTGCTGGTGACTTCTGCCTGCTGTTACCCAAATGGCAACCATGGCTGCTTCAGCTTCATCACCACCCCCACACCCTCCACCACCACCACCTCCCCAAGGGCCTGCAGAGGAGAACAGGCGTAAGGATGCAGACAAGAGGTATGAAGAGGATGAGGTAGTGGAAGTCCCTACTACCAGCACTCATCGTGAGTCTTGGGTGTGGCAGTTATTTACCACTCTTGATGGAGTGCCAAAAGCTTGTGCGAATAAGGTGAAATGCACTCAGTGCCGCAAGGTGCTGAGTCGTGGAAAGTCTGGTTCGTATAGCTTTGGTACGACATCAATGAAGCGACACCTGAGGTTGTTCCACAGTGGGGCTATTCGTAAGGTTGTACCTTGCGATAAACATAGTAGGTTGAGTTCCCCTGCAGCATCCTCTGTTTCCGCCCCTGCCACCACAAGAGACACTCCTTTGGGACAGCGCATCCCTCCAGCTGCCTCGCAGGCCATTCATGATGCTGTTGATCCTTATCTTTCGAGGGTCACAATATTGTGCATGTACTGTAATGCAGTACTCTGCAGGGGGGAGAACCTTCAGAGTGCTTTCGAGACTGCGGTCAAGGAGCACAAGAAGAACTGCCACTACCTGAATAAGGCCCAACCTACATCTTCCTCTCTCCACCTGCCCTTTGTTATCCCTGTGGTTGGTGTCCCTTCCTTACCCACCTTTCCCCTCCTTTCCTTGTGTGTCATGTTTAAAAAAAACAAAAAACAAAAACAAACAAAAAAGGCTCCTTTGAGAGCCGCCTTTCACAGTCTAAAAATAGAAGTGCCAAATAAATAGTACAGGGCCCTGTGCATTATTTTAGAAGTCTGCAGATAGTCCTTGGACATTTAAATATTTTAGAGGGGCTGCACTATTAGAACCATTGCACTTTTCTCTGGGAGGAAGTGGTGGCTCTGAAAAGAGCCTTTTGGTGCTTTTTTTTGTGTTTCAAAAACTACAAATGATTAACACCTACTGCAAAAGTGATTGCTGTAATTCCAAAAAAGGTTGCTATGCATTTTATATATTTCGCAGAAAAATCTGATTGCCAGCATGAGTAAAATGTACTCCATCTGTATGCACTACGAGACATAATATTTTCATTGTGAGAAGAGGACATGCCAACATCTCTCAAAAACACAAAAACAGCCTTATTGACATTGTGCCTCGCTTTTCTCCATTTATTGACCAAATGAAGAAGAACGCAGCTGCATTTGTCTCTGCGCAATACGGGAAAAAATTACTTGAGAATTTGGAAACATGTCCTTGACCTTCCCAAGTCCTTCTTTCATTGCAAATTGCAAAGAAATTCCAGGCACATGTCCTAAACTGTTCCGTCCACAATGAATAATAATCATTTCTGGATGACGCTGTGTCACTAAAGTAGCAAAAAGAGGTACCAAATCCAGCCACTTCATTCCACGCACTGCATGCCAGTGCACTTCCACATGAGGGAATCCAAGATATGCAGCCACTCCACAGCGATCTGCATTCACCTCCAACACATTTGTCCATGAGTCTCCCAAAATCCAGATCATTTGCTTTCTGAAACACACAGCCACAGCTATCTGCTCTCCTCTCAGAAAAAATACTTTCTGACAAACTCTCTCCTTACACATAACACCCAGTAAACCTTATTGACCAATCCCTTGCTCAGCTCAGTCTAATTTGCATGCCTCTCAACACCAAGATCCCTGTATGTAATACGCACTGTCCGCGGTCAACCGCGGGGTCCGTGGACAAATCAAAAAATCTGAGAATGGGGAATTAAAATTTAAGTAGTGTGCCACCATTCCCCTTTGAGGTTGGCTCTGAAAAGAGCCTTTTTTTTTTTTTTTACAGATGCTTGAGAGACACCTTTTATTTTGTATTTGTTTTTTTTCTTCTTATTTTACTCAAAAAATCTTCACACTAGCTTCTCCAAAGCAACCCTTATGTTCCAAAATAGCATGGCATTTCCCATAAAAGATAAAGACACGCCATCTTCTTTAAAAAAAACAATATCACCAGAATCAATGTTCTAATTATTACAAAAGAACATGCCAGCAAAAAACAGAACTATTGTCCTATATTGCCCTAGGTACTAAACCAGATAAAATAACCTTGACATTTGTAAGGACTTACATAACTTCTTGAACCAAGTGTTCCAAATCTGCCATGCAAATTACCACATGAGGACTGTTCACCCTGCCCATATCTTCACAAACTTGTACAATTCCCTGCACATTGAAACCAGGCACAGTGCTTCACACCACCTCCACTCTTTAACATCAAAATTGTTTGCCACATTCCTGCATTTAGCATACTGATCCAAACCATGCAAAAACATATCTCCAACCACCAACACCCTGACTTTCTCCACCTGTGCCATATTGACTACACACAGCCTCTTTCAGCACAAACCACAACCTCAACACCTGATTGGCTGATTCCTACAGTCCTATTTTCATGCCAAATATGTTCAGAAGTCCCGTATGTGGCATGCCCTGTCTGCGGACAGCCGCAGTGTCCGTGGAGCGTGTAACTCTTGGGCAGCCCTTCTACTCTTTCCACTTCACGCTCTGCACCATTCCCTCATTGGCTACTGTTAAGCAGTCACACAACCATCCACCAATCACATCCAAGAACTCTATATCTAACTCCATCATCATAGTTCAGCACTTTTGATGTACTGTTGATCACTCTGAGTACAAGTCTCATGTTATTGGAAAGCACCTACAACAAAAACTACTATACAACTCTCCAATATTTCTGCTTGCAGCTTCATGCATATCCACATGCATGGACACAAACTATAGGTATGCATATTGTCTGCACAGTACATGTACAGCTCTTTTATAAATGCATATAAACAGGATAACTTCCACTTAACCTGTATAACCTGTAAAATGAACTTACTGTTGTTTCTCCCATCTGCTATGATCAACTGTCACTTGCAAACCTGTCTGCTCTCCAAATTTCTGTTTAAACTCAAAGCTATCGAAAAAAATGTAATTTCATATTAGAACATGGGAGAAATAACAGTATAATTGTGGAAAAAGTATATTGTGGAAAAAGTATATTGTAAAATTACACGCAGCTTGGATGAGTACATGCATCTTTATTCATGCACACAGATAGACAATATCATTAGAAAGGCTCCCAGCTGAAACAACACCACTGCCTCTACATAGAATCCTTCCGCTTTATTTCCCACACCTTCACAAATGCATACATTCCATGCTTTTCTATACAGTTCCTGTCATTTACTGCAAGATTTGTCCTTGGCCTCAAGCCCTGGGATCGTATCTCTCCAGCTCTGAAATCTCTTCACTGGCTCCCAGTGGATGCAAGGATTAAATTCAAAACCCTCTGCATTGTCCACAAGGCTTTCTGGGGCCTGGGTCCAAAATACCTTCAGCTATCCCTCCGCAAATACCTCCGCTCTCGAGCTCTTCGCTCCTCTAACTCCAACTCACTCAGGGTCAGTCGTTTTTCTAAGAAACGAGCTGGGGGTAGATCTCTGTCTTCGGCTGGGACCTCCCTCTGGAACAGCCTCCCTGCCACTCTAAAACTTGAGGAGAACCATCTCCGGTTCCGGAAGCACCTCAAGACCTTCCTCTTTTCTTCTGCCTTTGCTCCCCTTATCCCCGGCTGATCTGTTCTCTCTTGGCACCGTGCACCTGGCCACCCTCTGTCTTTTGGGCCCAGGTACCTGCTCATCCTGTCACCCTCCCGCACTGCCTCCAGACCACCCCTTGCAATGGGGTCTGTATCTGTACCCATATAGCCCCCCTTTTTCTTCCTGCACTTAACAGACCTACCCTGTCTGCTGCCTTAAACCTAGCACTTGCAGATTGCTGGCTGCATTACCACTGTTTGTTCCCTTTATTATTTATTTATTGTTATTTATCTGTTTCTCCTCTGCTTTGCACTTTCCCCCTCCCCCACACCCAGGCACTTGCGCGTTCTCAATGTCACTGGGCCTAGTAAGATCGCTGTTTTGTTCTCCCCTGTTCCCCTCCCTTGCCTTGTCGCTCTCTGAAACACTTGTGCACGATCGTGATACAAATAAAATATCAATCAATCAATACCCTATAAAAATAGCAAAATAAGTATATGATTATTTATTCTATCTCCTAACATCGAATAACACAGCCTTAAGAAGCCAAGTGAGATTTCTATGCTTACTATTATACTAATTTGTAAATCATGCTCAACTAACAGATCCTAAGTAAAATATACAGGCTGCACATAGGCAAAGGAAACTGCATGTACACACTATGTTCAGTTATCAAAAAACACTACTACTACAAAAACAAAAAATCAATGTCTAAATTAACAACAATGCTATAAACACACACATTCACTAACTTCTTTCTTTTACAATTGCACTGAAGACCACTCTCCTGAAAAGCAGCAGCATGTGAAGTACGAATAAGAACTCAGAAGAAACCTACGTTTTCCATACAAAAAAGTAAGTACAATACTACCATAATGTTCTATCTGTTACTCAAACACAGTAGAATGTTAGTATTGCAGAACAAACAACTGTTTAACTTTATACCATTATATTTAGTATTAGAGCTTCCCCGCTAGCATACTTTGTATTGTCATCTGAAACCGAGTATATTAACACACAAATACAAGAATAGCCTTCCGAACTTGTTGTAGCTGCCCATTGCACAATCACAAACCTTCACAATCATCCTTACCATCATACTCAGACACTCATGCACAAAGCACACATACATTGCACAACAGCCCAACCCACACTTTCTTTTTTCTCCAACAGACCCCAAAGAATGCCTACCAAAAAGCAACTACGTACACAGCAACGCAGAAGTACATCAAATCAAAACAAAAGTGGCCAAAATAAGCATCCATCTGTAGCAGGATGTGTACAAAAAGTTCAAACAAAACACCTAATACAGTCATTAAGCGAAACAAAACAAGCTTCCAGTACAGAAACTTTGCCTCCTCTTTCAAAATGTAAAATGAAACAGAAAGATATTAACAAGAATTCAGCTACCACTATTGCTAACTCTGCACCTATAAATCTTGATGTAGTGAAAGTAACCATGCCAAAAAAAAATATTTTCCAAAAAATGTTCTGCCACAGAGTCCTTCAGGACCTTATAAAAACAGGGGAGAAATCATGCACAACCCTTAAAACCTACCATAGAACATTTATCTCAGAATCTCTCATAGACAGTGCAATCCTTCTCAAAAGGAAGTCATTTATTTTAGTTTTAAACAGAATGAAACCACTAACAAAACTAACTACTAAACTACAAAAAAGGAATGTCAACAAAAATAACTTCACAAATATCTGTGGAGGTGAATGGACTCACACCACGAGCACAGAACCGTATGTCAATGAAGAAGCATACAAACAAGAGCAAACAAACCCTATTGCCATACATAGCAGTGGATGAGGGTATAAAAAACATAATACCATAATAGGACAAGAAATGCTGCTCACAAAAATATCCCCTTAAAAACTCTGTATCACCTCTCCATTCCACTGAACCAAAACATCCGTGGACAAATGTCTGTGGAAGTCAATGTGTAACATTGCCAAAAAATCTTTCGAAACTTTATGTCAGTTCCTCAATCAGTATGTAAAAAGCAAAGACAAATTCAAAGTGAAACTACTACAACATATGGATGCCTGTCCAGTGAGTAAATACACAGGACTACAAGGACATTCATTAGCCTGCATTTCAGGACCTATTTGCAAAAGCATCTTCCATCATATCAAAATGATATCAACACAACATTCAACTATAAGACATCTGGTCCATAAACTGTACTATGCTAAAAGTCCTGCTTTAGCACTAGCCAATTTAAATAACAATCTTCTACATGGTACAGCCAAACAACTACTTGAAGAAATAGAGCATATCCATAGAAAATATTTTGGAAGTGAAAGCCACTTTCAAAATACAATAGCTTTACAACAGACTAGCAACAACTGTACAAATGGCAACCTTCTACTACACACATACAAAAAAGAAATACTAAAATTTAAAAGTACATCTGTTGAAGTACCAAACCATGCGTGTGTGTGTGTGTTTCCACAGGCCTTTTTATAAAAGTAGCACAAAAACTGTAGGCAACGTTCTAAATAGAAGATAATCAAGATTCCAAATGATTTGAATTTGCTCTCTACCTTATAGCAGAAAACAAATATGAAATTACTGATCCCTTAATACTTTGCAGTTACTGCACTGCAAAACTTGACAACAACTAAACTCCTATACGTGCTATCACAAATAACTTGGAATTATTCCCACTACCAAAACCCCTGCAACAACTCAATTTATATGAGAGCATCATAATTCAAACAGTGCACCCATTTCAAGCAATAACATGCCTTCAACCAAAAACAGCAAAATTACCTCCCTCTGAATTAGTGAAAGGCATTTGTGGCAAAGTAGTTTATTTACCATTAGATCCGAAAGAAAATGTACACACTCTGGGAGTGCAACGTCCAATAGATCAATCTTTAATTGTCTTACTAAATGACGTACCTACAAAAGAAAAAAAAAATTGGCAACAACTCGTGGATTTACATAAAGTTAGACAAGCCATGCAATATCTAAAAGACAACAATGAATGCTACGAAGAAATTATATTGAAGAAATCATTGAAATAATGCAAGAGTCACCAGAACTGGTCAATTTCAACTTCTAGATCCTGCTACAGTATCCAATATTTTAGACCATTATACAATTCATCCATTACACTCTAAAGACACCATAGATGATGCACTGGAAATGCACCAAATGCAAAAAGCCAAAGGATCACCAATCAGCATATGGAATACAAGTTTAGAAACACAGGCCTTTCCTCTATTATTTCCTACTGGAAAAGGAGGAAGGTACGATGATAGACCCACACACACAAATAACAGCATCAGAATACTGCTCTTTCCAAATGTATTCTGAAGATACCAGATTTAGACAAAACGTGGACTACATATTCCATCTTCTCTTTGAAAGTGAACTAACAACTCTATGCTACAGAGTTGCACTCACATTGAAATCAGGTTCCCATTTTCAAAATATGCCAGCCACGCAATTACAACAAAAAGTTCAAGAAAAAGATGAGGTTTTACAGTCAAGAATTACAAAACTTTTAGCAAACATGCATGATACAAAAGAATACTGGTTCCGATGTCACAGAGATGTATGCTGTATGATAACAAACCTTGGCCCACCCACTTAGTTTGTTACATTAAGTTGTGCAGAATATGCATAGAAGATTTACATGATATCCTTCGCATAGATATAATAACACCTGGAGAACTCTGCTCTCTAGATCCTGTTAATGTCTGAAGATAGTTCCATCATCGCTTCATTGCTATGCTATACTTTATTTGTAATAAAACTGTTCCTCCCCTCAGAGAAGTGCAACAATTCTTTTGGAGGAAAGAATACCAAGCCAGAGGAGAAACACATATCCACATGCTTTTATGGATTAAAGATGCTCCTATATTTGGGCAAGACAGTGATGCCACTGTTTTACAGTTTATCAAAAAATATGTCACTTGTGAAATACCTTCACACACAACACATAGTGACCTTCAGGCACACATTTTACAATTATAAAGACACAAATGTGGGAAATATTGTCATTGCAAACATAAAAACAAAGGGAAATACTACACCAAATGCCGCTTTGGTTTCCCTAGACCAGTTACAACAACAGGTCAAGTAAACAACTTCATATCTTCATTTAGACATAATGTCAAAGGTAAATCACCTAAGAACACATATTACATAAAAAGGAAAGAAGAAGCAAAATATATCAATGATCACAATGCAATCATTGCCCTCTTATGGAATGCAAACATGCAGACAATTTCACTGCAGTTGCATGGTATGTCACAGCCTACTTAACCAAAGCAGACAAAACAGAGCTTCAAGACCACTGGGATGAATTATCATCTGCCAAAACACTGTCACAGAAATTTTACAAGCTTAGGCATAAAAATGCTCTCTCATAGAGAATGTGCGGGCTATGAAGCTGCAGACTGTTTAACCGGTACTGCCTTGTATGGAAAATCTGAAAAAATAGTATGGCTAAGTCTTGGTCCTGCTAGATCTAGAAAACAAGTTCTCAAATCATATGAGAACATAGAAACAATAGCACAAAGTGACCTCAACAGCCAAGGCATTTTGAAAAGGTATTTACTAGACACATGCTACCCAAACAGGAGTACCACTTTGGAAACCACATAGCCCAAAACTTCACATACAAAAATAATATAAAACCAGATGAAAAGAAAGGTAGATACAGACTGGCAAATTGTGAAGGCATTTTAGTGAACCTTACCAAACGAAGCATAATTAATCATATCAAATTGTCATTAAAAACTCCTCAACATAAAGAACTATATAACATGTCCATGCTATAACCTTTTAAACCATGGAGAAAAGAAGAAGAGTTACTAGATACATATGACTCCTATGAAGGCGCTTTCAAAGCAAATGAAAGTACTATAACTGATGTAAACCTTGCACAGTACAAAACAATGTTGCACAATGAACAGCAACACAAAGAAGAACTCCAGGCCCAACTAGATGAGGACATTCCTGACAGTAGTCAACCTTCTGTAAAAGGAAGCCAAGAACCACTGGGACAGCCACTAACAGCAAATGAGGCAGAATTAGCTATGCCAGAAGTAGAAAACACCATGTGTCAGTATGAACAAGCTACAGAAGACTTCACTGTACTGAAATCAAAACTAAACAATGAGCAGCGTAGCATTTTTCAAGAAGTAACAAAACAAATTGAACATGGTGTACAACATGAAAATAAAAACTGTACCTACCAAAACTACAAACCTTTACTGCTATACTTCAGTGGTTATGCTGATTCAGGCAAAACATTCTTAATCAAATTCATCAGCACGTTCCTTCAACAATTAACAAACAACAAACTGTCATCTGTTGTAACTGCTCCCACAGGTTTAGCTGCTTACAACATAGTCACTTTACACCGAATGTTACTCCTTCCAGTAGAACACCAAAACACATTAGATTATAACAAACTTTGTACAGAAGCTGCAATGGAACTATGCAGAGTTTTAAACAAATGAAAATGCTACTAATAGATGAGGTGAGCATGGTCTCCAACCTAATGTTGGCTTTGTTTCACCTCAGATTACAACAGTTACTCAAAATAGACTATGAAGAGCTCTTTGGCGGAAAACACATTATTGTTTTCAGAGATCTTCTTCAATTACCACCAATGAAAGGTCAACCTATTTTTAAAATCTTAGGGCACAAACTGTGCCTTAAACTTAAAACTCTTGGCAGCATAGGAAATGTCAACCTTTGGCAAACATGCACCAGTCTGCAGACCTCATATACGCCAACATTTTAAAAAGTATTAGAGTTGGTGAACAACAACAACACGAAGCACAATCAATATTAAAAACCAGGCACATCCATGCAACCTATGGCCACAACTCATGTGCTACTGATGTCATGGAAAAATTAGCACACAAAAATGTCAATTGTATGTCCTTGATGCCAACTCTTGCAACCTGTTCAAAATTCAATGCAACAATGTTGAAAAAAGAAATGCAACCAATAATTGAAATTTCCTCCACAGACAAACTGGACGTATATGGTATGACATTACCCATGTGAAAACAAGCCACAACAAGACTAAATACCTTAGAAAACTCTATCTCCAACACAGCTGGTTTGGAGAAAATATTAAAATTATCTTTAAACTGTAGAGTAATGCTTAAACATAACCTTGTCATGGAGCAAGGACTAGTTAATGGAGCACTTGGTACAGTTGTTGGCTTTCAAACATAACCACATGACAACAACATTCATTTTATCAATATTCTCTTTGACAAACTATCAGAAGTTAAAAGGATAGGACGCTTAACATCCCGCTTCCATCTTTTCAAAGACATTTATATACGCAGAGAACAATTTTCTCTACCTCTAGCGTACACAGTCACCATTCACAAATCACAAGGTCTTACCCTAGATAAAGCATTGATAGATATTGGGAGCACAGTCTTTAAAGAAGGCATGAGCTATGTAGCACTATCACGCTTATTAACACTTGATGGACTATTTCCAATCAAATTTGATGCAAGTAAAATAAATGCTGATATTCCCTGAATTCTAGAATACAATAGACTATGCTCACTGTACACCCCCCATCTAAAAACCTATCCTGTTCCACAAAAAGCAAAACATTGTAAAATAAAACTACTTCAAACAGAAATGATACAGGATCTCACTGCAATTCCTCCAAAGAAAGTAAAATAAACTAATACTTCATCAAGTACTACAACCAAAGAATAATCTACTGCTCAAAGTCACTGAAGTAATTCTTCAAAGAAGCAACACACACTCCGAACAAAGAACTTGGACACAGAATTGTCAGGTCTATTCAAATCTTCAACTACAGCTGGTGTAAATTGCTGCACAAATGTAGCAATAAATATTCTTTTCCAATTGCCACCAAATATTGACAACATTTACTTACACAATACAGACCAATTGTGTTTGCAAATGTTAGTACTTCATAGAAATGCAACCAACAATCCTGACAACCCCTTCCATACATGTGGAAACATACATGCACGCTCTGCAGCCATGTGGCACAGGAACACATTTCTAATGAACGCTTCATGTATGTATCCATACCTAACAGTGAATTCATTCCATTTCCGCAACTTGTACAAAATGCAAACCATGGCAGATTATGTACTACCTGCAATTCAGATAATCGCTCCACCTTACAAATACAGACACATAGTAAATATGTAATAGTAATGCTTTTACGTTACAATGCAGATGGTACCAAAAACAACTGCAAGCTGACTGGATTCACACATGGTCAAGTTTCTCTTGGTAAGAACACCTTCACAACAATAGGTATAATCTACCACGCAGGAGCTACAACCAATGCAGGCCACTACACTACATATAAAAAAGAATTGTGGATGGTTTGAATGTAATGATACTACCATTACTCAAAAACAAAGATTACCATCAAATCTTGTAAACGCTTATTTAATATTATTAAAACCAAAATTTAATAACTAATCTGTGCATAAACATTAACAAAACTATAAACAGTTAGAATATGCCAACAGGTAACTAACTGGCCCAAAAAATCTGCAACAAGCCAACAGATAGAAGAATAGTATGAAACTACAAATACAAATCTGCAACAAACCAACAGATAGAAGATTAGCATGAAACTATAAATAAACAATTAAAATACACCAACAAGTATCAAACTGCCCCAAAAATCTGCAACAAGCCAACAGATAGAACATTAGGAAGAAAGAAGAAATAAACACTGAAAACAATAAAAGAAATATATTGTACCATAACAAAAAAGTTTTTATTTTAATCCAGCATATTTTTTTCCCACAGAGCCAATGATTTAATAAACAAACACAGAAAGTGAGCTAATTGCGCAGTACACTGGTGAGAAATATAGTACTTCTGAAGTACTAAATATGAGGGTCGAAAAAATGCAGAAATGTCTGTTATGCAATGCAATAACTCATTATGAACTACCTACAGTAACATATGATCTTTTATTTTATCAAAGAGATTGAAAAAACTATATCCAATCACAAAAAGTCAAACAGTAAGCATGTAATAATACAACTCACAAATACTGCTGCATAACAAAACCATTCAAGCAAATATCTAACCATAAAAAACAATCCAAAATGTTTACTTCCGTGGGTATGTTATACTGCAGTGCTTGTTACCAAACTCTACAATCTTAATTGCATGGCCTAGCCAAAACTTCACATACAAACTCTACTAATCAAACAATACACAAACTTTTGGGTTGTGGATATTTGATAGATGTTTGGTTCTGTTTGTGGCCAGGGCCTAGAGTCTTTGGTGCATGGCCAAGGCCTAAGACTCTAGGCCCTGGCCACAACCACCGCAGCATAACACACCCATGCTACCAAACATTTTGACTGTGGTATGTGGGCTACTTAATTGTTATGTTATGTTACTTTGCATTTGTATAGTGACTTATGTATCATTGGTATGATCTCAAAGCGCTGATAGGTTGAACGCACTCGGGATCCGTAGTTCAAGTCAGTAGAGAGAGAGAGAGAGGGTCACTAGGGTGCGTGGGTGCACCAGTTACGTGTGCAGCTGGTGTGGCATTTGCATGATAGCTGCTTCTTAGCGGAACTTGTGATGGTTGGGAGCTCAGTAATATGTGTTCATTCTGGTGGGTTGATATCCAGAGTGATTTCTGGCTGTGTTAGGCCTGAGGAGATGCTTAGGCTGGCGGTGTGTGCTCAGCTGGCTGAGTTTAATTAGGATGATAAAGAGTATGTGGCAGGTGTTAGTATGAGAACAGCTATACCGAATGTGGCACAGTATTGCTGTGTTCTAGTTGAGTGGTGGTGTATAGGAGAGAGTAAGCGTGGTGGTGTGATGTGGTGGTTTTCCGTAAGGCGCTTCAGATTGAGCACTCCTTTGTACCATCAATTCCATCAGTTTTGTTCACTCTGTCCGTTCATTCAGATTCGTCTGTTCATACATTTCATTTGTCATTTAGTTTACTAGTCTTTCCATTCATTGTATCATTCGATCCTACATCTACATAAACTACTTCATCCAAACTGTTGATCCATATCATCTTTCCCATATGTTTAGTGAGTTCCAACTGTTCCATCTTTTTTATTCGTTCAATCTGTTCCATGTGTTTTACACACTTTGTCAGTTGCATCTGCTGCATCAGTTCTATCCACTCCATCCGTTCCATCCATTCGATTGGTTCTATCCACTTCATTGGTTCCATGCACTCTATCCATTCCAAGCACTCTAACCGTTTCATGCATTCCCTCTGTTCCATGCATTCACTCCCTCCGTTCCATTCACTCCCTCTGTTCTATCTGTTCCATTCACTCCAACCGCTCAATCCATTCGTCCTCCGTTCCATGCACTCCCTCTGTTCCATGCACTCCCTCCGTTCTATCCGTTCCATGCATTCCATCCTTTCCATGTACTTCATCCATACCATGTGTTCCAATCGTTACAAGCACTCCAACTTATCGATCCATTCCATCTGTTCCATCCACTCTATTCATTCCATCCATTCTATCCGATTCCATCCACTCCATCCGTTCCATCCACTCCATCCGTTCCATCCATTCTATCCGTTCCATCCATTCCATTGGTTCGATCCATTTAACCGGTTGCATGCACTCTATCCATTCCATGCATTCTATCCGTTTCATTCACTAGCTCTGTTCCATGCAATCCCTCCGTTCTATGTACTCCTCCTTTCTAACCATTCGGTACTCTACATCCGTTACCTGTACTGGGGATATTAATTACAATCAATGCTCTACTAACAACCCAAAACCAACATCATACTACAGTAAAATAGCTAGTAGTTTGCCCAGCATTTAGTATGTCCGCGGACAGCCGCGGTGACCGTGGACATCACAAACACATCAGGGGCACCTTCCAGCTAAACAAATACAGCATTTGACCCATCTATTACTCCCTCACCCTCCCCAAACACTCCTACACACCAACACACTCCCCAAAATGGTATTTTTGCCCTCTTCAACGCCGCGCCATCCACGGATGTCCGCGGATAGAAGATAGCGGGCGCAGCAAAACAATGTGACGGACCTCACGCCTCACCCCAGTCAATCAGCTAACACGTCCCTTGTCCACAGACATGACAAAAGCCGATTAACCAATCGGTGTCCTGTCTGCGGAGCGAACAGGGAAGTGTGTCTGCGGAGCGGACATAGATATCACTAATTTTTTTAGATCAACTTTTTGGTCATTTAAAAAAGAAATACTGAATAGATTTCCACCAAATTTAAAAAAGCACGCTTTCGGGACCAAGCCGCTGCTCCTGCCACAAATTTGGTGAAAATCCAGCCAGTCCATCGTTTGGAGCTGTAGGCATGAGCAAAGTTTTTTCCCCATTCACTCTATGGGAAAAAAAGAAATTTTGGGACCCCGCTATAAATTTGCCCCCCCCGGACCAAACCTCACCAAACATTGGAAAAAAATTCAGAGTGGGCCATATACTTTTTTGCAAAGTGCTCTTCCTATGAGATGAGCAATTTAACCATAACTACACGGCCACTACCGTGGGCCGTGTAATATATATATAATAAGTTGGTGTTTCCATAGGAAGAGCACTTTTTGGGTGGCTTATAACTTCGCTCCCTCTGGAAGAATCCTCACCAAACTTTGCAGAATATGGACCACTCTGAATATTTTTGCAAAGTTTGGAGAGGTTTGGTCCAGGGGGGGCAAAGTTATAGGGGGGGTCCCAAAACCTTTGTTTTTTCCTATAGACATAATGGGAAAAAAGCCCGAACCGCTGGACGGATTTACACCAAATTTGCGGCAGGAGCGGCGACTTGGTCCAGAAAGCGTGCTTTTGCAAATTTGGTGTAAATCCGACCAGTAGTTTTTTTTTAAAAGTGACCAAAATATAAGGCAAAAAAATTAGTGATATCTGTGTTCGCTTCGCGGACAGACTTCCCTGTTCACCCCGCAGACAGCACCCCGATTGGCCCATGGGCTTGCGTCATGTCCACGGACATGCGACATGTTTGCTGATTGGGCGACGTGGGGTGTGATGCGCGTCAGATTTTCTGTCGCGCCCGCCATCTTGTATTCGCCATCGACCGCGTACAGCGCGGTGAAACTTGGATTAATAATTGTATTTAGTGGAGTGTGTTGGTGTGTAAGAGTGTTTGGGGAGGGCGGGGGAGTATGAGATAGGTTCAATGTTTTGTTTTTTATGTGCTATACGCTTTTGTTGTGTTCAATTTGTCCGCGGAGAACACGGCTGTTCTGACATTATGCAAATAAACTAAATGGTGGGGTGTTCAGAGGACGGAGTATGTGTCCTTTTTGTTCGCAAGGAAGGTAAAATTGAGCTAAAAACACTTGCGGTGTATTTAAATGTTCGTAAATACACAAACTGGGGGTGTCCTGAGGACGCTGTCCGTATTGTAATCTGTCAAGTTGAATGTGTTTTAAGAACACTCGTGGTGTCCCGAAATGGTTGCAATTACACAAAATGGGGGTGTTCTGAGAACGTTGTTTTTATTGTTCGTTGTCAAGTTGAAAGTGTTCTACGAAGCCTCCTTTTGTCTGCTGATAGTACAATTTCCTATGGGCCTCACCCGACTTTTTGTCCACTAAAGAAACAATAAATCAGGCTGGTGTGCGCCGACATTATGTGATAATCCTATGACTGGCGCTATTGACCTGGCTGACTTGCTTTTGCGACACTAAATCATATCTCCCGCCCCTAAGCCTGACAGTATGAAAGCATTCATATTCCCCGTCTCTCTCCGTGAAGTTACAGGGTGCGTCATCAAATGCGCCCAGTCGTCTCCAGTCCTACGCGACTTTACACAGAACCCGGAAGACAACACACATTATGTCACAACACAGCGCGCCACAATTCGGAATATGCAACTGTAATTTAAAAGCAAACAGCAAGATTGTAAATTGTGTAAAGTACATTTGTTTGACATCGAATGTTTAGAGAATATTCAGCGATTTGCATTTGTCTTTGTTGTCGATCCGCAAAAGTTCACGTTGAGCCACGCGATGTTCCTTTGCGGTACAGAGGGTGTTAGATCAGCTTAGAACACAGTGAGCCACAATTCGGAATATGAAACTGCGTTAAAAGTAAACAGCAGGATTGTACATTTGGTAAAGTACATTTATTTCACATGAAATGTTTAGTGAATACTCAGCGATTTGCAATTGTCTCTGCTGTCGATCAGCAAAAGTTTATTTTGAGCCACACGCTGTTCCTTTGAGGTAGATATACTGTTGGTTTATGATAAAAGCAGTAAATGGTCGCACTGATAATCGGAAGGTTGCTCCAACAACGAGGCATTAGACCACCATAATGGTTGGTGTGTTGCTTCTTGCCGCTAGTACTCCGTAAGGGCATGTTGGTCCTTGTCGATTGTCCCATAAAATGGTGAGAGTCATGAAGTTGCTTACATGGAGCTGCACCTGGCAGTTGAAAAATCCATCCGCTGGAGTCTGAAAATCGTGACATTGGCAAAATGGGGCAACAAACCTGTTTTAAAAAACATAAATTAGTCTCACCAGCTGATCTTTATTAAAAATATTCATTTTATTTATTAGGGTGTGAAACTATTTGCTAGCGAAGATAGTGCAACGGAGTATGTTAATAATAAAATAATAACATTTTCGCATTTATATAGCGCTAAGAACCGTCAGGTATCTCAGCGCTGCTTATTATTACCCACGGTGTGGGGTGGTCATTTATCGACCACGGAAGGATGAAAGGCTGAGTTTGGCCGTGCCGGGATTCAAACCTGCGTTAGCAAGCTGTGCACATATGTCAAAGCGAGTGCTCTACTCGCTGTGCCACTTGACCAGCTACAGTGAAGTGGCACAGCGAGTAGAGCGCTTGACCGGCTACAGACCAGTTAAATTATTTCTATTAACCCACCCTGTGTCGTCTGCCTTTTTCAGAGCCCTCTAAACGGCAGGGGATCAATTCGGCGGTGATAGTGCGTGGTAGAAAACAATATGCCACATTGAACGAACAAGTACAACTTGACCGGGCTTTAATGCCACGCTATTGTTATTATATTCCGGTATAAAATAATCTAAAGGGTTACTTACATTATAATTGCATTTTCCATTGTCCAAGTGTAGTGCAGTCCCAAAATACGACTCTGCGTGTGCCAACGATCTTTCTCAAAGTGATATAATATACAAAAGTGGTTTTGTTTCAGAAATTTCATCTTTATCGTGTTTTAAGTTTTTGCTACACTTCTTCAAAAGAAGTCTTTCAGCACAATCTCTGTCTGTCAAGGTAAAAAAAAATAGAACCTTATACTGGGAGTCGTGGGCCTCTCCGGTCTGCGAGAAAAAAATGGAAGCAGCTGACATTCACTGTGAACGAGCATAAATGCTTACTTTGCAACATTCTGTGTAAAGCCATCTGTGAGAACTTGCTGTTTACACTACATCTTTGTATATTTTTTGCGTGCTAATAAAAAAGTTTGTTTAATAGACGTTATGGTTCCAAGTAAAGCCGAAAAACCCCTGAAATTTGCTAGTTATGGTAAGCTAAGCAACCATAACTCGCGCCACCACCGTGCACTGCTAAGACTAACACTCCGGACATCAAAGATGACATCACAAATGTCATTGATGACATCACTGATGACATCACATGTGCATTTAATTTTCATGAAATTTGTGTACTAGGGATTTTTATTATAATGTTGCGAAAAAAGTGTCAAGAATCATTGCAATAAATATCATACCGTAATTAGTGCTTTGAATGATGCATTGATATTATTAGCATTGTATTATGGGGTTCTATCTAGTATACTGAGCTACTAATGGAGAAACATAGCATTGTGTGCAGCGTACAAGATGAAAGTACAATATTTGTAATGTTAATATGTTGAATAATGAAATGATAATTGTCCTGAAATGTTCGAAAATAAACAAAATGGGGGTGCTCTGAGGATGTTCTTCGTATTGTGTGACTGCTTAGCTATATGCAATGAGGGAATGGCACAGGGAGTAAAGTGGAAATGGTAGAAGGTGTGTCGAAGAGTTACGCGGTCCGCGGACACCGCGGCTGTCCGTGGACAGGGCGTGCTACATCCGGGGTTTTCCAGCAAATCCAACATGGAAAGAAGACTGTACAGATTAGCCAATCAGATGTCGAGGTTGTGGATTTGTGTTGAAAGAGACTGTGTTTGGTGAAGATGGCAGAAGTGGAGAAAGTCATGGTGTTGGTGCTTGGAGATATGTTTGTGCATGGTTTACAACAGTACGCTCGATGCAGGAATGTTGAAAAGAACTTTCATGTGAAAGGAGTGGAGGTGGTGTGGAGCACTGTGCCTGATTGCAATGTACAGGGAATTGTACGAGTTTGTGAGGATATGGCCACAATGATCAGTCCGCATGTGGTAGTTTTGCACTATGGTGCTATCCATTTGGGCAACGTCAGTGCCCCTACTTTGTTGGCTGATTTGGAACGCTTGGTTCAAGCCTTAATGAAGATCCTTCCAAATGCGATATGGGAAAATAGTTCAGTTTTTTGTCCTCAGCAAAACATTGCTAGGTGTGTCATCAACCGAGGCATGTGTGCCTTCATGCTTAGAGCTGGTATGTTCTTCTGTAATAATGAGAATATTGATGCCAGCAATACTGTTAATTTTAAAGAAGATGGCAATCTCTTTATCTTTTACGGGAAATGCCTTTCTATTTTGGAATATAAGGGTTGCTTTGGAGAAGGTTATGTGAAGATTTTAGGAGTAAAGTAAGAAAAAAAAAAGAAAAAAAATACAAAATAACAGGTGTCTGTCAAGCATCTGTAAAAAAAACAAAAAAAACGGCTCTTTTCAGAGCCAACTTCAAAGGGGAAATGGGGCACACTATTTAAATTTACATTCACCACGCTCAGATTCTCGATATTCCACGGATATGGCGGTAATCCGCGGACATCAAAATCACTACGTGGGGGTTCAGTATGTTCTATGTTACATGTATATGAAGTCAGGGATATTATGGTTAAGTTGTGCTACTAAAAACCTATGAAATTCAGTGAAAAAACTTTGTTAAAGGGACGTTATGGTTAAGTTGCACTACGAAAAACCATAACTCGCGCCACCGTGCACTGCTAACACTAACACCCAGGACATCAAAGATGACATCACAAATGTTATTGATGACATCACTGATGACATCACATGTCTGACTCTCCCTTTTTTCCCTTTACTGACATATCTAGGCCACATCGTTTTCTTCAGTAACAGTCAGGAAGTAAAAATTGAAAAGGAACTATATTTGTAGACTTAGGCCCTCATTAGGACCCAGGCGTTAAGGGGTTTACGGTGCCGTAAACGGCGCCGACCCTTAACGCCTGATTCCAAGGTCCCTTTGCGGGATGGTGATTTTAACGCCTGCTTTTTGCAGGTGTTAAAACCCATGCCGCAAAGGGACCTTGGTGCTAATTACGCCACCGTAATTTACGGTGGCGTAATTAGCGCCTTTCCCCATTCCCATTATGCCCTATGGGGCAAAAATGGGAATGGGGAAGGGTAAAATCGGAAATGGGGATTTACCGCCCCACTCACCTTGGAATGGGGCGGTAAATCCGCCAACCACCATGGCGTAAACGTAGTTTACGCCATGGTGGTAACGGTACGACCCAGGCGGTAACTTACCGCCTGGGTCGTAATGAGGGCCTTAGGGTCAAGTCACATCATATGAAACATATACACAGCGGAAGACAAAGGGTTGAAAGAGAGCAATCCTTTCTGTGCATGAAGATAATCATTAGGGTTATCAGCACTTTCTCATAGCTTTATTTTTATTACTCTACCTTCCCTGTATATGCTCATATTTGTATACATTGTACTCACTCTCCTTTCCTTTGGGTGCAGTCACATCATGTGATACACATACACATGGTAAGTAGCAGCTTTGAAACAGAGCAATAGTTTATCTGCATAAAGACAATCAGTTAGGTTATGAACTCTTTCTGCTACTACTTCTGCTTTTTGTTTACTTCACTGCCCCTGTATATACTTTGTATGTGTTGTTGTCTCTTTGTGTTTTGTCTGTAATAATTATGTATTAAGTGGGTTTTATTATCCACTTATTACATGTTTCACAGTACGCAAAACTCTAATAAGAAAGCAGTTATCATTTCACTATTCAACATGACAAGATTATGAATATTGCACCTTCATCATGTATGCTGCACACACTGCCTATGTTTCTCCATGAGTAGCTTAGTATACTGTATAGAACTTCATAACAGAATGCTATTTATATCAATGCATTGCTTAATGCACTAATTAGCTCATGATATTTATCCCAATGATCCTTGACAGTTTTTGGTCAGCATTATAAGAATCCCTTGTACAAAGTTTTCATGAAAAGTAAATGCACATGTGATGTCATCAGTGATGTCATCAATGACATTTGTGATGTCATCTTTGATGTCCTGGGTGTTAGTGTTAGCAGTGCACGGAGGCGCGAGTTATGGTTGCTTATCTTACCATAACTGCCGAATTTCAGGGGTTTTTCGGTTTTACTTTGAACCATAATGTCCCTTTAACAACGTTTTTTTACTGAATTTCATAGGATTTTTGTAGAGCAACTTAACCATGACGTCCATTTAACAAAGTTTTTTCACTGAATATATATATTTATAAAGTTTAATTATATCCAAGTTAAAACACAAAATGTTACAAATACAAAAAACACCTAAAAAAGTATTAAAGTGCTCAAGTGAATCTTTTCAAACCCTGTTCCGACTCTCTCAATTAGCAATAATGGATAAGAGTTCTTAGATCTGGTGAGGACCTGTAATTTAATGCAAAGCAGTAGATAGGACTGATGATTAAATTACAAGTCCACACCTGATCTGAGAACTCTTATCCATTATTGCAGCTATGACTGCGGAATGTCGTAGACGCGGGTTAGTTGGACCTTATCCGCAGCTATAGTTCTCAACGAGTAAACAATTTCTGCTGTTATTGCCAGAAAAATTCCCTTTTAAGAATGATCTATCACATAAATAAGTATATATGTATAAGAACATTTGTGAATTACCCCCATGCCTCCGCAAGCATCATATTCTAGTCGCAGCTAGAAAAAAAGTCAATTAGCTTTATCCATGGCTATGAGTGATGATTTATTTTAGAAAATGTTTTTGGGTGTCATTTCATTGCATTTGTGTATTTATACTTCATAATTAGTCCTTAAAAGGACTGTTTTGGGATACACTGAGTGTAGTATTTTAGCACATTTGGAGAACTCTTTTGATGTTATGAAGGAACACTGTGTTTTCGTCATCACTTAGATGTACTCCATCATGTCTATGTATAAAGTACAAATGATCAAGGCGTTTATGTCACACACCAATAACTTCAATATATTTCTGGCATTTAGCTTTTCAATATATTCCACAAAATATATTTTAATTCATGCAGCAGAATATCTTTTCTTTAAAAACAATTCATATATACACATATTCTGTGACCCATCTTTAGGCATTTGCACAAATATTTACAATGAACAATAACATCTAATTTCATTCTCAGACACACAAAACAATGGTTGTGCAAATTTGGGACCTATGAGTAACATATATCTCCCCTCTAATTGCGATTTGTAAAAAGAACCTGACTGAGTCCAGGATATCATTGAATTCTTGTTTTTGCTGGACCTGCTCTTTGTTTGCAGTGTCAATTTTGCTACAGTTATAGTCGACAAAGTGAGTTTCAGCCGTCTCATGAACCAAAGCTGTGATTCTCCAGATATGCTGCCTTCATCAGGAAGTGCTCAATTTCTAATACACAAGTGTGTATTTTGTGTCTACAAAAAATGACAACTATATATGCGTACATTGATAGCGGGTGTTGAGTGACATTTAAATTGATATAGGATGATTTAATGCATCAAGAGTAATTCAAGTATGTCAGCAAATGTGCTAAGAGAGCTTCCTACCATTGGTAGTTGCGCGGCCTCAAGAGGGGGTGCCGATATCCCCCATGTATGGATGCGGTCTGACGGTATCCTGACCTATGGATCACTGCCTATAAATGAATATAATATATATATATATATATCAGTGCCTAACGGACTATCAGTATTCTCAAGCCCCCATTAGTCCATATGACTGGTCGCTTACCTACAAAATGCAGGAAAATCTTGGAGCTAATTTCTTCTTCTTTGGTCAGTAGTTGAATATCCAGTAGATCTTTACAAATAAACAACAGCCAGGTATAAAGCCAGGCCTGTGAGTGCCTTTCATGGGTAGATGCAGCTGAAAAGCCCCCTCCCGGGTTTGAATCCTATCAGGTAAGTGTGGTACCATATGTCCCGGTGTACCAGCTGTACAGAGTGTGGTGAAATGAAACCCAACATACTGCGAAGCATACTGGACACAACTTCCATTGAGTGTGGCTGCCTGCAGCCAAATCCAAGAGTGGGATACACGCTGTGGTAGCAGTGTGCATAGATCTGCCAGTGCTGTGGGAAGAAGGTTTATGCAGCCCTCTACCCTTTGGGCCTCTATCTGTTTTAAGAGTTGCGAACAATATCAGCACTAGGGGACACCACAGTGGACCCATAAAGTGATCAGTGAATAAATAGAAATAGAAATATATTGTGTGCAGCCCATGCTTCAAAAGGCCGCAATTATGTCTAAACTCACCGGTAATTAACCTGCATGTTGTATCGAGGTCTGCCAGTGAAGCAGTGAGTGTATAGGATGGCTGGGGAAAAGGGCGCGGCCATCTTTGAATGGGACACTTCGTTATTACGCCAATGGGCCAACTACTACTCCCAATCCTGCAGGGAATGTTATGGATTTTGTGGCGGGTATCAAGAAACGTATATCGATGTATATTAGTGTGCTGCCATTTGTTGTTTTTTTGCTTTCATTTAAAATGTAGTGTTGGTACAGTGTCAGCATTGTGCCACAGGGTTCTGGAATGCTACCCAATCCCTTTAATGTATAATTTACACTAGCACCACCCTGGCTTAAAACAAGTTTCTTACATATTGTCACTTTTTTCTTGTCCATACAATGATTGCACATGAACGCATATTACAAGCCATTAAATGTTTTTTTTAAAGCTACCCGATCCTAGCACTAAACATACAATTTACAGTAACAGGATACATCTTTTTAGCCTGGACACATTTCTTGTATATGTCATTCAAATATGTTACAGAAAATAGGAGTTTTGAAGGGCTCCCATAGAACATGTGATTTTCAGTGCCATGTTAACACTTCATAGCCTAAACACATTTCTTACATATTGTCACTTTCCTCCTGTTGATACCATGATCCCACATTACAATATGTTACAGGCCATAAAATCTCCCTTGCATTGTGTACATCTGTTTGGTGTCAGTTTTAACCATGATACCCCAATTAAGGTCCACAGATCTATCAATTTCCGGAAAACATGTCCAGGAAAGGGTGGATTTTCTTTCCTGCATGTTATCATGTAGTTTATGTTTTTTACTGTCACATTTCTGAAGTTTAGTACCCACTGACCATTTTGACACCCAGTTCAGGTGTGCTGAGGTGTTAAGCCGGGATTGACAAGCATGGCCAATCCCTGTCTCCATAGATCAAACAGAACCCTGCTAGTGCCACGTGGCCATGAAAAAGACTGAGTCGGAGGGGAGCCCATATTTTAAAAAAAAATTGAGATTGGTCCATTTGACTGTGATATTAAGGCAGTCTTTCACTGTATTCAGCTTGTATATCGATCGTTGCTCAATCTTGTACAGTTGGGCTGCCAAATCCCCTCGTCTCGGGTGTGTTTTGAGTATTTGTAAAACGAACTAGGTCAGTTCCTGGTCTGTCTGTCCCATGCGTATACAATGGCAACCTTTGCGATAGGTTGCAGTGAAAATGTGTCAGCCATTTTATTAGTTTCCATACAAAATAGTCCTGTTTTTCTGTTTTTGATTTTGGAAAGTATAAAACCCATCATTTTGTCTATTTTTTTCATTTTGACTGCAGAACTCATCCTGTGCTGATGGTGCAGTTCATATTACCTGCAACAAAATATTATTGGCATTCATCCATTGTTTTTCAATATTTTGTTGAAGGGTTTATTTGATAATATGTTGATAATGGGGCTTCCGATTTTTGTGTATTTTACTGTATTTGTTAAGAATTAAGTGGCACTGCTGTATATGTAGAAAATGGGTGGGAACAATTGTTGGAAGTTGCTTATTAGGAAAGAAAATTAATTTCGGTGAGGTGCAGATACAGAATCACTAAGTATACTCGCTGCATTCAAAATCAAAGAATAATTACATAGCAGTAGAAATGGGATTTTATTTCCAATGATTTTAAAAACACTTTTTGTGTTTATTAAAGAGCTTTTTGGAGTGTTCTGAAAATGTGTCTACTTTAAAAATATTTTATATGTGTGTTACTGTGTACTAATCTATAAGACAAAATATAGTGTCTTCATTAGTTGTTTGTTGTTTTGTGAAACCTAGTGTTACATTTGTTTGATTCTATTTTAAAGATACGCTCATAAAGAATATAAACAAATGGTATTAGTTGTGCAAACTACTATTATGTAAAAACGAAATAGGATGTTTTTTTCCATGCAAATTGCCCCAAAAAATACAGGTGCACTATGGAATTCAGCAATGTGTATGAATTTTTTATTTTTTTATTTTTGTAAACTAGGGGCTAAAAAACATTGCCACTGGAAAAGAATGTATATATATATATATATATATCATATTTCAAACACATTACTTTGCAGTCATGCAGTTTGGGTACAAGTAAGATGGGAGGAGGATGTGTGGAGGTGGCTGGAACAGAGGAAGTCATAGAAGTGGAGGAGATTGACACAGACATGCTTTTCTAAAGTAGATACCTGTGCCCAGATTATAGGCCATGGGTTTGTACATGTTGATGGAAATTAGCCTTCCTTTAAGGTTCATCCACATTGTCGTAATGGAACTGGACGAGGTGCTGAATCAAAATAGAGGTTGCAAAAGTTTGGGATTGTTTATTAGAAGCTTCCATCTGCAACAGCCTAGAATATGAAACACATGGTACTTCTTTAATGTCCTTCTTACTCCATTGCTACTGGAAAAAGAAATACTTGCAGCTGTCAATGACAGTTTTCTGGGCACACTGGTTCTTCCATGGAGGTAAGGCAAATATTTAGCATACCCATGAATTTCTTCATAACATTATTTCATTACTTTTTCATCTCTGTGCTGAGCGGGCTTCCTTTAAGGTGTGAGCAAGTGATTAGCAAATTCCCCAAGAAAGTGACAATGTTCAATGAAAGCTGTTTTGGAAGATACTCGGGCAGGCGCTATCCAACTTTGGTAGTGTTCTAAAATATATAGTGCATACCTCTGAAGAATATGGCCTGTGGTGACATCAATAATACTGGACAGAAACAGCAGCACCATATCCAAAGAGAAGTGTGGAAAAATGGAACTGTAGTAACAGGCACAGTGCATGCTGTCCTCTTGGTGTCAGCTGTTTCATGTGTAGGGCCTTTGAATGCTTCTGTAGCTGGCTGAGCAGCCTCTGTCTCTGCCATTCATGGTCCTTTTTCTTTCTTTTGTGATTGTACTTTTGGCATTATGAAGTCGTCATATGGCATTTGGGGCCCATCTCGTCAGAACTGTAGGCTTTATGCTCCTCCCTATCGCGTTTGCTTCATCAGCCAGGTGGAGTATCTTCTTTAATCGGTCCCAACACATCCAGTAATTTATTGTGGCATTATTTCCAAGATCCATTAAGCCAGTTCTTGATGTGTTTAGTATATTTGCCCATGCAGGTGAGCATTATTTTGTCTATTTCAGGTATTTCAGCAATTCCTTCTGACAGAGGTTGTCTGGGACACTCTGTCCTTCATTTGTTCTGGATTTTTATTGGTCAGTGGTTTTCTCAACCTCCTCATCAGGTATACCACTATTTTTGTTGGCAGCTCCTATTGTTATGACCAGGGATGAATGAGAGTGTTTGGGTCAAAGCTGTGCACTTTCTCCTCCCTTTCCGTCTCATTCTTTCTTTTTTGAGAGGTCTTTTGTCTTTATCTTCACTGGAAGATGACAGCATTTCCACCTCCTCTTCACTGGACTGCTCCTTCCAGCTGTTGTTTTCCTCAACCAAGCTGGGTGAGCATATTTTCTGCCACCTGATTTAATTCATCCTCAACCTCAAGGCTTTTCTCTTGCCACCTTTCTCCTTCCGTGGTGTACCCAGATATATGTGTCCATAATATGCCATCTGGGCTTTCTTTCTTACCTTGTCTTCTCTTCCAGGCTTGCATGTACATCTGATCTCATCCATGCCTTGGGAGAACTTGAACCAATTTTACATGAGGGATAGATGCTGCGAACAATGTCTCAAACTAGCACCCAACGCCTTATGGATGATCGACCCATACTGGGCTCCTGCCTTTTTTGGCTTACATGTGGTCTTCCCCCTTCACTGGAGCAGTGAGCGGTGGTTGTGCAAAATCACGTCCATTCATTAAAAGTGCTGCCACCAACAGCCAGAGCCTTGAAAAACCTGCAACACTGGAACACTCAATTACAAGAGTCATCAGAAATGTTCAGAGAGGAGGCTTTTGAAGAAGTGACTACAGATGTTCTGCTCCCATCTCCAGCAGTACCACTTGGATGAAGGAGAGGCCTTCCGAGAATCTTTTCTTTCTGATGACAATGCATCTGCCGGAAGTCTTCATCCACTTTATCCCAATTTTGTGTTCCAAAGTTTGTTTTGAATTAGATCACAGAATTCATTTTGCTGATTTTCATGAAAAAGTGTAAGTATTATTTCCCTGAATTTGTATATCTGACAAAGCACTCGACCCTTGAGAGCCAACACAATTCTGTGTGCAGTAGAAGCTTTTTAAACCTTGTGCACATTTATTCACATATTTGAGGAAATAATTGTGATTGAAGAGCTCTACTTTTAATGTAATTGACCATTTGTACCACTTTGTCCAAACGTTTTCTTTATTCCTTTCCAATGGTTTGTGTGACTAGTATCCATTTTATGGGTATTTCAACTGCAATTTAATAAATAAATATATGCAAATTTATTTTTAGGTTTTAGCATTAACCAAATATGAAAATAACAGGACTGTTTTTAGCTTTTATGTTTCTATGAATCGCTCCATCACCGACAATCACATGTGTCCTACGACAAGACAGCACATGATGTTAAAGCAGCTAAGTCTTAGCGTTGCTTTAAACTAGCTTTAACATTAGCTGTTTTTGGAAGATGCGGGGCAAGGCCAAAGAAAGCAAATGTGAGTAAGGGAGCTCTGCCCATTCCTTCCACACAATGTTCTGCATTTCGTGCAACACCCCTACATACTGCCACTGACACAGTAATGTGTTGCGGCACACAGTTTGGAAAGGTTTGACCTACAGGGATGAAGACTACAGTGGACAGTTGGATGTATTTTTGAGTGAAACAACACTTTTCCATAAAAGAGGCAGAAGATGTGCAATGCACTTTCTTTCAAAAGATCCTGAGACGTGGCGCTTCCAATGTTTCATCTTAAAGTTTACGAATATCAGTGCTTATCAATCATGTGATAAAGGGCCACTCAGACAATTTAGACAATGAATATATAGAAAAGCACATCAGCACCATAAAATAAAAATTAATTTACCTCATTCACTACGTTGTCAACAAACCAGCACTCCATCTATGAGCACCTCCATCTACCATTGGGACAACTCAAATGAACACCCAACTCAGAAGCTCTGCTGCTGGTAGCTGAAATCCACCTGTCCACAAATGCTGTTTTTTTGGTTTTTAACAGTGATTACATTGTATGTAATACCTCACCGCAATAATGGCATTACACATAAAATTATTTATAAGTAAGCTTAGAAAAACCTCCAATTTCTTAATAACAATTAAGGCTATGATTGTCGCACTGTGCACATGCTTTCTCTATTGCTGATGAAAACGGTTTGGGTGTGTTTGACCAAATTTCTTTTGTTCGCAGCAAACTGACAGCAATTTATCTGCTCAGGGCCCAATTTAAACGCACATGCATATTTTTCTTGTCCCCGCCTCTAATTTTGAGGAAGTGGAGGACACCCCCGCACTGCCAAAATTGGAAAATATTAAACATGTGGAGCGGGGCACACCCCCGCAATCCCTGCTCTCCAGGATTAGTATTTTTCAACATACGCAACCAAATTGCCCGTAAGGCCAAATCACCCATGCAAAATTCGATCAAATTGGCCATTAGGTCATGTGTTTTAGGTCAAATAGGCTAATACTGATGTAAACATCTGTGGATCTTTTGTATACATCGATAGCAAGTCTCAGTAAATATTTAGAGCTTCATTTATAGTGGAAACAGTGACACAGCTAGAAATACTACCCATGACCAATCAGGACAGAGCAGATTCCATATCCACGAGTTATCACCATACCCAAAGTAAATAACTTTGTATTGATCAGTGCTATCAGTCCTTCTAATAAACCATCTGGCACGGGTCCACAGGAACAATGTACATGATGACTACTGAAAATAACATTTTTGTGGCATTTTATTTTTAGTCTTGCAATTTTTGTTGTTTTATATTCCCCTCCCTGTTAGACATATAAATATGTCTGACAATCATAGTAGCAGTAATGATGATGTTGTGTGGGCCCCCCATCAATTGCCACTCCAGGAGAAAGGAACTGCAGTGAAGTCCATTGCAGATAATTGGCGTTACCTCAAAGTAACAGAACACTGGTCCTCATTACAAGTATGCTGGTCCAGTAACAACGGTGCCGGTAAGCTACCAGCATCGTTGCTACCGGACCGACATACTCCGAGTTCTGTGAGCGGGTGCATTTCAGCCCGCCAGGTCTGACCTGGCAGGCGGAACGGCACCCACTCACAGACTTTGACGGATGCACCGGCACCATTACTGAATGGTGCAGGTGCATCCCGTCCTCCCCATTGAGTCATATTTTCTGGCGTCCAGCAATGGGAAATTACCAGGACTGCCGGGGCTGTAATGCCCCGGTAAGTCCCCATTGCCAGGCGGCGGAAAATAAATGACTCCAGCGGCAGCCATGCTGTTTTTACTGGCATGGCTACCACCCACTCATAATGAGGCCCACTGTAAAAAAAAAAGAACGGGGATGTCCAATGCACATTGTGTGGAAAAAAAAAGTGAGACATGTGCCTTCAAATGTCTCTTTGAAATACTGGGAACGTCAGTCCAGAAAAACCACCTGGTGCAGATCCACTGGGACGATGTGGATAATGAGTACTGTAAATCAAATGAGCACCATATGATAAAAATGCATGGGACGCATTCATTACACCAAAGAGAAGCAGCACCACTTCTAGCACCTGGAAGTCTGGCAAAACCAGACTTCCAGGGCGGGTCCCGCGAGGGGACCCATAATAGGTTGGTACATGGTTAATGGCTCCGGCACCTTTACCTCCGCCGTTAACCCCTTACCGCTCTCCTCGTAATGAGGCCGATGGTCCGTGTTTATTGCGATGAAGTGAATGAATCGTATAGGCAGGCTCATGTCAAACGTAAGATCAAAGCGCATAGAGAAAGATTATAACAGCAGTATTTATCATCTGTCTAACAGACAGCCAACACAATTACTAGCTATTTTCCGCCAACTAACACCCAACCTAAGTCCATCCTGCCTGCACCCCATCTTTCTAACTTTATCATGATGCGCAGTTTTAGGATATATTAAGTGTAGTCTTTGTACACAGTTACTGTAACACTGCTGTCTTCACTAATAATGTTCTATTCATCAACAGTACAGGTTTCTAAGCGCGGACCTGGGGATCAAACCTGTGTTGTTCCTCTTTGTCTGGCTTCCAAGGCGAGCACGTTGCTGCTGAGCTATCCTCCCGAGACGGGAGGATGCTTAACTTTAAAAAGTAAATGATTACTGTAAGAAAATATTTGAAGGATAAGTCTACAAATATAGTGAATTTTTAGTTCCTGACTGTTTCTGAAGAAAACAATGTGGCCTAGATATGTCAGTAAAGAAAAAAGAGGGAACCAGACATGTGATGTCATCAGTGATGTCATCAATGACATTTGTGATGTCATCTTTGATGTCCTGGGTGTTAGTCTTAGCATTGCACGGTGGTGGTGCGAGTTATGGTTGCTTAGCTTACCATAAGTGGCGAATTTCTGGTGGGTTTTGGTTTTACTTGTAACCATAACGTGCATTTAACAAAGTATTTTCACTGAATTTCATAGGTTTTTAGTAGCGCAATTTAACCATAACGTCCCTTTAACAAAGTTTTTTCACTGAATATAGATATAGATAGCATGAATTTGATAGGTGTTTACTAGCATTCCCTTAGTTTATATACATGTAACATAGACCATAATGAACCCCCTGTCCCACGCTAGTTATTTTGATGTCCACGGACCGTGCGCATGTCTGCGGACGGACTCGGTGAACATCAACACTATCCAAAAACTCAGGGGGTATCTTACATTGTTGTATCATGCAATAAAATCACTGAACATGTTCAAAAAGCAGCACATAAATAAATAACATTCAATAATAAATAAGAAGTGCAAACTGTATATATAAGACACCAACAGTCCAATTACATAGCACATGCAACATAATGGAACATACCAGAAGAAAATACATATGCCTCCAGCAGAACTACCTCACAGAAACTGCACAGCAAAAATCAACAGCACACCTAGGCAGCAGTAACAGCAAAACTTAAAAAGAAACTGGTAAGTACACTACATTAATTTCATATATGTATAAACTTTCTGTATTAGGGTACTCTAAAAATGTTTTTTTTTTTACACAGAAATGTCTAGTACTTTGGAATGGCTAGAAGAATATTTTCCTCAGGACGAAATGAGTGAAAACAGTGATACTAATGGTAGACACTACACTTCTCTAAATAAACCAATTAATAACCATTACTTTATGTGTACTTAACAAATTTATATTTTTTTAACATACAATAAAAATAATACAGAAACAGACACCTTGGAAATTCATCTGCAGCGTGTAGAGCAAAAAGTGCATCTATTAATTACAAATTTCATTCTATTAAAAAACTTTTTGGAGGACTATATAAAGGAAAAACATAAATATCACTGTCACACATGTACCTGTACCCCTTCTCCATGTCACAGCCAACCATCCCCAAAAACTTCCCAGCAAGAAAAACTTTATGATGAGACTTCAATCCCTTCCTCCCCTACCATCCAACATGTACAAATCCCTAATGCCCCTGTATTTGTATTAGTTTCTGCTTCCCCCTCTCTTTCCTAATTTTTATATTTTTATACAATAATAAAATATTAGTGTGCTGTTACTATATTCCTCTATGTCATATATATTTTTTTAAAGCCAGTTAGGGTGGCCACGGACAGTGCAGGTGTCTGGGATTTAATTACCAACACCTGCGTGTCCCTAACTAACCAAAATAGAGGTGTACTAAGGACACTTTACCTGTTCGCACTGTCCGCAATCAAAATGGAGGTGTCCTTAGGACACATAAGATGTCCGCATGTCCGTAATTAACCAACATGGGGGTGTACTTAGGACACATAAGATGTCAGCATGTCCGCAATTAACCAAAATGGGGGTGCCCTAAGGACACTATACCTGTTCGGACTATCCGCAATCAAAATTCGGGTGTCTGCAGGACACTAAATCCATCTGCATGTCTGCAACTATTAAAAATATGGTTTCCTATAAGCACACCCCCGTTCGCATTGTCCGCAACCACAATGAATATGTCCACAGAACAAATAGCTGTCCGCATGTCCGCAAAGTTGTGACGCACATTTAATTTGTTCAGGGACCTGAACAATGTCCGTAGAACACCTGCACACATGCGATTCACACCCTTGGGTCCTACGAACATCGCGCCTGTACGTAACTGTCTGACGCACTTGTGTCATACTTTTAATTAGTTCAGGGAAAAGAACATTGTCTGTAGAACACCCGCGCGCATGTGTGCACCCGACCCCACGCGTTTGCGTTCTTACGGACACCCGTCCCATTCACGAACATGTCCGCGACGTCATCATGTGACCGCACCCATGCTAAGCATGGGTCCTTGTTTGCAAACACAGTCCGGGCCTCCGGACATCGAAAAAGTGTTCTTTTGAGCAATCCAATGTATTTTCCTGTGAAAGTTCACCCTTGCACATGTCCCAGACCATGTCGCTAGCGATCTGGATACTTTTTGGAACTTTTTAAACCCTTTTTGGTGTGCAAAGTGTCCGTGGACAGCGCGGCTGTCCGCAAAATGCTCTCCAGCACCCCTATAAAAGGCTACACACCAGAGCTGCTCCTCATCCTGTTTTTAGACTTCTTTGAGAGACACTCCTCCACATTGCTGGATTGCTCTTTTGTGTTCATGAATTGCTGACTTCTTGGTGGTTCCTGAGAACTTTGGAGATGGCATCCATGGCTGTTACTGCTGCAGTTGCTTCTGCTTCACCACCACCCCTTCCCCCTCCACCAACACCACCTCCCCAAAGGCCTGCAGAGGGGAACAGGCATGAGGATGCAGAGGAGTATGAAGAGGATGACGAGGATGAGGTAGTGCAAGTCCCTACTACTAGCACTCACTGTGAATATTGGGTGTGGAGGTTATTTACCACTCTTGATGGTGCACCGAAAGCTTGTGCAAACAAGGTGCTCTACACTGAGTGCCAGTAGGTGCTGAGTCGTAGCAAACTGGATTTGTACAGCTACGTTACTACCTCAATGAAGCAACACCTAAGGTCGTTCCACGGTGGGGCTATTCGTAAGGTTGTACCTTGCGATAAACGTAGTAGGTTGAGTTCCCCTGCAGCATCCCTTGTTTCTGCTCCTGCCACTACAAGAGACACTCCTGTGGGGCAGCGCTTCCCTCCAACTGCCTCGCAGGCCATATATGATACTGTAGACCCTTACCTTTCAAAGGTCACCGTATTGTGTATGTATTGCGATGCAGTACTCTGCAGGGGGGAGACCCTTTGAGGTGCTTTAGAGGCTGCAGTCCGGGAGCATGAGGACTGCTCACTAGCTGATTAAGGCCCACCCTACATCTTCCTCTCTCCACCTGCCCTTTCTTATCCCCATGGTTGGTGCCCCTTCCCTACCTTCCCTTCCCTACCTTTCCTTATGTGTCATGTTTGAAAAAACTAAACAAAATACAAAACAACAAAAACCAAAAAGATAAAGGCTCTTTTCAGAGTCACCCTTCACAGTTCAAAAATAGAAGTGCCAATGAAATACTGCAGGGCCCTGTACATATTTAGAAGTCAGCGGACAGTCCGTGGACCGTCCGGGGAATTTAAATCTTTTGGGGTGCTGCCCTATCAAAACCATTGCACTCTTCTGCGGGAGGAAGTGGTGGCTGCGAAAAGAGCCTTGTGGTGGTGTTTTTTTTGTGTTTCAAAAACTTCAAATGGTCATCACCTTTTGGAAAAAATATTGCTATAATTACAAAAAGGGTCGCAACGCATTTTGTATATTTTGCAGAAAAATCTGTTTGCCAGAATAAGTAAGATGTACTCCCTCTCTGCGAAAAATGTGTGGACTACGAAACATAATATTTTCATTGTGAAAACAGGACATGCCAACATCTCTCAAAAAGGCACAAACAGCCTTGTTGACATTGTGCCTCGCTTTCTCCATTTGTGGACCAAATGAAAAAGAATGCAGCCTCATTTGTCATTGAGCAATATGAGAAAAAATTACTCAGGAGTTTGGAAACATGTCCATGACTTTCCCAAGTCCTTCTTTCTTTTCAAATTGCAGAGATTCCGAAGACATGTCCTAAACTGCCCCCTCCACAATGTATAATAACAATGTCTGGATGACGCTGTGTCACCAAAGTAGCACAAAGAGGTACCAAATCCAGCCAGTTCATTCCACGCTCTCCATGCCAGTACACTTCCACGTGAGGGATTCCAAGATGTGCAGCCACTCCACAGCGATCTGCATGAACCTCCAACCAATCTATCCACGAGTCTCCTAAAATCCAGTCAATCTGCCTTCTGAAAGACACAGCCATAGCTATCTGCTCACCTCTCAGGAAAAGGAATTTCTGACAAACTCTCTCCTTACACATCACAACCAGTAAACCATATTGACCAATCCCTTGCCCTGCTAAGTTTCATTTGCATGCCTCTCAGCGTCAAAATCCCTGTATGTAATTTGCACTGTCTGCGGACTACCACGGTATCCGTGGCCAAATCGTAAAATCTGAAAGGGGAGAAGGAACATGTAAATAGTGTGGCCCACTTCCCCTTTGAGGTTGGCTCTGAAAAGAGCCTTTTCTTGCAGACTTTCAGGCTTTTTTTTAGGCTTTTTTCAGATTGTATCTGTTACATGACTTCACAACAACTTCCTGATTGAGGTCTGCATATTACCAAGAAACATTGCATGACTAAAATCTGTGAAAGTCATTCCATTACAAGAAAATAATACATCATCTTCCAAAAGGTACTCATTTTAGAATGATGACATGCCCACAGAATACATAAAACAACATATTCCTTTATAACAAGACATCTTGTTGAGGATTAAATGCATGATAAGGCATCCATGCAGTCTTACATGGTATATGTGAAAAAATGATCTTAGCAGATGGAAAAAGGTGCATCAGTTCCTTTAGCAACTGCTTCAGTGCACCCAGCAAACTTGTTGCACTCAGATAGCCCAAATACATTGCTCCACAATTTACCACCAGAATATCAGGAGTGTTAAAATAAGCCATATTTCTACAAAATATATAAACACCTTGCACATTTTTTCCTGGCACATCACACCAGGTAGCCTCCACTCCCTGCATTACAACATTGTCTGAAATGTCACACATGTTTGCATACCACTGCAGATTAGTAATATAATGATCTCCCACTATCCACACTCTAACTCTGTCCATCTCAGCAACCATAGTCATCTTCACAGCATACAGCAATGAAAACAATGATTATCCTCTCTCCCTATGAATGACACCCTCAGCACCTGATTGGCTAATTCCCCTAGTCCTATTTCCATGCCACATATACAGAGAAGCCCTGGTTGTGGCACACCCTGTCCACGGACAGCCATGGTGTCCGCGGAGCACGTAACACTGGGACAGCCCTTCTACCCTTTCCACTTCACTCTCTGCACCATTGCCTCATTGGCTACTGTTAAGCAGTCACTCAACCATTCACCAATCACATCCAAGAATTCTACATCTAACTCCATCATCACAGTTCAGCACTTTAGATGTACTGCTGATCACTCTGAGTACAATAGGGCTGTGATTGCAAAGCACTTACAGCAACAACTACTGTAAAACTCTCCAAGATTTCTGCTTGCAGATTCATGCACATCCCCAAGCATGAACACAAACTACAGGCATGAATATTTTCTGCACAGTACATGCACAGCTCTTGTATAAATGCATATAAACTGGGTAACTGCCACTTACCATGTATAACCTGTTTATATTTACCCATATTACTAACTATAATGTGCAAACTGGTAGTCTCTTCATTAGTTCTGTCATTTGTGTAACCACTGTCACCTAGTTATCCACATTTAAATTATAACAGCATTTAATGCATTATAGTGCAGAGGATATACATACACTTTCCTTTCTATACATTCTGGATATTTTACATACAATCTATCATTTGAACTTCCTTTAGGAATGATTATAATAGTAACCAGACACAACACACACAGCTGTCTAACAAAGTGTCATTTTATGTTAAAAGATGGGAGGAATAACAGTATAATTGTGGGAGAAGGCTTTGTGGTGTGTTATAAAATGACACACAACCAGGACAGGTACATGCATCTTTATTCATGCACACAGATAGCCAATCTCATTTGAAAGGCTCCCAGCTGAAACAACACCACTGCCTCTACAACTGTTTTTGAAATCTAGACAGCTCTCTCATTCCAGCTAGTTGCCCTTTCTATTCTAGAATTTACAACAGCATTCAACTATACACAGGTGCAGTATTGTCTATCACATCATATTCAACTATGTACAAACAGTTTAGTAAGCCAAGACATAGAACATCTCCCCCCTACCCTTCAGTCTGCAATGCAAGTACCAGACCCTTCATTGAAACCCTTACTTTATTTCAGACTCTCCCATCTCCAAGCACCACAGGATCACCCATTAGTGTGCCAATCACCTGCAGTCTGCTAAACTTGCTTTGTCCCTTTGCCACTTCTCCAGGTTTTCTTATTTGACCCTTCTCCCCTACAACTATCCTGGAGAGTAATAAGCTGCTGAACCCATCAAATCCTCCTGCTTTATTTCCCACACCTTCACAAATGCATACATTGCATGCTTTTCCCCACAGTTCCTGGCATTTACCTTGTATAAATAGCAAGAAAAGCATACAATTATTTCTTCTATCTCCTAACATCCAATAACACTGCCTTAAAAAGCCAAGTGTGCTCTGTGTGCCTACTATTGTAATCATGTATAAAGCACGTTCAACTGACAGATTCTAAGTAAAATATACAGAATGCCCGCAGGCAACGGAAAGTGCATCTACATGCAATGCACAGTTATCAGAAAGCAATACTACTGCAAAAACAAAGAAATGTATGTCTACATTAACAACAGTGCTATTAACACACATATTTACTAACTTCTTTCTTTCATAATTGCAGTGACGACCACTCTCCTGAAAAGCAGTAGCTTCTGAAGTACGGACCAGAACTCAGAATAAACCTATTTATTCCATCCAAAAAAGTAAGTGCAATACTGCCATAATGTTCTAACTGTTACTCAAACATTGTAGAATTCAAGTATTGTAGAACAAACAATTGTATTAACCCTGCAGCATTAGATTCAGTATTACTGCCCCTCAGCAGGTGCATACTATCGATTGGATCGCAGACCACAACTGCGCCTCATCCCTCACTAACATCTCAGCCCTCCTATGGACAGATCACTACCTCTCCCATTCACTATTCCCACACACCAACTCGCGAGCTACTCTTGTACGCCCTACCCGCCAATGTCAGAAGCTAAAAAAACTAACCAAAATCAACTTTGCACCATTTCTAGATATCTCTGAACTTAAACCTCCTTTTAACAATGACCCTGTTACTCTGGCCAACACATAGGCACACGTGCTCATCCAAGCTATTGAATCCATAGCTCCCCTAGCAGACTAAAAAGAGAAAAAATCAATGCACTGTAATTCATGGTTTTACAGAAGAACTATCTGCCCTACGCACTAAGAAGCTTCAAGCCCTAGCCCAATGGCAATCCTCACCCAACCAATCCTCCTTAACTGAATTCAATGAGATCTCATCCACATATAAAAAGCCATATTCCTAGCTAAATCAGAATCATTCAACCAAAGAATTTCCAAAGCAAACTCAAAATCTAGAGAAATCTTCACTATCTTCAGAGACTTCGCCTCCCCTGCTACCACCCCAGATGAAATCACCAAAGATAAAGCATGGTGCTCCAGCATTCAGGACGCCCTCATCAACAAAGTCAAAATACTCCAAGAAAAAAAACAGCACAATGCAAAGCCCTTCCAAACCAGGACATCCCACATCCACCTCCCACTTCCTAAACCTCTTGCCCAAATACCCCTCTTCGTTTTCAGAGACGTCACCGAAACAGAAGTAACCAATCTTCTCAAAAACATCAAATCCTCCACTTGTAAAGGGGACATCTGTCCCCCTACCATCATCAAGGAATGAGCAGATTCACTCACCCCCATCATCACAGCATTCATTAATGCATCCTTCTCTTCTGGAATTGTACCACAAAGCCTAAAAGAAGCCTGGGTTTGTCCACTCATAAAAAAAACCTCCCTAGACCCCGCCCTCCCCAACAACTACTGCCCCATCACCACGGTCCCATTCTTCCTCAAAATCCTCGATAAAGCTGCCCACATACAAATCCAACAATATCTGGAATCCAACACCATCCTAGGCAATCCGACTTCCGCCATGGTACAGAAACCGTCCTCCTAGATCTTAAGAACCAAATCACAAAATAATGGACACTGGCAAACCTGCACTTCTGCTCCTCCTCGATCTCTCTGCCGCGTTTGATCTTTTTGACCAGTATATCCTCACCTCCGACCTCTCCAATGCCACCCACATCCCTGTCAAAGCCACCTCTTGGATAACCATCCTTCCTAGAAGGAAGGGCCATGAAGGTCTACTCTGACCAAGCCAACGCAGCCCCCACCACCATCAACTGTGAAGTCCCCCAGGGATCATGCATGGCACCTACACTTTATAACCTGTTCACCAAACCTTTATCTGACTTGTTGGATGCGCTCAGCCTACACAAATTACGCCGATGACACCCAGGTCCTCCTCCCACTTACTGGAGAATATCACCATGATGCAGAAGCTCGCCTCCAGATATATGCCACCATCCAAACCTGGATGGCAATCAATGGCCTCTGCTTAAAAGGGAACAAAACTGAGATCATCAGCCTTGGCCCAAGGAAATTATCTCCAAACTTAATACAAAATGCACGCACTTCCCCATCGACCACACTAATATATCAGTCTCCACATCTGTAAAGACCCTGTAAAGACCCTTGGAGTATACTTAGACTCTACACTCTCGATGACAAGACAGGTCAGCGCCATCTCCTCTGCCTCTGCCCACACCACTAAACTTATAACTGCTATGAAACCCTTCCTAACCACTCAAAATTATCTTTCCATAGCCAGAGCCACAATAGGAGCCAGACTCAACTACTGCAACACCCTCCTGGCAGGCACCTCTACAAAAAACATCAACAGGCTCCAAATAACACAAAACAACGTGCTCCACGCAGCCCTACACATTCCAAAAAGTGACCATATATCCCAGGCCAGACTCGAAGCCCACTGGCTCCCAGTCAAGGAAAGGATCAACTTCAAAATTCTCACCCTTACGCAAAAATACATCATTCTCACCACCCCACCCTAATGTAAGAGGATTCAATTCAACACTACAGCTAAGTCAATGCCTAGTCTGGGATACTGAATGGAAACCCTTATTGATATATCTTTACGTCCAGTTCATGCGTTCTGGATGACTACCCCTATATAACACCCCTCTCTTGGAATCCCCCTGACCCCACTGAGCCAAGAAGTAGTTCTGTTTTGCAAGTTTAAAGGGTTTATTTGATAATTTAAACAATAGATATATATGACACTTTATAATAAATTAATAATTGAATGTCACACTTAATCTGAGCAGTAATCAATAATGGATAGTCCGGCACTAGCACACTTCTTTATAATCAATGATGAGTGGTTATAGGATGGATAAGATAGCAACAATACTTTTATGGTTTCAAATGGATGCAGGGTGGAATTAAATTGCAGTACAGAAATACTCAATATGATTTCAACAAAACAATGTAATCACTTTTCTCTGGCAATCCACTCCCCCCTTTATGCAATGCAAGGAAATGGAAGGAAAGCACACAGTTCTCAGAAATGCAATCAAATGTAATTCAGTTCACCCCAGCAAGCTTAGACTACAGAAGTTTGAAACACAGGCCCAAAATGCTTTTATATGTGCTGGCAATGAAGTGAAAAATATGCTAAAATGCTTTTAATTCCTTCTAGAGGTTCAGGGTGAGTGGTATCTAGTTAATATTAGTCCAGGCTCACTCTAGCAATGATTCAGGGATGGTTCTTAAGAGGCAAACGAATTTTTAGCAAGGAAAGCAAGGAAGCTGCTGTTTTCACACGTGGCTGGATTTTTAACCAAATCGCAAATCGCGGTAAAATTTGCAAGTGCGAGAATCGTGATTACGGCAAAAGTATGAAAAGTAGGAAGTCGGTTCTAGAATTGTTGAAAAGTAGAGATTCGAAGCTTTCAGAGGAAAGTTAAACCAAGTTCCTAGCCCAAACGGTTCCAGAGATACGGACGATTAAATAAAGGTAGTTTTTCGGATTTTAAATTTTAAAAGTCCAAGCGACAGGTTACAGCTTGCAGCTAGAAAATGACAAGTGACAGCTTTGCAAATGACATGTGACAGTTAGGAGGCAGTTCTGGTTATATTAAAATAGATTGAATTATATTATTTTAACTAAGAGATTGGTTCTGCACAGTTCTGCTAGGTACTCACAATATATTTTTGAATTAGGCCTCGTCACGGATCTGGTCAGGTTTTCGACTGGACTCCGGTCTGGTCTGGGTCTCTTCACAGTGATCTGGGTCAGCTCTCTCTGCTAACAGCGGTCTGGGTCAGCTCTGCACTGCTGGTCTAGCCTCTCTGGATTCTGGATACTGCTCTGCTTTCTAGGTACTGCTACAGGTTCTGGAGATTGATGGATTTGAAGTCTGGATCTCTGGATGTGAAGTCGTCTATCAGCATGCTCCGCAGCAAATGGAATTGAATGTCTCTATCTGTCCTGACTGTCTGCTTTTATGTGTTTTGAAAGTGGGTTTGTGTGCAGCATCACTAGCCAGAACCTCTTTCAACTTGTCATTGGCCCAATTCTCCCCTCTCCCATGATTGGGGAAGGAACTGTGAGTCAGAGTGATGCTGTAGGTTTTATGGGTCAGAGGATCCTCACCTGGTCAGTTTGCCCACAAATCTATATTTGATTCAAAATGCACATTTCTCAAATACATAGTGGTTTGTCATTGCATGTACATATTACCTATCACATGAGGTAGTCTCTGTCCCAAATCTGCTCTTCCTAGGAGCCTGGGTTAAAAAATGGCAACATATTTCACTTTTTAGTCGGGTTACCAATATTGGATTTTTCCCCGCATTTACACAGATGTGCCCATGGTGTGTGGGCATTAGGTGGTGGAGTGTCAGATTTTTAACATACATACATTTAGAGTAATATCCTCTTTTCCACTAAAACCCCCCTGAACATACCACCGGGTCCTACCACGTCTTCAAATGTGCACAGAAAAATCACAAGAATAATGATATTACTTACAAAATTTTCACAAGTCCGCTCTATGAATGATCCATCTTTTTAGATTTATGTTCTGGCCCCAAAGGGGTGTGGTTTCCCCCAGCACAAGGTTGAATTTCTGGTTTTTCCAGTTCTGCCAAGCCAGCTTGCTCTCACAGGCAGTGCTCCTCCCCTTTCCTTCCAGGAGGAAGCCACTTTTACGACCCCCATAATAAAACATTTGCCTGAGTTAGGACAGGGCTTTGTTCAATTTCCTGCAGAGCCCAGGTAATTCAATCAGAGAAGTGTCATATCCCTTTTGGTGGGAACAGCAAAAGGCAGCTAGGCCTGGGAACACAGCTGTTGTGCAAGTCTCAACTCCTGTCGGGGGTAGCTGGTGGGCAGAATTCAGTTTCATTAAGCCAGGTTTCAGATAAAATGTCACTTTTTGTTCCCCAGTTTAAGTCAAGACAATTTTTACATATGCAGCTAGAATGCTGATTCTAAGTTCAAAACTATGACATTTTAACAGTGACAAACTATGTGGCAGTCACAAGTCTGTCCCTCAGTTTATTTACACATTTCGATTGTTGGTAATTTTAAATCCAGTTTCAGTTTAAGCCGCTGCAGACCTGCAGAGCTCAGCCAGTCTTGTTATAAACCTTCAAGTCACTTCAGAATATAACTTTACATTGTATCCACCTCTTAGTAAGTCTTTCTTTGGCCTGCTTTGAGTTCATTTATTCAGTTTTACACAAATGCCTGGTGTTGTTTTAAAACGCCGGCTTTCTGATAGTGGTGAGTACTGGTAATGCAACCATTTTTGGGATTTTTCTTGGATTAATGCATTCCAAACAGGAATGGTTCTTACATGGTAGTAAATCCTTGCTTAACATTGTTTTGATGGGGCTCCTTACAGTAAAATGGTTATGTGGAACCCCACAAAAGGGTTGAATCTTTAAAGTGGTCCGGTGAGCCACGATTTCAGCAACTTTTTGACATCAATAACAGTGGATTTTGTTAACAAAGATCTTTCTTTACACTGGTGGGTGGCAAGTGAGGTAACCATTTTGGTGTGCGCACAAACTGCGTGGTTCTCCTGGATTCTGGTGCACTTGTGGGGTTTTTGGCCATCTTGGATTTTCTAAGCCCACAGCACCAAATGTTGCAGCATGATAGCTCAAACGTGGGTCAGGACACCCTACAAATCCCCCCACGTGACTGCCCTTTGAATTTGAGTCGATGGGGAGTCGGGTGCACAAGGGTTTTGACCCACGCGCTGGTCTGTCCGCATAATCTTCTACCAATTCTGCAAATGGCACAGTTCAGCATCTTTTCCTCCATCCGGTACTGATCGATTGGTTCTCCTCGCCGGTCCTGATGAGAATATTGGGTGGTACCCTCGGCCCCTTGCGTCTCTGCTCCCGGTCTCCGGATCTTCCTCCGTGGCCAGTCTCAAGGTTTTCTTTCTCCTAGGACGACAAAGGAAGAGCGGCAATACCTATTCATGGACATTTCTCCCCCACCATTGATATAGTGGCATATATATTTTAGAACTCAACTGATATGAACATGCACATTTTTTTTTTTAAATTAAGAGACAGGAACACATAAACTTGAGAAACACAGAATTTGATAGGCTATATGTAGGATCTTTTAGGGTTGGAATTTAATTAATCTGAGACAGTACCTTCTAGGATTCCAGAGGATTCCTCCAGTTGTTGCAGAGTGTGCCTGGGATGGCAACACTTCAACTGGTTAATGTGGACCCACTTGTCTTCCCCCTCTGCCAAACCGCCTTTGGGGATGCGGATCTTGTAGGCCACAGGGGAGATTTTGTCTATAATCTCAAAGGGTCCCTTCCATGTAGGCAAAACATTTTTCGCTGTTTGGCCTGGTTCCTTTGGAAATTGTATAGATAGACCCGGTCCCCCACCTGATATTCCTTCCTGGAAATGTTCAGGTCATAGTGGGTCTTCATACTCTCAGCTGATCTTTCTAGATTCCGCTGAGCATAGGCAAAAGCATGTTGAAGGTGTTTCCTTAAATTCTCCTCATACTCATGAGTTGTGGAAGCATTTATTAGTGTCTGCTCTTGGGTCCTGTAGAGCAAATGCTGCGGAAGCACCATCTTGCGTCCAGACATCAACTCAAATGGTGACATTTTGGTTGCAGATGAAGGGGTAGATCCGATGGCCATTAGGACCAGAGGTAATTGGATATCCCAACTTGGCCCAGAATCTGCCACAAAATTTTTTAAGATGCTCACAATGGTTCGGTTATATCTCTCCACTGCCCCAGAAGAAGCTGCCGGTAAGCAATATGCAACTTCCTTTTGACCCCCAGTATCTCCCACATCTTTGTCATCACTTCACTGGTGAAGTGGCTACCTCTGTCTGACTCAATCGTTTGAGGTAGACCAAAATGGGAAAAGATGTGGTTAATCATCAAGGCAGCTGCCGTTTCTGCCTTGCAGTTTGGGGCTGGGAGACATTCCACCCACTTGGTAAACAAGCATGTCACAGTCAACATGTACTTATTCCCCCTAGCAGAGCGAATCACGGGGCCTACAAAGTCGATTTGCAAATCTGACCATGGCAGTGTCATCCCCCTCTTTTGGAGGGGTGCAGGGTGCGTGAGGGATGATGGCTGAAATTGTGCACACACACGACACCCCTTCAAATATTGGTCAAGGTCCTGCCCCATGTGTGGCCAGTATACAACCTCTCTTAAGATTTCCAGTGTTGTGTGAAACCCCCTATGACCGGCGGCGGCCGCATCATGGGCGTGACTTAACATCAGGCTTCGGAATGAGGTAGGAACCACCCACTGATCGTGGCCAGCTTTGAATTTCCTTACCAGCAAACCGTCTTGGATCCGGAACATTTTTGGACATTTCATCAACACTCTTAGGTCCTCTTTCCCGTTGTAATCGGTATCCGTCAGGGGAAAGTTCTCAGGGTCCTCAATGTGTTGGTAATATTTACCAATTATTGGATCCCCCTTCTGAGCGGTAATCAAATCAGCATCAGGGGTCTCCTTGCTCCATTGGGCAGTTGACAGGTCATTGTGAGCATTTGTCTGGGACCTAGTGATAGCAGTGACCTGGATTTCCCCCAACAGGGACTCAATCTCAATTTGATCCCCTTGGATGGCCCCGGTTTTGGCCAGCTGATCAGCTAAGTCATTTCCAGTTTTGTCTGGTCCCTCTACTTTGGAATGACCCTTGATCTTTTTCCAATAGATGGTCATCTCAATTGAGGTGACCAGATCATCAATGTTTTGGATCAACTTCCCATGTTTCAAGGGTTTGTTATTAGCACATAACATGCCTCTGGTTTTCCAATTAACCAGGTGCTCCACGAACCCGTTCCGTACATAATCTGAATCTGTGATTATGACCAGTTCATGGTGTTGATGCTGGACAGCAGTGAGGATGACCCGATGCACAGCCATCAATTCTGCCACCTGACTACTTCGGGGACCAATTTTGTATCCAGCGGAGGGTTCTGGGAACTCCTTCACCCATGCATTCCCTACGCCAGCCACCAGTTCTTTCTCCCCGTCGTTGTCAACATGGTATGAGCATCCATCCACATAGACAGTGGGTATTCCCTCACACTTGTCCTCTTCAAAGACTTTGTGTGGGGAATTAAGGTATGCCTCCGTGTTGTCCTTGATTTTTAGACTTTCGTCCTCGAGACAGTTTTCTCTGGCACAATCATGCAAGTCAGCCAGACCTTGCGCGAGTGGACTCTTCTTGTTTTGGCCATATCTGACCTCCACAGGAAAGCCTTGCATTGACAGAATCCAGGAAGTAATTCGGGAATTACTCATATTTCCGGCCCGGATTCTGTCACTTTGGAGATATTGCAGAGGCTGGTGTGGAGTCTCCACTATGATGTGTTCCCCCTGGATAAACGGGCGGTAATTCTTCAATTCCCACAGCGTTGCCAGGAGTGCCTTCTCACAATCGTTGAATTTTTCCTCCACAGAGGATAAAGTTTTGCTCGCATAGGAGATTACTTTATTGACCTTGTCATGCTTTTGGTATAATACTGCCGTCAAGCACGTATTAGAGAACCCCGTCTCCAGGAAGAACTCCTTGTTTCTGACAGGGTAAGCTAGGCAGGGCGCTTGTGAGAGGCTTCTTTTGAGTTGTCTTACTGCCTCGGCTTGTTCTGGACCCCATTCCCACTTGACCCCCCCCTTCAGGAGATGAATCAGGGGTCTGGTGATTTCTGCATAGCCCTCAATGAACTTTCTGCTGTAATTAGTCAGTCCAAGGAGGCTCCTTAGTTCCCGCAGAGTTGTGGGGTCTTTCAGTTTTTGGAGTGCTTCCACCTTCTTTTCCTGGGGACAGAGACCCTGAGGAGTAATCTCATGCCCCAAGAAGTTAACACGGGTTCTGCACCACTGTGCTTTCTGAAAGGAAAGTTTTGCTCCGGCGGCCCTCAACTGCGTCAGAACATAACGGATCTCCGCTATGTGTTCCTCCACAGATGAACTTTTGATGAGGACATCATCTACATAAGCCAGGTTACCCCTTGCACCCAGGTCGGGCATGGCCTTGTGTAGGAAAATGTTGAATTCATTGCCGGAGTTGAGGTATCCGAAGGGAGTCCGGGTCCATGTGTACTGCTGGCCCCCAAAGGTAAAAGCCAGCTTGTATTGGTCCTCCCTACTGACAGGCACGGTCCAGTATCCATTGGTCAGGTCTATTGCTGTGAATACCTGTGACCCCTGGATCTGGGCCAGCCCTTGGTCAATGTAGGGCAGAGGCCATCGGGAAGTATGGACCCGTTTGTTGAGCTCCCTAAGGTCAGTGCAGAGTCTCCACTGGCCGTTTGGCTTTAATATTCCCAGCACCGGATTATTGAAGGTGCTGTGAACTGGACGGATTATTCCCCGGGACTCAAGGTTCTTAATTATTTCAGTAAGGGACTCCATGGATGCGAGAGGCAAACAATATTGCTTCACAAACACTGGAGTCATGCCAGGGTCCGTGGGATTGTTGTTGTGTGGATGTCAGTGCGGCCACAGTCATATGAGTCTACCGCAAAGAAATCTTGGAAATCCAAGAAAACTTGTTTCAACTTTTGCTTTTGTTCCAGAGTCACACAGGCATCAGCTAGGTTGACTCTCTCTTCCACCATCTGCCTGAAGCCTGGAAAGACTTCTGGTTTGGCTATTTCAGCGGCCTCCTCCAGCTGGTTGGAGAAGTCCCTGGTCAGAGTGCTGATTTGGACTGGAGGCTTCAGGTGGGAAAGGCAGCCCTCATGGACCTGGAAAATCACCTCATCCCTCCTGAAGTCACAAGTCACATCTTCCTTACCATAAGGGCAAGAAGTGTACACCAGGAAGTTCCCCCCATGCCGGGTAAAAATCCTGTCTGCTGTTGTATTGTCATCACTGTCACTGTCAAAGCAGTCCTTGGGGATTGGCTCTAACAGTTCATTACCTAAATCAATGGAAAAATGTCGGTCATCAACCGCCATTCCAATAATGGTGCCTGCGGCTAGAGTAATACTCTTCAAGTCGCTGTTATCCACCTCTATTAGAATGGTGTCATGTTCTATGTTGACTAATGGAGTTGGGTTTACCCCCAACCCTTGCTGTTGGAGAGAAGTGTTTAGATGTATGTAAGCATCAGGGTTTTGCAAATATTGTCCTCTTTTAACTTTCACTTCCAGGGAGAATTGTCGGGTCCTTTCTGGGATGGTGACTTCCTCTTTGATCTGAATTTCAACTGCATAAGGTAGCAATTGAGCTGACCTAAATGCTTTTTCTGGATCATCAAAGCCCATGGGATTATCCGCTAATCGGGACCAAGCTTTGAAGTTCATTAGGTCCAAACTAATGGCAAAACGATTGAGAATGTCACTGCCTAAGTAAAAAGCGGCAGTGACGTCTCGCACGACCCAACAATTGTGGACTATGCTCTTGTTGCCAATGGAGATTTTGAGCATACATCTGCTTGGCAGGAGATGTTTGGAATTGGGTGCTTCCAGGTCCATTTCCCATTTGTCTATCAGTTTGAATGTGGGAATGGCTGGATCTTTTGGGAGTTGGCGGAACATGGCTTCGCTGATGAAGCTCTTACAGTTGTTCACACACACTCGAGCGAGAACAGAGTCCTTCCCATCATTTAACTGAACAGGGATGAACAACTGCTCTCCAATTTGCTGAATATCAGCCAGGCTCTGAGCTGATTTCACATCTTTCTGGATTATAGGAGGGGGAGTTTCTGATTGTGGATTAGTATAGAATTTCAGAGTGTTTCCTTCCAGTGTGGAATACCACTTTAGACTGGAAGGAAGGTTGATTTTCAGAAATAGAGAGGACCCCCCATCACCAGTCTGTTGTCCTACTGCTATTACTGCCACGTCTGGAATTTGGTTATTCTGGAAGTGGAATTCTACTTGGTCAGATTTTTGTTCAACCATGTGGCATGTGCCGTTTAAACTAACATGGTTGACACTCTGTTTTAATTTTATGGGTCGGCTAGTCTGGGTCCAGAGGACCTTGTTTACGCAATCTATTAGGGGTGACAACCTTCTCAGGAGGTCATTCCCTAGTAAACAAGGGGTGCCCTCTGGAGTCACAACTATGACCGGGTGTTTCAACTTGTGTCGCCCAATTTTAATGTCCAAATCTGCCGTCCCCTCGACGGGAATTTCCTTCCCGTCAAAGTTCTGGAGTTGTCCAGGAAGTGAGGTGAGAGGAATTTGGTAATTCCCTCCCCTTCCTGCATTCAGTTCATCAAAGGTCCTTCTGGACAGAAGGGTAGCTTGAAATCCCATGTCCACCAGCGCTGAAATCGTACCCTGCCCCTGTACTTGTACCGGGGCATAATATCTTCCCTCCTTCTCCTCAAGGGGGCACAGATAATGCACATTTCTGGACAACTGGTGGGCTAACTTTCTGGTTTTGGATATTGCAAGAGAAGAAATTTGGGCAGAATTCTGTGGAGAGCCTTGGGAATCTGAAAGAAAAAGTTGGCAACTGGAGATCAGAGCCATTGTGGGTTCCCCTGGTTCCGGTTCTGGGCCACCCCCCCCTTTTTGGAGGCAGTCATCAGGATGGGTTTGAACCAGGGGATTTTGGTATTGTGGGTTCTGGGATGAGATGATGGGCGGCGGTAGCTCAGTCTCCATATCTCCCCAGTCTGAATTGGCATCCCTTGGGACCCACTTTTCCTTGGGAGGAGTTCCCCCATCTCTGAAGGAGAAGGTCCTTTCCCCAGGATCCTCTGAGGATCCCTCTCCCTCAAATTGGAAGACCTGTACCTCCTCCACAAAGTGGGTCTGTTTGGGTCCTTTGTTTCTCCTACCCCCCCTCTGCTCCTTGGGAGGCAGGCTTTCAGGGGCAGGAGATTTTGTTTCCGGTTCCTGGTTTTCCAGGGGCTGTTTACAAGTTGGGAAGGAAGCTTCCTCCAAGGGTTTACACCCCCCTTCCCCTTGTGCCTCCTCCCTGGGAACCGGTGTGTTATCGGGGTGCTGCCCCCGTCATTGTTCTGGAGCACCAGGTCCAGAGTTTGGGGCATTCTGCAGTGGCATGCTGATCTGAGGGTTCTGTTGAGCCCTCAGTATGTGACCCAGATCCCGTGCCATATTTTGGACCTGGCGCTCTAACTGGGAAACCCGCTCAGGCTGATACAGGGCTCTATTTTCTCCCCTGGGCTGATCCCGGGAAGGGTAGCTATCCCTTCTCTGGTAGTACCCCTGGTTGGGAAGATTTTGGTACCCCTCCACCCTTGGCCTCCCCTCTCCCGGATTAGGTTGTCTGGGCTCAGGGAATTGGGGAAAGAAGGATGGATGATTTTGGGGCTGGAAGTTGGGTGGATAGCTGGGGAAAAAGTTCTGCCCAGGATTTGGAGAATGTCTGCCCTCTGGTGGGAAGTTAGGAGGGAAGTTCCCTGGGTTAGGTGCTTGGCTGGATCCCCGCCTTGGGCTGGAGGAGTCCACACATAACCCAGGATGGGTCGATTTTCCTTGTAACGGGGACTTACATAATCAGGAGAGCGAGGGACCCCATTTGTGGGGCTGCCTCCTTGGCTCCCTGTCTGTGACTGGCCTGAGGACCTTCTGGGCCTAGCATTATTAGGTGCAGGTAGGTTTTTAGGCCCCCCCCATCTCCAAATCCAAAACAGGGCAACCTTTACCTCTGCCACCTTGGCAGCAGCAGGGGTGCTGTTGGTTTAGGGGTTTTTGGGCTGGTTTTTGTTTTCCACCGGTTTCTGCACCTCGTAGATGCGGGTGGCTTGTTCAATGACCCATTCTAAAGATCTTTTCTCATGAAAATCTCTCACGAGCTGGGTCATTATGTATTTGGGCAAGGCATGGAAAAATGTATTGACAAATTCTCTGCTGTCTGTGCGCACCCTTCTGGTGGTCTGCGCAAAGGCACGTTTCAGTTCTTGCATGAATTCTTGTGGGGCCTGATCCTCCCCACATTGCAAATTGTAGGCTGCCTTGCGAGCCTCTTTAGGATTTCTGTGAACAGAAAAATGTTTCAAGATGACCGCCTTATAGGTGGACCATCTTAAATGATTTTGGTCCTCCAGCCCCGCAAAGAAACTGGAGTATTCTGGGGAGAATGTCCATTTGACGTACTGGATGCAGCTACTGCTGTCCTTCAAATGGAAAGTCTCCATCATTTGCTCATAGAGCTCCAAGTGTTCCCATACAGAATACTTGTCGTTCTTATGATAAGGCGTGATAACACTCCTTATTGCCTTTATTTGCTTCAATGGGTCCTTAAGCAAGGCCCTTTTTGCCTTATTGGCCTTTTTGGTTCGGGTAACCCTGGTCCATTCATCCTCTGACTCGGAGGCACTGCTTCCAGAGGTTCCTGTCTGATCTTCCAAGTTTTCCCAGATTCTGCGAGCCTGGGAATGGCTGGCAGAATGTGGGGACCTGGTCTCCTGTGTCCTGCGCCGTTCAGAGGAGTCTTCAGATTCCTCCTTGCTGCCAGGATTTGATGGGTACCCCCCCCCACTGACCTAACTGGGCAGAAGTTTTCAGGATGCCCTTAATGGGCCTATTCTCCTGGGGTTCCCCACTAAATTGCACTGTGCTTGGGTGCCCATACCCGGATGCCCGCCCATCCATTCCTGGGAGGTACTGGCCTATGAGCCCCATGCTTCTGGCTAGGTAGTAATCTGCCATCCCTGTGGCCCGGTGCTCATGTGCGCCCGGGGACATGGGGGTGGCAGAGTCCATGGACTGAGAGAGATAAAAGCCACTGGTTCTAGGCCTCCTGAGGTTATGCTCAGGAGTTTCCCTTTCCCAGCGAACCTCGTCTCTATCCGCCCCTGCTCCCTGCGCCTTCAGTTCCTCAGTTAAGGCCTTACTAGACTCTATCAGTCTCTCCTGCATCGCTACCTGTTGTTGGAGCCTATCATTGTGCTGGCAGAGAGCCTCATTCTCTCTCTGCGTTTCCTGATTGGTCCTGGAGCACTGGGCCAGTCTTTGCTGCAGGAGGGTTACCTCCTGAGCTGTGTGTCTATTGGCCTGCTCCTTTCTTGCCAGAGCCTCCTCCACCCTCCTGGTGTGCTCTAGCAAGTCCTGGTGTTCTTTTTGGAGGTCACCCAGTCCCTGGTGGGCCAGGTGATTTTCTTCCATTTTTCTTTTTAAGTGGCAGACTTCCTGGCCTAAGGTGTCCCTTTCCTGACCAAGAGCTTGAATTTGTGACGCCAGGTCGTCCCTTTGCCTTTCGAAGGCACCAGCTTTCTGGCGCTCCTGATCAAACTCTGCCTGGGTATCCAGGTCTTTCAGGATCAGTTTATTGCTCTCCTCTTTCTCTCTGTCTAGTTGGATTTTCAGGGTGGCTACCTGCTCTGTGCATGCCCTGTTGAAATTGATCTGTTGCTCCAGCTTTTTCTGGCTCTGCAGTAGGGAGTCCAAACTGTCTTGGCGTTCCTTCTGCAAAGCCAGAATTCTGGTATCCTGGTCTGTCTTTTCCTGTTGCAGTATATCCATGTCCTCTTTTATTTTAATGATATACTGCCTACTATCATTTTCTGACTCCTGGCTCCCCTGCAGCCTCTGCTCAGAAGAGACCAGGTCAGATAGGACCTTCTCTAACGCCATCTGTCGCTTATTCGGCAGATCTTGGCTTTCAGTACATTTATCCTACATGTCTCCCATATATAGGTACAGGTATGCCGCTATCCTAACCATCTTGTCTTGTTCATCCTTAGCTTTAGGAGCCATGTATAGTTCACTCAGGGCCACATGTAAGGGACCCTGATCTCTCCATGTATCTGACCCTGTTTCAGTGACCTGTTGCGTGATGGCCTGCAACCAGACCATGCGGTCCTGGTGAGTCCACTCACCTCTCACAAATAACTTATGTAAGAAGTGCTCTCTGGCTATTTTCATGTCCACTAAGGTCGTCATTCTAGAGTTTGGTCTCTGTCCTGACTTACAGAAGTTTATATTTTATTTTTGCAAAACAGACCTTTTCCTTAGAGCGTTCCTTTGAGGTGTGCTTTACAGCGTAACACAGCGTGGTGATCTGACCGGATATGTGTATCTGGTCAGCTGGCATGCTGTATTAATCTGCACAAGTGATAGATCTAACCCAAACGTCCGGCCCGAGCCCCCAATTTGTAAGAGGATTCAATTCAACACTACAGCTAAGTCAATGCCTAATCTGGGATACTGAATGGAAACCCTTATTGATATATCTTTACGTCCAGTTCATGCGTTCTGGATGACTACCCCTATATAACACCCCTCTCTTGGAATCCCTCTGACCCCACTGAGCCAAGAAGCAGTTCTGTTTTGCAAGTTGAAAGGGTTTATTTGAGAATTTAAACAATAGATATATATATATCACTTTATGATAAATTAATAATTGAATGTCACACTTAATCTGAGCAGTAATCAATAATGGATAGTCCGGCAATAGCACACTTCTTTATAATCAATGATGAGTGGTTATAGGATGGATAAGATAGCAACAATACTTTTATGGTTTCAAATGGATGCAGGGTGGAATGAAATTACAGTACAGAAATACTCAATATGATTTCAACAAAACAATGTAATCACTTTTCTCTGGCAATCCACTCCCCCCTTTATGCAATGCAAGGAAATGGAAGGAAAGCACACAGTTCTCAGAAATGCAATCAAATGTAATTCAGTTCACCCCAGCAAGCTTAGACTACAGAAGTTTGAAACACAGGCCCAAAATGCTTTTATATGTGCTGGCAATGAAGTGAAAAATATGCTAAAATACTTTTAATTCCCTCTAGAGGTTCAGGGTGAGTGGTATCTAGTTAATATTAGTCCAGGCTCACTCTAGCAATGATTCAGGGATGGTTCTTAAGAGGCAAACGAATTTTTAGCAAGGAAAGCAAGGAAGCTGCTGTTTTCACACGTGGCTGGATTTTTAACCAAATCGCAAATCGCGGTAAAATTCGCGAGCGCGAGAATCGTGATTACGGCAAAAAGAGGATTAGGAAGTCGGTTCGAGGCGTGTTGAAAAGTAGAGATTCTAAGCTTTCAGAGGAAAGTTAAACCAAGTTCCTAGCCCAAACGGTTCCAGAGATACGGACGATTAAATAAAGGTAGTTTTTCGGAGTTGAAATTTTAAAAGTCCAAGCGACAGGTTACAGCTTGCAGCTAGAAAATGACAAGTGACAGCTTTGCAAATGACAGGTGACAGTTAGGAGGCAGTTCTGGTTAGATTAAAATAGATTGAATTATATTATTTTAACTAAGAGATTGGTTCTGCACAGTTCTGCTAGGTACTCACAATATATTTTTGAATTAGGCCTCGCCACGGATCTGGTCAGGTTTTGGACTGGACTCAGGTCTGGGTCTCTTCACAGTGATCTGGGTCAGCTCTCTCTGCTAACAGCGGTCTGGGTCAGCTCTGCGCTGCTGGTCTAGCCTCTCTGGATTCTGGATACTGCTCTGCTTTCTAGGTACTGCTACAGGTTCTGGAGATTGATGGATTTGAAGTCTGGATCTCTGGATGTGAAGTCGTCGATCAGCATGCTCCGCAGCAAATGGAATTGAATGTCTCTATCTGTCCTGACTGTCTGCATTTATGTGTTTTGAAAGTGGGTGTGTGTGCAGCATCACTAGCCAGCCCCTCTTTCAACTTGTCATTGGCCCAATTCTCCCCTATCCCATGATTGGGGAAGGAACTGTGAGTCAGAGTGATGCTGTAGGTTTTATGGGTCCGAGGATCCTCCCCTGGTCAGTTTGCCCACAAATCTATATTTGATTCAAAATGCACATTTTTTCAAATACATAGTGGTTTGTCATTGCATGTACATATTACCTATCACATGAGGTAGTCTCTGTCCCAAATTTGCTCTTCCTAGGAGCTTGGGTTAAAAAATGGCAACATATTTCACTTTTTAGTCGGGTTACCAATATTGGATTTTTCCCCGCATTTACACAGATGTGCCCATGGTGTGTGGGCATTAGGTGGTGGAGTGTCAGATTTTTAACATACATACATTTAGAGTAATATCCTCTTTTCCGCTAAACCCCCCCCTGAACATACCACCGGGTCCTACCACGTCTTCAAATGTGCACAGAAAAATCACAAGAATAATGATATTACTTATAAAATTTTCACAAGTCCGCTCTATGAATGATCCATCTTTTTAGATTTATGTTCTGGCCCCAAAGGGGTGTGGTTTCCCCCAGCACAGGTTGAATTTCTGGTTTTTCCAGTTCTGCCAAGCCAGCTTGCTCTCACAGGCAGTGCTCCTCCCCTTTCCTTCCAGGAGGAAACCACTTTTACGACCCCCATAATAAAACATTTGCCTGAGTCAGGACAGGGCTTTGTTCAATTTCCTGCAGAGCCCAGGTAATTCAATCAGAGAAGTGTCATGTCCCTTTTGGTGGGAACAGCAAAAGGCAGCTAGGCCTGGGAACACAGCTGTTGTGCAAGTCTCAACTCCTGTCGGGGGTAGCTGGTGGGCAGAATTCAGTTTCATTAAGCCAGGTTTCAGATAAAATGTCACTTTTTGTTCCCCAGTTTAAGTCAAGACAATTTTTACATATGCAGCTAGAATGCTGATTCTAAGTTCAGAACTATGATATTTTAACAGTGACAAACTATGTGGCAGTCACAAGTCTGTCCCTCAGTTTATTTACACATTTCGATTTTTGGTAATTTTAAATCCAGTTTCAGTTTAAGCCGCTGCAGACCTGCAGAGCTCAGCCAGTCTTGTTATAAACCTTCAAGTCACTTCAGAATATAACTTTACATTGTATCCACCTCTTAGTAAGTCTTTCTTTGGCCTGCTTTGGGTTAATTTATTCAGTTTTACACAAATGTCTGGTGTTGTTTTAAAACGCCGGCTTTCTGATAGTGGTGAGTACTGGTAATGCAACCATTTTTGGGATTTTTCTTGGATTAATGCATTCCAAACAGGAATGGTTCTTACATGGTAGTAAATCCTTGCTTAACATTGTTTTGATGGGGCTCCTTACAGTAAAATGGTTATGTGGAACCCCACAAAATGGTTGAATCTTTAAAGTGGTCCGGTGAGCCACGATTTCAGCAACTTTTTGACATCAATAACAGTGGATTTTTTTAACAAAGATCTTTCTTTACACTGGTGGGTGGCAAGTGAGGTAACCATTTTGGTGTGCGCACAAACTGTGTGGTTCTCCTGGATTCTGGCGCACTTGTGGGCTTTTTGGCCATCTTGGATTTTCTAAGCCCACAGCACCAAATGTTGCAGCATGATAGCTCAAACATGGGTCAGGACACCCAACACTACCTATCAGAAACAATATCCAAAAACATAGCTGCCACCCCACAAGAAGCCACCATGCAAACCAACTCTGCATACCCGCCATAAAAAGACCCAATGCTGGCGGCATTGGGACCCCCACATAGCACCGAAGGTCTGGAATGCCGTCCCCAATGCACTCAGAGCAGAACCCTCTTACTCGCCTTTCACAAATCCCTCAAAACTACACTAGTCATATAACCCTCACCATACCCTGGCGTCTTTGGCCCTCTCATCCAGTTACCCCTCTATCTGCAATACATTGCTATCCACTATATACTCTGTAACCCTAAGATTAACTATAGATGCAAATACATACCACCTCTTCTGTTCTATGCAACTACAAAATGAATTGTAATATACTAACTTCAGTGTAACTACTAAGCCTTCCTTTGTAACCAACTATGTTTATATGTAACAGCACCACAATGCCCTTGGGCTGATGTGCGCCTTAAAAAATAAATATGAATAAATAAAAATTGTCATCTGAACACCAGTATAGTAACACACAAATACGAGAATAGCATCCCATTGCACAATCACACACCTCTACATATATCCTTACCATCATACTCAGACAATCATGCCCAAAGCACACATACACTGCACAACATCCCAACCCACACTTTCTTTTCTTTTCTCCAACAGACTCCGAAGAATGCCTACCAAAAAGCAACTCCATAGAAAGCAATGCAGAAGTAGACAAAATCAAAATAAAAGTCTCCAAAAAAATCATCCACCCCTAGCAGAATTTGTACAAAAACTTCAAACAAAACAGCTAATAGTCACTAAGCGAAACAAAACCAGCTTCAAGTACAGAAACTTTGCCCCCTCTTTCAAAATGTAAAACGAACCAGAAAGTTATTAACAAGACTGCAGCTACCACTAGTACTAACACTGTACCTATAAATCTTGATTTAGTAAGCATACCAAAAAAATTATTTAACATAAAATGCTCCGCCACAGAGTCCTTCACAACCTTATAAAAAACAGGAGAGAAATCATGCACGACCCTTAAAACCTACCATAGAAAATTAATCCTAGAAGCTCTCATAAACAGTGAATTCCTTCTCTACAAATGGCCGTGCACATCAATGTGTAACATAGCCAAAAAATCTTTCAAATCTTAATGCCAGTTCCTCAATCAGTATGTGAAAGGCAAAGACAAATTCAAAATGAAACTACTACAAGAGGTAAGCATGGTTTCCAATCCAATGTTAGCCTTCATTCACCTCAGATTACAAGAGGTACTGAAAACTACTATGAAGAACTCTTTGGAGGAAAACACATTATAGTTTTCGGAAATATTCTTCAATTAACACCAGTTAAATGTGAACCTATTTTTAAAACCTTAGGGCACAAACTATGCTGTAAAACTCTTGGCAGCATAGGAAATGTCAACTTTTGGCAACATTTCCAATACAGAGAATTAACTGAAAACATGCTCAGTCTGCAGGCCTCACATATGCCAACATTTTGAAAAGTATTAGAGTTGGTGTACTATCTCAAGAAACACAATCTATATTAAAAACCAAGCACATGCATGCACTCTACGGCCATTATTATAACTCATGTACTACTGATGACATGAAACAATTAGCACACAAAAATGTAAACTGTATGTCCTTGATGCCAACTCTTGCAAGCTGTTCAAAAATTTTAGAAAACTCTATATTTGAAGAAAATATTAAAATTATCTTTAAACTGTAGAGTAATGCTTAAATATAACCTTGACGTGGACCAAGGTCCAATGGAGCACTTGGTACAGTGTTGGCTTTCAAACATAGCCACGTGACAACAACATTCAGTTTGTCAATATTGTCTTTGACAACCTATCAGAAGTTAAAAGGATAGGACGCTCAACAGCCCGCTTCCTTCTTTTCAAAGACATGTATGTATGCAGAAAACAATTTTCTCTAACTCTAGCATATGCTTTCACCATTCACAAATCACAAGGTCTTACCCTAGATAAAGCATTGATAGATATTGGTATCACAGTGTTTAAAGAAGGCATGAGCTGTGTAGCACTGTTATGCTTACGTACACTTGACGGACTATTTCTAATCAACTTTGATGCAAGTAAAGTAAATGCTGATATTCCTTGTATTCTAGAATACAATAGACTGCGTTCACTCTACACCCCCATCTGAAAACCTATCCTGTTCCGCAAAATTTTGTAAAAGAAAACAACTTCACTCTCCAATTATGCAGCAACTCTCAGCAATCCTTGCAAAGAAATTAAAAAGAATCTACTATTTCATCAATGACCACAACCAAAGAAGAATCTACTACACAAAGAAAATCAACTAACTCTTCAAAGAAACAACGCACACTCCGAACAAATGACTTGGACCCAGAACTGTCAGGTCCATTCAAATTTTCAAATATAACTGGTGTAAATTGCTACTCAAATGTAGCAATGAAAATTCTATTCCTATTGCCACCAATTATTGACAACATTTACTTACGCGGGAAAGACCAATTGTGTTTGCAAATATTAGTCCTTCACAGAAATGCAACCAACAATCCTGACAACACTTACAGTGTTTCTGGAATAAGGCAGGAATTAGACTACTGTGCTGGAATGGTCAAATTCACTATAAACACACAAGAAGATCCACAAGAATGTCTAATGTACTTACTACAAGTACTACAAAACAAAAGTATACCTATAAATGAAATCTTCCAGATTCCATACACGTGGAAACATACATGCACTCTTTGCAGCCATGTCGCACAAGAAGAAGTTCCTAATGAACGCTTCGTATATGTACCCATACCTACCTGTGAACCCATTCCATTTCAGCAACTTGTACAAAATGCAAACCAAAACAGATTATACACTACCTGCAATTCAGATAATTGCTCCACCTTACAAATACAGACACATAGTAAATACGTTATAGTAATGCTTTTACGTTACAATGAAGATGATACCAAAAACAACTGCAAGCTGACTGGATTCACACATGGTCAAGTGTCACTTGGTAAGAAAACCTTCACAACAATATGTATAATCTACCACACAGGAGCCACAGCCAATGCAGGTCACTACACTGCATATATAAAATGAGTTGTGGATGGTTTGAATGTAAGGATACTACCATTACTCTAAAACAGAGATTACCAGCAAATCTTCTAAACGCTTACTTAATATTCTTAAACCAAAATGTAATAACTAATCTGTGTATGAACATAAACAAAACTTCAACTTCAAAACTATGAACAGTTAGAATATGCCAACAAGTATCTTACTGCCCCAAGATTCTGCAACAAGCAAACAGATAAATGAATACCACTAAAATGAAACAAGAAATAAACAAATAGAATACTCCAACTGCCATCTTATTGCAACAATACTATCACCACTTCCAAATCAAAAACCATGCAGCTATTCAATTCCTCCTACTGAAAACAATGCAAGAAATATACTGTACCACAACATAGACAGTTTTCTTTTGTAATCCCCACAGGCACAATGATTTAATCACAAACACAGGAACTGAGCAAATTGCACAGTACACTGGTTTGAACTATAGTGCTTCTAAAGTACTAACTATGAGGGTCGACAAAATACAGAAATGTCTACTATGCTATCCAATACTCATTATAAACTAAGTACACTAACATGTGATATTTTCTTTTATCACAGTGATTGAACCAAATGTCTGCTCCAACTACCCATGTCATGAAAAAACTGCATACAACCACAAAAAGTCAAACAGTAAGTATATAATGATTGGACTCACAAACACCACAGCATAACACACCCATTCAAGCAAACACCTGACCACAGACCACAATCTAAAATGTTTGCTTCCATGGGTATCTTATGCTGCAGTGTTTGTTGCCAAGCACTATAATCTTGACTGCATGGCCTGGTCAAAACTCTACATACAGCCTCAACAAAGGAAACAGTAAGTATATAATATTTGAACTCCCAAACACAACCATGCCAAGGAACACCTCACCAATAAATACAATCCAAAATGCCTATAGTCTTCAATACCAACATTCCAAACACAATCAAACAAACAAACTAACACACATCATCTCACTACCCTATAAACACTATTACACTACTGTCAATCAGTGCTCACATTTTTGAAAACGTATCCCCTAACCAGCCCACACACCACAGTCAAAATGTTTGGTAGCATTGGTGTATGACGCTGCAGTGGTTGTGGCCAGGGTCTAAAATCTTGGGTGCATGGCCGAAGGCTCTAGGCCCTGGCCACAACCACCGCAGCATAACACACCCATAGAAACAAACACCTACCGAATGACCACAACCCAAAAACATAACACATCCACCTCAAAACCTATCCACTTCAATTAACATTCTAAAATAATAATTACAACCAACGCACAAACTATTCAATACATACACTCTTCACCCAATTCTGTACTAATGACCCAAAACCAACATCATAGTAAAGTAAAATAGCCAGTAGTGCGCACAGTGCTTAGTATGTTCGCGGACAACAGCGGTGACCGCAGACACTACAAACATATCACGGCCTTCTCCCACCTAAACAAATACATCATTTGACCCATCTCTTACTCTCCACCCTCTCCAAGCACTCCTACACACCAACACACTCCACACAATTGGATTTATACTCACTTCCACACCGCGCTGTCCGCAGATGTCCACAGATACAATATGGCAGGCGCATCGGAAGAATTTGACGCACCTCGCGCTTCACCCCAACCAATCAGCAACTATGTTGTGTGTCCGTGGACACGACGCATGCCGATTGGCCAATCAGTGTCCTGTCTGTGGAGCGAACAGGGAGGTGTGTCTGTGGAGCAGACATAGATATCACACATTTTTTTAGACCTACTTATGGTCGTCTTAAAAAAAAAAACTACTGCACGGATTTCCACCAAAATTACAAAAGCATGCTTTTGGGACCAAGCCGCCACTCCTGCCTCACATTTGGTGAAAATCTGTTCAGCGGTTTGGGCTGTAGGCATGAGCAAAAGTGTTTCTCCATTCAGTCTATGGGAAAAAAAGAAATGTTGTTACCCCGTCTTCATCTCCCCCCCCGGACCAAACCTCACCAGACTTTTGAGATGTCATTGTTGATGTCCTGGGTGTTAGTCTTAGCAGTGCATGGTGATGGCCCAAATTATGGTTGCTTAGCTCACCATAACTGGCAAATTTCAGAGGTTTTCCAATTTGACTTTTAACCATAACGTCCCTTTAACCATAACCATGTAACAACGTTTTTTTCATTGAATTTCTTTTTTTTTATAGTGCAACTTATCCATAATGTCTCTTTAACAAAGTTGTTTCATTGAATTTCATAGGTATTTATTAGTGCAACTTAACCAGAAAGTACCTTTAACAAAGTTTTTTCCGTGAATTGTATAGGTTTTTATTGGTGTAACTTAACCATTATGTCTCTTTAAGAAAGTTTTTTCAGAGAATTCCATGGGTTTTTACCAGTGCATGCTATTTTCCTACAACTTACTAATATCATACTTACCCCAAAATAGCAACGTTTTTTTTCCAATTTTGGTTTCACCTTAAAGCTCTGCCATTTCACACCTTCTAGCATAACTTTTAACACTTCTATACTTTTTACACAGTTTTTGCATCCGTCGACGTCCGTGAACTTCCAGACAGTGCCACATGACCATGCGCTTGCGCGCTGCATGATGACGTGTCCATGAACTTGTTTGCACTTTTAGGTCCTTGCTTTAAGGACAGTTCGGAACTGCATTTTCGACGGATCTAGGAACTTTCAAGCTCACAATGTACCCTTGAACAGCTCCTACACCTATACTTACTCTTTACCCATTAACAATATAGTACAAAGCACATACTTTGAAGAATAGTAGCAAAACTGCTATTTATCTTAAAAATGGCATCAGCTATTGCTCCTTCCTACCCAAGAGCCACCACCACCACCACCACCAGCTGGAGGATCCACACAACAAAAAAGCACAGTATTTCCAAAGACAATGAAGTGGACCAAGAAGATGAGGTAGAGGAAGTGCCTACCTCTTGCACCCAGAGAGAATGAAGGGTGTGGCAGTTCTTTACCACTTTTGGGAATGTACCAAAGGCTAAAGCTACAAAAGTGAAATGCACTGAGTGCAACTTTGTACTCAGTCGTGGACTACCTGGACATTACTCCTACGGGACCACCTCAATGTGCCGCCACAACAAATTCCACTACTGCAATGCTCTCAGAGATATTGTTCCTTTCTTAGCAACTAGTAGGCTGTCTTTCTCCACATCATTTTCCTCAACCAATTCTGTAACCACACATCCTACTTCTGCGGGACACAAAAACCCACCAGCTACCTTGCAAGCTGTTGATCAATATCTTTGGAAGACAACAGTCCTCTGTATATGCTTCAACACACCACTCTGCAGGGTGAAGCAATTTTGATGTGTGTTTGAAGCTGTAATCAAGGAGCATGAGAAACACAGCCCACAGACTGAGAAATAACACACGTGCAAGATCTTCTCCAGTCCACCTGCCCCTCCATATTAGTGCTTGGTGCCTCTTGCCTCATTTCCTCCTCAACTTACGCTCTAACCTCTCCTGCAATTTTTTTTTTTTTTTAAACAACAAAAGTTTGCTTTAGGAACCAACTTTCACAGTTAAAAAATAGAACTGAAAGCATGCATGCGCCTGTAATTTGATTTCAATCGATTGCTATTCTGTCTAACAAATGCCAAAAAAAAGATGTTTAAAAAAAAAATAGAACTGAAAAAATTCTTGCAGACTTCATCTACTTTGCATTTCTCAGTAAAGTACATAGACTCAATACGATTTTCCAACATTACCATTAGCATTTTGGGTTATGCTATGGGACTAATGTGACGTTCATCCCCTGTTCCAGGGACCGGAACGGGGGTTAACGGCCCAGCAGCCCAAGTTATTGGCTGAAGCAAAGTGTGTCTGTGTGCGCCCTGATGCCTGTGGGCTTTGGCTCATTATAAATTAATTAATTAACTAATTAATTAATTAATAACGATGGCTCCAGACCATTATTTTCTATTGCAGCCCCTGAAATGGGGGATAAAGGCCATTAGCACCCCTGGTTCCCAAAGCGGGAACCCGGGGTGCTAAAAAATAGATTTTTCTTCCTACAGCGGGACGCCTTTTCCAAGATGGCCACCATGAAAAGAAAAGGCGTGGCTCCGTACAGAGCCTATCTTCCATTTCCATGGCAGCCTGCAGAAGGCGAAGTCAGAACCCTATGACCATATTACCAAGAGCACATTTTTTTTCCCTTTCAAACCTATCTTACTTTCGAATAACTTTACCACATAGCCGGTCCCAGGTGGACATGGCCACTTTAGAACCATTTTTCGTCCCTCGCGGTCATGGCCAGTAGCCATATTGTCCTGGTCATGACCTCATACCATGACCCGGACAATCTGGCCACTGCCCATGGCCACAGGCTATACCTCAGTCACTAAAGGTATATCACAATTTGTTGTACCTACATTATGATACTTGTCAAAAAATAAAATGCTAGCACATTTGCAAAACCATGCTTTAAGGTCCTTGCCAATGCTACTTACACGAGTTTGCTTGAAATCCGCCCATGTTTTATTTTTTCAAAACTGTCAAAAAGTATGTACATACAATAGTCATATAACTTAGCCCCTACTTGACAGACAAAATCCATTCAGTCTTTACACAAACATTGAAGGTTGGGTATATAATCTTTCTGAAAAACTTTGTCCACATTCGTCAAATGGCAACACAGTTATAAGCCATCTAGAAATGTTGAGACCCCCCCCCTCTAATTTAGCCCCCTCTTGGGAAAATCCCACCAAACTTTGCAAAAACATTTACATCTATATTTAAAATTGTTTTGCAAACTGTTGTGCAGATTCGTCAAATGGCCCATAAGCCTTTACAATATTTTGGGACCCCCACCTCTAAATGTGTTCCCTCTTGGCAAAACAGCTCCACACTTTCGAGAACCATTCAGAATCAAGTCTAGAATAAAATTCAACATTTTCATGCAGTTCCATTGAGTGGCCCCAATGTTATAAGCCATCCAAGAACTGCTTTTTACGAACCGTGTAATGCAGAAACAGGCATAGATGTCCCCGAACATCTGAATTGTCCCCGAACATCACAGGACTGTCCCCAACCATATGGACCGTTTACAGACTTTAAGGGTGAAAAACACCAATTTTTGGTTTCTTACAGCCATATCCCATCGTATCCTCATCACCCTCACCTCCCCAGAGATTGTTTGATAAGTTTGACATGTGCAATGTTGTGTTTTTTTATATGTTTCTAACGCGGTGTCCTCGGACAACGGCGGATTTCTGCAAATCCAACATGGCAGGCGTTTCCAAAAATCTGACGCACTTCACGCTTTTCACCATCCAATCAGTGGGCCGAAACCTATCACTAATTTCTTTGCACCTGCGTTTAGCATGTTTTAAAGAAAACTATTGGACCGATTCACACCAAATTTACAAAAGCACGCTTTCGGGACCAATCCGCTGCTCCTTGCGCAAATTTGGTGAACATCCGTCCAGCAGCTAGGGCTGTAGACATGAGCAAAACCTGTTTCCATTATGTCTAAGGAAAAAACTAAATCGGGACCTGAGCTATAACTTTGATGAAACCGCAACAAAATTGCCAAAAATATTCAGAGCGGACCATATACTTTCTTTGCAAAGCTTGGTAAAGATTCGTCCAAGGGGAGCGACGTTATAAGCTGCCCCAAAAAGTGCTCTTCCTATGAGTTGTGCAACTTAACCATAACTACACGGCCGCTACTGCAAGCTGTGTAATATAGATTCAGCTAAAGTTACCTTAACTTTGTCCCCCCTGTTGTGCAGTCTATGACCACAATTATGACATCCCTGATGACATCACAAATTACATCACCTTCGATATCACTGAAGGCATATCTGACTAGATTACAACACTATCCAGACACAGCCTTTGGCCATGCCCACTGAATAGTTTAACACATTAAGGGTACACTGACCATGGCCTTTGGCCAAGGCCAGTGGCCACAGCTTTCAGCTGTGCCCACTGTATATTTTACATCAGTAACTGGACACTAATCGTGGCCTTTTGCCATGCCCAATGTAAATTTGACCACATTAAGGGGCAACTAGCCATGGCCTTCATCCATGCCCAGTGGCCACACCCTTCGACCATCCCTGTGTATATCATAACACATTAAAGGGCAGTAGCCATGACTAGTGTCCATGGCATTTAGCCGTGCCCACTGTATATTTTCCAACCCTTTGGCTATAGGCACTGGTCCCAGACTTCAGCCGTGCCTACTGTATATTGTAACACCTATGGCCTTTGGCATATAATCAGTGATGTAATAGATGTTAATGTTAAAGGTTTTTATATTGCACACTGATGCCACTTATGTGGTCTCCAGGCACTCACACAGATTTTTAATGCAAGGAGGGAGGGAGGTTGTTAGTAGGATTGAGTGGAAAAAAGAGGAAGAGGGTTGTGATGTGCTATTGGCAGCTTCAGTTCGGACACACAGTTCACTGAGCATAGATGTGATTTTCAGAAGTTGGTCGTCATTTACTGTTGTGCGAGGATATGTGTGGTTTGTTTTGTTGTTGTGGTGTTGTGAAGTAGGTGCATGTTGTGGTGTAGTAGAGGTCTGGTAGTGTCAAGTTCAGAGTTTGTGAGGTGTTTGCAGAAGAGTGAGTTTGTTAGTAACAATTGTTGAGGAAGGTCCTTGAAACCCATTTAAGTGATCCACAACTCCCACTCCTTAATTCTACCCAAGTTCCCCACATCTACCACTGTAGGCATCCATCCTAGTGCACCCCCCACCCCAGGAGTTCTCCCTGGTGGAGCACTTCCCCCCACCCTGGCAATTCATCCCAGTGTTTTACATATCCACTCCATCCTCAAAACTCGGTCCTTATAAATCATTTGATGAAGGTCGACTAGGACAATGTCGACAGTGAATCACATTTCCTATGTCTGAGATCTGCCTAATTGCACAAGTGCCTGGTAACCTTCCCAGTGCATCACGATTCCCCTGAAATCCATCTAAGTGTCTCACCTTTCTTGCCCATGAGGTTCATCTCTCTGTGTCACCTGTGGTATTCATGATGTTTGTCGCGCCCCTAGTTAAACTTTCTGGGTATAACCTGGTTACCTCGACTGTTGTGATTCCTAAGCATCTCCAGGGGTCGTTCAGCTGTCTGATATCATGGTACAGACCCTATTTCTGGTTAGGTGGTGCGTTCACTGGACTGAGCAGGATCCTGAGGGATGTTTAATTGTCTTTCTATATATCTTTCAGGCTTTGTCTATTATCTTATGTCTATTGGGGAGGGTCTGATGCATTAATCCTGTTTATGTGATGGTTCTTAGTTGGGGGGTGTCTGGGCAAGGGGTCACCCTTTCCTAAATTTCCCTCCCCCAGAATCCCATAAGCTTCCTTTTCTGGCCTAATTGTAATGGGGCTGACAACTTCTCCTGTTCCTTAGTAGTTCCTTTTTGGGGGCTGGTGGACGGCATCTCTATTTTTAGTAATTAGGGATGCAATTAGTGATATCACCAGTGATGTCATCAGTGATGTCATCAGATAGGGCATCTGTGATGCCATCATTGTGGTCATTGGCTGCACAACAGGGGGTGCAAAGTTAAGTTGGCTTTGGCTGAATTCCAGCGGCTTTGTTGCATCAAGTTCGCACCTGAACGTCCCTGCAACTAAAATAAGTCCTTGAATTTCAAGGGTTTTGTTATTCCATAGATTTGTGCCGCAACACTGGCGATGGCCTTTGGCCGTGCCCACTGTCCATTGTAAAACACTACCAGGCGCACTGTCCATGGCCTTTGGGCATGCCCACTATCCATTTTAAAACACTATCAGACCGTTAGCCATGACCTTTGGACATGGCCAGTGGGCACAGCCATCTGTCCATTTTAAAACACTCCCAGACAGTTGTCATGGCCTTAGTTTAGAACACTACCAGACCCCAATCCATTGCCTTCAGCCATGCCCACTGTCCATTTTAGAACACTACAAAACCACTAGCAATGGACGCTGTCCATTTTAAAATACTTCCACACCACACCTTCCGCCATGGCTGCCCACTCTATATTTTAAAATATTTGCAACCCATCACTCAAAGACATTACTCAATCACAGACTGATTCTGACCTTGTTGTGACAGTGGTACTGTTACATGTAAAGATGGCAGGCTTTGAGAACTCACCATTCTTGTAGGCAATGCACAGTGAGATTACATTATTTGCCAAGGATCACACATTTTGGTTAAGCAGCATGCTACAAGCCCCTTATTTTATGACCAGTGTGTTGGGGACTGTTGTGATGCATCACACAAAACCAGCTAACCACATTTAAATAGCACAGAAAAGGGGAAAAAAGTCACCTGCTGCAAGAATAACATATGCCTATGTATGTTTGCCCCAATAGCTAAAATCTTCGGGGAATTGACTTTGCGCAAGACAAAATAGCATTGGACTTTAAAAAAAGTAATGGACACCTGAAAAATAAGCTCAGAGAGAAAATGTACCGATGCATATGCTGGCAAAGTATAAAAGGTGCTCACCTTTTAAACCCAGCAATCTCTAGTGAAATATTCCTTGGAAAACAAAATTCCAATTCTAAAAACATGCATGTGATTTTGTGGGTAAGCGTCTGCACTGGGAGCATGACAAAGTGAGTAAAATCCTGGTGGCCAAATACTTGAGCAAGTGTGCCAACCTCAAAAAAACCAAGTGGCGGCATCCTCCTTATGAAAAACAAGTTACGCTGTCCACCCACGTGTATCCTTTACTTGTGCCCTGAAAAGCCACATTCAGGGAAAATAACTGCACCAGTGTCCAGGATTGCAACCTCTCTTGCCACATCCTGGGCAAATACTCATGACTTACTCGCCCTCTCATCATTTATGATGTTCAAAGTTTGCGTTGAAGAGTGGCTACTTCATTGATGGTTTGTTATTAATTGAGTCTAGATCTTACCTCCCTAGGGAATCTAAGATCACGTTGAGATCTTATGCTTCCAATCCCTCGGCCAATTCAAGGTCAGTGGACCAATGGACTACCAATGGGGATGTAGCCCTCTGACTGGTATTTGGCGGATTGGATGATGTAGATTTACTCGTAACTCTGCCTGCAATTTCTGTAATTATTGACCCGACTGTGTCCAGGCCTGTGTAATTTGCTGGTGTGAAACATTGCTGGGTTAGAGAAACATCTCAATGACTCTGAGTGGTGTGGGTTTGTACAGGACTTTGACCATATATTTGCAGGAGACTTGGCGATGGATACAGTGGATTTTCAGGGATGCCTAGCTATTAGTATACCTGAACAAAAGGGACCCAAGGGGGGACCTAGGTTAGGTCTTCTTGTCTGGGTTATTTCAATCTTGGACTTGGTCATCGAAAATTGCTGTAAAGGCTTCCCTGACCTTTAGTGCCTAAGCATTAAAATCAGAACAAACCAGTATCTACTGATGCTTTATGTTTACAATAGACCTTATGGACCCACCCCACTTATCACCCTGCTGTTTATGCAGGAACGTATTCAATCTTGGGAACATATCCATTCAGTAGATCTGCATGTCTTGGTAATAGACGATTTCAAGTTGCAATTCGAGCCACTCAAAATATTTGATGAGATCTGGGATGACCAGGACTCAGTGTGGGGGATACCACATTGGTGGATCCAAATCCAACCAGAACAGATAAACAGTAGATAGAAATAGGCTGCTGTTTGACCTGAATTTGAGGGCTTGTAATTGGCGTCTAGCGCCCAACCAACCGGCTAAGTAAAGCTTTGGTGGTCAAGATGGTATCTCCCTAATCAATTATTTTCTCATTTCAGCTAAACACTGGAATTGGGTAGAACATTTTGAAGTCTGTGACGGCTTTGAGAGTGACCACAGACCCGTGATGGCCATGATTAGAGTCTTGCATAATCTAGCAAATATTATACCAGTGCCCTTCAAATCTACAGATATAACGGTATCAGTGCACGCGCATAGTGCAGTCAAATTTCTATGATCATGACGCCTGAAAACAAACCTCACATCTGTGATGTGGTGATGACTAATATTGTGAATGTATGAGACATAGCAGGCACTGATGAACACATAATGCAGAAGTTTGACAACATAGTCTTTTCTCTTTATCCCCTCCTGGGTCTGCCAGCGAGCAACATCAGACAATCAGCCCTCAAGAAGGACAGTTGGTTTGACGAAGACTACAGAATCGCTAGGAGGGAATTAATGTTATGCCTTGCAAGGGATGCATGTGTTGGTAAGGCCTACTTACATGCAACTAAAGATAATTACCAAGCCCTGATTCAAACCACGAAGAATAATTTTGAACACGCCACCTGGGAAAATAGGCCAGAGGCAGTAACACATGCATATTCTTCCTCACTCTAGAAACTTGTTGCAGGAAAAGACACAAATAGTGCAGAGAAATTACACTGGTGCATAGGGACTGAAGTATGGTGTGAACACTTTTCTGGGGATATATAATGCACCCATTGGTATTCCTGAGGCCCCTGTTTATTTGTCATTGCCAGCAAGAGGTACTCACCCAGATATGGGGAAGGACCCAATTTTCTTCACCAAAGGAGAAATGATTGAGTCTCTGGACACTTCAAAACCCCATAAGACCTTAGGGCCGGATTTAGTACCTATTGACCTTCAAAGGGATCAACTGCTTGTATGGGGCCCAGTTATATTCCAACTTTACAAAGCAGTGGTAAGAATAGGAATCATTCCAACTTCATGGCGCCAAGCTATTATTGTTTACATGTACAAAAAGCAAGGTAGGGAATCTCTGGAAAACTATTGCCGATCTCATTTTTTGATGCGGTGGGGAAAACATTTGCAATGGAGGTCCTGAAACATCTTCAACAATGGGTGGTTGAGCACAGGGTTATTAAGAATCTTCAAGCTGGATTTAGATTTTGCCTGAGTACTATTGATCAGAGTTTCTGTCTATTCCTGATTGTTCAGACCTACACAGTGATTAAGGTGTATGTTTATGTGCCATGTGTGGGTCTAAAGACTGCTTTTGAAAGCATGCTCCATGATTAATTCGTATGGCAAGTCCTAAGTAAAAGGGCCATCCCACTCAATCTATTGACTATTATCTCCCAATTATATTCTGACAACAAAGCAGTTGTACGTTGGGGCTTGGGTGGAGAAACAACAGCTTTAAGGTTGAAAGAGGAGTGAGGCAGGACTGTGTCTTTGTCCCATCCTTTTTAATATCTATATTGGTGAGGTGATTACTGAAATTGCGTGGAATTGTTTGGATCCACCAAAACTAGGGGTGACAGATTCCCACGTCTCTTTTTTGCTGATGAGGCTGTACTCTTTGTTACTTCACCAATAGGGCTAAAACTCGCACTAAAGCCTGTCCATCAGCAAATGCAATCAACTCAGACTGGAGCTAAATGAGAGCAATACAAAAGTTATGGTCTTTTGCCCTAACTTCGCCAAGCATCACAAACTTGCTGTTGAGGTAGATGGTTGCCAATTAGAACAGGTCCTGCATTATGACTATTTGGGTACCCAGTTCCACGAAAATGGTTCATGGCACGACCAGCTAACTAAATCAAGTGTAACCTTGGAGAAAATCAGTGGGCATGTACGAAATGTTGCGTTAAATCATGGAAGTAGATCTGTGACTCCCACCTTCCAGATGTATATCCTGCGGGTACTTCCATCAGCTTTATATGGTGGAAATCTGGGGCTATTCAAACTATTCACCTTTGGCAATCGCTGAAAATAAGTTCCTAATGCTGCTATTGAGGCTCCTAAATAGCTCACCAAGCGCTTCACTCTACCTCAAGTGTGGGATTTGCCCTATATACGATATTGCTCTATTTAGACATATACTGTACTGGGTGAGAATGTGGAGTACCCCAGAATTGGGGAAGTATAGGGAGGCCCTATCCCATGTCCTTACCTGCAAAGGAGGTAATTTACTTCCATGGACAGTTCACTTTAAACAATTGTTGTGAGCCTTGGATTTGCAGAACTTGTGGTTAGACCCGATGTTTGTCAGCAGGGGTAGCAAGCATGCAATATCTAAGGCAGCAAAATAACCGTCAACGAGAAAGCTTGGGGGTGCCTGTAGTTCTGGGAGCACTGACCACATGTCCCTACAGGGCAAACTAGTATCAGGGTTCAAACCCTACCATCTCCATCTTTTGTCCGTGCACAGTATGTGGAATTTCGCTTGGGTATATTGAATGTGCTAGAATTCACGGGCAGCTGGAGCGACCACAATATTGCCACATGTCCAGTCTGCAACCTTTGTGATGAAACGATTGTACATTTTGTATTGCTCTGCACTAGATATCGAGTGCTGAGAAAACAAATACCTCTTACCACTCTTTAGAGCTACTAATATTCACCACACAAATTAGGTAGTGACTTTTTGTAGGGCGACTTTTGATCATAACACTGTTTATTTTACTGTAATATATATCTATCGTGCGTGGTTGGTGAGAAAACGATGGACTCCTTAAGAGATGTCAATGCTAATGTGTCTGCATACATAATCTTGAATAGTGATTATTGGTCTTTGTTTGCAAGAGTACGGATCTAAATCTATGTATTGTTGCTTTTGTTTTTGAAACTGCTGATGGCTAAATTTGAATAAAGCTTCTATGAACTGAACTGACTGTATATGAATAGATATGTTTTAATTTGGGAATGGTGGACAATTAGTTCTCTGCATCCCCAACTTTTTTCTCAGCTGCGTTCTTTGTCCTTCTTAGGCAGGGACTCAAAAGGTTTAAAATGCCTTCTTTTGATGGAAGTGTTGTGCCCGGAAGATATTTGATAAGTGTCTGACAGTCCATTGTCCACGCACTGGGTTTGTGGGAAATGTTTTCCCAAGCACAAGGAAACCACAACTTTTTTTAAGAAAAACAATGTTTTGGTCAAGTCTGGAGCAAAAGTGTTCTCGCGTGCAATTTATGAGCAGAACCTGATTAGTGTCTGATGAGTTTTAAGGTTTGATTTATGGCTGTTCCGTGGTGCTGTGTGTAGTTAGCCACAAGCAAGACATAGCAATTTGCACCTAAATGCAGGAAATGTGTTTACAGCACCAAAGAAGGGAGTAGACAAATGTAATTTTGCCTGGCTAGAAAATTGCATGCATAAAATGAGGTTCAGCTGGGCCTACAAGTTAAAAGGACAATCTCGAAAAGGCTAATATTATAGGTCATTATGAACCAGTTTTGTGGCCTATTGAGGGCAGGTTTGACTGCACAGTCCAGCTAGCAATTATTATTATTATTGTTATGATTATTATTATTATTATTAGTGTTAGTGTTATTATTATTATTATTATGTTTTTATACTGCACCAGCTCATCACCGTAGAGCATAAAACTTATCCGAGTTTAAGATGCATTAAGGCCGGCCCAGGCACCGCAGGACTAGGATGAATTGACTGGAAAACTGTGAGTCCAGAAAAGTATTGAAGTCAAATCTGATGAGAATGTGAGAGTGTGTAAGTGGTGATTGAAGAGTGGAGATTATGGAAAATGTGGGTGTGTGAGAGGCTCCAGATGTCCTCAGGCTATCCTAAGTTTCTTGTGGGCATGCTTGATCCTTACACCTATCACCATTTTGGGTAATGAATGGGTTTGCAATTTAATTTCCAGCTCCCATCATCTTGCATCATTCCATGCACCTGCATTGCCATGCACAACCTTTATCTCTGCACTAGTGTTTTATATCTCCATCAGTGGCTATGCACTGATACCACATCTGAGAAACAGGGTCCATGTCCTTTTGCTATTTCACAAAAATAATTTGCGTGCTTCCACCACTCACATATCTGAGGCCCAGCCTCTATTTTCTCATATCCTTCCAAACTTTTCAAGTACAGGTCTTGCATGCTATGTTATGTTATGTTATGTTATGTTATGTTATGTTATGTTATGTTATGCTATGAAAACTTGTAAAGCGCACGGTCACCCAAAGGTATCATGGCTCTGAGAGGGAGAGAGAACCGCCTGGTAGTCCCATCTAAAACAGGTAGGTCTTCAGGGCCTTTCTAAACACAAAATGGTTAGACAGATGTTTTAATGGAAGCGGCAGGTCGTTCCACAATGCAGCCACAACCACCGAAAAGGCCCGGCCTCCAATACGAGAGCGGCAGATAGCTGGCACACACAACAGACCAACCAAAGCCAATCGTAATGTCCATTGGGGAGATGGTGGGTGAACTTAGCCCATAAATATTCAGCACCTGAATCGTGCAAGGCCCGATGGACCAGACAGAGTGCTTTGAACTTAATGTGCTGGGCCACAGGCAACCAATGCAGGGAGCACAAAATTGGCGAGATATGTGCCCCATACGGGGAACACATAGCCACTCGCGCAGCTAGATTTTGCAGGCGCTGTAGATGCTGAACGATGCCTTTAGGCTGGGCCAAATGGAGTCTGTTACAGTAATCCAGGCAGCTCAAGACCAAAGCCACCACCACAGGTGGCCTGAGATTCAGGGTAAGAAAGGAAGCACCTTTCTCAGAATCTTCAGATGAAAATGGCCAGCTTTACACACCGCCAACACCTGCGCATCCACAGAAAGAGTAGAAGAGATGACGACTCCTAGATTCTTTACTGTAGCAACCGGGAGAGGGAGTGGGCTAAGAGAAGACGGCCAAAAAGAGGACACTGATAGTGTAGAATCAGGGGGAGAGCCCACTACCAACACCTCAGTCTTGTCTCCATTTAATTTCAGCCAATTGCGGTTCATCCAATCTCCCACAGCTGACAGGCACTGATGCAAGCACGATGACACCTCAGCCTGCTCAAGATCTAAATGAATCAGGATCTGAGTGTCATCTGCATATGAGTAGCACCTGACACCGAAGGAGCGAATGGGACACATCAATGGACAAATATAGATATTAAAAAGGAGACAAGGCAGAGGCCTGCGGAACTCCACAACCAAAAGGGACAGGTGCATGAAAAAAAGGAGGGTGTGAGAGTATTTGGGTTCTGTCAGCCAGAGAAGAGGCAAACCAGGCCTATAATTGATCAGAGATTCCGACCTGAGCTAGGCAGGTCAGCAGGGTAGGGTGGTCCCCGGTATCAAACACTGCAGATAGATCAAGTAAAATCAGAGCCCCAAACCCCCTTGCATCCACCAACCTAGCCATATCATCCTGAAGTGATGCCAAAACACTCTCTGTACCAAGACCAGGACTAAAGCCCGATTGAGCGGGGTCAAAAAGTTCACAGGACTCCATGAAAGATGACAGTAATGGTGAAATCGAGGACTCCAAACGTTTCATAAAGAGAGGTAAGAGTGAAATAGGGTGAAAGTTAGAAGGAAGTGTAGGGTCTAACAAAGGCTTTTTAAGGAGAATCACTGTTGCAACCTTCAGTTCTTGAGGGATAAAACCCATCTGACAGGAAGTATTAATGGCCATTGTGATCTCACTCAGAAGATCTGAGGAGATAACCTTCATTACTGTCAGAGTCACCGAATCAGACGGGCCAACTGACTCAAGTTAGTGGATGGCGAAAAAGATCTAGGACTGTGCAAATTTAGGAACAAACTACCACCCTGTGGGCATTGCCCAGCAATTTGAGACTGGCAGTTCCCTCATGGGGGCAGATGCCCTCTGCGCCACTGATATACCGGCTTGAATGGCCACAATTTTGGTAGTAGAGAACTGAGACAGACAGTTCCAAAGTTCCTGGGATAGATTCACCGTAAAGATTGGTCGTAGAGGTCAGTGATTTCACCACAGAAAATAGTGCTCTGGGTTTACAAAGATCTTGCTAAATTTTCTGTGCCAAACATGACTTCTTTGCAGCCACAATGGCCGCAGAATAAGCAGCTGCATGGGATTTATATTGGGATCGAAGGCAGGGATCGTAGGCTTTCCGCCATTTCCGCTCAGCCTGTTTTATCTCAAGTCAGGCCGATTTTAGCTGTTCAGAAAACCAACGTTCAGACGGGAGCCTCCGCAGCTAAATTCGCCTAAGTGCGGTGACCGCATCAGCTGCTTCTCGCAGTGAACAGGCTAGCAAAGAAAGGTTGGCCTCTGGGGCCACTCCACATTTGGCTCTGACTAAAGATACAAGGACCTGGATGTCTGATCTGAAACCTTCACATGTTATCAATTGCCTACATTAGGAGCTTTGAATGGTTAGAGGTTCTGAGGCCCAGCCTCCTCTTACATGCTTCTACATATTCCCACAGGAGTTGTGCAGTTTAAACATCACTATTGACACATAGATATGCACTAGTTCTGAAGCTGAGCCTCAAATCTTGGATGCCAATTGTGAAATCTAGTCTATGACCACTCATATGCGTCTGCACACATCCATTGGGGGCTTTGCATGGGTATGATGCTGACTCATAGCCTATAGCCCCACAAATACCTCTACACACCTCCATCAGCATCATGAACAGGCACCAAAAAGAGGCTCAGCCACTGACCCTACACATCCTTCTATACACCTCCATTAGGTCTGTTCGCTGGTCCAGACTGTGGCTCAGCGGAACCTGGAGGAGGCATCTGGGGTTCCCCAGATGCCCTTATATTCTGCTTGTTGAGATCCAGTCATGCTCCCTAACCAGACCTAGAACTATATTATTGGAAAGAAGTCACCTCCCATAAAACAATTATTATTGCAACTCCTGACAAATCCTGAAGAGTCAGGAAAGACAGTCATATCTGCAGCAAGGGTGCCAGAGGAATTGGTCCCTTTTATGTTTCATTCCTTTGAAGTTACAAAGGTGCACTGGAACAATGCAAGTGTGATTAATGTGAAATGCGTGGCCAAAGAAATAAACTCATAGGGGCAGATTCATGGAATTATCAACGCGGAAAATAGGGTACTTGCACGCGCATTTGCACGCAAATCTGCCTTTGTGGATTCATGGAACCGAATGTGTGGTACTTTACCTGGACTTGCGTGGATTTCACACTGGCCTGGCACGTCTGCAAGAGCCATCGATGGCCTTCTGCGAGATGCTGAGCAAAGCATGGGCGTGGCCTTCGCAGAGGGCTGGGAAGGGGGCGGAATACCAAAAATGGGGAAGAACTTGAAAAAAGTGGCCGTTCTAAGGGATGGCCTGCAGGCAGTCCCTTGCACTCCCACTATTGCAGAATATGAGGCGTATTCATAGATTCAATCCCGCTAACGTCTCGGCTTGGAAATGGCCACGCAGTCCTTCATACGATCCACCAACTGAAGGCACGCGTGAGTACACTTGCGCAAAGGATATTCATTGCGTAGGTGGGGTTGCATGTCGGATTTTGGGATGCGTGTACTCAATCGGGGTTCCGATTTAACTTAGGGGTGTGTGAAAGCAGTGTAGTGGGGTGCAGGAACATTTTACGTGGGTTCGCACACAGATTTTCTGAGTTATTACTGAGTTACGATTTTTTATACAGATGTTGTCTGGGTGCTGCATACAGTTATGGGGGCCCCTGCGCAGGGTCTCTGAGTCGCAGTCCTGCTTGCGGGGGACCCCACGTACTGTTTGAAGGGAGTGTGTATTAACGCATGGGGAAGCACGCAAAGATAGTTGATCTGGCAGTTTTTTGCTTTGCATGTGGCATGTCAGGGACATTCCAGCAGTGACTTGCGAATATGCTTACTTTGCGCAAACAATTCCATGAATACGCTGGTGTGCATTTTTTCTTCTTCACGCAGTGTCCTTCTCGGCACGTAGCACTTACACGATTTCTGCACCATTCCATAAATCGGCCCCATAGCCTTCAATCCAAACCACAGGGAGTTCAAACTTTTAAGTCCTCCATGGTGAAGGAGAAGCAAATGGAGCAAACAGCCTTCCCCTTTTACTGAGATTTGTTTTCCTGAATGTACTCACACTCTGTCAGAGCAGAGCAACCCAGACTACCCGAGGGAATTATATCAGGGTAAACAAGGGACAAGAGGAAGACTCCAGACCTACCGATGCACCTCCTAAAATTCAAGATGGTGGCAGGCTAGACTTAAACAAAGGGCCCAATGAGAGATAAGCACAACCCTCAAAACACAGGTGTCCTCAATACCCGCAAGCACCACCTGAAGAGAGGAGAGATCTTTCTATATAGTGCAGCTAGTTCAGTGTGGCAGGGTAGTGTATTGGAGTCTATGTTGGTGGAAGGAGTATGTTGGAGATTGGCAAGAGAAAGAAGTATTTTTCAGACGTTCCACCTCACGGGTAACGCAGATTAGGGCAGTGTTACTTGTCCTAGGCCCTCTATCATTCACATTGTTTTTTATTAATTTGGACCTCCATGTTTTTGGTTCCCGCCCCTTTTTCTTGTCACAGTTTAGTCCTTTATTGACTATCCGTTCTGCTATTATGTAGTTTTTGTGCTATAATTAACTAAAGCAACACATCAATGTTTAACTTCTTTTTTCTACATAAAAATCTCCAACTGCTCTTGTTATTTGTCTTAACTCACTTCTTGTTCAATCTAGAAGTTATTACATATCCAGATGTTTGCAAGGAATACGCATTTGGGAATATGCCTTGAATATATTTAGAGGTTATTACCAACCAGTACACTTGATTAAAATATTAAGGTTAGACGGGTCAATTTCCACACAACCTGACAGCTTAAGTGCCAATTACTGCCAAATGTGAAGGACCACTGTGCATACATTCTGGTCTGTCCCAAAGTGAGGCTGACAGTTCTAATGACGAACCAACAATGTAATCTTTTTTTTCGAGTCCATCCACATTAACAACTGGGGGGAGGGGTGTATGTGTGTGTGTGTGTACATGCAGCTAAAATGCACACGTCACAGCATCACTTCCTTTAAATGACACCTTTAAAGTGGCTATGCCAAAAACGTGTATTTTATTGACCCGAGGATCGGTGTGTTCACGGTTTTTGCAGGTGCAACAATCTTGCTGTGTGGGAAGGGCAATTTTCCAGCTGTAAAACAGGGATTTCGAAAGCATCGCCCTGTAATGTGAGTCACTGTAAATCACACATATTTTTGGTGTGGCCTACGTAAAAGCAGGTTTGCTCGAATATTCCAGATGCCTGCGCCTTATTATTCTGCATACTCTTTTTTGTTAATTCTCCATTGTTTCCTACTGCATATTAAGTCTCATGTTCCCCGCGTTTGTTTGACCGACTTGCAAGAACTTTGATTGGCATTCAAACTATCCTGTCAAGTTTAAGCGCCGTGAAATTGTCTAGTGCGGCACTGTAAGATGTGCACTGACAATAAATCAATGTAAGTAAAGGAAGTTAAATGAATGCACATTATGGATGGGTGGCAACAGTTCCTACTGTTGCCAAGCATTCATAGTTTATGCCCTGACAAGTCCAGCTGGAAATGATTCTCAATCTGTAAATGGTTCAAGGTGGCACACTAACAGATTACAGGGGCCTGCCACCAGAGCAGCTTTAGGTCAAGTGGTCCTCCTGTAACCAATTACTTCACCCAACTACCACAGCACACACGCCAGCCCAACATTTAATTGGGGTCAAAGTCCCTTTAAGGGACAGGACTTGTTATGTCGGCATTCACACTTCCTGCAGGAGCCCTGCCAGTGTGCGAACACGTGACATGTGTGCTTCATTAGTATGCATAGGCTCGCCACTAGCGTGCAATGCGTTAGGGCCTGTTTTCTGAGCACTTGGTGATTACAGTGGCAAACAGCCTCAGTATGCACGGTGCAGATAATCCTGCACAATAATCCATGCATCCCATACGGGAGGGCGGGTATAAAATAAAGGGGCATCAAGACCCAAGGCCTTATCAAAGAAACTTCTCATTGCGTTCTACATCACTCACAATTCTGCACACTGCATAGTTGCAGCAAGAGAAACCATGTGATTGTTGATTTTGTGCAACCTTGGCATTTAGTGAATGGTAATGGAACACTGATTGTTCTTGGTTGGGTTTTTATACATACCCAGCGCATTGAGGTCATACCAATGATATATAAGGTGTTATAAAAATGGCAAGTAACATAACATAACATCACATAACATATATGTATCAAACTGCAATTCCGTGTGCAAGTGAATGGTAATAACTGCTTAAAAAACGCCATACACCAAAAGAACACATAGAGACCCAGTCAAATAAATGCAAACACCATCAGGGCAATTAGACACTTACTAAAATGTGTGTAAAACGTTTGAATCCAGTCTGTCAATTTTAGCAAGTTACAATGGCAACCAACTGAACGACGTAACCAACTACACCCACGTAACTACAACTGATAATACGATGAATGTTAAATAGTACGGATTAATGCAAAGCATTTGCAGTGTTTGATATCATTATACAGCAGCAAAGACCTTCACAGGGAGCAATTTAAGATGGAAAGGCAGTCCAAATACAGGGAACTTCAGAGTCAATCAGAAACACATTTTAACAGAAAAAAACGCTTGACAAACAAAATATCTGAACAATGCAATTGACTGCAACGATAGTGAAACATCACCCATCCAACTGTGATCGCAGAGACCATCAAGCAGGAGGCATCAGGTGTCAGCCAACAACCCAGAATCAGAAGGTGAAAGGGACTGAGAAATCTGAGTAAGAAGGCATTCTACACGAAGTACTGTGTAACCACTGTCTCCATTATCTTCTTGAACCAACCACAACAGTGCATCAGAACTAAAAGTGATCCAAGTGACTCTCTTTGGAGGGTTGCCAACGACGTAGTAGAGCCTGCATATCCTCTGTGTGAAAAGCTTCATCAGAGGGCAGTACAGCCATGCATGGGCGTGTGACCTATGAACCAGAAAAGAGGCACAACACATGGAGAGGGTGTTGCATGAATTATGTAGGATGATCAAATGCATTTGGGTCAGTACATGCATACCCTTTTACAACAACGGGACTCTGAAGCCCACTCACAAAATGCAACTGGTTTGTGACCTAAGCCTTAGGCTCTGATTTATGGAATTATTCATGTGGGAAACAGCGGACTTGTGCGCCAAACTACGTGCAAATCCACGTTCGCAGATTCATAGATCCGACAGCGCAGGACTTTCTTGGGACTTGCGTGGAGTTCGTGCCAGCCCGGAACGTCTGTGCGAGCCGTCGAGCGCTTGCATGGGACACCACGCAGAGCATGGCCATGGATTGCGCAGAGGGCTGGGATGGGGGTGGACCTCAGAAAATAGGGAACAGTATGTGAAAAAAAGTGGCCGTTACGAGGGACAGCCCACAGGCAATCCCTCACACGCCGACATTTTCACCAAGCAACATGCATATATAATAATATATATGTAATTGGCTATTTATAACACACTTAATACCCAGTGGTTTCTAAGCACAGACCAGGGGATCGAGCCTGTGTTGCTCTGCATCGTATTTCTTCCAAGACGAGCGCATTCCCCCTGAGCTATCCTCCCGAGAAGTATTCATGGTAACACCCGTGTAGCCTCTTGGCATAGGAATGGCCAAGCAAATCCCTCGATGAATATGCCACCCAAAGGCAGGCGTAAGTTTGTGCTTAGGAATTACAGTGCAGAGGTGGGTTTGCATGTCAGATTTATGGGTTTGTGTACGCAACCAGGGTTCTGATCTAACTTGGGTGTGCGTATATGATGTGCAGCGGGGTGCAGGAACGGTTCACAGGGGTTTGCATGTGGCTTTTCCAAGTTCAGACCGAGTTAACGTTTTTTTCATATGCATGTTGTTGAGGTGGCAGCAACAGTTACGGGGGACATTGTGCAGGGTCCCCAAGATGCAGGCCTGCTTGCGGGGGACCCCACACACACTGTTTGAAGGGTGCCTGTGTGCCCGCCTGAGGGAGCGCTCAAAGGTAGCTGTTCTGGCTGTTTATGGTTTGCCTGTGGGCCTGTCGGGGGCGTTCCGGGTGCGACTTGCGAATACAGTTACTTTGCGCAGTAAATTCCATGAATAAGAAGGGCATGCATTTTTATTCTGTGCGCAGGCTCGCACAGTGTATTTCTCAGGGTGCGGCCCTTGCAGGATTTCTGGGCACATTTCCATGAATCAGCCCTTAAGTACCAATTCATGTGTCAACCACTTCCTCAGATCTTGGTCTGAGTCCCAAAGGTATACATACATTCAGCAAGATAATAACACGAATGAGGAACAATACACACACGAGATTCATCTTGCTCTTTGAATGTCTTTCTAACATACTGTCACTATACAGACCAACAATGCAATGCAACATTTCATCATAGGCCTTGTATGTGGTGTGTAACAAAGAAAGTGTTTTTTAATGTGGCATTGTGATGGGGCAAATAGGAGCCAGGCAAAGATAGCCACCCTACCTTGGACCCCATGGCTTGCCCCAGTTATTTACCTTTTGATATGATATGATATAATATGGCATTTAAAACTCACCTATACACAATTGTTTCAAAGCGCGACGAGGCAAGCTAGGGGGGCAAAGGGAAGACAGAGACAACAATCTTATAAAGCCCAGTGACAATGAGATTGCGCAAGTGCAGGGGAGGAAAAGTGCAAAGGGAAAGGAGAGGGCGCCGTGCAGTACATGGGATCAAACAATAACAAAAAGTGATGCCAACGGTTGACAAGTGCAAGTGCAGACAGCAGGTGTCCAAAGTGCAAGTAGGGGGACTCTAGGGTTACAGATACAGACCCAATTGCAAGGATTGCCGGGGGGGAGGTGCAGTGCAGGTGTGCAACTGGGTGGAAAGGAGACCTGTGCCTGAGATAAGAAGGTAGCCAGGTGACAAGTGCAATTTCAGTTAGGAATTCAGCAGGGGAGAGTAAGCGAGAAGGCAGAAACAAAGAGCAAAGTCTTAAGGTGCTTCCGGAACCGGAGATGGTTCTCCTCAAGTTTCAGAGAGACAGGGAGGCTGTTCCACAGGGAGGCCCCAGCTGATGAGAGAGATCGAACACCAACTTGTTTCTTGGAGAAGCGGCTGACCCTCAGGGAGTTGGAGGCAGAGGAGCACAGAGCTTCAGTAGGAAGGTATTTACGAAGAGAGAGTTGGAGGTTTTGAGGCCCCAGAAGGCCTTGTGGACAATACAGAGGGTCTTGAACGTAATCCTTGCAGCCACTGGGAGACAGTGCAGAGATTTCAGTGTTAAAGAGTTACGATCCCTGGGCTTGAGGCCAAGGACAAGTCTCACAGTCCTGTTCTGGATGAGTTGCAGAGGGTGGAGAGTAGACGCAGGCAGATTTAGAAATAGTCTGTTGCAGTAGTCCAGGTCCAGCCTAGAGAGAACCAGAGCTCTGGAGACAGTTTGCTTCTGGGGGAAGGAGAGGAAGGGAAAAATACCTCTGAGGCGGTGCAGTTGGTAGTGTGACTTCTTAGAGATGTCAGAGATGTGAGGAGAAAAGGAGAGTGTGGAGTCGAAGATGACCCCAAGGTTCTTAGCCTCACAGGTGGGAGCAAGAAGAGGGTCAAGGGAGGCCGGCCAGAGAGTGAAAGGAAAAGAGGGTGTAGGTATGCCAATGAGGAGAATCTCTGTCTTACTGGCATTAAGGCAGAGATCACACCACTCTTGGATAGCAGACAGACAGTCGGAGATGAGAGAAGGAAAAGAGGTGACAGAAGAAAGCCTGAAAATGAGCTTAGTGTCATCCGCATAGCGCTGAAAGTTGGGACAGAGAGCGGCAATGCAGTGGGCAAGAGGTGCCAGGTATTGGTTAAACAGCCAGGGAGAGAGATTAGTCCCCTGGAGAACACCACATGTAGAAAGTGAGATAGAGAGGAAGAACCCAATTTGGACCTGGCAGGGTCGATCGGAGAGGAAAAATATCAACCAGGTCAGGGCCTAATCGGTATTACCCAGGTTATCACAGAGCCAGTTGAGCAGGATAGCATGGTTGATAGAAGAGAGATTGAGTAAGATGAGGAGAGAGGGGAGATTAGAATCAAGATTGGAGAGCATGACTTCACAGATGTTCAGGAGAGCAGTTCCGTGCTTCTGGCTGCTCTGAAGCCAGACTGATGGTCATGGAGACAACCAACAGATTCAGAATGAATCTGGGAGATGGCCAGGTTTTGTAGGAGTTTGCCCAGGCACAAACTGATGGAGATCGGGTGCTAGTTAGACGTGCAGGAGTGGTTGGCTGAGGGTTTCTTTAGAAGCAGGTGCACAAGAGAGTGATTCAAGGGGGAAGGGAAGGCTCCAGTGGCGAAGGAGTGGTTGCAGAATTCAGCCAGGGCAGGAGCAAGGGTATAAATGTGGTCCTTGATGGCTTTGCGAAGAACAGGGGAGAACCTGTTTTGATGAGACTTTCATAGATCAGACTTGTCTGGAAACCTTGTCAGGGGAGAGCAGAGGAAAGGCAGAGAAGGAGGGAGGAGAGGTGGCCAAAGAGGGGCCAGAGGCAGAGAGTAGGAGGCAAGGACGAGAGAGTGGACAGGATGTCCTGAGTTTTAGAGATGAAATGAGAAGCCAGGGCCGTGCAGAGGGCCTGGGTGGGGACAGTAGAGGTAAAGACTGCAGCAGGATTGTCCAGCTCCTTGCAGATTTTAAAGAGTTTGGCCGAGTTGTTGCTTGCCACAGAGAAGCAGGCTTCGATCTGGCCTCTCTTCTTGGTGTGGACAGAGAGCCAGTTTTGCCTTTGGAGCAGGCAGCAGACCAGTTTGTCAGAGGATGCACTCATTAAAAGCCTTCTCTATGCTTGGGCCTTTAACTGCCGGATCAGGCATGACTGCTTAATTATTAAATAATGATATCTACCTCCCTCCCTAAACAACTAGTTGGCAACACTGACAGCAATAATACACCTGATGGAAAAGCCAAATGTTGTATAGCATCCTATTTGAGGAGTAGAAACATTATCTGCTTGCTGCCCCCAATGGTATGTAAGATGTCATATACATTTTATTGTCACAACCAAATCTTGAGGCTGTCCAAATTACAAACCCTGTTAGGGTGGATGTTGTGAAACAAGCATTGCGTTCAGGCTCATTGTGCATTCTGCATGATTCACGCTTGCAACCCTTTTATCATAAACATGTTGTCAAATATGAAAATATGTGGTCATTCTCATCTTCACAAAGTGCTCTTTCAATTTATGCAAAGCAGCAAGGACCACCCCCCAGGCACTCAACAATGTCATTTGTGCCCTTCTCCTTTCATATAGTGGCAATAGAAAAAATACAATAAGGATGTAACAGTCCACCTTGCAATGACAACCTTCTATCAGAAAATATGTCAATGTTTATTCTCGGATTTGATAACTTGCTTTTGTCACTATAACATTCTTATTATATTTTCTGGAGCTAACAATTGGAAATGAACATTGTAACATTTTAATAAGAACCAGTGTACAATGTTCGTACAGATAAATAATGTCATTTTAATAGCTTTTTTATCGCAAATACACACCGAGTTCTCTCTCAAAATGTCCTTCCTTCTGGAAAAGGTTTGCACTCAGACTAAAACCAAAGATCTGTTTATTCTATGAGCACAAAGGCAATGTTGTATTTTATATGCTGGACAATGATTGTGATAGTGATGCCTAATCCAAACATGTGTTACAGTATACACACAACTAATAGCAAACATGGAAAATAAGAAATGCAGTTGTAAACCTGCAGGCTCATCCCCTGGTCCTTTACAAGGGCTGTCAATATCCCAGGATGCCCCAGAGAGCCTATCCACGTCCCCTACACCTCGCATCATATAGAGAATGCACCCACAGTGTGATAGTCATTTTTCTGACACACATGATGGCAATATATGTCTCCAAAAGACCAGGCTTGTCCCCACCTTGTCCCCAGCCTGAGGCTGGTCTAAAACCAACATGTTGCTGCTACTCTCATTCTACTTTTCTTGTGCACCAAGAAGGACACAGTGCGAGCCTGCACGCAGAAAGAAAAATGCGTGTCACGCATATTCATGGAATTGTTCACGCAAAGTAACCGTATTTGGAAGTCAGGGCTGGACCGCCCCTGACACGCCCAAGCACAAAGCAGGAAACTGCCAGATCAGCTACATTTGCGTGCTCTTCAAACAGTGCTTGCGGTCCCCCATAAGCAGGCCTGTGACTCAGGGAGCCTGCGTGGGGTCCCCCATAACTGCATCCAGCACCCTGACAACATGCATATAAAAATTCATAACTCAGCAATAACTCAGGAAATGTGTGTGCAAATCCACGTAAATGTTCCTGCACCCCGGTACACAGCTTATGTGCACTCCTGCATTACATCAGAACCCCAAATGAGTACACGCACCTGAAATCCGACATGCAATCCCACCTGCTCGCTGAAAATCCTACGGACAAGTCTACATACACCAGCCATCGGGTGGCGGATCCTATGAAGGACTTGTGTGGTCATTTCTCAGCTGAGATGTTCTGCGATTGATTCCCTGAATACGTTTCTTAACGCACAATTGTGGGCGTGCGAGGGAATGCCTGCAGGCCATCCCTCAGAATGCTCACTTCTTTGCAAGTTATTCCCCATTTCTGGTGTTTCGACCCTATCCCAGCCCTCTGCACAGGCGACGCCCACCCTCTGCTCGGAGTCTCACGCAAGGTTCTCGACAGCTCACCCAGGTGAGCCAGGCCAGTGTGAAATCTGCGCAAGTCCACAAAAAGTGCCACGCATTTGATTGCATGAATCGACAAACAGAGTTGCGCATGCAGATTGTGTGCAGATTGGGTGAAAGCCTATTTTCTGCACAAATTCCATGAATCGGCTGTGTGTCTCTAGCAAATTTGAACCGGTCAACACGACTCTCACCCAAAGAGAGAGAGACAGAAGGAGAGAAAGAGAGAAAGAGAGAGAGAGAGAGAGTTAGAGAGAGACATAGTGTGAGGCAGAGAGTAAAGGAAAGGAGGTTAAAGAGAAACAGAAATAGATCAGTATATGACATACCAGATACATTTTATTAAAGTAATTTTAATCCATTATGAATGATAAAGCATAGGTGATGAAAGCTGGATAATTGAAAAGTGATCCATTAAATATGTGTATTTATCAGAGGTCTACATAAGCAGTTTACAACAGGATTGTGGATTACTGTCATTGTCAAGACAACTTCAGAAAGGATAGCAGAAGACGCTATTGGGGTCATTTTTTCCATTCGCGAATGTAGTAAAACATGTGTCAAGAACATGTGAAAAACGTATTTACAAATCTTTTCACATATTTTAACACGTCAGTGGATTGTGCAGTTGTTTTTTTGCCCCAGAACGAAAGTTAGATTTCCATCTGCACGTCCATTCCTCCTGCCTAAAGGTAATGCATTAAAATCAGCATTTGATTGTGCAGTACGATAGCTTTCTGTTTAGCACCTTCTAAAAGCTGACGCATTCCCTAACAACCCTTGTTAAATATGATGTATCCATTGGTTGCACTACAAAGCGCAAATACTGCACCTAAATCCGGATCTGGCCGGATTTTGATGCTTTTTTGCACTTCAAAGAGCAAAAAATTATCATTAAATAAAGGGTGACTGCTGTGCCTTTAAGCACACATGTTGGCTCTCCCCTTTGTCTGCTGACCACTGTTTTAGAAATGACACCCTATGAGCTTCGAAAGTCGGTGCAATGCATTAGCAACTCGTGCTAACTGCCAGAATAATCACAGGTCCCTGCTAGAGGCATGGAAGCCTGAAAAAATAGTCGATTACCCAGTTAGAATGTACATCACTGGACAGCTGTGGGAGAGCTCCTGCAAATGCCAAGCAATAGCCTGACAAAGAAGAGAATCCCTGATTAGTTCTAATTGCAGGGCAGGCAGCCCTTACCAAAAACTCACAACGCACCCAAGGCAGCCACTGATATGCCGTCCATTGCATCCGTTGCTCTGAAAATCACCAGCAATGAACATAAATACATGCATTGGCGAAATGTGAATCGAGATTAAATAGAATTTCAAAAATAAAACTCAGGATCTAAAGAAATTAGGGCCATAGCAGATACCTGAATAGAAATGGGGGAATCTGAGGGAAACGATGGATGTGACCGAGGGAGGAACTAACCAGCTCGCTTTAGATCCCCAACATCTGATAAGCCGAATTCTAGCACTGGAAGAACATGTCTGTGCCCCAATGTATGAAAGAGATTCATCTTTGTCAAGTGGAAGATGTCAGAAACAGTGTTTACCTTTGACCCATTTTCCAAATACATACAGTTATTTCTTTCTGCTGAAAAAAAAAATCATAAAATTGGAAATGGGCCACATTCATGTCTCAAAAAAATGTTTTAGATAGATCACTTCTGTCCCCCTTCATAAATATCGGAATTACCACCAAACACTTTCAGGAGGAGGGCATAGGTCCCTGTGACTTATTGATGGTCATTGAAAAGGCTAAATTTATAGGTAATGTCTTCTTTTGAATTTGAAAGGCATATGTGTATCAGATGGAATGAGAGGTATGTGTGTTATAAGAACAGTATCTAAATTCCACCGATTACAAAGGCCTCTAAGATGTGTGTTTCTAGATGCATAATTGTCCACATTGTTTCATTGCAGAGTCCCTGCGATGGCATAAGATTGTGTAGTCGCATAATTACAGCACCTACTTTCAGTTTTAGCTCGTGAGGAGGCATTCATCCTACAGTGTTTCGCTCTTTAGAGACTGTAATGTTGAGCCAGTAATGAACTGGTCATTAACACTGGAACCACCGTACCCTGTGTGAAGAGAAGTGTTTGCGATAGTGGATGGTTACAGCGTAGAACCGTGCTCATTCTGTTTGTTAAAAGATAGCTGTTGTTGCAGTGCAAGGGCACTCAGAGGTGCTTGTTGCCATTTGGGCAGCAAAAAACAGCCTAACTCTAATGAATTCCATCAGCTGAGTATGGTAACATACCTAAGCTTTATATAAATATAGATTACAGAATAGGAAAATGTATATTTGTACAAAATCACAGATTAATTCACCTCAATCCGTGGCCCAAATGCTTTTCTTTCCTATCCATCTCTTTTGAAAACACTAGCTCGTTCAGGACAACACAGATCATAAACTCTTTATCCACACAAGTCAAAACACATTGTCTGGGGATCATTTGTAATAGCATGTAGAACCTTGAAATATGACAAAATCATAAACAGGATATTGGGCCTCATTATGAGTCTGGCGGTAGCTGTGGCGGTACAACCAGCAGGCTGCCGCCGGACTCATGAATTTTTCCGGTGCCTGGCTTCACAGAAACACTGCCGGATTACGAACCCAGTGTTCCTGGATTCAGGCGCCGGAAAAATGTTAATTCCCATTTGATTCCCAAAGGACTCATTTGGAATGGGGATGAAGAAAGCACCGGCAAGGTCAATAACGGTGCCGGTGCTTCCGTGAAAGTCTGTGGGCGGGAACCTCCCGCCCGCCAAGTCAGAGCTTTTGTATTGGCAAAAACAATGTCACACATGAAATGCTCTGTCTTTCTAATCTCCCTGCGCACTAGAAATGCTCTACAGTATTATTTAGCTTACTAAAATGTTAAAATAATGTTGACTGGTGCTGCACTCTCAGCAATGCTGGCAGGTATATAACACAACAAACACGTTTCATTTATATTTGGAAACCTTTCTTTCTTTGCCACAATGAAATGCACAATCTCCCTTCTCTCAGGAGAAACTTTGTCACTTTCAGTAGAAGGTATGCCTTTAAATCAGTGGCTCCCCACTGTTAAACTTTGGGAAGAAACTGTTCTGTCCCAGCATACAAAGCCAGGTATTCAGTTGATCATCTGGAACCTCTCTGCTTTAAAGCAGGGTTCAGGGAACTGGGAAGTAGTAGGGGATTTTGTTTGGAATGTTGGGGTTGTCAAAATAAATTGGTGTCCCAATAGACTATATTTTATCCACACTGGAAGAAATGTTGTTAATTTTGAATTTCAGAAAAATCACCCCGTGTAATGTGGGTATGTGGGAATTAATTCAATTATTGCTTAATAAAATACTAAGAATGTATTTTAACCAGCCCACCCAATCCATGAAGGGAAAATTACATCACACAGATCCCCACAAGACATGGTTTGGTTGGACAAGTTAACTTACAAAACTATCTCTGGGTTTGTGCTCTGGAACAAGGACATCAAGGATCAGGTAATCTCTCAGTTACAGGACAGGGACCATCAGAATCCAACATCAGTCATCGGTGTTCTCCAGGCTAAATCCCTCTCTTTTGTCTCTCCTTGATCCCATATCCCAGCTTCTGTTGCCGATCCTTGTTTCCTCCAGCAACATTAGTATGTATATATGTATATATATAGATATAGATATAGACATAGATATATCTCTCTTGAAAAAAAAGAGGAGAGGGGAGCACTCACAGTAAACCATCTCAGCCACTGTTGTTCTCCTCCTACCGGTTTCTGTGCTCTGCACATCATCAGGGAGGCAGTCTTAACTTGCAGCTCACAGCAAGTGCAGGTGTTAACAATCAAACATGATTCTGCTGCACAGACCTCTGGTAGATGTAGTCATCAGTTTTGCAAGGAACAAGCTCACACCCAATCCCACAGTGTTGAAAGGGGGGAGTAGCCTGCAGTGAGGCACTCCAAAGCAGGGCATCTGTCACCACGTACAAAACCCTATCAGATTCTGAAGTTTCCACCCTTCAAAAATCCTGGAAATATGAAGAAAAAAGAGGAGAGGGGTGCACTCCAGTTCCTTGCACAGTAAACCTTCTCAACCCCTGGTGTTCTCCTCCTACCTGTTTCTGTGCTCTTCACATTGTCAGGAAGGCAGTCTTAACTTGCAGCTCACAGCAAGTGTGGGTGTTAACAATCAATGATGACTCTGCTGCAAGGACTTCTGGTAGCTGTAGTCATCAGGTTTGCAAGGAACAAGCTAACACCCAATCCCACAGTGGGGAAAGGAGCGGAGTAGCCTACAGTGAGGCACTCCAAAGAAGGGCATGTGTCACCCCGATGCAGCACCCTATCAGATTCAGAAGATTCCACCCTTCAAAAATCCTGGAAATATGACGAAAAAAGAGGAGTGGGGTGCAATCCAGTTCCTTGCACAGTAAACCTTCTCAGCCACTGGTGCTCTTCTCCTACTGAATTTCTTCGCTAAATTGGGTGAGGTTTCCTGGGGGGGAGGAATAGGGGGGCCAATTTATTTTTTCTTTCCCATAGGCTGAATGGGGAAAAACGTTGCGCACGGCTACAGGTCGAACAGCTGGACGGATGTTCATCAAATTTGCACCAGGAGCAGAGGCTTGGGCCAGAAAGCAGGCTTTTGAGTGTTCGGTGGAAATCGGATCGTAATTGTTTTGCAAAACACTGAAATGTATGTCCCAAAAAATGAGTGATATCTTTGTCCGCGGACCGATGTGTGATTGGGTCGTGGTACGCTGTGCTGTCGGCGAACAGTGGACGGCTGGAGGGAAGCGTGCTGTGCGTCAATGTTTTTGGGAGACACCGCCATGGTGTAGATGAGGATAGTGGTGCGCCGAAAGGCACTGGAAAGACTGCTTTGCAGGATTGGCTGGATGAAAGAGGGGGAAGCAAAGATATTGCCAATGTTTTGTGCTGTAGGCTACGGCTGGTGGTGGTTATGTTGAGGTTGTGCGTTTGAGTTGTTTTGTTGCGGCGGGTTTTCAAGGAAATATTAACCTGCTTCTTTTACTTGGCTTGCTGTGGGTCTGGGTAAGGCGTAGGCATTTCACTGCATGGCCATGCCACACAGCGCGTATGGCTTGGGTACAATCCCACTAATGTAAGGGCTGAATATATGGGAGAGGCACTTAGTAATTAGGTAGGCGGGCGAGTTTGCTTACACCATTGCTGCAAGGGAGTGCATAACGACAAAGAGAAAAAGAAGGATTGTTTGGCAGCACACTGTCGAGGTATGCACCAACCCCGCAGCTATTGACATACACTGGATTGGTGGGTAGTTGCACAGGGAAGTATGATATGTTGGTCACTGTAGGCAGACTGTATAGGGGATGGGGAGTGCCTTGGAGATAATAGGAGGATATTAGCAGTTAGTGTACTATGTTGTGTTGTGCCTCCAAAGGCCCTACTGCCTTGTGTGCATGGCAATGGCCTCTGGCCATAACAATGTGGACACTGGTTGGAAGTAAGTGTGTGAATGCTGTTTTGCTTCACTCCTTTTCTGTACGTATACATATGTATAGGCAGCCAAGCACCATTGGAAATGTTAGCATGCATGCATGTATTGCCTTCCAGTGGGTCTGTAGTAGGACTAGGCAATTGGGTACATGGGAAGAGGCCGTAGGCCTCCACCTATGAACCCAAGAAGCCAAGGCTTGGCCTTAGCTTTGCTTTAGGGAGGGCAAGTTGACATTGGCAGATGGCAGGAATTTGTTTGGAGGTACTCACTCATAGTTAGTTGGTGGGCAGTTGTGGAGGCGACTATCATTTTTGGTTAGTGCAGGCAGACTCCATTGGGGATGGAGATGCATTGAGACAATATGAGGATGTTTGCAGTCAGAGTGCCATTTTGTCTTGTGCCTGTAACACCCATACAGGCTTGTGTGCATGGGTACGGCCCTTGGCTGTCACAGTGTGGGCACTGGTTGAAAGTAGGTGTGAGAATGTTGTTTTGTTTGAGTCTGTTGTATCTATACATAATTGTAGGCAGTAAAGCATTGTGGGAAATGTTACCACGCATGACTATATTGGTTTCTAGTGGGTGTGTAGTAGGACTAGGCAATTGGGTGCACGGGTGGAGGCTGCAGGCCTCCACCTATGTACCCAAAAGCCTAGGGATTGGCCACAGCCTTGCTTTCGGCAGGGAAGGTAGACATTGGCAGATGGAAGGAATTTCTACGGAATTACTCACAGTTAATTAATCGGTGGGCAGTTGTGGAGGTGACTATCATTTTTGGTGAGTGCAGGTAGACTCCATTGAGGACGGGGAGTGCATTGGATAGAATATGAGGATATTTGCAGTATTAGTAGTATGTTGTATTGTGCTTGCAAAACCTACACTGACTTGTGCACATAAGAGGGTGGGCACTGGTTGCAAATAGGTAACAGAAAGTTGACTTGATTGGGTGTATTACTGAACCGACATGTACCTATGGACAGAAAGGGTAAGTGCTGACATGTTTCCATGCATGGGTGTATTCTCCTATGTAACCAAAAGCGTAGGGCTTGGGCACATCCTTGCTTTAGGGAGGGCAGGTAGACATTGGCAGATGGAAGGAATGTTTATGCAGGTACTCACAGATAGTTAATTGGTGGGCAGTTGTGGAGGCGCCTATTATTTTTGGTGAGTGCAGGCAGACTCTATTGGGGATGGGGAGTGCATTGGAGACAATATGAGGATATTTGCAGTCGGACTGCCATGTTGTCTTGTGCCTGTAAAACCCATACTGGCGTGTGTGCATGGGTACGGCCCTTTGCTGTAACAGTGTGGGCACTGGTTGGAAGTAGGTTTGAGAATGTTGCTTTGTTTGAGTATGTTGTTGTTTCTATACATACTTGTAGACAGTAAATCATAAGCTTACCTTGTGCTGTACAATACACTTGTAAATATGTAAGTGTCGTAAGATCCGCCCCTTTGCAGAATTTATGTGGAGGACATGGTGCGGGTCGTAAAGGGGATTTGCAGAGATAGCACATCATTTGTGTTCAGAGGGGGGTGTACGTGACCGGAAGTTCAGTTCAGGGAGTGCAGTAAGTAAGTGGGAAATGCAAGGCTCATTTTAGTATGTAACGTTTGCGACATGGCACATGTACGCAGATACTAACACATAAACAGTTGTGGGGTAGGTGCGCAGGTGACAACCCTGAGAGGCTATTGGGGTTGAGGAGTGTATTGCAGATGGTATAGGGTTTGCTCTAATTGGTTTACCATGTTGTGTTGGGAGTGGCAAGCGCATACTGCAGCATATGGATGGCTACGGGCGTTTGACGTAACAATGTGGACATTGTTCGGAAGTAGCTTTAACAATGTTCACTTCTTTGGGTCAGTTCTTACACTATTATGCACTATTATGTAAGTCCAGCGTACAGGGCTGGAAATATATATGCCTACCGTGGGTGCTCACTGTCACAGCATGGTTGTGGAGGAAATTTTGCAGGTGCCATACCAGTAGAGGTGGTGTAAAGTGACAGCACGTGAATATGGTGACCGTTATTGGCCTTGTTGCATTCACATACTGAGACGACACAATTAATGTACAGTATCGTACACCTCTCATAATAACTAGTAGGTTGAGAGAGAAGGAAGGCAGTGCAACAAGACACAAGTTAATATGTATTACATATGAAAACTATGAAGAATGTAGATTCGAACACACATACATTTTCAGCCGGCAACATGATGGATGCCGATAAGTGTAGCTTTATACAGGATGGCAGGCCATCTGACTGTTACCTTTGTTTGGCGTACTTGTTCAGATGGTGAAAGGAAGCTGGTGGAGCTTGAAGTGTGTGCATTTGTAATGTGTGCATTGCTTCCGTTAGCTATGCCTGTGTGCCACAACCACCATCACAGCAGTCACTGGCGTCAGTGACTTTACTTATGGACAGTCGTTCCTCACAGCATGCACTCCAGATATTCATTATAATGGCGTGCCCAGCGTAGCACACTCTGTCACGTGAGCACCTAGCTCTAACAGAAGAAAAAGTGGACTTCCGCAGACAGACTGTAGGGTTCCAGATCATTCCATACTTTACTGATAATACAGTGAGTGGTTGGGAGTGCTTTATCTTGCCAGAGAATGTAAAAGGAGTTGGTGGATTCACCGCTCTTTTATTTTGCAAACAAAATACAGTGATCAATGCCATCTGTGCAATTATGTTCTTCTGTTCTCATGTAGCACAGTGGGAAAAGGAGTACATAATGCTGCTTGGTGGTCCATGTGGAAGAAGACATTGGGGCTCATTATGAGTGCATTATGAGTGCAGCGTTAAGGGGTCAACGGCACCAGTAAGACCAGACGTCCACAAGGGGACCAGCTCCCTCCCCATTCCCATTGAGCCCTATGGGGGCTCGAATGAGAGTGGGGATGGGTGTTTTGAAAGGGGACTTACCGGGTCCTCCAAGGTTGGAATGACCCGGTAAATCCCCTTTCAGAGTACCCGGACATGAGTTTGGAGGCAGCCATGACGCTAATGGCACCATGGCTACCTCCAAACTTGTAATGACCCCCATTGTCTTTAAAAGGTAGCCAAGGTAGCATGTGGTGCCTCTGGGATGGCTTATAGAATTAAAATCTGCAGGTTGGTTCATATAGCAGGAACCGCACGTGGAAATACCAATTTATAGTGGTCGGCCCAGATAATGACGATGGAAAAGACATTGCTTATGGTAATCTTCCAATGGTTGGTCCAACAGCCGTCTATTGGAATGTGGAAGGTGTGGCATGTTCAGTAAGGTGCAACATATATGAGTAGAAAGAGGAATAAGAGTACATGTAAGTAGCAGCTATTAGTTGTAGCATACAGGACAAAACTTTGCAGATGGATAATGTAGTAATAGCTGAATGGCTGAGGAACAATGAGGTGTGTGTTAGTGGGTCGCACCATATCTGAACTCACTGCCTTGGTGTCCGGTTTGTAGGTACTACAGTGATTGTACGGGTGCACAGAAGAAAATGTGTTGGAACCGTTGGGGCAAGATGATGTTTTCATGTGTTGCTTTTTTTCAAAACGTTGACAGTGGTAGCGAGTGTAGTTGGACCCAAGGCACAATGTGTCCGTGTGTTTACAAAAAAAGTGATACAATAAGAAACGTAATGGGGGTTACCTTGGATTGCTGGAGAATGGAGTAGCTGCTTTGGTAAGAAGCGCATGAAAGAAATGTGAGTTGTACATATTTGTGTTCCGGTTGACCGCTGCGTGCACCCGTGTCGGTTACAATGTATACTACACTGAGGGTGCGTAGACGTAGTAATTGTGAAAGGGCATACAAAGGGCAAAACAGGGATCTAGCAGTGTACAAGTGCGTAGAAGGTGAGGTGCTTTATTGTACTAGAAGCAAAAGAAAGTACAATGACAGTTGCAAGCTACTGAGAATGGTGGAGACATGGCAGTGTGACAGCGTTTTTTTCCTGCCGTCACAAAGGTCTGTGTAATGTAGGGAGGGAAAGTGAGCAGTAGAGCAAGTTTGTAAATATGCATACTGAGGAGCACGTAAATAACTGTTAATCGTAATACACATGTGATGCAAAGGTGTACTTACATAATTTTGGCAAATTCCATCCTTCTATTGGGAGGCTGTGAAATGGCACTGTACAGTGTATGAGATGGTTGCAGAGTACCTTTGGGGCACATGGACTTCTACACAATATATGTCCTTAGAGCTACACATGATGCCCCATCAATGCTGTTGTACAATGAGCGTATGCTCTGTTTAAGGAGAGGTATGTTAAGTTTCGATTTCCAGAGATGAGGCAGGATAAAAAGGAAGGAATTAGCTGGGAACGAGTTTCGGGTGTAGCATCTCTGTACGAATGTTGGTAGTGTCATTACGGTGAATGAAGTGCAACATACAAGTAGATATGATGGCACTGTACACATGGTCATGTGAATTCACAGATGGCAAAATACACAAAATGTGTTTTTATAGTGTGCAAGGAAAAGTAAGATGTGCACTATGTTACAAGGCAACGGTGGGTAATGAGACACTGTGTTTGTTGTTTGAGAACACGTGGGTGCGTGGGCCATAGTACACAGTTTGGTGTTGTACTGCATGATCTTTTTTGGGACTACTGTTTAAGAAAGGAAATCAGTTCGTTTGAACGTTTGTTTGCCATTGTAAGGAGGTTGTGGCCTGTAAATGGTGTTTTCTTTACAGAAGAAAAAACGGAAACAGAAGTTGAAAAAGTAAAGAGGTACGGTAGTGGCTGAAAGGTAGCTGGGGAGCTATGATGTATGCGCTGTACTGAAATATGGGTTTGCTATGTTTTTTGAAAATGGTGTACGTAACAATGAAAGTGACCTCATGGCGTAGATGGTGGCAGTGTAAAGCAAGGAGGCAAATGTTGGAGAAGTTAGGAGAGTTACGTAAGATATATGGATGCATGCATGAAGTGGTATTGTTGTAATTGTGCAGATTGCAAGGGAGGTTACTGTAGTGCTGTTCATTCAGTGTGAACACTTATGATAGGGTTAGGTGACCAGTGTATGTAGGAAACAGGTTATGTGTTCTGTGGAAGAAGTAGTAGGCAATGTAAACTGCAGTGGCTAAGGGGTAGGTGGCTGTGTTATGTGTGGGGTTAGTCGTATGTGCATAGATGTTTGTATGTGTAGTTTTGCAGTGGCAATATTGGCCAGGGTGTATAATGTTTAGTGTATGGCTGGAGGCCCTACAATGTAGAGGGTTTAGTGAAGCATGTAGGGCGTGGCCACAAGCTGCATAGTGTAATATAGGTGTGCATTGTCAGTGGTGCTATTGGTATGTGTATAGCAGAAATAAGTGCACTCATTGCACTGTGGATATGGTACAGAAGTATAATAGCAATCACAACAGTAAGTCTTCAATAGCAATAGTTGAAGACTTACTGTTTGCATTGAGGAAGCCCTGAACTGTGTTTTGGGTAAGGAGTGTAAAATGTTGTCGTACTGGTTGCTGTATTATCTGTGGGAAAGGTGAACACAATATGTTAGCGCAGGTATTTTGTTACTTTGAAGTACACTACATAGCATACATTTCCTTATTTTGTGGACCCTCATAACTAGCACTTCGTAAGTACTATGCTTTGAACCAGTGTACCGTGCAATCAGCGCAGTTCCTGTGGTTCTTTGCATAACCATTGGGTCTGTGGGGAACAAAATCCATGCTGGATATAAAAAAAAAAACATCAAAATTTAGTTGCTAATATAGTGCACAATGAATTATAGTGATGTTTGGAGTGGTTACAGCACTTTTCAAGGTGTACTTTTGAAGTAGGAGGAAATGTAATGGTGTACAATATGAGCACTATACATGTTGGTAGGATGGGTGGCGTTCTATAGCAGGTACTGATTTGTAAATGTTTCACTGCTTCCTTTTTGTACCATTGTTTCTTTATGCGTTTTGTTTCTGCTGGTGGTTTGCAAGTATTATGATATTGGTCAGTCGTTATGCAGTATTATGACCGTAGTTACGCAGCTGTTGGCGTATTGTAGCTGCTTATACTTTGGAAGTGTTTGATGCTATGTTTAAAGCACTGTAGTTGTTGAAGGTTGAGTTGGGTAGTTGTGAAGCTGTAAATAATATTGTCGTATTCAGGTTGCAGTTAGATACCAGGTGGCATATTTTAACTGTTTGCAGTGTCCCATTTGTAAAGGGTACATAGAGAATAATATTTTTGTCCACTTATTAAGGTAAGGCTTGGTAGTGCTTGGTGCTGAGGAGCAAGGTATAGTAAGTTTGTACATCACTGAGTAAAGTTTGGCTTCCAGATTATTAAGTAGGCATTTCCAAGATGTGTACTTAGTATGTGCTTTGGACTGATGGAAGTTTCATTGCATTCCTACCATGACCACTATTTTCTAATGTATGCAGTATAGTGGACTCCATTGGTGGAGTCCCTGCTAGTGCAGAATGTGCACAGTAGTTACATACCTGTTGGCGTACTTTAACTGCTGATACTTTAGAAGTGTTTCATGCTATGTTTGTAGCACAGTAGTTGTTGAAGCTTGAGTTGGATAGTTGTGATGCTGCAAATAACATTGGTGTATTCAGGTTGCAGTTGATTGCCATGTGGCATATTCTAACTGTTTGCAGTGTCCCGTTTGTAAAGGGTACATAGAGAAGTTTGTGCATTCCTGTGGTTATTTGGACATCAGTGTACATTTTGAAGTTATACTGTCCATTTGCAGATTTACATGGTGATACGAAAATATGTGTTGGTGGTTGTAGGACTATTCTTGGAGAGCTGGTAACTGATTTGTGTAAGTGGTGATTTTAGAGGTTACAGAGGATAGTTTGGAACCCTCACACTTAGCAATTCCCCTTCCACGTATACAGTGAAAATACTCATACTGTGTTTTGTGGACACATACTGTTTATGCGACTGTACTCCTTGGAATCATTGGCGATGAAATTGGCAAATATACACTGTAGTGCATTTCACAATGCTTCATGTATGGTACATTGCTTTAGGTCGAGAGTGTGGAAGGAAAAACATTTTGCGTTCACTTACGAAGGTTTGTACATGAATGAGTACATTTGTACATGAATGAGGCATTTTCAAGATTTGCAGGTAGTCTGTGCTTTGGACTGATGGAAGCATCATTGAATTCCCACCATGACAATTGCTTTCTAATGTATGCAGTATAATGGCCTGCATTGGTGGAGTCCCCTGTTTGGGAGTTTATGGCTACAGTTGGGAAGGTTTTCCTGCCAAGTGATATCCATGTGTGAATGCAGTACATTTGCAGTTGTTTTTGGTACCGTCGGCATTGTACCTTAAGAGCATTAATATCACATATTGACTCTGTGAGTGTGTAAGTAGCGTCGAACGATTATCATAATTGCACGACGTACAGAACTTGCTATGGTTTGCATTTTGCACCAGTTGCTGAAATGGAATGGGGTCACAGTGGGTATTGGTATATACACAAAGGATCTGTTAGGGACTTGCTCCTCAATTGGGTGGGCCAAAGAGTGCATGTATGTCTCCACATGTAGGAAATGTGAAAGATTTCTATTATAAGTATCTTTTTTTTCTTTCCAGTATTTGTAGTAAGTACATTAGAAATTCTCGGGGATCTTCTTGTCAGTTTAAAAGTGAATTTCACCATTCCAGCACTGTAGTCCAATTCTTGTCTTATTCCTGAGACATTGTAAATGGTGTCAGGATTGCTTACTGCATTTCTGTGAAGGATGAGCATTTGCAAACACAATTGGTCTGTGTCATTTGAATACATGTGTTCAACAACTGCTGGTATTTGGAATAGAACATTTATTGTTACATTTGCATAGCAATTAACACCTGTTGTATTGGAAGATTTGAATGGGACAGGTCCTTCTGAGTCTGAGCCCTTTGATGGAAGGGAACATGGCTTCTTAGCAGAGGCTTTTTTTGTGGGTGGAGTTGGGTTTGGTTTGTCTATTTTACTCCTTTTGTATGTGCTTTTGGTAGTTGTTATAATATGACTTTCTCTGAATTTCTTTGATGGCACTGTGGCCCACTCATTTAGTACTTTTGATGGAATGGGTCTTCTTTTCAAAGCATTTGGTTTTTGAGGAAAAGGTACATTTTCTAGAAGGGGTGTGTACAGTGCACATATTCTATTGTACTCTATGATGCAAGAAATGTCTGCGCTGACTGCAGTTGCATCAAAATTAACTAGATACAGTTGTTGCAGTGTATGTAGTCGTGACAGTGCTACGCAACTCATGCCTTCTTTGAAGGCTTTGATGCCAATATCAATCAATGCTTGATCTAAAGTGAGACCTTGCGATTGACGAATAGTTACTGCATAAACTAGTAACAGAGAAAATTGTTCTCTGCGTAAATACATGTCTTTGAAAAGAAGGAATCTCGCCGTTGTGCATCCTATATATTTGACTTCTGAAAGTTTGTCAAACTTGATGTTTACAAACTGAATGCTGCTGACCCATGGGTATGTGTGGAAGGCAACAACTGTACCAAGTGCTGCATTAACTAAACCTTGCTCTATGTCAATGTTACACTTTAGCATAACTCTGCAGTTGACAGATAATGTTTGAATTTTCTCCAAACCAGCTTTGTTGGAGATAGAGTTGTCTAAGGCTTGTAGTTGTGCTATGCCTTGCTGACACATAGGTATTGTCATACTGTATATGTCCAATTTGTCTATGCTATGAATTTCTACTAGTGGTTGTTTCTCTTTTTGAAGCATCGTTGCACTAAATTGTGCACAGCTTGCTAGAGTTGTCATTAAGGCCACACAGTTGACATTTTTGTGAGCTAATTGCTCCATGACATCAGTAGCACATGTGTTATGCCCGTATAGCTCATGGATCTATCTACTGTTGAGGGTAGACTTTGCCTCTTTTGATAGTACACAAATATGTATGTTTTTTAAAATGTTGGCATATGTGAGGTCTGCGGACTGACGCATGTTTTGAGTTTATTCACAGTGTTGGAAATGTTGGCAAAGATTTACATTGCCAATGCTTCCAAGACTTTTAAGGCACTGTTTGTGTCCTAAGGTTCTGAAGATAGGTTCACATTTGACTGGTGTCAATTGAACAAGATCTCCGTAAACAATTACATGTTCTCCTCCAAGGAGATCTTCGTAGTCTGTTTTGAGTACCTCTTGCATTCTGAGGTGAATCAAAGCCAACATTAGGTTGGAGACAATGCTGACCTCATCTATTATGAATATATTAATTTGTTTCAAAACTCTGCATAGCTCCATAGCAGCTTGTGCTGAAAGTTTATAGTACTATAATTTGGTTTGGTGTTCCACTGGAAGGAGTAGCAATCGGTGTAGAATGACTCCACCTATGTTGTATGCAGCCAAACCTGTAAGCTCATTTGTAACCACAGAAATGTTGTTGTTTGTTATTTGGTGGCCATATTTACTGATCATTTTTATTAAGACTGTTTTACCTGATCCAGCTTCACCACTTACATACAGTACGATAGGTTTGTAGTTCTTACAGGTGCAAGTTGTACTTTTGTGCTGTATACCATGATCAATGGTTTTACTTACTCTTAAAAAAATGGTACGCTGTTCATTCTTTATTTGGGATTTCAGTACTGTAAACTCTTCTACAGAGTGCGCGTACGAAAGCATAGTGATAGTTACCTCCGTCATGGCTAATTCTGCCTCATTTGCTATGAGTGGCTCTCCATGTGGTTTTTGGCTCCCTGTTTGCGAAGGTTCACTGCTTTCAGAAGTGTATATATTTAGTTGTACTTGAGGTTCATTTTCTTGTTGGCATTCACTGTCCAATGTGGTTTAGTACTGTGTAAAGATTTTATCAGTAATTGTAATTTCAGTGGCTTTGAAAACATCCTCATAACACGTGTATTTGGCTAATAAATCTTCTTTTCTCCATGGTTTAAAAGGTTGCAGTAGAGCAATGTAGTACAGTTCTTTGTGTTGTGGAGTTTTTAAGGACAACTTCATATGATTAATTAGGCTTTGTTTGGTTAGTGTCACAAGGCTGCTTTCATTACTTTCCATTCTGCATTTTTCCTCCTTTGGTGTAATGTTGTTTTTGTATGAGACGTTTGGGCTACCTGGTACAAGGACAAGGTTTCTAAAGTAGTACTCCTGTTTGGGTAGTACGTGTTCAATTAGCTGTTCTTCAAAATGTCCTGGCTGTTGGGATCGCTTTTGGCTATTCTTTGTATTTCTTTGTATGGTTTAAGTACTCTATTTCTGGATGCAGCAGGCCCAAGGCTTAGCCAGACTATGTTGTCAGATTTCCCATATAAAGCTGTGCCAGTTAAGCGATCAGTGGCTTTGTAGCTCCCACATTCTCTACGGGAGAGCATTTTAGTGCAAAAGCTGTAATATTTGTGTGTCATTGTTTTCTCAGAGGATATGTCATGCCAGAGGTCTTTGAGCTCTGCTTTCTCTGATTTTGTTAAACATTGATATTCCATAAGAGGGCAATAATTGCATTGTAATAATTGATATACTTGGATGATTTGCTCCTTTTTATGTACTATGTGTTTTTAGGAGATTTCCTTTTGACACTGTATCGAATTGAAGACATGAAGCTGTTTACTTGGCCTGTTGTTGAAACTGATCTAGGAAAACCAAAGTGCCATTTTGTGTAGTATTTGCCTCTGTTTTTGTATTTGTGTCGACAATACTTGCCACACTTGTGTTGTTGGAATTGCAGAATTTGTGTTCATAGGTCACTATGGGTACTTTCCAGAGGGATTTTCGCAAGTGAAATATTTGTGAATGAACTCCGAAACTGTTACATCACTCTCCTCACTAGATTTAGGAGCATTTTTAATCAACAAAAGCATGTGGATGTGTGGTGCTCCTCTGGCTTGATAATCTTTTCTCCAAAAGAAGTGTTGTACTTCTCTGAGGTGAGAAAGTCTTTTATTGTAAATGAAGTGGAGCATCACAAGGAGGCGATGATGAAAGTAGCGTGACACTTTTACTGGATCGAGATTGCACCGTTTTCCTGGTGTTATCATGTCTATACATGTTTTGTTTTTGTTTGCTATGCGTAGGAAAGTGTGCAAGTCTTCCCCTGCATACTCAGCACAACTTAAAGTGACAAACCATGTGGGTGTGCCAAGGTTGCGTAGCATGCACTGTACCTCTACGTGCCATTGGAGCCAGTCCTCTTTGATGCCACGCATGTTTGCCAAGAAACTTGTAACACTACTTTCTAAAACTTCATCCTTTTATTGCACCTTTTGAAGTAGTTGTGTAGCAGACATGTTTTGGAAGTGGGAACCTGTTTTTAATACGTGGCCAACTCCATAACATAGGGTTTCTAGTTCACTTTCAAAGAGCAGGTGGAATATGTACTCCACGTTCTTTCTGAATCTTGGGTCTTCAGCATACATTCGTAAACAGCGGTATTCGGATGCTGTTATTTGTGTGCTTCTCTCATCATATCTTTGACCTTTTACAGTGGAGAAGAGTAGAGGAAAGGCTTGTGCTTACACACTTTTTTCCCATATACTTATTGGGTCTCCTTTGTTTTGCCACATTTGATATGTTTCTAGTGCATCGTCTATGGTGTCTCTAGAGTGCATTGGGTGAATTGTATAGTAGTCTAAAATACTGGAGGTTGCACTAGGATCTTGGCATTCAAATTGGTCACTTGTTGAGGAGTCCTGCATTATTTTGGTTGTTTCTCTCAGGTTTTCTTCAATGTTTCTTTCCTTGTAGTATTCAATGTTCTCTTTAAGGTACTGCAACACCTTACTAACTTTGGTTAAGTCCGCTAGGTGTTGCCAATTTTTTTTTTTTCTTTTGTAGGTACCATTTACCCGGATAATCAAAGATTTGTGTATTGGCATTTGTGCACATAGAGTCTCTACATTTTCTTTCAGATAAAACAGTAAATAAACTACTTAAGCATGAATACCTTTGAGTAATTCGGTGGGAGGTAATTTTGCAGTTTTTGGTTGAAGACGTATTATTGCTTGAAATGGGTGCACTGTTTGTATTATAATGCACTCATACAAATTAAGCTGCTGCAGTGCGTTTGGCAATGGAAACAGTTCCAAATTATTACTAATTGCACGGGAAGGCCTTTGGTTATTGTCAAGTTTTGAAGTGCAGCATCTGAACAGTATTGAGGTGTTGGTAATGTCGTACTTGTTTTCTGCTAGAAGATACAAAGCTAATTGACACCATTGGTATTCCTCATTGCCTTCGATTTTCTGAATTATACCAACACTTTTGGTGTTCTTTTTATAGAAAGTTCTACGACAAAGTACAAATACTTGGTTTGACATTGAACTTTTGTATTTCTTTTGTGTATGTGTGATGTAAAAGGTTGATAGCTGCACTGTTGTCAGTGTTGTTGGCTGACAATGTTGCAGTGGGTAAGTGCTCTTCAGTTTCACAGTATTTCCTTAGGATGTGCTCAATTTCATTGCACACTTGTATGGCTGTACCATGTAGGAGAATATCATTTAAATTGTGGAGTGCTAAAGCTGGAGTTTTTTCATAGTACAGTTTGCAGACTAGATTTCTGATTGTTGAATGGTAGGTTGCTAACATTTTAAAACGGTGGAAGGTGCTTTTGCAAGCTGCTCCACAAATACAGGCTAAGGGATGTCCATATATTCCAGTATACCTGCACACTGGACAGGAGTCCATACTTTGTAGTATTTTCATTGTTCTTTTGTTGGTGCCTTTGACATACGGATTGAGGAATTGCTGTAAATGTCTGATTAGGCATCGGCGAATGTTGCACATTGATGTGCAAGGCCATTTTATAGGTGAGGCATGTTGGTTTGGTGAATTGGAGAGTGCCATCTAAGTTTGATGGGGATATTTTTGAAAGAAGTGTTTCTTCTTCCATTATGGTATTGGCTATCTTTTCATTTCCTCGTCCACTCTGATGTAAGGCAATTTGGTTAGTTAGTTGTTGTTTGTAGGATTCTTTGTTAAAGTATGGCTCTGTGTTGGTGGTGTGTCTCCACTCACCTGCACATATGTAGCCAAAGGTATCTATGGTGACATTGTGTTTGTTTCGTAGTACTGCTTGTAATTTACCAATTAATCTTGTTAATGGTTTCATTCTCTTTAAAATTACTATAAGCAATTTCTGTTTCACACTTATAGCAGTGTCTACAAGAGCTTCGAGGATGACTTTTCTGTGGTAGGTTTTGAGGGTTGAGCGTGTTTTCTGTCCTCTACTTGGAAGGTTGTGTAGGACTCTGTGGTGGAAAATGGTTTGTAAAATTAGTTTTCCTGAATGCTTGCGATTACACTTCTATTTGTATGTGCTCTTTTAGGAGTAGTCTGTGTTGGACTGTATGTTGTGGTTTACTGTACATTCTCACATTTTGCCAGATCACCTACATTGGCCCTTATTCCGAGTAGGGCAGTAAGGGATACCGGGTACCGGTAAGGAGACCAGTGCCGGTAATCCCTTACCGCCCTACTACGAGGTCCCTGAGCGGGTCCCTTCCTTAATGCCTGCTTTGACCAGGTGTTAAGGACGGGTCCCGTTAAGGGACCTGGGCGCAGATAACGGGTTGGGCATACGCCAGCCCGTTATCTGCACCCTCCCCATTCCCATTGAGCCTTATGTGGGCTCAAATGGGAATGGGGAATAGTTTGGTAAATGGGGACTTACCGGTTCCTCCAAGGTTGCAATGGACCCGTAAGTCCCCATTGAAGCAAACCAGAGTTGGTACCAGTATGGGAGACATCCATGTCGCAAATAGCGCCATGACTACCACCATACTCAGAATGAGGGCCCTTGTCTTTACTGGTAGATGGATTAGTTTTCCTTAATGCCTGAATTAACTCTTCTCCTGAACCTTTCTGTTTACATTCAGATTGCAGTGGATGTATACTTTCTGAGTGTGTAGGTTGTGTGGCTCTCTTTCTGTGTTGCTTTCTATGGAATTGCCGTTTGGTGGGCATTGTGTAGTAGCTGTTGGCGAAGAAAGGGAAGTGTGGGTGTGCACATTTCCACATGCATATGTGTGCATTGTGCATCAGTGGGTGAATGGTAGGGTAGGCAGCTATTTAAGTGCAAGTGTGTGGCTGTGTAGTGGTGTGTAAGGTTAGGTTGGGGACACTATGTTAGTATGTGGGTATTATTGAAATGGTGGTGACATAAGTAGCACTTAGCACCTGTAGAGGTGTGATTAGTAACAATGAAGTACATACTGCTGTATGGGTACACATGTATATGCTGCAGTAGAATATTAGTACACTGGTCTAGTAAGACATACAAGAGTATGCTGCTATTGTACTTACTTTATTGATTGCAGAGAGTATGTGTCTTCTAGGCTGTATTTTGAAGTGTACACTCCAGTAGCTTCCCAAAGACTGGTAGGTACTGCTCCTTTATAAGAAGACTGTAAGAAAATATGTTGGCTAATGACATACTGCTTACATTTGTTCATTACATTTTTGAGAATTGCAAGGGGATGTCTTGGCAGGAAGACGACATGTGTTTGTATAAATGGAAGGTGTACAAAATGAAGAGTGGTTGGGAGTAAAAGCATGTTTGTTAAGGGAGTAGGTGGCCTACTTGGCAGTTTAGTGTGTGACAGGTTATGGAAAACATGTGTGTTTTAGTGTAGGCCTACTTACTTGACAAATGCAGCTGTGCAGCATGGGAGGATGAGACAAAGGAAAGATGGAAGTGGAAAGTACAATGTTTTGGGTATCCATTTGCATGCAGTTCTGTGCATATGTAAGCTCAGTACCTGAGTGCAGGGATTGCTTAGGGGTTTTAATTTGAATATGCACATTTACGTATGTTACTGTTTTGACCATGGCGATAACTTTTTTAATTGCTTAACTGCTGTTGTTATGGATGACGTATGGGTGGAAATTGTCATTATGCTTGTTTGGTCAGGAAGGCTGCCTGATGGTTGTGTTTGCGATTTGTACAAAAGTTCTAGCAGGGGGTGCAATGGGGGAAACTATTGTAAAAAAGATGGAACAAAAGAACACAGTAGCCTTGTTCGTCTACCAATGCGTGTTGCGGCCAAATGGAACCTTTGCCACCACCTACAACTGTAGGAGTAATTTCCTGGTATGTGATGGGAGGCACAATAGTACAAAGTTTGAGTACCGTATGGAGATTTGGATCTAGGTACTCTGCTGCTACGCATGGTGTATAGTTCTCAACCTTTTATCGCTCTTTGGCTGGTAAAAACAACTGATGTCGTAATTGGCATGTGAAAGCCCATTGATTGGTATGGGCGTTTAGGGAGCTTTGCGGGTGAGACAACTGCATAAGTGCTGGGTGACAGCCGCCAAAAGCGTGTGATTTGAGAGGTATGCAGACGTATAGCACAGTTGGCAATGTACTGTAGAAAAAATTGTAATACCTTCTGGGTGTGCTGATAGGTAGTGATGCTGATGTTTGTGGGTGCAGAACGCGTAGATCGTTCACCCATAATTTCTCATGGAGGTGCTTTTCATTTAGAAGATATGTCACCTCTGCGTCAATAATGGCTGTCACGCACTGTTCATTAGATGTGATACAATTAAATGCACACTTCTTGGTTGTAATTGGTTTATGCGTATGTAATAGTTTAACAGAAGCCAATCAGGGAGTGCGGTTGAAAGACTACTTGAAAGGGAAGAAGGACTGGCCCTGCTCTACTGGACCGCGGCCCTTGTGGTAGTAGGGAAATCGCATGTGCTAAATGGGGTTTTTCGTAACGTGCTTGGTATGGAAATGGGGCTAGGGTTGAGCGATTCATGTGTATGTATGCTTTTGTGTACCATAGTAGGATGTTGTTTTGTGGCCATGATAGTGCTTGTAGAGTGATATTTGTTAGTGGCAGTGATTTATTTCCTGTATTGCATTTAGTAATCTGTTTTAGTACATGCAATGTACTCTGCAGACACAGATGTAGTAATATACGGAGGACATGCCGAGAGCAACCCATAACAAGGAGCACAGAAGAAGGTGTTTCTTGACACGTCCCTATAGCAAAATTAGAAATAAACACTTTGCATAACTTTTACGATGACACCGATTTTTTATTATGCTTCAAATGTGTTTGTGTAGCCCCGTAGACAGGGCAATATGTTGGTGAAACAGTGCCTTGTGCAGGAAGCGCACGTGCTACATCTGGGAATTGTGAGGGTGGCTGCAATGGAAATGGGACTATGCAGGAGTTGGGACTTGTCAATATGAATTTGTGGGTGTGATGTGCAGGAACAGAAGGTGGCATAACATTTCTTTGCCAATAGGAGTGGACATGGCTATTGGGATGGGTGTGCCATTAAGTAGGTGGACTATGTGGCTGTTGGGCGACTCGTGGAAACATTGGGTACAACTTTATGCAGAGTGTTGCGCACTAGCAGCACACCTTGGTTTCGATAATGTTGCTGTGCACTGGTACGGTATACGTGGAATGCAGTGGGTCCATGTGGGTCCTTTTTGTGCTAGTTTGGTGATGCTTCCTCATCCAGACATTATTATTGTTCATTGTGGAGGGAACAGTTAAGGACATGTTACCGACATTTCACTGCAGTTTGCAATGAAGGAGACATTTTGCCAACTAATGGAAATGTTTCCAAATTCACACATAATCTTTTCTCACATTTCCCAGAGACAGAACAGGCTGCGATCTTCCTTCTGTGGTACACAAATGGAGAAAGCATGGCGCAATGTGAACAAGGCTGTGTGCACTTTTCTCCGCGACTTTGGCATGTTCTCCTTCCACAATGAAAACATAACCTTTCATAGTAGGAACATTTTTCGTTCAGATGGAGTTCATCTGACTGATGCTGGCAATGAGATCTTTCTGCATAATATCCAAAATGCCGTACAGCGCTTCCTGAAAGTGCATGATGCATTTTCCCAGTGGTCCTTCCCCAATTGTAGCATTTAAAATCCAAATACTACCAAAAAGGCTCTTTTCAGATCCACTACTTTTTGGTGGAAATACGTACAATGCTTTTGACAGTCTCGCCACTAATTGTTGCTATCTCTATAAGCCATGCTGATAGGCTGCATCACCACCTGCATGCTTCGTTTGAAGTTCTATTTTTGAACATTGGAAGGTGGCTCTAAAAAGAGCCCTTTTGTTCGTCCTGCTTTCTGGCTGTGTAGCATTTTTCCTGTTGTTATAAGAGACACCAGAAAAGACAGCACTGAAAGGGAGATTTCACAAAGTGTACCAACCACAGGGATAATAAATAGTAAGTGGAAAGTAGAAGATGTAAGGTTCACCTTACTTGGGTAATGGGCAGTGTTTTCCATGGTCCCGGACCGCTGACTCAAAAGCAATTCGACAATGTTCTCCACTATACTGTACTGCGTCACAGTATATGCACAATACTGTGACCTTTGAAAGGTAGGGGTCTGTTGTATTGTGTATGTCCTCCAAGGTTGCTTGCAGGACACGGTGGAAACTCAATTGTCTCTAGTGGTGGTAGGAGCAGATGTGGAGCATGCTGTAGTGGACAATAATGCACTGCCTGCTTGGAAGGGCACCACTCTCCAAATAGCTGCCTGGTGGTGCGCTTTAAGTTGCTGCTGCATGGAACTGGTGCCATAGCTGTACAAGCCAGGTTTCCCGCGACTGAGTACTTAGTTGCACTCAGTGCACTGCACCTGGTTAGCATGAGATTTAGGCACATTTTCAATGGTCCTTAACATTTTACACACCCAGGATTGCTGCTGGCTGTAGGCAATGGGGAGTCCTTCTCTTTTACTCTCGTTTCCTTTTCTTTTTCGATGTCCCTCCCCATTATGACGCTTTTCAGTTTGCTGAGGACTTTTAGAAGGAGGTGTTGGTGGTGAAGGTGTGGGTGCTTCTGAGTTGGAGGTAGTAGCAGAAGCTCTGGTGGCCATTAATTGGAGAAGTTACAGGGATGTTATGTTTACAAGGAAAACTGAAAACCCCATGAAATTTGCCAGTTATAGTAAGCTAAGCAACCATAACTCGCGCCACCACTGTGCACTGCTAAAACTAATACCCATGACATCAAAGATGACATCACAAATGTCATTCATGACATCACTAATGACATCACATGTCTGACTCCCTCTTCTTTTTTGTTCACTGACATATGTAGGCCAGGTGTTTTTTTTTCACTGACGGTCAGGAAGTAAAAATGCAAAAGGTACTATGTTTGTAGACCTTACCCTTCTCATATGTACTTACACTACTTTTCTTAGAATCCACTCACAATATATAATATATATATATAAGGGAAGAAGCATCTTTGAGAAACAGCAATCATATCTGTGCATGAACCTAAGTAGTTAGGTTATGAACACTTTCTGGTAATGCTGCTGGTTTTTTGCTTACTTTACTTTCCCTGTATGTGCTCATATTTGTATGCATTGTGGTTTCTTTATGTTGTGCGTGTAGTAGTACAATTATGTAGTAAGGGAGGCATTGTTAGGTACTTATTACATGTATCACAGTGCACAAAACTTGATTCATCATTTTACTATCCAACATAGTAAGGTTTTGAATATTGCAGCTCTATGGTGCATGATGCAGAGCATGCCTACATTTCTATAGGAGTTCATTCATGTATTGGAATGAAGTCAGTAACCCAATGGTGTTTATAGCAATGCTTCTCCTGATGAACTATTTGGTGCATGATAGTGCTTCCAATGATTTTTTGACATTTTTCTGCCAGCATTATAATGGCAATCCCTTGTAGAGGCTGTGCATACAAATTAAATGCACATGTGATGTCATCAGTGATGTCATGAATGACATTTGTGATGTCATCTTCAATGTCATGTATATTAGTCTTAGCAGTGCACAGTGGTGGTGTGAGTTATGGTTGCTTAGCTTACCATAAATGGTGAATTTCAGGGCGTTTTCGGTTTTACTTGTAACCATAACGTCCCTTTAACAACATTTATTCACTGAATTTGATAGGTTTTTAGTAGCACAACTTAACCATAATGTCCCTTTAACAACGTTTTTTCACTGAATTTCATAGGTATTTACCAGTATACCCTTACGTACATATACCATACCACATACCGAACCCACTAGCCCATGCTAATAACCATAGGATCCGTGGACTATGCGACTGTAAGCGGACCTGGGCAACATCCACACTGTCCAAAAGCTCAGGGGGTACCTTACATTCTTGTAGCATACAGAAAACACACTGAACATGTTCAAAGAGCAGCACATAAATGAATTACAAACAAAAATAAACTAGAAATACAAAGTGTATACTTAAGAAACCAACAATGCAGTTCTATAGGATGTACATTGTAATGGATAATACCAAAAACAAAAATAACCTATGCCTCCAGTAGAATTACCTTGATGCTGCTTTATACAGAAACTGCCCAGAAAATATCAACAGCACACCTACAAAGCACTAACAGCAAAACTGAAAAACAAACTGGTAAGTACAATACATTAATCATTAATTCCTATATGTATGCACTTTCTTTAGTAGGAGCACTGAAATATAATGTATCTTTATTTACACAGAAATGTCTAGCACCATGGAGTGGCTTGAAAAACATTTTCCCCCAAATGAAATGAGTGAAGACAGCGATACTATTGGTACAAAGTGCAGTTTCCAAAGTAAGCCAAGGAATACACATTATTTCACATGTACCTAACACATTTTTTTCTCACACTCGCACTGACATGCCAATTTCAACTCTTCAAGTGTCTACCTGATATCACCACAAGTTGGGCTGAGGGTGCCCCTTTACCCTGGCTCAAAAAATTCCCCTTAAGAAGTTCCTATTAATAGCTTGAATCAAGGAAGGAACGAAACATGTTGGGTTTGCATAGATACAACAGAGCAGTATCTAAACTAACACTAATTAATCCTGATGCACTTTATGTATACATTGACTTAGGCACCAGAACCAGAGACACTACACAATGATGGTCTCTGGATGTAATTATTGTGTGGTTTAATGTTCAGTTAAGAACCATTGTTACAAGTATTTGGAACTGTTTACATGTTGACCTGTACACTTGATACTATCAAAGTATCCCAGAGAAGAGATACTGATCAATTACACATTTTGAACAAAACCAGTTATTTCGTCAATGAATACTGTTTGTGAAGCACTTAACACTTTTTTCAGTTTTTTATGTTAGTTTTTATGTGCTTTTATGTAATTACTATTTATATTAAAATGTATCTTTTTAACAGCATTTCTGATGAAGTTAGGTTGTATTTTCCTAGAAATTCAGTTCTCTAGATCTGCATTGTTCTCAAAAGTGTGAGAATCCCTTCAGTATCCAGCAAAATTGTGTGTCTACAACTTAAATTAGCATGGGGGCCTCTCTTTTGTTAAAGGTGTCCATAGAACACCTGACCGCATGTCGGCAAAGTTGTGACGCACCTTTAATTAGTTCGGGGACCCTTGTCCTGTCCGGCAGACACTTGCCCGCATGCGCATCCCACCTTCGAGCTCCTATGAACATCGTGCCTGTCTGGAACTGTACGCTGCACGCGTGTAGCACTTTTAATTAGTTCAAGGATCCCAAACTCTGTCCGTAGAACACCCATACGCATGCATACAACCGATCCCATGCAATAGGTGTCCTATGGACAGCCATCCCATTCGTGAACATGTCCCGCGATGTCATCATGTGACTGCACCCACACTGAGCATACGCCCTTGACTGCGGACAGTGTCCAGCCCCCCGGACACTGAAAAAACACTTTTTTCAGCAATCCAATATGTTTCTCAATAAAACATCACCTTTGTAGAGGTCCAAGACTATGCCCCTACCAATCTGCATACTTTTTGGAACTTCTTGAGCCCTTTTTGGTGTTTGAAGTGTCTGTGGACAGCAAAGCGCTCCCCAGGACATCTATAAAAAGCCACATCCCAGAGCTGCTCATCATTCTATCTTTCTGTCTAAAACAGAGCACTACTGCAGATTGGTGATTTGTGTAAGCCTTGCTGGACCTGCTTTTGCTCCTTCCATAATTCCTATTGGAAAATACCAATAATTCTTTTGGCTCCTTTCTGCTGAACAAGACTATTCAGCTTTTGCTATTCCTCATTCCTGACAGGTGTCCTGATGGCATCCATGGCTGCAACTACTTCTGTCTCAGCACCACCTTCAACCCCCTCCACCAAGGGCCTGGAGAGGCGAATATGCATGTCAAAGTAAAGAGGGATGAAGAGGAAGATGAGGATGAGATAGTGGAAGTCCTTACTACTTCCAGCCAGCATAAGTCTTGGGTGTGAAGGATGTTTACCACTGTTGGAGGGGTACCCAAAGCACGTGAAAACAAGGTGGGCTGCACTGAGTGCCACATGGATCTCAGTCATGGCAAACTGGGTTTGAACAGCTACAGGACCACTTCCATGCGGCAACACCTGAGGTAGTACCACAAGGCGGCTGTTCGAATGGTCAACCCCTTTGAACAAGTAGTAGGTAAAGTTCCTCTTCAACATCCTCCAAATCTGCTCCTAACCCCACAAGAGACACTCCTGTGGGACAGCACATCGCTGAACCAGCCTTGCAGGCCTTACCCGATGTAGTAGACCCTTACCTTTCGAGGGTCACTGTATTGTGTATGTACTGCTATGCGGTACTCTGCAGGGGGAACAATTTCGAAGTGCTTTCGAGGCTTCGATCCGGGAGCATGAGAAAGTGTGCCACCTACCCAAGTGAGGCCCACCCAACATCTTCCTCTCTCCATTTGTCCTTTCATATCCCTGTGGTTGGTGCCCCTCCATACCTTCCCTTCCCTTCCTTTCCTTATGTGCCATGTCTGAAAAACAAAACAAAAATACAAAACAACAAAGACCAAAAAGAAAAGACTCTTTTCAGAGCTACCTTTCAGAGTTTAAAAATAGAAGTGGCAATGAAATGGTGCAGGGACCTGGTTATTTTTAAAAGTCTGCAGACAGTCCGCAGACATTTAAAATGTTTGGGATGTTGCGCTATCAAAACCATAGCACTCTTCTCCGGGAGGAAGTGGTGGCTCTAAAATGAGCAATTTCTTTGTGTTTTTTTGTGTTTCGAGTTCAAGTGTTCAACACCTACTGGAATAGGATTGCTATACTTCCAAAAAGGGTGGCAATGCATTTTGTATATTTCGCAGAAAAATCTGATTCCCAGCATTAGTAAGATGGATTCCATCTCTGCAAAAAAGGTTTGTACTACGAAACATAATATTTTCATTGTCAAAAGAGGACATGCCAACATCTTTCAAAAAAGCGCAAACAGCCTTGTTGACATTGCGAAGAAAAACGGAGCTAAATTTGTCTCTCTGCAATATGAGAAAAAATTACTCAGGAGTTTGGAAACATGTCCATGACTTTCCCAAGTCCATCTTTCATTGCAAACTGCTAGGAGCTTCCAGTGATATGTCCTAAACTGGTATGTCATCAAAGTGGCACAAAGAGGAACCAAATCCAGCCACTTAATTCCACACACTCCATGCCAGTGCACATCCACATGAGGGAATCCAAGATGTGCAGCCACTCCACAGCACTTTGCATGCACCTCCAACCAATTTATCCAGGAGTCGCTCAAAATCCAGACACTCTGCCTCCTGAAAGATACAGCCATAGCCATCTGCTCTCCCCTCATCAAACAGACCTTCTGCCAAACTCTCTCCTTACACATCACACCCAGTAAACCTTATTGACCAATCCCCTGGCCTGCACAGTCCCATTTCCATTCCTGCAAGCCTCAAAGTCCCTGTATGTGGCACATGCGCTCTGTGGACTACTGCGGTGTCCGCAGACATATCTTGCAAATTGTGAGGGAGGGGACAAAAATTGCAACGAGAGTAGCACATTTCCTCTTTGTTGGTAGCTCCTTCTTTTGACCTTTTTCAGATTTGTACTGCTACAACTACTGAATGCAATCTGCATAACTTCACAACAATCTTCTGATTGATTTTTAAATATTACTAAGAAAAATTGTATTACCACAATCCATCAAAGTAATGCCATCACAAAAAAATAACTTCCAGCATCCTCCAAAAGGTTCTAATTTTGGAATTATGACATCCCACAGCACACATAAAAGAAGATATCCCTTGGTTAACAAGACACCTCCCTATGTCTTGTTGAGGATTGAAAATACTATGACACATCCATGCAGCCCTAGGAGGTATTTGGGAAAAGATGATCTTTGCACATGGAAAGAGGTGCATTAATAAATTCAGGAGCTGCTTCAGATCACCCTACAAAGTTATTGCACTTACATACCCCAGAAACATTCCTCCACAATTAACCACCAAGACATCTGGACTGTTGAAAACAGCCATATTTTAACAAAGTTTAAGTACACCTTGAACATTTCTCCCTGCCACATCACACCACATAGCCTCCACTCCCTTCTATCCAAGATTGGCAGAAATGCCACATATTTCTGCATACATCTGCAGATTTCTCATAAAACAATCTCCCACCATCCACACACTCACTCTCTCCATCTCTTCAACCACAGCCACCTTCACTACACACATCAATGAATAAATAGTACCCTTTCTTCCTGCAAACCACTATCTGAACACCTGATTAGCTAATCCCCAGAGTCCCGTTTCCATGCCAGACATGCTGAGAATCCCCATATATGGCATGCCCTGTCCGCGGACTACTGCGGTGTCCACGAACCCCATAACACAGGGGCAGCTCTTCTTATCGTTCCACTTTACTCTATGCACCACTCCCTCATTGGCTACTGTTTAGCAGTCACACAGCCATCCACCAATCAGATCCAAGAACTGTACATCTAACTCTGTCATCACAGTTTAGCACTTTAGATGTACTGTTCATCACTCTGAATACGGGTCTGCTGTGATTGCAAAGCACCTACTACTGTTAAACTCTCCAAGATTTCTGCTTCCAGATTCATCCACATCTACATGCATCAACACAAACTACAGGTATGAATATTGTGTGTTCCATACATGTGCAACTCTTTTATAAATGCATGTGAACAGGGTACCTGCCACTTACCCTGCAACAAAAAGCCCTTCTCCTATCATCAAGTGTCATTTGAAAAGCTGTATGCTTTCCAAGTTTTCAATAACCCATATTGCTCATTGTAATGTGCAAACCATAATTCTCTTATTTTCTTCTCTCATTTTCACAACCACTTCCCCCTCAACACACTATTATGAAATTCCTAGAATGCACACAAAACAGGAAACCAGCTTGTATCTTGCCAATGCCTTGCAAGTATATACATTGCACACATTTCAACAGAGTGCCTGCCGCTTGCCATTCCTGCCCAACCAAACAAATACATGTGTACATTCAGAACAGTGCCATTAAAAATGTAGACAATTAAATCAAATAACTGAAATGTTTCCTCCACTTATGTAGCAGTCATCTATGCGCAGACAAATTAATGGAATTCCACACACAAAAGCATTCTCCTTTTCAATTGTTACATCTTTGCAAGCTTGTTTCTCGCCCCACTACAACTTCCACTAAACCATTACCACACTAAATAGTCCAACAGCAACATATACACTTTCAAAAGTGCACCTCATCATTTATAAATACTCCACTAACCCCTTTAGCAATGATGCTGAAGCTCCAGAATTGCCATTCATATACAAAGCTATGCAAATTAACACATACAGTACCTATTCCTGGAAAGAAATCATTCTGCAAATGTAACTAATCTATTCTTCAAGTGAAATTACTGTGCCATTAACACACATATGCAGTAACTTCCTTCTTTCACAATTGCAGTGAAGACCACACTCCAGAAAGCCAGTAGCGTCTCAAGTACAAGACAGAACCCAGAAGAACCTACTCTTTGCATCCAACAAAGTAAGTGCAATACTGTTGTAGTGTTCTGACTGTTACTCCAACCATGTAGTAGTCTTGTATTGTAGAACAAACAATTGTATCAATCCTACAGCATTAGATTCAGCATTACTGTTTGCACCTCAGTAGGTGCACACTTTGTGTTATCATCTGAACACCAGTTTAGTAACACACAGATATGAGAATAGCCTCTCCAAGATAAACTAATAGCCCATTACACTATCACACACATCTACATGCATGGCTACCCTCATACTCAGACACTCATGCACAATGCACACATACATTGCACAACATCCCAACCCACACTTTCTTTTTTCTCCAACAGACATCAAAGAATGCCTACCAAAAAGCAACTCTGTAGAAAGCAATGCAGAAATAGAGCAAATCAAACTATAATTGTACAAAATAGGCATTCACCTCTAGCAGAATCTATACAAAAAGTTCAAACAAAGTAGCTAATTCAGTCACTAATCGAAACTGAAGCAGCTCGTAGGAAAGAAACTTTGACTCCTCTTTCAAAATGTAAAACTAAACAGAAAGGTATTAAGAAGACTGTAGCTATCACTAGTGCTAACAATACACCTATAAATCTTCAGGTAGCCACAGGTAAGCATACCAAAAAAAATATTTTACAAAGAAATTTCTGCCACATAGTCCTTCAGAAACTTATAAAAACAGGGGACAAATCATGCTCAACCCTTAAAACCTACGGCAGAAAACGAATCCTAGAAGCTCTCATAGACATTGCAATCCTTCTCAAAAGGAAATTATTTATATTCGTTCTAAACAGAATGACACCATTAACAAAATTAATTACTAAACTACATCAAGGACTTCTCAGCAAACGGAATATCAACAAAGATAGTTTTACAAATATCTGTGCAGGTGAGTGGAGCCACACAACCAGCACAGAACCATATTTCAATGAAGAAGCATACAAACAAAAGCAAAGAAAGCCAATTGCCATACATAGCAGTGGACGCGTAATTGAAAAGGTTAACAATACAATCAAGGAACAAGAAATGCTGCTCACAAACATATGTTCAGCAAACTTAGCATCAACTCTCCATTTCACCGAACCAATACGTCCAGTGTACAAATGGCTGTGCACATCAATGTGCGCAAAAACACTTTCACATCTTTATGCCAGGTCCTCAATCATTATGTGAAAGGCTAAGACGAATTAAAAATAAACCTATTACAAACTATGGACTCCTGGCCAGTGCGCAAGTACACAGGACTACAAGCACATTCATCAGCCTGCATTTATGGACATATTTTCAAAAGCACCTTCCATCACATCAAAATGTTAGGAGCACACCATTCAACTGTAAGAAATCTTGTTCATAAACTGTACCATGCAAAAGGTCCTGCTTTAGCACTGGAAAATGTAAATAACATTCTTCTACATGTTACAGCCAGAGAACTACTCCAAGAAATAGAGCACATTCAAATAAAATATTTTGGAAGTGAAACCCACTTACAAAATTCAATATCTTTAGAACAGAGTAGCAACAACTTTACAGATGGCAACCTTCTACTACACACATACAAAAAACAAATACTAAAGTTTAAAAGCACATCTGCTGAAGTACCAAACTATGTGTGTGGGTGTTGCCGCAGAACTTTTTATAAAAAGAGCACAAAAACTGTAGACATAATGTACAAAATAGAAAATAATGAATCCAAGTGGTTCCAATTAGCTCTCAATCTTATAGAAGAGAACAAATATGAAATTACGAACCCCTCAATACTTTGCAGATACTGCACTGTAAAACTTGACAACAACCAAATACTTTCATGGGCTATAAGGAAATATTTCCACTGCCAAAACCATTGCAACAACTTAACTTGTATGAGAGCATTATAATTCAAACAGTGCACCCATTTCAAGAAATAATAAACCTTCAACCAAAATAAGCAAAACTACCTCCCTCTGAATTACTGAAATGTATTTGTGGCTAAGTAATTTATTTGCCATTAGATCTCAAAGAAAATGTAGACACTCTGACAGTGCAACGACCAATAGATCAATCTTTGATTATCCTAGTGAATGGCGTACCTACAAAAGACAACAAAATTTGGCAGCAGCTAGTGGACTTACATACACTTATATCTAAAAGACAACAATGAATACTACAAAGAAATAAATATTGAAGAAAACCTGAGGGAAAACACCAAAATAATTAAAGACTCTGCAGGAACTGGCCAATTTCAACTTCTAGATCCTACTACGCATCCAATATTTTAGACCATTATAAAATTCACCCACTGCACTCCAAAGACACCGTAGATGATGCACTGGAAACCTACCAAATGCAGAAAGCCAAAGGATCTTCAGTCAGCATATGGGGAAAAAGTGTAGAAGCATGAGCATTTCCTCTACTCTTTCCTACTGGGAAAGGAGGAAGGTACGATAAAAGACCCACACAAATAACAGCATCAGAATACCGCTCTTTACAAATGTATTCTGAAGACCCCAGATTCAGACAAAACATTGAATTTATATTCCACCTTCTCTTTGAAAGTGAACTACCAAATCTCTGCTACGGAGTTGCACACACATTGAAATCAGGTACCAATTTTCAAAATATGTCTGCTATGCAATTACTACAAAAGGTGCAAGAAAACTATTAAGTTTTACTGTCAAGTATTACAAATCTTTTAGCAAACATGCATGGTACAAAAGAATACTGGTTCCGACGACATGCAGAAGTACGCTTTATGATAAGAAACCTTGGCCCACCCACATGGTTTGTGACATTAAGTTGTGCAGTGTATGCATGGGAAGATTTGCACAATTTCCTACGCATAACAAACAAACACAAAACAAATATAGACATGAAAACACCAAGAGAACTCTGTAAATGTATCGCTTTATTGCCATGCTACACCTCATTGTAATAAAACAGTTTCTCCCCTCAGAAAAGTGCAACACTTCCTTTAGAGAAAAGAATACCAAGCCAGAGGCGCGCCACACATCCACATGGTTTTGTGGATTAAAGATGCTTGTAATTTTGGTCAGGACAGTGATGGCACTGTTTTGCAGTCCATTCAGAAATATATCACTTGTGAAATCCCTTCACAAACTACACATAGCGACCTACATGCACAAATTTTACAATTTCAAAGGCAGAAGTATGGCAAGTATTGTTGGCGTAAATATAAAAACAAAGGGAAATACTACACCAAATGCTGCTTTGGTTTCCCTAGACCAGATTCAACAACAGGACAAGTGACCAACTTCATGTCTTCAGTTAGACATAGGGGGTCATTACGAGTTGGGCTGTAATGGTTAATGGTCACCGGTAAGGAGACGGTGCCGTTAAACCCTTAGCGCCTTATTCTGAGGCCCATTAGCGGGTCCCACCAGGAACGGCTGGTCTGACCAGTCGTTCTTTACGGGACCCGTTAAGGGACCTGGGAGCTAATAACAGGTTCGCAATTTGCTGGCCCATTATTAGCACCTTCCCATTGAACCAATGAGGGCTCAATGGGAATGCGGAATGGCATTTGGAATGGGGACTTACCGGGTCCGCCTAGGTCGGAATGTCCCGGTAAGTCCCCATTCCACCAGACCGGACTCGGACCCGGGTTTGGAGGCAGCCATGGTGCTAATAGTGCCATGGCTACCTCCAAACTCGTTATGACCCCAATAGTGTCAAAGCCAACTCACCTAAGAACACATACTGCATCAAAAGATAAGATGGATCAAAGTACATCAATGATTACAATACAATCATTGCCCTCCTAGGGAATGCAAATATAGATGTGCAGTACATTGCAGACAATTTCACTGCAGTTGCACGATATGTCACAGCCTACTTAACCGAAGCACTCTGAGATGACATATCATCTGACAAAACACTGTCACAAAAATTGTACTTCTTTGGTATAAAAATGCTCTCCCATAGAGAATGTGGCTGCTACTAAGCCGCAGACCGTTTAACCGGCACTGCCTTGTATGGGAAATCTGAAAACATAGTATGGCTAAGCCTTGGTCCTGCTAAATCCAGAAAAAGAGTTCTTTAATCATATGACGACATAGAAACAATAGCCAAAAATGATCCCAACATCAAGACATTTAAAAAAAAAACAACTTACTAGGCACATACTACCCAAACAGGACTTCCACTTTGGAAACCATGTGTCTATACCACATAGCCCAAACTTCACATACAAAAATATTAAACCAAATGAGAAGGAATGTAGATACAGAGTCAAATACAGTGAAGGCAGCCTTGTGAAACTTTCCAAACACAGCCTAATTAATCATATGAAATTGTCATTAAAAACTCCTCAACATAAAGAACTGCATTACATAGCCCTACTATAACTTTTTAAACCATGGAGAAAAGAAGATTTATTAGATACCCATGTCTCCTATGAAGATGCTTTCAAAGCAAATGAAAGCACTATAACAGATATTAATGTTACGCAGTATAAAACCATGTTAGACAATGAACACCAACAAGAAGAACTCGAGGCACAACTAAATATAGACACTCCTGACAGCAGTCAACCTTCTCTAACAGGAAGCCAAGAAACACTTGGACAGCCACTCATAGCACATGAGGCAGAATTAGCCATGACTGAAGTAGAAAACACAGTGTGCCAGTATGAAGGGTCTACAGAAGAGTATGCTCTACTTAAACTACAATTAAACAATGAACAGCATACAAACCTATACTGCTATATGTGAGAGGTCAAGCTGGTTCAGGGAAAACATTCTTAATAAAAATCATCAGCAAGTTCCTCCAACAACTGACAAACAACAAACTGTCAGCTGTTGTAACTGCCCCCCAGGTTTAGCTTCCTACAACATAGGTAGTGTCACTGTACACCAATTGCTACTCCTTCCAGTAGAATAACAAAACAAATTAGACTACTACAAACTTTCACCAGAAGCTGAAATGGAATTATGCAGAGTTTTGAAACAAATGAAAATGCTACTAATATATGAGGTGAGCATGGTCTCCAACCTAATGTTGGCTTTGATTCATCTCAGATTACAAGAGGTCCTCAAAACGGACTACGAAGAACTCTTTGGAGGAAAACACATTATGGTTTTAAGAGATTGTCTTCAATTAACACCAATGAAAGGTGACTTTTTTTTAAAACCTTAGGGCACAAACTATGCCGTAAAACTCTTGGCAGCATAGGAAATATAAATCTTTGGCAACAGTTCCAATACAAAGAAATAACTGAAAACATGTGTCAATCTGTAAACCTCATCCACGCCAACATTTTGAGAAGCATTACAGTTGGTGTACGATCTAAAGAAGCACAATCTATATTACATACCAGACACATCCATGCACTCTATAGCATACTTCATGTGCTACTGATGTCATGAAACAATTAGCACAAAAAAATGTAAACTGTATGTCCTTGATGCCAACTCTTACGAGCTATGCACAATTCAATAAAACAATGTTTGAAAAAAGAAATGCAACCAATAGTTCAAATTTACTCCACAGACAAAATGGACGTGCACGGTATGACACTACCCATGCGTGAACAAGCCACAGCACGACTAAATAGCTTAGAAAACTCTACCTCTAACACAGCTGGTTTAGAGAAAATATTAACATTGGGGGTCATTACAAGTATTGCGGTAGGGGGTTAACAGCACCGGTAAGGATGCCGGTGCCATTAACCCCTAAGTGCCACATTCTGAGGTCCCTTAGCGGCTCCCGCTAAGGCCGGCTGGTAAAACCAGCCGGCCTTAGCGGGAGCCGCTAAGGGACCAGGGAGCTAATAACGGGCCCGCAATAGCGCCATGGCTGCCTTCAAGCTCGTTATGACCCACATTGTCTTTAAATTGTAGAGTAATGCTGAAACGTAACCTTCATATGGAGCAATGCCTAGTAAATGGAGCATTTGGTACAGTTGTTGGCTTTCAAACATAACCACGTGACAACAACATTCAGTTTGGCAATATTCACTTTGACAAGCTGTCAGAAGTTAAAAGGATAGAACACTCAGCATCCCATATCCTTCTTTTCAAAGACACCATTGTACGCAGAGAACATACGCAGTCACCATTCATAAATCACAAGGGCTTACTCTAGATCAAGCATTGATAGATATTGGCAGCACAGTGTTTAAAGATGGCATGAGCTATGTAGTACTGGCATGCTTACGTACACTTGAAGGATTATTTCTAGTCAATTTTGATGCAAGTAAAGTAAACACTGATATTCCTTGCATTGTAGAATACAATAGACCATGTGCACTCTACGCACCTCATCTCAAAACCTACCTTGTTCCTCAAAAAGCACAACTTTTTAAAAGAAAACTAGTGCAGACTCAACTTATACAGGATCTCGCAACAATACCGCCAAAGAAATTAAAAGCAGCTGGTACTTCATCAATTACAACATCCAAAGAAGCATCTACTGCACAAACAAACAAAGAAAAAAAGTGCACTTCCATCAAATGACTCAGACACAGACCTGTCTGGTCCATTCAAATTTTCCAATACAACTGGTGTAAAATGCTTTGCAAATGTAGCAATCAGTATTCTATTCCAATTGCTATCAATTGTTGAAAACATTTACTTAAACAGGACAGCCCAATCAGCCCAATGATGTTTGCAAATGTTAGTCCTTCACAGAAATGTAACGAACAATCCTGACAACAATTACAGTATTTCTGGAACAAGGCAGGAATTGAACTACAGTGCTGAAATAGTCAAATTCACAATAAACCCACAAGAATATCTAATGTACTTACTACAAATACTGGAAACCAAAAACATACCTATGAATGAAATCTTACAGATTTCATACATGTGGAAACATACATGCACTCTCTGCAGCCATGTGGCACAGGAGCAAAATCCCTAATGAACGCTTCTTGTATGTATCCATACATAACTGTGTATCCATTCCATTTCAGCATCTTGTACAAAATGCAAACCATGGCATATTATGTACTACTTGCAATTCTGATAATCGTTCCACCTTAAACATACAGTCACATATTGAATACGTAATAGAAATGCTTTTGCGTTACAATGCAGATGGTACCAAAAACAAATGCAAGCTGACTGGATTCACACATGAACAAGTATCACGTGGCAAGAAAACCTTCACAACAGTAGGCATAATATACCACGCAGGAACCACAACCAATGCAGGTCACTATACTGCATACATCAAAAAGAAATGTGGATGGTTTGAATGTAATGATACTTACATTACTCTAAAACAGAGATTACGAGCAAATCTTGTGAACGCTTACTTAATATTCTTGAAACCAAAATTGTATTCACTAATCTGAGTATGAACATCTACAAAATGTCCTCAATAACCTTTAAATCCACAAACTAATAGAATACGGCAACAGCTTTCTAACAGTGAAAGTATACATCCATCAACATGAGAAAACATGCTTGAAAATATACCCTTCTGAAGTGAAAAACTGTAAACAGTTAGGATACGCCAACTGGTATCTAACTACAACCAGAATACTGCAATATACATTTTTCTAAGGAAACCTTGCAACACTTATTACGTATAAAAATACCCTCAACAACTTCAAACTATAAACAGTTAGAATACGCCAACAGGTATCTAACTGCCCCAGAATTCTGCAACAACCAAACAGATAAATGAATACTGCTAAAGTGCAACAATAAAGAAACTATTAGATTACACTAATTGGTATCTAACCGCAACAATAGTACCACCACTTCCAAACCAAAAACCATACACATATTCAATTCCTCCTACAGAAATCAACCACTGAAAAAGACTGTACCATAACATGGAAAGTTTTTTTTTTAATCCTGCATGAATTGTTTTCCAACTGACCTAATGATTATATGAATGAACACAGGAATTGAGCAAATTGCACAGTACACTGGTTTGAAGCATATTACTTGTACTGTACTAACTATGAGGGTCCACAAAGTACAGAAATGCCTGATATGCAATGCAGTAACTTATTACAAACTACCTACCCTAACATGTGATCTTTTCTTTTATCACAGAGAATGAAAAAACAATGTCTGCAATATTTTCCCATTCCATGCAAAAAACTGCATACAGCGTCAACAATGCAAACAGTAAGTATACAATGATTGGAATCACAACATTCAGTGCATATCTGTATTATACTACAAACGTTGTAGCCAGCCATACAATACCTGTCATGATTCCTGCCCCTCATCTCTCCATCCCTCCAAAGACCCACTTGGAGTCAGACTTGGCGCTTGTGGCACCAGACTCACTCACTCCCATAGGATAACATTGGGGATTGGACTTGTAGCGCATTGATGGGGACAAGATGGATGCCCCCACATATTTCGGTTCCCAGAACTGCATGTGCAGTCTAGTCTTTTGGGTGTGGTTCAGCCCAGAGGCACCTGGGATACCCAGACACTATTTAAGCCACGCGTAGGCTGAGAAACATGCTTTGTATTTTCTGCACCTGCAGCGTGACACTCACTGTGTTCAGATCGGTCTCCAGTAGGCCTGCATCTTTCTTCTGCGCTCAGCTCCTGCAAGAACAAGAACACTGTTAGGAACAGCCTTACCTTGCGGCGCTTCTGCCCATAATTCATCGCTCCTTCTGTTCTGCGGGCATCTTCGGCGGTGTCAAGCCCATCCCGGCATGCCGCTTCCTAGGGAAAAGGGAAAAGAATAGAAAAAAGGCATTAGTAAGCATTCAGCAAATCTTTGCTTATTTTTAAAGACTGTACGAGCTTCAAACGCTTACCTGAATCCCAACCGCTCTGGGGGAACTCTGTCTCCGGAACTTCTCATCCACCTGCAAGAGGGAAAAGACACTCCAGGTTAGCGTGGAAACATCTAGAGGCGCCACATACAGCGCTTACTCACTGCATTTCTTCTTCATAACCGGCATCCACGCTGAAAACATCGCGGCACCTAAAAGACACAGAAAAAGACTCAGTTCAATACAAATACGAAAGGGTCGCATCGAGCATCGCGTTCTCACTCACCTTCAGCACAACTCATCTCAGCAGCACGTTGCCATCCCCGGATGCCGGCCATCATCTAAGGAAGGAAAGGAACGAAGTTAGAGAACTGTTCAAAAGACTCATTATACTTACTTGTCGGACTCTTGCCAGAGAAGTAACTAGGTAGCAACGAGCCCGCATCAATCAACGTGCCCCTGCGCTGAAAGCAGGACGGAGAGCACACTTTCCAAGAAAACAAGGTGAGCTGTGGATCAAAGGGAAGGGTTGGACCCCGGGGAAGGAGGGGTTCAAGCATACACAGACAATAGGCAGTTAAACTCTACCAATCCTGTGTTTCAGGCCCAGTCTCCAGTCGAGTAGACTCCAGGGAAGGGTTTGAGGTTGTAAGAGGTCAGAACAGGCTGAGTGACATCCCCGTGGATACCAGGTGAGCATTACAATACCATACACCCAACATTATGAACACAGTCCACCAAACCAATTACCACACACCGTGTCCACTGTCCTATAAATACTGTCAAACTACTGACAACCAGTAGACAAACTTTTTAAAACGTACCCCCTATGCAGCCCACATACCACTGTCAAAATGGTTGCTTGCATATGTGCCCCATGTTGTTTTTTCTTTTTTTTTTTTACTTTCTTGTCCCCCGCTTAACCCAATGGTTTGTTTCCATTGGTAGCAATATTGACCACTAGAGTGGGGTGGGAGGCCCCGGTCCATCCCTTTGAAAATGCCTTCTTGAATGAGTGATAGCAATACAGTTCCTGTGCCAAGGAGACACTGGCAACCTTGCAAAATAATGTCATGGTCCTGGGACGAGAGCTATACTATGTGTCAATTGAGGTGTAACCCAGCCCAAGGAACTGTGACTTCAGCCATGCACCCAAGACTCTAGGCCCTGGCCACAACCACTGCAGCAACATACCTGTGCAAGCAAACACCTGCCCACTGACCACAACTCAAAAACATAACACAACCACCTCAAGAACTATCCACTTCACTTCACATACTAAAACAGTAATTACAGCCAATGCACAAACTCTTCAATACATGCCCTCTTCACCCAATACTATACTAACTACCCAAAACCAATAGATCAGAGCATTGTTTCATGCTGCGCTGTCCGCAGATATCCGCTGATCCGACATGGCGGGGGCATCAAGAAAATGTGATGCACCTCACGCTTCACTCCAACCAATCAGCGAACACGTTGTGTCCGCTGACATGACGGCACCTTCCTAGCCAATCAGAGTCCTGTCCGCAGAGCGGATAGGGAAGTGAGTCCGCGGACCGGACACAGATATCACACATTTTTTGGACCTACTTTTTGGTCATTTTAAAAAAACTACTGGACTGATTTCCACCAAATTTACAAAAGTACGCTTTCGGCTCCAACCCGCCGCTCCTGCCGTAAATTTGGTGAAAATCCGTGCAGCGGTTTGAGCTATAGTCGTAAGCAAAGTTTTTCTCCATTCAGTCTATGGAAGAAAAAAATGTCATACCCCCCTATACCTTTGCCCTACCCTGGACAAAACCTCACCAAACTTTGTAAAACAAGCGGGCCATGTACATTCTTTGCAAAGTTTGGTGAGGATTCGTCGAGGGGGAGCGAAGTTATAAGCTGCCAAAAAAGTGCTCTTCCTATGGGTTTAGCAACTTAACCATAACTACACGGGCGCTACCACAGGGCGTGTAATATGTGTTCAATTACTGTTGCAAAACCACAGTAGGATGAGTTGCACTCTTGGAAGATCCAGTGATAACAGCAACTGGTCGGAGTCCAAATAACAAATTGTATCTTTATTGCTGCATCGAAAAACATATTTAAAAGCCATCCAAATATGGCATTCCCAAGAGGATCAAAACCGAAAGTTCGGCAGCATCATAACGTGTTTCACGACTGACACGTCGCTTGTTAACATGAGCTGCCTGTGAAAACAAAAGTGTACATATAGGGGGAGTCACTAGAAAACACAGCGTTCTATACACAGAGATAGAACAAATGCCTTTCAGTATGCGCTGTCGGCCATGTTACTATGCCCATGCTTGTATATAACATATGCATGTATTCAGAATATAACGATCTGGCGCTCGGCAGGTGTGCTCAGTTCAGACAAAATCCATAACATAAATGATGTGCACAGTAATGATGTCAATAATTCTGTAAATAATTAAATTTAATAGCAATAGAAACTAAATGTGTGTTGCCGTGTCAGACACAAAAAGATTACATCGAGCGTCTGTACTCGGCAACTGCACCAAGTCTATCCCAGCCCCATGCTGTACCGGACTGAGCATAGAGCTCATTAGCATGCACACGGACAACTCGAGTAAAGTAAAGGCCAAATGCAGATGCCAATGCAAGCGCTTCCTAGAACCACACAAAGCTAAAATTGCATATCGTAATGCAAATGCAAGACATGCCAATAATGCAAAACAAGGCAATGCTGGTCAAGGTGCATAGTGCAGTGCAAAATAGCAGAATGGAGTACTGATACGAGATAAACAATACAATATCATGTCGCTTTTACAAGTTCCTAGTATCACAGCTTGGAACTGGGCTTGAACATCCAGATTTAAAGTGCATAATGCCGTGCAACAGGAAGCACCAAAGTCAGGTGCAAATGCTGATACAGTATAGAACGCTGAATAGCATACAATGCTTCAAATTCCAGCTGTCAGTATCCCAGCTGGAAACCAAGCTTGGTTGTGCAAGTTAAAAATGCATAATGCTAAACAACGTATGGAATATGCATTCTAAGCAAATTACAATCATCGTGATAAATACTTACAACACAAATACATTAATAATGTGAACGCACATAAAAGTATTTCTCTAAGACAGGCAAAACTAAAAATGCATGTTATGTCGACTGTAATATTATGCTGTTGTACGCAAGTTAATATAACGTTTTTTTTCTAAAAAAATGCATAGTGCAATGCAAATCCAGGACACAAAAATCAAGCAACGCAATACTAACCAAGCTTCCCTTTTTTGAAGTTTTTCTAATTCCTTTAGGAGTGTTTTTTCATCATTGTCTGCCAAAGTAGCCACGATGGTTTTCCTGGTCTTCTTTGTGGTGTCTCATTGAAAAGTGAAAGAGCTTGTATATACACATATAACACATAATTCTGACAATGGAGGTTCATTTTTCCATGTGTTTATTGTTCTAATCTGCACAATGGGCACCTTTCTCCATTGCATCTTTCTTTTGGGAAAAGTGCACTTTAGTCTTTAGTTTTGGGCTGTGTCAATCACATGCAGGGCAGTCATCTGTATTTATTTATTTTAATTTTTGTACCGCGCCGCATGCCCGTAGGCCTCAGGGCGCTTGATGAATGTGTTCAATGCTCTTCATTTCTAGGCTTAACATAACCAAATGCAGTTTCCTTTTTGTGTGGGACTGGATTTGAGCCCCACATTTCTGCAATCAGGAGTTACTTAATGGTCATTACATAGCACAACTATTAAGGTTACATTTCTCATATCTCTCTCAGTATGAAAATGTGATGAGTGTCTCGGGGGTGGGGGCACCTTGGAGTAACATCTATCCGTGGCATCCCACAGTTTATTTCTAGAATCATAACAGACAGGTTCCATGAGCTTTAGTCTCACAGACACACACACACACGCACACAGAATCCCAACATTCATCATGGACCACGCAAACACTACACTACAACACACCTCTCTCCCTTACACTGGCCTTAACAGAACTAATGATACAAAGAAAAACCATGAACTGTAGAAACAAGATGCTAGAAGCTGAAATCTTGTCACCCACAAATGTAATCATCAAACCTATTGGATAGTGTCTTGATTCTGCTGTAACACTGCATCCCTCCTCCCCCTGCCACGCAGCCATCTGCAACCACAATATTTGATGCCCTGAGCGGATCCATCAATTTGATCCTTCCCTCGTACACCTGCACAATCTACCCCCTCTGACACCCAGCTTCTTCACCACTCCCAACTGTAGTCACTCTACCTAACTACACACCATTCTTTCGGTGGTCTGACTCCCCCCCACAGGGCATATCATCCATCCACCGCGCACCCGAATAATCCTGATCGGCGATCCTCCTTGTGCTCCATACAGGCTGTCATAAAGCCCAAGCATCAGCAAGGGCGAATTGTGGCCAGCATTGTGATGGGGGCATATTCATCCAGCAGATGCCACCTCTGTCCCTCCTGTAGGAACATCAGGTGGGGAAGGATGGCATCAGCTGGGAAGCAACCTACAACCAGGCAAAAGGGGGAAGAGACTACAATAACCAGCATCCTGGGCGCTTCCAGCAGTCCCAGCACCTCCAAAGCAAGAAGGACAAGCACATAGGGCCTGTAAACTTGCTCAGCAACGCCCAGGCCAATGCCCTCGTGTGTGCGCATGCGTGAAACACGGTACGATTGTTCGCGCTCAGATTTTCCTCCGGGCGGATGCATTTCCAGAGGCTCCAGTTTGGCAGAAACCTTTGCGGGGTCGCTCCTCGCAGAAAGCAAACTCCTCAGGCCCTGCAACCTTAAAGGTAAGTGCATCTTGTATACTTTTGATCAGGATACGACGCAAGTGAAGCATGCTCTTAGTAATAGTATGTTGGCAGATTAGGGATAAGACATGGGAGGGGCACTGGTCACGGAAGCGATCTGGAGCACTAACCCACATGGGGAGAATCAGCACAGAAGTGCACCGGAACAGTAACCTATGTGTGAAGATTAATACCACATGACAGCGGGAGAGTCCCTGCAGCAAACAATAGACTAATCCCTTGCCTTTTGACAAAAAACACGTTAGACTTTAAACGCGTACTAACCATTTCTCCTCCTGACAGACTCGGCTCGCAGTCCCCTCCAGGAGACCGTAGAAACCGGAACAGAGCACCAGATTTCATGGCCAACAACCAGAGCTAACTGCTGCTTTGTTTTCTTTTGTTTTTTTCTGGGGAAAAGCACGCATGTACATCTCACATTGTGGGATGTCCCTTGATTGTTTTGTTGGGAGGGCAAAAGTGTATACACTGTAGCTGGAGAACCAGCCCCCTGTTTCCTTTCTTGAATGCAATTTCTTGAATGCAATTTAGCTGGAAAACCAGCCCCTGTTTCCTACATCCACATGGCACAGTGGTAAGGTGCCTACTCTGGTATTTGTTCTGGCTTCTGAATCAATGTCAGAGAGCCTGCTCAGTTAAATCATTTTCTGGGGAGTAACTCAGTGCATGCCAACTGAGTGGTAAGACCTCCCAGGTGGTGTACCCATTTGTCTATTGGTTCCATAAGTGTTAACTCAGTGCTACTACAACTGAGTGGAAAGCTTTAGTGTAATCCCAGTAGTGCATGGGTATCTGTATGAATGTGAAGGTACGATAAAAAGCTCCAATACAACACAGCAAGGGGCAAGGAGCATGTTGTTCCCAAACTCCCCCTACCTACCCATAACCTCTCTCTAAACCTCATTCCAGTGTTCCTTCAACACTCTACCCATCCAATCTGTGGACCCTAACCCTCTTTCCCCGTGGTGGGTGAGTAAGCCTGTGCACATTGAGTTCCAGACACCAAAACCATTAAGGGGAGGAAGGCGTTTGTGCTGCTTCTGCACTGGACCAGAAATCGCCACGACACAGGCCTATCAGTTATCCTGATGTATCTCTGCCCCACTCTTACCACCATCAGGGGTGCCAGGAACACCGGTAACCCTTTCCGCACAAAACCTGGACTTGACATTATATTCCACACTTCTCATTATGCCTCTAAAATGACTCCTGAAGTTCAATCTGGTGGTACGCAGATGAGAGATCAAATGTCAAGAACCATGATGCCTTTCCCATCCTGGTTAAAATTGTGTTGATGTTCGGTAGAGGGTGTCTGTCCACCCAAATATTGGCATTTAACTCATGCAGGTCCACACACATGCTGAATCCCCCATCCTGTTTTCTTGACAGTACAATGGGGGACAGGCATTCCAATAACTTTATAGATACTACACCACCATCTCCCATTAGCCTATCCAACTCTAGTTTGAGTCCTCTGGCCAACATGGGAACGTTCCTTACTTTATGTGCTTTCAACACCACTCCCCTTTTCAAAACAATGTTGTGTGCAAATCCTTTTAGCCTTTCTAATTTGTCAATGAAAACTGCAGGCTACATCAAATTAACACGCCCCCTCTGATAGGTGTGCATCAGCATCAAAACACAGAATGGCCATTTCTCTTCCTGGACATATCTGGATGTCTAGTGGTGCTTGCTCATCCAAATACAGGATGCTGGAAACTTGTACGCCACATGAAGTTTGCCTTTTGCTTCTCTTTCTTTAAATGTAATGCTCGCCCACTCATACCCCAACACCGTGATGGGGACTTGTGCATTTGCGCTGGAATTTATATCAGCAGGAAAAGGGGTGCTCACAGACTTATTGAAACTACTTTCATATAATTCTGGGGATATGATGGTGTAAGAAGAACCAGAGTCCAACATTATCTCCATGTCCACACCATTAACTGTCACAATGTCTCATGGTCCGCTCTTGTTCGCCCCTTGAATTTGCCATAACACTCTCTCTTCCATGATGGACATTGTGCAGTCTTCTTGACCTTCCACTATGTTGGCATTTGGCCTGAGCAACATAGTCCTATCCCATCATCATCTCTGACACGTGGTGAGTGTCTGGGTGGAACAAAAGACATACAACTTGGAGTAACTTCTTTCTGTGGCACCCCATGGATCATTGCTCAAGGGGAATGATCAACCGTCATACCCGAATCATAACACACAGGTTCCATGGAACACACACACACGCTCTCAACATTCATCACTGACCACACAAACACTACAATACAACAGATTACAAATGCAGCCATCATTAAATACATCTCGCTAATACATGTCAGCAGCCATTGCGTGGCTAGAAGAACAATACATAATGGACTGCTTGTACTCCCAATGCTATCTTTCACCTTTCCTATTGGTCCAATTGCCTCTGCTGGCTATTTCTCAAGTTAGTGTGAGTGATGTGAGGGTTGCAGGCACTCATTAACATGTTCTTGTAATACATGGCGTCTAATTGTAAAGTGTGTCATGTCAAGAATTTTGAAGCAGCATTGTGTTACTGTGAAAACTTTTTTGATGCATTGCATTACGATAGCAGGGACTCTTTATTATTAGTTAAGCCTTTTTGTGTCGAATTTTTATGAATAATGAAACACGTGCAGATCCACTTGTGTAATGTTTTACTGAGCTACTTTTCACAGACGTTTGAATAGGTAGTGTGCTGATGTGATGCATCAGGACAGCATGCATTGCCTTGTCATATCTCAATAAAAAACAATAGGTGAATGACTGTCCTTCAGTTTGCTAAACAGTTTCCTCAATGTCATAAAAGGAAAGCAATTAAGCCATTTGACATCTGCATCATAAAAGGAGCCGTTGATAAACCCTTATGTATTAAATGAGTCACACTATTGGTGGTGTCAATGATTTTGTGAATGCTGTGTGAAAGTGTATTATTTTGATTAGCTATGATATTGAAGTATATTTTGTGTCATCCATTAAATACAAGCATGCTGAGTAATAATAGGGCATTCCATCTAAGAGTTTTAGATTGTATTACTTAACAAGTTTCATGCACTAACAGCCATGCCGATTACAAATATGATCTAATAATGTAGCGTCAGATATGTAATGCTCAACACAAAGTTTCAGCAGGGCAAATATCTTGGCTCTGGAATGTTCAGTGCTTTTATTACCTTGATAATTTCAAGTCACAGATGGCCTTGCTTAGTGTTTTTGATACTGGTTCTCTCTAGCTAAATTGATGTATATTAAAAACAATGTGAAGTATTTAAAATGAACTTGACCATCTGCTTCAAAATAACCTTACAGTGCAGACTGCCAGCAAATGTTTGTATAGTTTTTACCTCATCGTGGAAAGATGTGATCTGATTAACACACACAAAAACTGTCCTCAGAGTTGAGTTGGTTAGGTCAACATTAATTTCCGCTGTGTGTATCATCACAATGGAAGTGGTCAGCAGGATGGAAACCAATTGTGGGCCACTTATGCTCCAGATGACTATCCAAGAAAATAGTGAGTGCAGGGAATCAACTTAGAAGCTATGAAGCGAGTCCATTTTACTCAACAAATAGTGTTTGAAGTAAATCAACACCAACATGAAAATATTGATTGTTGTTGCAGCATCCTAACAGTGTGTGTGATGATGTTTGCTTAAGGTGCATGGTGTAAAGAGACTAGTAACCAAAATCCTGTGTGGGAAAAATAATCCAAGAGACCAAACAATCACTTCACCGTTTTGAAAGGGAAAACAACATGCAAAAAGGTCTCTGATGGTCCTGTAGTACCGAACTCACATGGAGCTCATCATGCCCCAAGAAGGTACAGGTTATATAACGAAAAACTGCAAATCTGCATAAATAGGTTACAATGTCATCCCCCCCTCATTGGCTACCACCTATAGAACATGCTAATACCCCCTATAGTGCCTGGCTGATTGGCACCCCTTTTCTGAACCCATTCCCCTACCCACATGGCACACTACATAATCACTATTAAATACGGGTACAGGATTGGCTAATAAGTATATTGATACACTAATATATCGTGGCCATCAAGTGATGGGTACCCATCCGGTCCAGACATGCTCAAAATAAAACTGGTGAGGCCAATCCTGCTTTGATAAAACAATAGGTTTTATCATTATACCAGATGCTTCAGCGCACACAGACTTGTAATAAATTCATAAGCATCACCTCTGCTCTCTCTATCCCAAATAATGGGACATTCCAGACACAACGCCCTGCTTTTCTTCTTGAAACCCAGGTGCCCAGCAATGGTGTGACTAGGGCAACACTCTTGAATCTGAATTTTAGGGATTGTTTTTCTTTTGGTTATGTGTGTACTTGTAATTCAAATGGGATGACAGCTCTTTGGGTGAGGGCATTAGTAATCTAAATCTTTGCCTTGCATATTGGCATCACACAACCTCATACCCTATTCTTTGTCCTTCAAAGGCTGCATCCTTACCTGGCCTCCATGCAACTAACATTCTGTTCCCACTACGTTCATGTCCTGCAGCTGGAAACAATTACTGTTTATCTATGGTATGTGTGTGCCTCTGATCACAGCTTCTCTTCTGGGGAACAGAAAAGAGATGTGTCTTGGGACTGAGGTAAATGGAACCACAGCTCCACATAAGGGCCTGCGTTCTATTCTGTTCATTGTTTACTAGGCCTTACCATACCATACAATATGGCGACACTGTTGACATGTGAACACTCTGACCTCTCTCCTACACCAGTACTTTTCTGATTCCGCCTTCCACCTACCACAGCACTGGCCTAAAACTTAATTTGAAACGTAACTTTGTGTACTATTTCTGAACACGGCCTATATCACACTGCCCTACCTGTAACCTCTGCCACCACAACATAAATATATTTGTTGCTCCTTATGTGTTGCTATATGCAGGTATCTAATATGTGTTAAAACTGACTACAAGTAATGTGTTCAACTTTTGCCTTACAAACTCATCCTGCTCACACAATGGTACATGCTAATATTTTTTTCTGAGCATTAACTTCTTTGCCTGACCGGGGCCCTATAAGTGCATCCCAACATTCCCCCTTTGGTTAATACTCCATTAACTAACCATGCTACCTCCTTTCTTCTACAGCCATCATCTATGTGTACCCATGCCCTACACACATGATGTAAACTCACCCTTCCTTGGCCGTATCCTCCAGAGTGCTTGTCATGAACAACACCCACCATTTCCTGCTAAGTCAAACCAGTGCTCTCTATAGTTCTCTGGGTTGGTGGGGGTGTGGTCAAGATACCGAAAACCTGATCTACTCTCACCATCCTTGTTTTACAACCCCATCCCTTCTATCAATCTGGGTGCACTCTTTTGACAGGAGGAGCTCTCCCCATTGTTATTGGCACCATCATAGTCACCTCCTACAGCAGTGTTTTCGTACAACATCTCATGATCAACTGACATGAACAAAAACCATGATAAGAAAAAACACAATAGGAACCAATAACTTTAAGGCTATTTCCAATCACAAGGGGGCCCACGAGAACATCAAATAAAACCAGTAGTCAGCATTTACTCGTATTTCTATCTCAATGGCAATGCTCAAATTATGAAGGGCCTCTATCGCATGGGTCAAGGATCCATTGTCTGTTTCATTTTGGTGGTGTGCGTGCAACAAGAGAACGCAATTTTCTTGCGCATGCCCCCTAAATAGGCATGTGCAAATCCAGAACATATCTGTCCTGGAGGGACATGAGCCTGATTGCCCGTAATCCAATCTTTATGGAATTAGGACCCTGCTCCATTTGGTTCATCAACTGAAGCATCCCCCACCAGGTGACCTTAAGCCACTTGGCATTTGCTGCAGTCTTAACGCCTGACACCGAGAGGGAGGTAAAAAGGGTTTATGTTTGGTTAACAATTTGAACTGGTCTGGGATCACCTTCAATTTATCAGATGAGTCTTTGGACAAGTAAGTGGATCTTTTCTGGTGACAAAGCCTTGGTGAGCGGCAGGCACGCTTGTTAGATGGGAGCTCAGTCATTTCTAGGGGTGACATATTTATGACAGTTAAATGGGCATCAGGAACTACCAGAACTGCTAAGTGCAAGGAGGTCAGTGAACATACGCCCCTCCATGATGGTGGGAGGTGTAGGTATGCGTATTGTGCACACAGTAAGTAGACATCCATTAATGCTCCATTTCTCCAGTCACATCAGGCATAAAAAGCATCTTATTACAATGAATGTTCATTCCTACAGGTATAGTACCATTTCCTCAGAAGCAAAAGCATAATCCACTAGCCTTTGTAATTTTGCTGGCGCCTCACTTAACTCGATCCATGGCAATTTTGGCACATCATTTACCCATGTCCTGCCAAAGTTCTGATTGAGGCATGCCACTACATCCTCCAAGAACCCCATTAAGCCCCCTGCTGCACAGCTCACTACTTCTGCCACCCATCTATCATTGGAAAACAACACTCCTTCCATTTTCAGAAATGGGCTTATTTTGCAACAGACTTATTCTTTCTTCTTGGCACATTCTTCATCATCTCTGTCTATTATTGCTGCTTGGACCATGGGCCCTTGAACAAGACTTTGTACTCTGCACAGGGCCAGGATAATAAGCATTGGGCTATAAGAGACAGCAGTTTGTGATGTATAAACAACTTTATGCGTTATTCTTGTGAGAAGGTGCAGCAGTACTGGGTGCTTTCGGGGCATCAGATAAGTGGACCCAGTATTGCAACTCCTTCAGACGAACTGCGAATGGGGTGGCAAAAACCACTATATAAGGGCCCTTATAATGCAGGACAAAATTCCATATTAAAATCTGATCCCCACGATACAATTGCGGCGCTGGTCAGTTCAGAGGATCCTCTGATGACATCTCCGCTATGTCGTCTCTTCTCGGAGCAATCTGTCGAGACAAGATCTATATACTTTTTGATAGTTTCCTCAAACACCCGTGAAACTCCGCTCCCAATACTGCTGCTGCCCTGTGAGCATCTGATGCTGTGCATGAAAGTGTGAGAGATGTATTTATTCTTCTCCCATCACTATCTCATGCGGGGACAACTGGTAATCTTTACTTGGCTGTGTTCTCAAGCTAAACAACGCCAGAGGGAGACAATGCAGCTAATTCCTCCCTAGGTTAGTACACATTTTAAACAGTTTAGCTTTTAACAGTCCATTCAATTTTTCAACAAAATCCGTTGGCCTGATGGTAAATTGAGCATGGTTTGTGCTGTATTCCTAATAGGGATGCAATTTCTTTGAGCAATTAATTCATAAATTGAGTTCTGTTATCAGATTTTAAGACCTTACATGTCCCCCCAGCGAGGAAAAACCTTGAGTACTAGGAATTCAAATGCTGATTTAACATCTGTTTGTGTGCATGAGCCAGCCTCGATTCAACAGGAAAATTGACAAACTACAATAATAAGGTGACAGTATTTGCTACACCTATTTAACATGTAGACGTAATCAATGTTGAGTTTCTGGATAGGTCCTGAGAGTTTGTCCAGTACTCTAAATATGGCACATAGTACAATTTTCCACAAATTTGTTAATATGTGCTGGGTAATGCAATTGCTCAAAAGCAACCATGAGCAACTCCTGTGGCATTACTACCTTACCTGTAACATTTTGTTTCCATATCAAATCAGTCAGTGACAGTAAGTTGCCCTTTTTAACCCATAACTCTTTCTGTTCATGGGGTACCTGACCTTGTAGCCCAATTATTTGCAAGAGCAGTACTGGAGTGTATGGTTTTGCTAGCTGCAACTGTTGAGTTGCCACCTCAGTATATGCAGTGACATTGTGTCCCCACAGATATTCTGCTTCTTTGATGGCCTAGTCTGTCGCATCCTTGAAACATGGGTCTGTATTTTGTATTATCCACCACCACTAGTGTTGGGTGAGAAAACATAAATGAATCCCTCCAAAAAGCCATGTGCTGCACAGGTGTACCATCTGACCTCTGAAATACACTACTTTTCCATCTGGACAACCCTTAATGTATGGACAACCCTGAATGTATGGTGGTGGTCACGTACACGGCATCAGAGTATATGGTCACTATGCATAATTGGGGTGCTCTTAATGCTTCAATCAGTGGAATCAGTTCTGCTGCTGAACTGATTCCACTGAATCTGCTGCTGAATAGTGTGCTGGTAACCACTTTTGAACTACAACATCATATTCCATGTATATAAGGCACACCACTGCTGCACCTGTGTGTTTCTGGCCAGTCTCCTGATCAATAGTTGATGACCCACCAGCGAAGAGGAACTTCCCTTCTTCAAGTGCAATCTCCCTTGCTCAGATTAAATCTTCAGGGCCTTCATATGTAACACACTCATGCACTTCTTCACCTTGTTGGAAAGGTATTGCAATAAAAGTGCAGGTTTCACTATGAAACACCTCACAATGTGAATGAACGGGTTTGATAAAATTACTTCATATACAGAGGCCCTTTGTGTGGTCAGAGTGGATTTGGATCACTCAAGAATTGCAAACACTGCATGCTCTACATATAATCTCACTAAGCAACCCAAAGACATGTTTGAGGATGTTTTGATGGCAAAGGCCACAGCAGATAGTGGCTGTTCACAAAGAAATGTACCCTGCATCATTGAATCTAATGTACCACTATAATATGCCTGGGGGTTGTGTCCCATAGATATTTGCTGAGCCAACACTGCAGGCATGACATGACCATTAGAATGTGAAAACAAATGCAATTATTTTGTCCAATCAGGGGTTGCTAGTGCTGGTGTATTACTCATAGTATTTTTGAGTTCCCTGAAACATGTAATAATTTCTCCTATCCATGTGAGTGTTCCTTTTCTGTGCTTCCTTAAGTCTCTGCAGCAGAGGTTTTGTGTAACTAGAAGAGTCCAATATCCATGCCCTACAATAGTTACACAAACCCAAAAAGTGTTTAATTTCTTTAACTGTGGTTGGCTGTGGTGTGTTAAGTACTGCAGCTTCTCTTTCTGTGGTCACTCATTTCCCTGCAGATATTATCTATGTTATGTTATGTACATTACATACACTTGTAAAGTGCATCGTACGCCCGGGATCATCATGGTGCTAAAACTGTGGGGGTGAAAACCGATTAACTGCAAGGAAGGACTAAAAAAGAAAGGTTTTCAAAGCCAGCCGAAAGGGAAGGTGGGCCTCAATATCCCACAGAAAGAAAGGGAGGTAATTCCAAGCTTCAGCCGCCACCACTGAGAAAGACCTCCCTCCTACCTGAGAGAGTCTAAACCTCAAGGGCTGGACAGTCTTCAGGGATTCAGAATGAAGGGACCTGGCAGGTATGTGGGGACAGAACTTAGATTGAAGTTATTCAGCACCCCCTTTGTAGAAGGCCTTGTGAACCAAGCACAACGACTTGAACTTAATGCGTTGTTCGACTGGAAGCCAATCAAGCTGACATAAAAATTGTGTCATATGTGCGCCAAAAGGAGGATGGATAACTGCTCTAGCTGCCATATTCTGCAGCAGCTGCAGATGATGGAGCAGATGATGAGAAAGAGTCAAATACAATGCATTACATTAATTTATATTACTGATTACTGAAGATGAAACTACTAGGGCATGAAACTTTGACGGAATGCACAGAAGAACTTTCCGAGGAGCCCTCAATTTAAAGTAGGCTGCCTGACAGGTGGATGAAACCTGTTCAGCCATGGATAAAGTCGACAAAATGTTGACCCCTTAGTCCTTCACAGAATAGATGGGAAGGGGAAAAGGACCGAGGCTCACAGGCCAGAACTTGTGAGTCCAGAACAGAGAGGGGGTAGCAATAACCACCACCAAAACCTTGGTTTTCTCCCCATTCAATGTAAGCCAGTTGAGAGCCATCCAATCACCCACTGCCTGTAAACAACTCCTTAAACGGTCTGCCGTCTCGGGTTGAGTAAGGTTGAGATACACAATAATCTGCATGTAGTCAGCATGTGAATACCACAGAAACCTATGTGCATGAATAATGATGAGCAGAGGTTGAATGTAACTATTAAATAGAGTAGGAGACAACAAGGAGCCCTGAGGGACTCTGTATAGCAAGGAAACAGGGGGAGAGAAAAAGTGGGGCAGAAAAAGAAATTGAGAACATCCCACCAAAAAAGAGGAGAACCAGGGCAGCACCTTACCAAAGTGACCAGCAGAGGTGAGGCTGGCAGCCAGGATGGGGTGGTCAACAGTGTCAAATGCAACCAACAGATCTAACAGGATCAGGGCACCCACCCCTTCCTGGTCCACCAGTTGCGCCAAGTTGTCAACAACTGAAACCAGCACAGATTCAGTACCCCGCCCACATACACAACCTCCTTCGGACAATGTTGCATGTTTTCCTTATCCACTGTGTATCCTTTGTCTGTAAGAAGTGTCAACAGTGTTAATGAATCTGCTCTACATAGATCCTCTGTTGTGCTGCACACTAGGAGGTCATCCAAATACTGAATGACAGTTCTCTGTAAATGTATGTTATACACATCCATGTGGGGTACCCTGTTGAAAATGCAGGTAGCACTCATAGTAGCCCTGAGGAAGTCTGGTGTGTTGGAACCTCCACCCGCATCCGGTAAACGCAGTGAGATATTGAGAATCAGGGCACAATGGAATGGAGAAGAACACATTTTTCATATCAATAAGAGTGAAATGTGTGGCCTCAGTACATATGTTGCAAAGGATCGTGGCAAGATTCAGTTTTACTCGGAACACAGCTTCTACAATATTTTTCAATGGGCATAAATCCTGTATCATCCTCCAAGCTGACACTTTTGCTTTTTGATCATAAGGGAAGCTAAAAGAGCCAGGTATACACCTAGAGAAACCATATTCCAACAAAAGGAAGAGCAAAAACAGGACAAATTGGTATGCATTCTTGCATACAATACACACACCTTTGCCATGAAGAAAGTGATACAATTTGACACAACCAATGAACTAATACCCCTTTTTGCCATGAAAAGACAATATAATTTGAAGGATCACCTAGTGCAATACTGACCCCCCAGAGAATAGATCTACGACTACTGGATGGGATTTTATACCCCTGACTGGCCACTTCCCGTGTGGCAGTTGTTCAGTATATAAGTTCAATAGGAAACTCAAATCCTTTGAGGTACAGGGATGACAATGGCACCTCTAAAAACACACAAATTGCAAAACCACATGTGCCATATACTGCATTGAATTTCCATGTGGGCTGAAATATGTGGGGCAAACTATGCAACCAGTCCATACTAGGATTGTCGAGCACAGATACCACATTCGTTGCCGGAGCATCACAGCTCCCCTTGTGTCCCACTATATGGAATGCAGGCCGCAACCTATCCATGCAAGAGGCTAGATGGATGCATCGTCTAAACACTATAGAAAATGGACTCAATTAGACCTTGCCTTCATACTGGTAACCATACAGTATCCTTGGTGCGTGTCTCTAACTCATTTCTGCATGGATCACAGCCTGGGAACTGGGCCACTTGTTGCTGGGTGTACAGTTCCCTGTTGGAGGATTAAGTCGAGAGAGGTGGAGCTCTCCCTCTTCCCCGTTACCATCACGGGATGTTTTACACATTTTCTCTTTTTCTTTCCCCTCATTGCATGGGGTTGATTCCCTTATCATATGGTTAGGTACTGCACATTTGTGCCTGCACTGACTACTTATGCAGCCTTCAGCAGATATCATCTCTCCACCGGTGCACAGTGCACCTCTGGGCATGTTTGTGTTGTAGCCCTTTTTGCCTCGCCCCCCAGTGATCACATGACGAGCCGTATTCCTTTTCCACGCACAGCCGACACCTTGCCTGTAAATCTATCAGGCTACCCATGGGATTGACATTGCTTGCTGCCAATATATTTGGCTGCACTTCTATGGGATCATGTATCACTTCGTCCGGTAATGGATGGCCTTTTGTTTTCATTAGATACAGTGGGCTTCCTAGTTCCGGAGTACTTTCTAACTCTGGAACCGTTTTCCATTCATTGGAATATTTACACTGGAGCGGCTGGTCGCCTTTCAGGTAGGATTTCCTTTCTTGCCTGTTGTCTTGACAACTTGTCATATACGAGACTTTTGCTTGTTAAAGTTTATTTACATTGTTGCCACTGGCCTACGGGATATTCCTATATTACATTCAACACATTTCTTTACTATTGTAGGATTTTACCTCTATGCTGGCATAGATTGTCCCCACTCGTTCAGGGTTCTTGAAGTCAGACTACATGGAAACAATGCACCGGCCCATACTTCATTAGATTGACCTGACTACAAGACATCTACCCTGTGTACAGGTACACCATGTCTCCTGTACTGCCCTTAGGCCATGTCTTGCTCTCCTTAGTTTAAGGTCTCAGTTATCTTGACAATGTAATTCAGCTAGGTCTTACTTTTGTATGGACACCTGTGGGGTTCATAATTGCTATCCTTTTTACCCCTGGCCATGTGGCCACTACTCATTTGTTATCTAGAGAGTTTAGTGACATTATTCTATTTGGCTTAGCTTGTGTCTTGTTTCCTTTAGCCTTCATTTGGCTCTTGTGAACAATTCCGAATTTAAAAGACAGAAACCCTTCCACACTCATTCCGCTTTGGCCCCTGTATTATGACCCAACTGGAGCTTCTGGGATAATACGCTGTAAGTTTTTTGCTGACCCTCCCAGTGTTTAGGCATTTTGGGTTGGTCCTTGCACTGGTCTGTTATGTCATGTGACCCTGGTTTGTGGGTATGTGTGAGGTGGTGGTTTGGATTCTTTAGGTACATAAGGTGTTTTTTTTGGAGCTACATGCTATTCGTTTCTGCATGTTCTTTCTGTTGGTGATGACACACCTAGTGGGCTTTAAAATTCAATTGTATATTGGGTTATTTTTAATCAATATTGGTTAGATATTCATTTGCTGGTGAGAGACCCATTTTCTGATAACTTTTAATAGTTTGTTTCTCCAAATCCACATTGTTCCATATCCCTGGGGTCCTGAAGAAGGTGGCATACCTCCATACCTGCTGAAATGTCCATACCTAGCATCAGGCATCATCTGGACATTCATGGTGCCTGATTTTACATACTGGGACCTAGACCTGGAATGTGTCCATTGGCCTCATACAAATTGGGTTCTGGCCTTGAATATCTGGAGCCCCACATACCTCTCTTATTCTTTAGATCAAGGCTAGAATGGGGGACGTTTTTCTCTTTTTCTTCCATGCCTTTCTATGGTAGGGGTCCATCCAGATAGCAACAATAAAAGTGTAATTTACTTTCATGTGTGTAATTAATGTGTGAAATCTTTCCCTTCTTTTGTAAATATCTACATTATTCTGCTTTGTGTTGCTTACAAGAGAATAAGAACCATGTACATTCTCTAATTAATTATGTATCTGTTTCATTAATGTTTTGTACGAGTTATTGAATACTCTCATCTAGTGGATGATTCATTTGTACAAAATATAATAAAATATCATATTTTGTTGATTGATTAGTCATTGTATGCTATAGATTAATGTGTCTTGACCTAGCCCACAACTGATTGCAGTTTCATTCATTGTGTGGTTAAATTACTTAAACCTTTATCAGGTTTCATAATGGAATGGTCCAATTGGGAACAAAACTGTTTGTCTTAACCTTATTCTTTTTGACAGGATATATCGCTGTGTTACACATGCATTCTGAGGGTACTCTGATGCCCTGCTACCGTAATGCCACAGTAGCCTCATGTATTCTCTCATCTGCTTCTCTTGACAATGGATACTGTTGCACTGTGGGTAACACTGTGCACTGCTTCAACTTAATTTGTACGGATCCTATGTCTTTCAAATCACTGTTTCTAAGTCTCTCTGTGCCCTGTTCTCAGTCTCCATCACTAATGATTTGTGCATGGCATTTTCTGCTGAAGGCTGCATGATGTTTTTATAGATGGTGGGGGGTGTGGATTAGTATAACCTGTGGCTGCTTGCATTGGGTAACACCTCTGTGGGGGTTGTAGTACTTTGGGGGTTGTAGGTATATCACAGGATGCAGGGGTTACATAAGGTGCAGGGGTGATACAGGGCACTTGTATTATAATTACCTTCCATTTAGGGTCTTCAGGGATTTCTTCCAAATCCTCAACCATTGTCCAAAGCTCATAAATTCCCTGCCTATTCTTCACCTCCCTCCCCTTATCCGAGAATTCGGTCTACATGGTCACCAAATCTGCCACACACAGCTACAAAGCAATTGAAAGCATTATCATTGTGTCCCTGAAATTTACCCAGAGGCCTTACAAAGTATTGTCTGAAGACAGGTCCAGCACACGTCTCATAGCAATCTAACGTCAGCTAGAGAGTTCTTTCTTTCTAACAACATCCGCTGGAACCCAGAAACACATTCCTCTGTGTCAACAGAGTCAAGGACAAATAATAACAACCATTTAGGATATATGAATTGTCATTACCACACTTGTACTAACCTCACAACACTGTTTAAAAATGAAGTTTGCATTTGTTGTCTTTCTGGTTAGGATACACGCTGATTTTCAAACCATGTTTTTATGTTTTGTGTAAACGAAATGCATTGTTTTTTAGCATGTCGAGTTTTCTCATGTATTGATTAAAATATGTTTATCTCTATCCCTTTTTCCTGTTTGGATTTATAGACCAACATGATTTGTTAACACTTGGTGCAACTAGTCACACCTAGCAGGTGTGTAGGCGGGTAGCTGTATTTAGTGGCACAACTGTTCTTATAAATCTTTAGAGGGGTACATTTTCTGGATCCCGAGTGAAAAAGCTCTATCCATATTTTTAACTGATTCTAAATGCTTTTCTTTATCATATAATAATGCTTTATCTGCGTTTGTTTTATGACGACGTGCATGTTTATCCCTACTTTTAAGCTGCTGTAATGCTTCTTTCTTCCAATTCTGTAACACATCAAAGGCTGCTGGTCTGGCCTTTTTCTTTAACAAGATCGATTCTAAGTATTCAATACGGGGGATCTCAAAACTACCGTTCATTGGCCACTGAAATTCGGAGGCATGTCTGGTCTGTCTGTGCCAAATATCATTAAATACTATACTTCCAATGCCATACTTACAGTACATAGTACACGCCGGCGACCCCTCCTGTGGTGTCGGGCGGCTAAATTCCAAGGATTGTCGATCGCTGCGGAACAGAGCCCTAAAGCAGCTAGACAATTTCCCAGGCATTTCACAAAAAATTAGTGTTACCTGGTGAATAATTGTGTCTGCAGATACAATATGCCAAATTCAAATTGTCAGGGTTAAATTAAGAGCCGGGTCACGACTGCACCTGACCAAACCTAAGGAGGACCGTACGGTTTATCAAAGAACTTACCTAACGAATTTTACCTTGTGTTTGTTGGTTTCGGCAAATCTGCCCGCCTCAAAAAATTGGACCCTTGTCAAGATGCTGTGTCAGACCACACAACTATCGTCCAAGGATCGGATTGTGCAGTGCTGCCAAGGTATCGCGTCTCGATCGGTCGGGCCCGCAGAATCACACCCTCCGATCCCGGTTCGATAGTCTGCGTCAACCTTCAATGATCCGGCATCAATCTTGAGGGTCCCTGTTCGGGCGCCAACTGTGAAAACAAAGAAATTGATATGAGGCCGGGAAGCCCAAAGGAAACGCACCAACACAGGTTACAAAGAACATACAAAGTGCTTTATTCAAAAGCTACAACAATTACCAAAAAGTCAATTGACAAACGGATAGCTATTCGGCTCTCAGAGTAACAGAACAAACTTCAACGAGAGTTCAGTGCGTTAGTGTGAGAGACCGTACATTGGGATACTCATGCTTTTATACCTTTTTATCCAGCTCCGGCCAACCCCCTCGCGGGTTAACCATTCTTAGGACCAGGCCTAGGGTTCCTTGCCAGGTCAATCCCATAATGTATGCATTTTGATCAGTTTCGCTGATACAGTTGTTCATTTACACATAGGTCAGGGATAGGACAAGGTCTCAGTTCGCGACCCCAACAAGTGGCCTGCAGGCATATTATTTATTCATGTGTGCGGAGGTCACAAAGGCCAGAATCCCACTCGAAATGACATTCGGCCTCCATTTTGATGTTCAGGGTGACTTCCACATTACAAGAGAACCTAAAATGGCAGCTAAATCCAAGATGGCGATTTACACAGTACATTAAGGTCAAGACCTTGCCGCGGAATCTATTTTACACAATGTTTTAGACAACTTGGCGTAGGCCAACACACATTCAAACAATGCGATAAGAGGTATAATATTATTTTGATTTCGACACTTCTTCGGGCCAAGGTTTATACATCCCTCCTCTCATGTCAGTGACCCACCCATGATGGTACAGTGGGAGTGCAGTACACATAGGGCCTCATTACGACCCTGGCGCTAAGTGTTTAACGGCGCCATAAAAGGCTGTGGCGCCGTTAAACACTTAGCGCCTTACTACGAGGTCTCTTTGCGGGACCCGACCTGAACGGCTGGTCTAGACCAGCCATTAAAGTAGGGACCCGCAAAGGGACCTTGGTGCTAAGTATGGTAAAGCCTTCCCCATTCCCATAGAGCCCTATGGGGCGAAAATGGGAATGGGAAAGGGCCATGGTTCAATGGGGAATTATCGCCCCGCCAACCTTGGAATGAAACATGGCAGACCTGTTACAACACCAGTGCTAATAGCGCCATGGTTTAGCGCCGGTGTTCTAATGAGGGCCATATATTTGATGGTAGTCAAAACCGGAGGAACCAAGCAGCCATAAATAAATCCAAAATGCCAGCTGCCCCTCCAACTTAATTGAAAAAGCAGTTGGGTTTTCTCAATCTCAGCCACTGAAACGAGTTACAATTAACACAAGCATTGGCAAAAACAACATTTTGGCCTTTTGTGTAAGTATGGGAAAGGTACTTGCTAAGCAATGCAGTAGTGATATTAACTGGCCATTGATGGTAGCAGGTGCAAAATGGTGCAAGTACCTGGGCATCTAATAGCAGTGCCTGGCAAAAACCTAACACGTATACACAAGACAAAACCTGTTTTTAACAGGACTTCAGTGAAGGACACACATGCATGCGGAAGATATTTTAATTACACCAGTACCTTGTTTACAACTACAATAAAGTCAATTGCTCTCAGAAGACTGCTTTGAATGAACACTGGAAGCCACTTTGATTGGAAGATTTGATGATAAGGCTTGGTTGAAGCAAACTCAAAGAGTTCCCATGAGGAGGTGTTTTGGGCGATGAGGTTGAAAGGAAGCGCCCCCAATTCAGCACGATCCTCCCCGCAATGAGAGACAATAAGGGACTCTCCCGTAGTGGGAATAAGACCAAGACAGAGTGCGGGTGAGCGTAAGTGGGAGTTTATCCAAGGATAAGGCATGCAAAGAACTCTGCAACCTACGAGAGCGCTCTGCCTGACAATAGCAAAGACAGGCGTATTTCTAATACAAAAAACGTCATCAACACCTAAACACTATAGGGGGCACAAGTCAATTGGGATTGGGTGGTGTCGACTAACTATAGGTGTTGCTGGCGCGGGGTTGGTCTTGGCGGGACGACGTCACTGGTCAGCCTCGTGGGTTGGGTTGGGCCTGGCAGGCCGGCTTGAGGTCATCCATGCGGTGTTGATGTGCTGGGGCAGCCTGTGACAATAACGAATACCTTTCCTGTCTCATTTGCCCTAGGCCATGCACACTACAGTTATTCAGAAAATGACATTTACGTTCATTAATAAATCGCTTCACTAGCTTATCTTATAAAATAAACACAACACATGAGGAATGCACCTCGTGAGAGGTCTGGTGGTTGTTGGTTGGGGTGAGATTTACCTGTGTCTTATTGACCGGTATTTTAGGTCACGGGACGGGGCTCTGGGACCTGGGCCGAGTGATACATGTCTGTCTGCTGCGTTAGAAGTTATTATATAGATGGGTCTCTGTGTCTTGTCCCAATGATGGGGGTCGTCCTTACACGGGGTCAGGATTCTTGGGGGGGTTCGTGGGGATTTATGAGAGGGTGCTGGTAGATCAGTGGGTTCATCCGTGGGTTTATTACCGTGCTGTAAATAACACAGGTGGCGGGCTGTGGCCTTGGTTGCGGCGCCGGGGCCTCTGACTCTCTGAAGTAACGCCAGCTTGGTTGGGGGAGGTGAGGGAGCGCAGCACAAGTCTTAGCTTTTTTATCTGGCAGGCTTGGTGGGGTGGGAGAGGGAATGACCTTGCATATACTCACAAAGGTATTTTCCTCGTGCGTTGCTGATCAGTGAATGCAGAAGTTTTATACTGTTCTGCCTTATTTTAACGTTATTCAGACACACATATATATATATATATATTTCATTTTCGTTACACATTTCTTTAATACAGTCGGTTCCAGTACCTTTTCATTACCTAACATTATGTTCACTACATTGTGTGCGTATTGTATGTACATTAGACGTTATACGAGGGATATCTAGGTTATGGCCTACAGAGATTGATGCTCGCCGCTTTGGGTGATTCAAAACATATATGAGTTCAAGTTTCTACATACTATTGAAAAACACTTTTACAAATAGAGGTTACACGTTTGGTCAACATCTTTCTCCGTGGTTATAGCAGCATTAGTCCAGACCTGGAGGGATATCATATAACGTTACATTTTTATGGTTCGTTCACATTTTAAACAGAGGTAGTTCATTAACACCAATACTTGAACTATTTACTACCTTCTTCAGATAGTGATGCTTCAGCTTTTTTCCCCGTTGCCCCGGCCTTGCGGTCCGGGTCATACGGGGTGCAATATCACATTGTTACTAATATAATGTTGCCGTGTTGGCATCTCGGGTTTAGCTCATCTCCGACTTTCTCATGGGAACGCGCTCGCAGCGGATCTGCCAGGGCTGCTGAGGCGGCAGAGATGCATGAAAGGCCCTCCAAAGGTGGGGGCCTCGTTACAGTGTGCTGAACTCACACCATGTTTGCTGTGCACGATGGCGTCTAGGCCTAACTTAAGTTTCGGTAAATGCAAAGACAGGGTGCGTGTGGGCAATGTCGTCGGCGGGTGAACCCCCCTCCACCTGGGCCCGGGTGGCATGAGGGTGCTCCCACCGAGCCATGGTCCTCACCTGGGGAGGGAGCTGTAGGTGAGGAGGGCCTCGTGGCCATTCCTCCCCTACATTTCCCCCCTTTCGTTACTTAAAGTAACGAATTTCTTTAGCTCTTCTAATCTTCTACATTCTTGTTCTTCTAACACTGCACCATCCCATGCAGGGGTTCCTTTTATAGGCATCCATGCTCTGCACACCCCCCTTAAGCTCTCACCTCTCCTAGCATACTCGTCTGGTGTATATGTCAAATATATACAGTCGCCGGTCTCTTCCAGATCTACCCAGACCTCCTCATACCATTCCAGTTCTACGTCTCGTGGTTCTTTAATCGTGGTGTGCCATAGCTTATCTACTATGTACTTGTCACGGCACATAGGCACTAACTGGTACCTGGGGGTGTTGTCTGTTCCTGTCTGCACATGTACTTCTTGTGTTGCTTTAATTGTACCACCGGAGTTGCCCATTGTCACCATCATCATTGCACCGTTAGGGACTGCATTAGCACAACATCGGAGGCCCACCTGGCACAGGCAGAACATCACAAGGATGATCACCACTATTGGTATCAGGAACTTCATTGTCACTCCAAGCCATGAGGGAACCCAGGAGAAGATATTGTCGAACCACGAGCTATCCTCAGCTCCACCTTCCATTTTCATCTTCTCGCCCAGGTTATGTACTGCTTCAATAACGTGGGACAGGGACCCATTTTCTGCGTCTTCGGAAGGTACGAACGTGCAGCATGCACTTCCTATTTTTCGGCAAACACCTCCATCGATTGCTGTTAACAGGTCTAGGACATACCTGTTTTGCATGGTCATTAATCGCAGAGCTCGTAGTTCCACCTTTATTATGTTAAACCCTTCTTCAGTGTCATTGGCCAACTGGATCAGTTCCCACCGTGTGATCTGGAGCCATTTTGCATTTGCTCTTGCTTGGACACTTGATACTAGTGAAGCAAAGAATGTTTCCACGGAGCTGAACAGGCGATACTTGTCTGGGATCTGTGCCAATAAATCAGATGATGCTTGTGATATGTAGTTCGAGGCTCGCTTGTTCCTTGAGAGCTCTTCTCCTTTCCCTCCGGAGGACAGGACATAAAGGTGCGCTTGTGTAGTTGGAGACGCTGCATTCTGGTTCAAGCCTTCGTTCATCGTGTTACTTCTGTCAATATGGCTTTCGGGAATCACCATTAGTGTTGAATGCAAAGTGGCCATTGAGCAGCTACCACTCCATGATTGGGGAAGGTGCAGGTACGCCTTGTTCCCGCATACCCAGTAGGTGTCCATTAGTGCTGCTGTTCCTTTTTTCATATCTGGGATGGTGAGAGTTTTGTTACAGTTCTTGTTCGTTCCTATTGCCATTTTTCCTTCTCCCTTGAAACATAGTTTGTTTTGTATTTCACTTTGTAGCTTAAAGGGTTTTTCCATCGCTGTTACCCATGTTAATTTAGGGATGTGTTCTTTCCATATTGGCAAGCACGTTCTTTCCATCCACCGCAACTTTTCCGGTTGAACACCCTTCAGTGCTTCTGCCTTGCACAGCACTTCTTCGTCTTTCCATTTGCTTTCGGAAAACAGTGTCCCTTGTATTGCAAAGAAAGGTTCTTTAAGGCAGATCACTCCAGACGCTTGCGAATAGCACGTTTTGTTGTTCTGTACCATTCTGAAAGAGACATCGTGTGCTTGGAAAGTGTTCTTTATTCTACACAGCGTGAGATGAAGGAGACATTGGGCATCCACAATGGGCAATTCTCGTGGCAACAATACTTTAGGTGTGCCTGATGCATGGGGGATAAGTGAGCAGACATAACAGCTCTCATTGGTTGTTTGTTTAGCTGTTGTGCTCATATCTGCATACCATTTATTTGCTTGGTGAGGGTGTCGTGGGTCTTCCATTTTGTCTAACCCTAGCCCATAATACTCATCATACCCTTTTCCACCAGTCTCTCTTCTCCGCCTACTTTTCTCCCTTCTTCTGTACCTTCTCGTTATAGGAGGTGAAGAACCAGGGCCCCCTTCCTCCCTCCCACCCCCCTTTTCTAATTCTTCATATAGGGACTTGTGTTCTGTCATCATAATCACTTTTCCATCCTCATTAATAAACAAGAGATCGTTGTTTGAAATTGGGGCGGGAGGGATCGTGTGGTTGTTGTATGTTCCAGGTTGGGACATTGTGTCATTATCTACATTTTTGGTTCTCCATTGTGAGAGGACAGCAGTGGGTGGTGTAGTATAGTATCCCCACACAAAGTGTGATCCATCCCAGATCAAGAAATCACCTTCTTTGATACCTACAGTCGGAATTGTTTTCGTTCCAGGAGCAAGGGTGGTGTTGTTCCCCCCTCCCCCCTCGTTCATCTCGGTAGAGATGAACGCTATAATCCAGTGTAACACCAGACAAAACATTGAGATGAAGAACACGATAGCACACATTGATAAACCACATTCAAATGAATATGTTAATCTAGCCACTAACATTTCTCTAAATCTAACATATCTATTAGTTGCAGGCTGCCCATTCGATGCCATGATAAATCCTGTTTGAGACACAAAAGTTCATTAAATACAAACATGTAAGCATTTCCACATTGTAACGTTTCGGTGATAAAATATAGGGTTGGGTGAGGAAGGGGGTTTGTTGACAGACAAGGTAGCTTTCAGTCAATATTATTCGTACCTTACTATATATATATATAAATAATAAAAAACATGACATTTTTTAAAAACAACAATAATAAAAAACATCTTAAAGAGTACAGGAAGGGAAAAAAGAACCCCACGCAAAACTTTCAAAAATTGTAAAAAGAAAATTTACATATACATGTGTACATGTTTTAGTCCAGGACATTTGTTGCGCGCTAATTGTGTTCACTGTTCATCTCATGAAGCACACAAAATTCAAATCATTCATTCCGCACAACTTCATCGTCCGCTGTTGCCTGTGCCTCATCCTGCACCTCACTCTCCGCAGCGCTGTAAGCTTTACGTACATCTGTCAAATGCACCCAATATCGCAGGCCCTTAACCTTTACTGCTGTAGGCGTGCAAAACACTACCTCATAGGGGCCATGGAAGCGTGGTGCGTTCCACCTCCGCACAAAACTTCTAACATATATAAGGTCACCAGGCATTAGCTGTAGTGGTTTTTCAGGCAAACCGTTTGGTTCAGTCGCGTTCCCCTCCTCTCTTGTCGAGGGGGGGGCTAGTTGCTTTGAAATTACGCGCGCTGCCCGTGTCAATTTTCGCAGGTATTCTGTGAACTCCTCCCCCAATATAGCTGCGCTTCTGTGTGCATCAGAACGCTCACGGAGAGGCGAATGCGCTGTGTGCATTCTTCTTCCCGTGACGATCTCGTGCGGGGACAAATGGTGATCCTTACTTGGCTGGTTTCGTAGCTCAAACAAGGCCAAAGGCAGGCAGTACATCCAAGTCTTTTTAAGGGAAAAACAAAGTTTTGATAATCTGCTTTTTAACAGGCCGTTTATTTTTTCTACGACGCCATTACTTTGAGGATGATAAATCGAACATAATTTGTGCTTTATTCCCAATAATGTAGTCACTTCTTTAAAGAGTTCATTAACAAAATGCGTCCCGTTATCTGAGCGAATAACGTCGCAAATTCCCCAGCGCGGAAACACTTCCCGCACTAGGAACTTCGCGGCGCCCTTCGCGTCAGGGCGGGCACAAGGGCCTGCCTCCACCCACCTCGAAAATGGACATACAACCACAATCATGTATCGAGCCCCGTTACACCTTTCTCCCATGTCTACATAATCAATGTGGAGCTCTCTGAATGGGCCACTTGGTTTTGGTATCGTACCCCTTAGTGTACGCAATGTCATACCTGAGTTGTAAATTTGACATGTCGTGCATTCTAGAGCTAACCTTGTGACGTGTTCCTGGAGGCAAGGTGTAAACCAATCTTCTTGTATCTCTGCCATTACGTGTTTCTTTGTGTTGTGTGCAGGAAAGTGTAGTTGTTGAAATGCTATTTCTAACAGCGTGATTGGCATTACCACTTTTCCTGAACTCTCTTGTCGCCACAATAAATCAGTCGGTGATTTGCTGCATCCTCTCTTAGTCCACAGCAATTTTTCCTCTGCACTAGCTCCCTCTTGCAGCTCTATTATCTCCTGTGTGGACATCATGTTGTATCCTGTGGGGACTTCTTGGCTTGCTGTGTGGTGCAACATGTACTCTCCTATTTCACCTTTTTGTAGATATGAAGCTGCTTTGGCAGCGGCGTCTGCTGCCGCGTTCCCCAAAGATATAAAATCTGTATTTGCGGTATGAGCTTGACATTTTACGATGGCCACTGCCGTGGGGTCTTGCAGGGCCTCAATCAGTTCTTTCAATAATTCTGCATGCTGGACTGGCGTTCCGTCTGCTCGCCGAAACCCTCTCCGCCCCCACCGGGCCAACCCGCCGTGAACTGTTGTTGTCATGTATGCTGAGTCTGTATATATGGTCACTGCGCACCCCTTGGCGGCATGCAATGCTTCTATTAGCGCTATTAGTTCTGCTGCTTGCGCTGAATAGTGCGATGGGAGGCGGTGTTGCACTAGTATCTCATATTCATCTTCCTCTAATCGTACCACTGCCATACCCACATGCTTTTCTCCTGTCTCCATGTCTATTGATGCTGACCCGTCCACAAAATACACCTCACCCTCGGTCAGGGCATTTTCAAAAATCACTTGATCCTTACTTTCGTCACCTGTGTACGTGGCGCAGTTGTGGTTTTGCATGTCCTCTATGGTGCATGCCTCTGTGATGAATGTGGCTGGGTTCACTGTTTTACATCTTACTATATGGATGTTAGCGCTGGACAGTATTATCTCATATGCTGTGGCGCGTTGTGTTGTCAATGTGCTCTTTGTTCGCTCTAATATTGCAAAAAGTGAGTGTTCCACGAACAGTGTCACCGGGCAGCCCATTACTATCGTGGCACTTTTTTCAATTGCGAACGCGGCTGCAGCTAGGGATTGCTCGCACGCGAAATGACCTTGCATTACTGCGTCTAGGGTGCCGCTGTAGTAAGCTAGTGGTTTGTGCCCTAAGGATGTTTTCTGTGTCAGTACTGCTGTCATCAATGTTCCTTTGCAGTGTGAAAATAAGAAGAATTCGCGCCCATAATCTGGGTTTGCTAGTACTGGAGCGCTTGATATCAGCTCTTTTAGTGAGTTAAATGCTGTGTTCGTCACCTCTGTCCATTCTATGTGTTTGTGTTCTTGTTGTGCTTCTTTCAGTGCCTGTAGCAGGGGCCTTGTGTACGCCGCATAGTCCAATATCCATGCTCGGCAATAGTTACACATACCCAGAAATTTCTGCATCTCTTTTACTGTTTTGGGCTCCCCAATTGTTCTAATCGCCTGTGCCCTGTCTGGTATAATTCGCTTGCCATCCTTTGATATCAACTGACCCAAGTATAGGACCTCCGTCAGACAGTATTGTAACTTCCCCTTGTCCACCTTGTACCCCTTATTTGCCAATAATGTCAAGAGTGTTATCGAGTCCTGTCTGCATTCTTCCTCAGCCTGTGCACAAACCAATAAATCATCAACGTACTGAATCACTGTGCTTTCTACAGACAAATTCCCCAGATCTTCATGTAGTACCCTGTTAAATATGCTTGGGCTCTCGCAATATCCTTGTGGTAGTCTGCAGTGTTCGAACCTCCTTCCTCCCAATGTAAATGCTGTCAAGTACCTGCTCTCTTCTGCCAAGGGAATCGAAAAGAATGCATTTTTTAAGTCAATTACTGTGAAGTGTGATGCTATTTTTGGAATGTTGCACAGTATTGTCGCCGGGTTCGGGACTAAAGGGAACTCCTTCATTACCACATCGTTCAATGGGCGTAAATCTTGTATCATCCTCCATGAACCCCCCTTCGCTTTTTTGATTGGGTAAATGCATGTGTTGCATGGGGAGTTTGAGGGCACTATTATACCCTGTGCTAGCAGTGCTTCTATTGTCTCTCTGATCCCTTCTTCTGCTTCTCGCGACAGTGGATATTGTTTCACCCGGGGTAGTATTGCTCCTTGTTTTACTTTTATCACCACAGGCTGAACTTCATGTAGCAACCCTACATCCTGGGGGCCATTAGTCCATAAGTTAGCGGGTACTGAACTCATGTCTTCATCAAAAAATGTATGCGGTGCTCCTACTACCGCCATTAGTTCAACTTTAGTTTGTCTGGCTGTAACTACGATGTCGCAGGGCATTGCCAGTTCCATCACTACTTCACCATCTCCCTCAGTGTCAGAAAATAGCTCCTCGTCCGAGAGCTCTCTCAGGGGGATATTTGCATTTGTACACAATACTGTCCGCCACTCACACCCTTCCATGTCAATACCAATCACGCATATTCTGTTTGCTGATACATGTATTGCATGCAAATCCAATGATAGTACTTCCCCAAGAGCAGTGTCAGGGCTTGCTATGGGACGAAAAAGGAATTCTGCTGGTATTCTCCACTCCACCCTTTTTAGTTCTGGTACTATGAGAGCCAATGTTCTCATGCCTTCAACAAACATCTCCTCATTTCTTGGTACCCCTCTGATCTCTTTTATTATTGTGTGGCCGTGTATTACTGCTAATATACGGAGGGGGCATATGCCTGGCGTTGAACATACGATGCCGCTCCCTGTGAATGATATGGTCATGTTTAGTTTACTCAAGAGATCTCTCCCCAGTAAGTTGATGGGAGAGTTTTCATAGTACAGTAAGGGTGCTTTCACTGTTTTACCCCCCACTGTCACATCCAATACCTCTGTGTAAGGAACTTCAATTACAGCCCCAGAGAACCCCTGCGTCTCTAACGTTCTATTAGATAACGGGAACCGGCCCTCTCTAATGCATGATTTCTCCGCTCCCGAATCCACCATGAATATGAATTGCTTGTCTCCTATCTGCGCTCCTATCAATGGTTCCTCTGATGCATTGTGGGTCGTAGACAGTACTGGACACGCAAGTGCTCTCTGTGGGCTGTCCTATGCGGGGTGTCTCATTGCCCCCCCTTGATCGAAAATATTCCCCGAAACTACTGACACTCCACTGTAAGGTGCGGGGGCTGGTGCCCCATTAGCTCCTGTGGCGAAAGTATTACCAGGCGTGTAGTGCACATTGTCATTATTCTGTGGGCTGGTTTGTGTTCGGTATTGATGTCCGTGTAGTTGTGCGTTACTCCTTTGTACTACATTGTCTGGTTGCTGGTATTGTCCCATGGGGAGGCCGTAGGGGCTTCCTGGATGGGGGTGTCCGTACTGTTCTATCTCTTGGAAACCGTTGTTTTGTCTGCTCCTACATTCCCTTGAGTAATGCCCCCATCTCCCACAATTCCAACAGCTCCCCTGTGGACCTCTGGGACCCTGCCACCCATTTCCTCCCATTCCTCCATACCCTTGTCCTCCTCTTCGCCCCCTGTACCCACCTCTTCCTCCTCTTGGGGCCCACTCTTGCCACGTTGGACCTCCGTTCTGCTCCTGCTCTGTCCACTGTCGTTGCCCTTGTCCTGCCCAATTCGCTGCTATTCTTCCTTGTATTGCTATTTGCCCCTCCTCTCCTTCCTCTCCCTCCCGTATGAGTGGGAGTCCCGCTACCGCTGCTGCGACCTTCACCAATTTTGATTGCACCAACTTCGCCTCGTCCGCCAACCTTTTCTGTGCTACTTCCCTCTCTCTTTCTTTGATCCGTTTACAATGGTGTACTATTATGCTTTGGATCTCCGGCCAGCCTTTTGCCTCAACACCTGCTATTTTATCTAGTGCCTTTTGCACTTCCTTTGGGAGCCCTCTTTTAATGATGAAGTAAAATAGAGACGTGGATTGGTGCCAGGGCGTACCCGTTTCCGCTCTCCACATCTCCTGCACCCGGAGAATGTAATCCATAGCGTCCTCCCCATCATTCATGGTACATTGCATTACTGACTGCAGATCAGGGGTATCTGGGAAGGTTTCCCGCAGTGCGTCCCACACCCTTGCTCGCACGGTGTTAAAAGAAGCCCCATCATGGCGATCACACTCCAAAGTTACAGCTGGAAAACCCGCTTTAGCCCACACTCTGTCTGCCTGATCCCCTACTGCGGACACTAGTAGGCTTTTCACATCGCCTACTGCCAGCGGTATACCCGCGGTATGTTTTTCAAATGCATATATCCACTTGCTTGCCCCTCCTGACAGCTGTGGTAGTAATTTCATTAAGTTAGCCTTGTCCATCTGAGCCCACGGTATATAGTTCGGCCTCCCACCTCCCCTGTGGAGTAATGGTAGTTGTAATTTCCCTTTTGCCGTTGCAGCTTCCTTTTCCTTAGTCACTGCTGACTCTAATGACGCCATCTTCCCCACCCTATTTCTTAGTCGTCCTATCCATTCATCCTCTATAGTCCCCAGTGAACATGCCCCATCTAGCTCCTCGCCTTCTCCTCCTACTGCCATGCTCAATCTATCACTCTCATCCCCCCCTCCTCTGACATCACATAACAAATCCTCTCTGATCCCTCTCTCTCGCGAGACATCACCAATGCTTCCTTCTGCTGTCCCTACTTCTATTATCCTGGTCGGTTCCTCCTCAATTCTGAACAGTATTTCCCCCTTTTTCCATCCTTCCTCAATTTGTCTACTTTCGCTCGACGCTCTAGACGTGCGTCCAGATTGTGTGGGGGCGCACGCTGTGCGTTCACATATGTCTTTTATTCTTGAGAGCTCATCTCGTGCCACTGTAAGCCTCGACTCTAAGTCACTCGTTAACTTCTCTATGTCCACTCTCTGTGTGCCTCCCTGGGTGCGCTCTCTGGTGTTTTCGTATGGTGGGGGTGCAGTTGGTCTTTGTGGCGTGCTGGTTGAAGGGGGAGGCACATAAATCGGGTCGCTATATCCTGCTGCAGGGGCTGGTTTAGGTAATATTGGGTACAACATAACCACTTCCGCAGGCTGTTCTGTACTTAACTGTTCCTTTTCCTCTCGCGGGATCATTAGTGGATTGTCTGTGGTGGAGGGTAAATCAATATTTGGAGCTGGAGCTTTGGGTGGGGGTACTTCCTCAAACAATCTCCAAAGATCTAATATCTCCTTCCTGTTCTGCCATTTTTTTCCCTTATACTTAAGGCGAATACATGTACATACCATATCAAGAACGCTTTTGTCAAAAGACCCTCCTTCTGGCCAAATCTGGGGCAACCCCTCCCCTTTCAATTCTGTTAACCATTGATCATGATATTTATTTATGCGTTCAGCATATCCCGGCAAGCTCTTGCAAATGTGTGACAAGGGAGTTTCAGCCCCCATCCTTTAAATCGCTAGCGCTACCTCGTTCGCTTTCGTTACCTTTTATTAGCTGTAAATATGCGTGTGTATTCCTTTATGGCACAGACAAGAGCGGACCTCTTAAAATTATCACCCACCGTTATTCACTGCACAAATCTCTTCTCACTCACCATATCTCATCTCCTTCCCATTCCCAGGCACTCTTATGTGATCTCACTTGTAATTGATCAAGTACTGGTTATGGCCACACTCTCTGACACCACCTCGCGGCCACCCGTTCGTCTCTCACACTCGTACGGTGCGAGCACCCTTCACAATGCTTTCCACTCACACTCTTTGTCTTTCTCCTCCCTTTCCTCCCTAACCAGCTGTCCCTGTTTTCCTGCTAAGGTTACTGTGTTCACGTCTGTACGTGCCACTACTGAGTCCCCGCTTTTTAAGATGTTCTAACTTCTTTATACCCTTCTCATTTTCGCCCCCTACCCCGTGGAAATGGAAAAAGAAGAAATAGAGAGAGAGAGAGCACAATCACTAAAAAATATTCCCGGTGTCTCCTTTTGCTAGACACCAATAACTTATTTCTCACTTCTTCATATATTCCCAGTACTAGTCTAGATAGCACTATGCGGCGCCGCCTTCCACCCCCTCTCGGAGCTAGGTTTCCGTCACTTCTACCACGTCACTTATTTCTTACTCCTAATGGCCATATGCAAAAGAAAGAATAAAGAAAATTTCAAGACCCGTCTGTAGTAGACCCCCGATATTCTTCTCCTCTACCTGTCCCCGTTCTGTTATTCCCAATTCCCTTTCTTTTCCCCTTGACGATCACTCGCACTCGGTACTCACGTGCCCGTCTTGAACCGATACTCTCCGAAACTGGGTCCGTCCAGGCGGCGTCACCGGTAACTCAACGGTCAGCCCCTGGCTCCGGCGAGCGGCACTCAAAGGGGATTTTTTTCCAATCGGGATCCCGTACCCTTTCTCATTGAGTGCGCACTTCTTATTGTGCCGGTCGCCGTTGGCGGGCGGCCTCCCGGAGACGGCTCACCGTGCGTATCCCTTCTCGACCGGAGATTCTCGTGCCACAAGGGGGTCGTTTAAGAAGGAGTTAGGAAAAATAGTTTGGAGATATCACGCTATCGGGGTCACCACTGAAAGGAAGCGCCCCCAATTCAGCACGATCCTCCCCGCAATGAGAGACAATAAGGGACTCTCCCGTAGTGGGAATAAGACCAAGACAGAGTGCGGGTGAGCGTAAGTGGGAGTTTATCCAAGGATAAGGCATGCAAAGAACTCTGCAACCTACGAGAGCGCTCTGCCTGACAATAGCAAAGACAGGCGTATTTCTAATACAAAAAACGTCATCAACACCTAAACACTATAGGGGGCACAAGTCAATTGGGATTGGGTGGTGTCGACTAACTATAGGTGTTGCTGGCGCGGGGTTGGTCTTGGCGGGACGACATCACTGGTCAGCCTCGTGGGTTGGGTTGGGCCTGGCAGGCCGGCTTGAGGTCATCCATGCGGTGTTGATGTGCTGGGGCAGCCTGTGACAATAACGAATACCTTTCCTGTCTCATTTGCCCTAGGCCATGCACACTACAGTTATTCAGAAAATGACATTTACGTTCATTAATAAATCGCTTCACTAGCTTATCTTATAAAATAAACACAACACATGAGGAATGCACCTCGTGAGAGGTCTGGTGGTTGTTGGTTGGGGTGAGATTTACCTGTGTCTTATTGACCGGTATTTTAGGTCACGGGACGGGGCTCTGGGACCTGGGCCGAGTGATACATGTCTGTCTGCTGCGTTAGAAGTTATTATATAGATGGGTCTCTGTGTCTTGTCCCAATGATGGGGGTCGTCCTTACACGGGGTCAGGATTCTTGGGGGGGTTCGTGGGGATTTATGAGAGGGTGCTGGTAGATCAGTGGGTTCATCCGTGGGTTTATTACCGTGCTGTAAATAACACAGGTGGCGGGCTGTGGCCTTGGTTGCGGCGCCGGGGCCTCTGACTCTCTGAAGTAACGCCAGCTTGGTTGGGGGAGGTGAGGGAGCGCAGCACAAGTCTTAGCTTTTTTATCTGGCAGGCTTGGTGGGGTGGGAGAGGGAATGACCTTGCATATACTCACAAAGGTATTTTCCTCGTGCGTTGCTGATCAGTGAATGCAGAAGTTTTATACTGTTCTGCCTTATTTTAACGTTATTCAGACACACATATATATATATATATATTTCATTTTCGTTACACATTTCTTTAATACAGTCGGTTCCAGTACCTTTTCATTACCTAACATTATGTTCACTACATTGTGTGCGTATTGTATGTACATTAGACGTTATACGAGGGATATCTAGGTTATGGCCTACAGAGATTGATGCTCGCCGCTTTGGGTGATTCAAAACATATATGAGTTCAAGTTTCTACATACTATTGAAAAACACTTTTACAAATAGAGGTTACACGTTTGGTCAACATCTTTCTCCGTGGTTATAGCAGCATTAGTCCAGACCTGGAGGGATATCATATAACGTTACATTTTTATGGTTCGTTCACATTTTAAACAGAGGTAGTTCATTAACACCAATACTTGAACTATTTTCTACCTTCTTCAGATAGTGATGCTTCAGCTTTTTTCCCCGTTGCCCCGGCCTTGCGGTCCGGGTCATACGGGGTGCAATATCACATTGTTACTAATATAATGTTGCCGTGTTGGCATCTCGGGTTTAGCTCATCTCCGACTTTCTCATGGGAACGCGCTCGCAGCGGATCTGCCAGGGCTGCTGAGGCGGCAGAGATGCATGAAAGGCCCTCCAAAGGTGGGGGCCTCGTTACAGTGTGCTGAACTCACACCATGTTTGCTGTGCACGATGGCGTCTAGGCCTAACTTAAGTTTCGGTAAATGCAAAGACAGGGTGCGTGTGGGCAATGTCGTCGGCGGGTGAACCCCCCTCCACCTGGGCCCGGGTGGCATGAGGGTGCTCCCACCGAGCCATGGTCCTCACCTGGGGAGGGAGCTGTAGGTGAGGAGGGCCTCGTGGCCATTCCTCCCCTACAAGGTGCAAGAACTTGGTGGGAAAAGCCATAGGGATTAGTATGGCAATGGGCAGTCAATTAGTGGGTGCACAACCAAACAATGAAATCCCACTTGTGTTTTATCCATGCAGATGTCCATGTTGTGCTAATGCCCAGCTAGTATTCTTAAGGCAGAATGAACAGGCGTTTTGCGGATTACAGAGCTTTATTCTCCCACTCCCAGCTGCTTCACCTGACCACTACTCAGGACCTGTTCGACACATCACAGGTGAGCCAACACTTGCTCAATCCACATTTATATTTGTATATGTTACAGTTCTGACTGTTTAAACCCCCCATCCATCATTAATGATTAAAGGTGTCTCTCCAGATCAAACCCAGCAAGCTCTTCTGAAGCAATGGACGTTTACAGCACATTGCAACATAAAGGGAAGCAATAATCCAACATATAACAGCCTTATCTGACCACATACTTTTAAGCTGATGATAAACTGTTAAAGTGAGCAGATTCCTCCAGACCAATGTTCCCTCTAATTATTTTTCCCTAAGTGCGGAAATGGTTAGCTTTCTTGTACACATTATTTTTCCATGTGCGCACCTCAATAATGAGGTAAGCCACTTTGTGAGCATGCGTAGTTAGTGAGCTACCATCTCCAAAGAGTTTAAGGAAATGTCCCCTTCCCAACCACTGCAAAGTGTTACAAATCAGTGTAAAAGGTGCATCTTACAACATTTTTTCCACACATATAGGCTACAATAACAACATATTGTATATGTGATTATAAGGAGAGCTCATCAACCAGTCCAGGACTTTAAGATATACCATAATACCTACCAAGAGTACTCCTGTAAAAGAGTATGTGCGAAAAAGCTTTGTATGCTCAGGATAAACAATAGGTTGAATTCTGGTTATTCATTTGTCGACACTGCTCAGAGACATTGCAGAAACTGTCTATTGCCACTGGAAAAGTACACCCAGGTTTATTACAAAAAACTCATATTGCTTATCACTGATGTGGCTGTCAAAAAATGTAGACCAGATATGATTTTTGCAAATGAAATAATGGCAACTAAAAGGAATGTGTCAGGAAACAAAAGTTCAAGTGCCACTTTAGTTCAAGGGCCAGGAGAACATGCCCCTCAATTTGTGAACTGACAATTGCATCAGAATAACTGCACCACACATTTTCTATAACCTGTTAGCATCAAACATCAGAGTACACTTTCTTAATTAGTCTTGCTCTGTATCTGTACACGTGTTTGTTATTGCATCAATCACTACAAAAGGTGTGCAAACTTCACTTTTTGCAGTTGTTTAATGATTACCGTTGTGAATAAAGTATATGTTTGAATGTATTATCTTTCTGGTTCATTGCACCCTGTTTATGGTAGTAAATGTACCCAATATATATATAGGGTATACATGGATGTAGAGGTTTGAGTTAATAATTGTCTTGACCAGGGACACATTTCCTGATTTCTCAGGACCACCTACATGTTGCTCTGTTGTTAGGGTATATTTTGTATTCTTGTGCAAAATGAAAATGAAAATAAAATAATATTGATGAAATGTAAAATAAGAGAATATACATATCACTTCCCATTCCTATAATGTATACAAATGTTCCAGTCAGGAAAAGTATTAACTCCTAAAGGCTGCCAATAAACTAGATCTAAGGATCACAGAGGCATGTCTCACAAATACTGTCTCCTCTCTCATTGATATTCTGATACCTCCAAGTTTAAAGATCATCACCAAAAAAACAGAAATAGGTTTAATAATACCAGATTTAAAGTGTCTTGTAATTACCCTATGGTCATCAAATGAGGAACAGCCACAATCAGTAGAACAGTTCCTCCCCATTGATCACTACACAAACATCAAATGCCTTTTCACTTACACACAACCAAAATATAGCACCTCCATCCTGGAGGAATTTCTCAACAATGGGAGCAATTTATAAACCAAATAAGATTATATTCTAATCACAGACGACCTAAACCTCTGACTGGAATGCATTACTAACAAAGCAGCCCAGGAATTATACTCAAGCAGGCAACACCTTGGATTTCACCTTCTCACAAAAGACGCCCATATACAAGTGTAGACTCTCTTTAGATGTTCGTCCCTTGTGGAAAGTACTACATTCTAATCCTAAATATCTGCCCCAACTGTGGTAATACAGTGTGTTGGTATCTTGCTACCTCATCACTGCACCACATAGTTCAAAATATCTCCACTATCAACATCATAGCCCTATGGGGATCCATCAAGAAAATAACTAATAAAGACTTTGATACTGGGCCTCATTATGACCCAGGCGGAAATCCATGGTGCTAATAGCACCATGGTCCATGCCGCTAACTTACCAACTCCACCATGGAGAAAGGGGGAATTACCACCCCATTACAAGGTTGGCATGGCAGTAATTCCCCCTTCCTCCATGGCCCTTCCCCATTCCCATTTTTGCCCCATAGGGCTCAATGGGAATGGGGAAGGCGCTAAGTACGGTACCTCAAATTGCGGTACCGTACTTAGTACCAAGGTCCCTTTGTGGGTCCCTACTTTAACGGCTGGTGTAGACCAGCCGTTAAGGTCGGGTCCCGCAAAGGGACCTCGTAATCAGGTTCTAATGGGTTAACAGCGCCGCAGCCTTTTACGGCGCCGTTAACCCATTAGCGCCAGGGTCGTAATGAGGCCCACTGTCTGAAAGAGTCCTCTAGCCTTGTGTATTCCTAATATGGATGTAACCCTTGTCCTTAATACATTGCACTCAGAAATAAGAAGATGCTAGCCCCATCTAGGGAAAGGAAACCCCAAACCATTGTTGATCTTACAAATAAATATTCCAAAAAAGAATGTGCCGTAATGGAATGAAATGGCAAGAGATTTGAAAAGAAATTGATGGAAATTAAATACCGTAGAAGATGTCCTCTCCTTAAGAATATATGAACGTAATAATCAATTGATTATTCCTGAAAGTAGAATGAACACTTTGCCAACAGAATTGCTATGGCATTTAACAAATCTTTCAGGGACCCCACCATCTATATGAGGTCACGGCCACCAGTAGCCCAGCCAAAGAACTGACAGATAAATGGTCTCTGTTCTTCAATGATGCAGTCCCTTAGATCACTGAATCTCTCACCCCCCACCACCAATGACCAAAATATCATGGCTGCAATCCCCCCAACTCCTAACTGCTGAAACCCATTCAAAGCACAAGAGGTGATCCAAAGTCTAAACACAACAAAGACCTCTTTAGCAGAAGGTTTCCTGTGTCAAGCACCATTGATTAAAATAAAATCACATCCATTGTCAACACATTTATATGCGCCTGTAGTTCAACAATGCTCCAGGACCCCACCCATCAGAATTGACGAAAGTCACAATTAACCCTCTGCAGAAGAAACTCAACCTAGACTACTGAGACATGCCTAGTTACAATCCATCTCAAGCTTGACCTTTGTGGGCAAAATCCTAGAGAGAGAAGTGACATGAAAACTGTATCTCTGAAATAAATGATAATTTCCACGCTAAGTGGTCCAATTTATATACTCCCAGGCAGCCTCAGACCTCCCTTGTCGATATTAGAAAAGTGCACCTTAAAGCGAATGACCTGATCTAACTAATTATTTGGATCTACTTGATCTATTACAGTGTATCATTTGGTAAAATAAATAACACTCATTTATTGCCGCCAATATTCATTGGGCATCAGGTGGGCAGCTGTGAGATTGGTGGGATCTTTCCTTCTCAATTGTTCCACCCAAGTTATACTTGGACATGTTTAATACAAGACACAACGGGCCTGATTCACAGAGCATTTTCCAATGGGACTGTGCATTTATAAAACGCCCCTGTGAATCAGGCCCAATGTCTTCAATGCTGCATCCATTAGGAAACCTCCCTGGGTGTTTGTTGCATCTACCCCCACCCGGCCCATTGACAGGTGTCATAGCTAGGATGACACCAAACGTCCAACTCACCAATATTGACACACAATTGCTTCTTTACTTCACCAGATAAAAAGAACACAGTGTCCAGGTGGCAGCCGAGTTTAGGTTAGATATCAATAGTTATATTTCCCAAAAATATCTTTTGCCAACAGAGAAAAACTATAATTCTAATGTTTGGAAATCATCTTTTCCCCTTCAATCTAAATGGCCACAATGTTGCACTTTGACACAGAAGCTTTGCTCATCCCAAAAATACATGCTGTAAACAAGATTGTGCACTTTCACCTACATCTGTTAAAAATACTCTCTCCTTCCTTAACTTCAAACACAAAAAGGAATTGGTCCAATCTGTAAGTGATTTCAACCCAGCACTCCACTCCACCTAAGTCAATGCCTAGCATGCAATGCACAGTTGGAACCCTTAATTATATATGTTTGTCTATAAGTTCTTTTATTTCTGAATGATGTACCCTTATATCACGCCACTCTCTTTGAATACCCCCGGTCTCACTGAACCAGGAAGCAGGTTGTTTTGCCAAGTTAAAAGATTTATTTTATGAATTTGAACAATATATATATATATACACATATATATCACACTATTTATATAAGGATCACCATTGATCTGATTAAAGAGATGTTACAATCAACAATCTCTTTAATCAGAAGGAGTATGGATAGGAAAAATAATGCAGCACAGAATAAAACTTTGTGTGGGTTCAGTCAAATGCAATGTCACTTTTTTCCCCTGCACACTACTCAGTTCCCCCCCAATATGCAATATACAGAGATGGAAAGAGAGAACACAGGTTTCAGGAATAAACACTCAACAAATACAGTTTCAATCCCAATTGCCCCCAGCAAGCATAGAGAGAAACAGGAATGATTTCAAAACAGGTCAAATGATTTTGAATGTGGCTTGAATGAATGGGAAAAACACTTGAAAATGGATTTAATTCTCTAAATTGGATTCAAAACTAGTCAGAGCCTCTTTGTATAGTTTCAGGTAAGCACTAGCAACGATCATTGAATAACTAGCAGGTTGAAAACTAAGTTCTGAGGTCGGATGCAAAGAATAGCTGTTTTACACGTGATGAAATTGAGCCAAACGAAAGATTTGCGGCAAACTTTTCCGTGCGCGAGAAACGCGATTGCGGGAAAACTAGTTGGAATGCGGTTTTGGGTTTGTTTGAAAGCTGAGGATGTTAGCTTCAATTTGACAATTAAATTTCTAGCATGTACGGTACGGTAGTTATGAAGGTTTTAGTAGAGGTCAATTTTTCTCAAAAAGAGTCAAGATTTTCAAATGAAAGATGCGCTTTTGAATATTACAAACAAGGATTTTCTTTACACTAGGGAGGCTATGAAGATACAAGATACCCAACGGAACAGCCACTAGACCAGCGGCGCCTCTGTTCTGACTTTTGCCGGCCGAGACACTTGTCTTTCTCAGCAAGTATATTAGCGCACAGATGATATTATCACTACAATTAACAAAGGACTATTGGAAGAGGGAAAGATTCAGGAAAAACAAAAGAGATTCTACAATGCAGTTCTGAATATGATAGAAGAGTTTGGATAGGATTACTTAAGGATGAGATACTGGCTATGGACAATTCTATGCTATAGATACTCACAACTATGGTTTGGAATAGGCCTGTCAAAGATCTTGACAAAGGTTTTGGACTGGAATTCTGCTAGCCCACCGGACAGGATTCAGGGCACCCGGATTCTGCACTCAGCACGGCACTCTGGACACTGCATGGCCTCTGGACAGGATCTGAAGGGTTGGTTCTGGGTTGCAGCTATCAGGTTACAGCTCTGATCTACTAGTTTGGATCTCTGGGTTCTAGCAAGAGTTCTTGGCAAGAAAGCAGAAACAGCACAGCCCGGCTCTTCTATTTGGTTTGTTCCCCCTTGGAAGTCTGGGGTAAATCAGGTTTCAAGATTTTAAAAGCCAGCTGAGAAGGGTTCAGCTTTGGAATTGGACCTTTCTGCTTTCAAAGTTCTGGAGTGTTGGGTCTGGGTTTCTCTTGCAGAGTGCTTTGCCAGTAAATCAGTTGATGGATGAATCTGTGTGTGTCTCTAGGTCCTAACCTGTCCCTATTTATGTATATCCCAAAAGGGTGGGTAGGCTGAATTATATTAAGCACACCCTCTAGGAAACCTATTGGTTAGGGTCTGTCCTCTCTCCTGATTTGAGAAGGAAATCTAGTGTCATAGTGATGCTGTATTTTATAATCCAGGGAGTACCTCCCCTTTGTTTCTGTACAGTAAATCTATTTTTCATGTAAATCATATTTACAATATCACCAACTTGCTAACCATACATATTTACATCACAGATTTAGTAGAGCAAGTATCCATCCGAGTCCCAGCTCAGTGAGAGCTTTGGTTCAAATTTGACAGTTTTTTGCACTTTTGGTTGGTTACCCAGTGTTGGATCAGTGCACATTGTTCTACATATATACGCATGACATCTGGGCACAATCCTGTGAAGTTTCATATTTATAGCATTATCACAATTGCTACAACATCAACATTTCGGTAGTCCTATCTCTGAACATCGCACAGAGTTCAGAGTAGTTTCAAACTGTGAGCAGAATTTTCAGGTTAACAACCTATATTTTACAGATTTTTATAATTTTTGTACAGTTCTCTGTGAGTCTTTTTCAAAAAGATATTTCCTTGTGGTTCACGATACACATATCTGTCTGGTCCCGCCCCCATGGTTTGCTGGGCCCAGAGCACTCCGGGCCTCTTCCTGCTGGCAGTTAGTTTCTGCTGACACCTGAATTTGCATTCCCTTTCAGTCCATGAAGCCTATTGTCTCTCTCCCAGAGAAGCAGTGCAAAATCCCCTCCTCCTTTCGTTAGCATCTAAATGATAGATCCTGGTCAGAGAGCAAAAGGAAGGCACCCTTTGTTGGAGCAAACTGTTGAATGTGCTTTGAAGTCCTCTGGCTGGTATCAGTTCACTTTAAAACACTTTGTTTAAAATTCTCTAATTCCAGTCGTTTTACAACATATAAATTGAATAGTGTCAACCTATATTGCTTTTGATGGCAAGTCTCTTTTTTTCCAAAATTTGATCTTAATGTACAAGTTTAAACTCCAGTGTAGGTAAATGACAGCTTTGATACAGGCAGGCGGCGGTACTGCACCCATATCTGACATATTTTCCCAGGCAAGCACCTTTTTGAATGTGGATATTTTTGTGATGAAATGTGCTTCTCCTGACATTGTGCCTAAGTGGATTATTTCATTAAAGTGATGGTTAATACCCAACAAGGATGTTGGACCTTTTCTGATGTTGGGGAACCATTATTTTGCAATTTCAACAGCCAAGGAAAAACAGATTTTAGAACACCTCTGGGTTTTCCTGGCAATGCAGCACTTCCTTTTCATGTAGTTCCATTTCACTCTGTGGGCAGCCCAATGACATGTTTTTGCAGTGTGGTCTCCTGTGATACCACTGACACAGGCAAAGTAGATTTGGCAGCCTATTTTTCCGGTTTCCCTGCGCACTTCTCAGAGATTTTTAGCGTGCATAGGGCTTTTCGGCGGCCATTCTGTTTTTTTTAATGAAAGCAGCACACAGTGATGTTGCAGGGCAGAGCCTAGTGGGTAAGAACATCCCACAAATCCATGAACAATCCCAAATCAGATTACCCCCCTTGGCTCCTGCTTAGCCCTAAATAAGAAACCTTTCAAACAACTTCAATTGGTCTTGAACAAGGGTGCAAGACTAATCCAGAGATTGAAAACCCAAGACCACATTACTCCAGCTTGAAAAATGCTCTTGAAGGTATCTGTGGAAATACATATTGCATTCGAGACAGTAAGCCTTGCACATATAATGGGTTGAAGGAAGGGCCCAAAAAGCCAACATTATCCTCCACAATGTACCGCCAACCAATCCGCATAATAAAAATATCTTTTTACTCTTAGCTGTTGTACAGAAAAGGGACAACACTTATGAAATTCAGTCCACTTACAGCTGAAAAACCAGGAAGATCCCTCCATAATTAGCCGTGTGTGTGTGTGTGTGTGTGTGTGTGTGTGTGTGTGTGTGTTTTGTTTCAAGTGTATGCAAGAGACCACAAAGGTTTCTATGTTTTCTCTCAAATACAGTTGTAACATGAGTTTTACTTAAACGTTCATATGCATGGTCTAGAGGATGCTAACCTACAAAGCCTAGTCTTGTTTTTTTGGAAGATCAGCTTCAAAGTTGTATACATTTTGACTTTGTTTGTTCATGTGCCTGGGCGGGATGGAGGTGTCAGAGGTGGGTGTAGGTATTAAGTGGCACAAGTATTCAATCTATCTGGGTCTGACTGTCACTTACATAGTAGGGCCAGGGAAAAACATGATTGGGTGAGAGTATTAATCAAATCATGGAGTCAATTATGCTCACTTTTCACGGTCAGTTAAATCCTGATCGGGTCAAAGTTAAACAGGAAAGAAGCAGCAAGCCAAAGCACACAATGTCTACATAAATACAGAAACATCACACTACATTAGCCTTTTGCCATCAAGGCTGATTGGCTGCATTTCATCCAACAGCTAAAAAGGCTAAGTTGTGAATATAAGAGGATTTTCATATTGTTGCTAAGAATACCATATAATCTGGGCTGATGAACCTGTTTTTCTTCAAGTTGCCAGTTTTATTCTTCCATTGAGGTAAATATGTTTGGTGAAACGTGAAGATGTTTTGGAAGTTTAGTTGGTATTACAGTCAATGGCCAGTTTCTTAGCCATTTTTTGAACTTGGTTCCACTCCTATTGTAGACTTCTTGGAGATCCAATAGTCCTTCTAGGGATCTTCGATTCATGACGTCTCACAACCAAGACCTTTGGAGCTACCCACACGTTAGTTAGAGCATTAGCCGCCCGTCTCCCTCACATGTCACAGTTAGGTTGACTTTTCCAGCAACTCGGTGGCCATTACAGACATACTGTCCTCGCTTTGAAATTATTTCCAATTTTAGTGCATAAGCCAGTTCAATAATACTCCATTCTCAATCCCCATTCTCAAAGAAAAAGGAACAACTTTCCCTAATATAATTGTACAGGGAGTGTTGCAATTGCTCTTGGTGAAAACAGTAATGTGCAGGCTGCTGCTGTCTACTCCCAAACAGTGAAGAAATCAGCTATAGCTGCATCTTGAACATTTACACCATATAGGTTTTTTAAAATCAAGTTTTGTTTCTAAATATACAACTTGCATGTGTATGTCTGTTTTGCGGCCTGGTTATTTTTGTGGCTAACAATGGACCATCCACCCACGTCAAGCTTTGGAACAAGGTCATAGTAACTCTACACTTGGCTGTTTCCCTGTTCTCTTCCCTCCCCAACCGAGCAGTGGAGGGAGGGCTATCCTTTATCAGTCACTTCGACCTAGGGCTCTCCAAGGCCGTCCCACCTCTCACCCTTTCAAGGTCAACCTCCAATAGACAAGACTCCTCGGGCAGGTGGTTCATCCGTTGGCAGGCCAACCCATCTCCCCATAACATAGCATACGTGCATCAGACCCATGTCTATAAAGCCAAAGTCCGGAAGACCAAAAAATCATTTTAGGGGAATAGAATCTCAAACGCCCGTAACTGCAGCAGAGATCTCCACGATATCATCATATACTTCATGGTCCCTCCTTGTACTCTCACCACTCACAAATCTCCCAATTTCTCTGTAATGCCCTCTCAGACAATTTCTACAACACGGTGCTAGAAAGAACCTGCACCATTGGAACAAAACTAGCAGCACTCCCACCCCTCCACCTACACCACTGCATGGACCCTCTAACCCTCTGCCTCCCACCCTATTGTCTCTTCTTTCTCCCCATCTTTAGACCCACATTCCTTAAGATACTCACCAGCAACCATCCGTCCTGATAGCCAATTGACCCATGCCTCCCACCCTCCTTAAAGAAAGTGTTACCTCAACATGTACAGGCAGCATTGCAAGAGCCATCCTTAACTACTCTCTCACCTCTGGTATATTCCAAACAGCATTCCAAACATCACACATCAAACGCCTCCTCAAAAAACCCTCAGTGGACTCCCTCCTTTTAGCCAACTAAAGACCCATTTCTAAAATCTGTTTCTTAGTAAATCTCATTGACCGAAGGGGCCTACGCCCAGTTCGGGATTTGCACTGAATCCAACCTCTTTCTTGACCTCACCCAGTCCAGTTTCAGACCCCTCCATGGAACTGAATCATCCCAAATCTCTATATGGGATGACCTCAAAAGCTCCACAGAGGTCTGTGCTGCACTCATAATGCTCGACCTTTCTGTGGCAGACAACACACCCTGAGCATAAGAGACACAGCGCTAAGGTGGATACCTTGATTCCTCACCAACAGATACCAAATCACCCACAACCCACCCTACACCTCGCCCGACCACCCAGTCAACAATGGAGTCCCACAAAGTGCTTGCCTCTCAAAACTTCTCTTCAGCCTCTACACAAGCTCTCTCCCTGCACTTATCTTCTCATGAAACCTCATCTGCTACAACTATGCAGACGACACCCTAATATTCTTTAAGATCCCCAAGTCCTTCTCTACCCCCACCACGACCTTGGATCCTGACTCACAGACATACATCACTGGATGGCGGCCAACCACCTGCTCCTCAATCCCGGAAAAATGAAAATCATGCTCTGTGGGAAGACAGCTCTCTTGCCCACAACCCACACCCTGGCCTTCTTCCTTAGTCCCCCCAATGCTGTATCCACCATAGTAGAAACCTAGGATGCACCACAGACACTGACCTGACACTCTCACCCCACATTAACACTGTGTATAAACCTTGCTAACTACACATATGCTCTCTGTGACTCATCTTCCCGTACCTCTCCTACCTCCAGAGGGTCACTGCACTCTTGTGCATTGTCCTCTGTCGCCTAGACTACGCCAACTTCATCTACCTGGGCATCCCTGCCTATCAAGTCAGAAAGCTCCAAAGGGTCCATAACTCCACAGCTACGCTGCTCCTTGCCCTCGGCCCCAGAGAGCACATCATCCCTACCCCAGTATCCTCCACAGGCTCGTGACAAGATGATTTCAAAGCCATGAGTATCACTCACTGTGCCTTCCACAAGACAGGCCCAGAATGCCTTCAAAAGAAAATTACCTGCTACCAACCCAACAGAATCCTGCATTCAGGCATTGCACTCTTCCTTGTCCATGTAAGCCCCCACTATCTGGAAATCAATGCTGCTTAACAACCGAAGCATAGAGGACTACCTGGCCTTCCAGAGGGCCCTCAAGACATGGCTATTCCCCCTACAAGCCAGACAAATCCTGCCCTCTTGAGCTAGTCAACCACTTCAGGTAAGCCTGGCAGCAAAGAACTTTCTTGAAATTACTGAATGATGGTAAGAATAATCTAACAATATCCAGCAAAACACAGAGAACATATCACACTCCCTGCTTATGGAAGATAGCTGAAAGTAAGGCCACCCACCAGCACAGATCTCCAACCATACACCACTCCCAATGATAAATCGCAAAACACCACTGCTATTAGAATGCAGCTGTCCCCCACAACACAAATTTGGACTAGCTGGACACCTAATGAGTTCTACTGCTCTCGTATACTCGCTTGTCAACTTCAAAGCACCCATCCACTTGCGAGCTCGATATGGGTAGCTAGTAGGGACCTGGCTACCGCTATCCAAGTTCGTTTTGGCCGAAATGCACACATACATTCTAAACTCCTTTGATCAATTTTCCCAAATCTTGGACTACGGTCCTCCGAGGGTGTTCATTCACAGCGCTTTGAGGCCATATCAATGGGATAAAGGCGCTATACATATGACAAATGCATTACATTACTCCTGGAAAATGCACAATTGCCTTTTTTAATGATTTTGTTTTCTTTTGGAGTCTTTTCATCCCTTTTAACATTTGTGTCTTTTTTCCCCAATTTACCTTACCTTCCCATTCCATCCATTTATTTGTATTGGTGATATCGAATTCGACAGAATTGGGACAAGAACATGTTTCACAATGAATCTTCACTTTTCTGACTGCAGGCCATTTAATCGCAAATATATATTTATTATGGATGTAAGGACATCAAAACGTATATCTTCTGGGGTTTTTTCTAAGCTCTGATTATTTTTCAATTGCCTGTACCTCTCGAGATCAGCAACATTAAGTGCCTGAGACACTCACAAATAAAACAGCTGTTAAACCACTTAGCAGAGCAATGGACTTATTGTATTGGCTGTAACTGTTTTATATAGACAATGGCTAGTGTCGTCTCAGTTCAAGTTTAACAAACAAAGAATTGCACGATGCAATCCACGGTCCTATACAAAGAGCCCTTCCAGGGCGAACGAACAGCAATTGCAAAATTAAATTGAACTCCAAGGGTGTTGTTCAAGTGTAGATAGAGGCTGAGAGCACGAAGATGTCAGGGCTTCACTGATGTGGCTTTAACCAGGTCACTAGACAAGAGTTACAGAACGCGTGTACCCATGCATGGCTCCTAGTTAGGAAAGCACGATGCCAGCCCTTAGCAAATCAGTCGCCGTGCTGCGGTGACACATCACTTACTTTAAGGCTCGCGCAGGGAGTCTTCAGGGAATCTGCCGATGCCTTCGCTCATGAGGGATTCTTCTGCGTCGGAGCTTTCCAGGTCACTTTCTTAATATATGGTGCAGAGAGTAACGGATGGTTCAGCAGCCCCAGAGAAAGAGGGGGAGACACATATTCGGGGGCGGGGAGCGAGAAATCGGTAGCTCCTTCGTCTGGAGAAAAAACAAAGGCACTGGCCCTCATTAGGACCCTGGCGGTAAGGGGTTTGCGCCAGCGTTAGCTGCGCCGACCCCTTACCGCCAACTACGAGTTCCCATAGCGCCATGGTCATTTTTCCGCCCGCTTTTTGCGGGCGTAAAAATCCATGGCGCTATGGGACCTTGGTGTTAATTACGCCACCGTAATTTACGGTGGCGTAATTAACTCCTTCCCCACTCCCATTGAGCCCTATGGGGCCGAAATGGGAATGGGGAAGGGTAAATGGGTCAATGGGGACTTACCGCCCCGCCGACCTCGGAATGGGGCGGTAAGTCCGCCATCCGCCATGGCGTAAAGGGACTTTGCGCCATGGCGGAAAAGTCCGCCGACGGCGGAAAAAATCCGCCAGGGTCCTAATGAGGGCCACTGTGTTTCAGAGACTTTGGAAAGGATTGATAGTCCCTGCTGTTGCTGTGGTTTTCTACAACTGCCTTTATTGTTAGGCAGGTTTAAGAGCAAGCCTCTTGTAAGGTTATTTCTTAAGCACTCGCAAAGACTGGCTGCCAAATGTTTCATGCGTTGATGTGAGAAGGAGCCCACATATAGATTGTAATGTTATGTTATGTTAAGTTTATGCCGTGCCTTTCACCGCTGTAGTGTTGTCACTCCGCCTACTCTTCTCCTGGAAGTGATCTATTGTGACCCCACTAGGGTGTGTCCAGACCGTTGTCTGTTGGTAAGAAGAACTAGATGAGGGAGATAAAAGAGATAGAAATAGAAACAGAGATAGAAATATAGAAAAAGAGAGAATGGGTTAGTGAAATGATGCAAAACCAGTTTAGTGGGAGCGATTGGAAGGGAGAAGTTTGTGGCAGTATGGATACATATCTTTAATGTGTGCTTGCTTATAGACAGTATGAGAGCAAAATTAATGAATATGCCGTTTGTCAGACCGTGCCTTCCACTAAGTTGCAAAGGTGTGATGTGCAAGGGGAGAAATGGGTTAGCTGTACAAACAACAATGTCTATTTCCCCGCTTCCATCTATGTACAAGGAGCAGTGCTGTGATGCACAGGCGATCAAAGTGCTTGATGAATGCTCTGAGGGTTCTTTGAATGAGAGATTACCATCTCTGGTTCCTTCTAATGCGAAAATAAGGACCCCATTTCATGATTGCATTCAGCGGTCTGGCCCACCATCCTGTGCTTTTGAATTACCTGCTGTGCCAAACCTGAGTGAGGAGTCCTGGGTGCTTGGTTGTCCTCCTAAGGGATGATCAGCGTGACTTTTGCAAGGTGCGTTTTAGATGCAAAGCTTTGCCCCCCTCCAAGTCCATATGGGTGCAAAACCTGGTCCACGGTTAGGATTCGTTCTAGATGAGAGTTGCTGGAGTGACTACTTGAGTCCCCCATGCGTGCTTGGCATTCCAAAAAGAGGGTTGGATGGGAGAGCAAATCTGCTGAAAGTAAAGAAGAGGCAAGCAGATGACAGAAGGGCAGAAGGGGCGAGTGTTGCAGGGGGGCATAAGGGGAAGGTGGAGTGCTGTGTGAAATGTGTGTGTGATAGGTGGGGAGTGGGCACAGGGAGGTGGGGGATCATGAAGTCAGGGGAACAGTCAGTTTCTGAGGGCTTTCCTGAAGGCCAGGTGATCCTCCATGAGGCGGAGTGCATGGGGTTCTGATTTCCAGAAGTGTGTGCGAGGACAGAGAAATAGGCACCACCTAATTTGGATACATTGAAAGAGGGGACTACCGGGAGGTGTGCGGTCTCTGATCTAAATATTCTGGTGGGGTGGTAGCGAGTGAGCTTGATTTGGAGGAATTGCAGGCCTTTCTTGTGGATAGCGTGGTGGGTAATGCACATGGTTTTGAAGAAGGCCCATCGGCTGATGAGCAGCCAGTGGAGTGTCATGAGTGTGGGAGGGTGGGGCTCTCTGGGGGAGAGTGCAAGGAGGAGCCTTGCTGCAGATTTTCTGAACCCCTTAGAGCTTTCTCATTTGGTATGGTGGTAGCTTAATGGACACCATTCCGTAAACATGGAAGGACGAGTTTTGCTAAGCCAGCTGATTAGATGTATCAGCGACCAGATTTAAGCGTGTAAAGAAGTGTGCATTGGGAAAACATGGGGTAAGGGGTAAAAAGAGGAAAATGGAGAAGTAATTGAATTAGTGATCCATTAGTTCAGGATCCATAAGCGATAGCCTACCTGAAACCCATAGTGGGTTAATGTTCACAAAATATATGGAATCCTAGTAAGGTCTGTTTAGACTCAAACAAATGATGCAGAATGATCTTGGGATCCTATGTTGACCTCACTATTCCAGTAACGGAAATACTATAGAATCGTCCATGTATAGATCTTTAGCAAATGAGTAAAGTAGCAATAAGGCCCATGAGACTTGTGTGAGAATGAATGTGGAACTACAATGCGTTTTAAGACAAAGGTACAGTGATGTTTGCCATAGAATCGATTTCCTTGTTTGGAGGTTTATGAATAATATCAGGTGGGTTGCATAGACACTTTCAGTGGAATAAACACGTCAGAGGTAACCCTTTTAATACCCATAATTTGGGTTAACTGTTTGGATTTCCGAAAGTACATAAGTAAAGACACAGTGATTCTTACGGATAACTGAAATGTTGGCATGGAAAAGTCATCATGTTAAAATATGAGGGTTTGTTTGAACATAGGTATAACATGTTTGTTTATAAACAAAGACACCTCAGATTCTGTAGATAGAGCACATGCGAATCAATATGATACAATTCAATGTATGCTTATCATAGCTTCCTTAAAATGCAGGAGATATGCTGTTCAGAAGACAGAAAGTGTCTATATTCTGTGTATCAGTAAGTCTGGTTTCTGAGTAGTCCTTGAGATTCAATATTAAGTCGGTAAGTGGGGACGTAGCCTTTGAAACATGAGTACATAGGTATAGGTCTGATGTTGGTTGGGAGAGAGTTCAGTAGTTTGGTGGTAAGAAGAAAAATGAGGATCCTCCTAAATCATTTTTGTAGCAGAATGGAACTTTCAGTGTCAGTTTTGAGTGTGTCCCAAGATTACAGGATGGATAGCATATTTTGTGTTTTTTCATCAGGAATTCTGTCCTGTTCTATGCAAAGCTTTGAATGTGATGCAATGGTTTTTGATTGAGCTTCTCCTCCCTAAACGGAGACAGTGGAGGGAGATGAGGGCTGGAAAGATGTGATCTCTATGTCCTAAGTAAAGACAAAAAACACACAGCTGTGTTGTAGACTCGTTTGTCTGGCTATGAAGTATGTGGGGGTAACCTAGGTTGAAACTGTTGGCATTGTCCAGTCTTGCGATGATGACCGCAATAATGGGTGTGTTTTGCTGTGGGAATGCTAAGAAAGGGAACATTCTCTTTAAGATTTGCAAATGCCCAGAAACCTGTCTGGCTACTGCTGTGATTTTTGAATCCAGAGTAGGGTTAATAATAATAATAATTTAGCATTTATATAGCTCTGCGAACCCTGAGGTATCTGAGCGCTGCTTAATACTACCCACGGTGTGTGGTGCTCATTTATCGACCTCGGAAGGATGAAAGGCTGAGTTTGACCCTGCTGGGTTTCAGACCTGCATCTGCAGGCTCTGCATGGATGTCAAAGAGAGAGCTCTACTGGCTGTGCCACTTGACCGGCTATTGGCATTCATTATGATGCCTAAATTCTTAACATGTGGTGTTAGTGAGACGGTAAGTGCAGGTTTTGAATTGCTTTTCAAGTTAGTGAATAATGTAGAATTGCCAGCTATGACTATATTCATTTTTTCTGGGTTTAGTAGTAAGTGGCTGTGTGCCAACCATACATTGATTTATTGAATATAACATGTTAATGAAGGCAGATTTTGTATTGCTACATTTTAGGATAAGCTGAGTGTCATCTGAACAGTTGTCAACTGAAAGATTCAGTTTCCTTATGAAGGGCCGGAGAAGGAAGAGGTAGAGGTTGAATAATAGGGGAGATAAAGACTTCCCTTGGGTGACCCTGAACAGTCATCATTTATTGAAGGAATATTAAAATATTTGGACTCAAATGCACTGGAATCTATTGGTGAGGAAGGACATTATCCAGTTGAAGGTGTTACCTTTGAGCCCGAGATTTAATGACTTTTTGGAATGTTATGGTCAACTAAATCCTGCCGATAAATCCAGGAGGATCAGGACCCCTGCATTGTCTTGGTCCCAATTGTTTTCAGTCCATCTCATATTGTTAGGTGTATAGGTTATGTGCAGTGACAAGGTCTGACACTTATGCAGAATCTAGAAACGTGCACTCTTCTGTGAAATTAATTACTTGGGCATTTGCTGCTTTGGCAATGTGTTTACAATTGGAGATGGCCCTGAAGATATTCAAGTCTTTCTGGCTAAGCCATGTTTCTTTCAGTAATGGTTTACAGGAGGCTGCATTGAATTTAGGCTGTACCATTGATCGTGGTTCTAGCTGATTCTGCAACAGGCGGGCATTCCAAAAAGGTTTTAAAGATGGCTGTATGGCAAGGGTCAGAGGGTGAACCTCCCAGAGAGTCAAGTGTGAGTGGTATCTGAATTTCCTATTGGGATAAAGGAGAAAATGACAGAAAGAAGTCCTTCAACGTAGCTGTCTTCAGACTATCATGATGTGAAGGTGATAGTAAGCTAGTTTTGAGATAAATTGCTCTCTCCAATTTTAGTTGTTTCGAATAGAAATGGGCAGACAGTATTGCAAAGTTCCTGTGTGAGGTGAAGTGGCTGGATATGGGATTTCTGAGGGTTTCCTGAACTCAATGATGTTAAAGGATTCTCCCTGTGGGTTGGTAACCTTGAGAAGTCTGCTGCACTAGAAGTGTGATTTGGATGTTGTGGATTTCTGCACGATATTATCTTTTGTGTTTTACAAAGGCTGTTTTAGCATTAGTGTCACAGCACATCCACGAGTTGCGCATGAGGTCTCTGTTACTTGATATAGTGTTCTAAGTTTGTTGAAAAAAACTAAAAAGACGGGATCCACGTGAATGGTTCTGTGATTTTTCAGGTTTTACTGTGGGAATCTCATTAAGAGAGTCAAGAAGCCGTTTATCAAAGGTGTTAATTGCAAGTAGCTGATTACTAAGAAATGCAGAAATAAGCATGTCTTCCTGACGTAGTGAGATAAGCTGACCTATAATGTTTATTTTCTTCCAAATTCTGTAAGGCTGTTTTATGTAAAGGATGTAAAGGTGCTGGGGGGTTGACAATGAACACTGGTAGAGAAGCGCAGGGCAGAATGGTGTGCCCAGAGTAAGGTAAGTGTCAGTCTTGGTTGAAGCAGATTTGGAGAACTCAATATCCCATCAAAGGCTCCTACCTGACTTTCACAACCCAAGTTGTCCTGCCAGAGGTTTTTTACTTTAGAAGCAAATTTCAACTCTACTCCCAAGAGGTTAGGAATTGGCTGTTTTTTGAAAGCTTTGAGTAGATGTCCGGGGCCAAACAGAATAAACTCTGCTTTAGAGGCATTCAGTTGAAGTTTATTGAAGGCCATCCACTCACTGATCTCTTGAAGGCACTTACTAATCCTAGCAAAGGTTGCTTCAACATTGCCAATTGGGATAAAGATCTGAGTTTTATCGGCATAGGATTGATAACTCATCCCATGACATCTCAGAATCTCCATCAAAGGTTGAAGACACAGATTAAAAAGAAGTGGTGACAACGAAGACCCATGCGGGACACCACATCCCATATTAAATGGATCGGGGGGGGAAACCACCAACTCTTACACATTGACAGAGGTTATCCAGGAAAGAGTTGAACCACTAAATGGCATGCTCTGATACCCTGCCAACCGACCTCAACTGATCAAGAAAAATGTTATGATTGACCGTATGATTGACCGTATTGACCGTATTGAAGATGGCAGACCGGTCTAGCATTACCAGAAGTGAAAGTTTGGCAAGCCTTACCCCTAATCTTGGGCAGACTTAAGAAAGTCAATACCATCCAAAATTAAATGTTTTTCTGTCGCACCAACGACAGTCGACTGCTATTGGCTCCATTTTCTTTCCTGGGTGCTGTGCCTTAAGGCTCTTCATTGACTTCCTTCAATTATATCATCTTCGTGCAGGTGTATGAAAAGTTATTGGGAGTTTTAGACTCCCATTTTACTCTTAGACAAACAATATCCAAATACACCACTCTATGTATGTAGATAGACATTTATCAGCTAATACCTGTAGCTGGTTACATCAATCGAGGACTGGATGGGTAAACCGTGGCGAAAAATGAACTTGGATAAAATACAAGTCCTTGTTGTAGGTGGATTAGATGATGTCCATAACCCTTCAGTCTGCCCACCATCTGTTGGTAACTGCAGCCGCCCAGCGCCCTGGATAAAGAACCTTGGTTTAAATATAAAAACATCTTTATCTCTGATTCTCCAGATAACTTTGGAACCAGTGTTTCCTTTTACCAGCTACTTATTCTTTTTCCACCACATTTTCAATCCATAGTAGTTACTGCCACTATTTCAACAAGGCTTGACAACAGCACCATACAGTATTGAGTTCTGCCATCCTAGCAGACCAGATTTCTACAGATTGTTCAGAATGCCAGTTTTCTGATGGACACCTGATGAATGGAACTCATCTCTCCATGTCAATAGGCAAGTGACCTGCCTACCAGTTGAACAGAGGATCCTGTCCAAGAAGCACAGCATTAACCACAAGGTATTTGATTTGCAGAGCACCCTTCATGTTTGGAAGAACTGAAGAGCCCTGTCCCCTCCCCATCATCGGCCCTCAAACACAGGCCCTCCTTCTTCAAGCCCACATGTCCCACAGAAAGTGATTGGATGGACTGCCCTTTTCCGTGGATTCTTCCTGTCTTTGTACCATTCCAGACAGTTTGGAGTCTCCATGATTGATTGTTTTCTATTCAAAATGTTATTCAAATGTCATCTATGGTTGTTTCCTCTGCTAGTGCTTCTCCTGCAGGATATAAAATGGATTCATTGTTGCTAGATGGTGGTCTCTCATTGGTGTAGTGTATACGCAATTACGTAATTTTATTTAAACACATGATATTCAGGCAAGTCTGTGGTGGGAAAATATATCTTAATTTAAAGTCAGGCATTGAGGCAAATATTCTACCACACTAAAGTTCCTGTGCTGGGAACCAAAGGCAAGCTCAGTAAGGAACACCTGGTGGCATACTGGGAAGCATCTGACTCAATGGTCATGACTGAAGCCAGGTGTGAGTGTCAGTGCACTGTCAGATGATAGTTGAAATTGAGTTTGGTAAGATTTGTGATTTTTCTATGTAGTTCTAGGTACTTCAGCCATTCACTCAGTACTCAGCCCTAACATAAACATCCTGCAATGGTGAGCTCACTAGAGGGAGCTGGCATTTGATTTATGCTCAGGATAAGTGCTTTTTCTTATAGAAAATACAGAAGGAAGTGTATAAAAGAGAGACAGGCATCAATCAAGTAAATGGAGTAGTGTGATAGAGTCATGGGTGTGGCCATATCAAATTGGGCCAAGCACCCCTCTCAGCCTGGGTAGGCAGTCTACCGGGGCAATATCAGAGCCAACCAAGCTGAATAGAACCCCTTTCCCTGGATCCCTTGTATGCATGGAGTTGTGTATGTACATTGGTGCCTCTTTCTTTGGCCTGATGCCCATCAGTCTCTGTCCTGTCCAGGTCTCTGTTTTTAAACTTTCAGACGGTTCCCCAAAGGTGCTCAGCATTATCTGATGTCTCGCCGAAAGGTACTATAGCTACGAGTATGCACCGGACTACTTAGACCCCTGTGATAGATCATGGATACTGGGATGCAGAACAGCCCAGAAACAAGCATCAAGGACTACAAGTACCACAATAGACCTGGGACCTGGGTCCAATCGACAAGACCAAGCACAGAACAAGTGGAATAAACATGTTGAAAATGGACTATCCTTGCCCATTAGAGCCTAATGGGAGACCCAACACCAACCCCACAAACACCAGACTGACTACAGGGGAGCAGCGGGGCAGAAGAGGCAGTGCTGGAACTTCAAAGAGGCACACAGTAATAGGGGAGACCCAGGACCATTCCCCATACTCTCTTTGAACAGTGACTTACAAAGTGCAGAAGAGAAGAGCAGGACAAAGTCAGTAGATTGTTAGTTGCCAGTCGCATTGTTGCAAAAGCACTTTAGTATGTTTAGGTGGATACATCTGTACAGAGGGTACTTCCCCCACCCCGCACACCCACCCCTCCATCAGACATTCATGGATTCTCATGCTCCCATCCATCAGGCAGAGACGGGGAAAAAACAGATGCCTGGGAGTCAAAATGTGTCTTTACTTATCAAGAAAAAAGAACACACTCTCAATTCATGCCTGCATCCAACCTATCTTTATAGATTTTCCAGGGTTATGCAACATTTGTATGCAAATTAGCACCTTTGTAAATGTCAGGCTGTGATAGGCCAATTTAATTAAAGGGCAAACATCCCTTCATTACCATTGGATAACCTCTCGTATGCACAGTAATTCCACATTAGCATAACTGACAGCCACAGCTTTTCTCTGAAACACACAATGAATATGTCTATTTTAGACTTTGCTGGACACAACTAGTGCTCAACTCCTGCCAAGGACATTCTACATGTGCCAATATATGCACCTTATCTACTTCCTAAGGTGATGCCAAGTTTTCTTGTACACAACAACGCTGTAGAATATATATATCCTCTTATTTTATGGTGCCAAATAATCCATATGATCTTTGAAACTAATTTGATACGACACACTTTGTACACATTCTCCACAAGAACACAGATAAATGTGTCAGAAGCTTCTATTAGTTGCCTAACCTTACCTCATTCTTGTCTGATTTCTATGCCAATTCAATTTTTAACCTACCAATATCAAATTGTGTTACAACATGCCACCAAAATCTGTGCGTCAGTCCTTCTTGCTTATCTCAAAAACCTTGCCATGGTTTATAGTTCCCACACCTTGCTTTTATAGGCCTGGAAACCATTTGCATTTTACTAAAATACATATTTATCTGACACTGTGTTTTTCTTCTTTTTAGCACCTATCAAGTGTATATAATATAAACGCCCCTTTTATTTTTCGTGCCACCCCAAACCAAGTGTGTGTACTGATACCTTATTTCTAATGGACTTTTTACCTTTAATAAAGGCAATATAATCCTGATCTCTACAATGTTGGACTGGAGAGTGAACTATTTGACCTGCCTACCATTTTATCTATACATCAGTTGAGGGGAGGCACCCCCTGTACAGATCAGTTTTTCCCAACTAGAACCTATATCATCCAATAACTTGTCACACACAATACAAAAGTGAGCAATTGATAAACCTATTCCTAGTTCAGATTGGAAGTGCACTCCTGTGTTCAGGTCATCATACAAGGTTCCTGGGGAGGCTTTCAAATGTTTTCCAAAGAAAATTAGGAAACACCACATGCCACTACAGCTTAGTGAGTCAGCCCCTGTTCCTATCGTGTAGCAGCAACTGGTAGGTCTCTAGACAATTCTAGTAGTCTACTCCATAGCTTGGCTTCAATAAACGACAGCATATTTAAATAAGTAAACTCAAGCAATTCCACCCCATAAATGACCTTCATGACTATCGTTTCCTTACAAAACTAGGCAATATGGAGAAGCAACAAAGTTTCCCATCAATTTTAAAAAATGGATTGCTCAATCTCTTGATTTTATTAAATAAATACTCACAAATAGCAGACTTAGATGATTTACTATAAAGCAGGAAGCCCAAGTAAATAAAATGTGAAACCAAGTCTGGTTTCTCCCCTCCACATTTTAAAACAAATCTGGTGGTCGACCTTTCAGTTGTGCAGTGCATGACCTTGGATTTCTTCGCATTTATCTGTAAAATGTTTTGACTCGCATAGATATCAAATGCATCAATCAGCCTCTGGAGTCCAACCAGGATAAGATCAAACAATAGAAAAATGTCATCATATGAAAGTCATATGAGCTTTTGCTTATTTACTTTTGGTGAGTCGAGTGCCACCTTATGAAGTGATTATCCAATGTTTGAAACATAAAAATTAAAAAGACAGGGGCAATAATGCACCTCTGTCTTACCCCTCAGGAAATTGGAATCTCCTGCTTCAGCCCTCCCTGGTTATTAACTCTGACCCTGACATCAGAGTCAGAGTATAGAGAAATAATTGGACTCAATAAACCCCAGGGTAGGCACAATCTGGCTAATTTCATCCACAGGAGATTCCTGTTCACCTTATCAAAACCTGCAGTCATGTTAAAGTTCACAATGGCTTTTCTATTCCCAACCAATTTTGTACAGAATTTAGATGAAAGCCATTCAAGGTATTGCACAGTCTTTTGCGGAACCCGGTTTGCCATTTGTGTAGCCTCCCTGTTGCCAAAGATCACGACGTTAGATGTCGCAAGATTCAGGCAAGAAAGACCTTGCTATTGGCACCGAAAATTGCAATGGGTTGATAATTCTTTGGATCAAAACCTTTGCCCCTTTTAAAAATGGGGACAACATAGGTGGTATGCTATGTGTGAGGGAGTACTTGGGAAGAAATAATTAGCTTAAACTTATTAGGACGAGGGGCTCTAGAGCGGCTGCAACTCATGATAACTTTATGGACCATAAATTGATCGAAGTACAGATCCCACTTACTTGTCAAAATCTCTTCTGGAGTGACCAATGTGACACTTTTTAAAAAATATATTTCATGGTGGTGCCCACAGGCATCAAGGTGCACTACAAAGACAAACAATGCATCATAATGGGGGTGATCAACCGATATTTTAGTTAAACAGTATGGTTTTCAAGCACTTGCGTAAGGTTAGTGAGTTCTATTCCCTCGGCAAGTCAACCAGCAACTTATTCCAGGCCACAGCTGACTGACCCGGGAAGGAGCAGCCATTTCCTCTCTCATGCTTAGGAAAAGACTAAAACTTCCCCCTCAAAAAATAAGGACTGAGGGACTGCTACTCTGATGCACAACCACACAAAATATTGCTCAAATGTTCAACCCAAGAACATCATTGCTGCAGGGTTTGCCAATGTAGACCCAGAGACCCTGATGAGCCTAACAAGTGGTATAACAACAGACAAGGTATTGGTTCAACCACTGTGCAAAGACCATTGATCAATCCTCTCCTTACTATACAATGTTATCAATAGGTATCAGCAAATAGCGGCATAGCTACCTCCAGGGTCGTAATGACCCCCATGGTCTCTTTTGAGTATATTTTGGCTGATACAAGCACCATCATTCTGCAAAATGGATGCAGTTTTTACTTGCACCACTTAACAAAGTGCCACAGTAATCAATCCTGTGCATTATTGTGGCTCTCAGTAAAGTTTCACAATTTTTGTCGATACGTGTGGCTTGACCAGCCATAACAACCTGGTATTGAGATTTTTCTATCCTGTTATCTACTAGAGCATCAGCCCCAAGCGAGGGTTCAAAAATAATCCCAAGGGTTTTGACTTTGTCCAACACATAGATAAAATGGTCATCAATGGTAAACCCTGAGAACTGGGCCTCTAACTGTTGTCTGAGATGATCCAAATATGAGGACATCTTTCTTTGTGCTGTTGAGGCATAGCCAATTTGATGACTTCCAGGCTTGAATAGCCTTGTAGATGCTTGAGATCTTATTGGGATCTTTGGCGTAGTCCCCATTCAGCTCAATTATGAGGTGAGTGTCATCGACATAGTTAGTAAATTGAGTACCCATGTTCTCAAGGAGATCACAGCGAATGTAGATGTTAACGAGTGCCGGCGAGAGGCATGTGCCTTGGGGCACCCCACAAGTAATCATTAATGGTTCAGAGGCAGCCTCCCTACAGCAAATGTTACCCTTTCTGTATATAAGAAATGACCTGATCCATTCAATGGCTTCTCTCAAACAGCCTCCTGTATCTGAAGGTATTGTAGTGAGCTCCTCATGATACACAAGGTCGAAGGCTGATGATACATCCAATAACATCAGCAGCCCTGACTTGCTCTTATCCACAATATTCAACATGTGAGTTTGTAGGTCCACCATGGCACTCTCCGTGCTGTGGTTGGACCTAAAAGCTGAATGCCAGGGGTGCAAGATGTAAGCTCCTTCCATGTGTCCGTACTTTCTGTGTTTGTTTAAATTGGACTTTCAGCCCGTTGTTGGATTCCTCTGTGCCTCGTGTCCCCTGGGCCCTGCCTGCTGCCTGATTGTGCTCTGGTGTTTGTTCACCCCTCCTCCCTCCCTCCTCTGGTGATTGTGCTCCGGTGTTTGTTCATGGCTAAGGGCCCCTAGGCAAAGGGCAGCTTCCTCAGAGGCGGCTTCTGCCTGTGTCTGCAGGTGTCCGCAGGAGACGCCAGCAGCCAGCCATCCACCAGGGTTCTCCCTCATGCTACTCTGCTAATCCCTGTCCTTCTCCCTTACCTTAGGTGTTCTCCCCTGTCCTCTTAAAATTGCATTGTGATTGTCCTCCTAACCTGTGTGTGTCGCTCTTGTCGTATTGAGAAACCTGCATTGTGAAACCTAGGCCTTTCTCCCTCTATTCAGGATTCTCAAACTTAGGTGGCTTTTTCTCCACTGTCGCTTACCATTTGCACTGTACCACTATTTAAAATGCTTTGTGAAACCTAGGCCTTTCTCCCTCTATTCAGGATTCTCAAACTTAGGTGGCTTTTCTCCACTGTTGCTTACCATATGCACTGTACCACTATTTAAAATGCTTTGTGAAACCTAGGCCTTTCTCCCTCTATTCATGATTCTGAAACGTAGGTGGCTTTTTTCCCACCGTCAACAAACGGCTTTTTGATAGTTCCTTAATCCTGAGTGTTGTTCGTCTTGGCCGATTGCCACACTCCTGCCTCTCGCTGTCTCTTCTGCCTGCACCCTACCCGTTGTCCTTTGCCTAGAGTCCCCCTCTCCCTTCCACCTCTCTCCTCTCCGCTCCTACTCTATGGTGCTCTCTGTCTCTCTGATCTTTTCTAACTGCTTCTCTATTGACTATCCTGCCCTCCTCACGATATCTGGTAGGAAGAAGTTTAAAAAGGATATCCTGGTCTCCAACCCAGGCCTCCATATCGCTGACACCTATACCAGTGCCTCCTCCAGGGAAACTCTCACTGACATCCTCTTTGGCGTTCCCTCGCCAGACCTATGGACCCTACATATGGTCTCTGTGCTCTCTCCTTTCTCTTCTTCTCCCATTAATGGTGGCACCCGGTGGGATGCCCTCCTGGCCTCCTTCCACTCCTCTAAGGTCATCATTAATGTTTATTCAAATGGGACCATCCTGGTCCAAGGCCCTCAGGCTAACCTTCACCTCTTTGATAGACGCTTTCCTCGCCTCATCAATTTCCTCTCCTCTCCTGCTGTCCCCTCTCCCCCCTTCACGGCCTCCTCGCCTCCCCCTGCGGCCCCACCTCGGCTACCTTGCCCTCTCAATCCCTCTCTGCCCCCCCTCCGGCTCCTTCCACACCTCCGCAGGGCATACTGCTGATCTGTACGCCTCCCCGGAAGTCCTTCAAGGGTGGCAACCTATTCCACATTGCCACTCTTAACTCTCGCTCAGCTGTTAAACACTCCTCCGACATCTGCCGCCTTGTGGAAGAACTTGACCTCAATGTCCTCAGTCACACTGAGACATGGTTCACGGCCAGCTCTGTCACCAGCTTTGACACACTCCTCCCTAATGGCTACAAGATCCTCTCCGCGCCCAGGTGCATCCGCTCCGGAGGGCGTGTAGCCCTGATCTTCCCCGAGTGGATTCCTGCCTCTGTCATTCCTACGCAGGCCTACTCCTCTTTTGAATGCCTCGTCTGCAGGCTCTCCCTCTCCCCTAGCCATTCCCTTACTGTGGCTACTATCTATCGGCCACCTGGTCAAATCTCTTCCTTCCTCTCTGAGTGGGCGGAGCTCTCCTCCTCACTCCTGGCCTCGACCACTCAACTCCTCCTTCTTGGAGACTTCAACATCCATCTGGATGTTTCCTGTCTTTCTTCCGGACTCTTTTGTGACCTCTGCAACCCATCTCACCCTCTCTACCTCTCAGGCCAAGCCACTTCCATCACTGCCACCCACCTTCTCGGTCATCCGACCCATGAAGCGTGTATCAGTTTAGGTTTTTGCTGCCACTTTCTCACCACCCACCCCCTTTGGCTGACTCTCACCCTGACACAGCCCTGACACAGCCCTCTCCACTCTCCACTCTGCTATCTCTGATACTCTTGATATCCTTGCCCCCGTCATGAGGATCCGCCTGAAGCACAAGGCCAAGTGCAACTCCTGGTACGACTCAGACCTCGTCGCCCTTAAATGCAAGTGAAGGGTGGCTGAGAGGGCATGGCGTGCTTCTTGTTCATCCTCTGACAAACTGGCCTGTCGCCTGCTCCAAAGGCAATACCGGCTCTCTGTCCTCACCAAGAAGAGAGCTCATATTCAAGCCCACATCTCCGCGGAATCTAACAACTCGGCTGAACTCTTTAAAATCTGCAAGGAACTGTCCAATCATGCCGCAGTCTCTACCTCTCCTGTCCCTTCCCAGACCCTCTGCACGGCACTGGCGTCTCACTTCATCTCTAAAACTCAGGACATCCTGTCCTCACTCGCCTGCTCTCCCCTCCCTCCCTATACTCCCTGTTCTTCCTCTGGCCCTTCTGCAGCCACCTCTCCTCCCTCCTTCTCCAACTTTCCCCTGTTCTCCACTGACGAGGTTTCTAGACAAGTCCGATCTATGAAAGTCTCGTCAAACCGGTTCACCCCTGTTCCTCCAAAACCATCAAGGACCACATTGACACCCTTGCCCCTGCCCTGGCTGAATTCTGCAACCACTCCTTCGCCACTGGAGTCTTCCCTTCCCCCCCTGAAGCACTCCCTTGTGCACACTCTTCTTAAGAAACCCTCTGCCGATCCCTCTTGCCCGGCTATCGCCCAATCTCCATCACTCCCTTCCTGGGCAAGCTCCTGGAGAAACGGGCCATCTCCCAGCTAAATCTCCACACTGAATCTGTTGGTTGTCTTCATGACCATCAGTTTGGCTTCAGAGCTGCCAGAAGCACGGAAACTGCTCTCGTGAACATCTGTGAAGTCCTGCTCTCCAACCTTGACTCTAACACCCCCTGTGTCCTCATCTTGCTTGATCTCTCTTCTGCCTTTGACACTGTCAACCATGCCATCCTGCTTAATTGTCTCTGTGTTAACCTAGGGATCACCGGTCAGGCCCTGGACTGGCTGACTTCCTTCCTCTCTGACCGACCCTCCCAGGTCCAACTTGGATCCTTCCTCTCTGCTATCTTCTTCTCTACCTGTGGTGTCCCCCAGGGGTCTAACCTCTCTCCCTGGCTGTTCAACCAATACCTGGCACTCCTTGCCCACCGCATTGCCGCTCTCTGCCCCAACTTTCAGTGCTATGCGGATGACACTCAGCTTATTTTCAGGCTACCTTTGGCCACCTCTTCTCCATCCCTCATCTCTGACTGTCTATCTTCTATCCAGGAGTGGTGAGCCGCCAATGACCTCTGCCTTAATGCCAGTAAGACTGAGATTCTCCTCATCGGCACATCCACTCCTTCCCTGTAGCTCTCTGGCCGGCCTCTCTTGGCCCACTCCCCGCTCCCACCTGCAAGGCTAAAAGCCTTGGGGTCATCTTCGACTCCACACTCTCTTTCTCACCTCACATCTCTGACGTCTCTAAGAAGTCACACTACCAGCTGCACCTCCTCAGAGGTATTCTTCCTTTCCTCTCCTTCCCCCAGATGGTCACTGTCTCTAGAGCTCTGGTTCTCTCTAAACTGGACTATTGCAGCAGCCTCTTTCTAAATCTGCCTGCGTCCACTCTACGCCCTCAGCAACTAATCCAGAACAGGACTGCGAGACTTGTCCTTGGCCTCAAGCCCAGGGATCGTATCTCTCCAGGACTGAAATCTCGGCACTGGCTTGCGGTGGCTGCGAGGATTAAGTTCAAAACCAGGCCTTCTGGAGTCTGGGGCCTCAATAACTTCACCTCTCTCTTCCTAGATACCTTCCCTCCCGAGCTCTTCGCTCATCCGCCTCCAACTCCCTCAGGGTCAGTCGCTTCTCCAAGCAACGAGTTGGTGGAAGATCTCTCTCTGCGGCTGTGGCCTCCCTCTCGAACAGCCTCCCTGCCTCCCTGAAACTTGAGGAGAACCACCTGCGGTTCTGGAAGCACCTGAAAACCCTCCTCTTTGCTTCTGCTTTCTCTCCCCCTCTCCCCTGCTAAAGTCCTGGCTGTTACTGAAACTGCACTGGTTACCTGGCCACCCATCTTATCTCGGGCCCTAGCCTTGCCAGTTGCACGCCTGCACTGCCTCCCTGGCAACCCTTGCACCTGTGGACTGTTTTCTGTATCCCGACAGTCCCCCCACTAGCACTTATGTTCTGCACTCACCCTGCACTTGCCATCTGCTGGCCGTTTATTTATCTTGTTATTCTATTATCCCATGCACTGCACTTTCCCCCCTCCCCCTTCCTTTGCACTTGCGCGATATGAATGACACTTGGCCTAGTAAGATCGTTGTCTGTCTTCCCTCGTTTCCCCCTCCATTGCCTCGTCACGCTTTGAAATACTTGTGTATAGGCGCGTTATAAATGCCACATCATATCATATCCCTGCAATTGTACAGTATCAATCTTGTCACTTATATTTAGCAAACATTATACATCTGTTATAGGTCTCAAATTGCTGTATATTTAAGGGGCTTTGCCAGGTTTTTTAATCAAGGGGATAACAACCACATTGTTTATGTTGTCTGGAACTATGTTATAACGAAAAGTGACATTGGTAAAGTGTGTAAAGAATGGTGAAAACAGCTCTATGTTGTTGCAAATGATCTGTGAAGGGACTGTATCACCAGAGCATGTTGTTGGGCACATCTCACTGAGTGTACTTTCCATCGGACACAGAAACAGGGTTAAATGAAAACACTGCTTTAACAAATTGAGAGGGTTATTAGCATCTCCAGATTACCAGCCTGAGTCTTATTATCAATAAACGTAATATGGGCTGATTTTAAGTTTTTCTGCAAAAGCCAGTTGTACCTCCATACAGCCATTTTGTAGTAAATACGGTTGGCTGGCTATTAGGTTTTTCTAGTTTCTTGAGAATCTCAAAACGTTTTTTGTGTCATTTCCCGATTTTTAAATGTGATAACTAAAATAGTTTTTTGTGTCTCATGTATCTCCTCTTTAGAGTTTGTCCAGAGATTTCCAGATAATCCTATTTTCCTCTGTTTTATCTTTTTCCTAGTTGCGTTCTGGTGTCCTTTTTCTTGCTTTTGGGTAGTTAAGACCAGTGTAAACCATCTCTGGTTATTCAATCTTTCTCTGATTATCTTTGTTTTTACAGGAGCTGCTCGATCTAACAGTTCATTCAATTATCTGTCATAGTCGCTAGTATATAAGGTAAGTCTGAATCCAAAGTAGTATCCATGAGCTTCCATATCTTCCACCTGGATGTTATTAAAATTACTACTAGTAACTTCTTTAAACATATTCCTGTCCTTACCTAACTTCACTGGTAGTGTAAGTTTAAAATTAACAAAATAATGGTCCGACCAGATACATGGCTTGCCATTTAAAGGGCCAAAATATAAATTCCTAACCACTACCCAATCTAACACATGACCTTTAGTATGTGATTGTTTTATACTATGGATAGCAAAGTCAATATTATGAAGTGATTGCTCCAAGAGCACAGCCTCAGTCTCTTGCACGTTGCCAAGCTATCTGTTGAAGTCCCCCAAAATGATGGTAAAACTATTGGGTCCATGCAAAGAGGTTAAGATGCTGATAACCTCTTCATTGAAGGTTGGCGTGTCATTAGGGCAACGATATAACAAAATTATGTTAATACAATTAATAGGGGAGTAGCTTTAAGGAGCATGATCTCACATCCCTCACAGAAAACAGAGAACTTGAACAGATTGAGATCCTGTTTAGCCAAAATAGCAACTCCCCCCTACTTTGTTATTTTCTCGGTTTTGGTTGAAAAACATATAGACTTTCAGGGGTAGCTAGATCATTATTAGAATCACTTGAGTCTTTATGCCACGTTTCTGTAATGTAGATAATATCTATGTGATTGTCAAGAACATAGTCATGTATGTCCATAGCGTGCTTGTCCATAGAATGGGTATTAAGTAGGGAGACATTAAGGATTTGTCCGCCTGTTGCAACTGTACTTTTGTGCATTTCTGTAGTTGGTATGCCAATCAACATTTCACAGTCACAACTCTGTGCCAATAGTACTTCTTTAGGGGTATCATTTAAGGGCACACTCTGCATGAAGTTTCCAGATATTTCTTTTATCTGAGAATCTAAGGTGATGACATTTCCTCCTACAGACCCTTGTTTTTCTTTTCAATGTATTCCAATATTACTAGGACTACTTGAGGTATTTATGTTCATAATTACGTTAGGACATAATGGGCCTCATTATGAGTTTCACGGTCCGGATTTAACGGTGCCGGTAAAACCATACCGGCACCGTTTTGTGGACCGGCTAACTCCGAGTTATGTTATCGTGTGGTGTTACGCCCGCCAGGTCATCACCGCATGGTGCCAGTGTTTCCACTGCACACATTCCCATGGAGTCCTGCTGGACTCCATTGGAATGGGGAGTAACGGAGTGCTGGCTCCGGAATTACCAGACCACCGGCTGTAATGCCCAGGTAAGTCCAGCAATTCCGGAGCCGATAAATCCCTACCAGTCTGGCGGAAACCTGCCAGTTTTACTGGCACGGCTACCGCCTGACTCGTAATGAGGCCCATTGTCTTCGCTATACCCAGTTCAGATAATGCAATATCAGCATCTAGGGAGCTGCACTTATGAATTATAACTTTCCGTGCTAATCTCTGTGTTACCAACAGTGCACTGAGCTGGACTTCCATGCTCGTGACTGGAGACACTGGCAACAACAGCAAGGTTAAACAGCTTCAGCAGCTCCTAAGGATGACAACACCAAGTAGGTCAGCGCCGGCGCATGCAGACATGCGCAGACTTGCTTGACCCTGACTCGCCAGCGCTGACGCACCTGGCAAGAAATAAATATGTACACAGGAACTACAGAACTGATGGGGCTTGTAGTTCCGAGCAAGCAGTGGCCTCAAACAACACAAAGAACGCTCCCAACTACAGTGGTGCATTCGTTAAGAACCCTACTTCAATAAAATCTAATTAAGCAATTTAAAACAGATTTCAAATTATTTTCTAAAAGTTGCCCAAAGCAATACTAAAATACAGCGAAAAATGCAGACATGATCAAATTCGAAACTGACTTGATTTACGTTGTGTTATGTCAGTCAATTAAGAGAAGCCTGATTTCAACATACCAATGCTGTACTTAGAGATTCTTCATATTCAAGCCCAAAAGCTGTATTAAAGTGTGTCACCCAAAGAGCCTCACTCATGGGATTCAACAGGAGGTCTATCTGTGTTCTGCCGCAATTGTTCAAAGGTCTCCAAAAGGAGGAAGTGTCACTTTTGCAAAGTAAACCTATTATAACTTCAGCATACCTGTGTAATAAGTGGATTTGACGATTTTGAATCCAATTGTGGTATGTTTGTTTAGCTTTTTTGTATTTCCTCCAGTGCTGATTGCCTATCATCCCCATGCTTAGTTTTAATGGCTTTAATTTTATCCCTCAATTTATGTTTCTCCAAAAGAACCCTTTGGTCAAAGGAATGTGGGTGATTAGTCCCAACCATGCTAGGCACTGTATTTGGGCCTTTCACATGTGCATCAATAAAGGTCCCAACATTAGGCAGATTGAGGGTGTCAAATGTCCACTCTAAGGTTGAGGATTGCATGGTTTCTTTCACCTTCTTGTTAAATTCCACCAGTTTCTGCTCTGCACACCTAATACGATTAACCCCCTTGTTAGCAACTAGCCCCTTTGTCATGTTAAGTTGATTAACTTCAATTGGGAGGTCATAGGTAGCAATCACTCCATTCACATGGCTTAACAAGAAATGTGTTGCAACAATAAACAGTGCTTCATTAACAAACATATAGTCCAGGGTGGAATGCTTACCCTCCCTGGACCAAGTGGCTTGACCTGGGATGTCCCGCAGTACCGCCCCATTGAGGTGATGTAGCGACAACTCCTGCAAACATAGTAACCATTTTTTACCAACCATGAGCTTTATATTCTGCGCCCTATCACCCGAGTTACCCCTCACAGGGCCCATCTCCATACAGGTGGAGTTAAGCTCCCCACCTAAACAAACAAGGCAATACTCCACATTTTCTAGCCAGTTCATTATACAAACAGACAAGTTGGCAAGTATGGTTTCAAAAGATTTAGAGCTGAGTGGATAAGATCAGGAAATAGGTGAAGAGAAGAGACTTGGGAGGGGAGAGAAGCAATCAGACCAGGAGATGGAGGGGAGAGATACTGAGCAATAGTTTCTGAGAGAGAGAGAGAGAGAGAGAGAGAGAGAGAGAGAGAGAGAGAGAGAGAGAGAGAATATGAATGAACAGTGAGGTTAAAGGTTGAAGGACTGTCATCAAGAGGAAAGGCATACCAGGGTGACCAAACTACTGCACTTAGGTCACATTGAAATTCCCTGGGGAGTAAAAGAGATAAGGTGACAACCAAGAAGGGGGACAGGTTGTATAGTGGGAATAGAGCCTGGCTATAGTGAAACTGTACTGTGGCATGCACTTTGGGAGTAGGGAGCCTGGGTTAAAAAGGCAAGAATATCCTTCTTTGTGAAGGGAAAATATTACAAGGACCACCCCTAGAATAGGATCCCCAATTGCCTGTTCTTGTATGGTATTTTGTGTAATAAAAACAGAACATGTATTTATTTTGTCAGAAAATCTGATGACAAACTTGCTACAAATCAAGTCATTGTTGCATCATTTATGCCCCCACACAGAGGACATCCTCATGTGTAGGCTAATGTTGGGCAAATTACCTAGGGAAAAGACCGATGGCCATTCAGAATTGGGGAAATCCTGGGTCACAGAAGCTACTGAACCCCTTGATAGGAAAGTGTGAGAAGTCTATGTAGAGCTAGAGTTTCTGGACTCAGGGACTGCCGCTGAGGAATCCAGTAACTCCTATAGGTCAACAGGTTTAGAGGGAACCATTAATGATACTGAGTTCACCAAGGACCAGGCTGTTCTCCAAGAAATGCAAAGGTCACCCTTTGGCCAAAATTAGGGAAGCCTGGGAAGTCTCAAGAGGGATGTAAGAAATCCCAGCTAGAAAAAGCAGACTCCAAGCAGTCCCAAACGTATCCTCTTCCCAGCAGAAGAGAAACCCCAATCTAAGTGATGTGGAGGAAGTGAGCAAAACTTTTTTTCAGTTGCCAAAAGACTGCAGAAACCGCAGCATCTGATAAAGACCCTGCTTGATGGACAACTGCCAATGATTCACTAACACCAGGAGACTCTGATGGCCCGTTGTGGTGCCCCAGCAAAGACTGGGTACCATTTGGTACCATCCATTGTGCTTCAAAACTTTAGAAACTCAGAGGACACAGTGGCAATTTTGTATACTTTAAGAGAGCAGCTGAGATAACCGAATTGGCCATGGGAATGTTAGACTTGCTATGTAGCACAACTTCTTACTGGAGATGTTCAGCAAGTTATCCAAGCCCTGAATCCTGAAAGAAATAATCTGTACTATGATATCAAAGGGGGTATATTCAAAGGGATGAGGTACAACCCGGGACATTATTGGATTAGGCTGAGGAACCTGAGTTTATGCCAGAGAGAGACACCTAGACAGCTGGCCTCCTGTGTCTGAGATGTGATGAATAAGTGACTGTAACTGAGCACATTTGAAGAATCCAAAAAGATTTGGCTCTTGGAATAATTTACAGCCTCTTTGGCTCTGAATCTTCAAAAAGTGGCATACCAGCTGCTGCATAAGCCCACCCTTGAAGGGGTAATTCAAATAAATAATGCCTGCCAGTGAACCATCTACCAGTGAGATCCCCTCATCGTTTCTTGAAAACCAAGTGTAGTTGAGTACCCACCATGGGTTAAAGAATGGAGTCTTATATTTTGGGTCAAGCCCTGTTGTAAAAGCTATTGAAAAGAAGAAGATAGACTTTGACACTCAGGGAAACAACTTCAAACCCACTAGACCTTGTGTGACGCCAGATCGGTGGTCGGACTGTGCAGCTTTGCCTGTGGAAGGCATGGCCTCATCATCAACGAGAGAAGAGCCAATGGACACAGGTCTATTAAAAGCCCAAGGAAGCATACATTCTGGAGGCAGACTCGTATCTGGAGGTAGAGGAAAGCAAGGAAAGGGCCTTCTCCGATCTGTTCCCTGGAGAGCAGGAACCACTAGTAGCAGCAGCATGGGCCATATATTCACGGGAGATGGAGAGAAGGAATTTCACATCCCTTTGACCATAGAAGGCAGAACTGTACTGTCCGTGTTGGATTCAGAAAGCTGATGCAAGGCAATCAGAGTAGATTTATTCACAACAGAAGACCTAACACCTACGAACCTTGCAAACATTCTGTATAAACAGGAGTGTAGACCCCAGGCCAAGATATCATTAGGAGTCCTGGGGAAACATCTAGCTGTGCCCACAGTGGGGTTGCCAGGCCCACCAGAGGAGATACTGATCAGGACAGATTTTCCATTATTAGATCTTTGTCTAGAATTAGTCAACCATGCTCCCACGGTGTCTGCCAGTTAAACCCTGGGCACAGAACAGGGAACTTGTATGTAAGCGAGGGCCTATTAGGAAGGGTGGTGGTCAACGAGGTCCAACCAGTGGTCGAAGTGTGTGGCAGCGGTTAGAAGCAGTGCTCCTATACTTCTTTAAAATAAGTTTTACCATTCCTATACTTTTATTTGAAAAAGAAACAGTTCCGGAACGGTTTCGTTCTAAAATAAAAGTGTAGGAAGAAGTTGAAACTTGCACTTTTAGTGCACTGCACTGGACGTGCCCTTAAAAAGCAAGTGCATGGTTTTGGGGTTTGTATTGTGCATGGGAGGGGTGTGGCAATGGGGTTTGTGGGGAGCGATGCAGGCCAGTAGAGACATAGATCCACTGCTTCTTTTCATACACTTCGACCACTGGGTCTAACCATGCAATAAATGGCCTACCAGGGCAAATCCAAGGCAAATCCAGAGCCAGACCTACCCCTGAGGCTGTGTGGGTATCTGAGGCTGACCCTCGGCCCAGCCACAAGTGTGAGTGAAGCCATGTATTTGCATTGGTGCCTCTTTCTCTGATCCAATGCCTATGTGCCTCTGTCCTGGCCAGGTCCCTCTTTTTAATCTTTCAGGTAGTTCCCTGGAAGCATGATGATTGCAACGACCTGGTATCTCAATGCAAGGGACTACAGCTGCCAGCATGCACAAGACTCATGAAACCCTTGTGGTTTATCCTGGAACCCGGTATGCAGCACAATGTAAATGTTTACAGTCTAAAGACATTAATTTAACAGCTCACCTAGTCAGTTCGAAGTATCAATCATGAATTACTTTGTATTGAAAATGTTATTCAAAATGGTGCGGTATATTCAGTGTGGGAGTACACTTCTATGATGAGGGAAAAGTCTACACCAACAAGCCCAAGACTTAATTGTCCATTCTTCTATGACAATTTTTTCGTAATAAAAAAGAAGATCTATTTTTTTCACCACAGTGGTGACTCAGTGGCTAATTTTCAGACTAACCATTGACAAATCCTGCAGCCCATTTTCAAATAATCTAATAGTGAAACCAGGCAACAAAGGTAAAGAGAAGGATTATTTCCTTATCGCTATGCAGAAATTGGTCAGCGAAACTGGTATAGTGTCCCCATCCACAAAAATGTGACCCGCGAGAACAAAAATCTCTGGGTTTGTATAGGGTTTTACTCAGTGAGCCTAATGCTGTAAAGTCAGTAGGATACATCTGGTTGGTTAAATTAACAATGGACATCCTAACGTTACATCCTCCAGTCTTTACAGCACCATTTGAGAGCCGGGCAGTTCTGCTCGTCCTACCCATATGATATACCCCAGAACTGTTAGTGGATTTTTCCATCCTATGTAATATAGCTTGATGCAGCACCTAATGCACAAGTGACTCTTGTCCCAGTTCTCAAGCAGCATGACCCACCTTCAATTATGACATTGGGCTGGGAAACTGGGCATACCTGAGCTCTGGTAAGAGCCTGAAGGAATATACACACAGCCATTAGGGCTTCTGTGTGCATGCCAAACATTCAGCATTCTCGCAGGACCACCTCCCTAAACATTGTCAGGTAGATTCCCTCAAAGGACTTCAGGTGGAAGAGAATGTGCTCCTTGATGTACCACACTTGACTAAAGATAAATATTCCTATTTTGATGTAATGCTTTCTAGGCCATTTTGTCCAATTGGTAGCGAGTGCCAACACACAAAAGGAGTTTGACAGGGTGATTTGCGCGTAGTGAGAAACATGCTGCCACTTTTAAAAAGTAGCTTTCTGCACTTGCAGAATTTTTTTAATTGTTCTTTACTAAAAGGAGTCTGGCTAGGTGCCAACAGTGGGTGGTAGAAAGAGACTCTCAACCTGTCTCCAGTGAAAGCTATGGTAATCTGACAGACCGTGATCTGCTGTGTTCGTGGTGGGGATGACTTGATAACCACGCATGGTTACCAGAAATGATCAAACATTGGCCGAAGAGATTGAAAAACAAGTCTTTGGAATATAATTCAACAGGGAATAAATAAGCAATAGAAAATAGAGAGATCAGATGAGGTTGCACTGGGAAAGGCTATCTGGCCAGAATGCTGTTTTTGGAGACAATCTGATGTGTACTTAAGAATCTAAAATAGAGCTCTGATCAGAGGTTGGGAACTGACATGGTAGCAGAGAAAAGCAGCATGACGTCAAAGGGCGAAGGGGTCACCGCAAGTTCACTGCAAAGGATCTCCATGGTACCTTAAAAACTCCAGTGTGTGAACCTGGGCTTAAAGAAAAATACAACTATGAATATTAGTACGAGAACAAAGGAGAAATGGAGTTAAACTAAAGTTACTTGTTCAATTTCTGGTCTATAGCAAAGAGCATCACGTGGGACTTCACGCTAATCAGGCATTAGGCACTGCATTAATGACAAGCGTTAGCCCAGACATGAGATCCATCTTATCTGGTCCCAATGTCCCAGCTGATGAGAGTCCAACTACCCCAACTACATCTCATTGCTCAGGCAGATGCAACACCACTAAAATGTTCCCTCTTCAACACGGGGCACATGCCAATGCGGCCCTTGATTATTTAGAAGATGATGTGAACTGGACGTATGGAATATTGCTGAAGAGGCATCTCCCTCAGCTGCTTTAAAAAAAAGGAGGCGGGTCTGGTATACCCTTAAGAAGCTGTACTAGCATTTGGTTATGGCCTGCATGCCTCCTTGCTTTCCCTCATGCTGGGTCTAACTGGCAGGCTTGAATGGAACAGCTCTTCAGAACCGATAAGGCGCCCAAGAAACTGCTAAGAAACCTGGGGTCCTGATGGCTGCGGCTGTGCCCTCAACACGTACTCATTAACACGGTCGCCCAGGATTGAGATATTATCAGAGCAGCTCTGGCGCCGTGTTCAAGTGGTGTGCAGCCCCTGTAAGCCCCCCATTACTTTAACAGCGCACAGCAGGTTGCCTGGAAAGGATGTCGCTTTAGAAACGTGTTTTCTCCCAAGTGATTTAGTGGCGTTTATCTGTAGCTTTTTCATATTTGTCTTCCTGAAATCTCGACGTTAAAGAACTTTAAATACTAGTACGAAAAGATACTGTGAATGGCAACTTGCGCAGCAAATACTCTGTTAAGACTTTTAAAAGGCAACTATTATGTGCTACACACAAAGACACGTGTGTATTTGGCATGGGGTATGAACAATTCTTTGCAAAAAGACGAATTGCAATACCCATCAAGAGTGAAACACTGCATCCCTTGTTAAGCATTTCTCTGATAAAATATTTCATCGCAACCACTCTTAAAAAGCAATATTACTGACTATTGTAATAAAGAGAAGGGATTATACAGTGCTATTCGTATAATATCTACTGATAATTTGAATGATTGCAACAGTTCTTTAGAAAACCAAAGTCTGTCCCAGCTGGCAAATACAGTTCCCTTATCATTTACCCTAGAAGACATAAGAGCAGCAATCACGAGTCAGGCTCATAATTCTTCACCAGGCCCAAATGGAATATCGACAAATCTTTTCCAGAACCGTGTCGAATTTTGGCCTCTAACAATTGGTTTTAAATGCATTTTAAACACAGGGTGCATTCCAGATGACTGGGAACTAGCGGTTTCCCTATATTCAGAAAAGGAGGCCAAGCTAGCCCAACTGCATACAGACCTATTTTTCTTTTAGACATATCCTTTAAGATATCTGGTAGAACGCTACTGCAAAAAATTCGATCATTGGGCCTTGCAAACGATATTCTGGCAGAGATCAGTTGGGCTTTCGTTCTGGCCTAGGGACTTTGGAACAAGCCCTAAATATCTACCTTATTGCCGTTCATCAAGAAAGAGCCAATGTAGATGGTTTCATGGACCAGATCACTGCCTTTGACAAAGTCAACAGATATAAACTGTGATAAGTGCTCAGGTCCACGGGATGCCCTCTAGACATATTGGAAATATTTCTAAATATCCACTCAGAGAATAAGGCGTGCACAGTGGAGCTACAGACATTACACACCTTATAACATGGCTGCGTGCTTGCCCCATTTTTGTTTTCATTGTATATGAACGGCTCGCAGGACTTTCTAGTGTCCCTGAGAGCAGATGTTCCGAGGATTGGCAACAAGGTGTGCCAGTTCTAGACTATGCAGATGATACAGTCTTTATGGCACGTACTCCAAAAGCATTGCAAAAGCTGATTATTAGGAACACAAGATTCATGAATAATCTGGATCTGCATTTGAATACAACAAAATCAGCCTTTCTAGTTTGCACTACAGGAAGAAGATACACCAAACTTCTAAAAACGAGGGTAAAAGCCAGTGTACATGGGTTAAAGTGAGTAAAGGAAGACAATTTCAAAGTTTTATTAGTGGTATATTTCATTGTAATCAATGTTCATAGTTTTTTTTTTTAAATAAAGAAGAAAAAATATAAACAGTAATGTAGACATGGATCATAATACAAAGTGAATTAAAATAAAGTTTAAACCATACATGAAGAATATTATTGATATACTAATACATACCAAGAAATATTACAATGAATAATTACATAATACATAATTACATTGTAACTAAATCATCTGGCAACACCTATATATTTATTTGACCTATATTTCTTTGTAAAAATCGTACCACTGGTAAGTAATATCTTTCCTTGCTTGTAACCATGAAGTATCTTAATTTTGTCATTCGATGATGTATGAACTCGAGACATTGCAACATCAACTTGTCAAGTTCTCCGTGACTGAACAGTGGCGCTAGAAGAAATATTCCAACTTCCTCAAAATGAATGGTAGTTCAGTGCTGACAGGCGCTAAATCTATTAGTGGGATAAACACAGACTGGTTTTGAGCTGTTCCTATGAGGACCTCGCCAATTATCAAATTGGCTTTAAGATCTTTAACTAACAATCTGCTTCCATTGCACATACCTCTTTTTGTGTTAAGCTTCCTAAGTAACATAATAATACTACCAACTTTAATTTTCAACTTATGAAGAGGCATTCCCAATAGAACTAACTCATTTAGAAATTCTATGGAATAATTATGAGTATCTTCATCTGTCTGATGTCAATGGAATCCAAATTTAGATATATTTTCTAAAGCAACAGCTCCCTTTAGCATTGACAGCAGGAGAAGCAGGCCGCTTCAGACAAACATACATCTGGCATTTTATTATATAATATGACGTTTAGCAATCAATCACTCATCCAACTAGTTTCAGCATTGGATTATTTGGGTATTTGATTTACTACCAATTTATCAGGACAACAAAACGTAAGAAAACGGACACTAAGGATGATGCAGGCAATGGCAGTGTGTCACACTTTATGTCAATGTGTAAAGATCATGCCCTAAATATCATCCTTGAATTATACAAAACAGTCTAAAGCAGTAGCCAACAATGGGGCTTCTTTATGGGATTTTATAAATGCTTCAATGTTACAAACACTGGGAAATGATTTTATAAGAAAATGTAGCCTTGCCCAGATCTGAGTCCAATTGTGCAGTCCATGCAGAGTTAGGCAGTCTCATGTAGAGGATTAATGGTCGCTTGAGCCTTTATTTCTTTGTCTAAGAACATGGTCTAATCCTGCAGCACTTTCATTTCAGTTTATTATATTGAATACCTTAACGATAGCTGACTTTTCATTTGTTCCTTGTATAAACATCTAAAACAAGTGTTTAACACACATTAATGTTCCCTCACATGTTATGTCATTATCTATACTGAACCAGGCAATGCAGGAAAAGAAAATGTTCCATATCGGCAGCTCTATGATTTTTTTTTAAATGTCAGTGCCTGTTCCATTGGGCAGTCTTCACTGACATATCTTTTTTCAATAGTGATATTGTATTGTTGATTTTCTTAAACGTTATCAATGCATTTACTTTTGCTTACACGTGCTCCTTTAGATGCCCTATGTCAGCAATGTCTTTTCATTATCTGTTATTGCATATAATATGCCAATTCACAACAATCAACATTGCTTTTACAAAACAGTTAATACCGACACAAACATAATACTTTTATAATTTCTAGATGTTTACCACTTTATAATTTGGATACATATTGAAATCCTTCTCTTGTGACATCATAACTGGCCAGTTATAAAATAATCCACTAATTATAATGTCAATTGACGCTTAATGTCAGGAGATAAATCCAAAAAGTGATCCTGGCAGCTTTTGAAAGTCCATCGTTCTCTCTGAACAAAATAACATGAGGGCATGCAGCTGCACTTTCCAGATGCAGATTACTCTTCTGAGCACTACAATATTTCCCAACTTTAAATCACCCCTTAACTGTTTAAATGACAATACAAATCGTATATTTTAAGCCAGTTAATTACGTACCTTCCCTAAAGACATGTAGGCTTGTGGCACAGGGCTCCCTGTTAATGTAAATAACTGTTCTATGGAAAGTTGTGTGCTCATAGCTCTGCATATGTAGCCCTGCAAGATAGCTCATGCATTGCAGTACTTATCAACTTTTGGAAAATTGTCCAACACCCGATGCTCCCTTGGATGCTGCTGCCATGCAGAAAGCTGTGAGTGGAGGTTTTGTCTGTCTCTGAAGCATCCCGGAGGTCTCCCTGGCTGCTCTGCATAGCCATGGCACCCACCCGGAAATGTGCATACTATAGCAGAAATAACACCTGTATGTCACATGGGTGATCCAGGTGTAGGGCGATGGAAGGCCATGATAGAACGGGTTGCATGTACTTTGCAGACAGGCTCCCACGTTGTTTCCCCAGGACCATACCATTCCCAGTTAATTAGGTATTGCAGCGGTCCATTGAGGACCCGGGAGTCAGGGATGTCATGGACAATGTATTCATCAGAACCCTTTACCCTCATAGGAGGGGATCTGAGTAGTAAACAAACTCTGGGAAGAAATGGTTTAAGATGGGTGACATATAAGCAGGGATCGTATATTGGGCTTGAGTATCCGGAGGATAGCTCAGGGGCAACATGCTCGCCTTGGAAGCAAGACGACACAGAGCACCACAGGTTCCACGATTAGAAACCTCTGGGTATTAAGCGTGTTATAAATAACATATCATATCATAAAACTGGGCAATATTTATTTTTCTTTCCCTGAAGACGCCGATACCGAGTTGACAGCAAGACCCCTTCGCCAACTTCACATTGAGGTGAGCACTGATGGTATGTTTTTCGTCGTCTGCTGCTGTTTTTGCATTGTTCAAGTTCTGCATCACAGAGGAATCTACCTCAAGAACATGAAAACCACAATGTTGTGCAGCAGGGGCAGACGTGGTCAGGGCGATGTGCATTGGGAGTATATGTGTCTATGACCCATATAAGGTGTAAAAAAAAAGCAAAGAACCGACGGAGGATTGAACAGAATTATTATATGCAAATTCTGTCTGACCAAGAATCGTTAATAATAACTTTTGATGCTGAAAAATGGGGCAATGTGTTATTGCTCAATAGTTTAGTTGGCACGCTCTGTTCATCAGTTTGGGGTGATAGGCTTAAACGTATGTCAATCCCTAACAACTTGGTAAGGGCTTGCCAAAATCAGGCGGTGAACTGTGAACCCCTGGCAGAGATAACAATGAATGGTAGTCTCAGAAAGCATGCTGAAAAAACAGCCAAGGGAGTGTTGGGGCAGAGGTTATACCCTGACACGGCATGAACCTTCCCATCTTTGTGAAAGAATCTGTAACAACCCATACAATATCAAAACACCATATCTGCGGCAACTCAACAATATAGTCCATTGAAATGATAAACCATGGTTTGTTTGTAATGGGCTATAGGCTGCCACAACCCCATGGGTTTCATGGGATTTTCTAATGTAATAAAATGCATCCCCTCTCATATTTGGTAACCAACGCCATCTCTTTAACAGTTCTAAGGGTGGCCTGCCAACTTGACATCATGACACCACTTCAGAGCTAGAGTCTGGAGGTCTGGGGTTAGTTAAAAAAAACATCTCTTGGATAAGGGGAGTCCTTCCAAGACCAGGCATTGACATCATCTAGGCACTGGGGGTGTTTTAGAACCAGTTTCTGAAGCATGTCCAGGATCATGTTGGGGGACGGGAGCACTGCATGTGCCCACCCCCTTGCTTATTAATTTATTTCATTTATGGAGTGCCCAAATGCAGCGGTATCAAAGGCCTTGTACAGAGCAGGTAAGTAAATGCATAGCGAGACAATGTGTATGTTACATATAAAAGTTATAATTTTTTGTTGAATAACCAGGATTTTTTGACGTTTTTTGAAGATGAGGTAAGATGGCTCATTTCTGATGTGTCTGAGGAGGGCGTTCCACAGGGTGGGCGTGGTGACATAGAAGCTGGTTCCCCCACTAACTTGAGATTGCATCTTGGGATAAGCAGAGTGAGACTGGAGGAATAGTGGAGGGATTGCGCTGCTGATTTTGCTGAAATACAGGGGACAAGATATGAGAGGGCGTTCTGGTGCAGACATCGGTGAGCGATGGCCAACGTTTAAAATTTGATTTGTGCTTTTATATTTAGCTAGTGTGCCTCCCTTCTTTGCAGAAATGTGGTTAGAAACCTTTAAGCCCAATGCTGCCCTTAGGGCGTTGTTTTGTAGGTGATGCAGTTTGGCAAGGTTCTTGGAGGAGGTACCTGGGAATAGTATGTTGCAATACTGAAGCTTACTGCCAATGATTGCTTGTGCAAGAGTGGCAGCACATGATGAGTTTGGCATGAAGATGCTTGGCGACCTGAATTGTGATTCCTTCGATGGAGAAAGAGGAGTAGGAAGGGTCCAGGGTACTTAGACAACAAGAAGAGCCCACAATGAGATGTTTGGTTTTCTCATTATTGAGACAAAGGTTGTGGAAGTCCATTTTGTTCTGAATGACACTGTAAGTCTAGTTAATCATTTTGACATCCTGGGCATAATTCTCTGATATTAGAAGTAGGATTTGCATGTTATCAGCAGAATTGCGGTGGGGAATGCACAAGGCATAAAAGGTGATCAAATAGGGGCTTGGTATAAGTGTTATAGAGGGCAGGGGAGATGCAGGAGCCCTGAGGGACTTCACATGGAACAGGGATGGGATCAGCAGTAGAATCACCTATAAAAACCCTGGAAGTATGCTCACTCAAGAATGATTTGATCCATAAGGAAGTCTGATGGAAGAAGTGGAAGTTTGTCAGGAGATGTTGACAGAGGATGTTGTGATCTACAAGGTCGAATAATGTAAAAAGATCGAGGCAGAGTAGGATGGCAATGTTGCCCGAATCGCGGACACTGTCAAGTTGATTTTTTTAGATCCAAGAGTGCTGTTGTGAGGGGGAATGGTACTGTAGTGATGGCCTGGTAGTTTGAGGGGAGGGTGGGATCAAAGGAGGGTTTCCTGATGAGGTTGGAGACTCAGGCTGCTTTGAGGTAGTTACGGATGTTGTTGGAGGTGAAAAGGCATTAACAAAGTCAGCTGTGGTGGGTGCTAGGGTAGCTGCACAGAGTTTGAATATGAGGGCTGAACAGTCATCACCTTTGCAGTTAGATGGTATGAGGTGTTGGATTGTAGTGGTGATTGGGGGATTAGGTGTAGGAGGGGTGAGGTGTCGGGTTGGAGGCTTTGGCTAGGAGCTGTTGTTTCTTTATAGCGATTTTGTCTTTTATTTTGTCAATTTTGTTGGAGAGGGCTGTCTGGATGTTTGAGCACCAAGCTTTGTCAATATGGACTGGAGAGGAGGTGGGTAAGGGGTTTTCCAGTTCTTTATGATAGTGAAAAATTATTTTTTTCGAAATCGAGCTCGCTTGAGTGATCCTTGTGTTTAATGCTTGTGTTGAATGAGATTGCTTTAGTTGTTATGGGGAGGAAAGCTTTGAGGTTAGAGGGTGTGGGAGTTTTCCTCCAGGTGTGGTCCTGTGCTTGTTTTAGTCAGCGCAGAGAGATAAGTTCTTCTATAAACCAACTATTCACCCTTCTACCTAGTTTGGGGGTTTATTGCTTTAGTGGGGCATGCTGTTCGATGGTACGTGTAGAGAGAATCAGGGAGGCATGAGCTTGCGAATCATCAGATGAGGGTATATGTTTTGAGAGGTGCTTAAATAGAGTTGGAGACAGGCTGGCTTTGGTGAGTCTGCATTTGTTGCGGGAGAAGGTCGGCAGCAATAAGGTTGCTGGGTTACATGCGGATTGGGCATGGAACTGACGGAACTCTATGAGAGAGTGGTCGGATCAAGGCACAGTCATAATCGTCATAATAGTGACTGAGGTGTTTAGTCTGAGGAGCCAATCCAGGGTCTGTCCTTAGAAGTGGGTTGGGGAGTGGATTTGTTGGGCAGTGTGTATCTCTGTGAGTGACTTGGTGAGGTTTTTAGCTCTAACGTATGGTTCAACGTTCAAGCCTAGGTTAAAGTCACCTAAGACTAGGAACTTGGTGCCTGGTTTAATGAAAGAAGAGAGGAAAATTGGGAGGTCTAGTTCTGGGCAGTCCTGGTGGTTGGGTTGGTGGTAGATAATTAGGATATTAATGGTAATTTGTGGATTGAGAAGAAGTTTGGACAAAGGTAGTTGTAGCATAGCTGTGAGGGGCATGGGGATCTCCGTGATGGCCAGACAGGTTTTTGCGATGAGGGTAACACCACCTTCAGGTTTGTCTACTCTGATCTAAAGATGGAGTCGTTTGGAGCCATGGAGATTGAGAGGGAAGGTCCCGCATAACTGTGCAGCCAGGTTTCAGTGATCACCAAAAAGTCAAGGCGGTGTTCATCTAGGAGATCAAGGATGTTAGTGGCCTGAGCACATAGGTAGTGGGCATTAATCTGGGCTCCATTGAGCTGTGTGCACTTGACAAGTAGGGGCTCACTCTTGTGGGGGTTTAGTGGTTGAGAAGGGCAGGGGGGTTGGTCAGTCGGGGGAGGGGTGCAGTAGGATATGTGGCAGGTTCTTGCCGTGCTGAAGATGGGGACAGTAGTGTGACAAAGTGGGAGATGTGGGGGTGACGTTCTGGTCCGCAACTTAACTATTCGTCAACTTGGGTCCTTCCTCTCCGACATCTTTTTCTCTACCTGTGGCGTCCGCCAGGGCTCTAACCTCTCTCCTTGGCTGTTCAACCAATACCTGGCACTCCTTGCTCACCACCCTCTTCCCCAATTTTCAGTGCTATGCGGATGATACCCAGCTCATTTTTAGGCTACCATCGGCCTCCTCCTCTCCTTCCCTCATCTCTGACTGTCTGTCTGCTATCCAGGAGTGGTGTACCACCAATGACATCTGCCTTAGACCGAGATTCTACTCATCGGCACACCCTCTCCCTCCTTCCCTTCAGCTCTCTGGCCAGCCTCTCTTGGCCCTCTTCCTGCATCCACCTGCAAGGCTAAAATCCTCAGGGTCATCTTCGACTCCACACTCTCCTTCTCTCCTCACATCTCCAACGTCTCTAAGAAGTCACACTAGCAGCTGCACCTGCTCAGAGGTTTTCATCCTCTCCTCTCCTTCCCCCAGAAGCTCACTGTCTCCAGAGCCCTGGTTCTCTCTAAGCTGGACTATTGCAACAGCCTCTATCTAAATCTGCCTGCGTCTACTCTCCGCTCTCTGCATCTTATCCAAAACAGGACTGCGAGACTTGTCCTTTGCCTCAAGCCCAGGGATCGTATCTCTCCAGGACTGACATCTCTGCACTGGCTCCCAGTGGCTGCAAGGATTAAGTTCAAAACCTTCTGCATTATCCATAATGCCTTCTGGGGCCTAGGACCACATTACCTTCAAATCTCTCTTCCTAAATACCTTCCTTCTCGGGCTCTTCGCTCATCTGCCTCCAACTCCCTCAGGGTTAGCCGCTTCTCCAAGCAATGTGTTGGTGGTCGATCTCTCTCCTCGGCTGGGGCCTCCCTCTGGAACAGCCTTCCTGCCTCCCTGAAACTCGAGGTGAACCATCTCCGGTTCAGGAAACACCTCAAAACCTTCCTCTTTGCTTCTACTTTCTCTGCCTCTCTCCCCTGCTGAAATTCCCTGCCGATTCTGCACCGGTTACCTGGCCACCTTTTCTGATCTTGGGGCCAGGTCCCGCATTTTGCTCACCTGCACTGCCTCCCTGGCAACCCCCTGCACTTGGGGACTGGTTCTGAAATCCCTTCAGTCCCCTTACCAACACTTATGTCTGCTCTTACCTTGCACTTGCCACCATCAGGCTGTTTTATTTATTGTATTTATTCTTCTTTGCCTTGTACTGCACTGCATTTTCGCCTTGCACTCTTCCCTTTCTCCCTACCCTCGCACTTGCACAATCTGAATGACACCTGGCCTAGTAGGATGGTTGTCTGTCTTCCATTGTTTTCCCCTCCCTTGCCTCGTAGCGCCTTGAAACACTTGTGTATAGGCGCGTTATAAATGTCATATCATATCATACCATATCATATCATTCTTAAGGTGCCTACGCATGGCTGAGTATGCAATGGAGGTGGAATGGAGCGTGGTCATGTAGGTGTGAAGCTTGGGGCAGAAGGACTGTTGGTGGATTTGAATTGTGGTAGGAAAAGAGTGGGGCTGGGTAGAGGAAGTGTGATGGTTGAGTGTTTGTTGGCCAAAGAGAGATGAACGTGATGAGAATGGTGCATTGAAGTGATGAAGGTGGGATAGGTATGCAGGCAATTTTGGGAGCTGTATGACTCTCTCTGCAGGCTTGACAGTGGGCAAGCCAATGTGGCTGCAGGTCTTAGGCCGGGCGTAGGCTGTGGAACTGCTGATGAAGGGCTATAATTTGGTTGTAGAGCAGATGGTATGAGGGCTGCTGCTGTGGAAGGGGTGGGTGAGAGGTATGGATGCACAATCACTCAGTATAATACTGTGCACAACACGTGAGAGCAAAAGAATGTGCTTTCCTGGGAGTGAGGGAGTAGGGTTGGTGGACTCCAGGCACAAGACAGTGTTCCAGGATGCTAGATATGGTTCTGGCATTGCAGGAACTAAGTGTTGAAGGTTGAGGGATAGAAGCTAAAGAGTTGGAGTGGGGATGCAGGACAGAAAATCTTCTGGGACTCCATGTGCGGACAGGCGCAGACAATCTCCAGCCTTGTCTGCCTTTCTTTGTTGTCAGACTCTGCCAACTTCGCCTGCTGGCTCAGAGGAGCAGTGAGGCTTGGCTCACAGTCATCCAATCAGTGCAGGGAGGAGGGACTTCTGCAGGGCTCTCTGGGTAGGGCTGCCTGGTATGGATGGTGATGCAGCCATCTTCAAAAGGTGCTCCAGCTCCTTACTTGGAATGGAAATGATGATCTCTTTTGCAGTTGGCACAATCCCTGTGCATTGGACTGGTTGCTAGGACTACGTTATCCATAGGGCACAGAATGTGTGTAGAAGGGCCAATTCAAACATGCTCCAACCTTGTCTGTTGGCCTTTGTTGTCGGACTCTGCTGGCTCAGGGGAGCAGTGAGGGTTTGGCTAGAAGTCAGCCAATCGGTACACGGAAGAGGGACTTCTGCAAGGGTCTTTGGGCAGAGCTGTCTGGTACGGATGGCAGCAGTGGCCATCATCAAAAGGGGCTCCAGCTCCTTACTTGGAATGGAGATGGTGATCTCTTTGCAGTTGACACAATCCCTGTGCATGGGACTGGATTCTGGGTGCACGTTATCCTTAGGGCACTGAATGTGTGTAGAAAGCCTGGCACAGACAGGCTTCAGCCGTGTCTGTCGGCCTTTGTTGTCAGACTATGCCAGCTTTGACTTGGCTTAGGGGAGCAGTGAGGGCTTGACTCACAGTTAGCCAATCGGTGCAGGGAGGAGGGACTTCTGCAAGGCTCTCTGGTCAGAACTGCCTGATATGGATAGCAGTCGTGGCCATCTTCAAAAGGGGTTTAGGACCGGTACAAAGTGGACTGTGGACCTGTTTGCCTTGCTGATTCAATACCAGACATACATGTTCCCATGGAGTTAGTTCCCGCCCAAAAATAAAAATAATAATAGTAAAATAAAAGAGGACACCGTGCTTGCCTGGCATTAGTGCACTTCAGAGCAGAGAGAGCACAAGAACTTTGTTGTGATTAGAATACACTAAGACTTGGTGTTATGGCCCCTGAAGGTGGTGTCTCAACTCCTGAAAAGCAGTCTTAACCTTCAACAATTATACACTGAGTGGTAGTGTGATGGTGTCAAGGAGGGATGACTGCGTGAAAACTAGGCGATTGGATGGAGACAGTTGGTCTTGATACAAATTTAAGAAAGGAATGCTCCTGCAGTCTCAGGGGAGCAGTGAGGGCTTGGCTCACAGTTACCCAAACGGTGTAGGGAGGAGGGACTTCTGCAAGGCTCCGAGGGATGAGGGACTTCTGCAAGGCTCCTAGGGATGAGGGACTTCTGCAAGGCTCTCTGAGCAGAACTGCCTGGTATGGATGGCGGTGGTGGCCATCTTCAAAAGGGGTTCAGGACCGGTACAAGGCGGACTGCTGCCGGGTTTGCCTTGCTGATTCAATACAAGTCATCCGCCTTCCCATGGAGTTAGGCCCCCCCCAAAAAATAAAAACATAATTGGAAAATAACAGATGACACCGTACTTGCCTGGCATTAGTGCACTTCAGAGGAGAAAGTTCTAGTGATCAGAATACACCAAGACCTGGTGTCGTGGCCCCTGAAGGTGGTGTCTCCACTCCTGAAAAGCAGCCTTAACCATCAACCATTCGCACTCAGTGGAAGGGTGATGGTGTCCCGGAGGGGTGGCTATGTGAAAACTACGCGATCGAGTGTAGACGGTTGGTCTTGATATTCATTTAAGAAAGGAATGCACCGATGGTGACATCCGAAGCACCAGTTGCTGTGATAAACTGGACATCACTGTTTAAATGCTGCAATCTTGCACCAGTCGTAAGAGCCTTTTAAAGGAATCAAAGGCCTTCTGGGAATTGTGGATCCAGAGATATAGAACAGAGGTTTGTGTCAATTCAGTTGGCAGGGCGACTATAGCAGAAAAAAAACTGGATAGAATTCACAAAAGCCTAGAAGAGACTGTAGAACTTTCAGAGATGTTGGAGTCAGCCTTTCGATGATGGATGTTACCTTTTCATTGCTCATTTGAGTGCCTCTTGAGGTCAACAGAAACCCAAGGAATTCCACCCAAGGAATTTTCCCACATGGAAATGCATTTCTCATGTTTACCATGCAAAAGGCTGCACTTAAGTCTCTGAAGGATGGATCTTATTTTGATTGATTTCTTTTATTTATTGTGCATTTGTAAACTGAGTATACATCAAGTAAATTGTGTTTCAAAGCACAGAGAGGGCAACAGGGAGGGAACATAGGAATGAAAGGCAATATAACAATGAAACAAAGAGGAGGTCCTACTAGGCCATGTGAATATTCAGAGCGTGGAAGTGAAGAGAGAGAGGGATGAGTGGGGTAAACTAGGACTAAAAGGGAGGGAAGTGCTAGGGAGTGAGTAGAAAGCCGCTTAGTGACTGGCAGAGATCATTTGGTGAGTGGTCGACTGCCAATAAGTAAGGGCAGGCCTTTGATAGCACAGGTCACTGGGTGCCTAAGGCAAGTGCTGGGAGTGGGCGGAAGCTGAATGCGATTGGGGGTGTGAGGCCAGGACCCGGGTGGACACATAAGGGCCCTGGTCATCAACCTCAGCAAATGTGGGATTTATTAAAGGAGGGAGGGAGTGGTGGGGGGGTGAAAGGGAAAGTCTTGAGTAGATTCCGCAATTTGAGGAGATCCAGCTCAAGATGGAGAGGAATGGGGAGGCTCTTCCATAAGAGAGAGCCAGCCGAGGAAAGAGATCATCCACCTGCTTGCTGTTTAGCGAATCTCTTGACATGCAGAGAGTTGGTGTTGGAGGAACATAAATATCTGGAGGGAGTGTATTTAGTGAGAGACAATTGTAGATAGCATGGTCCCCAGACAGCCTTGTAGATAAGGTAGAGGGTTTTGAATGTAATCCTTGCAGCAACCGGGAGCCAGTGGAGGGTGTTTAGTGCTGGAGAGATGTGGTCCCTGGGCTTGAGGCCAAGGCTAAGTTTTGTATCCCTGTTCTGTATTATCTGAAGGGGACATAGAGAGCAATAGGGTAGATTAAGGAAGAGGCTATTGCAGTAATCAAGCCTAGAGAGTACCAGAGCTCTAGAGACATTGAGCATCTGGGGAAAAGTGAGGAAAGGAAGGATTTCTTTGAGGAGGTGGATTTGAAAGTGGGCCCTCTTGGCAAGGTCCTGGATGTTAGGGAGGAAGGAAAGAGAAGAGTGGACAATGACTCCAAGGTTTTTGGCTTCAAGTGAAGGAGAAGGGGGAGAATCCATTGAGGGTGGCCATAGTCAGGAGAAGAAAGAGGGGGCAGGAGTCACAATGGGAAGTATCTCAGTCTTGCTGGCATTGAGGCAGAGATCATTAGAGGCACACCTGGATTGAATGACAGATAGGCAATCAGGAATGATGGAGGAGATAAGGCGAGGATTAGAGGGATGTTTGAAGAAGAGTTGTTTGTCATCTGCATAACACTGGAATTGAGGGGAGTAGGTGAGATTAGTTGTGGAAACGGGGCAAGTTAGGTGTTAAAGAGCCAAGGAGAAAGGTTGGAGCCCTGGGGGATGCCATAGGTGGAGATAGAGGAGGGAGAGGAGAAAGAACACAGGATAACCTGGGAGGGACGGCCACTGAGGAAGGAGGTCAGCCAGTCCAGTGCCCGCTCTGAGATACCTTGGGTATTGTGGAGCTATTTTATGAGGATGGATTGGTTAACCATGTCAAATGCAGAGGAGAGATCAAGAAGAATGAGAATGGCAGGAGTGTTGGAATCAAGAGATGTGAGCAGTTATTTACAGGTGTTCAGAAGAGGGGAGGGGCAAGGAGAAGCGAGGGTGCTCAGGATGTCCTGAATTTTTGCAGTGAAGTGTGTGGCCAATGCATTGCAGAAGTCCGGAGAGGAAAGAGATGAGGTGGAGACTGCTGAAGGGTTGGTATGTTCGTTGCAGATTTTAAAGTGTTTGGCCATGTTGATGGATGCAACAGAGACCCGAGCCCGGATGTGGGCCCTTTTCTTGAAGTGAATGGTGAGTCAGTATTGCCTTTGGATCAGGTGACAGGCCAGTTTGTCAGAGGGTGAGCTTGAGGTCTGCCACTTCCCCTTCCGAAGCTCTGCACTTGAGTTTCATGGCTACAAGTTCAGAGTCGTAACAGGTGTTACACTTGGAGGCATGTTTCAGGCAGATCCTCATGCCTGGGGCAAGAATGTCAAGAGTGTTAGTGATGCCAAGATGGGGGTTGCTGAGGGCGGAGTCATTGGTAGAGTCTGCAGTGGGCCAGAGGGGGGAAAAGGAAGATGCAAGGGCAGCAGCTCACACTTATTTCATCGAACATATGTTTGTGAACGAGGTTTGCAGGGCTGGGGAGGTGAAGTCAGATGGCACAGAGGGCCCAGGTGAGAGGAGAGAATGGTCTGACCAGGAGAAAGGGGTGGTGAGTGGGGAGGTGAGCAAGAGATCAGTGTGGATGATAGCATCAAGAGTGTGTCCAGCAGAGTGGGTTGGACCAGAAGGGAGAATGGAGAGGGAGAGCAAGGTTCAGAGGTCATGGAAGAGAATGGATCCCTTGATTGAGGAGTCAAGGTGGATGTTGGAGTCACCCAGGAAAAGGATTTTAGAGGTGGATGAGAGGAGAGAGGAGGAGAAATCAGACCATTCAGAGAGGAACAGGGTGGTAGAGCCAGGTGGCCTGTATATAGTGGCAATGGTCAGGGAGGAATTGGGAGAGATGTCCAGTTTGCAAACCAGGCCCTCGAAGGAAGAATAAGACTGGGTGGGTATGAGGGAAGAAGGGCCCCACTCGGGGACGATCAGGGCAACCCCACCACCAGCACAGTTAGAGTGAGGCTTAGAGATGATCTTGTAGCCATCAGGGAGAAGTGAGTCAAAACAAGTGACTGAGCTGGCATTGAACCACATCTCACTAAGTGCGAGGATATTGAGGTCAAGGTCTTCAAGGAGGAGACAGATGTCAGCAGAGTGTTTGATAGCAGAGTGAGCATTAAGCAGGGTTAGATGCAAGAGGTCAGTGCCATTGAAGGTTTTCTGAGGAAGGGTACAGGGGTGTGGTACACCAGTTGGAGGAAGGGGGACAGAGACAGTGGGAGAAGGAGTAGCAGGTGTGGGAAGGAAGTTGATGAGGGCTGGCAAGCGCCGGTCAAAGAAGAGGAGTTTGGTTTGAGGACCCTGAACCAAGACAGGGCCATTGTGATAGACATTAATCATACACCTGGATGATGCAAAACCCGCCTTGAGTACTTCCCATGTATTGCCACCATTAATGGGTGAAGATGCGAGAGGAGAGAGAGGAACGATAAGATGAGGAGACCATAGATCTGGAGAGAGGACAGAGAGGAGGATATCAGTGAAAATATGTCTGGAAGTTGCACTGACTTAAGTGTCTGCGATAGATAGGCCAGGGTTAGTGGTCAGGATTTTTTTTTAAAGCTTTTTTCTTCCAGACTTCATGAGAGAGGGAGAATAGGTGATAGTATAGCAGTTAGAAAAGATAGGAGAGACAATGTGTGTTACATAGGGGTGGCGGAAGAAAGGATGAACGATAGAGGAAGGGCTGCACAGCAAAGTACGAACATAACTCACCAGGCGGCATAGAAGCCAAGGGAAGCAAGAACAGATGCAGTGGGAGAACTTTAGTTCTGACAAAGGGGTGCAGCAATGTTAAAAACACACAAAATGCAAATCTTCCCTAGGGCACAGAATGCATTGTAAAATGGGGTGCAGAGATGTTTAAAAAATACCAGGATTCGAAATTGCACAAGGGCACAGAAAGCAGTGCAAAAATGGAGTGCAGAGATGTTAAAAACACACCAGGTTTCGAATATTCACAAGGGCAGATAAATGCATTGAAAGAAGGATTAGGTAAGGCAAGAAAGGTAGAATGGCATAGGCACACCTTGGTTCAACGGATGTTTAGGTTAGTGGAGAAAGCAATAATGATCTATCGTACATGATGTATGTGTGATCTGTGCATTGAAAAGCAAATTAGGATATCATGCAGGTAAAGGATGACAAACTGATCCAAAATGTGATGATAAACATTATTCATAAAGAACTAAAAGGTGGTGGGATTGTTGCATAGATCAAAAGGAATACGTTATTTATTTAGCTCATATTCAGTAGAGAATGTGGTCTACCATTCATCGTTCAATCGTATTCTAACCAAGTTATACACACCTCTCATATTCAATTTGCTAAAAATAGAAGCCGAGGCATTTTGGTCCTGGAGGATGGAAATGAGGGGCAAGGGACTGGAGGATGGAAATGAGGGGCAAGGGATATTGGTTGTTGATATTGATGAGTTCAAGGTTCTGTAGTCTACACACAGCGGGCGCAGGACCTCCTCGTTCTTTGCTCTTTAGAATGAATAACAAGGGCGAAGTAACTGGAGATTTGGATGGGCAAATGAGCCCTTTGCATAAGGAAATTGCCAGGTATTCTTTCAGTACTTATTCTTTCTGGACTCTTAGGGAATACCCCGACCCTGTGGTATTCTTGATACTTCCATGAGAACTGTTGGACAATCATACACCCTATGTCGGGGCAGATTCTTGGCCTGTACCTTACTGAAGACATCTCTGTACTCTTTGTACTCCCAGGACAAAAACACATGTGAAGTCACCCCAATGTTGTTGAAGTGTGCCAAATAATGGCTGGGATTGTCTTCTTTGTTCCTTGGCATAGAAAAACAATTTTTTGTGCAATAGGAAGTCAGAAAATACACCTGCTGACTTGCCCAGTCTATATCTGGATTGTGCTGCTGCAACCATGCTGCATCCTAAGATAATACCAAAGTTTGGGCTGCAATCATATGAAACACTATCCCTTCTTGTTGACCATTGGACAGGCTTGCAGCGGAATGGGTCTGGAAACCACCAGCTACAAACCGATGTCTGAACAATCTACTTCTGGTTGTTCCTTTGTTCTATTGGGGATCTTAATCAACATCCATGAAGTTACTGGATGCGCTAGAATCGACCAAGACCAAACGGTAGTGTTACCGTTCACCCTTCTTGCTACAAAGTGACATCCAAATATACATATGTTTTTTGGCTGTTTATGACCCTTTCCTCAATTAAACTGGTCCAGGCTGCCCTTTTGTTGGAATGAATGCTGGCATTGGCTGATGACTTATTGGGTGTTTCGGGTCGGACCTTATACAGTGACCAGAGTTGCTGCAGTAAACACATATATTCAGATTTCTATGGCGTTCCCACACCTTAGTGGACAGTGAGCTCTGGACTTGGCAATATAAAAAAGACCCCTTGAGGGCCCTGAACCAGGTTGAGGAGCACCAACTCCTGCACCTGTGCTTTGTATCTAGAAGCAAAGACTTTGTTCATGGATTACAATAAGTCCTCAAAGTTGGATAGAACTGGGTCATTAGCCTCTAATTGAGGGTTGTCACAAGTGGTTGCTGATAGCACCCCCAAAATGCGACAGAACAAAGGCCTCCTTCATTGTGGCATTTGGTAAAACCGCGGACATGCAAAGAAAATCAAGCTTGCACTTATTAATGAAGGTTTCATAATGTTGGATCTCCCGTGAAACTTACGGAAGGAGTTAACAATAGGGGCAAAGTACAGGGTACAGGCACTACTGCTAATGACGGAGATGCAATCTGACCTGGCACTGGGTTACCGGTCGAAAACTCTGGATCTGGAGAAAGAGCTTACGCAGCTCTGCATGTTATTTAGTGTTTTAAGAATAGCAGCATGTGTGGCTGCCATGTCCACCCTCATTCGTGCCATGGCCTGAGTAAGGGCAGTAATGGGATCTAAACTCCTCTCCGTTCTGTCACCCCAGAGGCATCAGTTAGTACGGCTTGTCAATCAGTGGCGCCTTTGGGCCACCATGGGGAGCGGCAGTCTTTCCCCCTGATGCCACCCCGCAAGTAGGTAGCAGAATGCTTGCAGGGAGGGATAAGGTGGAAAAGGCAAAGATTAAGTAATTCCCAGAGGCTCTCTCCTAAACTGCAAAACGAGATTGCACGGATTAGTCCCAAAGATGTGGCATTCCCCAGCCAGTTTCGTGCCCCCTCCCCCTGCCACACCTTACCCTAGTAGATGATGGATTCAGGACTCAAGGCAAAACAGAAACTAGATAGGTCCATGAACAGTTCAGAGGACAGAAATCCACTGCTAAACGGGTCTGATACGACAGCACGAGGATGGCAGAGAACAGATGATCCACCTGACACAGTTCCCAAACAACATTCCAAGAACACAGTCCAAGAACACAGTCCATGTATCCAGAAGAAGAACATGGCTGGCGAAGAGTAAAAGGAGGAAACACATCCCAAGACACAAGCCAAGGTTGGAAATCTAAGAAAGCAGGAGCAAACAAAGTAATACTCAGAGCTACTCAACTGTCAAAGAGGGATTGAGAAACCATGAGGTTATTGACGCCAGTGTATTTATTGCATAGGTGGGGATGTGTGGCTCTTAGTAGCGTCAGTTACTTAGAGACGCGCTGATGCCGCCCGCAAAACTGAATGCTCAGAGCTGCATTTTCGTCTCTGCCCGATGCGCCATGGTAACCTCCGTGGTTGCGCTGTCTGGCAAGTCTTTGCAGGTTAAGATGCCTCCAATGTGGCGTTCTTTTTGTGAGTAAATCTATTGGCTTTGTACAAACATGTATTAGTGATTATTGCTAGGGTGGCCCTGTCATTAGGCACTGTTGTTTTGGTGCATCATGGAGCGGTATTTTGCTGTTGTATACTGGTTTGAACCAAGTAGGTTTTATGCAGATGTTAGATGTTTCCTCTGGATTTCTTTTTGGACACACCGCACATCCGCTGATGGTTACATTATTACACAAAAAATGTGATGCCACTATAAAATCTTACATTTTAAGATTGGACTTTAAACTGTTCTTGTATAAAAAATAGCAAATAATTAAAGGTGTTGGTATCCAAAAATGTACAAGCATGATATATTAGGTGAGCTATGGGTATATGTTTTAATACAGCTGACGCACTCTGTTTCTGGCTGCGCAGTCAATTGAATATCAGCCTAAATCATTGGGTACGGGGGGAGTGCAAAATATCCTTAGTAGAGAGCATGAATATTACTAGATGAAGCTCATGCACGTCAGGTATGAACAAGTGCGGGATGGGAGCCGAAAGGGGGCTTAGGTTGTGCTGTGTCGGAGAGGGTTCAAAGGGCAGTGCCCAAAATTATTTTTACTGTAACACCGGAAGTAGACAACTTTTTTTGGTTATGTGTTATCTTCCCGACCACAAAAACAGAGTGGTACATAACAGAGTGGAAAAAACATCAAAGAAAACCAAAAATGTAAAACTTTTATTTGGGGGGTAGCCATCCAAATCTCTCCCTTTTTCAACCCTTTTAAAGCCACCCCAACTTCATCTCAACCCATTTTAACGCCATACCACCCTTTATATATTTATTACATTTTTTCAGCCTTTTTCTATGTTTGTGTTCACTCTGAAATGTACCACTCTGTTTTGTTTCCGATAAAATGGCTGGATACCCTTTTTTATGTGTAGTGGTGTCATTTTAAAATATAATGTACAAAGCAAGCATTCAGAAGAGAGGTTGCAGCCATTAGGTAAGTTGCCTTTACAAAACAAGCATTGGTAACGCCAACAGTTTCGGCTTTTATGTAGGCATTGGAAAGGCACTTGCCAGGCACTGCCATAGTGTTATTAACAGGCCATTGATGGTAGCAGGTGCAAAATGATGTGAGCACATGGGCATTGTTAAAGACTCCAATCAAGAAGTCCCACTAAGTCAGTGCCTTGTCTGGGATTGCTCAAGGGAAGCCCTTATTTATATATCATTATGTCCAGTTCGTGTACTCTGGATGACAACCCTTATATAACACCCCTCTCTTAGAATCCCCCTGACCCCACTGAGCCAAGAAGTAAGTTTGTTTTGCAAATTTAAAAGGTTTATTTGAGAATTAAACAATATATATATATATCGCACTTTTATAATAAATTAATAACTGATATCACACTTGTGAATATGAGCAGTAATCAGCAATAGGTAATCCTACAATAGCACAGTTCTGGTGACTTATGACTAGGAACAGGGGAATAATGTATCAGAGAATGCTTTATGGTTTCAAGGAGATGCAAAGATGAATAAGAGGCAGTACAGAAATAAACTTGATATGATTTCAGCAAAAGATAATGTGATCACTTTTTCTTCGACAATTCACTCCCCCCCCCTATGAAATGTAAGGAGATGGAAGTAACACGCACAATTCTCAGGAATACACACAAATGCAATACAAAGTTCCAGTTCCCCCCAGCGAGCTTAGAGGAAAACAGATATGATTTTAAACACAGGCAAAATCCTTTCAAAGGTGGTGGCAATGAAGTGAAAAATATACTCAAATTGCTTTTAATTCCCTACAGGAGGTTCAGGGTGGGTGATAGCTACTTTAAATTAGTTCAGGATCACTTTAGCAATGCTGTATGAATGATTGTCAGGTTGCAAACGAATTTCAGCAAAGGAAAGCAAGGACAAATATTTTTACGCGTGGCTGAAATGAAGCAAAATGTCAAATCGCTGCAATTTAGATGCGTGCGTCGAGCGCAATTGCGGAGGAAGTATAAGGAGTAGCAAGTTGGTTTAGAGCTTGTTGGAAAGCTTAGAATCTCAAAATAAAAGTCTCGCTTTTATCACAATAGGTTCAAGAGATACGGACGATTTTGTGGAGGTAGATTTTCAGAAATTAAATCTTAAAGTTTCAGAATGACAGATGACAGTTTTGCAGCTTTGAATCAAAAGATGGGACACAATTTCGATGATGCAGTTCTCAATAGATTAAAATAGTTTGAATTAGATTATTTTAAACTAAGAGATTGGTTTTTTACAGTTCTGGCTGGGTACTCACACTATATTTTGGAAGGAATTGGCCTCATAACAGATCTGGTCAGGTTGACTTCGGTTCTCTCGCCACGGACGGTCTTTAGTACCGGTTCTCTGGTTACAGCGGTCTGGGTCAGCTCTGCTCTGCTGGTCTGGTCTGTTACTCAGCGCTTCACAAAGGTCTGGTCTCTGGTTCCAGGTACAGCTCTGCTTTCTGGGTGTTTCTGGCACAGGGTTCTAGGCCAGAATCAAACAGCTCAGCCTGGCTGTTTTACTCTGATGTGCCCTTTAGAAGTCTGGGGAAAATCAGTTTGCAAAAGATTTTGAGGCCTGCTGACAAATTCTGAAGCCTGAATTCAAAGTTCTGGTCTCTGTCTGGATTTGAAGTCTAAGTGCTGGATCTGGTGTCTTCTGGCAAAACGCTCTGCAAGAAATTAGCTTGAAGTGGGAAGTGAATGTGTGTACCAGTCCTGCACAGTCTCCTTTTATGTGTTTAGAAAGTGGGAGGGTCGGCTCATCTTCTATGCCCAACCCTCTCAACTTATCATTGGCCAGTTCCTCCTCACTCCCTTGATTGGGGGAACTGGTTTGTGAGTCAGAGTGATGAAGTAGGTTTATGGTCAGAGGATCCTCCCCTTGTCAAATTGCACACAATTCTATTTCTGATCCAAATACATATTTATCTATGTACCATTTTTCTAATATTATATGTCCAGTTAACATATTTTCTGTAGCACCAAACCATCCGATTCCTGTCTTTGTAAGATGTTGTGTCCACTTATGACAGAATTCTGCCCTTTTCATCCAGATAACGACCTCTAAAACTTTCCAGATTTTACAGAAATGTGCACCAGGGATATGGGTTTCAGATGATAAAGTGTCAGATTTTTAACATGCATACATTTGGAGTAACAACCTTTTTTCCGCCACTATCCCCAAGAACATACCACAGGACCCTAACACCTCTTAAAATGTGCACAGAAAAATCACAAGAATGATGATGTTATTTATATAATGTTTACAAGTCTGCACTATGAATTATCTATCTTTTTAAAATTATGCTCTGGCCCCAAAGAAGAAGCCATTTACGACCCCCCAAATTTAACATTTGCCTGGGCCAAGGACAGTGCTTTGTTTAGTTTCCTGTAGTCCCCAGGTGCTCCTCCCCTAATTCAATCAGAGAGGTGTCATCTCCTTTTGGCAGGGGCAGCATAATGCAGCCAGGCCGGGGAACACAGCTGCTGATCAAGTTTCAACTCCTGTCGGGGGTGGTTGTCAGGCAGAATTCAATCTCTTTAAGCCGGCTTCAGCTAAATGTCACTTTGGTACCCAGTTTTCTACATTCAAATCAAACTGACAATTTTTACACATGCAGCTAGAACGCTGATTCTAAGTTCAAAACAATGACATTTCAACAGTTGCAAACTATGTGACACTCAACAGTTGGTCACTCATTTATGTTAAACATTTAGATGTTAGTGTCTTTCAGTCCAATTTCACTTCAGCTGCTGACATCCACAGCTCAGCCAGTTTTGGTATAAACATTGTTTTGGGCTCTTTCTCTTTCCAGATTGTGTATGCACACAAGTCTACCTTCTGCCAAATGTCTGCTGGTGTTCATTGAGATTTTTGAATATCTTGCAATGTATAAAATAGGCATTTTTAGCTTGCATTACAGAGAAACAAAGGTGATTTCAAAGCGTTTTTTTTATTTATTTTTTTTAGCCCCCGGTACTGCTGTTTTTACTTTGGCACACATTTCACTCATGGCACTCCTGGCCTATCACGCTCGTACTGGTGGGTGGCAGGTCAGGCGACCATTTTGGTGTGCGCAAAACTGCGCGGTTCTCCTGGTTTTGGGATAGAATGATGGGCGGCAACAGCTCATCCCCACATCTACCCAGTCTAATAATTCAACATGGGTCAAAACCCTTGACAAGCCCCCCGCCACACTGCGCTTTGATTTCGAGTCGAGGGGGAATCGGGTGCAAAGGATGTTTTGATCCACGCGCTGGTATGTCCGCATCATCTTCTTCCAATTCCGTAGATTGCACAGTTCAGCATCCTTTCCTTCCTCCAGTGGGATCGATCGATTCTCCTTGCCGGTCCTGAGGGGAATATTGGGCGGTACCCTGGGCCCCTAGGATCTTTGCTCCCGGTCCCTGGGTCGTTCTCCTTGGTCAGTCTCCATGGTTTCATCTCTCCTAGGATGATAAAGCAAAAGTGGCAATACCTATTTGTAGACATTTCTCCCCCACTATTGATATAGTGGGGCGGCATATACATTTTATAGTCAAAAACATGAACATATACATTTTTTAAATCAGGAGGCAAGAACATGTTCAAGAATCATAGAATTTTATAGGCTATATGTGGAATATTTTAGGGTGGAACTGAATTAATCTGGAGCAGTCCCCTCTGGTATTGCAGAGGACTCCTCCAGTTGCTGCAGAGTGTGACTGGGATGGCAACACTTTAGCTGATTTATATGTACCCACTTGTCTTCCCCTTCCGCCAGACTACCTTTGGGGATGCAGATCTTATACGCTACTGGGGAGACCTTGTCTATAATTTCAAAGGTCTCTTCCATGTAGGCAAAAATGTTCGCTGTTTGGCTTGATTTCTTTGAAAATTGTATAGATAAACCCAGTCTCCCACATTATATTCCTTCCTGGTGGTCTTCAGGTCGTAGTGGGTCTTCATGCTATCAGCTGATCTTTCTAGATTCCGCTGAGCATAGGCAAAAGCATGTTTGAGGTGTTTCCTTAAATTCTCCACATACTCATGAGTTGTGGAGGCATTTATCAATGTCTGCTCTTGGGTCCTGTAGGGCAAATGCTGGGGAAGCACCATCTTGCATCCAGTCATCAGCTCAAATGGTGACATTTTAGTTGCAGATGAAGGGGTAGATCTGATCGTCATTAGGACCAGAGGTAATCGGATATCCCAACTTGGCCCAGAATCTGCCACAAACTTTTTTAATATGCTCACAATGGTCCGGTTATAGCGTTCTACTGCCCCAGAAGAAGCTGGCCGATAAGCAATATGTAGCTTCCTTTTGACCCCCAGTATCTCCCACATCTTTGTCATTACTTCACTGGTGAAGTGGCTACCCCTGTCTGACTCAATCCTTTGAGGTAGACCAAAACGGGAAAAGATGTGGTTAATCATCAGGGCAGCTGCTGTTTCTGCCTTGCAGTTTGGGGGCGGGAGACATTCCACCCACTTGGTAAACAAGCATGTAACCGTCAACATGTACTTGTTTCCTCTAGACGAGCGAATCACAGGGCCTACAAAGTCGATTTGCAAATCTGACCATGGCAGTGTCATCCCCCTCTGTTGAAGAAGCGCACGGTGTGTGAGGGATGTTGGCTTTAATTGTGCACACACAAGACACCCCTTCAAGTATTGGTCGAGGTCCTGCCACATGTGTGGCCAGTATGCAACCTCTCTTAAGATTTCCAGTTTTGTGTGAAACCCCCTATGACCGGCGGTGGCAGCATCATGGGTGTGACTTAACATCAGAATTCGGAATGAGGTAGGGACCACCCACTGATCATGGCCAGCTTGGGATTTCCCTACCAACAAACCGTCTTGGATTTGGAACATCTTTGGACATTTCATCAACACTCTAAGGTCCTCCTTCCCAATGTAATTGCTATCCTTCAGGGGAAAGTTCTCAGGGTCCTCAATGTGTTGGTAAAACTTACCAATTATTGGATCCCCCTTTTGAGCCATAATTAAATCAGCATCAGGGGTCTCCTTACTCCATTGTGCAGTTGAAAGATCATTGTGAACATTTGTCTGGGACCTAGTGATAGCAGTGACCTGGATTTCCCCCAACAGGGATTCTGTTTCTATTAGATCCCCTTGGATGGCCCCGGTTTTGGCCAGCTGATCAGCTAAGTCATTTCCAGTTTTGTCTGGTCCCTCTAATTTGGAATGACTCTTGATCTTTTTCCAGTTAATGGTCATCCCATTCGATGTGACCAGATCATCAATGTTTTGGATTAACTTCCCATGTTTCAGGGGTTTGTTATTAGCACATAACATGGCTCTGATTTTCCAATTGACCAGGTGCTCCACGAACCCGTTCTATAGATAATCCGAATCTGTGATTATGACCAGTTCGTTGAGTTGATGTTGGACAGCAGTGAGGATGGCTACCTGACTACTTTGGGGACCAATTTTGTGCCCAGCGGAGGGTTCTGGGGACTCATTCACCTATGCATTCTCTACGCCGGCCACCAGTTCTTTTTCCCCGTTGTTGTCAACATGGTAAGAGCATCCATCCACATAGACAGTGGGCATTCCCTCACACTTGTCTTCTTCAAAGACTTTGTGTGGGAAATTAAGGTATGCCTCCATGTTGTCCTTGAGTTTTAGACTTTCATCCTCGAGACAGTTTTCTCTGACACAATCATGCAAGTCAGCCAGACCTTGCGCGAGGGGACTCTTCTTGTTTTGGCCATATCTGCCCTCCACAGGAAAGCCTTGCATTGACAGAATCCAGGAAGTAATTCGGGAATTACTCACATTTCCGGCCCGGATTCTGTCACTTTGGAGGTATTGCAGAGGCTTGTGTGGAGTCTCCACTATGATGTGTTCCCGCTAGATGAACGGGCGGTAATTCTTCAATGCCCACACCGTTGCCAGGAGTGCCTTTTCACAATCGTTGAATTTTTCCTCCACAGAGGATAAAGTTTTGCTCGCATAGGAGATTACTTTATTGACCTTGTCATGCTTTTGGTATAATACTGCCGTCAAGCACGTATTAGAGAACCCTGTCTCCAGGAAGAACTCCTTGTTTCTGACAGGGTAAGCTAGGCAAGGTGCTTGTGAGAGGCTTCTTTTGAGTTGTCTTACTGGCTCAGATTGTTCTGGACCCCATTCCCACTTGACCCCCCCTTCAAAAGATGAATCAGGGGTCTGGTGATCTCAGCGTAGCACTCAATGAACTTTCTGCTGTAATTAGTCAGTCCAAGGAGGCTCCTTAGTTCCCGCAGAGTTGTGGGATCCTTCAGTTTCTGGAGTGCTTCCACTTTCTATTCTTGGGGACAGAGACACTGAGGAGTAATCTCATGCCCCAAGAAATTAACACGGGTTCTACACCACTGTGCTTTCTGAAAGGAAAGTTTTGCTCCGGCGGCCCTCAACTGTGTCAGAACATAACGGATCTCCGCTATATGTCCCTCCACAGATGAACTTTTGATGAGGACATCATCTACATGAGCCACGTTACCCCTCGCACCCAGGTTGGGCATGGCTTTATGTAGGAAAATGTTGAATTCATTGCCGGAGTTGAGGTATCCGAAAGGAGTTCGGGTCCATCTGTACTGCTGGCCCCCAAAGGTAAAAGCCAGTTTGTATTGGTCCTCCCTACTGACAGACACGGTCCAGTATCCATTAGTCAGGTCTATTGCAGTGAATACCTGCGACCCCTGAATCTGGGTCAGCCCTTGGTCAATGTAGGGCAGCGGCCATCGGGAAGTATGGTCCGTTTGTTGAGCTCCCTAAGATCGGTGCAGAGTCTCCACTGGCCGTTTGGCTTCAATATTCCCAGCACCGGATTATTGAAGGTAGTTGTGTACTGGACAGATTATTCCCCGGGACTCAAGGTTCTTAATTAGTTCAGTAAGGGACTACATGGATGCAAGAGGCAAACGGTATTGCTTCACAGACACTGGAGTCATTCCAGGGTCCGTGGGAACTGTTGTTGTGTGGATGTCGGTGCGACCACAGTCATATGAGTCTACCGCAAAGAGATCTTGGAAATCCAAGAAAACTTGTTTCAACTTTTGCTTCTGTTCCAGAGTCACGCAGGCATCAGCTAGGTTGACTCTCTAGTCCACCATCTGCCTGAAGCCTGGAAAGACTTCTGGTTTTACTATCTCAGCGGCCTCCTCCAGCTGGGTGGAAAAGTCCCTGGTCAGAGTGCTGATTTGGACCGGAGGCTTCAGGTGGGAAAGGCAGCCCTCATGGGCCTGGAAAATCACCTCATCCCCTCTGAAGTCACAAGTCACATCTTCCTTACCATAAGGGCAAGAAGTGTACACCAGGAAGTTCCCCCCATGCCGGGTAAAGATCCTGTCTGGTGTTGTATTATCATCACTGCCACTGTCAAAACAGTTCTTGGGGATCGGTCCTAACAGTTCATTTCCTAAATCAATGGAGAAATGTCGGTCATCAACCGCCATTCCAATAATGGTGCCTGCGGCTAGATTAATACTCTTTAAGTCACTGTTATCCATCTCTATTAGAATGGTGTCATGTTCTATGTTGACTAATGGTGTTGGGTTTACCCCTAACCCTTGCTGTTGGAGGGAAGCATTTAGATGAATATAAGCATCAGGGTTTTTCAATTTTTGTCCTCTTTTAACTTTCACTCCCAGGGAGAATTGTCGGGTCCTTTCTGGATGGTGACTTCCTCTTTAACCTGAATTTCAACTGCATAAGGTAGCAATTGAGCTGACCTAAATACTTTTTCTTGATCATCAAAGCCCATGGGATTATCCGCTAATCGGGACCAAGCTTTGAAGTTTATTAGGTCCAAACTAATGGCAAAGCGATTGAGAATGTCACTGCCTAAGTAAAAGGCGGCAGTGATGTCTCGCACGACCCAACAATTATGGACTATTCTCTTGTTGCCAATGGAGATTTTGAGCATACACCTGCTTGGCAGGAGATGTTTCGAATTGGGTGTTTCCAGATCCATTTCCCATTTGTCTATCAGTTTGAATGTGGGAATGGCTGGATCCTTTGGGAGTTGGCGGAACATGGCTTTGCTGATGAAGCTCCTACTGTTGTTCACACACACTCGGGAGAGAACAGAGTCTTTCCCATCATTTAACTGAACAGGGATGAACAACTGCTCTCCCATCTGCTGAATATCAGCCAGGCTCTGAGCTGATTTTACATCTTTCTGGACTATAGGAGTGGGAGTGTCTGATTGTGGATTGGTAAAGAATTTCAGAGTATTTCCTTCCAGTGGGGAATGCCACCTTAAACTGGAAGTAAGGTTGATTTACAGAAATAGAGAGGACCCCCCATCACCAGTCTGTTGTCCTACTGCTATTACTGTCACATCTGGAATTTGGTTGTTCTGGAAGTGAAATTCTACTTGGTCCGATTTTTGTTCAACCATGTGGCAGGTGCCGTTTAAACTAACATGGTTGACACTCTGTTTTAGTTTTATTGGTCGGCTAGTCTGGGTCCAGAGGACCTTGTTTACGCAATCTATTAGGGGTGACAACCGTCTCAGGAGGTCATTCCCTAGTAAACAAGGGGTGCCCTCTGGAGTCACTACTATGACCGGGTGTTTCACCTTGTGTCGCCCAATTTTAATGTCCAAGTCTGCAGTCCCCTCGACGGGAATTTCCTTCCCGTCAAAGTTCTGGAGTTGTCCAGGAAGAGAGGTGAGAGGAATACAGTACTTCTCCCCCCTACCTGAATTCAGTTCATCAAAGGCCCTTTTGGACAGAAGGGTACCTTGGGATCCAGTGTCCACCAGTGCCAAAATTGTACCCTGCCCCTGTACTTGTACCGGGGCATAATATCTTCCCTCCTTCTCCTCAAGGGGGCACAGATAATGCACATTTTTGGACAACTGGTGGGCTAATTTTCTGGTTTTGGACATTGCGAGAGAAGAGATTTGGGCAGAATTCTGTGGAGAGCCTGCGGAATCTGAAAGAAAAAGTTGGCAACTTGAAATGGTTTCGGGCTCTGGGCCGCCCCCCCTTTTTGGAGGCAGACATCAGGATGGGTTGGACCCATGGGATTTTGGTATTGTTGATTCTGGGATCGAATGATGGGCGGCGACAGCTCAATCCCCACATCTACCCAGTCTGTTGATTCGGTTTTAGGTTCCCTGGTTCCGGTTCTGGGCTGCCCCTGCCTTTTTGGAGGCAGTCACCAGGATGGGATTGAACCAGGGGTTTTTGGTATTGTTGGTTCTGGGATAAAATGATGGGCGGCGACAGCTCAATCCCCACATCTACCCAGTCTAGGTTGGAATCCCTTGGGACCCATTTTTCCTTGGGAGGAGTTTCCCCATCTCTGAAGGAGAAGATCCTTTTCCCAGGATCCTCTTGGGATCCCTCTCCCTCAAATTGGAAGACCTGTACCTCCTCCACAAAATGGGTCTGTTTGGGTCCTTTGTTTCTCCTACCTCCCCTCATGGAAAAATGTGTTGACAAATTCTCTGCTGTCCGTGCGCACCCTTCTGGTGGTCTGCGCAAAGGCACGCTTCAATTCTTGCACAAATTCTTGTGGGGCCTGATCCTACCCACATTGCAAATTGTAGGCTGCCTTGCGTGCCTCTTGGGGATTTCTATGCACAGAAAAGTGTTTCAAGATGGCCGCCCTATAGGTGGACCATCTTGAATGATTTTGGTCCTCCAGCCCCGCAAAGAAACTGGAGTATTCTGGGGAGAATGTCCATTTGACGTACTGGATGCAGCTACTGCTGTCCTTCAAATGGAAGGTCTCCATCATTTGCTCAAAGAGATCCAAGTGTTCCCACACAGAATACTTGGAGTTCTTATGCTACGGCGTGATGACACTCCTGATTGCCTTAATCTGTTTTAAGGGGTCCTTAAGCAAGGCCCTTTTTTGCCTTATTGGCCTTTTTGGTCCGGGTAACCCTGGTCCATTCATCCTCCGACTCAGAAGCACTACTCCCAGAGGTGCCCGTCTGATCTTCCAGGTTTCCCCAGATTCTGCGAGCCTGGGAATGGCTGGCAGAATGTGGGGACCTGGTCTCCTGTGTCCTGTGATGCTCAGAGGAGTCTTCAGATCCCTCCTTGCTACCAGGATTTGCTGGGTACCCCCCACTGACCTAACTGGGCAGAGGTTTTCAGGATGCCCTTAGTGGGCCTACTCTCTTGGGGTTCCCCACTAAGTTGCACTGCGCTTGGGTGCCCATACCCGGATGCCTGCCCATCCATTCCTGGGTGGTACTGGCCTATGAGCCCCATCCTTTTGGCTGGATAGTAATCTGCCATCCCTGTGGCCCTGTGCTCATGTGCGCCAGGGGACATGAGGGTGGCAGAGTCCAGGGACTGGGAGAGATGAAGGCCTCTGGTACTAGGGCTCCTGAGGTTATGCTCAGGTGTTTCCCTTTCCCAGCGAACTTCATCTCTATCAGCCCCTGCCCTTTGTTGCAATGCAAGAGCCTGGGCTTTCAGTTCCTCAACCAAGGCCTTACTGAACTCTATCAGTCTCTCCTGCATGGCTACCTGTTGCTGGAGCCTATCATTGTGCTGACAGAGAGCCTCATTCTCTCTCTGTGCCTTCTGATTGGTCCTGGAGTACTGGGCCAGTCTTTGATGCAGGAGGGTTACCTCCTGAGTCCCATCCCTAATGACCTGCTCCTTTCTTGCCAGAGCATCTTCCACCCTCCTGGTGTGCTCTAACAAGTTCTGAGGCTCTTTTTGGCGGTCACCCAGCCCCTGGAGGGCCAGGTGATTTCCTTCAATTTATTATTTTAATTGGCAGACTTCCTGGCCTAAGGTGTCCCTTTCCTGACTAAGAGCCTGCATCTGTGCCGCCAGGTCGTCCCTCTGCCTTTGAAAGGCACCAGCTTTCTGGCGTTCTTGATCAAATTCTGCCTGGGTGTCCAGGTCTTTCAAAATCAATTTATTGCTTTCCTCTTTCTCCCTATCTAGGTGGCTTTTCAGGGTGACTACCTGCTCTGCGCATGCCCTATTGAAGTCCAGTTGTTGCCCCAGCTTTTTCTGGCTCTGCAGTAGGGCGTCCAAACCTTCTTGGTACTCCTTCTGCAAGGCCAGAAATCTGTTATCCTGGTCAGACTTTTCCTGTTGCAGGATATCCATTTCCTCCTTTATTTTAATAATATACTGCCTACTATCATTTTCTGACTCCTGGCTCCTCTGCAGCCTCTGCTCAGAAGAGACCAGGTCAGATTGGGCCTTCTCTAATGCCATCAGTCACCTATTTGCCAGATCTTGGCCTTCAGCACATTTGTCCTGTATGGCTCCCATATGTAAATATAAATATGCCGCTACCCTGGCAATCTTGTTGTGCTCATCCTTGGCCTTAGGGGCCATATATAGTTCACTCAGGGCCACATGTAAGGGCCCCTGATCTCTCCATGTATCTGACCCTGTTTCAGTGATCTGGGGTGCGACTGCCTGCAACCAGACCACCTGGTCCTGATGAGCCCACTCACCTCTCACAAATAGCTTATGTAAGAGGTGTTCTCTGGCTATTTTGATATCTACCAAGGTCGTCATTCTGGAACTTGATTTCCTTCCGTACTTACAGAAGTTTGTATTTTATTTTGCAAAACCGACCGTTTCCTTAGAGCGTTCCTTTGAGGAGTGCTTTACAGCGTGACACAGCATGGTGATCTAACCAGATATGTATCCTGTCAGCTGGCACACTGTATTAATCTGCACAAGTGATAGATCTAATCCAGAATCCCTGGCTACGAGCCCCCACTTTGTTAAAGACTCCAATCAAGCAGTCCCACTAAGTCAGTGCCATGTCTGGGATTGCTCAAGGGAAGCCGTTATTTATATATTTTTATGTCCAGTTCGTGTACTCTGGATGACAACCCTTATATAACACCCCACTCTTAGAATCCCCCTGACCCCACTGAGCCAAGAAGTAAGTTTGTTTTGCAAATTTAAAAGGTTTATTTGAGAATTAAACAATATATATATATATCGCACTTTTATAATAAATTAATAACTGATATCACACTTGTGAATATGAGCAGTAATCAGCAATAGGTAATCCTACAATAGCACAGTTCTGGTGACTTATGACTAGGAACAGGGGAATAAGGTATCAGAGAATGCTTTATGGTTTCAAGGAGATGCAAAGATGAATAAGAGGCAGTACAGAAATAAACTTGATATGATTTCAGCAAAAGATAATGTGATCACCTTTTCTTCGACAATTCACTCCCCCTATATGCAATGTAAGGAGATAGAAGTAACACGCACAATTCTCAGGAATACACACAAATGCAATACAAAGTTCCAGTTCCCCCAACGAGCTTAGAGGAAAACAGATATGATTTTAAACACAGGCAAAATCCTTTTAAAGGTGGTGGCAATGAAGTGAAAAATATACTCAAATTGCTTTTAATTCCCTACAGGAGGTTCAGGGTGAGTGATAGCTACTTTAAATTAGTTCAGGATCACTTTAGCAATGCTCTATGAATGATTGTCAGGTTGCAAACGAATTTCAGCAAAGGAAAGCAAGGACAAATATTTTTACGCGTGGCTGAAATGAAGCAAAATGTCAAATCGCAGCAATTTAGTTGTGTGCGTCGAGTGCAATTACGGAGGAAGTATAAGGAGTAGCAAGTCGTTTCAGAGCTTCTTGGAAAGCTTAGAATCTCGGCTTCAAAATAAAAGTTAAATCTCGCTTTTATCACAAACTGTTCAAGAGATACGGACGATTTTGTGGAGGTAGATTTTCATAAATGAAATTTTAAAGTTTCAGAATGACAGATGACAGTTTTGCAACTTTGAATCAAAAGACGGAACACGATTTTTACGCGTGGCTGAAATGAAGCAAAATGTCAAATCGCTGCAATTTAGATGCGTGCGTCGAGCGCAATTGCGGAGGAAGTATAAGGAGTAGCAAGTCGGTTTAGAGCTTGTTGGAAAGCTTAGAATCTCAAAATAAAAGTCTCGCTTTTATCACAAACTGTTCAAGAGATACGGACGATTTTGTGGAGGTAGATTTTCATAAATGAAATTTTAAAGTTTCAGAATGACAGATGACAGTTTTGCAGCTTTGAATCAAAAGACGGGACACGATTTCGATGATGCATTTCTCAATAGGTTAAAATAGTTTGAATTAGATTATTTTAAACTAAGAGATTGTTTTTTTACAGTTCTGGCTGGGTACTCACACTATATTTTGGAAGGAATGGGCCTCGTCACAGATCTGGTCAGGTTGACTTCGGTTCTCTCGCCATGGACGATCTTTAGTACTGGTTCTCTGGTTACAGCCGTCTGGGTCAGCTCTGCTCTGCTGGTCTGGTCTGGCACTCGGCGCTTCACAAAGGTCTGGTCTCTGGTTCCGGGTACAGCTCTGCTTTCTGGGTGTTTCTGGCACAGGGTTCTTGGCCAGAATCAAACAGCTCAGCCCGGCTGTTTTACTCTGTTGTGCCCCTTGGAAGTCTGGGGTAAATCAGTTTGCAAAAGATTTTGAGGCCTGCTGACAAATTCTGAAGTCTGAATTCAAAGTTCTGGTCTCTGTCTGGATTTGAAGTCTAAGTGCTGGATCTGGTGTCTTCTGGCAAAACGCTCCGCAAGAAATCAGCTTGAAGTGGGAAGTGAATGTGTGTACCTGTCCTGTACAGTCTCCTTTTATGTGTTTAGAAAGTGGGAGGGTCGGCTCATCTTCTATGCCCAACCCTCTCAACTTATCATTGGCCAGTTCCTCCTCTCTCCCTTGATTGGGGGAACTGGGTTGTGAGTCAGAGTGATGAGGTAGGTTTATGGTCAGAGGATCCTCCCCTTGTCAAATTGCACACAAATCTATTTCTGATCCAAATACATATTAATCTATGTACCATTTTTCTAATATTATATGTCCAGTTAACATATTTTCTGTAGCACCAAACCATCCAATCCCTATCTTTGTAAGATGTCGTGTCCACTTAGGACAGAATTCTCCCCTTTTCATCCAGTTAACGACCTCTAAACGACCTCTAAACCTTTCCAGATTTTACACAAATGTGCACCAGGGATATGGGTTTCAGATTATAAAGTGTCATATTTTTAACATGCATACATTTGGAGTAACAACCTTTTTTCCGCTACTATCCTCAAGAACATACCACAGGGTCCTAACACCTCTTAAAGTGTGCACAGAAAAATCACAAGAATGATGATGTTATTTATATAATTTTTATAAGTCCGCACTATGAATTATCTATCTTTTTAAAATTATGCTCTGGCCCCAAAGGGGTGTGGTTTTCCAGAGCACATGGTGGAATTTCTGGTTTATCCACTTCCCCCAAACTCAGCTGGCTCACAGATGCAGTGCCCCTCCCCGATTCCTTCCAAGAGGAAGCCATTTACGACCCCCCTAATTTAACATTTGACTGGGCCAAGGACAGTGCTTTGTTTAGTTTCCTGTAGTCCCGAGGTGCTCCTCCCCTAATTCAATCAGAGAGGTGTCATCTCCTTTTGGCAGGGGCAGCAGAATGCAGCCAGGCCTGGGAACACAGCTGCTGATCAAGTTTCAACTCCTGTCGGGGGTGGTTGTCAGGCAGAATTCAATCTCTTTAAGCCGGGTTCAGCTAATTGTCACTTTGGTACCCAGTTTTCTACATTCAAATGAAACTGACAATTTTTACACATGCAGCTAGAACGCTGATTCTAAGTTCAAAACTATGACATTTCAACAGTTGCAAACTATGTGACACTCAACAGTTGGTCACTCATTTATGTTAAACATTTAGATTTTAGTGTCTTTCAGTCCAATTTCACTTCAGCTGCTTACATCCACAGCTCAGGCAGTTTTGTTTTAAACATTATTTTGGGCACTTTCTCTTTCCAGATTTTGTATGCACACAAGTCTACCTTCTGCCAAATGTCTGCTGGTGTTCATTGAGATTTTTGAATATCTTGCAATGTTTAAAATAGGCATTTTTAGCTTGCATTTCAGAGAAACAAAGGTGATTTCAAAGCGCTTTTTTTTTTTTTTTTTTTAGCCACTGGTACTGCCGTTTTTCCTTTGGCACACATTTCACTCATGGCACTCCTGGCATATCACGCTCGTACTGGTGGGTGGCAGGTCAGGCGACCATTTTGGTGTGTGCAAAACTGCGCGGTTCTCCTGGTTCTGGGATAGAATGGTGGGCGGCGACAGCTCATCCCCACATCTACCCAGTCTAATAATTCAACATGGGTCAAAACCCTTGACAGCATCTAATCGAAGAGCCTGGCAAATGCCTAATACTTATAAACAAGCCAAAGGTTTTGCCTTTGCCAGTGCTTGTTTTTAACAGGACTTCAGTTAAGGGCACGCATAGTGCTTATACATTGATTGGCTGAAGGCAGAACTGTTTAAGACATTTTCATTGCCAGTAGCTAGTTTACAACTTCAATTATGTCATTAACTTCCAGAACACTGCATTGAAAAAAAACTGGCAGGCACTTTCAGTGCAAACTTTGATGGTAAGGCTTGCTTAAAGCGAGCTCAAAGAGATCCCAGGAGGTGATGATTTGTGCTGGGAGTTGCAGGAACTGTGTGGGAATTGCCACAGGGATTAGCATGGCCATGAGCAGTCAATGGGTAGGCAAGTATGCAAACAACACTTACAAGCTTTGTGTACCTCCTCATATGCCATTTTCCCCCATCTGTATTCTAATGCTATAGTTTTGGCGTATAGGTCGCACAAGCACCAAATAATAGTCCAAACTAAAAGGCATTGTTGAATTCTTTGAATTTATAAGGTGATGTAGGGATACGAGTGGGAAAATATTCTAGGAACAGGGAGAGTAGGACAAAATATATTTTTTAAATTAGAGCTAGCATTTACATAGTTAATATTGGCCTGGAGTGTGAGTGGAAAGCCATAGAAGTGGGTTTGACATTTATTTTGGTAAGGAAGGTAGGGAAGTCAAGGTGGACTTCTTCCATCAGCGATAGATGCAAATTGAGCCTTATTGAGTACAACAGATGACATTCCATTGATGGACATGCAGAGATCATTCATGTGGAGTGGGGCAAGGTCAAAAAGGAGCAAAAGCTGGAGGAAGTGCAATGGGGCACAGGACGTATAGGTTGTAGAGAGACAAGAAGAGTCTGTGGTGGAGTGTAAAGGGAGATGCAGTCAGCGAGGGGGAGCATGGAACGCTTTAATTTGTATTTGGTAGCACAGCCCTCACAACAAAAGCTACTGTAACTTATACTGTATCCCTTAGCACACTCTTGAGAACATTGATAAGCAGGTGCGAGTGGATCTTGGTCATGCCACCTAATCTCCACCCACCTGTACACCACTGCTAATCTTTTGGTGCCTTCTTGTTTTTCCACCCTTTTCCCTAGTTTAGCAGTCCTCAACCTCTTTTCCTTTGCAGTTGGTGAGCAGGTGCAAGTGGATCTTGGTCATGTGCCCTAAACCCACTCACCTATCAATCACTGATAATCTTTTGGCACCCTCTTGTTTTCCCAACATTACGCTCTACTTAAGCAGTCCCCCAGCCTCTTTCCCTTTGCAGTTGGTGAGCAGCTGCAAGTGGATCTTGGTGGCAAGCCCCACCCACCTGTCCATCACTACTAATCTTTGGTGCCTTCTTGTTTTGCACAACCTTTTTCCTTACATAAGCAGCTCTCCAGCCTATTTGCCATTGCAGATAAAAATCAGGTGCAAGTGGAACTTAATCAAAGCACTGGAACTTAATTGACACACTGAGTGGATCCCTATTTCCATTATTTCCACTCAGGTCTACTCCTCCTTTGAAAGCCTGCCCAGCAGGCTCTCTCTCTCACCTGTCGCCTCTTTTACTCTTTAGCTACCTTCTAATGGCTGTCGGGCCAGTCCACCCTCTTCCTCTTGGAATGGGCTGACCTGGCCTATTCTCCTCTCCTCCTCTTCCCAACTCCTCCTGTGGTGGATCTTAACATCCATCTTGACTCTCGCGACTCCTCATGACCTTTCTGCAACCTGTGTGACTCCCTTCCTCTTTTCATTCTACCCTCCGGTCCAACGCACACTGATGTCCACACCTTGGATGCTCTCATCTCCACAGACATCCCAAACACTATTCCTCTCACTACCTCACTCTCATGGACTGATCATTTTCTTCTCTCTTCTCACTTGAAGCTCTCTTCTCCTTTAGCAATGGCACACCCTACACCACCTCCTGCCTTCAAAGTCATCCAACCCATGGAAGAGTGTCAGTGGTTGCCTTTGCCTCCACCTACACTCCTCCTACTACTCCTCCAGCTAACTCACACCTTGATACAGCCCTCTCTAATTTTCACTGTTCCCTCTCCAACACTCTTGACATTCTTGTCCCTGCCATGATGGTCCGACTGAAGCCTGCCAAAAAAGTGGAACTCTTGGTACGACTCCGATCTGGCTGCCCTTAAACACAAGTGCAGAGTAGTGGAACAGAAATGGGGCTCTTCAGGTGCACCCTCAGACAAAATGGCCTGCCGCCTTTTTCAAAGGCAATATAGACTTTGCATGCGCTTCATGAAAAAAAGTCTACATTCAATCCTGCATCTCTGCTGACTTTTTAAAGTCCGCAAGGTGCAGGCCAACCCTACTGCAGCCATATCCTCTACTGCACCCACCCAGGAACTTTGCTCGGCTCTGGCCGCACATTTCACCACCAAAACGCAGGACATCCTGTATTTACTCTCTTCCCCTCCCACTCCTGCACCAACATCTCTTGGGCCCCCTTCGGCCGCCTACACCCTTCCCCATCTTCTCTCCTCCCTATTTCCTGTCACACCTGATGAGTTCTCTAGACTAGTCTGGTCTATGCAAAACAACACATGGGCCCCTACCCCTGAAAAACCATCAAGGACACTATTGACACTCTCGCTCCAGCCTTGGCCGAACTCTGCAACCTCTCTTTTGCCACTGGAGTTTTAGCTCACCTCTCAAGCACTTTCTTGTGCACCCTCTGCTCAAAAAATCCTCAGCCGACCAGTCCATTCCAGCAAACTATCGCCCGATCTACATCGCCCCCTTTCTGGGAAAACTCCTGGAGAAGCTGGCTATCACCCAACTTACCCTCTACACTGAATCTGTTGGTTGTCTCCATTACCATAAGTCTGGCTTTAGAGTATCCAGAGGCACGGAAACTGCTCTTCTGAACACCCATGAAGACGTGCTCTCAAATCTTGACAAACTCTTCCTCTGTCCTCATTCTTCTTGATCTCTATGCTGCTTTCGATACGGTAAATTACAACATCCTGATCACCCGTCTCGATGATACCCTGGGCATTACAGATCAGGCCCTGGCATGGCTCACCTCCTTTCTCTCTGACCAGCCCCCCCAGGTGGATCTTGGGTCCTTTCTCTCCTCTATCACTCTCTCTACTTGTGGTGTCCCCCAGGGATCTAACTTGTCCCCAAGATTCTTCAATATCTACATGGCCCCCTTGGCCCACAGGATCTCTACCTTTACCCCTAAAATTCATTGTTATGCGGATGACATGCAGCTCTCTTTCAGGCTACCCTCAGCCTCCTCCTCCTCTTTGCTCATCCCTGACTGACTATCCACAATTCAGTCCTGGTTTGTGGCTAACGATCTCTACCTGAATGCCAGTGAGACAGAGATTTTCCTCATTGGGACAGCTGCTCCTGCTTTCCCACTTTCACACTGGCTGGCCTCCCTTGGCCCTGAACCCTCACACATCTCAGACATCTCCAAAAAGTCCCACTACCCAATGAACCTCCTCAGAGGTATTCTACCTTTTCTCACTTTCCCCAAGAGGCTCACCATTTCGAGAGCCCTGGTTCTGTCTAGGCTGGACTTTTGCAACAGCCTCTTCCTCAACCTTCCTTCTTCTACTGTACATCCTCTACAACTCATCCAGAACAGAACCGCAAGACGTATCCTTGACCTCAAGCCCAGGGACTGCAAGTCTCTGGCGCTGAAATCCCTCCACTGGCTCTCCGTGCTGCAAGGATCAAGTTCAAGAACCTCTGCATAATTCCCAAGGCTTTCTGGGGCCAGGACCGGCATGATCTAAAATGCTCTCTTCCTAAATACTCTCCCTCTAGAGTTCTCCGCTCATCCTCATCCAACTCTCTGTGGGTGAGATGCTTTCACAAACAGAGATTTTGGAGTAGATCTATATCCTCTGCAGGTGCCTCGCTCTGGAACAGCCTCCCTGCCTCTCTCCGCCTTGAGCCGGAGCACCTTCAGTTTCCAGAAACTCCTCAGGACCTTCCTCTGCTCTTCCTCTTTCTCTCTATCTCTACCCTGCTAACCTCCATCTTTTCTCCACCCTCCTTCCTCCATCTCCTCCCTAACTCTGTTCAGTTTTTGCTGACTGATTGTCTGGTTCACATCCAGAGCCTTACTGGTCCCAGACCCCCGCCCCACCAGTCTTTACACTTGCCTCCGGGCCACTGCACTATGTTCAGCATTACTGCACTTTCAGCTTACTCTCCATGAGTGAGGAAACCTCTCTGCATTTAACCCAGGGCCCTGTTGGACTGGAAGCATTTGATCCCCCCCACCCCCTCTTCTTCGCACCTCCATCTGTATACATGCATTACCTAAATGTATTAGGACTAGTCAGTTTGTCTGTCATCCACGCCCCCCACCCCCACCACCTTTTCTGTTTCCCCTCCGTAGCTGGGTCGAAAATGTAACACTTCAGGCACTTGCACTAGGAGAAATGCTGTCAAGCATAGTATGCTAGTTTTTCTGTTTAGATCATTTTAAAACTTCAAGGCCTAAGAATGATTACTGTTTTCCCTTGTTCCCTTCCCGACTTGAAGCACTTTGAAGCACACCACCTGTATATAAGCGCTATATAAATAAACAATTATAATTACTATTACAATCATCTGGCCTAGGCCATGCCCAAACCAGCAGAGTCCTTGCCATCACTTTCAAGAAAGAATAAAATGAGTACGTATTCTGCTTAAAAAAAAGTGACACCAAACTTAACTCACACCGAGCCAATGGTTCTGATCCGACCGTAATGGTTCCGGGTAATAGTAATCCGGAGAGGCCATGCTTAGTTTTGTCCTTTAAGTCTGATGAGTTCTATTTCAGTGAAATCTCTGAACAAGGCCTTATAAAGTTAGCGGTCTCAAACTGTCTTGTTGCTCGGGTGATGTCTGTCCAGCCAGCACTATAAAAGATGCCATTATTTGTCTGGCTCCCTTCATCACTAAGATTGTTAATCTGTCCTTCTTGTCATCACTGGTGCCATCCTCTCTCAAAAATGAATGGATCACCCCAATCTTAAAAAAAGAAACATTAGATCCGAGTATTGTGAATAATTTTCCCCCCATTATGAAAGTTCTTTTCTTGTTGAAGATCTTAGATAGGGCAGCATATTTGAAGATTCAGAGTTGAGGAATCTATCTTCCTGGGTCCCCTGCTGTCAGGATTTCGTGCCAAACATGGTACCGAGCCTGCCATGTTGGACCTCAGAGCTTATAATCTAACTCATATTGTGGATTCTGGACGAATATTCCTACTTATGCTGCTTGATTTTTCAGTGGCTTTTGATCGTGCTGATCATGACCTGCTTCTTGAGAGATTAGAAAAAATTGCTAATTGTTCAAAATCTGCTCACTCTTGGCTGGTTTCCTTCTTAGGACCTAGATCAACAAGAGTGGCTGTGAGAGAATTTAAGTCCCCACCAGAGACACCACTTTGTGGAGTTCCGCAGGGAGAAAGCCGCTTGCCTACTCTTTTTAATGTATGCGCCCACCCTCTCTTTGACCTCCTGGATTACAATATTAGAGCAAAGATCCCCAGTAACAGAAGCCTTCTGAATTCTTTTTGCCAAATACACAGGAGCTTGATTAAACAGGCATTTGTATGTCAGGGCTAACATTGTGTGGGTAATTCAGTGTTTAACCGGTAGCCAGTGCAAAGATCTGCGAGCCTGATGGTTGGTTCTAGCAATATCACAAACAGCTCTAACTGTGTCGTTTTGAACAACCTGCAGTGTCTCTATGTTGCTTTTGGAGGAACCACCAAATAGGGCGTTGCAATAGTCAATTTTAGAATTGACAAGAGCTGTAGCCAGTGTGGCAACAGTAGTATCAGACAAGTATGGTTTAATCTGTTTTATGAGCTCAGTGGTCTATGCGCAAGTATGCTACTCATGTTTTTACTCTGAGTAGGAATGCTATGTTGCTAGATTTAATTGTTTTATTGATTTTATTGACAATCATTTGCACAGGTGTTTAGAAATTGTACTGAATTGTTGTTCAGAGGTTTTTTAGCAATTCTTAGATTATATACTACAGAGAGTTTTTATAGGGTGCTAGAGTCTCCTAATTAATTGCACTACCTGGGGAATGCCTTGGGGTTGCTCGTTTGTGCATTCAGCTGAACTATGGAGCTGTGCTCATTCTGAAATATACTTTCCAGCCTATCTGCAGTTCTCTGCTCCTCTTCTTGACACAGCAGGCGCATCAGCGCTGGTGCATCAAAACCGGTTTGTGCCTGCTTTAAAAGCAGTGGAGAGCACATTCTGAAAAAATATTTACTCTGAATAGGAATGCTATGTCGCTAGATTGAATTGTTTTATTGATTTTATTGACAATCATTTGCACTGGCTTTTAGAAATTGTACTAAATTGTTGTTCAGAAGTTTTTTTGGAAATAATTAGATTATATATTACAGAGTTTTTATAGGATGCTAGAGTCCTAATTAATGGCAGTACCTGGGGAACTCCTTGGGGTTGCTCGTTCATGCATTCACCTAAACTATCGAGCTGTGCTCATTCTGAACTACACTTTCCAGTGTATCTGTAGTTCTCTGCTCTTCTTCTTGACATGTCAGGTGCGTCAGCGACATTGCAACAAAGCTGGTTTGTGTCGGTTAGCGCACGGATAGTCAAAGGCCCTGCTCGTATCTTTGAAATTTCTTTGGCTCTCATATCCTTGGCACTGGAAATCTTCTATTTGTCTACGGGTGCCATGTAGCTCTTGTTATGTCTTCCCGCTGCACTTTACTCTCAGCTATTCAAATGCACTGTCAGGTAAGTCTTGCCATATCATCACTGGCCTCAGTTTGCATGCAGGCACTGGCTTAATCCGATCTGATAGCACCTGCCCCTCCACCCCGCCAACTACCGCTGTCTTAGATAAGGTAGCTTCTTTGAATACACAGGGTGGGGGTAGAACAACTTTAGTCACCAACAACCTTTCAAGTCAAAAATCCACTATGGTGTTAACGCCAGCTTTTTAAATTGTGTCTTGCTTAACTCACGCTCTGTGGTATGTCATGCAGTTGAACTGGATGAAACGATATTCAAAATTAACATAGACTTTATGGCCATAACTGAAACCTGGCTTCATAAAGCTGCTCTTCATGCTTTGCAATTAGCGGGTCCTGAGGGCTATGAGAACATGCATGTGGATCGGGTGGGAGCAGGGGGGGGAGTGGCTATGATTTTACAAAAGAAATCTTAATTTTTATATTTCAGATGAATCTCGGCTTGATCACTGTGAGTCTATGCTACTTAAACTTAATATCAATCATGTCAGCACCCTTAGCAACTCTCAGCCATCATTGGCCTTATGTCCAAATCACACTTGCCTTTGTTGATTTTGGGAGATTTCAATCTATGGGCTAATGATCCTTTGGGCCACAATGCAGCATCCTTTCTAAGTACATTCAAAACTATTGGCATTAAAGAACATGTGAAAATAGCTACGCATTCTGGCACAACAACCTTCATTGGATTATGTCCAGGAACCACGATACACTATCAACCACTGTACTATCCTGCATATGGTCAGATCATCACCATCTTGTTTTTGAACATCCTCTCTCCTCCTGTGCTATAAAATATCCTGAACCAACTAATCAATTTACTTTTACTAGGATCTCATCGAAAGTCACTTCTGAATGGTTTACCTCTGCAATCCTGCCCTTGCAACCATCTCTAGAAAGAGATATTCCTCTTGCTGACTTTATCTCTTGCTTTAGGAATGCTACCAATCTGACATATGAATCCCTGGCCCCACTGAAACAATCAAGTACAAAAAAATGTACTCCACATAATTTAAGGATCTCACCAGAGGTACTATCTGCCAAGACATCAAAACCCAAAGCCGAACGTTTCTGACGCAAATATCCAACTGATGCATCACTTTTGGCCTATAAAGCCACAATGAAGGCCTTCGAGCACATTGTTTTTAAGCCAAAGGAAATTAACTTTAAAAACAGAACTGAGGTAGCACAATCCAAACCCAGGGAGCTGTTCGTTGTTCTTTAAGAACTAAAAGGCAGTCCTGTGGAACCATCTCCTGTGGTTGATAACTAGTGGTGTCAGATGATTCACGACAGTTTGTTAAAGAAATTAATCTGCACCAACAATGCATAGCAAAAAACTCAACTCTCTCCATACCACTGAAAATGTGATTCAGTTTACTTGTAACACAAACAGTTCTGTGTCCCCCCTCTTGGCTTTTATCAAAGTATCAGAAAGAGAGGTATCTGATATAGTGCTCATATTGAAACCAACATCGTGTAAAGGGGGAAGCTTTCCTGCCATTTTGTTTCAAGAGTTTCAGAGCTCTCGTGTGCCCTGGGTGGTACCTTTATCAACCGTCCCTTTTCTGAAGCCTTGGTACTAGATAACATCAAAGAGGCATGGATTACACCCCTCTGTACTAGATAACATCAAAGAGGCATGGATTACACCTTTATTAAAAAAAGAGAATCCAGATCCTAATGATGCTGGAAATTTCACGCCGATTACAAATGACCCCTTTGTACTCAAAATATTTGACAAGGTGGCATATACTCAATATCAACAGTTTGTAGAACAAAATTATGTCATTGCTCCAGGGCAATCCGGGTTCTGTATGAACCACGGGACTGAAACTGCACTTTTGGATCTCAAATCCAACATAGCAGGCATAATTGACAGGGGCGGCCTGGAACTGTTACTTCTCTTAGATTTGTCAGCCACTTTCGACTTGGTCGATCATGCTCTCTTGACAAAGAGGCTAGTCAAGATTGGCGGCTGTACAACCTCTGCAGCCTTCTGGTTCAAATCAATCCTTGGACCGAGAACTGCATATGTGACTAAAGATAGTGCACACTCACAAATGGCCTCCCTTTTGTGTGGTGTGCCCCAGGGCTCCTGTCTATCATCACTTTTGGTTAATGTGTATATCAGGCCGCTATGCAACCTTCTACTTTTTTTAGGGGTACGGTTTGCCAAATACACCGACAATACCCAGATTGTGTTCAAATTATCAGGCACCTACAGTAAAGAACTAGACAGCGTTAATGAAGTCTTCAAGAAAATACAGAAACGGATGACCATGAACTCTCTGGCTTTAAATATCAAGAAAAATGCTTTTCTTAGGTACCCCACATAGGTTGAATCAACTGGATACATCATATAACAGCTTTTGTATTGCAGGTAACATTAAGATGCCTGACTGTCAAAACATTGGGGGTAGTTTTTGATTCTCACTTGTCTTTTAAAAAGCATGTCTCCCACCTCAAATCCTCCTGCTCTTATTTCATACACTTGTTATGGCAGATTCATCCTTATCTATCAGAGTCTAACAGGGCTAGGATCGCAGCAGCCATCATTAACTCAACAATAGGGCTACTGCAATAGCCTATTGGTCGGGACTTCCCTGGCAAACCTGAAAAACTTACAGGTGATTCAAAATGGAGCAGTATGTGCTGTTTTTGGTATCAGTCATCAGTGCCATGTGTCTGAAGTGTGCAGCAGATTGCACTGGCTCTCAGTCAGTCAAAGATTCCAGTTTAAAGACACCATTATGATGTTCAAATATTTGATAGAAGAAGCCCCTATATACCTCTCATCACAAGTCTCGAGGATTCCCTCCAGGCGGGCAATTGCACTCTTTCAAAAGCATCTTACACCATCAACCTTGATTTCTCCTAAAAAGGATTGTGGCTCAAGCTTTAATGCATGGGCACCGGGTCTCTGGAACCCACTGCCAGCTAATCTCAAAGGATGAGCGTCTACTGCTCAATTCAAGAAACATCTAAAAAACATATATTTTTGACACATTTACAAGATAAATCACCTTTTCTTTCCAGTCTCTCCTTTCCCTCACTTCCTGCTCCTTTTTTATGTTTTTTTGTCTACTGTCTTGTGAGTGCCTTGAGGCAGTCGGGCGAATGGTGCAAAATAAGAAATATATAGATAGATAGATAGATAGATGATCAAAGCATTGTATACACAAATTATGCCGATAACACCCAGGTGGTCCTAGAACTGATGGGTGATTATGAAAAGGATTGTCGTGTTGTTGATCAGACCTATGATATTATACAACAGTGGATGAATGTAAACTCCCTTGCCTAAATGGGAACAAAACAGAGCTAATTTTGGTGGGCACTAGAAAATGCCTAGCTAAACTTGAGAGTAAATGCAACCAATTTATCATCTCGGACTGTGTCATTAAAACAAGCTTGTGGGTGAAACCCTTGGGCCATGTTATTGATGCTGACCTCAATATGAAAAAGAATGCTTCTCACATTAAGGTTACTTGCGCATAGACCACTAAGCTCATACGACAGGCTAAACCATACTTGTATATACTAATGTTGCCACACTGGCTACAGCTCTTGTCAATTCTAAAATTGATTGACTATTGTGATCAGCATATGGGCTGGCCTCCAAAAACAACACCAATATACGGCAGGTTGTTCAAAACGACGCAGTTTGAGCTGTTTGTGGTATTGCTAGAACAGAACATATATCCCCGGCTCACAGATCCTTGCACTGGCTCCCGGTTAAACACTAAATGACCCACAAAATGTTATCCCTGACATACAAATGCTTGTCTAATCAAGCTCCCAGGTATTTGGCAAAAATAATTCAGAAGGCTTCTGTTACTTGTGCCCTTTGCTTTAATGTTCTGGAAACTGTGTTATAAACTACAGAACTTTGGTGGTACTAGCTTGGATTTTTGTTCCCCGCTCATCTGGAACTCGACTCCACTTGATTTTAGAAATATTCCTGACCTGTGTCACTTTAAGAAAGCCATCACAACATTTCTCTTCAACTCCAAGGATTAAGGTGTTGTAGTTAGCTGCTTTGATTCTCTGGTTTGACATTTTTCTTCCTATGATCACTTCTTCAGTGCACACTGAGGCCTCTGGGCGTGTTGCGTTTTATAAAAATGTCATTCATTCATTCATTCATCATTCACAAGGCATCATGGCTATGCACCCATCTGCATGTCAACACCCTAGGCTCTTTTCAAAACCTTTTCTGCCACTTCCAGTCAATGTTCACCTTATCCCACCCAAGTCCAACACCTCCTTCATTGAAGATTTCACTGACTTGGTCACCGCCAAGTCTCTAATGCATGCAACATCTTCCTCTGTGACTTTAACATCCGTGGCAGCCCAGCAAACAAGTCAATGAAGGGAGATCTCCACAGCATTCTCGGCTCTCTGAAGCTGGCACAGCACACCAAAGTCCCAACTCACAGGGAAGGTAATATCTTCTACCTCATCCCTTCCCTGCTCACCCTTCATCGTAGCTCTCCAATGCCACTTGACTAGTCAGACCATCTGGCAATCCCCTTTGACATTAGCACACCACACCAGACAATCAAACCCATCAAAAACCCAGCAAACAAGCCATTCAAGAACTTCCCAGTGGATGCTTTCACTGAAGATGTCACCAAAATCCACCTTGCTTGGGCCTACCTCTGATGAACCAGGACTGTGACATTCTTTTATAAGAGCTCATCACCACCCTCACAACCAACATCAACCACCATGCCCCGGTAAAAAAACACACTCTCAAGCCTAGTCCTTCCACACCCTGGTACACTCAAGAACTCAAATTCAACAAATGAGCTATCAAAAAACAAGAAAAGACTTGATGTCAAATCCTGGACCGCATCCGACATTTCCCTGCTGAAGAAACTCCATGTTACATCCAGACAATTGATCACCGCTGCTAAGACCAACTACTACCAAAACAACAATGCCAAGGCCAACAATGAAAGCAAAGTCCTCTTCATAGCCATCAAGTACTTATTAACCCTTTGCCCGACCAAGCCATATTACACTCCATCGAAAAATCCACAGCCATCAACTCTTTCTTCATCATCAACATTAACATGGTCCAAAACACTTGGGCTCAAACACACAACAGGTAGTGCACTACACATCTTATCTCTCAAAACCACAACTTTCTTGACAATTACTATGGAAGACTTCACTGCCACTGCATCATTTCTCAATCCCACATCATACATGGATGCTATTCCCTCTGTCACCATACTCAAGAGGATTCTGAGAGCACTCCTCTTGTATCTGAAAATCATCCACAGCTCCCTAACTCATGGCACCTTCCCCTCGACCCTTAAGACAGGGAAAATTCTCCCACGTCTCAAGAAACCAACAATGGACCCTGACGACCTCTGCAACTACTGACCATCACCCATCTTTCCTTCTTAGGTAGAATCCTTGGGAAAGCAGTAGTCATGCAACTCTAACAACACATTGAAGTCAACAATCTTGTTCAGTCCTTCTAATCTGGCTTCACACCCAGATGCAGAACAGAAATGGCTACCATCAAGGTGATCGATGATGTCCTCAAGACTGAGAAAATCCTCACGCTTCTCAAGAATCCAACACTGGACCCTAACAGCCTCCGCAACTACTGCCCTATCACCCATCTTCCCTTCCAAGTTAAGATCCTTGGTAAAGCAGAAGCCATGAAACTCCTTCAGCACATTGAATCCAACAACCACCTTTACTTCTAACGATCTGGCTTTCAGCCCCAGACGCAGCACAGAAATGGATACCATAAAGGTGATCAATGAAGCCCTTAAAATACTCCCTAATGGCCATTCTTGATTCTTGGTTCTCCTTGTCCTCTCAGCAGCATTCAGCATAGTTTACCACTAGACACTCACCGACAATCTACATTGCTGCAAGATAATCCTCACTTGGTTCAAATTCTACCTTGCTAATCGCTACCAGTTTGTACAAATTGATTGCTCTATATCACCAATTCTACCCATTACCTGTGGCGCCTCACACAGATCCATCTTCTCCCACGAGAGCCTCAATGTTTACATGGAACGTCTCAACCAGAAATCATCCTCACTCCACACAACATCCACATCCACCAATATGCAGATGAAATGCTGCTCCTCCTTAAGATATCCTCAATTGAAGACATCCAAAGGCTCAAGGACTCCTTGAAAATGAACTAGTGATGCATGTCCAATGCTTAACTGAAGCTCGACCCCTCTAAGGCTGAATTCCTACTACTGACCAACAACACAAGACACCCTTACTTCCAGAGCTGGCTCTCTGCTATGAACCTTGAGGGCTTCACACCCCAGCTGACCACCTGTACCAAGTCCCTTGGGTTCATCAACAACTGACACCTCTCCTTCAAACAGCACATGGCAAGGAATACACAAACAACTTGATACCAACTTTATCTTCTGCAGAAACTCAAGCCCTTCATCTCAGAAAACAACTTCCAATCTGTTGTCCAAGCCTTGGTCCTTTCATACCTGGATGGTTGCAATGCCCTTCTGGAAGGCCTACCCTTGTACCCCTGAGATGTGACCTGCATGACTCATAAAATGACTCTGGAAATTCAACCACATAACACTGGCCCTGATTGAACTGCACTGGCTGCCGCTGCAATCCCATATCATCTTCAGAGCCTGCTGTATGATCTACAAGGCTGTCACTCTGAAGCTACCCCACTTAGAAACTCTGCATTTTCGGAGGCCCACCAGAAGTAAGAACATGTGCAGACTCGAACACCAGTGATGCTGGAGGAAAGAACCAGAAGGCCTTCTCTGTGTATGCCCCAAGGCTCTGCAAGCTCCTCCTAGTCAACATCAGACTCGCCACTTCTCTTCTACAGTTTAGGAAGGAGCTCAACATCCTCCTCTTCAAAATATGGGTCCTCCCTAACACATAGGTCCACACACCTCCATTCCCAACTCTACCTGAGAAGGGATGATCTGCTCCCCACTGTTTCCTCACCTGGTTGCTTGTATATCGATTGCTGACAAATTGTTTACCCAACTCTCCCTGTTCCTTATTTCTCTGCTTCCCTCACTGGATTCTTCCCCCTATGATTCTTCCCAAAGCTAGGTCTGTGCTCAATAAATATATAATAATAATAATAATAATAATAATAATAATAATAATAATAATAATAATAATAATAATAATAATAATAATAGCATCTGCCACAGCCACTTATTTCTAGGCCTCAGCATGCTCTCTGTTTACACACATTCACATGAATGGAGCGTCATTTTTATAAATGTTTGAAAAACTTTTTTTTTTAAACTATTAGCAATAAATATATTTATGATTCAAAACATATAATAATAGTGTTAACACTACCAGGGAAACTCCGATCATGATAAAAGTTGAAAGAGGGGTTTCCCAGATATGTCCCATCCATAAGCCTACAAGTGTTACAGGAGTGAGTGGTAACTGAATGTGTACATTATTGAGTGTCATTCTGGAATACTCACTGGAATCCTTTACTTATGTTGTATTAGTTTGAGTGTTCCAAAAAGGCACATTACAGTTAGATTAAAAAAACACACAATGAAATACTGTTTGACATGACTATATACGAGAAGGAGCAGTAAATTGAACCAAAGAAATTAGGAAAACAATGAATAATAAATAAATATCTGCAAATACTGAACATATGTACTGATGTCTGGTGCTTATATCCAATTAGTTTGAGTGCTCCAAAAAGGCACATTACAGTTAGATTAAAAAAACACACAATGAAATACTGTTTGACATGACTATATACGAGAAGGAGCAGTAAATTGAACCAAAGAAATTAGGAAAACAATGAATAATAAATAAATATCTGCAAATACTAAACATATGTACTGATGTCTGGTGCTTATATCCAATTAGGCTGCAGGAGTTGGGACAGGAAAAGATATATTCGATATTTTATTTTATTTATTTATTGAATATTTTTAAGGCATTCTATACAGCAAAAAGTGTTTCCAGGCACCACAAGGCAAAAAGGGGAGATAAACAACAGTAATGGTCCTAGTAGGCCTTGTGACAATTGGAAGTGCAAGTGCAAGTGCAGTAACAAGAGTGCAGGCGGAGGGGAGCAGTGGGGGAGTAGAGGCAGGTAAGTAAGGTTAGGGGGGTGCTGAAATGCGGGGGGGGGGTAAAAAGGAAGAAAGGGCCCAGTGGCTAAGCAAGTGCTAGGCAGAAGCCCGGGTGCAGGGGCGTGGGGGGGGCAAGTGCCAGAGGAGGCCGGGTTCAGAGCGAGGAGGGGGATGGACCAGACTTGGGGGGGGTGCCCAACCAACCAGGTTAGTCAGGGAAGGGGGCCCAGAAGGGCAGTGCGGATAGGGGGATGCTGATAGAGAATGGCCAAGGAGGACCTGTGCTCTGTGCGACTCATAAGTGACCAGGTTGCCAGTTAGCAAGGGAGGGGGAGAGGGACGAAGGAAGAGAAGAGCAGGGTCTTGGGAAGCTTCCGGAACTTAAGGAGGTCTGGCTCAAGTCCGAGCGGGGCAGGGAGGCCATTTCAGATAGAGTCACTTGCCGAAGCGAGAGATCTACCCCCTACACTCTTTATTTATTTATTCATTGATTTATTTGATCATTTGTATAGAACACCAAGCCCAGGGGCATCTGGGCACTTTAACTTAAGAGGATGGTTATAAAAGGTTGTTTGCAGTGGTGAAAGATTACAAACATTGCCCATAAACTTACATGGGAGTTTGGTTGCTTACAGTGAATACATTCAAATACATTGCTTACCAAGGTTACAGAGATTACATGCATTGCAGTGGACAAAGGTCTGCTGGCGATAATTAGTTTGGATGTGTAGGCTGCTGCTGAGGCAATAGCGTTGACTTGTCTTGTAAGAGATAGTGAAGAGTCCAGATAAGCCTCTAATGTTGTTACCTCCTTAGCAACCTGGATGATGTTGCTGTCAATGTTTAATGATTTGTAGGATTGAGGTAGTGTGTTTAGCCTAGATTGATTGCCAATAATGAATAGTTTGGTTTTATCATCATTCAGACAAAGTTCATGTTGAGCAATCCAGGCTTGGGTGGTAAGGTACATTTTGTTCAGTGATTTGGTGTCAGTGTCTTGGTTTCCTGTGATAGGTAGGAGTATTTGGGTATCGTCCGCATAGTTGGTATATGTGAGGCCCAGTTTGTCAAGGAGGTCAACAGGTGGCCTGATTAACATGTTGTAGAGTGTTGGGATACGGAGGATCCTTGGGGGACTCTGCATACAACTGGGGCAGGTAGGGCTGCAGCAGTAGTGGAGAAGACTCTCATAGTGCGGACGGTTAGGAAGGATTTAATCCATTTGACGGCATTGGTTGAGAAATGGGCTGCCTGGGCCATGTGTTGGCATAAGATATTGTGGTTGACAAAGTTGAAGGCTGCAGAGAGGTCTAGGAGTAGGATTGCCATGTCCCCTTCATCTTTAATTTGGTCCATTTGTATTTTGAAGTCTAGAAGGACCGTTTCCATGCCATGACCCGGGCGGAAACCTGATTGGCGAAAGCCAAGGAGGTTGTGGGTTTCAAGGTATTTTTGAATCTGTAGGTATGTAACTCTGTCGATAGTTTTCAGGAGAAACAGAACTGTAGCACCACTCCACCTCCTTTGGATGCTGTTCTATCTTTTATAAAGATGGTGTACCCTTCTGGGATGGCCAGTGAGAGGATAGTTTCTGCAGCTGGGTGGAAACAAGTTTCTGTAATTGCCAGGATGTCAAGGTTGTTAGTGCTGGTAAGGTCTGCGATGTCCAATTCATGAGCCAGGAGGGATCTAGCGTTGATGAAGGCCCCCTTAATATTGATTAGGGAGTCTGTTTGCACATTTTCCGAGGGGATGGTTATCGGACAGTTAGGATTTATTATCTTTTTCTTATCCGCAGTGTGTTTTGCAGTTGGGAGAGGATTGAGATTCCTGGTGGAATGTAGTTTTGATGGAGGATTAATTAGCTTGGGTGGGCTGGTGAGGGTGGCATTGTCTGGATGATTGCAGGTTTCTTTAGCTGCATGCTGGCTATAGGTTGGCATGTCGGTCTTCATCCTAGGGGTGCGTGAGTAATTGCTCTGGGTTGTGCGAGAGGCGTTTTTGTAAGCTAGAATTTGGCGAGAGGCTAAACGTTTGTTTCTGTGTTCAGGGGTAAATAGTACAGTGTGGACAGCGTAGCTGGGAGCGGGAGGCTCATTCCTTGGCTCTAAGCGGTTCTGTGTTTTTTGGTCTGTGGTGGTCCTGGTTATGGTTAGCACATCCGTAAGCAGGGAGAAAGGTTGTGTCTTTTGAAGGAAGTTAGATGGTGGGATGTCATGTGAGTTGGGAAGCGAGAGCGCCATTTGCATGGGGCAGTGGATATTTGACTGATGTAATTAGTCAGATAAGGGGTAGTGGATGACCCCCGATTGCATCAATGTCACTTAGGGGATCTCAAATCACCAGAAATTGTATTATCAGCTAAAGGCCTATCGCTGAGTGATGGATGTCGTTAGCTGTGCCTATGTGTGATGTGATCAGCTGCGAGTCGACAGAGCTTTTCCAGATTTGATTTGCTTCTAAATGGAGGTACTATTGGAGAACCAGTGAGCATCAAGAATAAAGATGTGCATGAGGACTAGCTTTGCATTTCATGGGCATGAGATACATAGAGGCGTGTCTAAATTTGAATTTTGGTTATGTGGTTTTAAACAATATCTGAGTGGGGGTTGAGTGAGTGTTATGAGGAGCATGCAGGTATTGGGAGCCGCTACATTTAGTTTCCAGCCAAAAGGGCATGTCTGGCATACAAGCACATCAATATTTGTTTTACGACCAATGGGCATAGTTTGTAAATCTTTCACTTACTCAGGGATTAGTCCCCGATGCTCTGAAACGATCAGTTGTTTCACCACTACTGAAAAAAGTAAATATGGACCCTGAGGATTATAATAATTATCGTCCAATTGCTGGCCTTCCTAGAAAAGGTGGTTACCAGACAGTTGCAGGATTACGTCGAGGACCATGGTCTTCTCCACCCATTGCAATTGGGCTTCCGCCCCTTACACGGGACGAAGACAGCATTGATAGTGGTCTGGGATGAGTTTCTACAAGCTGGGGAGGCAGGCAAGCTCTCCGTGCTTGTAATGCTCGATCTGTCTGCCGCGTTTGACACGGTGGACCATGGCATCCTGTTAGACCATATATAAAACCTTGTAAATGCGGACCCTTGTGCACTACAATGGTTCACTTCATTTCTCACTGGTAGTCAACAACGTGTTCAGGCCGGTGGCTTTTTGTCAGACATTCTCCTCCAGTGCTGTGGTGTGGCCACAGGGATCGACACTCTCCCCTCTTCTTTTGAATATTTACCTTCGTGCCCTTATGAATATTCTAGAGAAATACCATCTCATTTTCCATTCGTATGCTGACGACACTCAGCTATATATTAGGCTTGATGATGTGGAAGAATCTCTTGCTATGGTTAGAAGGTGTTTGGAAGAAATTGGAATCTGGATGGAAAATAATTGGCAACAGCTTAACCCAAAATAAATGGAGGTGATTCTGTTTGGGCCGAAGCATCTCCTTGAAGGAAATAATTGTCCCCCTCACCTCAGTTCTTGTGTACTAGCGTTAAATATACATTCAAAGTAAAGAACCTCGGCTGTATCTGGCAGAGTGATCTGGGATGTAATGCCCAGGTCTCAGCCACAGTTCAATCGGTTTTCTATAACATCCGCCTTCTGCGTCAATTACTCTCGGCAAGCCAAACCTAGGGAATATTCCTTAAGCATGGTCTTTGCCGTTGACATTGCTGTGGCATTTTTCAGTGGGAAAGCCTCAACCCATTTGCTAAAGGCACATATCACAACTAGGACATATTTATCGTTTTGACAACATTACATCTCAATGAAATCAAAATGGGAGGGAGGACCAAAACTGCCCTTCGGTGTTGGTGTTCCCTTTGCTATGTTATGTTGAAAGCATATCATGCAACTCTGGACGAAACGTTCAGCAGTTTTCTGGATGTTAGTGTTATACCAGACGGGATCTAGCTATTGGCAAATCTTTTTGGCACATATGTGTGTTGGGCCATGAGCCATGGTGACCATAGCAGTGACATAGGCATTGGGAAGCATCCATTTTTGCTTCTCATTATCCACCCAACAACCCTCATCATCTAGACCAGCTGGACCCTCAGCCCACCGTTTGATTTCTTCTGGGGTAGCTTGAGCCTGAATTTCTTTTATACAGCTAATCCCTTCGTCCATCATACAAGTATCAGTAATCCACCTTGTTGGATCGAGCACGTACTTCTTTGAGTGCAGATCAGTAGCAGTCTTTTTGGCTATTCTGTCAGCAGAAGCGTTCCCTTTTCCAACATCGTCCAGCGGCACACTTCATTATTGCTAGTTGCGTAGGAAGCACAAGTGCTGACAACAACCGGACTATCAGAGTGCCAGGTTGAATTTTTGTTCCATGTGAGGTCAAGAATCCTCTCCCAGCCCATAGTCGACCAAAATTATGAAGCACCCCAAATGCATACTATCTGTATATATATTTACACTAAGCCCTTCAGAAATTTCACAAGCTCTGGTTAGCGCAATAATCTCTGCGGCCTGCGCAGAATTATGTGGAATTTGTTTAGTCTCCACAATAGTGCTTAACGTGGTGATTGCATAAGCAACGGTGGATGTACCATCCGGAAGTTTAAAACAGGAGCCTTCACAGAATAGCTCCCCTTGTGGATTCTTTAAGGGTGTATCAATTAAATCAATTTGGCCCTTAGTTTCTTGTTCTGTAATAAAGAGGCAATCATGTGATATTTCATCACTACAATCCTTCTCTTGTGGAGAAGGCAATACTTCATCCGGATTCAATGAACAACATCTCTTAATTTGTATATGCGCAGCAAATAGAATCAGCTCGTAGCTTGTTAATCGGGCTGATGTGAGATGTTGCGTCTGCGTTCTGTTTAATAGAATGTCTAAGGAGTGGTGTACCATCACGGTTAAAGACTGACCTAAAACCATACCCTCACTTTGTTTAACGGATGCAGCAGCAGCAGCCACAGCTCTCAAACATCTTGGCAAAGCACATGCAACAGGGTCTCAAAGTGGAGGAAAAATAGCTGCACGACCTATTCACATACAAAAAAAAGCCTTTTTTTGTAATTTAGTGTGCCCAAAACTGATGCTGAACACAGTGCAGCCTGAAGCAGATCAAATGTGTTCTGGCAATCCATGTTCCACAGTAAAGGCAAAGAAATGTCCTTCTTTGTTAGTGCCAACATAGGTTATATCAACAAAGAACAATTTGGGATCCACTGTCTACAATATGAGGCCATGCCTATTAAAGCTATGACCTCTTTCTGTGTATTTATAACAGGCATATCAGAGAGGCTTTGTATCCGTTCAGGTGTCAGTCTTCTTCCCTCCTTTGACAGGAGATAGCCCAAATAGGCGACCTCCTGTTGACAATACGGAATCTTCTTAAACAAAGCCTTATGTTCATGCTATGCTAAATGAATATGCAGCAACACAGTGCCTTCTTTGCAAGCAACTCCATAATCAGCAGCTAGAAGTAAATCATCAATTTATCGCAACAATGTGCAAGTGGGAGATAACTCAAGTATATCAAGCTGTTCTTTCAACGTCTACTATAGATGCCTGGAATCTGTTTACCCTTGCAGCACACGAGTCAGTGTGAATGAGCGTCCCCCTAAGGTGAACGCGAACAAATATCTGCTATCAACATGCACAGGGATACTAAAGAAAGCGTTTTTCAAATCCACAACACTAAAATGTGTAGCCATGGCTGGAATCATAGTCAGAATTGTGGTAACAAGAGGTACAATTGGAAACTGTGGAGCAACAACCTTATTAATTGCGTGCAAATCAATAATAAAACTAAAAGGAATCAAATAGTCCCCTTTCTTGTAAAAGGGGAAAATCGGACTATAACACACACTTCCTGCAATTTCCTCAATTACACCTCGGTGTACGAAATCAGAAATAATACTCTTCAAAGCCTGTTCACCTTCAACTGAAGTCTTATACTGTGGAATACACAGCAATTTAACTCCTGGTTTCAACACAATTTTAACGGGTTAAATTTGTAAAATTTCAATGTCATTATCATTAACTGCCCATAAACATCTCAGATCATTATTCACTTCAATTGGTAAAGGCATAGACAAAATTTGTGGAACGGAAGTTTGTTGGGGCGGAATCGTTAAGTACACTCCATCTGGAGAACAGTACATCACAGCATTTAATTCCTTTAATAAATTCAATCCCAACAAATTCTTGCCACAATTTGGCGTCAATAGAAATGGACAAGAATCAGTGAATGGTCCCAGTGAAATTGGTACTGGCAGAGAGACCGGACTTACCACTGGCGTACCAGAGAACCCTACAGAAATGTTGTTCTGCCCTGACAGTGGAATATCTGGAACCAGTGAATGATCAATAGAACACTTCTGTGCTATCAAAAAGAGATGGTCCCTATTCCCCACCTTCATTTCAATGTAGGGCCCTTTCTGATCGACAGGAATAGGTATTGGTTCCAGACCCTGTTTCGGGCTGTCCTAACAGAACAGTATATCGTCAGATCCAAAATCCTTAGAAAAATAGATATTCGAAGTATTATCAAAAATATTCCCACTAGTAACACTCTCTCACTGATTATCTTGTGATGGTGTCTGTTGATTCTGTGCAAACTGACTTCTACCAGGACCCCCTATCCCAGGACGGCCTCTGGATTGTCTACCCATGGCACCATACATGCTATTCGATCTCTGCTGAAGGATCGGGTATTGTGCTCACCAATGACCCTCCTGTCTGCAATATACACACTGGTTCATATGTACAGGACCCAGTTGTGCACCACGCTGTGGTGTAAATTGGCCTCTAAACTGTGTATTCCCACCTCTGGCTCCTCAAGGTATTTGCTGCAATAACACTCTAGTTTTCAGATCTCCCTTCTTCTTTTCCACCTTCTCCTTCTCTGTATTAATCCAATGTTCATATTATAAAGCCATGTGTAGCACTTCAGATTGTGATTTTGCTTGCCATGTACTCTCAGAAGTCATGATCTGTGATTGGATTTCAGGCAATGATCCACGCACAAACTTATCAACGAATAGCCTCTTTCCTGGCTCTGCACTTATGTCTTGACCACTAAAATCCGAAAATACTTGCTCAAATCTGTTAAAGTACTCAGTTGCACCCCCTGACTTCAATTGCATGAAAGTCGTAAGCCTATCCCATATGATTCTTTTTTCAGGACCAGAGTTTTTAATTTAGTCACTATTCTATCTGGCAACATCAGTGTCACCTGTGGCAGTTTCTCACCGACATTTCTTCCCCCATCTACTCGTACTAAGGCATTCCATGTATCACCCATCCCTGCCTGATCGTCTGCAGTTCTAATCTGCTTCCAGAAATCAGCAGGAAGGATCACGGGAAACAACAAATCTATATCACCCACCATGGAAACTGACGAATGTAAGACAGATTCAACTTCTTTATAAAATCCTATTGGATTCTTCCTAATATCTGGAATTGATTGCCTAATGGTATTCACTTCCTGTCTCGAAAATGGAATATTGACAAACTGTGAGACATAATGTGCTTCAATTGTGGTGGCCATGTTCCTGCTGCAGAATTAGCTGGAATCTCTACTTTTGGAACAAATGTCGGCGGAACCTCCCTCATCAGCAATTTTAAAGTAGGCAAATCCGAATGTCTGTTAAGCAACAAGGCTAAATCAAGTGACAAAGTAGTCGAAGCAGTATCGGGTGAAAATGCTCTTTTATAAATAACCATCAAATCTACGGAAAACATTCCTTTCTCTTCATAAATTCATCTTGTAGATACTCTACTATCACCTTTAACAATTTCCTTTGCATTGCCGTAGCATACTGACTAAATGTGTCATGCACTTCAATGGGAGAATTTGAAACATCTGAAATTCATCTAAGAGCGTCTCTTGTGCAAATGTGCATTTCTTCACTCATTGGATTGAATGGAGGAAGAAATCTCTTCTGCACATATGAAGCTTGCCGTTCATTGCCATCCATTTCATCTTCCTGTAATTGATCTAGCTCCCTTTTGGACTCAAATACCTTCTCTGCATGCTCATATACTTTCTCCGCAGTGTCCCTTGAGCGTGCAAGGACATTCAAATCCCTCAACCCCTGTGGGACATTCATGTCCATTAAATCACTCCATATATCAACTAAATACGTTCCCATCCGTTCTATCAAAATATTCTGTTCAAGAATACCCCCTTGGTCAACAAGGCTAAATCAAGTGACAAAGTAGTGAAAGCAGTATCGGGCGAAAATGCTCTTTTATAAATAACCATCAAATCTGCGGGACAACATTCCTTTCTCTTCATAAATTTATCTTGTAGATACTCTGCTATCACCTTTAACACTTTCCATTGCATTGCCGGAGCAAACTGACTAAATGTGTCATGCACTTCAATGGGAGAATTTGAAACATCCGAAATTCATCTAAGAGCGTCTCTTGTGCAAATGTGCATTTCTTCACTCATTGGATTCAATGGAGGAAAAAATTGCTTCTGCACATATGAAGCTTGCCTTTCATTGCCATCCATTTCATCTTCCTGTAATCGATCTAGCTCCCCTTTAAACTCAAATACCTTCTCTGCATGCTCATATACTTTCTCCGCAGTGTCCCTTGAGAGGGCAAGGACATTCAAATCCCTCAAAATCTGTGGGACATTCATGTCCATTAAATCACTCCATATATCAACTAAATACGTTCCCATCCGTTCTATCAAAATATTCTGTTCAGGAATACCCCCTTGGTCAGAAAACCACTGATTCTTCACCCTCTTCTATGTACTTTATAGCCATGTATACAATTCTCTCTTTCTGCCTTTAGATACTGTGCCACAAGTCACTATTCTTGGATCAGCTCCCGCCCCTTCAACCACTACAGATGGAACAGAAACACCTGGCAAAGAGTCAATAGATAGCAGAAGCAATACCACTGGTGGTGAGACAGAGCTATGGGGACGGCAACCGTCGGCAAGGGTGGAGGTGCAGGAGGGGGAACAACCACGGGAGGAAGAGAAACAACAATGGGAAGAGGAAGAACAACAGGAGAGGGCACATAAGGAGGTAGTGGAGTTGAAACAGTTCTACGTTAATTAAAAAATGTATTAAGTAACTCTTCTGATGTATGAAAATCCTGAGAGGGATATATCTTTTATCTAGTTAAAAAGCCCTATCCATACTTCGAATGGATTCTGATTGTACCTGCTGATCATGCAATAATGTTTTCTCAGCATTCGTCATGTGTCTACGTGCATGCTCTTCTCTACTTTTGAGTTGCTGCATAGCTTCCTTCCTCCAATCTCTAACTGCATCAAATGCTGCATGCCTAGCTTTTGTTTCTCAACAATACAGATTCGTAGTGCTCTAGGCGGGCAATTTCAAAACTACCATAGACTGGCCACTGAAGTTAGGAAACATGCATGGTCTTTCTGTGCCAAATTTCATTAAATACTACAGTTCCTAGGCCATACTTACAATACATGAAATAAGCCGGCGACCCATCGGGTAGCACCGGTTGGCCGTGTTTCAAAAATTGTTTATCTCTGCGGAATAATACCCTGAAACAGTATGACAATTTCCCAGGCATATCAAATCACTGTCTGTACCTGGCGTTGTTTGTATTTGCAAAAACAAAACTGCAACCAATATCAGGACTTTTAAGAATCGGGGCATGACTCCACATTTCAAAGGGGTCAGATCGGATTACAAATTGTTGTGGCTGGGTTTTTGCAAAATATACCTCGATACGGGTACCCTCGTCATGATGTCCTACTAAATGCTGCTCACCGTCCAGGGATCGGGGCGTGCAGTACTGCAGAGGAATCGCGTCTCACTTTGCAGGGGCCCCGTCACTCTCCGATCCCGGTCCGGCAGCCTCGTCTTCATCTAGCGATGTGACATCAATCCTGAGGGTCCCTATTTGGGTGCCATCTGAAAGATTAAAAGAATATTGAGGCTTAATACCACATAATAGAAATATGCCAGTCACAAGTACTAAGGTACAAGTACACCTTATTTTAACAAAACAGCTGTCTGGCTCTCAATACCCCGCAATGTGTGCAAGCAGACACCGTGAGATGAGAGAGTGCTGGGATTTCAAAAACATGAGTATTTATACAGTTTTCTCACAATCCTAGACTCATCGTCCAGCCCCTCTTTGTTTAACACATTTACCAAGGGTACATAGCCTTTCCACATAACAAATACATGTTTAACCATCCTTGAATAGCTGGTTGTTTTCTGTTAAACACTTCATATATTTTTCAAACATTGGACACAAAGGTAACAGTCCTTATTTCATTTACTTATATTTGTCTACCATTTGTTCTTAAGTTTAAAGTCAGCTTAGTTTCAAGGAGCGAAAAAAAAAGATTTCTGCAAAAGCACATGTTCAGCTATTAATCATTCTGTTTCACTATTTGAATGGGGAAGACACTGTTGGTACAGATGGCATCTAAATTACTGTTTAGCACGGCTCTTGTTTAGCTCCAAGATTTCCTTAGTGCAGGAGAAACAATCCACTTCAGCAGCTTCAGCATGTTTATATACGTTGACACAGTACAAAGTTCATGTTGCACTGCTGGAGACGAAAACACAATTTCGAACATGGGACAGAAAGCAGGAGTTAATCAAAATGGCAGATAACTTAAAATGGCGGTGTAGTCAGCCTATTTCAGGATAATTCAAATGTGATTTACAGTGCGATGTGAATGTGCTTAGGCCAATGCTTACTATCAGGCAGTATTCATGCAAAATATACTTTCTCCAGGGGATAAAAGTGGCAGCAAAAGAAGCAACTGGCACTCGCCTCATTGGTAGAATGAGGGAGATGGAGACTGGCAGTGCTGGCAGAGGCCCAGCCACAGACCACAAGAGCTCCAGGTGAGAGGAGAGGACAGCATGGTTAGAGCAGGAGAGAGGTGTGTTGAGAGTGTTAGAGATAGGGATGTCTGATAAGATGAGTGCATCCAAGGTGTGTCTGGCTGAGTGGGTTGGACCAGGGGGAACAATGGTGAGGGAAAGAGAATCACAGAGGTTGTGGAAGAGTAAAGCGACAGCATCAGATGAGTCAAGATGAATATTGAAGTCTCTGAGGAGGAAAAGCTTGGAGGTAGAGGTCAGGAGAGAAGAGGTGAAGTTGGCCCATTCAGAAAGGAAGAGGGAGAGTGGGTCATGGGGCCTGTACATGGCGGCGAGAGTAAGCAAGAGGGTAAGAGTGTGATGCTGGAAATGCATCGGAGGGACAGGGCCTCCGTATCCTTGTCCTTTACTGCTTTTCATCGTGTGTTCTGTCGTGTTTTCCGTGCAGGAGTTCATGTGGGACTCCTGGCGGTACAGCTCTCTCTCTTTTGGTTTGGTGAACCGACCCATGGGATACCCTTACGGCACCCATGGGTGGGGGTACAACCCTGTGCCCCTAGTGTATGTTTTTGGGCACCTGTGGGTGGCCCGCAGAGCAGGGTATGGGCTGGTGGCAGCTACATGATGAAGTTGACAGGTGCGCGGAGTATCCTCCATTTTGGGATACCCCGGCCCTGCCATTGGGATCAGTTGATTCCTGATGGCCTCTTGCTTTCTATTACCTATTACCTTGTTTTCCCAAAGTCCTGGGAAGCCCTGACTCTGTCCCTTCCCCCTGACTGGCTGTTGGGTGGAAGTTCCATGTATGTTGTTGTGAAGGCCCGGCCAGACTAGCTGGAACCTTCCCAGTGATGTATGTTGTGGGTACCTCCTTTGAGTGGGACCCGGGTGAATAGAGTGTGTGACGAATATGCATTCCGTGTTGTGGATGTCTAGTATCTGGTGGTTGACATAATGACTGAGACAGCCCTGCCCGAAACCGGTATGAATGCAGTTTGGAGTGTTGAATGGCTCGGTACATGTCCCAATACACATAACTTGTTGTGAGTGTCTGGAGAGAAGTGAATGGCCTGAATACCTCGTGTGCCTGATTGGCTGCCTGCCTGCATGAATGCCCTTAGTCGTGAATGGATGCTTGAGTGTGACCCAGAATGAATGGGAGATCAACAGTATATCTGGGGACCTCTCACTGCTAGGAATCGTGTTCAGAAGCTGAGGTCCACTACGACGAGTAACTGGAGTAACTGAAGCTTGACCTTGAAGCCCTGCTGGAAGAGAAGAATTGCTGTTGCTCTCCTTCACAATCTGAAAGCTGCTGTGTCTCCATGGACTGACCCAGAGAGGACCTCCCTGGTAGACAGACCTACGACAGGCTGCCGACCGGAGACGGGGACTGCCGCGGAATCCCAAAGAGAAGCCCCCGGACTGTTGTCCGCCACTGTCGACGACTGCCGTCGCCGACCGGAGCCGCTGTGCTCCCGTTTGCCTAACAACTTCCTTTGATCATCGGATGCTCTCGTCTGCATCGTCGCCCGCTTTATCCCGCTGGAGAAGGCTTGACCGTCGACGCGCCAAGGAGCATCCACCGGTGGGTTTCCCACCACCTAAAAGACCACAGAGACGCCGACAACTTGACGCCTTTGCTGGGACAGAGTTCTTCATCATCTCTTTGCGGTCCAGAACTATCGTCACTGAGGTGCCCCGCACGCCTCTTCCTTGCAGAACCCCAACGCTCCACCGTCGACGAGCACTGCTAGGAACGAAGCTGCCACTTCACCGCCGTAGTTCAACCTGTTCTCTGTCGGACGTTAGACGACCCGTGACTCCTGCCTTAAAGGGAGGGCACTCAAGAAGGGCCGTCGATTCCCCGCCGCCGAACGCCGAGTTCCTCGACGCCTCTCGACGATCTGTGGCTCCTGCTTTAAAGGGAGTCACTCAAGAAGGATCCTTCGACGTGTCTTCGAAGAACTCTACTCCACCAGGTACATTGGGGGGGTAAAACCTTAATAGGAGGAAATAAGACTACTGAACAATATATGGACTGGGCTTGTGCTATATATCTTTATTTACAGGTTGTCCAGGTGGGGGGATCTCCACACAGAACTGTGCCTAGCGGTAGGGGTCAGCATTCTGCCTATTGTTTCAACCATCTTGCGTTCCTTCCTATCTCTATTGCTGGTCTCCTCGTTATTGATCTGTGTGACATTTTAACCGTACAGTTGATGCACTTTAATGAGATTTGATAACATTGGTGGTACCACTTTAGAATTGTATATATTTATCATTGTTGATTTCCGAGTACAAAGTGCGTTATTGTGATCGTGTACATACCTTTGAGTATTAATTATATAAAGACTGTGTTTTCATTAATACAGTGTGTGAACATTCCTTTGTGGGGGTTCGGGGACTACACTGTACTTAAGAACTAGCCTGCATCACCTCCCGAGAAGCTAGGCCTTGATTGCTTGTCCATTGCTTCCAATTGAGGATCTTGGCTGGGGTCCTCTGTGCCTCTCCTCTACCATATAGAGAGTGGAAGTACAGGCACCCCCCACCAGTATCTTCACAAAGAGGAACACCAAGTCTGCAGACAAGGCATTCGAAGGAAGAATAGGATTGAGTGGGTATGATGGTAGCAGTGACCCACTCAGGGAAGATCAGGTCCACTCCGCCTCCAGACCGGTTGGGCCTGGACTTGGAGAGTATCTTGTAGCCCTCTGAAAGTAGAGGGAAAAGAGCAATGACAGAGCTGGCATTAAACCACATCTCAGTGAGGGCGAGAACATCAAGTTAGTCTTCACAAAGGAGACAGATGTCAAGAGTGTTTAATGGCACAGGGAGCACTGAAAGTGGCTAAGTGAAGCTGGTTACCCCCTTTGAAGGCTTTCCGTGGTGGGGTACAGGGATGCGGTACACCCATCCGTAGTGGCAAAGCGGTCAGGGGGGGTGGCAGAAGGAGGAATGTCAGGAGAAGGAATGAAGGTGATGAGAGCTGGAAGATGCCTATCAAGAAGGAGAATGTTGGGCTGAGAGCCCTGGGCGATGAAAGTGCCATTCAGATAGACTTTAATGATCCACCTAGAGGATGGCAAGTGTGCCAAGGATGCTTGCCATCGGGTTCCACCATGAATGGATGAAGAAGAGAAAGGGGAGCGGATTGACACCATATGGGGAGTCCATAGATCCAAAGAGGGGGCAACAAAGAGTGTCAGTGATAGTGTGCCTGGAGGAAGCATTGACGGATGTGTCAGTGTTGGGCAGGCCTGGGTTGGAGACCAGGAGTGCTTTCTGAAACTTCTTCCTTCCAGGTTTCAAGAGAGCAGTAGGATAGGTGATAGAGTAGCAGTTGGAGTAAATAGGGGGGATAGAGAGTACCATGTAGGCAGGATAGAGAGCACCGTGTAGGCAGGGGGAGAGAACAGGCAGACAGACTGCACAGTGCACAAGGAACTCACCAGGCAGCCCAGCAGCAAGACGGGATGAAGACAAATCAAATGAACAATAAATCAAGTGTCTAGGAGGGATAGGGCCTGGGTTACAACAAACAGCAGAAAGCACGATACCAGGAAGCGAGATAAGAAGACAGAGGGGAAAAAACCTAGAACACAGCCAGTAACATAACACATACAGATGTGACTTTCAGGAGAGGGAGAAAGCAAATATGAAGGCACATCCTGTAGTTTCAAACAGAGTTTTGCATTTCAGAATAGAGGTACAAAGCTATGAAGCACAGCAGCCATTTCAAAAAGCACACAGATTTAACTTTCTAAAATAAAGGTAAAGGCATAGCTTTTAAGTATTTTCAGAAGACCCAAATTTATTTTTTCTTTTAAATAAATAGAGGTAAAGAGCCTGACAATTAAACACTGCAAGCAATTGTTAAACAGCATACAGATTAGATGTTGTTGGCCTCAGGAGCAGTAGCGAGCTACAGGCTAAGAATAGGCAGGTAGGAGGCGAATGCAGAGTGAGGCAGCACAGTCAAAGGAACACTTAGTTAGAGTAGGAAGTCAGGAAGCAAAGAGCAGGTAGCAAGTTAGTGGTTCAGTGCTTGCTGTTATAGTGGCAGGTTGCATGCATCGTAGATGGTGCGTGGAGCGGTGAGGACCAAGCTGCCGAAGTGCTGTAACTCAGTCAGTCGAAGTAGGGAGCTAGGAAGGAGGGAACACTGTGGAAGCGCTGGGGAAGGGAGAAAAAGATATCATGCGGCAATGCCAGGGACTCAAATGCAGTACGGAGGGTGCAGGAGGCCACCTCAAAAAAGCGGGGTGCAGCATTGCCGGAGATTCAAGGTGAGAGTTACAGTGATCCTGCTCGCAGGCGCTCACTGGCAGTATGGAGGGAGGGGAATGTGAAAGAGGGGCCTCCCTGTTTTCCACAGCATGCAGAGCCGATGGGAGGCACTACGGAACTCCGGACCAGCGAACAAGGCAGGGGGCCCTACCAAGCCCTGACAGTGCTTGTATTAATAGGTCGACCTTTGACGGGGCCGGCTTCCAGACCAGGAGTGGAAATAAGGAGGCTCACAGCCAATAAGGGGGACTTCACGGCAGATGTAGAAGGAGGCTCAGCTGGTCAGGCACAGAGCGCAGGCCATGACAGCTTACAGTGCCCTCTTGTGTCGTGTTGCACTAAAATGGCGACACGGTAAAAGAAACTACGGGAAACAGCGTTCCCCGGTACTGACTGTCTTAAGGGCATGTCAGTTTCCCCGTAAGAAAGGAGCGAAAGCCCAGAGGAGTACGGCAGAAGGCTGCACTTCTCTGGCAAAGTCAAGAAAACAGGTTGAAAACAATAGCAAAAAGTTTAGGGGTTTGCCACATGGAAGGAAAGTTCCCTACAATTACGAAATCTTTCCTAACACTTAAGTTGCAGCCCCACAGGAACACGGGCTGAGGGGCAAGATGTTGAAGCCCCACCTATAGGATTGTGCCATTATTAAACACTTCCATTAATCAGGCACAATGCCTTTTTCTGTGTTGTGGCAAGGGCATGGACGTGCTGGTGCTTCCACCCCATTCAAATGACAAGAAGCCACCTAGTGGCGAAATGATAAAAGGGAATCAGAGATGACACGGGGCCCGAAATAGGAGATGAGTTTGAAAAGATGTGAAATGATGCTGAGAAAAAAAGAACAATAGGCACAAGTGTCACTCACAAGTACATTAAATGCTTGCCCCTCAGATGGGGCCCACCTGCCGCCCCTGCGAATCCCGGCGGCACCATGAGTTACCATGACTCATACTATGAATAGCAAGCATCCTTACATGCTGGAGGAATAATGCATAACGCGCTATATGAAAACTTGATATTGATATTAGTGACTATTTTCTTACCTTACTTTGATCAGCCTCCAGGTGGCTGCCAGACCAGGCCTGCTCCGGGCAGCATCCCTTCTGTGATAAGCTACCTGTGATGGCAGAGGAAGAATTCAAATACAAATGTTATTTTATTGATGGTTTGATTCTGTTTGTTTCTCTGTTTGAAGTCGCATTCAATCACGCTGGCATGCTGATTTTATCAGCAGAAAAACAATCAACTCCTCTGTTTAAGGATTAAAGCCACATTAACAAAAAATCCATTCTATTGGTGGCAGGAAAAAAAACCAGAATGAATTTTAAACAACCCAAGAGGGAGCACAGCAGAGTCCAATGACCCCCGTCCATCCCCCCGCGCTCACATTTCCATGATTTTATCAAGACAAGATGCCGGTTCAAAAAAGTTCATGGGATTTTCAATTGAGCAATTCGTTATGGGAACCTGCCCTAATTTGAATTAATTACAAGAACGGGTTATTTCCGTTGTCCAAACAGTAGTGCTTACGTGTTCCATTTACATGATGAAAGGAAGGCTGCATGGTTTGTACCACTATGTTTTTTTTTAATTGATTCCAAAGGGAATATATTTCATGCAATATGCTGACGTCGGCGCCCCCCCCCCCCCCCCCCTTGTGTGCGCAGTAACTATTCCGGTCATGACAAAACGGAGCAGTGTCGGCAAAGCGGACGCATTTGACGCAGCTGATATTGTATTTTTTTCGTGCGATTGTTTCCCTCTCCCATTCAGATAACCTACTCACGGCAGGCGCAACTCTTAATTACTGGGGGGAGGGGGGACTCTCTGGCACTGCAGAGCAGCAGCCTGCAAACATATGGCTAGAACGTGTCGCGTGTTTACGCCACGGATTTCACACAGGTATTAGCGAAGGGAGTTCCATTACTGATGAATCAGGCCTGCCTAATGCAATATTATAATTGGAAAAGGGATGCACGCTTGGCCAGACACGGCAGGCCGGCAGGCGCCGAGGGATTGCAAGAGCAATGGGCTTGCTCTCGCAGGTATGGCGCCTCACGCCAGGGCCCCAGAGCAGCCGCAATACAATCCGTTACGTATCGGAACGTAGCAAGCTGCTTCCTGGTCATTATACGAGGCTGCCAGCAAATGCAAGAATCTTCTAGCAGGCAATGGTCTGCCTCGCAGAGTAAATAGTGTTTAAACCAGCATGGCTTAGTCAAATCTACAATGGAGTGGCTATCCGTGGTCTAACTGCATTATAGCTACATCGTTAAAGGGAATGTTACAACAAGGTAAGGTATGCGCTATGGGAATTGTAGTTACCGAGGCCTGGCCAAGGAACAGTACAGATTACGCTTCCACTATAACGATGTGTTGTTTAGAACATTATTTTTAGAACATTCTGTTTTTGGTAGAGATTTTGTATGATACTTTCTTTTATTGTGAGCTGTTTAATCACTTAAATAAAAGTAATCTCAAAGAAAGAAGTTAGGCTTAAACAATGTGCTACACACATAAATGAACCAAAATAAACATTCCCTTTAGAAATGATAAGCTGGGACCCAGCCACCTGCCAATCACAAGAATGTATTAAACGGCACAGGAGACCATCTCCTCTCTTTGCTTCGAGGCAGAAAATCCTGGCAGTTCTTGCAGTTTTCATACTCCCATACTTGCATAGTTTGGATTTCAGGGCTACTCAGCAACTCTCAGCATTTCATTAAAAAGAAACTCCATCCTCAGCACAAAAAGTCATGTGGAGTATGTGCTCGACATGTTCTGAGGAGTTTCATACGCTCTACTTAGGGAGTCTCTCCCTTTGCATTAGTCTTAGTCTGTCAAAGAACCGAAGAATTTGCGTTTCTCAGAATATCAATACAAAATACCCAACTCCAACTGTGGAGTGATCGGCCAGTCAGGCATCTGATGTACTTATGGCATTGGTGGTTTTGCATGAATAAAGCACCCTAATTTATTTCTCGAGACATAGGGCCTCATCACGAGTTGGGCGCTAACCCTGGCGGTATTACCGCTGGGTCCATTCGCCCTACCGCCAAACCCTCTGGTGCTATTAGCGCCGGATCACGGGTTTGGCGGAACGGTAAGTCCCTTTTCCCCATTGGGCCCATTCGTGAATTTCCCATTCCCCATTGGGTCCAATGGGAAATGTTCAGCGCTATTAACGCTGTCGGTGATAGTGCCGAAAATGGTCATAATCCTGGGGGATTTGCCCCAAGCTCAGAGGTGGGGTAAATCTGCCAAGCCTGTGATTTGGTGGACCCTTAAATGCGGCGGTAATAGTGTTACCCCCGCATTTAAGGGTTACCGCCAAACTCATGATGATGCCCATAGTGCTTACTTTTTTCATTCATATTACCTAAACAGTGTGGATTGCACCTTGTAATATATAAAGGAGATTTGGGATTCCATTAATGGCACAGAGGTGAGTATTATGAACTATCTGTTTTCTTGTATTTGTCCAACTGTAAGAAGTGTACAACAAAAAAACAACACAATCAAAGATCATTCCCACCTGCAAGACCCATTAATAATAATAATATATATTATTATTATGGTATTTATGGAGCGTGGACCTAGCTCAGAGAAGCAACATGGTGCTTGTATTCAACAATACAGATGCATAATGGAGCGCTTTCCACTCTAATTGCTTTTAGCAAGCCACACACTAGGGGATACTTCCCCAATGGCCAATCATCCACCAACCAATGAAACGAGGATGTAACTGATCTATACATAAGCCATGAAGTAGAAACTGAAGCAAGAAAGTTTCCAACCTGTATGACATCTGTGGGCATATGATGCATAGACCCTTCACTGCACCAGAACATCTAGGCACTCCCTAGTACCCATGTAGACCTGCTGGGTAATTTGGCCAAGGCCTAAGAGTTAAAATCAGAAGCCATTTGCACAGTGCCACAAGAGCCTCTAAAACACAGACAGAGCGAACCTGCAAAATTCAGAGAATTAGGGTTTCCCTGATTGCCCAGAAGCAGGTCCATGAAGATAGCTAACAGAACTTGATAATCCCATGACATCTCCAGCAGCATGGGAACGTATGTCTCTGCTGACCATGACGGTAGACAAGGATGACGCTTGAAACCTGCTTCTGGACATGCAATGGAGTCCTGGCATTTGCAAAGGGGAGAAAGGCACACAGAATCCCTGGGCCCCAAATCTTCAAAATGCATCCATCTGTAGCCTCTAGAAATGGATCTGGCATCCAACTGAAGAAGCTGGCACATGATTTATTGGCTCTGGATGCAATAAAGTCCATGCAAATTGGATTAAAAGTCTGCTGCAGATCTGTGAAATTGTTGGGTGCTGGAATCCCAAAAGTGTTGAGAGCGCCGATCTGCTCCCTGATTGGCCATCCCCGGCACAGAAGCTACCTGAACCTTGATTTGAAATCTTAGGCAAAACTCCCAAATCGCCACTGCCAGATCTGACAGACTGTGGGACCTCAAGCCCCCAATCTATTGATGCACAGGTTCGCCAAAACATTGTCCATATCACACATTGAAAATGGCCTCTAGCCAAGCAGCAAACACAGCAAATGAACCTGCCAGACTTCTAAACAATTGATTTTCCACAAGGACTCGTTCCAAGACCATGGACCCTCAGTATAAACTGAACAGCACCTGCCCCTCCTACCCCCCACCCCCACTTTATCCATCTTGCATGTGACTCTAAGTTTAGATCTGGGGAAGAGGGAACATAGCACAGCCACTCTAGGCTTCTAGATTTGCGTAAAAGAATCCAATCAACGTCCTTGCTTTGGCGGAAACTCAATCTGAATAATCTACCTTTCTTCTTAAAGCATTAGGGCTTAATTTACGACTTACAGTGGAGAAAATCAGAGATGCCCGCAACCATTTATGATTGGCTCCTGTGATCTTATCCCTGAATCACAAAGCATAAAACTGTAGGAAATCTGAAGATCCCTGGAGCATCTCAGAGATGCCCTTGAGTACATCTTTTTGAATCACATTTGCACTTGGACATCTCAAAGATGGTCCAGGCAAGCACTACATTTATTGTAACTTTTGCCTTTGTTAATCAAGTGCAAGGGAGCTGGAGCAAATCAGAGACACCCATGGACATCACTGATTTCCCCAGTGAAAATATCTGAGAATCAATCCCATGATCATTAGTCTCTGAGTAATCCCAATGGCATACAAGAACACAGAATGTACAGTATACAGAACAGAAAGATCAAAAGGAAAGGGAGACAGTTTACTGGCTGAAGAGTGGACATTATGTTCTGACATGAAACTTGAGCACATCTTTCTTCGGTATTAGTATATTTGTTCAGTTTTATTTGACCGAATGTTATGTTTGACCGAATTTGGCCAGTAATATTTGATCGAATGAAACCATTCACTTAGGCTAATATGTCCCTGCTCCCCATGTTTGGCACGTATTAGCCCTTGGGGGTTGCGGCAGTGTCCCACGCTACCTCAATATTGAAGGCGGGGACCAAAAAAAGAAAGAAAAAGAAAAGAAAATACCCGGGCTGTGGGATCCGACCCGTGTTGGAGGGACAGATCTGACGCCGCAGTGCTGAAGTGTACCAGGCAGCGATATAACAGGTAAGTGGGGGGGTGGGGAATGAATTTTTTTTTTTCAAAACCCGCAAAGCTGACCGCATGATGTTGAATGCCGTCAGTTTTTTCCGATCTATTTTTTCAGAACAATTTTTTTTCGGTCAAACATACCCAAAGCATTTCTTCCATGTCGTCTTCACAGGCATGGGGACCAGCGTTTCAAATATCTTAGGAATAAGCGCTCCTTTGTGCTTTGAGGAATATTTGCCTTGTCATCTCTGGACAATCGAAGTGGAGTTACTGTAGCAGTCTGCGGGTCTTGTAGAATTTCATGGCTCTCATGGTAGGCGAGTGGTGAAATATCAAGAGCAATCATGGTCGAACGCAATATTGTCCAGAGTATTAAACACACAAAGGCCCTTGTCCTGGCCGCAGACACATCTGAATTCTCGCTGCGGCAAAGCCAAAAGCGTAGTGCACACAAAAGGGACAGGGGTGGTTCGATTAAAAGGGGGAATGACTGTGCTAATCTGTATCCTAAATTGAACACACTGAATGACATCTGTATCTCTGTATATATAATTCTTTCTTTATATTCAGAGGATGTAGGAACACCTTATTTTTCTATGGTTTGCTAGTGCAAAAAGGTGTCTGTGTCATAGTGAGTGGAAACTATTTGTAGCTGTTCTAGTCTGTTCTTGTCGAATGAGAGAGAGGGAAGGCATCGCTGTGCATTGCACTGTCCCCTTCTTGTATCATGATGGCCAGGTGTGTCCCTGTTACTGGCCTGCAGCTGGCAAGTACCCATGAACTTCAACAATAATTACTCTAGAATGACACAACAATTGCATGTTTTAAGATCCTACTTAGAACTGCATGTGACTTAGAGAGAGTCATGTTCAATGTTTCTGCATGCAGGTAGATTGTGAGACTATAGCTATGTTTGCATTCGTATATGTTTAGGCATTTGTGAGACTGGATTTGCTTCGACACCCTTTTCCATGATAAATATTAAAATGATGTGTACACACCTTTTGCATTTTTCAGATCTCAGCTCAGGAATCTCAAAATGGATGCCCTGAGACAGGTGATGCAAGTCCTGTACCTGACGTGTGCACTGTATAGTCCTGTAATCACACAGTGTAGACTTACAAGTTGGGGTCTGCAATGTATGACTCTCTGGATGTTTGGACTGCCCTCGAAGATGCCTCGCCATTGACCATGATAGGATATGTTTTTGATGAGTCCATGTATTCTCTGAATGCTATGGCTTGATAACACCGAGCAGGGGCATGTTCTTCTCATCAGCATTCAACCGAGGCAAGCATTGCTCATATTTTCTCTAAATCAACAACTGCTGTCTGCCCCAGAGCCCACTTGCTGTACTCACTGACTTATTGGTTTTCAATGTTTAATTTGTCATTGTATTTACAATATGTTCATAACAATTTGGCCGGCCCCCATCCTACACTCTGTCTGTGGCCGCACACGTTGGCTGTGAATAGGCAGCAAACAAGCAATATGGAGTGGAGAATCTTCCATGTCTGAGGGGGCAGGGACAAAACAACGATAATGATCCCTTTTATGGACACCAAACTGAATATGACAAAATGAACAAACGCTCTAGTGCTTGATCCACGATCCTTCACTAATCAGAGTCCTTTAGAGGGCTATTACTAAAGGCAATGAAGGGTTTCAGGCTTAAAGGCAGGTGTGGCTTTTTCAGCTCTGCTCTCAGAGCAGTCAGTGGTGGAAAAGTAATAGAATTCAAGTGTGTGGTGTTTGGGCAGCATGGCGGTGGATGGGGCAGCATAAAAAGAGACACGTCTCAGCAACTAACCTCTATTTTATGAACAGAACCACTTCATGCAGGTGGAAATCACTCTGTCATCCCGTACTATCACCATGCACCTTGTATATAGGCCTCCTGGCCATATCTCAGCGTTTGGGAAGCTATAACTACTTTACTGAATACCAACTCCAAACCTAGCTCCCAAATTATATTACTCTGAGATATCAACCATGGCTTGAATGACCCCAATGACCCCAATGACGCCAATGCGACTACCCTTGCCAATACCATCTCTGAGGCTGGCCTTACCCCCAAGATCAACACTACCACTCATATTAAAGGCTGCACCCTGGATTGGATTGCAGACGTCAGTTGCTCAACTTCCATAACTTCCATTGAGCCTTGTGCTTGGACGGATCACGACTTGATCTCCTTCAACATCCAACATGACATGCAAAACAACTCAGATAGTTTTATGCCCCCCCTCCCCTAGCCCTAATAAGAAACAAACAGAACATTACAGTAGTAACCTTCTACCTCTTCTCCATCCCATTACCAATATGGCTAATCCTAACACTGACCCAATAGCACTAGTTGATCTGTACGATGCTTAAACAAGCTATTGATACCATCGCACCACTAAAACTCAGCAAAGGCAAACCACAAGCTCACCTGAACATGGTTTTCTCCTAGCCTCAAAGCTACACTCAATGAAAAAAGACAGGCAGAAGCCCTATGGAAAAACAACCCCTCAGAGCAGAATAAGAACTACCTCACTATCCTAGTTTCTAGATACTAAAAGGAAATTCTCCAAACTAAAAAAGACTCCTTTAATGAAAGAATTACAAAAGCAAGCTCCAGCACAAAAAGTAAGCTCCAGCACCAGATGTCATGATGCCTACCCACGGGGACCCAGACCACGTCCAGCAACCCCGGAAGCAGGCATCAAGTTATCCTAAGCAAGCCCAACAACCCCTGCTAGGGGCTATTTGGGTCCAGTCCTGGGGCCCATGGCGCCAGGCTCATAGATTAAAACTTACCTGATGCAGACCATGCTGCAAACTTACCTGATGCAGACCATGCTGCAAGAGCTGCAAGCCAAAAGAGGCTTGGAAGGGACTACTTTACTTAGGGACTATTTTTTACTCGGGCGCGGCTGGGGAGGAATACTTACCTGGGACTACTTTGGGGGCTATTTAAACCACGCCCGAAGAGCAGCACACGCTTCGCGTTATTCTGCATCCAGCAGCGTAACGCTGACTGTGCCTGCAAGTCTGCATCCAGCCTTCTGCCACGCCCGCCTCGAGTTTGGAGCTCCTAGAAAAAGGGAGAAGGAAGGAGAAAAGGTTAGAACAAGAGCAATACCTTTAATCCTTACCTGAATTCCCGATCCTTCGCGCCTTCGAGCTGGAAGAAAGAAGTTATTTTCTGCGCGTCGCCTCGCCTGCTGCAGCGCCGCGCTGAACTCACCGGCCTTCGCAGCATCTTCACATTCCAACGCATCCTCCTGCATGTTCCCGCTGCACTCCGGCACCTAAGGAGAAGACAAGAACAGCAAGGTGAGCTAAGGGAATACACAGAGTAATATTAGTTACCCCCCATAGACTTATTTGATTTTACCACCGGGGTTACTACTCCTCTTCACGGGTCGGCGCAGCTTCCACTGCATCTTCGCCGAACCCCGGCCCCTAAGGGGAAACAAAAGGACAACAAGGTGAGACAAAGGGACTAACAGGGGGAACCCTCCTCACCACAATAGACTTACCTGATTTTACCGCCAGAGGTATTATACCCCAAGACCTCATACTTTCTCTCAGCGCCTGAATAAGGGAGAAAGCAACAGGTTACATATTGACTTTATTTTATCGAACTGTGTTGGAAAATACAAATCCTTACCAGAATACTACCGGTTGCCACGAGGAACTCTTCATTAGGGTCAAGCTGCAACCTGCAAGGAATCGGACAAGAGTGAAAGTCAGGCATTTGAACTCTTATGAACTTTATACTTACGGCCTCTTGCCGGGAATCTCGGAGTCAATATTGTTCTGGAACTCACAAATTCCTTCGAGCCAGTGAGGCAACTGGTTATCAACGCGCCCCTGCGCTCAATGCAGGATGGAGAGCTCATCTTTTCAAACCATCAGGTGAGACTATAAGAGGGGACATCAAAGGCGATCTGTGGGGAGAACAGCGGTGGTGGGGGGATTTACGCTCAACTCCACGGGTGGTTAATTCCCTTTCTCCATTTGCAGAAGAATATTCCTACGGGCCAAGCAAACGAAGCTAGGTGGGCCAGTCCAGTCCGTCATCTCGGCCCTATGTGTCACATTGGTGGGGACCGCAGCTGTCCAGTTCAGATCGACGCCTCTGTGGGAGCCAGGTGAGCATAACACCGGAGCACTCTTCTCTATTCTAAGAGAATTAGAGTCCCCGGACACCCCTAACGACACGTGCATCATAAACAAAACTTGGTGCACTAATATCCAAGACGCTGTGTGCAATAAAATAACCATTCTCCAAGATAAAATTGCAACCCAAAAAAAACCAACTTCAACAGAATGTCCTAAAGGAACAGGAAGCCATATCTCAGGGAGCCTCTGATAACCAAACTAAAATGACCAACCAGTTTAAATTTGTACCAATCTCCATCCGTGAAGTCAAAAAGATCATTATTTCACTCAAACCCTCCAGATGACTAGGTGACTCCAGTCCAGCATCAACAATTAAAGAAGCGGCTAGGAACCTTGTTCCTTTTATTACTACTTTAATCAACTCCTCCTTTGACACTTGCATAGTCCTCACTAATCTTAGAGATGTCTGGGACCTTCCCCTTTTAAAAAAACCAAGCCTAGACCCCAGTATTCCCACAAACTACAGGCCAATAACAACTGTACCATTCTCCGAAAAGGCTGCATACCTCCAGATTCAAACCTATCTGGAGACTAACAACTTACTTGGCACCAGGCAATCAGGCTTTAGACCTATACACGGCACAGAAACTGCACTTATCGATTTGAAAACCCAAATGGATGAACGGAAGGATAAAGGAGAATTAGCTATGCTTTTCCTCATGGACCTGCTCGCCGCCTTTGACTTGGTGGACCATAAAGTCTTATGTAACCATCTTATCTCTGCCGCCCACTTCTCAAAAGAAGCCACCGCTTTTATCCAGTTGTTTCTAGACAACAGCTCTATGAGAGTGTTCTCCCCCACTGCGTCAGCAGACCCAATTTCGGTTACTTGTGGAGTCTCCCAGGGTTCGTTCATCTCCCCTACCATGTATAATATATTTTCAAAGCCCTTATTCGATATCCTTGACAATCTGGGTGTCTCCTATACAAACTATGCCCAGATTTTCACTCCAATTTCTGGAGACTATAACACTGACGTGGCATTGATTAACAAAATCTATCTGATCATACAAACCTGGACGGCCACTCACGGCCTTTGTCTCAATGACGATAAGACAGCTCTTACTCATTGGGCCAACTAATAGACTCAACAAACTCAACAACTTATACAACTCTTTCATCATTGATGGACAAAAAATTACAGTCTCAAAAGAGGTCAAAACCATAAGCTTTTATCTGGACTCGTCACTGAATCTGAATAAACAAGTGAACGCTACGGCCTCTGCTAATAGCTTCACATGTAAACTAATTTATTCCTGCAAACCATTCCTGTCTACAGATAGCTGCATCACACTAGCTTGAGCCCTTATTCTGTCAAAGCTAGATTATTGCTACAGCACTAGTAAATACAATATTAGCAAACTACAAATCCTCCAAAATAACGCCTTAAGAACAGCGTTAAGCATCTCAAGAACACATCACATTTCAAATGCTAAGCGTTCATCAAAAGGGTTTGCCATCAAAGACAGAATAAAGCTCAAATCCTTAAACCTCACTTATAAATGCCTCACTAATAAAGCACTGAAATACTTAGTGGACAAATTGACTAAACATATCTCGGAACGCCCAATCAGAACTGCGCAGACCAACAGCCTCAGGATTCCAAAATTTAAACTTAAGAATGCAGGAGGGAGCAGTTTTAAAGTCATGGCATTGCAACTGTGGAGCTCCATGCCTGACTCCCTAAGAGCAACCCCTCTTTTCAAACATTCAGGAAAGATGCTAAATCATAGCTGTTCTCTCTTGATCACTAATTAATGGTCTTAAGGTACTAATTCTACTATAACTTCTCTTCTCAGGCCTCTGCTATGTATACTCAGTCTGATGTAAATATCCTGTGAATATCCTATACTTTTTATTTCTACACTTATCTCTGCGATGTTAACCATTACCACTGCCTACCACATTTGACCTATGATGTAAACCTATAACCTGCGATGTTAACCATTGTCACTGCCCATGACATTTGACCTATGATGTAACCTTCACCCATGATGCAACTTTTCACCTGGGATGTACATAATCTTGACCTGTTGTAAATGACTGTAACCTTGTAACTTCTTATGCGCCCTGATACCTCAGGGTTCGGAATGCTATATAAATGAATAAACAAACAAACAAGGTTTTGCCAGGGCCAATTTTGTGTTGTTGCTTTTTTAACAGCATACATGGAAGCAGAAGCAGCCATGCTTGCATTGTTAATCAGAACACTATAGTACCAAAATACACTGCAATGTGTTTGTCACTTTGTAACTGAGTGCTGTGGCACTTTGAAAATCAGTGACGTATGGGATGATTTGAACCTCATGTATGCTTCGCTTCATCGCCAGATCTCTAGTTGTGAATCTGAGAGAGCATTCACCTCCTGGGGCAGAGAGCTGGGTATAATTCCAATCTCCGCCAATACTTTTTGGTACTGCCATTTAAAAAAAAAAAAATCTTGGTATTTTGCTTCAACATCTTCAGCAATTAAAATAAGAACACAATCAAAATAAAAATCAGAATACTAATATTTATAATCACAGTGGTGTCTCTATATTGTGACATCTGTATTGTAAGGTCTAAGCAGCCATTCTTCATTTCTTACCTTTCTTTTTTTTAGGCCCTTTGAATCTGGTTTCTGGTGGCTCAATTTTGAAAGCAAACTAGCCATATGGAGAGGTTATCCCGTTGCAGTGGGTTCGATATTTCCACTTTTCACGTGCAAGGTGTGTTGTAAGAGTATTTAGCATTATTTTTTATGCAGCACCACTGCATGGGTTTGGTGCATTGCTATAATGCGGTACAGCAAGGCATGTGTTGCCAGTGTGACATGGACATGTAAATGAAAAACACGCTATTCAGTCAAAAACGATTTCTACATTTAAAATGCTAATAATTTTTTTCCACAGTTAAAAGCATATTTTTTTTTTGTCCACCTGAAATTCCGCTGTTGCAGGAGACACATTTGAGGATTAATGAACTAATCTTATTAACAATACTAATGATTCTAACTCATTAATAATATAATGTGTTCTCCAGTGCAAAATGAAATGGAAAATGAAAGTCATTTTAAACGTGCATCCAGACTTTTTTTTTCTTTGCTTCTATCTGCGCTCTGTCCACAGTATTTGCAGGAAGCAAAGACTCGAATAAGCAGGAAATCAGTTTGGTTACAGTTGCAACTGTATAAGCCAAGCCATTGTTAATGAGAAGGAGGGTAGGACATGATAGAATTTCATTGGTTGAACTCGTTTGGCAGGCTGTAACAGAGCTTTGCTAATGAATCTCGGGAAAAAGGACAGCAGAAGACTTTTTACACAGCTGGGAGAAAGACCTGGCTGGTGGCTGGGTATTTTTCCTGATTGATTGAAAAAGCAGATCCCAGTGCACTGCTCCAGAGACTGGGAATTCCAGTCAATACTCCCCGGTCTGAGTGACGGCAGATGCTCGTCCTTGCTGAGGTGATTTAAGAAGAATTCATTGAACCACTTCCAGAAGGCGACCAGCCGACGAACTTCACATGCTGGACAGGCCTGGTAATTATATTACAGAGTGTGGGGGCAGTGTGTATGTGTGCAAAACTATTCAGTCAGCGTGGAAGAGGGAACTCCAGTGTTTTATCAACAGGTTTAATGTTGCGAATTGAAAATGTTCTTGCCGCTCTCTTTTCATTTTGTTACAGATAAGGTTGTTACTGTGCAATTTCCATTTATTTCTGTAAAAAGAGTAAGATCGTGTTGAAATGCAATTTCTATAATACACAAAAAATATCTGAAAGCAGACGGATAATGTGTTTCATTTTTCTCTTTTATTTGTGCATTTACCATTACAGTCCTGATAATATGGGGAGAGGTTTAGACAGTGCAATTGTCATTTTTAAGCTAGCAAAAAATAAGACTTAGCGGTAGCTGTGTGCATGATTCCATTCAGTATATAAGTGTATGTTTTCTGAACGGAACATAATAATAATATAATGAAATAGACTACTGCTGGAGGTACATGAGTCAGCAGAAAGAGAGGCCCTGGACATAGTTCACCGATGTAGATAAGTTGGTGATAAATACCGCATGTTAGCTCACTGCCGTAGATAAGACAGCGAGGACAGCCCATGGTGGCACTCCAATTGAAAATGTGGTGTTCCTGAAATATAAGCCTGAGGCCTCTCTAGTGATCACACAAACAAACTAAGCAAAAATAAGGGGTTCTGGATATTGGGGCCACATATAAAACAAAGGAATTATGCTCACCAGAAATACCACCAATAACGCATACCAACATAATGTATACCACTAAATGTATCAGTGTGCTGAAATAATGTATGTATACTGTAGTACTATATACCAAATCTAATCTGAATGCAAAGAGTGATTATTACTGAATTATTTTCATTTTGGCGGTAAGAAAAAAATACAGCTAGGCCCCAAATCTATACAAAATACACTACAGTGTCCACTTATTCACATTGAATTATGTTGCTGTCAGGTGTGAACAGCTGGGACACTGGAGGTGAGCGAGGGGAGGACAGATTTAGTTGAACACCCCTTTTGAAGAAGGTGGTGGAGTGCAGGTTTATCCCAAAGTGTACTGTAATGCAGATTGCTTCTGTTTATATTGTATGCAGTGCATACAAGTTTGCCCTGTGCATTCATTTTGTACTGTAAAAACAATAAACCATTAACACAATTGCCACTGCTCATTTCTGGTGCTTATTTGTCGCACGAAACAAATTATTGTGTAGAGTCTTACAATGTATATAGTGTACATAGAGTATATATAAACATGTGAACATTCAGGGGATGAACCCAAACCCAAATAATAAATAAATAGTACATAAATGTCACAGGTGTAAAATGGACGATGTAATTAACTCATTAAAAGTAACAACAGTGGGGCGTGCAATATCCTGGGACCTACTCAATTTTAGGTCACCTAGTTGAATAGGCTCATACCAGAACAAAGTTATGGCAGAAAGAGTCACGAGTCCACAGCGCTTATACAGTGATTAAGAAATTAAACATCAAGGCTGCGGGTATCTGGGCGGTGTGGGTGTACTGCCAATACACATCCACAGGAATAGTTGAAGAAAAACAAAGATGTTCCCAGTCTCACTGCACCAAGAAATTATAATTAGTTGTTTGTGCAAAGAGAAGCCTTTATTGTTTGTGCGAAGAGAAGCCTGACACGTGTTTCAAACTGTGTACAGCTTTTCATCAGAGGGTTAAATTGCATAGTACATCATTTCCATACAAATTGGGTAAAGTTAAAAATAAAACATACACATGATTGTTTTGTGCAAAGAATTGTTACATAAAGAACATAGGCACAAGTTGTGAGCAAGCAGTCCAGAGCGCGATGCAACCACAAAAAATATAACAATGTACATCACATGTAGGAAGAGTAAAAAAGTAGAAATTAAGTTACCACAAATTAACCAATTTCATTCGTAGTAGTCCGTTGACAGACAAAGAAAAAAAGAAGAAAAAGAAACATCATTTTAGAAACAAAAGTTGGCCATAGCAGCGCAATCAAGTTCCACTTAGTAAGCTAAGTCTTAAATCAAAGACTGTAATGTATTCCAAAAATAAGTACCTTAGGTTGCAGCAATAAGAACTCCACATTTAGAGTAGGACAATGCCAGATACAGTTCTGTAGGCAGATAGATTAAGTAATTACTGGAAAGCCAATTACAGAAAAATATTGCGTAAGTTACCAAAACAAACCGTAATGCTGTCAATAAAATCAATAAAAACATACCTCAAAATGCCTTGCAGTTGCGGAAAGCTAATTTAGCCAAAGAAACCAGAAAGAGAAAATAAATCTGAAATTAGTATTCAAAAAACCACCAAAGTACCCATTAGATTAACTACAATTAACTTGTGATTCAAAAGGACTGTGGACAATTCCTGACTGGTTAACCAAAAAAGCCAATTAAAAGTTAAAACTACAACATGGGGAGAATAAACAGACCTACCTCAATGACCGTTTGTTTCAGTCTACTCTTGTTACCATTGCACAATGCACGAAAGAAAGGTAGGACTAAATATACTGGAATGCAGTATAGCACAATGCATGGCCTTCCAAGTAAGACAAACAGAAAAGGGCAAAAAGGATCGCCATGTTGGGTGAACTAAACACACCTTTAGAAAAGCCTAACTTAGTGAAACCGGTCCATAAACCCAAATTAGCCAAAAAATAAAAAGGAGAATTTAGCAAACAATTATTACTCATGTTTTGCTGAGGAAATTTTTTTTTTGTTTACATTTATTTATTTATTTATTCAAATATTTTATTTTTTAGAGACAAAATTAATTTAAAAGTAACAAGCCTCAGCTAGTCATTAATAATTGAAGTGGTATTTAAATAAACCAACTATTCCAATGCACTAAAAAAAGTGTGGGGCCTGAGTGCACTGCTACTGAACAACATTACAAATAAAGGCACATTGCACAGTAATAATACACGTGGAACAAGAATATAATTACAGGAGGGGATCCCCCAAGAGGATAATTAAAGGCACTTGTCAACCCCAACAGAGGAAATATGAATTATACAAATATGGCAAACTCATGATCCGAATTAAGTCCTTCAGAAACAGTGCGATATTTACAAATTAATTTGGCCTCCAATTGTCGTAATTTTAGTGTAAGGTTACCACCCCGTGGGGGCAATGACACTTTGCACAGCCCCACAAAACGAATGTCATTTTTGCAGTCCATTTGATGAGATTTTTGCCAATGATAGGCAAGGGGGTATTTGGCATCTTGGCCCAATGGAAGCCAGATGTACACGAATTCTAATTTTAAGTGGGCGAATAGTGCTCCCTATATATTTCAGGCCACAGGTGCATATAATGCAATACACTACAAACTTAGAATTGCAATTGATGAAAGACTTGATTTCATGATTACCTCGTAGCCCAAAAGAGACTGCGGATGTTTCAAATGTAAAGTTGCACATATTACAAACACTACATTTATGAAAGCCAAGGACACTGGCGGAATTGAGCCAAGTCTTGGGTATAGATAAGGGGCTCATAAATGATGGACTCAATACATTTTTAAGGGATGTACTTTTGCTGTAAGTCACACTGACATTAGTGTCCAACCAATTTGAGATGTCTTTGTCGAGATGTAACAAGTGCCAATGTTTACTTAAAATAGTATGTATTTTGTGACTATCAGAGTTATATCTTGTGATAAACCTGATATTTTCAGAGTTTAATGATTTAGACCGAGTTTTCGGCACCAATAGATCCGCTCTCTTAACCTGACGTACTGTGGCTGATGCTTGTTCGACACACTTCTTATGGTAACCTCTATTCAAAAACCGGGATTTGATAAGAGCACATTCTTGATCATAATCCACTGATTGGGAGCAATTTCTCTTAGCACGAATGAATTCCCCTTTGGGAATATTGGCAATGACATGTTTTTTATGGCATGATTCTGCATGCAACGTGGCATTCACTGAGGTCGATTTGCGAAAGGTTTTGGTAATTAGGCCGTTAGAGGTTAGTTCTATGGAAAGGTCCAAAAAGTCAATGTGAGACTAAAGGTTGAGGTAAATTGTAATCCCCAATCATTATCATTTAAACAGGATACAAATTCAACAAGAAGATCTTTTGTACCAGTCCACACTAAAATAACATTATCGATGTAACGTTCCACAAATAAATAAAAGGTGAATACATGGATTTAGAAAACACACATGTTTGCTCGAAACAATGCATAAAAGCATTTGCCAGTGCAGGTGCAAAGCTTGCACCCATGGCTATACCAATCAATTGTTTAAAGTACATCTGATTGAAAACAAAAACATTGTTTTGCAAAGTAAAAAATAATAATTCCTTGACCATTTCTAGATGCTCAAAATAAGAAGCAGAAAATTCTCGAAACAAAAAATCAACACTTTGTAATGCTTTGTGGTGAGCTATTGACGTGTACAGAGCTTTGACGTCTAAGGTAACCAACCAGCAGTCTTGGTTAAATTTGAGGTGATCTAACATTTCCAAAATGTGCATGGTATCTCTAATAAATGTTGGGGTCCGCAATACCTCTGGTAGTAAAAATTCATTAATGTAGATGGATATTGGCTCAAGTACCCCACCGCCTCCACTAACTATCGGTCTCCCCTCAGGTATATCTGAGAAAGCCTTATGGATTTTCGGAAGAAAATATACAGTGGCCATGATGGACCCGTCAACTGTGAGGAAATTCCTTTCAACATCAGTTAAACAACCTAATTTATGCCATTTCAAAATAAGTGCATTAGCCATTTCATGAATAGAATGTAGAGGATTGTGCGGAATGATTAAGTAACAACCTGCCGAATCTAAGTGATGCATACCCATGGCAATGTAGTCACACCTATTCGCCCACTTAAAATTAGAATTCGTGAACATCTGGCTTCAATTGGGAGCCAAAATGCCAAATACCCCCTTGCCTATCATTGGCAAAAATCTCATCAAATGGACTGCAAAAATGACATTCATTTTGTGGGGCTGTGCAGAGTGTCATTGCCCCCACGGGGTGGTAACCTTACACTAAAATTACGACAATTGGAGGCCAAATTAATTTGTAAATATCGCACTGTTTCTGAAGGACTTAATTCGGATCATGAGTTTGCCATATTTTTATAATTCATATTTCCTCTGTTGGGGTTGACAATTGCCTTTAATTATCCTCTTATCCTCGTGCTAAGAGAAATTGCTCCCAATCAGTGGATTATGATCAAGAATGTGCTCTTATCAGATCCCGGTTTTTGAATAGAGGTTACCATAAGAAGTGTGTCGAACAAGCATCAGCCACAGTACGTCAGGTTAAGAGAGCGGATCTATTGGTGCCGAAAACTCGGTCTAAATCATTAAACTCTGAAAATATCAGGTTTATCACAAGATATAACTCTGATAGTCACAAAATACATGCTATTTTAAGTAAACATTGGCACTTGTTACATCTCGACAAAGACATCTCAAATTGGTTGGACACTAATGTCAGTGTGACTTACAGCAAAGGTACATCCCTTAAAAATGTATTGAGTCCATCATTTATGAGCCCCTTATCTATACCCAAGACTTGGCTCAATTCCGCCAGTGTCCTTGGCTTTCATAAATGTAGTGTTTGTAATATGTGCAACTTTACATTTGAAACATCCGCAGTCTCTTTTGGGCTACGAGGTAATCATGAAATCAAGTCTTTCATCAATTGCAATTCTAAGTTTGTAGTGTATTGCATTATATGCACCTGTGGCCTGAAATATATAGGGAGCACTATTCGCCCACCTAAAATTAAAATTCGTGAACATCTGGCTTCCATTGGTAGCCAAGATGCCAAATACCCCCTTGCCTATCATTGGCAAAAATCTCATCAAATGGACTGCAAAAATGACATTCGTTTTGTGGGGCTGTGCAAAGTGTCATTGCCCCCACGGGGTGGTAACCTTACACTAAAATTACGACAATTGGAAGCCAAATTAATTTGTAAATATCGCACTGTTTCTGAAGGACTTAATTCAGATCATGAGTTTGCCATATTTTTATAATTCATATTTCCTCTTTTGGGGTTGACAAGTTTCTTTAATTATCCTCTTGGGGGGATCCCCTCCTGTAATTATATTCTTGTTCCACGTGTATTATTACTGTGCAATGTGCCTTTATTTGTAATGTTGTCCAGTAGCAGCACACTCAGGCCCCACACTTTTTTTAGTGCATTGGAATTGTTGGTTTATTTAAATACCACTTCAATTATTAATGACTAGCTGAGGCTTGTTACTTTTAAATTAATTTTGTCTCTAAAAAAATAAAATAAAAAAAATAATATATTTAAATAAATAAATAAATTTAAACAAAAAATAAATTTCCTCAGCAAAACATGAGTAATAATTGTTTGCTAAATTCTCCTTTTTATTTTTTGGCTAATTTGGCTTATGGACCGGTTTCACTAAGTTAGGCTTTTCTAAAGGTGTGTTTAGTTCATCCAACATGGCAATCCTTTTTGCCCCTTTCTGTTTGTCTTACTTGGAAGGACATGCATTGTGCTATACTGCATTCCAGTATATTTAGTCCTACCTTTCTTTTGTGCATTGTGCAATGGTAACACGAGTAGACTGAAACAAACAGTCATTGAGGTAGGTCTGTTTATTTTGCTCTCCCCATGTTGTAGTTTTAACTTTTAATTGGCTTTTTTGGTTAACCAGTCAGGAATTGTCCACAGTCCTTTTGAATCACGAGTTAATTGGAGTTAATCTAATGGGTACTTTGGTGGTTTTTTGAATACTAATTTGAGATGTATTTTCTCTTTCTGGTTTCTTTGGCTAAATTAGCTTTCCGCAACTGCGAGGCATTTTGAGGTATGTTTTTATTGATTTTATTGACAGCATTACGGTTTGTTTTGGTAACTTACGTAATATTTTTCTGTAATTGGCTTTCCAGTAATTACTTAATCTATCTGCCTACAGAACTGTATCTGGCATTGTCCTACTCTAAATGTGGAGTTCTTATTGCTGCAAACTAAGGTACTTATTTTTGGAATACATTACAGTCTTTGATTTAAGACTTAGCTTACTAAGTGGAACTTGATTGCGCTGCTATGGCCAACTTTTGTTTCTAAAATTATGTTTCTTTTTCTTCTTTTTTTGTTTGTCTGTCAACGGACTACTACGAATGAAATTGGTTAATTTGTGGTAACTTAATTTCTACTTTTTTACTCTTCCTACATGTGATGTACATGTGTTATATTGTTTGTGGTTGCATCGCGCTCTGGACTGCTTGCTCACAACTTGTGCCTTTCTTCTTTATGTAACAATTCTTTGCACAAAACAATCATGTGTATGTTTTATTTTTAACTTTACTCAATTTGTATGGAAATGATGTACTATGTAATTTAAGCCTCAGATGAAAAGCTGTACACAGCTTGAAACACGTGTCAGGCTTCTCTTCGCACAAACAATAAAGTCTTCTCTTTGCATAAACAACTAATTATAATTTCTTGGCGCAGTGTGACTGGGAACATATTTGTTTTTCTAGGCTCATACCAGGTTTGAATCCCATCCCCAGTTATTATGGGTGCACAGGGTAAGCTTTCACCCCACAGCCACCACTGAGACAGAGTTCAATTTGCGTCTGAATGCTGCAAAATAAGTTTAAAGTAACTGAATCAAATTTGCCTAAGCAAGCCACCTTGTGCATAACTAGTCATCCTTCTCATATAAAATGTCACCCAAACTTTCCCAGTCAATGCTAAATACAAACAGGGTTGTTTCCTTTTGCACAGTCAAGTTGCACAAATGATGCAAAACCTGTGTTGTAAAATGCACTGTGTCATCCCTATAATGTACAACCTCATTGAAATAGTTCTTAAGCAAACATTTTAAATTAAACAAGTGTTTGCTTTGTGTAACAACATTCCATAAATAATTCACAAACTGTATTTGAATGCACAAGTAAAACATAATGTTCATGTTGCCATGGAGAAAATGCCTAAATGAGATTGGGCAACATTGGATGAAATTAGCTCTGTCACATGAAGCGGGCAGCCGGAGCCGGCCACTCCCAAAGGCTGATTTTTAAGGTCCAGAAGCTCTCTGTCGCTCCACCTGAATGTCCAGCACAGCCTCATCCACCATGGAACTCAAACGAGGCACTGCGCAAGAAGGACACCTTGTGCTACAATTGGGACCGCATCCAATAAGATAGCCGCCCCTCCTGTTACCCTGGAGAAAATGAATAAATGCGATTGGGCAACATTGGATGAAATTAGCTCTGTCACATGCAGCCAGCTGGCGGAGCGGCCCACCTACAAAGGCTGATTTCTAAAGCCCCAGAAGCTCTCTGCCACTCCACCTGCATGTCCTGCACAACCTCAGTCCACCATGGGACTCACATGAGGCTCTGTGCAAGAATAACCCCTTTGTGCTACAATTGGGACTGCCTGCCTTAAAATGGCCACCGCCGCAAGGAAAAACACCCTTTCCCCTGTTGCCATGGAGAAAATGCCTAAATGTGATTGCGCAGCATTTGATAAAATCTGATCCATCACACGAAGCCGGGAGGCAGAGCCAGTACTTCCAGAGGCCGATTTATAAGGCCCAGAAGCTCTCTGCCGCTCTCTGACGTTTGGCTCCATCATGCTGCGCCTCTGCCCGATGCCTTGCGATAGAAGGTAAGCCTCATGCAAATGCAAAGCATTCTAATGGCTCTTATGATGTTCTTGTGATGTTCAGTATATATGCTGCAGACTCATTTTACACTGCTGTGCCAACATTCCCCTCTCCGCTCCGTCTACCTTCCTGAAGCCTGTTCTCACGCACACCATCCCCACCATCACTGGCTTGTAAGCCAACCCCACCCCACTGTGCAAGCAGGCCGTATGAGGCCCACCAGTCACAGCACAAGTGCTGGCTTTAGTCCCAGCTATGGTGCAACACGCACCCACCCAACCACTGCCCAACAGAACTGGAGCACCAGCACTTAGCTCCACACTGCTCCTCCCCCTCAGCACTGCAACCTATTGTATCCATGAAATACTCCTCACAGCGTGGCCCTGGCCAGCCAGACCTTTCCTCCGCCCAACCTTCCAAGCAATGGCATATTCCAGATCTGCGCCCCACCACACACTCATGCCTCCAGCATAAGCTTGCCCTGAGCTGCACTAGCCCCAAGACTATATCCCATCCCGGGTTCTCCAATACTGCAACTGGCCACATAGCTCCCGAACAAGCTAACCTGTCCCCCAGACCTATGCCTCCCACACAGAGTGCCCGAAGCATCACTGTCCCAGCTCCTACTGAAAAGAGGAACTCTAGGCCCAGCCTCAAAACTGACCAGGCCACCCAGCACTGCATGCCAGAAACTATCCTAGCCAGGAATGCTAAACTAGGATCCCGAACATGCCGCCTCACCACCATTTACCCATTAGACAGCAAGGTACACCTTACCCTACACATCCCCACATTATTCACAAGCCTCATGTCCTAAGAAATGACCACCCTAAACCACTGTGCACAAAATACCCACCCAGGAGTATCCCCAATACAAACCGCCAATGACTGCCTGAGACCCACCAAGAATCACAATCCTATTCTCCATAACCACAGCAGTAAGCTCCATTCCAGTACCTCCAGTATAGAACCTCAGCTGTGCACTGACCCCCTTATCTAAGGCAAACTGCCCGATAGCCTTACCCCAGCTAAAAGGACCCCTCATACATGCCAGTTCAATCCCAGCCCATGCTCTTGACATCAACAACCTCATCATTTCCCAAGACCTAGACCTGCTGGCCATCACAGTAACATGGCAGCACCAAGCCTCAGGGTCTACTCTATCACTTGGACTACCTCCCAACTTCTTGATACTTAGAAGTGACAGGCCTAATTCCAGAGAAGGAGGTGTCTCTCTCACCCCTAAAGAGATCCTGTAGATAAGACCTCCCAACAAACGTTATGGAGGGGAACTGTGAGCTCCTCTCCATCAAATACTCTGCCAGCCCTAATGACTGTCTGACTATCCATGTTATTTATAAACCACCAGGTCCATTGGACTCCTTCAAAGAAAGTCTCACCCACATTGTAGAGGACAAACCCGAACCTACCTCTAGAGATATCCTGCTCCGGGATTTTAATCTAGGCCTCAATGATCAGTCAGACCTCCATGCCTTGTCTGGGATGAACCCACTCTCGGCCTTGGCTTTAAACATTGTATTGCTGCACCCACACACATTAAAGGCCGTACACTGGATTGGGTAGCGGACCTTAACAGCCAGGTCACTATCTCCTCTATCTATCCCTGCCCACAGTCTGACCATCACATCCTTATCTTCACCTTCCCCCTACCAAATCTGACAACCATGCACCCCCCATACTGCCTCCCACATGGTCCCACAGTGCCTGGAAAATAACCAAAGATGCCATCTCCCCTCCTTGCTCTGCTCCACATAGAACATATCCTCTCTGACGATCCTATCTCCTTAACAGAGCTCTATATAAACACCCTGACTAAAGCCATCAACACAATAGCCCCCTTGCTCCCTGCAAGGCAAAACCGGCAGGTCACATCAATGCATGGTTCACCCCAGAGGTCCAAGCCTTACAATTAAAATAACACCTAGCAGAAGCAACATGGAAAAGGTCCCAAACCACCCCACACAGAATTATCTACAATAAAATTGCAAGAGATTATAAATAGGCCATCATCTCACCTAAATCAGCAGCATACAACTCTAGAATCCTGAAAGCCAGGTCCAACTCCCAAGAAATCTTTACAATTTTCATGGAACTGGAAACACCCTCAGCTCCCCCACTACTATTCTCAAAGATGAGCACTGGTGTGCCAACATACAGGAGGCCATGAGATACATCATCCCCTCGCTAAAGAATAAAATTGCTATTAAATGAGCTAACATTAAAGCCAACAACAGCCCCCCCAGTGCCATCTTCCTGTGATCCCCAGAGCACCACCTTTCAATTCAGAAAAATTACAGAAGCAGAAAGATCCCTCAAGATGCAAGGGAGACATCTGTCCAGCCACAATAATCAAAGACTGTTTTTCGAAAACATATCTCCTGTCATCACCAAATTAATTACTGCCTCCTTCAACTCAAGCCTGGTACCTGCCAACCTAAAAGAGTGGTTGGTCCTCCCCCTGCTCAAAAAACAACCTTTGATCCAGCACTTCCAAACAACTACTGCCCCATCAACACTGTCCCTTTCCTCCTTAAGATATTAGTTTTACGCTCGCTGGTATCTGCGGAGGCGTTGGGCACGGTTTCAGCCCTCCCGGGTGTGAGGTCGCATGGGTTCTGACTTCACCCTCTGCGCTTATGTGGTGACTGGAGGTAATAGGCGATGCTGCTCGTGACTGCTCCTGCGTGGAGAATAGGAAGCTTGAGTATACCAGCTGTGCACCTGATCCTCTTCAAGACCCCTTCTCCCAAACCGTGGTACCCGTGGGATGTGCTGTCCCTGGAAAGCTCACCTGTTGATTAATTTTGGCTAGCACTCCGTCCTGCTGCTTCTGGCAGGGGTGCTTGTATGAGCTGGACTGAGATCCTTCAATGGCCCCTTGCACGTGGTAGACAAATTCTGCTGCGACTAAGCCACTATACTTCAGGTAAGTCTTCCTGTTTGCCTTTGTCTTTCCTTGTCTGTTTTTGTTGTATTGTGAAGTTTGTTGTCTTGTATTGCTGTCTGTTCCACTTTTGATGTTTGCTCTTTTGCTTTCTTCCCTTGCAGGTGATGTTGCCGGCCCAGCAGAAGCTGTGGAGCTCGAGACGGCAGCCGGAGGGAATGAGGAACGAAGCTGCAGTGGTACAGCAGCTGGTAAGTTAATTAGGGGGCGCGCAGGGTTCAAATGCAGCGCAGCCCTAGGAGGGGTGTTCTAACCTTGTCTTTCTTCTTCTTTACACAGTCCGACTTCGTGGATGCAGAGTGCGGTGCTACTGCGTCGGCATCAAGATCACTGTCAGGAGATGAGTCTGCAGATGAAGCGATGAAGCACCAGTTTCCTGGAGGTGAGTATGCAGGAGAACGACTGGTTTCAAAGGTAAGTAAACTGGTCCAAGCGGCGGTGAGCGTCACGTTGCACGCGAGGGCACAATAACTCAAAGCACCAGCCTTAAGGCTGGAGCAGCTTATATAGCGGAGCTTCTGAAGCCACGCCCACCAGGTTCAACCTGCCTGCTACACCCTGCCATACCCGATGAGTCAGCACATGAAGACCAGGCCTAGGGAGCCACACCAGCTGAGTCAGCACATGAGGATGTTATCTGGAATAAAGGCTTTCAGCTCCTGGAAAGTTCTTGTAAAATAAAAGCACTCCTGCACTGAAATAAAGTGTTCATGCTCACATCTCTATATGAGCCTGGCGCCAAAGGTGACAGGACTGAGTCCAGCCAGGGCAACTGTGTTTAAGTGAGTCAAGTGACTGATTGCCCCCATCACTAGATGGTGTGCCTTTTGTGTTCTGGGGCCTGTGGCCATGACTGCACTCCCCCTCAAAGTCCCTCTCATGGGTGGTTGCCCCCCTGGCAATGGTTTAGTGGGGTTATTGCGGTGGAACTGCCTGATTAATCGTGGAGCATGGACATGCTCACTGGGTTTCAAGGTCCGACCTTGGGGTCCATAGCCTTTCCAGTCTATAAGGTAGTATAACTTGGACCGGACCATCTTAGAGTCTAGGATGCTTTTAACTTCGTATTCTGGTTCTTCTTCAACTATTCCGGGATCCGGTGGATTATCGATCTGCATACCTGGTCTCAATGGTTTTAGGAGGAAGACATGAAACACTGGGTGGATCCGCATGTGGGCAGGTAATTCTAACTTCATGGCCGCAGGGTTGATCACAGCATTGATAGTGTAGGGTCCCATATATCTGGGACGGAACGCCCGTGGTCCTTTCAGGGTGATGTTTTTGGATGCTAACCAAACCTTGTCACCGACTTGGTGGTTGGGAGCTTCCCATCAGTGTCAATCCGCAAACGGCTTCTGTTTCTCTTTGCTCTGGCAAGATGCTCTGCTGCTTCCTTAAAAACCGGGGTGATGGTTTTGTGTAAGGTTTTGTGTAAGGTCATTACAGAGGGCATTTCTAATGATTCGAGTGGGTCGAAAATGGATGTCGACCGTACACTATGTAGAAAGGGCAGGGTGCTGAAAATAAAACCTTTTAATTTGATTAAACAACTTAAGAAACCCGCCATAGTTGTTACAGGCTGAATCGAATCTACATTCCGTTTTGTATAAAAACAGTGGCTGAGCCCTACACAAGTAACCAAACAACAAAAAAGTACAAAATAGATTCTTAATTGACCACAATCAAGGCAAAAACCACAAAATGGAACAACGTTTCAAAAAAAGGGAACAGGAAGCGGAAGAACTCTTTTTGGGAACACAGGATCCCATAACAGACAAAAGGAATAACAATATAAAATCTTTAAAGAAAGCTTTTGAACAATTGGAAACCTTATCAATAAATGAACTATCGCGTTGGTGGGAGATAGCTACACTTGACAAATATTTAAAAGTGGGTAGAATACCCTGAGGATTACGTATCTGTATATTTCTGGCCTTTGAAGAGGAAGATGTAGATGACCTGAAAGATTGGAAAGAACTCTTGATCACAACATCCAGAGAGATGATCCATAGGATCATAATAAATGCAAAGAAGCCATATGTTAAACTATTACAAGAAATTGATACTATTAAAGAAATGATAGAGAAAATTAACTTACCTGAAGCAACGTTAAAACATTATCAAATATTGGATGAATACCTACAAAAATTTTAAACAGAAGTAAAAATCAAAAAACAACAGACTTTCCAACGTGATGAATTAGAGTAAAAATTCAAAAGGGTATACACATTTCAAAAAAATTTAAATCAAGACAAAAAATGCCCAAACAAACTTAAAAGAAAGCACTGGATAAACCGCAAACACCCTTGGAAACAACATCAAGTTCATCTGAACCGGAATGTGAGAATGAAGAACAAATAGAATTACCAAAAGCCAGCACAAAGGTGCCAGAAACTACGGCAGGATATTCTTTCTTAGAGCAATATCAAAAACACAGACAGGCAATAACCTACCCACTTTATCAAAGCACTCAACAATTGAGAAATCAGCAACTACAATATGGAAACACAAATGGTGGCCCACAAAGAAGGGCAGAAGGTGAAAATACAGATCAAGCAGGAGGAAATATAAACACAAGGGTACAAACAAGATCACAAAATCCCCATCGGAAGAAAACCTAGTACTAAATCTAACGGATTCAGAGTTATCAAAAGAATTGGTCAAGGCATTAAACAAAGGCCTATCTTTTAGCCCCTCAAATCAAGCAAATTACTTTCAAATGAATCTTGACCTATTTAAATTCAGTAGGCTGTTGAAGTTGAAAAAATTCTATGCAACCTTCACGAAAACAAAAAAAACACACACCGAAAAATCTCAGCCATCAGTCGGAACAGTGTCAGACACAGAACAAACAGTCAGACTACTTAATATTGGAGAAATGGAAGATGTCCATACAATGGAGTCAGTTGCATCATAACTCAACACTGATATTGGATTAATTGAAACATCAAAACTAAAAGTCAAATCCAAGTTTACACCACAACTAGCTATGGAAAACGTAATTGATATATTTGTACTAGCTGTACAGAAAGACCTGAGAAAAAACTACATATCTAAGAAGCAATTGGAATGGAATACACAGAACTTGAACACCAAGGAAAGAAAAGCCATTCACGAATTAAGCAAAAATGATGAACTCACAATAAAAGAGGCAGATAAAAGAGGCAAATTAGTCCTCCTCAAAACGACTGACTACATACAAATGGTGGAACCACACCTGAATGATGCAACATGTTATGAAAAATTAAAAGAGAACTCCTTGCCTCTCATTATAGAAGTATGGAACATCATGAGTACACACTGGCATGAGAACGGCTTACTAACGGATGATGAGTATGATTACGTAAGAAACAAACATCCAGTACTTGCAACAATATATTTCCTTCCCAAAATACACAGGAAATACAACAAAATACCACCCAGCAGACGAATTATTAATGGAATTGGATCAGTGAGTGAACCGATATCAGTGTACATAGATAGACACTTACAACCCTTAGCAGCCAGCCTGGCATCATACGTACCAGATACAAAGCATATTATACAACAGCTCGAAATCATTGATTGGGAAGAGGATTTCAGATTGGTCACCTTCGATGTCACCGCACTATACACAAGTATCTTACACCTAAAGGGAATGGAAACAGTGAATTACTTTCTCAAAGCAAGATCAATATCATATCTGGACCAAAATAACATGATCCTTGAAATGTTAAACTTGAACAATAATGTCTTCCTATTTAACAACACATATACAAACAGCGCCAAGGTACTGCAATGGGTGCGAAATTTGCCCCTTCAAATGCAAACATATGTATGGGGAATTTTGAATTAAAACATGCATGAACACATCGGGCATTCACTGAAGACAACAATATTGTATTCTGTGGATGATATATAGATAATATTTTGGTAATCTGGAGAGGAAATTACAAATCCCTTAAGGAATATCACAGGTTTCTAAATACTAATGAATACAACCTCAAATTAACAATGGAAGAAAGCACCGACAGAATACATTTTCTAGATCTAGAATTGTACATAGACAGCAACAAAATGCAATCCACATTCTATACTAAACCTACATCAGGAAACAGCATCTTGCATGCAAGGAGTAATCATCCTCAACACATCATTCAGAATATACCATACAGAGAATTCTTAAGAAACAAAAGAAATTGTACATGTTGAGACAGCCTTTGACAAATTCCAAGCTAGAGGTTATGATAAATCACAATTAACTAAAGCATACAAGAAAACAAAGGCACTATCAAGAAATAAACTCTTATCAAACAAATCTGGAGACACAAAGAAACAATAGAGTAATGCAACAAGATTCATAACATCATATAGCACAGACCACATGATCTTGAAAAAAATTCGAAAAAAGCACTGGTTTCTACTAAAATTAGACAATGATTTAACAGAACATATATAAGACAAACCAAGTCTCACATATGGAAAAGCAAAGAATTTGAAGCAGATACTATGTCCCTTGCACTTTGTACGGGAAACAGTGAACAAAGGTAAAAGCAAACTATGGTCAGCAGAAAAAAATCAAAGGCAACTATAAATGTGGAATGTGCAACTACTGCAAATACGCAGAAAATGGAAAAAAGGACATAATACTACCTAATGAGAAGAAACCTGACATTCAATACTTCATTAACTGCAATTCAAATTATGAAGTTTATGCGATAGAATGTATTTGCAAAAAGCTGTATGTGGGCAGCACAATCAGGGCATTGAAAACAAGGATCGCAGAACATCTAAGATCAATCAAAAATAAAGACATTAGAAACCCTTCAGGAAAACACTTGAACACTTGAATCTTAACATGCGAAAGCCAACATAGAAGGGATAATATACTTTGGACTGGAAATGGGCAAAACCCCACCTAGGAGAGGAAGCAGAGAAAAAATACTATGTCAAAGGGAAGCAATTTGGATTTGAAACTTAGACTGCTGCAATAATGGTTTGAACTTTGATACAGAAATGGGACACTTCTTATGAAATGTGCAATGAAATTTATGTCCCAAACTATGTTGAATGTATATGACAATCGTATCCAATTAGAGATAGAGGGCACATATAACATCCGTACTAGAAATACTCATGATAAGAAATATATGTAACATAGATAGATGAAATGCATGAGATCAACGTTTCAGAACAGGAACATTTAAAAAATATGTAAAACATATACTGGGCTTAATACGCCAAAGGGCAACACCCACATTGCCTAGCCCTTTATATAAACAAAACACAAAAATTAAAATGGCTAAAAAACATAATATCTGTAATTAACATCATACCTGCTAAATACAGGATTTTTGTGTAGAAGTAAATATTAAATAAATGCCCCACATACATGATGGCAAGATCATCTTAACCTTAATCAAGAATTCTCCACATTTGTCAACAAATATGTCAATTTGGGCCCGTAGTCATAAATGTCCTGATTACAATTGGCGATTGCGATGCCTACAGGCGTCTAGCACGTCGTGACGTCACCACATGCACCCCATAGTGTATATTCAGCACGTAATGACATCATCACGCTGCAGACATATATAAATAGACAGCCATTTTGAGAATCAGCATCGGCAACCACGATCAGATTCTCCATGCGGCTTGGGAGTCCAAGAAAAATCTGCACCCAAGCCTATAATGAGGTAAGAAATAAGTAAACCATCCATTTAAACTAAATGAGAATGCTAGGAACAGATATCAGAAAATATGGTGAAAAAACCAAATATATTATAAACGTTTCTCCTGCATAGATGGTAAACTAAATACTATGAGAATGATTTGAGCCAGACCGCATGGTATATATAGGAATATCTACAGCAACGGCCTAAAAAACCACAACAATACCAAAATAAGTGGCTGTACCAGAATACTACTACAATATTGAATCACCATGTGAATTAAGTACACATGGTCAATCAGTTTTGTTAACTCAGTGTTAATCACACATATACGGACTCAATGAGATTTTACGTTACTCATATGTATATTCCTGTTCCCACAACCTATAGAATTATAAATTCAAGACAACAATCACCCATAAGGCACAGAAAAACCCTCCTGATGAACCATCTGAAAGGATGGAGAAACACGTGTAGAGGGAGATAATAGGGAGATAAGAGGAACAAAAGAAAAAGTATGTATACACTGGCAAATCGAGTTTGAGAACAAAAAGTGTACTAAGAGGAAAACAAAGCTCGTAAAAATTAGAAGATCATAGAAATGAGAGACAATTGAATCATAGTTGTTACAGGTTGAATCAAATCTACATTCTAAGATGGTATTGTATCCGTTACAGGAGGGAAGGTCTGTAATAAAATCCATTGATAGCGTATGCCAAGGTGCTGGGGTCACTTCTAAAGGACGTAGCATACCTGCAGGACTTTGTTTTTGTGACTTGTGTTGTGCACAGGTGCCACAGGTTGCGATGAAATGGGAAATGTCCTTTCGTCACGTTGGCCATCAGTAATTTTTCTTTATTTTAGCTTGGGTTTTGGCTATTCCCGGATGCCCTTCTACTAATAAATCGTGATAGTTTGCGATGATTTGATTCTGTAATTTCTTATCCGGAATGTATAATCGTCCTTGGTAGTATGGTATGTTGTCCACGATTGTATACCGGTCTCCCTTCCCTAGCCATTCTGCTGCGCTGTTGCGCTGGTGGACTCATCAAGTGTTGCAGGTCAGATTTTAAGTTGTCTAGCGTGGTGGTTGCGGCAATCATGCATTGGATTTGTCCTTCAGGGATGATGGCCATGGGGTCTGGTGTAATGAATGTCTCTTCACCCTCACTCATGCGAGACAAGGTGTCCGCTTTTCCATCACGTACTCCAGGTCTATAGGTGATGATGAAGTCGTGTTCCGCAAAGAAGAGAGCCCTGGGGAGTCGGCGTGATGATTGCTTTATCGGTCTTCAGATATTGTAGATTACGATGATCCATGACGACGGTGACTGTATGTCTAGCTCCAAGAAGATAGTGGGCCTCATTACAAGATTGGTGCTCCGATAATAACGATATTGGTAAGGGAATAACGGCATCATTTACCGGACTTGACTATTATGACCTTTAAGGGAGGCGTTACCGGCACCGGCACTGGCCCCTCCATGAGTGGCATTCCTGATGCCAGCAGGAGCCCTGACAGACGCCTGCTGTGCCCTAGACACCGGCATGCCGCAGAACAGTGCACATTCCGAGGTGGACGTACATGCAAATACCAACATGAACATACTGGTAATAAGGCCATAAATTATGCCTTAAATACCGGCATCGCGAGACTGGCATTAACAGGGATCAGGTGAACAGAAACCTGCCACAGGAGTACTAAATTAGCACAGGTGGACACCATCGAAACCAGGCACAGCATAAAGGCAGCCCACCCACACACCACACCCTTCCCAAAGGAAAAATGCTACCACTAGTACTAGCACTGCTGGCGCAGGAATACATGCAGGAACAGCTACTCTATGAGGAGGCAGTGGGGCAGGCCATGCTAAAAATGCGCAGGAGGAGAAGGATTGCGAGAAGGGCACAGCACATGCCCAATGTGCAGGCCATTGTGCCCTGCAGGCACCCAACAATACCCCGGCAACGTTTGAGCCCATTTACACTAACCCCAGCACAAATTCACACCCTCTACCGGCTGGACAGGGACAGCATCACAGCAATAGTGGTCCTCATACATGACAACCCTGTGAGTGTCATCGACATATGCACAGCCATCCCCCCCTTGCTGCAGGTAGTGTGTGTGCTCCACTTCTTGGCGACAGGAACTTTTCAGCATACAGTGACCCAACTGCATGGGATATCACAGCCCTGCTTCTCCCGTGTGCTGATGCAGGTACTATAGGCACTCCTCAAACATGTACGTGACCGCATCAGCATGCCACTGACTGCAGCAGAGCTAAACGCTACCAAAGTAGCATTTCATGCAATAGCAGGCATGGCAAACTCAATTGGAGTGATAGACTGCACACATGTTGAGCTAGTGGTGCAGCATGCCGTTGAGGTGGTATACCGCAATAGGAAGCATTACCATTCGCTAAACATCCAGATGGTGTGTGATGCCAGCCAAATTATAACACAATGCTGTGCCAGGTACCCAGGCTCCACACACGATGCAATGGTTTTGCGGAACTCAACGCTTGCCCGCCACATGGATCGACATGCTGGACTCCATACCTGGCTGTTGGGTGAGTCTGACCACAGTCCCACAAGCATTGATGAGGGGGGGTTATTGCCAGTGCTGGGAACCTGTCTGCTGGGTGGACCATGTGGGGTAATGATTAGGGGGGGGTTGTTGCCAGTGCTGGGAACCTGCCTGCTGGGTAGGCCATGTGGGGTAATGATTGGTGGGGGGTTGTTGCCAGTGCTGGGAACCTGCCTGCGGGGTGGGCCGAGTGGGGTAATGATTGGGGGGGTGGGTTGTTGCCAGTGTTGGGAACCTGCCTGCTGGGTGTGCCATGTGGGGCTTATCCACATATCGCATCAGTGCACCATCCTGGGGTACAGGTGCACAGTGCACGAATGGAAACCCTGTGCATCCTGGCAAAACACTATTGTTACAACCATGTTGGTCAAAAGATGCAAGACATCACAGCTACCCTTTCTCATGCCAACATGCAGGTAATGCTGGGTATCCACTGATGGGCTGGGTGCTGACTCCAATCAGGCGTCCACGCAACCAACATGAAGAGGCGTACAATTGAACCCATGCAAAGACTCGCGTGACTATAGAACGGGCTACTGAAGTGTCGTTTCCGCTGCTTGTGCAGGTCTGGGGGTGCACTCAACCATGGCCCCGAGAGGATGGGCCCTATTGTGATGGTCTGTGCAATGCTGCACAACATGTGCTTCAGTAGCAATGTACCCCTGTCCCCGGACATGGACATGATGCCACAGGATGATGATGATGATGATGATGAGGATGCTGGGATCCCTCACCATCACCATGGCCATGATGGGCAGGCTACACGACAAGCATTGGTTTCAAATTATTTCTGATGAATTCATCACAGATGGGTATGGATGTGGTCACACCGGGTGATGTGCACTGTGTAACAATGAATACTTAAACACTACATAAAAGAATGGCAAGACAACTGTTTTTTGATGCAACACAAGTGTATTAATTATAGAGTGAACTATGTACATTATGAAACAGGTTGAACATGGACATCTGTCCAATCCTGACCAGTTGAACTACCCACACCAAAAGGTCCCCATTATATTCCCCAGCACACCCTTTCCCTGTGTAACACAATTATACCCACCCACCCTACACACAACACACCAAAGTCCAACTCAAGAACAAACATTGCCCCAACACCCCTTCCCCAACTGATTCCCCCCACCATGCACTCTAGACCAAGGCCTACTTCCGCCCCCTCTTTTCTGCAGGTGGATGGGCCCCCATCTGACGTGTCAACCTAACAGAACACAGCATGGGGCTCCCATGTGTGGATGGGCTAGGAGTGGCACTGGCAGATTCTACCGGCGGCGTGATGATGTGCCTTTGTTCTGCGATGGCAGTCACAAGGAGGTTTGTTGATTCTGCCATGAGGACATGACCTCGTTTCCCTCACACACCCTTCTGGCCAGATGATAGACAACCTCTGTCGCCCGCCCTAGCATCCATGATGTGTTCCTGGTGCTGTCCTGCATGGTTTGCCGCGTTTGTTCTGCCACGGTGATGTATCGGTCTAGTAGGGCATGGATTGCCTCCTGGCACTGCTCGGTGTGGGTGAGGCGGGCCTCAATGTCGCGGATGTGGCATATTCCGGCAAGGGGCATGGGTGGTGGGCTGCAGGGTCCAGGTGGGGTGAATACAGGGCCTGAAGCTTGGTGGTCATCTGCATCATCTGCGTGAGCAGTGGCCTCTGCGGTGCTGCGTGCAGCTGTTGCATGCCCCTGTTGCATGCCCTGTACTCCACCTGTCTGAAGTATGTGTGGGTGTACCTGATTCCTCCAGCTCAGGCATGCTACGTATTGGCGAAAGGGGGTCAGGGGGAATGCTTACTGATGGTGATTGCGGCAGATCGCAATGTTCATTTGCGGTGATGCCGCTTCAGCTTCTTGTGTCGCTTGCCCCATGCATGGTGTACTGGCATGGCATGTCTGCCACTGATGTTTGGCCGTGCTGCTGCTGCTGGCCCTTGCCTGCAGGCGTTGTTGCCTTCTTCTTCAGGCTGGCAGGTGTGCAGGGGTGGCTGGGGGTACGTGAAGTGGAGGCCGTGGACTCATGTCTACTGTCGCTGCATCCAGGTTCCTGGGTGCTGGGGGTCTTCTTCTGTCTGTTGTGCTGTGCAGTGGTGGTTGGTGTAGTGACAAGCTTGCCCTCGCTGTCTGATGTGGTGCCTGTGGGCGACAATGCAGGGGTTCATTATTGTTGTCATCATCCATGTGATAGTCATCGCACATTGTACAATTTTCTGTCATGTACATCTTCATGCTCATGGTGGGGCCCCTATCCTGTGGCACACATGTGTGGGGGGGCAGAGTTGGTACATCCAGATGTGTGTGGACATTGTGGGATGTGCATGTCGGCTGGGTAGCAGTTGGGTTCTGCGACAGATGTCATGTATATGCTGCCCTGGCTTGTTGACGTGTGTGGGCTGCCCGTGAGGGGAAGTGGTATGCTTGTGTAGGTGTGGTCATTGGTGTGTTGTCAGCGGGAAGCGGTAAGGGGGGCCTTTGTGGATGGTGGCAATGGTGTATGGTTCTTGGACTAGGGTTGATTGTGCCATGTACAGGGGACATGTGGGACTCAGTGATGTGTGTTGACGCATGCTGTCGGTGTGTCTGTCTGCATTGCACATGACATGTGGTGTGTGCCTTTGTTGCTTGTTGGCATTCTTCATGGTAGGAATTGGATTCTGTTGGATGGTCAGGTTGGTGTCCTGCAGGGCGGCATTTGTCTGGGGACAGTCATGCACAAGGCACAATTGGCCATGAGGGGACAAATGGAGTACATCAGATGTTAGTCATGGTCACTCACCTTCTTCTTCAGACGTTGTGGCACCGTGCTCTGTATCTCCAATGCCCTCTATGCTGTCCATGTTCATGATGGAGGTACATTTTTCATCCCATTTGTGCAGTTTCAGTGGTGAACATCGTCCGCTTCCAGTGGCCTGCGCCTGGCTACGCTCTGCTGACAATAGGTTGCACACTCTGAGGCGCAGGTCATCCCATCATTTCCAACAGTCCCTCACAGTCCTCAGTGTCGTGCCCACTGCTGAGTCTTTGTTGGCCACTTCAGTCCATCTGTCTTTCTTGCGCAGCAGTGCAGGCCTGCGCATGTCCCCTCCAAAGACTTCCTCCGCATTTTCCACAAGGGTGTCGGCGAGCATGTTTAGTTCAGGCTCACTGAACCTTGGTTTGCACCGTCGTATGTTTCCACATGCTGCAGGCAGGTTCCTTGATGCTCCTTCACTGGACAACTCCTGTGTGTGGAGGATTGCAATGGATTGTGTTTTCAAAGATGGCCTCCAGTGAGTTTCCCGTTCTGGCGCGATTACATTACTTCAGGTTCTGGTGTTGACCGCACTGTTGTTTATGGGTTATTGATGCCGGTGTTGTTGTTAATGGCATTGATGGTGCCATTATGTGGGCTTCTGGCAGCTTTACCGGTATGCCGATGCTACCGTTACTGGCATGCCGATTAGTGCGGCATCGCCTGCTCGGAATGAGCTGATGTATCCACACACGGAGCATGCCGGTATTGGTGGCTACAGCATACCGGTATTTTTGGATTTTTAACGCCAATTTCGTAATGAGGCCCAATGTCTCCAGGCTTTAAACACTGCCTTAATTGCTAGCAGGTCTTTATCAGTAATTGCTGTTAAGTATTTCAATCAGGTGATACACCCTGGTCTCAGCCTAGTATGCAGCGCGCAGCTGAAATGCTTATTTTATTATGTCTATAGGTTCAATATTCTGAGTGATATACCACTCATATAACACCCCTTCTCAAAATACCCCCAGGTCACAATGGACCAGGAATCAGGCTGGTTTATAAAGGTAATATATATTTATTTATTTAACATTCAAATTAAACATATACTTTTGAATAGGGAGCAGTAATCACCAATGTGATGACAATAACAAATAAGGTATGTAAGGCAGTTAAATTCACTTTTAGCAACACAGAATATAAAAAACGTTTGGGTTGTTTGAAAGGATAGCACTTAGGTTAGGATTTTCCCCTGCAATATTCCTCAACTCACCAATAAGCAATTCTGAATAGATATAAGGAAGCAGCAGGTATTCAGTAATAAAGAACAATAAACAGAATTTAAATACCACCTCCCCTCCCCAAACAAGAGAGAAAAACGGATTTGCAATCTTATACTTTTTTAAATGACATTCAAAAATGGCTTAGCAAAACAATGAAAAATGTGCAAACATCCTTAAATCAGTATACATTTCTATGGGAGCATCATTGGAAATATGCTAACAATCATGAGCTATAGTTTGAGCAAAATTAACCACTTTGAACATTTGTGGAAGTTTGGAAATAATTTAAATTGAAATTCACACGTGTAAAACTTGCAGAAATGTGGATACCCGCCTAAATTTAACCAAACAGACTTTAAGAAAAACAGGTGAACTATACTGAATTTAAGTGTGGTTATTAGATTGGGATGTAGCTACAGGTCTCAGGTATACTCCAGAGTTGAAATTAAGTCTCTAGCTATTAAATTGAGCGAGTTGTGCAATGTTGAATGAGAGGCGTTTTTGGAAAATAAAGGCTCAAAAAAGAAAACAGAAATCAATTTTACCAAGGATAGTTTTATTCTACACTAGGGCATTCACACTAGGTTACCAGATTGAAACACAGTAAATTCTAGAGTTGATCCGCGGAACCAAACCCAGCACCTCTGTGTGCGTCCTGACGGACTCAGTCCGATTACCCGAGTGAGGATTTAAGGGTTTGGGATTTCACAAGACAAAATTATTTAAAGAATTTAGCACTATCACAAGGAATCAAAGGCAAGGTTTCAAGAATGGTGCTGACAATGTTACAAGTTCTTAAGGTAAGGATAGGATGGTTTAGAGATTGGGATGGAACAAAACAAGGCAAGATATGCTATGATGTTCTATGCTTCCTATTAATACTTACAGTCCACTTTAATTTAGGATTTTGGACCGTCAAGGGTTCTGGTCATCACACGGATCAGGTCTAACCAAGGACATCAGGGCACGTCTGGTGGGATAATGTCAGCTGGGCGATTATGGTCACTGGACTGGCACCTCGGGTGACTGGAGACTGCACTGGTTACTGGAGAGTGGAGATCAGTGAGATGGCGAGTTTGGAGCAGGCATGCATTTAGTAGTAGCAAGCCAGCTGGATCAAGATGGTTCCCTTGGGTTTTGGGATTGTTTCAGAATGTCAAGGCCTAGCTGAAATGGAGTCCAGCAATGCTGAAGCCTTAGCTTTGTAAGGAAGATCAGGAATCAGGAACAAGGATGGATAATTCAGGAACAGGGCACCACGCAGAAAATCAGGATGAAGTCAGGAATCAGTGTGTCTGTGTGTTGTGAGGTTCCCTTATTTATCATGCCAAATGACATTGCTAAATTATATGGCAGGGCAGTCTTACTGTCCACACCCCTAAGGCTAGGATTGGGCAAAAACACACTCTCTGCCTTGCTTTTCGCTGATTGGATCATTGAAAATGATGTCATGTTTTATGATGTTACTTTTACAATAGGCCTCATTAGAAGGTGGGCGGTAAGGGTTAACAGGCACCGGTAAGGAGACCGGTGCCGGTAAACCCTTACTGCCCTATTTCGAGGTCCCTTAGCGGGTCCTGCTATCGGCGCCTGGTTTTAGCAGGCGCCCTTAGCGGGAGCCGCTAAGGGACCAGGAGCTAATAACGGGCCTGCTATTAGCGGGCCTGTATTAGCACCATCCCCATTCCCATTGAGCCCTATGGGGGCTCGAATGGGAATGGGGAATAGTTCTCGGAATGGGGACTTACCGGGTCCTCCAAGGTTGGAGTGACCCGGTAAGTCCCTATATTGACAACCCGGACCCAGAATGCGGTAAGGGGGCACTATGGCTACCGCCCACCTCGTAATGAGGCCCAATGTCTGGAAACCTTCCATAGCTATTGGGACCAAAATCTAACTTTCCCACAGATATATATTTATGTAGTTATGATCTCTAAGAAAATCAGATGCACAAGTTACATATCTTGTGGGTCACGTTGCAATCCAAATCCCAAGTCGGGCAGACCTGGCTTTGCCTTTCTGCTACATTTTGGCAATTTTAACCATGAAAGATTTGGCCTAGCATTTCCCAATTGTGTACATAGATGTGCTATTACCCCTGAGATATTGAGATATGTGTAAAAAATGTTATATTCGCTGCATTAATACTTTTCGCGCAATCGGTCATTCTTCACAACTTCTGTTCCTTACGCAGTAAGAAGCTCTACCCTATTTTCAACTGAATTGCATACAATTAGATTTAGAATTATGTACTTTTCACATTTTTCCTCATACTTGTGGAAAAGTTAAACATCTTTAAAGTTCAGATACAAATAGGCTTTTTAAACACCAAATGTCCTTGTCAGTTTTTTTTTTCTTTTTCCCAAGTGTAAGCAAAATGTCAATGCTTTGAAGTAGAATGAGGGGTCTCTTTCTTGAGAGTGAACCTTCCTGCCCCTCCCACTGGAAGGGTGAGTGTCTTAGCCTGCTATTGTCTTTGCCTGGGGCAAAGACGAAAGTCTAATGTGACTTGAAAGGCCTCATTGTCCTGGGGATTCAAAGCCTCCAAGCCAGCAATTAGCCTTTTCTGTGCCAGCAGTTTGAAGTGTCACCCTTTCTCAGGGTCAGCAATGACAGAGCAGGTTTTTCTTTCTTTTAAATATAGTTTACCAACTCAGACTGGATGTTTAGATTTGATTTTCACCTCTTAAATCTTTACTTTAAACAGATAGAATCAAAACAGTTTATAAGTGTATATTTACCATTAACACATTCTTCTGCAATTCTAAGTAATGAAGCCTTGACACAATAATCTACTTTTAAAATAGGCGATTTTCCTCCTTCAGTCTGGAAAAAGCCCATTTTACCATTTCCTTTAAATTCGGTTTTCCTCTGCAGCAAATATATGCTTTGGGAAGCTCCAGTCCTTTCCTTGAGTGCTGTCGTTGTTTGCAGTATGAATACATGTATCAGACATTTGTTTAGAGTCTCTCTTTGCACAGCTGATTCTTGATAATTGTTGTAAAGTTTTAGCTGTGTTTCCCGTGGAAAATGAAAAACAAAGTCCCTGGTTTGCTTTTCAAAGGATAATGTTCTCAGGACCTGTCATTCATTGAGGCCGGTTCCTCTGAGCCACAATGAATAATCCTGAGCACTGCAGGGCCCTTTTCGATCATAGAGGTTTATGAAAAATTAATGGATTTAGCACCAAGCAGCACTTATTAAGATTGGGAAAGTGTCAATTTAAAAGGCACTTATTAAGATTGGGAAAGTGTCAATTTAAAAGGCATTGTGGGGTTTTTCAGTACAATGAACTGCTTCATTCACTTTGCTCCATGTAAAATGTTGCAGAGCCCACTGGCATACTCCTGCCATGAGGACTCTGCCCCCCCTCCCTGAAATGTGTGTGACAGGGTGTGCAGCAATTTTCTGGTTGTGACACAAACTAATTTTTAAAGATCTTGGCGTGCACAGGAGTCAGCACAGTCATTTGGGCTGTTTCTTTCACCATTGCAGTAAAGTGATGTAGTGAGGCACATCTGAGTGGGTCAAAATATCCCACATTGCATAATTCAATTCAGGGGCTGAAAACTTGCGAGACCAGAATGCCACGGGATGCAACTGACCTGTTTCTGGGTCTCGTTGTGACAAGACTGCTCCCATTGCTGTGTTGGAAGCATCAGTTTCGACCACGTATGGTAGTTGTGGTTGAGGATGCCGTAGAATTGGTGCTGTGGTAAATGATTGTTTTAGCTCCTGGAAGGCTGTCTCTGCCTCTGCGGACCAATTCAATTGTTTATTTTTCTGTAGTAAAGAGGTCATTGGGTGGACGATCTGGGAGTACCTGGGAATGAACTGGCGATTAAAGTTGGCGAACCCGAGTACACTCTGTGCTCCCTTTATGGATGTTGTTGAGGGCCAGTTAAGGATAGCGTCTACCTTGCGCGTGTCCATGTGTACGCCCCGTGGTGTGAGATTAAAGCCAAGGAATTCTACCTCTGTCACATGAAAGAAGCATTTCTCCAATTTGGCATATAGCCGGTGTTGCCGCAGTTTCTCCAAAACTGCCCGGACATGGTTGATGTGGTACTCCTTGGTGGTCAACTAGATAAGAATGTCATCAATATAGACAAGAGCGCAGACGTCCAACAGTTCACAGAGAACGACATTCATGAAAAATTGGAACACTGCCAGGGCATTATATAGTCTGAAGTGCATAACCTGATATTCATAAAGGCCATATTTCATGTAAAAGGGTGTCTTCCACTCGTCTCCTTTTTTGGCTCTTACTAGATGGTAGGCCCCTCGTAAGTCTAGTTTTGTATATATCTGATCATTTTTGACTTGATCCAAGAGCTCGGGGATAAACGTTAATGGGTACTGTTTTTTTTAGCTTGATCTGGTTAAGTGCTCTGTAGTCAATGCAAGTTTTCAGGTCTCCCCCGTTTTTCAGGCACAAAAAAGAGGGGCGAGGATGCAGGGGACTTGGACTGACGAATGAAGCCATTTGCCAGATACTGATCAAGGTAGGTTTTTAGATGCTGGTTTTCCTGTTCTGTTAGGGTGTAAATCCAGCTGCAGGGAACTTGAGCTCCAGGTACCAGATCAATTTGGCAGTCATACGGTCTGTGCAGAGGTAGGGTGTTTGCTTGTTCTTTTTGAAAGACTTCTTGGTAATCCAGGTATTCAGGTGGTAGTGACCTGCTGAGGCCCAGTATGGTTTCTTTCTTCGACGAACGTGGGTTGGTAAGACCTTTTAAAGAGAAACCCTTGCTATGACAAGTGTTGGCACAATCTTGGAGAAAGGTTGTTTACGCCAGTCAATCCTGGGATTGTGGGTCTCCAGCCAGGGCATTCCCAATATCATCTGGAACTGAGGAGCGCTGATGAGATCGAAGGTGATGTCCTCTTGGTGACCATCCTGACACAGAAGCATGACCTTCTCGATGTGATGTGTCACTGGGCCTGATGATAGCTGGCATCGATCAACGGCTGTGATGTTTTATGAAATCTGCTTCTGTCGGAGAGGAAGGCCTATCCGGGTAGCCAGATCTTGGTCCATGTAATTTCCCACAGCCCTACTGTCAATGTATGCCTCCATGGCATGTTTTTACGATGGAGGGTTGTGGTTTACCAGGAGCACAGGGATGACTAGATGTGAGGTCCTTATAGGTTCCTTTTCACCGCTCGGAAAGTGGACCCCTATGTTTGCCAGGCACTTGAGTTTCCCGAGTCCTGTTCTTCTTCATCCTTGTCAGTTACTCCAACTTCTTTCTTGGGTGGTTTCACCAGGCATTCTCTGAGATAGTGACCTGCCTTATGACAGTACAAACAAAGCTGCTGCCGTCTCCTTTTCTCCCTATCTGCCTTGGTGAGTGGGCTCTGCAAGCCTCCGATTTGCATTAGCTCGGACCGATCATTGGTTTGATTCTCACGGGGTCGCACATAGACCGACCGCCCCTCGGCCTTGGCCTGATGCAACTTCTGATCATGCAATCTGTGATCAAGCTGCAATGTCAGGTCGATGTATTCAGCACATCTATCCAGGGGATTTACTACTTGGGCTAATACATCCTTAAGTTCACCTCACAAGCCTTGGTAAAAGACCATAGTTATGGCCAGTTAGTTTGTGCTATCAGATGATTGAAAGAAGTGATATATGTTAGTAACTCTTGATTACCCTGCCGTAATGATAACAGTTCATTGTCCAGAGCACGTATGCCGTGCAAATAGTTTCTCCATTTCACTCTGGAAACCTCTGAAGTCTTGAAGCAAAGGATCATCCTGGTTTACCAAAGGTATTGACCAGTCTGCTGCACTACCTCCCAAATATGAGAGTACAAATGCCACTCTCGCTTGACCGTTGGGGAATGCCCCAGGTCTGCACAAGAAATGTAGGTGACATTGATTCATAAATATGCCGTACTTATTCGGATCACCTGTGAAGTGTTCTGGTGGAGCCAGGGGAACCCCCCCTGGAAGAACCACCTGTACTGGCATGGGCTGTGGAGGTGTGGCAGGAGGGTCATACCCCGGCAGTGGGACCTGGCCTGCCTGTGCCTGGAGCATTTGCCTTGCTAGTTCATCTGTCCGCTCCCGGTTCACAATTAGATCCCTCCTTAGGGCATTGGTTTCCTGTCTTGAGGCATGAACTTCAGCCCGTAACTCTCCCAGTAAATGGGCCAACTGGTCCATTTCAGAAGTTTCCATAACACCGAGGCAGAGATTCGAAGGTTGCAGCCCTCCCGGGGGTGAGGTCGCTCGGGTCCAACTTCCCCCTCTTTGCTTATGTGGTGACTGGTAGTAATAGGTGAGGTTGCTCGGGACTGCTCCTGCGTGAAAAATAGGGGCGTGAGTATGCCAACTTGTGCGCCTGATCCCCTTCCAGGCCCCTTCTGCCAAACCGTGGTACCCATGGTGATCTGGACTGAGTTCCTTCACTGGTCCCTTGCATAAGGTAGTGCAGTCCTGCTGCGACTAAGCCACTATACTTCAGGTAACTGTTCCTGTTTGCCTTTGTCTTTCCTCGTCTGTTTTTGATGTATTGTAAAGTTCATTGTCTTGTATTGCTCTCTGTTCCACTTATGATGTTTGCTCTTTTACTTTCTTCCCTTGTAGGTGATGTTGCCGGCCCAGTAGAAGCTTTGGAGCTCTAGGTGGCAGCTGAAGGGAATGAGGAATGAAGCTTCAGCGGTACAGTAGCTGGTAAGTTGTTAACTAGGGGGCGCGCAGGGTTCAAATGTGGCGCAGCCCTAGGACGGATGTTCTAACCTTGTCTTTCTTCTTCTTCACACGGTCCGAGTTTGTGGATGCGGAGTGCAGTGCTTTGGCGTCGGGACCAAGATCACTGGATGTCAGGAGATAAGTCTGCAGATGAAGCGATGAAGCACCGGCTTCCTGGAGGTGAGTATGCAGGAGAATGCCTGGTTTCAAAGGTAAGTAAACTGGTCCAAGTGGCGGTGAGCGCCACGTTGCACGCGAGTGCACAGTTACGTGAATCACCGGCCTTAAGGATAGAGCAGCTTATATAGTGGAGCTTCTGAAGCCACACTCTCCAGGTTCAGCCTGCCTCCCACACCCTGCCACACCCAATGAGTCAACACATGAAGACCAGGCCTAGGGAGCCACACCCGATGAGTCAGCACATGAGGATGTTCTCTGTAATAAAGGCTTTCAGCTCCTGGAAAGTTCTTGTAAAATAAAAACACTCCTGCAATGAAATAACATAAAAGCACTCCTGCACTGAAATAAAGTGTTCCTGCTCACATCACTATATGTGCCTGGCACCAAAGGCACCAGGACTGAGTCCAGCCAGGGCCCCTGTGTTTATGGGTCCCAAAGGGACATAATTGAGTCAAGTGACCCATTGCCACTATCACTAGATGGTGTGGTTTTTGTGTTCTGGGGCCTGTGGCCATGACAACTAGACACTGCAGTATATATCTAAATACAACACTTCTTGGAAATTCACCAAATGCTAGGCTCATGACAATCTGGTTTTTGGCCTGGCCACCGCAATGAAACAGCACTACTTCACCTGAAAAACCAACTCGACAATATCACAGACCAGGGAAAGTCTGCCGTTCTCCTCCTCCTTGAGCTCTGGTAGCTTTCCACTTGGTAGACCATACAATTATTTGCCACCACCTCTCACTGGCTGACAACATCTCACAAGAAGATACCACTTGGATGGCCTCCTTCCTTGAAGGCAGATCAATGATAGTCTTCTCAGAACCAGCCTGCGTGCCTCTGATTCCCATCCCTTGTGGGGTTCTCCAAGGTTCCTGTGTCTCATCCACCCTCTACGACATTTTCACCACTCCCCTCTTTGACCTCCTGGACTACATCGGCATCTCCTACACACATTATGCCAATGACACTCTGATCCCCCTCCCCCTGACCAGCAACTATTACATTGACTCTGTGACCATCAACTCGACAATCCAGGCCTGGATGGCAACTAACTACCTATGCTTCAATGATGAGAAGACTGAAATATTACTAGTAGGAACCCCTGCAACGCTCAGTAAGCTCAACCGACTACTCACATCCTTCACCATTGATGGAATTCGGATCCCAGTCTCACCCAGTGCAAAAACACTTTGGGTCTATTTAGAAGCTACCCTATCGCTCACATTGCATGTGAACGCTATCTCATCATCAGCTGCCTACACAACAAAACTGCTGAATGCTGACAGATTAGTCCTTGCACCCTCTAGCTCCTTCACCATCGTGCGAGCAATAATAGACGCAAGGCTGGACTACTGCAATTTGCTCTTCACTGGCACCTCCAATAAAAACATGAATAAAATGCAGGTCATCCAAAGTAATGCCCTACGCTCTGCACTAAACATTGCCAAAAGAGATCACATATCTTCAGCCAGATTGCAAGCCCACTGGCTCTCCATTCGAGAGAAGCTTATCTTCAAAACACTTGCCATCAGTCACAAATGCATGTCTGACACAGCTCCAGCCTACCTGGCACCCACCAGCCTACCTGGCACAAAGAATTGGAAGAGCCAAAACCTTCAAAACAGAGAGATCAATGTATGCAAATGTACCCGGATCAAAGGAGGTGACTCAAGCTTTCCCGCCTTAGCATCCAAGCACTAGACCTCCCTCCCACCAAAATTATCCACTGAGGATTTTAATTGGACCTTCCTCAAAGCCTTCAAAACATTGCTGTTCACCTAACCTTTGGACCTGTCTACACATGATGCAATGGACCATAATGTCTTCTGTGACACCCTGAGATGTACGTAATACTTTTTCCTGTGTAACTGGTTGAAACAGCACCTTGATGCCTCTAGGCGCTTTACGAATGCAACAAAAATTCATAAAAATGTACTAGCCAAGGTGCATATTGAATTAACTTGTTTTACAATTTGCTTCAATAAGAGAAAAAAACACCATACTCAGTGCTCTATTTTTTATGTTGATAAATGCAGTTATGTCTGAATATTTTTGAAGCTTGTTTCCCAAGGTAAGGAGGCCAACAGGTCAGCTCTGGCAGAACTAACAACACATATTCAATCAATGGACACTCCATTAGCTTAGCTGGATACACAGAGCATTCAGTACATGTAAATGTATCATGGAAATCCCAGTTTTGCTGTGTTTGAAGGATTCACGATGGGGCTGGATCATGATGTTAAAATCTGTTTCTTAACACCAAAATAAATCAAAGACCAATTTCCCCGACATATCTCAATCTTTCTTATGTGCTTCCGCCATAAAATAACACCTGTGCTTGTTTATTTAATGGCATGGGATCACAAGGTGCCCAGATCAGACTGTAATGTTAATATTTAGATTAGATGGGCCCCACACAAATTAAAAATAAAAACACAAAGTTGTAATGATGGATTTGATTGTACAGAAATTAAATCACTGTATCACTCATAACTTGGGAATGCTTGTTTGCTTTAAAAAGTGAAAACAATTTTGCATGCAGTGACTCATTACTTATAATATACAACTAAAAATGTTATATTCATAACTATGAATTATCAATACACTTACATATGACATGTTATTTGGGCATTTCACATGTTTATAGATGCAGAATTGCTCTGTGGTTTAACAAATATTTACCTCAATAATGGGATAGCATTATAACAGAAATGATGGAGGAACAATTGATTTGAGCCCAAACTTACTAAAACCCTCCACAGGGCAATAAGTAGAACCTCCCATTGTCACATGACAAAATGAATTGGACCTATCAAACTAGACGGAGGATGATTGGGAGTGTAGTTATCTGAAGTGAACCAATAATAAGACCCATCCAATGATAAACTGTCAGCTATATTAGCCCAAACCTATAGATATAGTTATTGGTAAAGCTGCATATGGGGGGACCTTGTCCGACAGAAAAAGTGCTGCTGTGGGAGAATACCTTGGGTAGGTGGGATAATACCTTGGGTAGCTGATGATAATCCCCTATTGAAGGCATTTTCAAAAAGCAGATGGATGCAGAAGCCTTGCCCAAAATCCAGCAATAATTCCTGAGAGCAATTTGTAATGCAGACTACAGACAGGAGGAATAGCTGACTGGGTAAAGTTACCTGGCTCTGTATTTGCCCTACCTTCCTTTACCATTCAAATATAAGCCAAAAGTGAGTATAACAATCCCTGTATATTTAGATACATGTCCCTAGAACTAGTTAAATCTCTGATAGCAATTGAAACATCTTCAGGGTGATCCTTTAATAGCTAAGATACTGAATAGGGACTACAGTTTATGGGAAATATCGAGGAAGTATATTTAAAAACAGAATGTCATAGCATTCTGAGTGTGAAATGCATATATATACTGTGAGCAACATGAGGGCACCCTCACATTCATTCCCCTTAAGTCCCATTCTCAGGTGACATGGGTCAGGAGAAGCGAGGGTGGATCACTTGCGTGGAGGATTCTTGAGGGATGGGAATAAGATGTCCTCAGATGAGACAAAGTATATTTTTAAAAACATAGTTTTATTGTGTCTTAACCAATTCTGTTTTTTACACATTTCCATTGATTAAACCAAATGTACATTGTGTCTTCCAATTACAAAAACTAAAAATACATACATTTCACATTAAACTATACTTTACATACCATAACCTCGAAATAATTCATTATTTACTATCCAAGATTTAAAAAAATCTCTGAACGGATGGAAAAAACAAAGGAAATAAAAGAGAGGAGAAAAGAAAAAAAGACACACAAAAATATACACACCAGGAGTTGATCACTCATTACATTTGCATGCATGAGGTAGCCTTAATTCCTCCAACCTGGGACTAAGCTTATCTAGTATATAGCACCTTTGTAGGACATGCACCACATTTAATGAAAGGGATGTCTCATGGCCAGAAATCATTCAGTCCCAAAAATTTTACCACGATACCTTCTTCTCTATCTACAAACCTTTGCAGTAGAGACACTCTTATATCCCAGGTTCCCTTACAATTCATCAACAGGTGTCTTAGGGCCTCATTACACGGGTGGCGGTAGGGATTTACCGGTACCGGTAAAATACCGGTACCGTTAAATCCTTACCACCTTACTACGAGGTCCCTTTGCGGGTTGGGGGATTTAATGCCTGCTTTTTGCAGGCGTTAAAATCCAACCCGCTAAGGGACCTCAGAGCTAATTACGGCACCGCAAAATTGCGGTGCCGTAATTAGCGCCTTCCCCATTCCCATAGAGCCCTATGGGGCAGAAATGGGAATGGGGAAGGGCAATGATGGAAGGGGGATTTACCGCCCCTCCAACCTTGGAATAGGGCGGTAAATCCCCTTTCTGCTAAGGCGGTGCTGGTATTTTACCGGCATGAGCCATGGCGCTAATAGCGCTAATAGCGCCATGGCTCACCGCCTACCGTGTAGTGAGGCCCTTAGTGTCTGACTCCTAGGGTCCTTACAAATAGTGCCCATTTTCTGAGCAACCTCATCCTGCCCCATCTAGTAAGCACTTCACCTGAGTGTACTAAATGTATATGCAATCTTAAAAACCTCTGTCTCGCCCTACAATCAGGGAATTTTTTCAGATATTATCGTACACTGAAAGTGAACTTGCCAAAGTTGCTTTACACATAGCTTCTATAGTTTTTCCAGTCTGCAATTTCTATTGCTTTTTTAGCTTTTAGGAGGTTGACAAGCAATGTTTCCAGGTTTCTACCTGCTCTTTTCAAGATCTCTACTACCATGGAATTCAAATTAGGGAGCACAACTGCTCTAGATTGTTCAAGGTGGTCTTTAATAGCTGCATATAAAGTATTTGTTTGAATTGTTATTATTACGCAGTACAGTGAAACCAACTCCAAGCTGCCAGAGAGCCCAAATATCTCAATCCCACTTTGTATCTCAGACTTGAGGTCGAGAGACTCCGGGGGAGACCAAGGACCCTATTCCAGATCAGGCCTTCCCACTTTTGCCAGTTTGTATTCCAAAGTAGAGGTTTATCCTCCAACCCATAGAGGAACACTGGGATCACTTTAGCTTTGTAGTATTTGATTAGGAGGATTAAAGAAAAGGTGCAGTATGTTACTAATAATTTCTTCATTTGGGCTACCAAACGGATGATCTTCCCGTTCAAATCCATATGCACTTTGCTATCGACGGCGATGCATACACAATGTAACCCAGGTAGATCACCTCCTCCACTCTTGGAATTTATTGGCCCTCTATCGACCATTGGAATTTCTGAATTTTCCTTCCTGCTCTTCTAAACACTACTATCCTTGATTTTCCTGGGTTCATTGAAAGATCATTTACCTTGGCATATTTGTCCACTGCATTCAGCAGATGCTGTTGACCTACTGCTGTTTTATCTAGTAAGATGATATCATCAGCATAGGCCAGCCAACTGATCTTGCTTTCATTTATTTGTGGGCTGTTGAATGCCTCTGAAACCAGTGTTCTCCCCATATCTGCTAGGCATAGGTTGAATAGAAGGGCGGCCACCATACAGCCTTGCCTTACTCCCCTGCGCACCTTAATATGCTCTGACAGATGACGTGTCCGTCTAGTCTCACTCTAATGGTGGTATCTTTATGTAGGTCTACTAACATTGCTAGTATGTGTTTAGTTTTCCCCCAGCTTGTTAATTTACCACACACACACTCTCTATTTACTCGGTCAAAAGCCTTGGAGAGGTCTATCGAAGCCCCATATAATGGAGACTACTTCCCTTAGCCCTTGATTTTTCACTTAGGACACTCAGGGCTAGCCCATTTAGGGCAATTGAGAGACCCTTCCGTAAGCCTGTCTGGAACCTTGGCAAAATGTGCTCTCTCTTTACTGATAGCTCTAGGTCTTTCATTAGTAACTTCATGAAAAGCTCACTTTCAATGTCCAAGAGGGCAATCAAGCTGTAATTTGCCCGATTCAGCCGATCGCCCGCCTTGGAAATTGTAATAACTGTAACCGTCTTCCAAGAAGGTGGGAGCAGTTTCCTCTTTAGGATTTCCTTGAAAAGAAAACTTAATAGCTAAGAACAAAGGCCCACATTGTTTTTTAGGACCTGAGTTGTTAGCCCATTTAGGCCCACCGCTCTGGACGAAGAGGATTTAGCTATTATCTCTGCTATGTCAGTTTCCTCACAATTCAATGGCCAACATACCTCCACGCACTTAATTAGGGTTTTAGGAGATGGGTTCTAATACTGGAGTGTGAAATAATCAATCCACTTTGACTCTGAGAACAAGTTACATTGGGCACTATTTTGGTGAGTTTCCAGTCGATTAACAACACTCCCAAAAATTGCTGAAGTTGTTCTTGCTAACTAAACCCAACATCAGCTTTCCGTCCCTTTGGAGGCACATTTGTTGACCTTGTGACCAATTTGTGTATTCACTTGTTAGCTTTTTAGATTCTATCTAAAGTATCACAGGGTTCATAATGGACTTCCCTAAATTTCTTAGATTTTGTCTTAGAATTCTTTTCTTCAACCAGGTTTCCTCATCAAACACATGTTGATGGGGAACTACTTTTCAATCTTTGATTCCACAACATCTAAGGGGTGGTAACTTTCTTCTAAAACCATTTCTGGCATAATTTTTAGTTTATCATTTAGCTTTTTTCCATCGTTTGTATATTTAACCAGCCTGATTTTCCCGTTAGTGGCTGTTACTGGTTTCAACTTCCTGTACATGGATGTGGTAATCATACCAGAAAAGACCAACTCCAAACGAGCATGATCACTTGTGCCACTCTTTTAAATCTTCAGTGTGGAACAACTGCTAAACAAAAAGGGAAATAAGAAGATATAATCAATTATGGAGTTTGAATTCCCACATTGCCACTTTTTGGATGGTGGAACGTCCCCTTCTACTGACCCACTTACCATTCTTACATTCCAGTCATTTAGAAACTCCACCCACCTCCTTCCCCTAGAGGATATCTGTTTCTGTCTTCCGGCACCGACAGTATTTGTGTTCTTAACACATTAAGTGTTTAGTTCACCTGCAATTATGATATGTGCTCCCTTGTATTCCAATTTGACCTTAACTAACAAAGCTGTAAAATTGTTAAAAAAAGGCTTGCCGATCAATGCAGTTGGGGTTCCAAAAAATATTGATTACAATGGCCCTCATTCCGAGGTTGGTGCTAGTCATGGCGCTATCAGCGCCATGACTAGCACCAATACCAGTACCGCCACCGACTTGGTGGTATGGGGATTTACCGGTCTATTCCAACCATTGCCGGACCGGTAAATCCCCATTTGAAAAGCCATTCCCCATTCCCATTTAAGCCCCCATAGGGCTCAATGGGAAGGGGGAAGACGTCAATTGCGGTACCGTTATTGACCCTGGTATCCCTTTGCGGGTCCCGTCCATAACGCCTGGTAAAACCAGGCATTAAGGGAGGGACCTGCAAAGGGACCTCGGAATAGGGCGCAAAGGGATTACCGGCACGGGTGTCATTACCGGTGCCCAGTATCCCTTTGCGCCCAGGTTGTAATGACCCCCATTGACTTGAATATTCAGCTCCTTTGTTCTTATTTTTAATGTACATGTCAGTATTCCCGTATTATTACTCCACGCACTTAATTAGGGTTTTAGGAGATGGGTTCTAATACTGGAGTGTGAAATAATCAATCCACTTTGACTCTGAGAACAAGTTACATTGGGCACTATTTTGGTGAGTTTCCAGTCGATTAACGACACTCCCAAAAATTGCTGTTCAAGAATTTCAGAGTGTTTCCTTCCAGTGTGGAATACCACCTTAAACTGGAAGGAAGGTTGATTTTCAGAAATAGAGAGGACCCCCCATCACCAGTCTGTTGTCCTACTGCTATTACTGTCACGTCTGGAGTTTGGTTGTTCTGGAAGTGAAATTCTACTTGGTCAGATTTTTGTTCAACCATGTGGCAGGTGCCGTTTAAACTAACATGGTTGACACTCTGTTTTAATTTTATTGGTCGGCTAGTCTGGGTCCAGAGGACCTTGTTTGCACAATCTATTAGGGGTGACAACCTTCTCAGGAGGTCATTCCCTAGTAAACAAGGGGTGCCCTCTGGAGTCACTACTATGACCGGGTGTTTCACCTTGTGTCGACCAATTTTAATGTCCAAGTCTGCAGTCCCCTCAACGGGAATTTCCTTCCCGTCAAAGGTCTGCAGTTGTCCAGGAAGAGAGGTGAGAGGAATTTGGTAATTCTCCCCCCTTCCTGCATTTAGTTCCTCAAAGGCCCTTTTGGACAGAAGGGTAGCTTGGGATCCAGTGTCCACCAGTGCCAACATTGTACCCTGCCCCTGTACTTGTACCGGGGCATAGTATCTTCCCTCCTTCTCCTCAAGGGGGCACAGATAATGCACATGTTTGGACAACTGGTGGGCTAATTTTCTGGTTTTGGACATGGCGAGAGAAGAGATTTGGGCAGAATTCTGCAGAGAGTCTTGGGAATCTGAAAGAAAAAGTTGGCAACTGGAGATCAGAGCCATTGTGGGTTCCCCTGGTTCCGGTTCTGGGCCGCCCCCCCTTTTTGGAGGCAGTCACCAGGATGGGTTTGAACCAGCGGATTTTGGTATTGTCGGTTCTGGGATGAGATGATGGGCGGCAGTAGCTCAGTCTCCACATCTCCCCAGTCTGAATTTGCCTCCCTTGGGACCCATTTTTCCTTGGGAGGAGTTCCCCCATCTCTAAAGGAGAAGATCCTTTCCCCAGGATCCTCTGAGGATCCCTCTCCCTCAAATTGGAAGACCTGTACCTCCTCCACAAAGTGGGTCTGTTTGGGTCCTTTGTTTCTCCTACCCCCCCTCTGCTCCTTGGGAGGCAGGCTTTCAGGGGTAGGAGATTTTGTTTCCGGTTCCTGGTTTTCCAGGGGCTCTTTACAAGTTGGGAAGGAAGCTTCCTCCAAGGCTTTACACCCCCCTTCCCCTTGTGCCTCCTCCCTGGGAACCGGTGTGTTATCGGGGTGCTGCCCCCGTCATTGTTCTGGAGCACTAGGTCCAGAGTTTTGGGGCAGTCTGCGGTGGCATGCTCATCTGAGGGTTCTGTTGAGCCCTCAGTATGTGACCCAGATCCCGTGCCATATTTTGGACCTGGCGCTCAAGTTGTGAAACCCGCTCAGGCTGATACGGGGCTCTATTTTCTCCCCTGGGCTGATCCCGGGAAGGGTAGCTATCCCTTCTCTGGTAGTACCCCTGGTTGGAAAGATTTTGCTACCCCTCCACCCTTGGCCTCCCCTCTCCCAGATTAGGTTGTCTGGGCTCAGGGAATTGGGGAAAGAAGGATGGATGATTTTGGGGCGGGAAATTGGGTGGATACCTGGGGAAAAAGTTCTGGCCAGGATTTGGAGAATTTCTGCCCTCCTGTGGGAAGTTGGGAGGGAAGTCCCCTGGGTTAGGTGCTTGGCTGGATCCCCCCCTTTGGGCTGGAGGAGTCCACACATAACCCAGGATTGGTCGGTTTCCCTTATAGCGGGGACTTACATAGTCAGGGGAGCGGGGGACCCCATTTGTGGGACTACCTCCTCGACTCCCTGTCTGTGACTGGCCCGAGGGCCTTCTGGGCTGTGAATTATTTGGTGCAGGCAGGTTTTTAGGACCCCCATCTCCAAATCTAAAACGGGGGCAACCTTTACTTCTGCCACCTTGGCAGCAGCAGGGGTGCTGTTGGTTTTGGGGTTTTTCGGCGCGTTATTTTTATTTTCGATAGGCTTCTGCACCTCATAGATCCGGGTAGCCTGTTCAATGACCCAATCTAAAGATCTTTTCTCATGAAAATCTCTCACGAGCTGGGTCATTATATATTTAGGGAGAGCATGGAAAAATGTATTGACAAACTCTTTGCTGTCTGTGCGCACCCTTCTGGTGGTCTGCGCAAAAGCACGCTTTAATTCTTGCACAAACTCTTGTGGGGCCTGATCCTCCCCACATTGCAAATTGTAGGCTGCCTTGCGAGCCTCTTGAGGATTTCTGTGAACAGAAAAATGTTTCAAGATGGCCGCCTTATAGGTGGATCATCTTAAATGATTTTGGTCCTCCAGCCCCGCAAAGAAACTGGAGTATTCTGGGGAGAATGTCCATTTGACGTATTGGATGCAGCTACTGCTGTCCTTCAAATGGAAAGTCTCCATCATTTGCTCATAGAGCTCCAAGTGTTCCCAAATGGAATACTTGGCGTTCTTATGACACTCCTTATTGCCTTTATTTGCTTCAATGGGTCCTTAAGCAAGGCCCTTTTTGCCTTATTGGCCTTTTTGGTTCGTGTAACCCTGGTCCATTCATCCTCTGACTCAGAGGCACTGCTCCCAGAGGTTCCTGTCTGCTCTTCCAGGTTTTCCCGGATTCTGCGAGCCTGGAAATGGCTGGCAGAATGTGGGGACCTGGTCTCCTGTCTCCTGCGCCATTCAGAGGAGTCTTCAGATTCCTCCTTGCTGCCAGGATTTGCTGGGTACCCCCCCACCGACCTAACTGGGCAGACGTTTTCAGGATTCCCTTAATGGGCCTATTCTCCTGGGGTTCCCCACTAAATTGCACCGTGCTTGGGTGCCCATACCCGGATGCCCGCCCCTCCATTCCTGGGAGGTACTGGCCTATGAGCCCCATACTTCTGGTTGGATAGTAATCTGCCAACCCCATGGCCCTGGGCTCATGTGCGCGAGGGGACATGGGGGTGGCAGAGTCCAGGGACGGAGAGATATGAAGGCCTCTGGTACTAGGGCTCCTGAGGTTATGCTCAGGAGTCTCCCTCTCCCAGCGAACCTGGTCTCTATCCGCCCCTGCTCCCTGTTGCAATGCAAGAGCCTGCGCTTTCAGTTCCTCAGTTAAGGCCTTACTCGACTCTATCAGTCTCTCCTGCATCGCTACCTGTTGCTGGAGCCTATCATTGTGCTGACAGAGAGCCTCATTTTCTCTCTGTGCCTTCTGATTGGTCCTGGAGTACTGGGCCAGTCTCTGCTGCAGGAGGGTTACCTCCTGAGCTGTATCCCTATTGGCCTGCTCCTTTCTTGCCAGAGCATCCTCCACCCTCCTGGTGTGCTCTAACAAATTCTGGTGTTCTTTTTGGAGGTCACCCAGTCCCTGGAGGGCCAGGTGATTTTCTTCCATTTTCCTTTTAAGTTGCAGACTTCCTAGCCTAAGGTGTCCCTTTCCTGACTAAGAGCCTGCATCTGTGCCGCCAGGTCGTCCCTTTACCTTTGGAAGGCACCAGCTTTCTGGTGCTCCTGATCAAACTCTGCCTGGGTACCCAGGTCTTTCAGAATCAATTCATTGCTTTCCTCTTTCTCTCTGTCTAATCAAATTTGCAGGGTGGCTACCTGTTCTGTGCATGCCCTGTTGAAGTCCAGTTGTTGCTCCAGCTTTTTCTGGCTCTGCAGAAAGGAGTCCAACCCTTCTTGGTATCCTGATCAGCCTTCTCCTGTTGCAGTCTATCCATGTCCTCTTTTATTTTAATGATATACTGCCTACTATCATTTTCTGACTCCTGGCTCCCCTGCAGCCTCTGCTCAGAAGAGACCAGGTCAGATTGGACCTTCTATAACACCATCTGTCGCTTATTCGCCAGATCTTGGCTTCCAGTACATTTATCCTGCATGTCTCCCATATATAGGTACAGGTATGCCGCTATCCTGGCAATCTTATTGTGTTCATCTTTGGCTTTAGGAGCCATATATAGTTCACTCAGGCCCACATGTACTGGACCCTGATCTCTCCATATGTCTGACCCTGTTTCAGTGACCTGTTGCGCGATGGCCTGCAACCAGACCGTTTGGTCCTGGTGAGTCCACTCACCTCTCACAAATAGCTTATGTAAGAGGTGCTCCCTCGCTATTTTCATGTCTACCAAGGTCGTCATTCTAGAGATTGATCTCTGTCCTGACTTACAGAAATTAGTATTTTATTTTTGCAAAACAGACCTTTTCCTGAGAGTGCTTTACAGCGTAAAACAGCGGGGTGATCCGACCGGATGTATGTATCCCGTCAGTTAGCACACTGTATTAAGCTGCACAAGTGATAGATCTAACCCAGACGTCCGGCTCGAGCCCCCACTTTGTAAGAGGATTCAATTCAACACTACAGGTAAGTCAATGCCTAGTCTGGGATACTGAATGGAAACCCTTATTGATATATCTTTATGTCCAGTTCATGAGTTCTGGATGACTACCCCTATATAACACCCCTCTCTTAGAATCCCCCTGACCCCACTGAGCCAAGAAGTAGTTCTGTTTTGCAAGTTTAAAAGGTTTATTTGAAAAAAAAATTAACAGTATATATATATATCACTTTTATAATGAATTAATAATTGAATATCACACTTAATCTGAGCAGTAATCAATAATGGATAGTCTGGCACTAGCACACTTCTTTATAATCAATGATGAGTGGGTATAGGATGGATAAGATAGCAACAATACTTTTATGGTTTCAGATAGATGCAATGTGGCATGAAAATGCAGTACAGAAAATAAATTGATAGGATTTCAGCAACAGACAATGTAATCACTTTCTTGGACAATTCACCCCCCTTTATGCAATGTAAGGAGATGAAGATGAGAGCACACCGTTCTTAGGAATGTTATCAAATAGAATTCAGGTCAATTCCCCCCCAGCAGCTTATACAACAGATAGGAGTTTTGAAACACAGGCAAAATGCTTTGAATATGGTGACAACGCAGTGAGAAATATGCTGAAAATGCTTTTGATTCCCTTTAGGAGGTTCAGGGTGAGTGAGAGATACTAGGGATGAGTGCAGGCTCACTTTAGCAATGATTCAGAGATGGTTCTTAAGATGCAAACAAATTTTAGCAGTTCAGGGAAAAGCAGCTATCTTTTTACAAGTAAAGAAATCGGGCCAAATCGCAAATCACAGCAAAATTCGCGAATGCGAGAATCGTGATTGCGGAGAAAGTATAAGGAGTAGGTTGAAGGTTTTGTGAAGGTTGTTTTTCGGATTTGAAATTTTAAACGTTCAAAGCGACAGGTTACAGCTTGCAGCTAGAAAATGACAAGTGACAGTGGTGCAGCTTTACAAAATAACAAGTGACAACTTCTAGGAGGCAGTTCTGGTTAGATTAAAATAGTTTGGATTAGGTTATTTTAACTAAGAGATCGGTTCTGCACAGTTCTGCTAGGTACTCACAATATATTTTTGAAATAGGCCTCGCCACGGATCTGGTCAGGTTTTGGACTGGACTCCGGTTCTGGTCTCGGCACTTCACAGTGATCTGGGTCAGCTCTCTGGTTCTGCTAACAGCGGTCTGGGTCACTCTGGATCTCTGGCCTCTGGTTCTGGATACTGCTCTGCTTTCTCTGGGTACAGCACTGCTTCTGGATCTTTCTGGCGCAGGGTTTCAGGGCAGAATCAACAGTTCAGCCCGGCTGTGAAAAGTCTGCAAATGATTTTGGGCCTGCTGACAAATACTTTTGCTTTCAGTGGGCCTTCTTGGTTCAAAGTTCTGTAGTCTCTGTTTAGCTTGGAAGTCTAAGTGTAGGATCTCTGGATGTGAAGTCGTCGGTCAGCATGCTCCGCAGCAAATGGAATTGAATGTCTCTACCTGTCCCAGCAGTCTCTTTTTATGTGTTTTGAAAATGGGTGTGTGCCTGGGCCTAGCTAAGCCTGCCCCTCTATACTTGTCATTGGCCCAATTCTCCCCTCTCCCATGATTGGGGGAAGGAAATGTGAGTCAGAGTGATACTGTAGGTTTTATGGGTCAGAGGATCCTCCCCTGGTCAGTTTGCCCACAAATCTATATTTGATTCAAATACATATTGCACAGATACACAGTTGTTTAAAATTACATGCACCCATCACCTACCATGAGGTATACTCTGTTCAAACTCTGCTCTTCCTGGGGGCTTGCATTCAGAAATGGCAACATTTTGCACTTTTTAACTGGTTTCGCAATATCGGACATTTACCCAAATGTACACACATGTGCGCAAGGAGTGTGGACATTAATTGATGAAGTGTCAGATTTTTAACATGCAAACATTTGGAGTGAAACCCTATTTTCTGCTAGCAACCCCCCCCCCCCCGATCATAACACCGGGTCCTAAAACCTCTTTAAATGTGGGCAGAAAACTCACAAGAATTATGGTATCATTTAGCTAATTTTGACAAGTCCGCACCATGAGTTATACATCTTTCTTAAAATCATATTCTGGCCAACAAGGGTGTGTCTTCCCAGGTCACATGGTGGAGAAACCAGTCTATCCACTTTCTTTAAGCTCAGCCTGTCCTCAGAGGGGGCTGCCCCTCCCCGTTTCTGCCAAGAGGAAGCCACTTTTACGACGCCCCCAATATAACTTCTGCCTGAGTCAAGGAAGGGCTTTGTTCAAAAGGAAGCCATTTACGATCCCCCAATAAACCATCTGCCTGGGCCCAGGACAGGCCTTTGTTCAACTCCCTGTAGCTGCTCCACCCCTAATCTAATCAGAGAGGTGACAAATCCTTTTGGCAAGGGGAAGAGTGGCTGAGCAGGTTTTAATTCCTGTGGGGGTAGATGTCAGGCAGAATTCAGTTTCATTAAGCCAGGTTTCAGCTAAATGTCACTTTTTGTCCCCCAGTTTAAGTGTATTACGATTTTTACATACACATTAAATAATTACTTCCTTCAAGTCATTTCAGAGTATAGTTTTACATTGTATCCACCTCTTAGCAAGTCTTTCCTTGGTCTGGTTTTGTTTCATTTGTTCAGTTTTACACAAAAGTCTGGTGGTTTTAAAACGCCGGCTTTCTGATAGTGGTGAGTACTGGTAATGCAACCATTTTTGGGATTTAAGAAAATGAATTCCCCACAGTTCTAGGTTGCTTTTGGCAATCAGCATTGCCATTCCCAATGGTTTCAGGCTACTGTGTGGGTAGCCCAATGGTGGTTTTAGGCAGTGCCTCCTGTGCTCACAACCTAGGCAAAAATGGGTGGCAGCCTATTCTTCATGCATTTCCCTGTGCATTTTCTGGGAAGTTCTGGCCATCATGATGTTTTCCATGCCAGTACTGCACAGTTTTCCTATTCTGGCGTACATGTGGCTTTTTGGCTATCTTGGATTTTCTAAGCCCACAGCACCAAATGTTGCAGCATGATAGCTCAAACGTGGGTCAGGACACCCAACAAGCAAGAATTGTTTTTGCAGCTCATTTTGATTTCAGACCCACTTCAGCGATGTAAACATTCTGCTCCACAGGAAGTTGACAAACTCAATGTCTTCAGTAGGGAAGAGATATACATTCGAAATTATTTTGAAAAAATGACGATATGATGCCCCTATTAAGATATTTACATTTTGTGTCTTTCATTGAAGTCCTAAGCCACAGATTTGGTATAGCAAATGATGTTTCTTCCGCTTCTTCCCTTCTCAGGGCCTCCAGATTCGATTTAATTTCCTCTTTCTGTTGCACTACTGCCCGGTAGTTGGTTAAAGCCACACCCCGTCAAATCTCTGGCACCATTAGTCTTGACCCTCGTAGGGGTCAATGGCAGCTTTGCTTGTGGTACTTCGGGGTAAGTGGACACCATATTTGACCCCTGTATTTCCATGTTGTTTCCCTTTCTTTAAGAGGATTGGGGCCATGTTTACGTCATCCTTTTGATCTTGGGACTTCATTATTTGAGGATTCGTCAAGGATTTCTGTGTGTTGTTTTTCCTCTGTAGAAAAATAGGGGCCCAGGGAACTGACTTGGCGGCAAGGCTGCTTGCGTAGAGATTGATGAAGATTGTATGAGATGGATCTGTTGAAATACCTCTTCGAGACTGCCATTTTCGCTTCTGAGAGCTGTCTTTCGCTTGATCCGAGGTAGAAAGCTCCCGTATGTCTGAAGCTCCAACCTCTAACTTGCTGGATCCCTGACTTGCATGAGATGATTTGTCTGCTGCTGGTACCGAGAGAGCCTTAGTAAATGAAGACTCTCCTGTATTCCTTGTTTTTTGCTGCTTTTGATTTTTTGTTTTTTTAAGTTCTTTCTTGGCTATTGGCGATGAAAATGTTTGCTTTTTTTTCTTAGCATCTTTTCTCTTTGTTTTCCTTCTACTCTGATGGTTCTTTTATCCTACTTCAGTCCATACCATGTCTTCTCCTTCGATGGGAGCCACCACTGTTTCAAAAGGGATTTCAGTAGCCTCTGTCCCTCCTCTTTTCCCTCTCTGCTTCTTGAGCCAATCTTCAGAATTCTTCCTGGATTGATTCGGAAAGGGGGTATCATCAAAAGGGAAGCTCCTGATGTCCTCCCGCAGGTCGTCTTTGGCCTTTTCTGTGGGGGTCCTAGGAGCTTTTGGCACATACAAAAGCTCTCTCATCTGAAGGCTATGGTCCGTGTCCTCCTTCCTCATTGAGTGTAAGGAACCCAAAATTGCTGAAATATCCAATCCCTGTTTTGTGACTTCGATCTTCAAGTCTCTTTGGGTTTGAGTTGTTATTGTATTGATTGCACTTGTCATTCCCATGTCACAAATTGCTGTGTAGTTTGTTCAGAATTTCTGCCTGAGATTGGACTACAGATTTCAAAAGGTCAAACACAGTAACTAATGAGTTCAAAACGAAATTTAGTGCCGAGAGTGTTGCCTCACTGGCATGCTGACTCCCAGCACAACCTTTCTGTGATTCTTCATCGTCGTCTTTGTGGAGTGCTTCTTTTGGACTTGACCTTTCTGACAGCTGATGGCCCTGACTTGAAGCTTCTTTTAATAGCTGGTCACGATCATCAGTTAGAGTACTAACCATAGACAATTAATTCCTAGCTGCATCCCATTCTGCACCAACTTTCTCTAACAAAGTATGAAGACATCGGCTGGACGATGTTTTTGATGAACTTTCCTTCCAAACGAGTTAACTGAGGCTTCTGTGCCTTTTCTTACCAAAATTATCCTCTATTTTGTTATGCATTTGGGAAGTTGTTATGATATATTCTAACCACCACTTTAGCAGAAGGTTTGTATCAGGGCCGACCCCCTTCCCTTTCCACCAATAAATGGGTTTGATTGGGAACATGTGAATGAAATTGGGCGTGTACCACTATTTTTGCCATGGTAGACAGCTGTTCTGGGCAAGAAAGTGGTGCCTGGTCTCCAATGGAGTTGCTTTTTCTACATAGGAACCATCCCATTGTGGTGCTTCGGCATCATCTGTCAGAATCCCACTGCAAGGTTATACTTGACCTTTGTTTCTTATAATTGCACTGCAACATTTGTAAAGAGATGGTAAGATGCTGCTTGTAGCGTTTAATAATATGACAGTTGATGGCTTACTTAGTTGCTTTTCAAATTGTTGTAATGAACTACTCCAAAATCTGTATGCTCTCTCCTGTGACTGAGTCAGTTAGAGCTTATTTTTGGACTTTCCTTAACGTGGTGACTATACTGCAGAAACTATTACTGCAGTTGTTTATTGAACAAACTGTCATAGAGAAGACCAGGGTTTTTCCGCAACCCCCTTCGCAATACTGCACTGATGTTATACACCACCAAAGATGCCCTCTCCCTCCTTATAGCAAGGTTCTCTTTGATGTCCTTTGACTGAACTTCCTTGAACAAATTGCGGTACCGTACTTAGCACCAAGGTCCCTTTGCGGGTCCCTACTTTAACGGCTGGTCTAGACCAGGTCAGGTCAGGTCCCGCAAAGGGACCTCGTAGTAAGGTGCTAAGTGTTTAACAGTGCCGCAGCCTTTTAAGGCGCTGTTAAACACTTAGCGCCAGGGTCTTAATGAGGCCCATAGTCCCAGAAGCCTTTGTGGGATATTGTTACCCCATCCTCGTTGGTCAGAGTAACATCAGGAAGAATGATAACCCTTGAAGATGCAAAAGAATAGTGCAAGAGAGTAAGCATACCCAGGGAGAGGCATGGTATTCCCCCTTATGCTGTTGGGATTCAACCAAACCCTCCCATGACCTTTGTAGGTTATTGTAAGGCTGTTCCCCTCATTTCCCCATGTGTGACATCTGACAGTACTGGGACAAAGAAGAAACAACTAAGAGTAATGAAGACTATATCTCTTCAACCATTCAGTACTGAGATGAAGAAGAAACAACTAAGAACAATGAAGACTATACAATTTTACCACTTTGATAGTTGGTAGAGGAATATTCCTGCAGGGAGCTGTAAGGGTCAGGCATGTCCCTTTACTTATGGTCAGGCAAGTCTAATTGGAGATACACACTTACAGCCTGTCAAGGGGCTGCAGGTGTATAAACAGAGACTGGTGAACCAGAACAGTGAGCAAGAAGGAGGCCTGCGTGGAGGGAACCAGCAGAGGACCAAACTTCAGAGGAGGCAGCCATGGTGGGACTGGACGAGGAGCCTGTAGCCGATGGGGAGTGTAAGTTGTGTTAGTCTGAGAGCCTCAATAACCATTGGTCTGCAGCCAGAGCTGCGAGAGAGCAACCAGAGGACAGGACGATGTCCACATCCAGAGAACAGCATTCCGAGTGCCGGCGTGATAATAAAGATGCACGGCAGACGTGTGGAGTGCACAGGGGTACATTTCCCGAACTCCGCTGGATTGGCGAAGCACCGGGTACCGCCGAATGGAGAACCACAAGTCGGTGGTGCCACAGAGGACGCATGCATACCGGGCCGCTCCTAGAACATTATATTACATGCCGAATGAATGGAACTCTATAATTTAGTGAACTTAACACTTACTAAATACTGAATTACATGGAACTTTAAAATTTAAGCAAAACAGTGCTTCTTGAAAACCAAACTAAATGAAACTTTAAAATCAAGCAAAATAGTGCTTCTTGAAAACTGAACTTAATGAAACCTTAAAATCAAATATCGCAGTGAATACCGTATTGAATGGAACTTTATAATTAAATGGTATGAATGATTAATTAACTCTGAATTAATTGAAACCCTGAAATTAAACAAACCAAACAACTAAAGTGAATATCCTGTATGCCCCCGGGGAGAATAAGGGCACAAGTCTTATAAGTAGATTGGTGTGAATAGAACACCCTCAACTAAACTTTTATGATTTAATGCAGAGTGGCAAGGGCAAAGACTGGAAATGCCAAAGGATTGTAAATCTGCACATCAAAGTCAAGAGGCTCATAGGTTAGGGATTCTGATTGTGTGACCTGTAATTGGTTGACCGTTTGGTGTGACAACTGTGCCTAGACCAGGGAGCCCTACATGTTGAAAACTCAAAGACATTTTTCCAATGAAGATAAAGTCTTAGGGAAGGGAACCGTGAGGCTTAAGGAGCTACAATGTGGGGTCTTGAGAAGAAAGTCTCAAGATCATTTGTTTTCTGTGAACTGTGTTACTTGAAATTTGGGGAAGGGAACCCCAAGGGTTGATTTTGAACTGTCCTGAAATGTATTTCTGTGAACTAGTGAAAGGTAATCTTGAGATTGTTTCATGAAACTTTCTTACACTTGGGGAAGGGGAGCTGAATGGAAGCAGCAAGCTGGAAGGAGCTCAGAACTTTGAGTTGAGCAATATTTCCTTTTATTTTGTCATCCCTACATGTTGGTTAGTTTTAGTTGTGAGGGCAAGCATGGGGGTTGGCACAGACAGACCTTTCATTTGAACTCTTTTACTCAGACTTTCCTTAGTTTCATTCAGCTACGGAAATCCCAACATAGCATAAGGCACGTTAGACCTTCTTTCATCTTGACATTTGATTTGAAGTATTTTATTTTGAAATGTTTGTCTGTTTTCTGTGTCATGCTTCACTATGCCTTCCCAATACACACAGGGACATTTCTGACTGGATTTGTGAAATGTTGAAATGCATGTTCACAGATTTGCAGGAGGTAATTTAACTTTTGTCCTGCGGAAAACATCGTACATAAAAACTCACCCTGAATGAAAGTTTATCATTAAAGTGAAGTTGGAAGGATGTTATTTTATCCACTGTAATATCAAGAAAATTATGTTAATTTAAATGTCCAATGTCCCTTTTCCAAATATCACTGCTCAGAAAGGAAAGGACTCAATATTAAGCAGACTTCTAATGCCCAGTAGAGACAAGATGTTGACTCATGTCCTATCATGAAGTTAAATTTTCATGTTAATGAACCAAGATTTTGTGCTCTCAAAGTTGTCATGTATTTGGCTAAAGACTTTTATTTCGATGAAAATGGGTTGGGAAAAGGCCTCTCTGACCTATGCTAAAGAGGAGTTTCCCTACCTATAAACCAACAACGAATTATCTGTCTGTGTAAGGATGTCAATAACTGAAAAGCCGTACTTGAGTCAAAAACACTCTATCCTAACCCTCAGACTATAAACAAAACAATAATGTGTACAAGGAAATGTCTTTAATCTGATCTTGGCAAAAAAGTGTTCACAGTTGAAGATTAGAATAAATCCAACAAAAGTGTTCTCCAAGGTGAAATACTTTGGACCCAGAGGGTAATTCCCTTTCCATGTATTCTGGAATGGATGGCAATGTCTCTTTTACTAACAGTTCCTTTATGATTCTCTTTGATTCACATTTTTCCTGTTAGGCAGCAAGTTCTACAACATTCTTTTTTCAACACAATTATGTTCTTTAACTAGACAAAACACTGTTCTTCTTCAGTATTCCTGTTCTTCTTTAGTATTCCTTATAGCTTTGCAACTCAACTGGTATACTACCCTCCTAGGACGCTTTATGCAATTATGTAGCAAACACTGTTCTTCTGCAATCTTCCTTATAGCTTTGCAACTAGCCTGGTATACACCCCTGCCAGGACTCTTTATGCAATTCCAACTGCCTCGTGTACTCTTCTGTCAGGTCTTCGCTTGTGGTTTTACTTGCCCGGTATACTCCCCTGCCAGGACTTTTTATGCATTTCAATTGCCTGCTATCTTTCTCTGGCCTGGACTTCATATGCGTTTCATAGATCCCCTGTTTAATCAAAACTGTATATACCGTGGTCTACCCATTATAACTTTCTTCAGTAATATGTGTTTAAACTTTGCCCAACACTTGCATCTCATGCACTCGTATCTCTTTAGTGCTTGACTAAGTATGTTGCTTTTCTGCAAACAAACAAACTTCTTGTATTTTCTGTACCAGTAATCTCAAAACATTCAAACTGTCATTGGCACAGTTACCAGAATGCCCAAGGGTTCCCACTTGATTGGGGCCGACTCACTCGATCTCTCTCGTGTCTCCGGTCCTGCTTGCACTTCTGTGGCGTGACTCTGCCAATCACTTCCCACTCTGAATGCTACAGACATCCTTACCGGTTCCTTCGCGGCTCCGAAGTCACATGCCTGCTTACCATCAGGTCCCGGTCTGGAGAACGCTGCTTCTTCTAGCTGCCAAGTTCTCAGGAACTCTCTCGCTCTGTGTTTCCCCTTCTGATTCTGCAGACGCCTCTGCTCCGCCACACCGGTATGTGTCTCCCGCACTCAAAATCCTTATCTTTGGAGCCGACTTCTTCTCCTGCATTGCCAATCTCTGTAGTGCGGCTGCCATCTTTAAATGTCCCACACACAGGTAGTTCTGTAGAACAACTAGTCTACATATTGAATTTCAGACTTCTGTTACCTTGCACAAACTCCTCTATTCTCCTCGTCTCAGTATTTCAGGGGTTATGGGAGTTGGAGCCCATAGATGTCATCAGATATACAGCATTTAGATCATTTTTCTCATTTGTTTTACATACAAAGGTGTATTAGAAGCAAAAAGGGTTCTGTTGGAGATGTGTGTGTCTAGGTTAAAGATGGGGCTTTGACCTTGGTTAAAAATTAGAGGAGGTTTATTTCCTCCCATACAAGGGGGGAACCGACACCTGACAAAATGCCATTAAGGCTTTGGGTATTAGAGGGTCTTTCTCTTGGGAAAGGGGGGATACCGGGTCTCGTCCAGTGAAGTCATGACATTTCCTCAGTAGTTGTCTTATCCCATGTGATCCTCCTTCATATATCTGCCCCCAGGGTCAGTATCAAGTAGTGGTTGCCATCCCCTGTCCACATGGGAGGAGGTCACCGGCGTGGAATGTGATGACCAATGTATTTGGAGTCAGATATTTGAAGTAATTGTGCAAACAAAGGTGGTTGTGGTTAAGTGTTGGTAGCGGCTGTGTGAGTACACCCGTTCGTTGTTAGGTTGCGATTATTGGAGATAGGAACTGTTGACATTTTCGCAGAATGTGTGGCCAGTAGGCCAGTGTTGACAGAGTTCTGTGGTAAAATGGACACACTATTGAAGCACATGTGTGAAGTGCTCATGCAGGATCAAGAGAAGTATCGCAAAGAGTGGGTACGGGGAACGGTTTTGGAAAATATTTACACCGTGGCCTGAAGAAGGCACGTATGATAAAAGCTTACTGGAACATGTGCAAACAGGTGCCCCACCACCCCCATATGGGTCCTACGCCCTGCGGCCTGCTTTAGGATATACCAACCTCCAGTTTTCTCTCCCAGAAGGGGGGGAAAAGCAACATAAGGGAAATCGGGTGGGAGCAATCAGGGATTCATTCATTATAGAAATTAAAAAACAAGGTTTGCTGGCATCTACAGGAGACAAAAAGAGGCAGAGAGGGAGCTATCATGAGCAATGGGGAATAAAGACTCCCAACGGGGACAAGTGGCGGGGCACTGCATACCTATATGTGCTGATGAATGGAGAACAAGACAGATTATCCTTAAGATCGATAGTAAGGAGGTTGAAGACCTCCAGGATTTGGATGCACAGACATCCCTAGACAATATTGTTAGTGTGTGTGACACAAGCAAGGAATGGCAGGATGTGGATATCAATGAGTACAGGGACAGGGGGTGTAGGGGACAGGAAGAGGACAATGAAGCAGGGTGGAAATCTGAGGGGGAGGAGATAGCACCATACAGGAAAAGACTCAGACGGCATCACGGTCGGAGGGTCATCGCCAAAACAAAGAAACGGGTGCCGTTAACCACACCCAAGTGGCAGTGAAAACACAGCTGCAATTACTACAGAAGGGGCATGAGGGACCGCAGTATATGCCCTGGCCTCCCATGGATCGGGAAAACTTAATGAACACCTTACCCTCCTTTACTGCAGGAGGAGGCAAGTGGATTTATGCCCTCGAGAACCACACCGCGGACATCACCTTTGCTGTGGGAGACATGAAAAGTATGTTTGGTTCCTTGCTAGGGGAGCATGCGGATGAGGTTTTGGGAAAGGCAGGGCATGCAAGATTAACGTTACACAACACCACTCACGATGGCACCCCGTTTAATAGCTGCAGAGGGTACATGTGGAAGGTTTTGAGAGACATGTACCTCAACAGACCCTATGTGCATTCCATCATGGCCTACAAAATGCACGTGCTGCACAGGGGACTCCTCACAGATGTATAAGCAGGTTTAAGTAAGGTTGTCGGATTAGAAGCTAAAGAATGGCTGGAAATACAGGCACATATAGTACATTATTGCTGACACAAACAGGAAAAGGATAAGGACCGGCGAGACCAAACGCAGAGGGCTGAGGCACAGATAGCGCTGACAAATTGAGTGAAGAAGGGCATGTAAGGAGCAGTTATAACTAGAGCAGCGGGAGTGCAGTCTGAGCAAGCCCCCACGGCAGGGATGAGCAGAGAGACCCAGCGATGTTAGGAGGGAAATTGGAGGTTTTCAGAGAGGACGAGTACCTTTCCAGAGGGGCAGAGGGGTTGGATTTGGGACTTGAGTATTTGAATTGGGGCAACAGTGTTGGTCCTACAGTAACATTTGTCATTTTGCATGGGAATGCAACAGCAGACCAGCAATGCCCCACCATATCACCCCACATTCCATCCACAGCCCCAGTATAACCCATAACCACAGTTATGCAGGCCCTAAACCCCACTCGTTATGCCCCAGGCCCCGTACAACAGTAAGTGCAACCCCCGGCACCAAATTTCACCCAGTCAGCCATGGAATAGGAACTCCCTGCCACAGGGCACAGGGCACAGTAACTCACTACACAGTGTTAGGGGGTAACCCTTTTCCGTTCCCATGATCAAATACATTTTCTCATTAGGACAGCCCACAGGGAGCTCTGGTGTGCCCGGTACTATCAGTAACTACCGACCCGGATAAGGAAACCTGGGAGGGGAGTGAAGATAGGGGATCGAACATTCTTTTTTTGGTCGACACGGGAGCAACAAAATTGTTCATTAAGGACGGATCGTGAAAATAATAATGGACATGCAGGTATTCTCTGGGACTGTAGCATTGGTTGCTTTTACTGAAGACTTACCGATCACTATGGGTATACATGAACTGTCAGCCCGTTTTTTTTTTTATCAGACTCCCTGGCTAATCTCCTGGGTAGAGACCCAATGAGCAAATTGAATATGACCATCTAATTTACAGAGGTAGGTATAGTGTGCTCCACACCAGGCATGTACCACACGAGGACTGCCCCAGTAGTGCAACAATTCTGTGCTCACAAAGCACTTAGAGGTGCACTACTCCATCTGGATTTGTTCCTTTATCGGATAACAGTTCTGTTGGGGCAGGTGCCAGGGATTCAGTTTTGCACATACCAGACACGTTTTTGTTCAGGTTAGCAGTAGAACAGGAAAGGGCGCCATATACCATCCTCACATTACACTTAAAGGCACTAATTACCAGGGCAGACCATGTGCCATTGATAGGCCTGGACGAGGATCATTTTGAATGGCACACAGTCCTGTGCATTGACCCAAAATGTGTCTGACGAGCAGCTGTTTGAGGACAAAGAAGAAGACAGAGAAATAATATTTGAGATCTCCATCTCACGTTAAGTAGTAATGGAAAACATTCTACTACTAGCAAAAACATTTCACCACACCTGCAGGAAGACTTATAGAAAGTACTACTGAATTGCAGACCAGTGGACCAGTGGCACGCATAATGTAGGGTTACTAAAAAGTGTAGGGGTGGTGCGCATTGAGCTAAAACCTGGCACAGCTTTGCCCCAAGTACCCCATGTCAAAAGAAGCAGAGGAAGGTATTAACTCCACCCTAGAGGCCTTATGGCATCAGGGCATCACACAACTGTCATACAAATGTCAGAATCACCATGTAAAAACATCTCTTTATCCTGTAGAAAAAGCAAAAGGGTCAACATGGAGGATGTTACAGGACTTGCACCCATTGAATAACATTGTAGAGGCAGAAATCCCACTGGTCCCCAATGCCTCCACCATCCTCTGCAATATCCCCACAGAAGCCGCCTATTTCACTTTGATAGCTATCAGAAACTATTCTATTCACATTGTAAGGTGTCATAGTGTCAACCCAGCAACCTTTATTGTGGAGCCAGTGCACGCAAATTACCTGGTACTTCATTGGGCTACCTATGAGGACAGTGCAGATGAGCAAGTTCTGTTAAGAAGAATGTGCTCAAAGAAGGTAAGGTGCTATTCGTTCATGGTTCATCGATCATTGATCATAGTGATGGTGTCAGGCACATGGGAGCAGCAGTAGTGAGCCTTGAAGCAGGGGAATGCGGGGTGCTGGCAAAAGTACCCTTACCATCAATCTATTCTGTGCAGGCAGCTGAGCTTGTAACTCTAGTAAGAGCATTAGTACTGTCCATAGTATGTTCTACCACCATTTACTCAGACTCAGCTTATGTCACATCCACAGTACACTCAGGCCTTTCAAGATGGCACCTTAGAGGGTTAAAAAAATCAGACGACATGCCTGTGCAACATGCCTTGCTGCTCTCCGGGCTGATCAATGCCATATCCCTCCCCACAGCTCTTCCGGTCGTCAAATTCAGAGCACACATGAATGATACAGATCCCATTGCTTATTGCAATAGTGCAGCTGACTCAGCAACCAAAGAAGCAGTATACTTAGAAACCCCAGATGATACAGAATATCCCTTCCTTGAATTGTCATTAGAACCATTAAACAGCACAACTCCTTACAATGACCTTTCCCTGGCCCAGCTTATTGAACTACTATCACCGGCCTATGGGCCCGACTCCTTTTCGGAGCCCCGGGAAGGCAGAGGCCTTGATGCACTACTGCAAAGCTCAACGGGCTGCGCCGCATTTCCATTCTCATAATTTTCGCGGGAGGCCCGACATTTCAACTGCCTTGGGTTGTCCATAGGGTTTAAACCGGCACTGTACAAGTGCAAGCACCCCAAGAGGAAAAGGACTGGTGAACGAAGAAAGGGTGCTCTCTTTCTGCTCCTGATCTTATTTGGTGACAAAATATCTCTCGAACAATTGAAATTCTCAGCACACACGTCCAGGGAATATATTTATGCAGAACTACAAGCGGAATGGTTAATTCCAAACCTCCAAGAGATTGTTACTGATTTCATAACAACTGTCTTGCATGCCAAAGGTATACTACTGGTCACACCCTTAGGATCCTCAAGGTGACCTTGCCCCACCCATCAGGACCCTTTCGACATCTACACATCGACTATGTTGACATGGTTAAAAGGTGCAGTAACTATTGTTACCTCATTATTGGATTTTTTTACTTTTTCACAATGGATCGAGGTTGGTCCCTGTGTCAGCCCTGATGGTAAATGCGCTTACAAATTTTTGGTGCACAAAGTATTTCCCAGATGGGGCATTTGTGACATCATCAGGTATCAGGACGGGACCCACTTTTTTAATGAGATGTTTAATGAAATGTGACTTTTGTTTGGAATCAAACAGAAGTTGTGTTCTGTTTATCAAACCAGACCAATGGAATGGTTGAGAGAATGAATGGCCTATTAAAGCAGAGACTTGCTAAACTGCAATATGTTGAAAAAATCTTGGTTATATTGTCTGCTTATAGCTCTGTTTACATTGTGCAATCAGCCAGAGTCAGATCATCACCTCACTCCACACAAAATTGTAACAGGAAGGAGGCTGCATACCCCTCTCACACCTGCATGCACAGCCTCTGGTGCACACAATTCTGCACACATTCTAGGACAAGAGTTTCAGGGATACTTTAGGGAATTAGCAAAATCTGTCAGATTTATATCTTACCTGGTTGGGCCCCAGTGTCATGGGCTAGCTCCACCACTGCCTGACTCTACATCACAGCAACAACCAGACTCATCAGAAGCACAACCACAACAGATTTACCCTGGTGACAAAGTATTTGTGTGCAATTTTGTGTGCAAATGGAAATTACTGAGCTTTGCATCTCCCACCACAGTCAATATGTCTGGCCATACAAGACATGGATCCATCTCATCAATGTCAGGGAACATGAGAGTCCCGTCACCCCTCTCCAACAGCAAGAGGAAGAAGAGGGGGGAATACAAAGGAGAGTATTACCCTGACTTTTTAAAGGAATAGTGCTCTCAGAAATATTATTGTCCTGCGGGTTTGGGCATGTGTTTTTAAGCATACTTTGATTGATCGCACAAACATTTCCAATGCACCTCTTTTGTACACATGCAAAATCAGGCAGCAGGGCGTGGCCATCTTGTGATAATCTTATCCGTTGCTGCATCGCCCAGGGTGGACTTCCCTTGCGGCACTAAATCATATCCCCCGCCCCTGAGAATTACATCATCAAACCTAGTGATATTCTCCGCCTTTCTCTGTGACGTTACTGGGCAGCGTAGCCAAACGTGCCCAGTCATCAACTACGTGACGTGGCACAGAACCCGGAAATAAGCACACATCGTCTCACAACACAGCACGTCACATTTCGGAATATAAAACTGTACTTTAAAAGGAAACAGCAAGACTGTACAATTTGTAAAGTACTTTTATTACACAACAATTGCTCGGAGAACATCTGGCTATTGCCATATTCAATCAAATTGGATTTTCTTTCTTTGCTCTCGATCCAAAAATGTTTATCGTGAGTCACACAGTGTTCCTTTTGGGTACACAAGGTGTATCTTTTGGGTAAAAGAAGCACTTTGGTCGCACAGTGAATTGCAGGGCTTGTGTATCAACTAGACCACTGTAAAGGATGTTATGTTGCTCCTAATGGCTGGTACCTCGTGAGGGGATATCGGCCCTTGGCGATTGTCCCAAAAAAGAATCAAACATATCCAGTTATTGACATGTATCTGCAGATGCTGGTTGAAGAACCCATCAGTTGGTATCTAGAATCGATGATAAGCGCAGGATGGCAGGATGTACCTGTTTGGAAAACATAATAGAAATGTGTCTGTGTAGCCGATCTTTATTACAATTCATCATTTTACTTATTAATTCGGCATCGAGTTAAAACTAACGATTAGCATAGACGTGAAACAATGTGAACAGAGAGAAAACAACATGTAAAGTACTACACAATGTGCTTCCGAGGATAGTGCTATGGAGTATGTTCAGCTCTAAACGGGATACGGAAGCTGATGCTACATTTCGAGGTGCACATAGATGGCATTTTAATGAAATATTAGCGTTGAACCTGGGGGAACCGAGCGTTGGTCTACATGCATCTCGATGCTGGACTGCCCATGTGAAAGACCAGTACACAAAAGGTTGTACTTGCGTTTCATTGCAATATGCCACACAGAACAAACAAGTACAATATAACCCAGCAATAACGCTAATGATAAGTTGATGCTCGTTCGGGTATAAAATCGTCGAAAGTCTAACTTACATTATATTCGGCATTTGCATTCTCTTGGCGTAATGCAGACCATAACGCAGACTCCGTTCGCATCAACGATTTTTTATAAACTGAATTTACATGTTCCTTAGTCCAGTTTTGGAATGGAGAACCTTATCATATCTTACATTATTACACTCCTCTTTTGATTCAATTCCTTTCGGAATGGTCCCTTTCTCTCAAGGTCAAAAAACAATTGAACCTTATACTGTGTGTGCGATGACTGGGCTTCCTCAGCTCGCAAGCAAAAATTCAACGCTGGTTACCTTCACTCAGAATGAAGATACATTCTCAGTTTGCAACATCTTGGCTCACCGCATCCATGAGAACTGGATTGTAATGCACGGTCACAGGAGGAAAAGTGTGGGGCCTGTCCTTGCTCGATGATCGTGTCGCTACTGAGGGGTAGGGCAAACTTGGCAATGACAGAATGCACCCTACTCCAAAATTTGAGTCGAGGGTACACAAAAAGGAGTCAAAGTGTGTCTAGCAATAGCCCCACCTCTGCTGATGTCATGGCCTTCTTCCCTTATGTAGCCTAGGTCTCATCCCTTTTGTGGGGCGAGCAGTTATTTAACTATTCGTGCAACTGTATGGTAATGCAACTTCTGAAACGCAAAGTTTCTTTCACACTATTATCCTTCTCCTCCCATGATCAGTGAAGGTCCCACAGTAGCTCGACGAAACTGTGAACTGTGAAAGCACAGTTTTACATTGTAAGTCAATTTTAAAAACTGCACTATTTGAAAAAAAATGTACAAATTGGATGCTTTATTTGGACATTTTATAAGAACATAGTTGATCAAAAAAACGGATGGTAAACATTTGTACCTGGATTTGAACTGTTCCACAAGCTCTGCTTTAGTTGGACAGAGCATGTTGGCAATGTTTTGTGGCAATGTATGTGTACTCGTAACAAAATCGCACGGAATTCCATGATTTGGCATCTCCAAAACATTAATAAGATCTTTCACAAATCAAATTCCATTTCCTCATGTACTGGCTTGACCACCCATATTTTGCTTCTTTTTGTAAAGTCCATAGTGTAGCAAAGCATCCCAAGGTCTCCCACAGTCCTCGATTGTTCACAGCCTACATTCTTGTTATGTGCTAATACCGCTAGTAATGTCCTATGTTTCATCACTTGAATGCCGAAATGCAATCCCTTTGGCCTGTACTTTAGGCACATATTGTGGAACACCTACAAATCTCCCGTGTGACAGAATGCTGTGAGTCCCTTCAGATCTCTCGATAGAGTTTTATCAGACACAATCTTCTCAAGGGCTTTGTGTGGAGGCGAAGATGGAATCAACCACTTCTTCTTCCGTTCTTGCTCCGGCGACAAAGGGCCATGATCACATTGGTGGAAATGTTGGTTTTCTGTCCAAGAGTGAACGTTGGAACAGTGGTGCATCAGTGACCACCATTTTTGTAGTAGAATTTCCACAGACCCATCCCAAATTTTGGAGCTCCACCAAAGATGGTTGCTGAAAGACTGGGACCACTGTGAAATACTTTCAGAACCTTTTTTTTCCCTGCAGCTGATATTTTTTTATTGATGGATTTGGCAAAGTGCCATACATCAAATTGATGGCGAATATTTGGGAACTGCTCTCTCATTGTCTTGGCTATTGAAACGTGTCTATCCGTGGCTATGAGGTCAATTTGCATTCCGCTCGATTGTAGATCATCCAGTGATTTCAGAAAACCAAGTTTCTCCATGGCCACTGAGGATTTACATTCGGACTCCTGCACAACCACCAAACTCCCAATTTTTTTACTTTCCATTTCCTGAAAGTGGCATGTGCAGTACTTTGCTGAAAATCTGGGGCTGCCACACTGTCCATCGCCAGCTAGCCTGAACCGTTTTTCGGAGAATGTACTTTGAATAGACAATTTTTCAATTTCAATTTTCCAAGCTTCACTAATGGCAGGGAATAGATATTAACGATGATATTTGTAGTACTGCGTTTTAGAAATGAAAGGGAGTCCCACAAATTGACAGAAACTGGACAACTTAATGAAAGTAGAGACACTGAAAAGTAAAGCTGCTGCACACAGTAGATTGCCAGCTGGCAGTTTCCCGAGTATTGGTTGAGCGGACCATGAACATTTTTCATGGAACATTTCACAGGTGGCATGCATGTTGAGGTTACTGCCTTGTGATACACGAGTCACATTCACTAATGGCTTCCCACATATTTCCCCTCTCACTGAATGTACACATTTCAGTATCTTTATAATCTCCATCAAGCAGCTGTCGAATACTATGTATTTGGCCTCCTTTATTAGACTGTCATCCTGCATTAATGTTGTTTCTGACTGAACTGTGGTTGACATATCAGCCAAACTGGACATACTGTAGTCGACATCTTTGTCAAGTTCCTTGGTCAATTGTATTGATGCTTCAGTCTCTGTCATTTCAGCGTCTGTTACTTGAACCTGAATTGGAGAAAACATCAATTTCGACTGGTTTTTGGGTGGCCCTTTTTTGGTGAGTGTGGATTGTGTCAAGTGGCCTGCGACTAATTCAAAAGCATCTTTAATACATTCAGTTTCATCTTCATCTGGTGGAGCAGACACATTGTAGCAATGGTCCAAAAACACTTTGCTGGCTTCGCTGGTCACATTAAATTCATTTTCTGGCCATTGGGCAAATGCATCTCGAGTCTGAACATGCCGCACCTCAATTAATACTTGTTCCATGGTAAAATCAGTTTGGCAAGCAGCATCTCTCATTTGTGTCGCTGTCTGTGCCTGCATAGTCCATACACCATCGGCCAACTAGAAGACAGGTTGGAAAAAGAAGTTCACTGTAAATCCAACATACAGTATTGGACAAAATAAAAGCATATTATGAAGGCCCCAGCGCAAAACACTGGTTACAAATTGAAATTGTTTATAAATTACCTTATTTTTCTTCCTTTTCGTTGAAACCTTCTTTACTGTAACATCAGCAACAGCAAGCTGGTCCACTGACTCGGATCCACGTGCCTCCTCTTCTATATCTGGATCTTGGATACATCCCTAAAAAAGAGTATCCATTTAAAATAAGTCATTTGTTAAGTCATTTGTATTCGAAATCAAATTATTCCTTTGCACACATGGTTTATATAAATAAACCTGTACATTGTGTATGTAATTTAGTCAAAATATACATTTTGGGATTTCACCCGATTGATGGCTAGTTTACTCGATCAAAGTTGACTGTCCGAAGAACACTCTTTGAAATGTTGCACTTAAGCAATTTGCAAAAACTGCTTGTTTCTAATACTGTCACTGTCTAATAGTATCAGATCTAGGACCGACTTTCTATCATTCGAGGGAAATGTCAATACACATACCTCTGGCTCTGGATCAACTACAAGGGATGATGTAATTGTAGTTGAAGCTTCATCATCTACCTGTAACACAGTACTTGTATTAGTATGGTTGAAAAAAGTTTAAATTTAACACACACAGTGTGACAGAGACAATGGTACATATATATAAAGAAAACCACAAATGAAGTATTGTGTAAACGAACAACACAATATGTAAATATGATGAGATTATCTCATTCGATGGAACTGTCAGTACGCATCCATCTGGCTCTGGATCAACTACAAGGGATGATGTAATTGTAGTCGAAGCTTCAGCATCTCCCTGAAACACAGTACATGTATTAGTATGGATAAAACAATTGAAATCAAACACACACATTGTGATGCAGACATTGGTACATATTAATAGCAATCCACAAATGAAACATAGTGTAAATGAAGGACACGGTACGTAGATATGATCAGATTATCTCAAATTGTTCGAAATATTGCAAGCAAGTAATTTGCAAAAACTGCTTGTTTCTAATATTGTAACTGTCTAATAGTATCAGATCTAGGACCGACTTGCTTTCATTCGAGGGAACTGTCAGTAAGCATACCTCTGGCTCTGGATCAACTACAAGGGATGATGTCATTTTAGTTGAAGCTTCAGCATCTCCCTGAAACACAGTACTTGTATTAGTATGGATGAAACCGTTGAATTTGAACACACACATTGTGACACAGACATTGGTAAATATCAATAGCAAGCCACGAATTAAACATTGTATAAACGAAAGACAAGGAACATAAATATGATCAGATTATCTCAAATTCCATGCATAACACAATTCCGGAACTGAATAGCTAAGTAAGACTATCAGATAGGCGCTCGAAGTGGTTGTTGACTCCAGGCAAGACATGGATGCTGAATCTCGCTCCTTCATATTCAGTGCATAGTCATGGAATTGTATAGAGAATATATTATTTGATTTAGAAATGCTAATCTTAAAAATTGGCATGTAAGTAGACAGATTACGAAAACAGTATGCTTATTGCAAAGGACACTATAGCATAGTTATCTGTGCCCATAAATCCATTTTCTGTGAGGCTTCTAAAACCAAGGACAGATGTTTAGCAAAATGGTCTTTATTTAAAAAGCAATACAATCTTACTAATATGAAAAGTATTATAAGGGACAAAAACACCTCAAAAAACAAAACGTCCATTTAGTTACCTGATCATGACCCCAGGGCTACAGCTGAATACAAAACTGTGACTCACCTGAGGCGGCATGTGAACGAATTGAGTCGGTATTGCACTTGGGAAAAATTTCCGAGTCATTCTGAGTTGATTCTTCTTTGTGTACATGGATGGCTCTACATATTCTGGGTAAAGTGCAGGCTGCAGATGCGGACTCAATCACCCCTCTTGTCCTCCAAGACATCTTTGACTCTACTTTCAAGCTCTTCCAGCGCATATCCGCAATCTCTGACCCATTCTCTTATTCAATCTACAGTCTTTGGGAATACATGCTTTGTAGTGCCTTCAGATTTCTCATGGGTCTTAGAAGGGCAACCAAAAATCGCACATGCATGCATTGTAAATTCAGCAAAAAAAAAAGGTGAACATTATTCAAAAATTACTTTGCATAAAAACGTGAGAAAGAAGGATAATCCCATACATTCTTGCAAGGTATGTTTTGGTCACCACAGCAAAACCAGTGTAGCGTGGGTGGCTGTATTATAGGATAACTTTCAGAAACAATTCTTTGATGTGACGAAAATCAGAACATGTTACTCATCCCTTGAATGTACTATCGTGCAACAAAACGAAACATGCTTATAATATTGACACAGTCCGTTAAGGATGCAATTCAATACAACTTGACACTGATGACAATTGATATATCGATAACATAAATTAAACTCAAGTCAATGGCAATGAGACGAATGAACATAACACTACTGGGTACGTTTGCACGAAGTAGATAGAAATTTAGAGATCAAGGGGATATGATTAGGAGACATGCTCTTACCTTGACCAACAAACAATTAGATTCAGCAAGCATGGTAGTTAGTGGCAGAACAGGGAGATGTTCACAGGTTGCACAACGACTAGTAGAGTCGCAGTGGTTACAGAAGTTCTCAGGTAGCACAACGATGAGCAGATTCGCAGTGGTCACCGAGGTTCTCAGATAACTCGTTCATAAGTTGACTTGCAGTGCTCAAAGATGATCTCATGATAAATATCAAGTGGTTTATAAAGAATTAGAAAAGAGGGTGTGTATGTGAATGAATGACATGTATATGTCTTGGTGGATTGCAGGGGCGCGGCCTGCTTCAGGAGATCCTGCCTGGAGACTCAGGGTCTGTATAGGCCATGTGTAGAATGGCCCCTGTACAGAAGATACCTTTGAAGTGTACATGGTGTTTGGCACCTTGGCCGTTCTAACCCCTGCCAGCCCCCTTTGGCAGCACACACCCACTGATGCCAACTGTCTTTGATAAAGGAGGGTGGATGGATGGGCCTGAGGGGTGCAGACAAGGGCCGGAACAATGCTGAATGGAGACACACTTTATTCACTGAAAAACTGAAACAACCATTGATAAAAATTCTGCAGTGCTTTATTTTGTTTCTTAATTGTATGGCACAAATGTACTACACATTATAAAGTTCAGGTTGCAGCACGGTGAGGGAAAATCCCCTGTATAGACCGCTGTCACTGGGGAATGTGTCTCTAATGGCACCAACGGCACATGCGGGTATTACTCATCGAACGCGTTGTCCAAGCATCCCATGAAGCCACCATGTAAACGAACGATAGGCCACCAGCCTGTACCACCTGTGGAAGAGAAAGATACAAACTGTTTTTAAATTACCAAGATAAGTGTATTAAACCTTATTTGTCAATGACAATTCTTGTATCCAATGGCATTGTTTCCAGTGCAAATGCTACCTATACACTGTACAATATTGAACAACTATTATATGAATATTACGAGAGAATTGCAAGACTAAATTGGTTTGATAATGATATATTGAAGTTATGACAATATAGGAGACAACCTTCAAATAGTAGTGGCCTAAGTGATAACACAACCAGAGTATACTTACTCGTTACTTGGATTCCGAGAGCAAACTGTTGCGCGAAGTTTGTGCATACGCACCATCAAAATCCTCAACACGGAACATGTGAGGCAGGCTGCCCTGAAGTCTAGCAGCTTGGTAATGCATTGCGGCCGTGGCTCGCCTTCCGATATGTAGGACAAGCATCCAGAGTTTTTTCGGCAGTAGCAGTTCTCCTCCTCGGTTGGCATTAGCATGCACCGATTTCAGGTACACCAGGTGGAAACGCCGCCCATGCGACTAGGACCAGGCTTTTCCTCTGTTGATTCATCCTCCCAAATGTCGTCCGAAGCCCCATCGTTTCCGCATCTTTCGAGTAATTCCACCTCGGAATACTCCGGCTCGTACTGGTAGGGCTGTATTGTTGCCATTGTGGGGGACACAAACGAAAATGATTTATAGTAGTAATGGCACTGGCATCTGTTTGCACGGGCTACAAGCAACCAAGGTAGCTGACCAGAGCACAGAAACAAGGTACAGAATACAAAAAAAAATACAGTGAGAGGAATGGAAAAGAAAATAATCTGATGTTGCCTGTTGTGAAGTGATCTGTTTATACTTATTGAGGAAAGAGGCATCCTACCATTTCCATGGCGATACGTCATTAGCTGAGGCGCAGAGAATGTTGACACGAGACGTGCTTTGGTGTTGTGAAATGGGCGGCACGCATCTAGTGATGTCAGGCACACGGGTGGGAATATGATTTAGTGCCATCAGGGCAGTCCACCCTGGGCTATGAGGCAACGGATAAGATTATCACAAGATGGCCGCGCCCTGCTGCCTGATTTTTCATGTGTACAAAAGAGGAAAACTACGTTAAGGTGCATTGGAAATGTTTGTGCGTTCGATCAATGTATGCTTAAAAACACACGCCCGAACCCTCGGGACAATAATATTTCTGAGCGCACTATTCCTTTAAATTCCTAAAACTTCTTTGCCTTCTTTGTACCCATTTAGGCATATGGACATGGTGGAGGTTGAACCACAGTACTGAAAGACGACCAACAAATTAAGGGACTTATCTTGTTTTTCTCTATTGCATCTTTGTGTTTTCATGCTATATTTTATGTGTTTATGTCCTAGCAATGTTAGGTTTTATCATTTTATTAACTACGCAGGAGGGGTATTTCTAATCGAAGTGTTATCCCACATGATTTGCACCACACTGAAGATAACCTGTGTTATAGACATATGCAGGCAGTGGGGAGAGGGAAATCAGAAGATCCCTGTTTTGTTAGTTCCTTGATTCGCTATCCAGCAGCCACACTAGATTTATTTTTGTCTCAAGAGATGACACCAGAGACAGCAAGTTGTTGAGTTCAGTTGGCCCTATGTAGGGTGCGATGCACTATTCAGGGACATAAGTACAGATACAGTGGGTGGGGGTGAACACAACAGTGACTAATAACAATGATCTATAGGTGATAACAAAGAGCAAGAGTTTGAGTGATCTCTTAAAGGTGTATCACGGAAGAGGTCTGGCACACATTACTTTAGGGAAGAATAAGTTAGAGTGAATGAGTTTATTTTTATTGCCTCACATCCAATCCATCCCATTACTCTGATGATATTATGAAGGGTGATGCTTTTTTGTACGGTGCATGGGTAGAAGGGCTGGTTGAGTGTAAGGCAGGAGGAATGTTTAGGCTACCCATGAGTGTGGTTTTAGAAATAAATGAAACATACACCGGCATATGGGGCAAGTGCGCAAACAGTTTAACATGGATAGATCAAGATAAACACCTTTTAAGATCATGAAACGTACACGATTTGCCATGTGTTTCAGAAGCAACAGCAGCATGGTCCTAGAGGTGAATAGTAATTGAAACTTGACTGCCAACTTCCCAATATCTAAGGGGGCACTGCAGAACTCATGGCCATTTACTGTGTGTGTGGGGGTGTGGCCTATACACAGCAGCCACAATCCTGGGGAAGCGTATGATCCATGGAAATTCTGCAAGCTCTCGTGTTGATTGTACCAGACGTAAATCTTACAATAATCTGCAAGCATCCAATGACCAAGCCTATGCATTTTCTGCATCAGTGAGTCCGCCGTTCTTTGGGCACACACCATCAAAGTCGCAGCAACTATTTCTCTGAAGAATCCAGTGACACCCTGAATTTAATCCTGCTGGAATAAATGCTCTTTAGCCATGTGGAAATGTTTTTTGCATCGTTCTTTACTCCTGGAGTGCAAGCAGGAGAAAATTCGAAATTGCTCCATATTGCAAGGTGGGAACTGATTAAATTGGCAAATGACACAGAGAATGGCTCCTATGCCATTAACAAAGAACTGTGGGCCATAAGGATAACCATCTTACAGAACTGCTCTGTCTTAGATATGTTAACTGCCATGGAACGTGACATCTATGTCAAACTAGGTACATCTTGCTGCATGTAGAAACCCAAAATTGAAAAAGACAATGGCACACTGACACAAGCAATACATGCACTGTACACTATGAGTATCACCATGAAGAAAGAAGGTGGGGTGCCAAGCGAAGACTGGCTCTCAGCAATTTTCTCAAGGGAGCCTTCATAAATGAGTAACATTCTCAAAGTATTGCTTCCTTTTATTATCCCACTGCTTGTCCTTTTCTGCACCTACCAATTGGTCCTATGGTGTTGCAAGAAGATGTTGAATAAACTGACACCCATGACGTCTCTCTCAATAAAAACTGCCACTGAACTGCAGGCACAAAATGCCAAAACCCAAACTGATGAATGGATCCCGAAGGACGAGACTCACATGGTCCACAAACACAAATCCAATAAGCCCTGGAGGAACACTATTTGAATGTCCCAATGACCCAGAAAACTACTTTGAAGAATATGTTGACCCCCACAGATGATGGAGATTGCTCTTTTTCTACAATGCTGCCCAGAAAAATATACAGGAGATCGATGAAATCCCTTTAAATTGTGGGTGCCCAAAACTCTCTTTGATAAGATGAAGGAGAAGGATGGTGCAGTTGAAATTTCAACTAGAGAGGAGAATGTATATATGCAGGTACAATGTTCCAAATGTAAAAGGAAATACACGTTCTGTGAACATTATTCAAGTGAGCACCCTTGCCGTTCTGATTGCATTAGGTTCAGGCCGAGTAGCGAAACATATTGCATTCTCACCATTTTTATTGGATTAGGTTTAGGCTTCATGATTAGTGAATTCCATTTACAGCATGGTTTCTTGCGTTTTCTTACTTTGTGGTCTTTGAATAGAATTGAGTCTAGTTGAGGCCCAGTGCACACTACTGTCTTTCCATGAACTGAATATAATTGTAAGAGAACCTTTACTGGTTGAAATATTTGCGGCTGGATGTGCGCAGAGCAAACATGAGTAATAAGTAGGAATTAGGCCACGGTTTCATTTCCTAAGAAATAATTTCCCCAGAATCTCAATTATACAATGGAATAATGGTAGTGCACAATGAGCTGATGGTTTGTGTCCTTGACATGTACAGACAAGGATATGATAGCATCAAGAATGAGCTCCTACGTGACGGAGCGCAGCTGCAGAACATGGTAGTACAAGTAAAATAGCAAAAATGTCTGGTCACACTGGATGGAGTCTTCACTGCATCTAGTTTATTGCAAAGGGGGGTGTAGGTTTTGCTCTCTCCACTTTCTACTTCATTGGGACACCTGCGGTGGGTTGCACATCTGATATCACATGTTATTGTACTAACCAATAGAGTAGGGCAATCTATGCTGACTTAGGGGTTGTGTAGGCAGGAGTCAACAGGGTGGATTGAATGTTGCATATATCTAATGTCTAAAATTGTGTTTTTTACTTTTAAATACTGTAGCCCAATGTGGGTGTGTCGAGAGCTTCAGTCTTCCCATCTCACGTGACTAACTGACCTCATCATTGTTTCCTGCAAATCACTAGGGGTCTTCGCTTTCAGCTTGTACCTCGCATTTTAAATGTTCCAACATAATTCTTCAACTCTCCGCATTGGCATTCTTTCCAGGCATCTTTCTTGAATGTTTGCTTATTGTGATCACCCACACATGGCAGACTATTTTCATTATTTATTGTGCACATACATTTTGCCAAGATAAAAATCCTATGCCTTGATGAAGCATTTTCTTTCAGAGGGAAACACGTGTCCACAATTCACATCTCTACTTTCCACAGAAAAATAACACCACTTTGCATCCAATTTGACGGATACAGCGGCCTTACCTGTCAAGACTATATAAATATCTGTGGGTGACATAGTAGTACATCTCCAGGTAGTCTCTCGAGGAACATACAATCTCTCATTTCACACTAACTGCAGACTACATGCAGAGCACTACCGACAATAGTATGTGTATGCTGTTGAAGAAGCAAAAGGACTGAAAAAGCAAGTTGTAAAACCAGGCAAAACCGCCTGTACACCTTTCCTTCTGCATTGTGTTTTAAATGTGTAAATGTTGTCTGCCATTATCACACTCCAAACCGCATTGGCTGTGGATTGCTATGGAATTGGTGTGCTCTTAGCAGGTGCTAAATACAGGTGGATTTACAGGAACTGTTTAGTTTAAGGCCAGCACGAGAATACACGCTGGCCTTACACCGCGTGGTCATTGAAGCCAGAGAAGGAAATCATGTTGGATATGTTATTCAATTTCATGCTGCTTCTCTGCACCAAAAAGGCAGTAACATACTCCGATGTGTAATAGTAAGGCGTAAATGTCTAACACCTTGAAAGGAGAAATGAGCCCTGAAGATTAGTTTTGCCTGCGGATCGGGACGAGTAGGGGGACGTATACATTCCCCCCATATGCCACTCTGCTTGCAAAACATCTTTCAAATCAACCGGTCTATAAAAGCAAGACATGGAAGAATTGCACCATGTATGCCTTTCTTTTATGCTCTGGGGGTATGAACATTAGAGTAACAATGTGTCTAGAGACTGAGTACCTTCAGCTACCACAGCCTCACTTGCATATTAATAAACATATGAGGTATTGATGCCTCATTCCCTCATTTCTTTTTGTTCCATGGCTTCCCCTTGAGCTATACTCGTTTCTTGTTTGCAAAGTCTACTCTGGGTGCGTTCTCCTTTATGTGATCTAATAGGATTATTTACTTTTGCTTTTATAAAGCAATGCACATTATTTTCTTAGATAAGAGTCATTGGTCTGTTTTGCATGGGCATGGGAACTAGCAGGGCCCGTGGTCATGATGACGCTAGCCTTGTGCCCAGGTGGATGGGGACAGCTGAGGGTGTGGAGGCATCTTGGAAATGCTGTGTTTAGATGTGTGGGCTTCAATAAGGCATTGGAACCAGCCCGTGTAACACAGGTTCGATCCCTGGGTCCGCGCTTAGAAACCTCTGGGTATTAAACCCATTATAAATAACCAATCATATCAAATCATATCATATCATGAAAGCATGAAGTCACTGCTCTGAATTAGTGGGAACAGTTTCAGATGGCATGTGTGGCTTCAAGTGAGGTTATGCAATGGAAGGAGGATTAACGTTTCTTAAATGGCCACATTTCCTCCAACTTTCACATGCTCCTGTTTCATGATGGCTGTTAAGTCGGTGGTCCTTGTTCTTCAATATTCCAGTATGCTTGATCATTTCAAATGACAGATATATGTGTATTGACTGGTACTTACTAAATCAGCAAGTTCCTCTTTGTGATGCCAGCCCATTACCCATGTATTCCAGATCTCCTAGTCTCACATTCTTGCCAAACTCAGTAAGAAGGCAATGTATGCTATTGGGGTTTGCCCCACTTGGAGGAAACATCCAGCTGACGTTCTCCCTTCTAGTATTGATTGCCTCCATTTGATAGGGTGGCTTCTGAAAAGTGTATCTCTTTCTTCAGAATTTAAGGGAAGGAGTAGTTAGGTACCGACACACTACTGCATGATCGTCTTTCTTGCCTCTGAGAATTGCAGGAGCTCTCAGATATAACACATAGATTTACCAAAGAGACCCAGAAGTCCAGAAGTTAGAGCTTGACAATAGTGAAATTAAAGCGTGAGAACATAGAGAGCGTTAAAGCTATATTAGCTGCCCAACTGCAGGTGTTTATGGATAGGTCCTCAATTCCCAAATATGATGCCGTCGTAGGCATGGACCACTTTTATCATGATTTGTAATGTCCTATGGTTAACTTCACGTTTCAATCACATTTTTGGTTCTCTGGTTGATCAAAGGTTTTGTTCATGATTGGGAAGATAGCTGCTGGTGCAGGTTTGGATAATTGTACAGCATTTCTGGCTATATTTTTCCAGATGTTTACATTCACAGGATAGTCCCCTGCTGAAGAGCCTTTGTTTGACTTTGTCTAGGGGACAATGCATGTTATTTCATGTTCCCATGACACAGTTATCCAATAAAAGAAAATTCTCTGGAGAATGACACAAGTTATATTTTGAATCCATAACGTTCCCATTGAGATCTCTAGATGATGTACAATTAAAATAAAATGTATTAATATAATGTTTCAGAAGAATGTTCGGTGTACTCTAAGAAAAGACGTAAAAGACAAAAGAGCACCATGCGTTTCGGCAAAGGTGACAATAGAGATAACACCAACAATTCCAGCACAGATTAACTTTTTAGGATCTTCTCTACATATAAATGAAAAAAATCATCTCGGGTGGGGATTTCATTAGTTTAGTTTAATAAAATGTGTGAAGTGCACATTCCAAGAGACATATGAGTAGTAGTATATTAGGTGGTGTCACAAAACAGACAAAGAATAAGAAAGCATAAAGCATAACACTAGGGTAGAGATACATCGCTTTTCTAAGCCTGTTTGAAGAGGGGTGCCTTTAAATAAGAATTGAAGGTTTTCTTAAAGGGAAACACATGATTGTTGCTTGGATGACGTGCCGATATTCATAGGACTCCATGGGGAATTTAGACAGATATTCCAGAAGTGGTAATTCTTAATGGTAAATCCTGAGTTGCCTTAAACAGGTAGAGGAGGAATATCATGCTGGAGGTTAATCCTCCACTTTAAGGTCAAACTCTGAATTTGGTGGTGTGGTAAAAAATGGCATGCAATTGCTTTACCACCAAAAAAAGCAGTAGAAATGGAATAATGCCTCTCTTTTACCACACCACTGAATTCATAATGGGGCCCATAGTTCCTTACATCTAGAGACAAGGCACAGAAACATCAATGAGTTCTGGGAATGCAGATTAAGCAACAGAGATGAAAAAGAGTTAAAGAAGAGAAAGATATGATGGAGTGAGCTATTGGCAAGCATTTCAGATGAGTGTTAAACTTTACCTCAGCAGGCAGCAACCATGTTAACATTTTGTGCCAGGGTCTGACATGGTTCAATTGCTTATGGTTTAAGATCAGCCTTGCCACTCTATTTTGTGTGTTCTGAGGTGTGTGCAACAGATCATTGGAAATGCCCAGTCAAACTTCATTCCAATAGTGGAGGCAAGAGAGAATAAGAGACTGGATGGGGATGGTAATGTGAGTGGGAAGATTTTAGCAATGAGATATAGCGGAGTGAGGGCACCTTTAAAACATTGTACTGAACTGGGTTTTAAAGGAGAAGCTGGAATTGAAAAATGTGCCCACAATGCCTTCTATCCAAACCTGCACAAGGGCCGACCTGCTCTATCTATGTGGTGAATGGGATATGGATGATATTGGATTCACAGTTCTGCAGCAGGACGTGTACCTTGCATACATCAAGACAAAGACAAATGCAGTCATGCACAGACAGACAACAACCTTCAATCCTGGAATCATCCGGAAAGTGGTTAGCCAGGTTGTATAGAATGTGGCCATCATCCGCAAACATGTGAGATGCTAAATGCAACTCGCAGCTTAAAAGAGCCAATAAATGCAATTATGCAGTGAAGAGTATTGGTAACAGGGAGGCGCCTTGACTACTTGAAGATTTCTGACCAGTAATCTCTGAGACTATCATCCAGAACCCTGTCAGGTGTGGGTGGGGGAGCGGGTGATTCCATGCAGTGGCTCCTATTGGACAAACAAGGTCTGAGGATACATGGCATTGAATGCAGTGGGAAAATCCAACAGAAACAGGTTTATTAGGTAATGCAAGAAACAAGTTGTTAAATGGGAATGGGAGACTGGGTATTATTCCAATAAGGGGCTGCTGTCTATGCTGCATGTGGCTAATAAAGCAATATGCCCTGAGCGGCGGGGGCATTACTGACTCTGGGCCCACCAGAGTCAGTAATGCCCCTGCTGCAAGGGGCAAATAGCTATTAGTACCCCAGCCCAGAAAAACTGCGTGACCGGGGCACTAAAAGCTTTTTTTTGTCCCAAAACACTGCAGCGTTTGAAAAAAAAAACAACAAAGAAAATGGCTGCCGGGGAGCGGACACACTGGAAACTGAAGAGTTTCCAGCACATCCGCTCCCGAAAAAAAAGACTGTAAGTGCAGTTGGGAGAGCGGAAGGGAAAAAAAATAAAATAAATAAAACTTACCTAGGTCGCCGGCGGGGGACGATGGAAGCCTCCAGCCGTGTGGAGGCTCGGAGCAGGGATGGAGGAGTGGAGGGATGGAGGCTGCCATCGTCCCCGACTGGGGACTAAGGGATAGAAGGTAAGTGGGGTGGGGAAGGTAGGAAGGTGGGACAAGGGAGGTGGGAGGAAAGGGGACGGAACCAAAAAAAAACATTACCTGAGTCCCCGGCGGGGGGCGAAAGCAGCCTCTCAGCCGTGGGGAGGCTCGGAGTGGGGATTGCCCCGCTTCGAACATCCTCATTGGCTGAGGGGCTGCCACGGCCCCCGCCGGGGACAACGGCCATGGAATCTCGACAGAGGGATTCCCGGCCTGGTAATGACTCGGCGAGGGCCAATCAGAATGGCTCTTTCATTCTAATTGCGCCCTAGTCGGGTACTAATAAAACATAGCACGTACCTGAATGTGTGCTACCACATTTTTAACAGGATATTTCATAGCATCTAATCAAAGAGTTTCAGATAGATGCTTTCAGAGAAAATACACAATACGATCAGAATTTGAGAAAGCAAAACATATAATCAATTTATTTGAATAACTACAGAACAGCCAACACTTGTTTCACATCCATAGGGGCTTTGTCAGTGCTGCAACATTAGAAATGAATAATGCTAAGACAAACAAAGGCAAACACGAATCATTTCATAATAATTCCATTAAATGTATGAACCATATTCGAAAACAAATTTGCTGTTAGCTAATCCTTATTGAAAATATTCACAACAAAAATATCACAGCAGTAGTGCACACTACTATTCAAAGCACAACATACTGCAACAACATGGTGTTGTACTACAGCCAGCTCTACCTATGCATGAATGCCAATAACTCACTCTCCCCAGATAAAAAATGAATTTTATTCTGAGTAAACACATGTGTTTCTTTTCAGGAATGTTTCATGATTCTATCTAAAATAACATCTTTTCTTGGTGACTTCTGTAAAACATATACATTGCTTCTATTTCCTTTTAAGCTAATTCTAATCGTTTTTCATAGTTTTAATATTTCCTTTTGATAGGAGTGATAAGAAGTTCAGTAAGTTGTGTGGAGGCTTCATCTAAAGTCACTCCTCAGGATTCAGCTAAATCCCTCTCTTCCTTGTCTTCATACATGGGCATGATGCACACGCTAGGGCCAATTTTAGCAATCTTAAAGTTAATCAAGAAAAAGTGCAAAATATACAAATTCCCAAAAATAGGATAGAAACAAAAAGCTTGAAGCAAAGGTGCAGAGATGACAGGCACAAGACATCAGAAAAGCTTACTAACACACAATCCTGAACCTCAAGAGAACCACTTACTACCAGAATGACATTATGCTTATTAAGTGGTGCTAAAGGAACAGAAAATATGTCTAAAGTACAACTATATGTCTATCTCTTTCTCTGCCCGTAATTTGGGTGTCATTTTTGAATCCTCCATTTCCTTTTCTTTACATATGTCTTCTTTTGATCAATCCTGCCGTTACGCTCTTTTTAATATTCATCTTGCTCAAACTTATCTTTCTTTTTACGCCACTATGATCCCCCTCCCCTGTTTGGTTTTCTCCCTTATTGATTTTTTCCTCATCGCTTTTCTTTGGTCTTCCTGCTTCTCATCTTCTCCCTCTTCGCTCCATCTATAATTCTGTTCATCTCCTTTTCTCTCTTTCTTCTTGATCCTCGATCACACCCTCTTCACCTTCTATATCACTTCTTCCTTTTGAGTCTCGTCTCCTTCATAATTTTCTTTTGATTGTCTTCAAGTATCTCCATGGGCTCGCACCTCTTTATCTTTCTTCACTTATTTCACTCTGTTCCCCTTGCCGGCCTCACCGTTCCCAGAATCAGTTTCTTCTTTCTGTTCCTAAACCCCCATGTGTTTCTTCTCATTTCCGGTCTTTTGCCATTCTTTCCCCTTAACACTGGAACTCCCTCCCTTTGTCTGTTCGCTCTTCTCCCTCTCTTTGTATTTTTCAGTCTAATCTTAAAACTCACCTGTTATGTGCTCTCTCTAATAACTGAATGATTGTCTTTTTCGCCCTTTTTTTTCTATTTTATACCTGGAAATGCATTTATCATGTTGATTGTACCACTGTTCTTTTAATTTGTACCAGCAAATTTGATGAAAAGCTCTATATAAATTCAATGAAATACAATACGAAATGCAATACATTACGATCCACAATAAACATTGGACACTTACTGATATTAGCTGACACGTAGATGGTGTATGCTAATCATACCGCAATGGTCCAATCACAAGTAGTTCAGACTGTGCCACACTGATGAACCCTAATGAAGGTGAACTGTGTGTGTCGCTTACTGAATCCTGAAGTGCTGCCTTTCTTATGTGGATAAAGCAATGTATAAAAAAATGCTGCCTTATAAGACAAAGGCCCTTTCAGGGATGGCTACTGGATGGCTCGGCACCATGTGTGGCTTGTTTACTGAAATTGTTTATTCCACTCTAAGATTCAATAATAAAAAATCGTATCTATGCGGTTGTGCTTTTCATCATGCATCTATTTTGTGCACAGCATTGTGACCCATTTTAAAAATTATAAAAACATATATCACATCTAGGTGGTTGTGCTTTTCTTCCTGCATCCATTTTAGTGCACTGCATTCGACCCTTTTAAAAAAGAATGGTATCAACACACCGCACAAAACTATCATTGGTTGACATTAATACCTTGGGACATTTAATAGTCGGTGGGGAGCACGATCATCAGGTCGATTGCTCGCCGTATGAAGGCAGTGAAAGGCGAGCCAAGAAGGATTACCAATTTACTGGCGTTCATTCAAGAGACTGCCGGTCTCTGTTCCTTTGATCTCGACTGGACAGGATACTTGCAGGACTGCAGATCCGACCTAGGTAACGCCTAATCCTGGAAATCAGCCTTCATCTATATTGTTTAAGGCAACTGGGTGCCGTGCTCATTTCGCCCCAACCAAGCACAGTCATAAGGGCTGGGTTCTAGTACCTGACTCAGCGTTCATTGTCAACCTTAGTGGTCTTTTTTTTAACTCAAACTGCGTGAAGGTACCATTTTAAAGAAAGACCACTCAAAACACAAACAATACAGGAAAAGGCTACTCCGAGATCTGCCTTAAGCGGCTAAGAAAGCAAACGTCATAGCATAGGCATGAAACTACGGAGTAACCTGAGTCAGGATGACAGAAGAACACCAGAATGGGATGGTATAACATCTGAAGGGGCTCTATCCACAAATGACCCGGAGAGCCATGTTGAACAGGTTGGGCTGAATATACACTTGCTAGAACAAAGACAAAACATTGAAGCCCAAGTTCATATGGAGGCTTCCCCATATACACCATCAAAGTGTTGCGAGAACAGGGAAGAACAGCACCTTGGTATGGAGTTTTGGAAAAAAGGCCTGGAATTCGCAGTAACAACTACAAAAATTCAGAAGAAAATAGAAGATCACTTTGGTAAAAGGAGATGCAAAAGTGCAAATGAAGAGGAAATGATATGGACAAGAGATAATACACTGAATTCCTGCAAGAGACTGAGAAGAGACAGTGGGTCAGTAGGTAGTTCGGATTCTACAACTCTGGCATTGATCATAAGCGAACTGACATCAGAAGAGCAGACTGCCTCCAGTTTGGAAAAGAACCAAGAGTCTGCAGTATTGAAAAATGAAGAAAGTTTGGAAGCATGACAAAGGGTTTTGGAATCAAGTTGCACTGAACTAGTGCAATACCAAGATGAGGAAAGGCAATCAAATGGAAATACACTATCTGCACTGAATGATGTCCTTAGTTCCCTGGTGTCAGTATTCGAGTTGCTGAAGGGAGAGGTTCAATCTCAAACAGGCACCGTCCTAGAAATGACAAAGGAGATGGCCACTCTAGATGGAGCAATATTAGGTTACAATAACGCAATAAACACCAATGTTCTGCAGAGGCTACTGGAGGTGAGAATGGAGTTTGCCAAGCAGGGACTAGATCTGTTTCCCATACAACAATCTTTGGCAGCACGGAAAATATATGAAGAATTGGACCTTACGATAAAACAGGGTATTCTGATGCAACTGCAAATCTTAAATCAAAGGAAGTCGGAAATAGATGATAAAAGATTGGTAGAGGACACCAACACTCAGATGGATGACATCCCACTTTCGGAGTCAGTATTGGAAGAGTTTCAGAGATTGGCTAATGTAGGTGAAGGTATACAAGAAGAAGAGGTGGTCCCAACTCCCCCAAGGGCTATGTCAATAAATCAAACTGAGACTCCAGTGAATGCTGAGGAAGAAGCTTGTGCTCAGGGTGTCACTTCAGGAGGAAAAAGAGAAAGGAAGAGAGAAGCAAGGAGACAAAGAAGATTGAAAGAGAATATTGTTCATAAGAAAAAGGGAAAAAAAATCAAATAATCAAAAGAAAGGGAAAAACAAGAACTTTGAAACAAATACAGTCTTGAAGAAAAAGGCAAACACCTCGATAATGCTAACGGGGGCGGAACAAGAAGTAAGTGAGCTAGACTCCGAGGATGGTATTCGGGGGAATACAGATATGACTAAGATATCAAAAGATCAAGGCGAAAGCAAGAAAATCTGCTTCGGTCACACCAGTACCACCGAGGGGGTAAAGGGCTCACCAATGACATCAACAGGCTCACAAACTGAAAGTGTAAAGGCTGGTTTAACGACACCCAAGGGCTCATCAAAATTAAAGGGGGGTTTATCTATAGCTCGGATATTTCTAAAAGCTAAGCCAAAGGTAGGAGAAACAAAACAAACTCCCAATAATGAGCCTTCTGGGGGAGTAAAGTCTACTCTGAAAATTGCTCCAATATTCTTGAAAATGACCCAAACACAACAACAAAAGCTAAACACTGTTGAGGAGATAAAGATGGGGCAAGGTAAACACAGGATGATTGGTCAGATCAGGAATGGATCGGGAAAATCAAAAGAAGTAATGGAGCCGCTGAACCTAGATCCAGCCATCATAGATCTAGTTGCGAATCCAAAAGAACAAGTGGAAAGTGAAGTCAAAGCTCCATCGCCATTTGCAATGCCAATTATTTGGCTGTCATTAACTGCAAATAAAAATCAGATAACATCTCTAAATATAGGTGTGATCCTGTCATTCTTGAAGAAAGTGCTGAGTCTTTTCCTTCTAAATAGACATGACATTGAGTCTGTGAGGTTCCCAGACTTAGACCATCCTCTGGTGGCAGAGGTTGGATGTACATCAAGAGAGGTACACGCGGCTATTGAAGGTGCAAAAATGGACTTAAAGAAATTGGACTTATTGGTATAAAATTCCAGGCCAGAAGTTTTGATACCACCCGGCGGAGGGGGCCCCTAAAGGTACATCAAATCAGGGCATTAGAAGACCATCTACTACGGGCCCCCAGTTGATGTCTAGAACTGCAGTATCTCCAAGTGTTATATCTAATGAATATACCCTGTCAATGCTCCCGAGTATATTAACAGAGGTTTTACAGAAACCTGGGTTAGGTCAAAAATCTCCTTGAAAGTGGGGGTCTGAAAATGTTCTGTTGGAACACGCGGGGTCTTAACAATTTGTCCTCCAGGGCCATGAAAAAATATGTTTTTGGGGAGGGAGATGTCCTAATGCTGCAGGAGACATGGATGATCAATGATGATGATCAATCAGATTGCAGTACAAGGTTTCATATAGAGGTGCAAGCAGCTTCTCAGAAGGCAAGAGGCTGCTGAAGTGGGGGACTGCTTATGGCCTTCAAATGCTCCAAATGTAAGGATATATCCCCTCTCAAGTGTAATATACAAGGTCTCCAAATATGCAAAGTAACATTGAAGAAAAAACCACAGGACCTGGATGTGTTATTTTGTAATATATATTGTAACGCTGCATGTTCGTGGCTGAGCGTCTTCCTGGATAACCTGGCACAGTCTTTGGGGAAATTGAAATCTTCATTTGCAGGTGCTGAAATAATTTTAGGAGAGGATTTGAACTCCCAATGTCTTCAACTGGCAAAAGACCAAACAAAGAAAACTGGGCGGAGGGTGACAGAGAATGGCCATTCTTGAGTGGAATTCTTAATTGCCTGGGACCTGAAAATGTCGAACGGTAACCTTCCGAGGAACATGCCAGCAAAACCAACGAGAATCCAGGGTACCTTAGTGTCAACATCGGACTACCTATTTTTATCAAGCTTGTTATTTGAACAGAACGCCCTGTTGAACATTAGGGATGGGGTTGGTAGTGATCATCTCAGTTTAGAACTCTCCTTTCCAGAGATATTACTGGAATCACAAGTGAGAGACATCCAAAGATTTGACTGCAGAAAGGGAAGAATGGGCCTCCTCAAATATAAAGAGGGGGTTACTAAACAAAAGGCTATTACCTCTTCCCGGGTTCACTCAGCAGGAGAACTGTTCCCCTATAAGATTCGCAAGGTTTATCTGGTCAATCTGTCCGCTGAAGGTCAACAGAGATGGCCCGAAATAAAGGCACTGACATGCTTATGACAAAGAGACAATGTTAAAGAAAAAATAATTGAATAGAAAGTTACAGATGATCAAAAGAAAACAATAAGGGAAATAGAGAGGTTAATAAAGTTGAAGAAAAACTCTTGGTCAAGTATTATAAAGATTTGTCCATTTCGAGGAAAAGTGTATGACATCAAAGGGATGGCGAATATATGTTAGAACTATTAGGGCAAAGGAATTTGAGGGAATTCTGGTCCATCATCCAGAAACTGGAGAGAAATTTGGTTAAGCAACAATGTAATCTGGTATCTGAAGAAGACTGGATCAGTCATTTGAATTTGGTTTTTGGAAAGTCCCAAAAAACAACATACCGCTATAACACACAAGAGAATTGGCATCTAACATTCGATGAAACCTATATAGAAGAACTAATCATGAAATGGTCTTCCTCGAAGGCAGCGGGCCCAAACGGCCTTACATGTCAGGTCATGAGGAATAGTCCCGGTTTGTGGGCAAAATTGCTTAACTGGCTTTTTAGGGAGATTTTGGCTAGAAAACAACTGCCACCTACCTGGGGCTCTGCAACCATAATTCCACTATTCAAGGTGGGGGGGGGGTAGGATGGTGGCATCAAACTACCGCCCTATTGCCCTCCTGGACATTGATAGCAAGATCTTCATGAAAGTTTTGCTGGGAGAGTTGGAGACTTGGGAAAGAGAAGATACGATTTTATCAAAATGCCGAACAGGCTTTAGGAGGGGCCTTTCCACTGCTGTAAATGGCATGATGTTAAACCTGCTAAGTCAAAAAACATAGATGAGTGTAGAAGAACAACTGTATGGGGCTTGGGTGGACTTCTCAAAAGCTTTTGACCAGGTGTACAGGGGAAGGCTTTCAGAGAAACTCAGGGCAAGGGGAATCCCAGAAGGAATGTTGGGGATGGTACTAGAATTCCACAGAGAGAATGATATCAGAGTACGGTTGGACGAGGAGGGCCATTGTCAGAACCTGTTAGGATGAACAGGGGGGTGAGGTAGGGATATCTGAGGGCACCATTCTTTATCAATCTTTACACAACAGACATGCGAGACTTTCTGGCATCTTATGTTTTGGCAAGTCCAGTTTTGAATGGGGTAAAACTCCACTGACTTGCTTATGCAGACGACGTGGTAGTCCTGGACAGACCAGCGATCGGATTACAACGGTTACTAAATGGTCTTCAATAATATGCGTGTGAAAATGGGCTCTCTCTAAATCCAACTAAATCGAAAGTGTTGGTTTATAGACAGAAAAATAAAAAGGTTGCATTTCATCAGTGGTCACTGGGGGGAGAAGTAATAACGAGAGTAGAAGAGTTCGTATACCTTGTCTACAAAATATATGCCACTCCACCAGTATATAAAGTGGAGCATAACATTGCAATGAAAATAAAACCTCCGGCAGCCCAGATGAGGAAAATACTTGGGAGATATGGAAGATTATCCATTATCCCGGTATTAAAATGTTATCAAGCCAAAGTAGTCCCCGTCATACTCTATGGCCTGGAGGCAAAACCTCAGTTGTGGAATACCTCATGGAAAAAATGGGAAGGTCTCTTGGCAAAAATGGGAAGGTCTCTTGTGGAAATATGCATTGAGGTTGCCAATGAGTCTAAAATCTCAGGCAGGGTAAAAATTGATATTACTCCTGCAAAAGATTAATACTGCACAGGAAGATTTGTTGTACTCAGCCATAAAAGCACATATGGAAATGGGTAAATCAAAACTATTGGGCAACATAAATCTCCAGTTGGAAAAGTTACTGGCGGATGCCGATATGGAGAGCAAATTACTGACGGAAGACCCGAGGAAGGCTAAAAAGAAATGGGATGAAATGAATTAGATCCATACAATTGGAAAAATAAGGTCAGGTGCTAATCCCTCTCCAGAGAATAGATCGAAGATTGGGCTTCCTAAACAAGTATCTGATAAAGTTTCCTGACTGGAGAATTAGGAATACATTCTTAAGACTAAGGTTGAATGTCATTCATACGGGTGAAGTCTTGGCAAAAAGAGGAATGGGTGATCAAGCATTAAAGCTGTGTCATATTTGTAAAAATCCAGAACTCCAATCAAGTAAACATCTGTTGTTGGTATGTGATGGTACAGCACTTGCTAGGCAACATTTCTTTAGTAAATTTGTGCATCTAATAATACACCAAAGATATGGAAGATTATCCATTATCCCGGTATTAAAATGTTAGCAAGCCAAAGTAGTCCCTGTCATACTCTATGGCCTGGAGGCAAAACCTCAGTTGTGAAATACCTCATGGCAAAAATGGGAAGGTCTCTTGTGAAAATATGCATTGAGGTTGCCAATGAGTCTAAAATCTCAGGCAGGGTGAAAACTGATATTACTCCTGCAAAAGATTAATACTGCACAGGAAGATTTGTTGTACTCAGCCATAAAAGCACATATGGAAATGGGTAAATCAAAACTATTGGGTAACATAAATCTCCAGTTGGAAAAGTTATTGGCGGATGCCGATACGGAGAGCAAATTACTGATGGAAGACCCGAGGAAGGCTAAAAAGAAATGGGATGAAATGAATTAGATCCATACAATTGGAAAAATAAGGTCAGGTGCTAATCCCCCTCCAGAGAATAGATCGAAGATTGGGCTTCCTAAACAAGTATCTGATAAAGTTTCCTGACTGGAGAATTAGGAATACATTCTTAAGACTAAGGTTGAATGTCATTCATACGGGTGAAGTCTTGGCAAATAGAGGAATGGGTGATCAAGCATTAAAGCTGTGTCATATTTGTAAAAATCCAGAACTCCAATCTAGTAAACATCTGTTGTTGGTATGTGATGGTACATCACTTGCTAGGCTACATTTCTTTAGTAAATTTGTGCATCTAATAATACACCAAAGGCAAGATTCATTGTGGGAAAGATTGATTGGTGGGCAATCACATGAAATTACAATTGAGGTCATACAAATGTTACAGAGTTGTAAGATTGAGCTCTAGGCCTCGACCTAGGGTTGAGTACATCTAGTCAAGCAACCCTGTCATAGTGTATCCCGGTGCCAATAATGTCTTTCACTCTGAAAGAGAAGTGGCCAAGAGACTAACTAAACTAGTGATGCCATGCCCTTGACCCACTGAAAAGAGGATTCGTGGTGGTAGGACCTCGACTTCACCTGTATTGGTTGGAAATGTTGTTTTATTTTAAACAGGTTTTAACCTTGATTTTCTTTCAAATTTGATTGATGAATATGTTGTTTTATTTATGTGAAGTATGGAAATGGAATGTGAACTGTTTGTAAAAGGTTAATTTTAACCACATACAATAAATAAATAAATACTGCACACTGCTGCCACCCAGGGGATGTCTCCAGGCACTTGCGTGGCTCTGGAAGAGGGGGGCGTGGGGAGGTTAGTCAGGATAGGGTGAGAGAATCAGTTCAGAACGAGCAGGAACTGGTGTCTGTGAGTGTTGTTTTGCAAGTGGGAGTGGCCTTGTGTGTTTTAACCACATGGCTAATATTCAGTGTCTCAGATGTTGGTGTTAGTGTGTTGAGTGGGGTTGTGGTGGGTTTGGTTGTGCGCACTGATTAGATAGTGTCCATAAGGGATCCAGAGTCACGGGTAGCCGTACCTTTCAGATTATCTGGTACTTTGGTATAATTGCATTGTTGATGGTTTTATGGACTATGGGATGGTTCACTCTATGTGTGTGCTTCAGCATCTACAGATGCTGGGTGTGAAAATAGAATTGGTTCTTTGTTTGTTTATGTGTCGTGGAGCTAGCCCAAGGTCTGGTATAGCATCAGTTGTGTTGGAGGAGCAGGAAGGGGACAATGAGTTTGTAAGTTGGTTGTTTGTTGGAACAACTGGCGCGGCTGTTTGGTTGCCGCTTGATGGTATCTAGCCCAGTGCTCGGTTGTGGTTCTTTGGCCCATCTGCATGACACCTGTTCAAGCACAGTTCCCTGCAACCACCAACTGCCGACTGTATTGTTGGAATTGCATGTTTGCAATTAAATACCATGATCTTGGTTTAAGCAATATTAATTTGTAGATCATGTGTGGCTGCAAAAACAGATATTTGGTTAAGTAGACCTTGCAATCCCCTGGTGGTAAGATTCAGTAAAATGTGGTTGTCTGCATAAACAAGCCAGGCAGTTTTAACATCACCTAATTTAGGTGGACAAGAATCTGCCACTTCCAAATATTTCGATAAGTCTGCCAGGTAGAGATTGAATAATAGATGTGCCCGAATGCACCCCTGCTTCAAGTCTGTCGTGGTCTTAATTGTATCAGTGTGTTGACCGCTCTAGTCTAAATGAACAGAGACTGAAATGTTAGAGTATAGTACATGAACCATAGAAAGGAGCCCCAAGGGTATCCCCCAGGCTTCAATTTTCCTCCATAGAGTTGCACGGTTCACTGTATAAAATGCGGCAGTGAAGTCCTCATACGCTACATTTAAAGGTTGCTGTCAAAGACTGCATGCGCTCTCAATGATAGTTGTTAGAATCATTATATTACTAATAGTGGATCACTTTTTCCAGAAGCCCAGCTGATTCAGGGGAAGTATCAGATTGTTATCTGCCCAACTTGTCATTTCTTTCACCAATACTTTGGCAAAGATCTTAGCAGGTGCGTCCAGCATTTCTAGAATATGATAGCTATTAGGGCTATTATTTGGGCCTCTCTTATATACTGGAATGACTATACTCTGGGTCCAGGTTGAAGGTAATTTACGTGTGAGCCTATTAGATTTAAACAGTAGGTGCAGTACAGCACTCCATTTGTCCGCACACAATTTCATCAAGGAGTTGCAAACCCCATCCAGGTATGCTACAGTTCTTGATAATAAGTGCAAGAGCTTTGGCATCACGAAGATACTGCCAATTAGCATCTTTCCATTTCCCTATAGTGTCTTCATTCACAGTAACCTCCATGGTATTGTGTGTATGCAATTGCCACTTATTCTTTGAGGCACCTACTATCAGGTCAGGATTAAAAGTTTGTTTGTTGGTTGATGACCCTCCAGAAAGCTCTCTCATCCCTTTTGCCCACAATGTGCAGGTGGTTCCTCCAACGTTCTTATTTTAAACCATTTTGATAGGCACATATTCAATGCTGATAAAGTTTTAGGTGGCTACAATGTGACCTTATCAGAGAAGTGCCATTGCTATCCAAAATCACCTTTCTTAGGTTCTTTCTAAGCGCACATTTGTAATCATGAATAACCTTATCATAGCACTGTTTATGGGGTTTACTTTGATGTATTATATTAGGAGAGATCTTATTTGTGGGATTATTAATGGGAAAGGAGAATTTTACAACAGCGCTGACCACAGATTGATAGTGTTCCTTATTAATATGGCTAAAGGGCAGTCTTCATCCTGTCCTGGCGCATGATGGATCCAAGAAAGCCTGTCAGATACAGCCTGGGATAATAGGTTGTCTGTTACCAACATAAAGTGATTATTTGCATGTTCCATTTTACATGGTTTACATATAATACAATTGCAGCCAGTGTTATTATCTAAATCGGCCAATCCTCAACAGCAGAGTGTGAACCTACTCCTTTACCCTCTGTACATCTGAGTATTAAAGGCAGGTGATCACTTCTTTCCCTACTTGAAATAACCAGACCTGTGATCAGGAAGTTGTAACAAGATTGTATAAACATGTAATCCAGAGTCAACACACTTCAGGCCAAAACCATGTAGTAGCCTCCTGGAATGTCTCCTCTGACTCTCCCATTCAACATGGAGAAACCATATCCCTTCATGAATGAATACCATATAAGCCCTTTAGCATTATAGCTTTGTTCTTTGAGTTATGCATTAGTGATCTCTAGGTGGGTTTCAGCATCATCTTGTAACTGGGACGGAATCTTTACCTTTAAGTCACCTAATATGATAAAACGAAGAGTGCCAAGTCTAAGTGTTTCTTCCAATAATGGTTTGATCGAGTTCATGATTGCTTGAGAATTACCCAACCCTGAAGGATCATAAATATTAACCAACAAGCCCCTATGATGATATCCAAACCACTCCGCCATGATGTACCCTGCCAATGCCAAGTCTGTGTGTAGTTCAACCTTACAAATGTCGAGTTGGTTAGGGTTATTTATCAAAAAGCCTCCATTAGGTCTACCTCAGAGACCTTGTGTGGCCTCATTTTTTATATATTTATGGCCATCACATATCTAAGGGCCAGTAGCTCATGTTTCCTGGAGGGACACAACCGTAAAATTGTTAATATCTACCCTTAATCCATCTTTATTCAAATAGTGGCATTTTACAGGTGTAGGAGAAGGCCAAACCACTAAGAAACCAACATGCATTTACTAGACATAGAAGAAGGCAAAAGCACTGAGAATCCATTTTCATTTTAAAGATGGGGGCAAAGGCAAACGCCCTGAGATCCCATGCAAATTGTATATGCAGATGAGAAGGCCGAAGCACTGAGATCCTACTTGCATTTTGCAGGCATAGGAGAAGGCCAACTACTGAGAACCCCATGTGCATATGATAGGCTTACAAGTTGGCCAAAGTGCTGAGAACCCAACATGTATTTCTAGGAAAAGAAGAACGCCAAAGCAGTGAGAACACCCACATGAATTTTGTAATCAGAGGGGAAGACCAAAGCACTGAGAAACACAACTTGCATTTATTGAAGGTAAGTGTGAATTCAATGTTTGGATCTACCGCAGAATCTGTCCATTTAAGGAGCCAGGGTTAGGGTTGGGGGAGGAATATCTATGTTGGTTGTTTTTCATCTCTACAACTCCAGCTCTTTGTGAAGTAGAAGACTTCGTAGCACGTACATCCACACGACAGCTACACTAGTGAATCAGTATCCACAGATCTCTTCCTTTGCAAAGAACAGAGGTTTCTGTCTCTAAAGAATCTGGTGCACTGGGAAGAAATGTAATTGTGAATGGAGTGCCTTTTCACATCCAGTAGGTGCCAGAGAACTGTGTTAAAGATGAGGAGAAAGTTGACCCGCCACGAATGGAGACACAAAAGGTTGGAGATTTAACATCAGAGCAGAACCAAAGAGAGCAATCTACAGATGAGGACGATTCCCCACCTCTGATTTCCTTGGAAGTACATGCTAATGAAAATCATGACAAAGATCATGCGTCATACCTTGATTCAGAAACCATGCACTTGTCAAGTGCAAGCATTGTAAACATGAAGCAAGTGGCATAGACTCCCTGTGAGCCAATCTACAGTCCTTTGTAAAAACAGTCCAAAAACACATGCTACCAGTTTTGCATCTTTGTAGTCAGTCGCCTCAAGAGTAACAGCTTCTCAGTCACCAACACCCACACATCATCCACTGCAAAATACATGGAGCTGACCCCATGAAAGAGAAGCGGTTAGGACACAACTCAGCCTTCCTAAGAAATCAGAAGTGTGCTGGTATTTTACTGCAGAAAACCAACATTATCTTGACACCATCCATATGTGCAAACATAGTGTCCTGTTAGGTAAACTGGGCACACATTTGGGTGGCTCTTCCATGTGGGCCACCATGAAATGGCATTGCATGTATGCCTGGAAAAGGGGAAAGGGGGAAAGGGCAGCCTCCCAGTTCCAACTGTAGGCATTCGGCACATTTGCACCACCATCCTCCACTACTGCATAGGTGAAGCCCTGTTGGAACAATACCTTTAGCGGGAGGAAAAAGCAGACCTATCTCTTGCAAGACACCTCAGGTGATGAACATTTGTGTGCATGCCAGCTACAGTCATGCAAGTGGGTGGCATAGTGAAAGGTAGTGGAGACTGTGTCTGTGTTGGTAGTGGATGAGCGCGTTGCAAAAGTGAATTTTCATGTTTCCTTCATCCTCAAAGTGTTTGGCTCTACCGACTGGTAGAGACAATTTCCTAGTCTCACAAACCTGAGGTTATGCCTCAATTGATTTAGCTCTACCAACCAAAGAGCTGCAAGAGCACTATACATAGTGTTGCTCTCTTGACTTCTTCAGTCTAGTTAACACAAACATTGGATTCAGTGGTGGTTCTATCTCAATTTATTTAGCTCTAGCAACTATCAGAGCCAACTGGTGAGTCCTAGTAACACACTCAAATTGGAGGTCCTGACTCAATTTATTTGGCTGCAGCAACCAGCATAGCCTTTAATGGCTTTTTCCTGCACTTGTTCAGTGCACCATGGCCTCACAATTACAACCCTCTATGCCAGTCATCTGGAAGAGTGCAGGCTGGTGCAAAAGCATGTGCTTCTCCACGGCATCTACAACTGGCTTGTCATCCAGCTCACACGCAATGACTTAGGTCAGGCAATGCATACAACATGGGTCTAAATTCCTTATCACTCTGTAGTGCCTGTTCTGCCCAAATGCAACACACCCTGATTTATTCTACCACCAACAGGGGGCTTTGCTGTTAGTATTAAGATGGCCCTGCTAGTTGATGGGGCAACTGGGCTCCTTCAATACATCATTCTGGCATAGCCTAATGTGCGTGCACATCGATGAGGCATCCTTATGTGGATTCCTCTGATAAACTCTTTCCTGGAAGAGTTTGCATATTGCACTTTCTTCCGCCCCTTACAGTAAAGCCCTCTGGCCACCAGAAGTAGTCTCACTCTCAGTCAGATGGGAAGTGATAGCATGGTTGGGGATGTTTTCTCAACTTACTTCACTCTCTTGCTTATGCCTAACCCACTTTACCCTCTCTGCACAAGTAGGCAATGATGATGTGGCCCCAAACTCTAACTCCAGTGCCATCTTCTGGAGAACCAAAACTGACTCATCCGGCTGGTGCTCTTTGGCCTCCTGCAACACCACCACTCCCATGCTTGTTTCCTGCTTCCTCTGTGGCTACCTCTCTCTCTGCAGCTCCTCCCACTCCACACCAAGTTCAAGTTGATCATACTCCTACTGCAGGATCTACTGGAGTTACTACACAACCCTCTCTGAATTGGAAGCCACACACTCCTTCTAAACTGCCGACAGCCTCACCCTTCCCAACCTCCATATCCCCTCCTCAACCATCATCTCCCCTGCTTCAACAACTGTCTCCCTCTCCATAATCACTATCTTCCCCTATTCAACTATTCTTTTCCATATCTTATGCTCCAACTCAACCTCCATCTGCCCACCTACTTGGTTTCCCACTCTGCCTCGACCACTGGTGCATATTTTCATGAGTAGTGCCGCTCTTCCTCTTCCTCCACCATTACACCCTCTAATAATGAAAACATGTCACCTACGGGTGCATTATGCAAACCCCAAATGTGACAAAATCACACAAGGTGAAAATGTGCAAAACACAAAACAGTTGAGAAAGACAAACAAAGGGATTGACTCAATGGTAAAAGCTTCTTAATACAAACAAACAGAAGTGAACGTGACTGAATACAGCACATAACGACTTCTTGGGTTCAAACACAAAGGTTTCTCTACAAACACCGAAAAGGAAAGGTAGTAGAATTTTGTTGATGTTTGAGGTGACACAAAAGGAACAGGCAAAAGTACAAGAGGAACTTTATTTTGTTTTTTGGAGAAAGAAATTCAAAAACGGATTTAGGGTAAAAAGAAAAGATTAGAGAGTAAGCCTAAAGAACACAAACAGCCAGACAAAAGGGGAAAGAACAGGGATTTATAAACAGCAAAGAAACCACTAACAAGTGACCAACTCCTTCAAGCTAATCCTAAAGTCTCCTAACCTCAGTAAAAATAGTCCAAAACACTTTAAGAACTGCCAATTTGTGGCACATCCTGTCCACTCCTAACTCGAACTCCAGGGAAAACCAAAAAAGAAAGCAGGAAACAAGCTAGTTCTTATAAAGGCCTTCAAACGTATTAAATAATGTGGTATGGCCTCTCATTGTCTAGTCAACCTCCCTTTTCTAGACCCACGCCTTGCAGTTGGGAGGTAGGTCTTAAATCCACCATGATACCCATTGCAGGGTTCCACCCTTGGGAAATCCTGCAGGAATCCTATGGGGCTGGTTGAACTCACCCAGGAAAGCTTGACTTTCCCACAAAACATTTTCTGTGAAGTTAGAGCATTCCAAATCATAGATATAATAAAATACTAAGCTCCTACACCACTCTTACCACCCCCCCTCCACCAGCAAGTCCATTTAATCTCCCACGCTCTCCCTCCAAAACAAAACATTAATGTATCACTTATCACAAAAGAAATGGATGAATCCAATGATCCAACATGACCACCCACCCTTAGCAAGTAGCTTCATAAATATCTTTATAGTGTTACAAAAAGGAGAAATGTGGGGTTCATTAGAAAGGATAGTCTGTTTTCTCTATTTTAGATAATGGATTGCATCATGCTGGTGCTACAGAAGTAATGCCACATATGTACCATCTTGAGAAAGTCAATAACCTACTAGTGCTGAAGGTATGGAATTGGGGAGAGCTGCCCCCAAGGACGAGGTCCTGTTAATCCCAATACAGTGCAGTGATCCAACATGTCCACCCACCCTTCACCCTTAGGAAGTAGCTTCACAATATATCATTATTATGTTACAAAAAGGAAATGTGGGTCCATTAGAAAGGATAATCTGTTTCCTCCATGTCAGATCATGGATTGCATCATGCTGGTGTTACGGAAGTGACATCACACAACTGCCATCTTGAGAAAGTCAGAAACTTACTAGTGGTGGAGGTATGGAATGGGGCAGAGCTGTCAGCACGGATGAGGTCCCGCTAATCCCAGTACACAAAGGCAATCTTCAACTCTTTAGAAGGCCTGCAGAAGCTGTATGTTGGACCACGGTGTACACAAGATATATTTACTATCACACCCACCTTGCTGGCAGTAAATCTTCTTCTTTTTGCAACTCCTAGTGCTTTAAAAAGGCTGTATGAAATAATGCTTCTGATCTGTCACATGTAGACATAGAACATGCAATATTTCTGCAATGTTTGGTTTGGTTCCCTGGTGCAACAATCTGTGGGCATGGAAAATACACTTATGTGAGCATGCGTAACATAATGCAATATATTTTGACATGTTCTAATGATTAAAATATAGTTCCTGCCTTGTATTTGTTTCGCAAAATTGTGATATGAATAGCCATGCGTTGCAAATAACCAAGAAACATCATGACACATTCCGAATTCATTCCAAAATGTTATTTAGGGTTCTGACATATACGTTTCCTGTCTTTCTGCTGTTTCCGAAGAAAGGGACAACCTCTTTTTCTTGAAGCCACCATTTCTGCACAACACAGAGAGAAGCAGGTCAACCTTTAATATGCATCTCTCTGCAAAGGAAAACGCTCATTTCTATAGTGAGAGGAGTTGGTGTCCAGTGGAGAGAAGTAAAAGTCACATAAAGCAGTGGAACAGTGTAAAGACCCTCCTTACCTTCACTGCCACCTGAATTACAAAGCACTGCCCAATGATAGAGGTGAGTGTGCAGATCCTACAAGACAAACATCTACCATCCTACAAGAGAAACATCTACCATCCTACTAGAGAAACATCTACCATCCAACAAGAGAAACCTCTACCATCCTACTATAGAAACATCTACCTTCCTACAAGAGAAATCTCTACCATCCTACTAGAGAAACATCTACCACCCTTTATTGTTATTATTTATTTAAGATTGATATAGCGCAAAACCACTGACCTTGGGGCTTAAGGGCGCTGACATATACAAACGACAGAAGGCTAGAAGCCACAAGAGACAGGTACTGAAGCAAGTGTGCAGACGGTCGGGTCTGAATATAGATTATTTGAAAAAATAAGTCTTCAGGCCTTTCCTGAAAACGCTGTTAGATTGTTCAACTCTCAGCTTAATGGGGAGATTATTCCAGGCCGCAGGAGCTGCAGAATAGAAAGCTCCTGCCTTAGCCTGCGCGAGTCTAAAGGCCGGGACAATAAGCTGGGAGTGACTATTTGATCTAAGACTGTATTTACTCGTTTTAGCACTTAATTCGTCATTAAGGTAGATCGGACTGGAGTTTTTCATACAGTTAAATGAGATAGACAAGAGCTGAAAGAGAATTTGTTCCTTAATAGGGAGCCAAGGAAGCTCCTTTCTGGCCTTAGATATACAATCAGATCTCTTCTTGTTTAGGACAACCCTAACAGCATTTTTCTGCACTACTTGCAGTCTATTCAATTCACAGTTGGGAAGACTGATCAGGAGATTACTGCAGTAGTCTATGCTGGAACTAATCAAAGCTCTCGCTAGAGTTTCCCTACTAGTTTGTGAGAGAAATGGGTGTGCATGAGATAGCAATTTAATATAATAGGTAGACGAGGCCACAAGGCTACTGACCTGCGCCTTCATATTAAGATTGCAATCACGATATATTCCAAGTGTCTTGACCTTTCTCTTAGTTTTTATAGCACAGCGTCAATCACAAATTGGGAGTAATGGTCTTCCAATTTGCAAATTTTAGGGTCAGTACCCACAGGCATAAGATCCGTCTTACTTGTGTTCAGGGCTAATCCATTGGAACACATCCAACCTTGGATAAGATGGTATATCCTGTTGATGTTCATTTCATCATCCAGAAAGACACCCGTAATAGGGATAATACATTGGGTGTCATCAGCATAGTTTGTAAATTCTATGTCATTAATATCCAGGAAGTCCAGAAAAGGCACCTTAAAGATGTTATAGAAAATAATGGGCGAAAGACAAGCTCCTTGTGGGACTGAGTCAACTCCTTGGTGTTATCATCTGCCAGATTGCTACTGACTCTCCATTGGCGATATTTCAAAAAGGAGGCAACCCAATCAGCTGCCGTCGCTGAGAAACCCGCCACCTCCCTCAACCTGGAGACCAATACTTTATGGTCTACCAGGTTGAAGGCGGCAGACAGGTCCAACAGCATCAGCATGCTGGCGCTACCTCAATCCATATGGCGGAGGAGCGTAGTGTTTAAATCTAGCAGCGCAGATTCAGTATCGTGCTTTTCTCGAAAGCCGGATTGTTTCTTATTCAAGATGTTAGCATTTCTTAAATGAGCCAGTAATTGAGTATATGCAACTCTATCTAGGATCTTTAGTAGAAATGGGGAGTTACAGATTGGGCGATAATTAAATGGGTCCTCACGGGAGAGATCTGTTTTTTTAAATAATGGATTCACCCATGAGTGTTTGATGCAGGTAGGTACAGTGCAGTCCCTAAAGGAAGCAAGAGAAAACTCTACCACCCTACTAGAGAAAAATCTACCATCCTACAAGAGAAACCTCTACCATCCTACTAGAGAAACATCTACCAATCTACAATAGAAGCATCTACCACTGTTTACATGGTGGAATTGAAAAGTCAAAGGTCAGCAGACATCTAAAATGAAAACAAAGTGTCCTTTTAACTATCTAACCATGTGCATAGCTGTAGAGACCATCTGCATATATCCCATATAAAATGGTTCTGCAACCCCACGATTCCAAACTGGATTCTAATGCCCTGGAAGCCCTACAGATAACGGATGAACACACAGACCCTATGATCCCATGCCTGAAGCTGGCCCAGAAGCCCTTCATTGCCAAAATTACACTGACCTTGACCTTGACGGAGACCCAGGTTGTTCCAATACACAGGTATGAGAGTATACTTCCAAGCTGCCCACCCCCACAGTTCATCAATAAAATATTGATAAAGTCAATAAATCATCAAAAGCGCATGAACAAGGGATGCATTTTTCTTCATCCTTATTGCTAACAGGATAACCTTTCCAATAGACCAAACACTGCAGCAGCCCCAGATGTATTAAGTCAGCACAAAATACAGCACCTTCAACTGTATTGATACCATCCAATGTGACTGACAAAAAGGTCTACCCAATTGCTGTATTTAACTTTAGTTTTACTTTATGTCTGTGTATTTATTGAGTGTAAACGTAGCTTTGGGGAAGCAGAGCAGTATTAATGGGGCCCTGGTGCAGAGGTTTAACTTCTGAACTTTGATACCTGGGGATTCCTTCAGTTGCCAAACAATGGATGTCGAAAGACAACATAATGTGTGCCACTAGTGTCCGCAATCCCAAGGAGCCTGCTTAAAATAACTGGCAAAACAACGGAAAGCTGACCTAGCCATCCACTAATTATCTTGGAACTGGATTCTGCAGCCTACGCGAATTCTCTTCAGTCTGCTTGGTTTTGGTTGCACACATATTCTCACCAGCCAACGTGCACGTCTGTAATAATTATCATATAAAGGAATAAGAGGCAATAAGCTAATGTTGTAGCAGAACCACATTCGCCTGCTCACACATTCAGGTATTGACTCACATCATAAGGCACAGAAATACCGTTATTTAACAGCCTGTTTGTTGAATTTGAGCCAATGTATTCAACCCCATGCTTGTAACAGCTTCTATACTTCCCGGGCCCCTTGAGCACAGCTCCAGTTCATCACATAACCTCTCACTAATCATCTGTACCTTAATGAATTATTTAGACCTGCCACAGACTATCATCTCCCTAATGTCGTCCTATTTTCTCTACCAATAAAAACAAGACTTTTCCTATATTTCTGATCTACCTATGTTACCACTCTGTTGATGATCTGTTCCTTCTATTTATTCTCTTCCCTTCCTCGCACTCTCCGTTTCCCTTCTCAAATACACAGACCCGGTCCGGGTTACCCTATGGGCAAAATATGTAGGCAAACCTCCGCACTGGGAGACAACTAAGGTAGAAATTGTTGCAGTACAAATTACTATTACATTATATTACCCTTTTATTAAGAATTACCCTGGGGTGTGTTCCTTTCAGAAAGAAAATGGAGGGTACCTGATTTGCATAATGTTCAAGGGTACGGTATGCAAACCCTAGTCCCAAACACCAAAATAAGGGGAAAAAAGCTTAACAGAGACCTCGATCTCGGACTTTCCATATGTGCAACCCAGTTTCGAGAGCAACCAAACCCCCCATTGGGTAGTGGATCCATTAAAGCCCATTGGAGGGCCTTAAGGAAGAGAGAGTCGATATGTTGAGGTTCCAGTTCTATTGCCCTGAGACTTTTACTTTGCAAGTTCACTGGCCCCTTTTGGTTTCCTCAGTCACCCGGATGCCCACAAATCCTGAAACTGAAACTCACTTTTCCACCATACAAAGGGTTCACAGATCCACCTATTCTTTTAGATCCAGCTTCCAGATTGGCAGACTCATCCAGGTCTGCATCCCCATGAGAAAAGCCTGTGAACCTGCAGTGACAGTAAACAACTCCAGGAACATGCAGTAGTCCCTAAATATGCACCATGAGGACAGGGTAATAACCCATAGCTCCCCTTCTAATTACTCAAAAGCTCCAGAACAGCAGACAGGCAACATAGACAGGCAGGCAGACATTCCTGCCCCTCCAACAGTTCAGTTAGAACCCAAAATGGTTGTCAGCCTCTATATGGCCTAAGGCCTGCCCCTTAGCAGACAAAATGACACTGATCTTATGCCCTGCTCCCCATGTGCAACCAATGTGTTCAATTAGCAACCAAGGGGAGCTGCAACTGATCTTCAAAAGGCAGCCAGACCAGGCAGAGATTGGCGAGCTGCAAAGGGGAAGACAGTTGTCCCTGGGACACTTGGAAAGAAGTGGCCAGAAATTGAGCTTTGGAAGCAGGTACTGGTGTTTGGTGATGTAAGGGAAGCCTGAGGAGAGTTATGTTCGGAGAGGAAAGATTTAGTGATGTTTAAGGTGCTGGAAACCTTGTGATGGAAGGAACAGTTCTTATTTGGAAGAAATGGTTTGAGTTGGGGCAGAAAGAAGAGTTTGAGTGAAGGACGTAGAGAGAAGGTTTTTGGGAGCAATGAGAGAGGGAAACTGCCTGTGAGAGGGAAATGAAGATTATCATCTGGAAAGGCAATTAGTGGATACTAGTACAAGAGCAAGAAAGGGAATTGAAAAGGATACTGTTGCACTGAAGATACTAGGGGACATCATCTTGGAGAAAACTATTATCCGAATGATGTGTGGTGGTATTGGTAACCTGGAAGAAAGAGAGTTAGTAAATGAGGGAGAGGATATTAGCAAGGAGCCAGGAAAAGGTAGTGCTGTAAGGAAGAAAGAAAGAGATAACATCATGGAGCATGATATTTCGAAGAAAGGACAGAGGAGGATATCAGAGGCAAGAGATTCATAAGAGACAATTGTAAAGGCTACAAGGAAAGATACCATTTGGAAGAGAGGATTGTTATGAGGAGAAGGAGGGAGGTGACCAGAGGTTGTAAAAAAGTTGTGGACATAAAGATCGATTCCATCGAGTCAGGTAAGTGTTGAAAGCCTAGAAAGGGGGACAAGCATGGATCATAATAGATATGATAGTGTAGGAGAGACCTGCCCATATGGCAGAGAAGATCGTTTTTTTAAAGAATCACAGAGGTCCAAGGGAACGTGCAAAGGTGTATGTAGAAAGGAGATGGCAGGGATATTCTCTGGGACAGGAATAGCAGCCTAGAAGTGTGAAGGGTGGGAAATAGATTCCAGGGGTACTCAAAGAGGAACATGGCCAACAGGGAAGAATTTATCACTGCCCGAAAGGAAGACCAAATTATTTGAGAATTCTATAAATATTTAGAAGATTCAGAAAACCTTCCCTGAATTGAAAAAAGTGTCCAGAAAAAGTTATTATTGAGTCTTAATGAACTTTCAGAAAATGTTCAAAATTCAAGATGGACTTTTGGTTAGGAATCTGCAATCTGTTTATAATCAATGGGTGGTGTCTACCCAATTGTCAAGCATATTGTTAAATCATGCCCATGATGTAGCAACAAATGATCAACTGAGAATGTAAAAGATTATTGAAATCGAGCATGAGGTTGCTTAATGGCCACACATGAGTCAGGACCTTAACAATATAAGAATGTGTGGTGTGTTCTCAGTTCCTGTCAAGTTCTCCTACTCACCGTGCTCCTCTTCAAAAGAGAGGAATAACATTATGGTGGTCTGATCTTGAAATCAACTTTATTAGTCCGGTGATTTGTTTTGCATGCAGCAACACATATATGTTGACCACTATGTGCCTCAAAACTAAATGGATTAAATATCTCCCCATCTCAAATTGTAAGGCAGAGGCTGCAGATATGTTATTAATCACAACACATGTTCTCATTTTGGCCTCCCTCAAAGGAATGAGTGCAACCAGGGTGTCATTTTACCATGAAGGAAATGACCAAGGTTAGAAACTCAGTATCTCTAGAGTCCTACAATCCACGAGAAGTAAAGACATGTGTAGATTTCTACTCTGCCAGTGCAGGAAGGAAGGAACCAGAAGACAGGCCCCCAAGACTTTGGAACCTCCTCCCCGCCAACACCAGACTCACCCTCTGACTTCTACATTTTAGGAACGAGATTAAAATCCTCCACTTCAAGGAATATCTCATCCTGAACACCATATTCCACACCATCCACTCACCACTCTGCCCCAGAATGAGTGTTCTGCTCCCCATTGTTTGCTTGCCTGATTCCTTGAAGATTCCCTGCTGCCAACCCCACTCCCGCCTTCTCACTCCCGTGCAGCTTTCTTTTCCATCATTGTGTCCTTCCATCATGATTTGTAAAGTGATCTGTTGTTCTCGAAGCGAAGAAGAAGGCGAAGGCAAAGGCAAAGGCGAAGGCGAAGGCGAAGAAGAAGAAGAAGAAGAAGAAGAAGAAGAAGAAGAAGAAGAAGAAGAAGAAGAAGAAGTAGAAGAAGAAGAAGAAGAATTTGATTTCAGAACTTCATGGCACTGCCAGAGTGTGTCCTCTACCTCGTTGCATTGCACCTGGGAAGTGGTACTTGGCAATCTTGCCCACTCCTTACTTTTTCATTAGCCCTTTGCTAGATGTTAGCCACTGTGCTTTGTGCATCTACCGCTATCTCAGGTGCAGCCCACATAGGAATAATTCAAACTTAATTTGTACTCCCAAGATTTTTCATGGTAATACAATGAAAGCAAGATGTCATCTGCATACAACAATGTTCGATATTAGCATGATGGATACCCAAGGCATCTCCAGAAACCTGAATCTGAGCGGATAGTGACAATACATATGAGGAAAAGATGCACCATCCTTATAGAGAGAGATTGCATGAAGGTAAGGTTTGAAAGTCAGATTTTCTTTGGACAGCCTCCATTGTTAATTTTCTATGAAGTATGGTGCTGCATGATACTAAAATTATTGTGGTTAAGAATTTTGAAAAGATACCTGCAATGATCAAAGACGATCTTGATAGGCTTGCTCCAATTTATGTAGGTCTGTGTGGAAAGATTAATATTGTCAAACAAAAAAAGCTCAACAATTTCTAGTTTGTATTCTCCAATCTACCTTTCAAGCAAATCTGTATTAAAAAAGATTGGTTCACTTCAATCCATCTAGAAATCATATTATAGTTAATGTGGGTCTTGATTCGCAGATCTGGACACATAACAAATGTCCTTGGTATATTGCTGCATTTGTTAAAAAAAAGTCAGTGACTGTGCTTTGAACACTTTATTTGTCTTGCAGACTGCAACCATATGAAAACGATGGAGGACAAACCAACTCATGAAATCTAGCATGCTTCTTTTACAGGACTGCTAAGGTTCAAGGTATGCATTTAGTTATATCAGGCTCCTGCAAAGTTTGGCTCTACAAATGTTTTAATCTACAACTCCCAACAGTCCTACCGATCATAGTCAATGGTGCAGGGTCATCAGACTCATAGGCCAACACATCTAGAGAGCCACTCCTTGGTCATACTCTTTGCTGTGTTTGACAAAATGACCATTGCTATGCGTACAGGAATGAGTAGTGGCTAAAGTGCCTACTTAGCCACACACTACCAGTAAACCGGCAGTGATACCAATCATAATGGTGAAGCACAGGAATAGTGTGATAGATATACTTCCTTTGCCTCTCGTGGTAACGTAGGCTGAGGGCAGACTATACACTTCAGGTGGGGTTGAGCTGATACAGTTGCAACACAAAATAAAAGACAGTCCGACCAAGGTTCAATAACAATAGCAAGATTTAAAAAAAAAAAAACGAACAATGCACCCAACCAATTCAAAACACAAAAGACCCATTCTTGAAAAGCAAACTCGGAGAATGCAGACTTGATAGGATAGTGTGTGGTGCTCAGACAAAAGATTTCATAAGCAAAGTCACTCAAGTATGGACTGCAAATCACAGGTCAGCCAAATGGTAAAGTCAGTCTATCACTAGTTGAGACTTTTAAAACCTGTGATGTCTCTCATTGCAGAGAAGGATCGACCAATAGTATTTGGAATATTGACCAATGCTAGGCTTGACTGCTGCAATTCCCTCCTTATAGGGGTCAACACGTTTCAAATAAGGAGATTACAGGTAGCGCAAAATTCTGCTATCAGACTGATTTTCTCACTAAGAAGAAGAACTGAAATCTACATTGGCTTCCGGTCTCTCAGAGAATCCTGTTTAAGGTGCTTTGCTTGGTATTTAGGTGTATTCATGGGATGGCACCACCCTATTAAAATGCGTAGATTCAGCTGTACCGTCCTCAGAGACAGTTGCGCTCACTAGATAAGCACCTTTTGCAGGTCCCATTGGTTAGAACGACTACTTGGGGTGAGAGACAGTTTTGTGCCTTTGGTCCCCGGGCATGGAATGCTCCGCCTTTGAAGCTCTGGTGCTTTGACACTTTGCCAATTTTTAGGAAACAACTTAAAACCCATCTGTTTGCCTAGTTTCTGGTCTTTCCATCGACAGCCTGTGCCTTTGTGATATTGTGATGAACTATGTTATACTATCTCTTTGCCTGGATGCATTCCTGACTGGTCCCTTTTGGGATATGTGCAGTACAAGTTATCAAAGCAATTAAATTAAATCCTTGTTCAAGGATATGTCTTGGAAAGTCACATAAGGGGGCTTAAAAGTCACCATAGTCCTTTAAGCCAGAACAGAGTAGAGACATCTTTAAAAAAAACGTTGGTTTCTTGTATTCTGTGCTCAACAGCATTGAGACTGACTTCTAGGTACTTTACTGCAGTCGAGCCTGAATTGAGACTGTGGAGTCATGCTTTCCCAATAGAAAATCGGCATTGAGTCAGTTCTAGTGAATCAAGTTGGCAGTAGAGATGGGTCAAGCCAATGGGCCCCAATACAACTTTGCTGGTGTAGAATAACATGCTGGTATAATACTGTCCCGCCATGCGGCCAAGTACAGGTTTGCTGGTGCGATGGGGAAATTACCTCCAGTTTACAGCTGGAGGTAAGCTAACAGCTGGGGGTAATTCCACCACCCTACTGGCAAAAAAATTGCTGGTATTACCGGCACCGTTATTACCGGTGCTGGTAATACTGGCAAATCCACATGGAATCCCATAGGACTCCATGAATGGGGATTTACTCTGTCAACTCGACACTCGTGGTCAGCGGTAACACTGCCAGACTGAGCTGCAGAAACGTCATTGCCCTTTGCCGGAATCCTGGCGGAATTACCGCCAGCATACTGGCAATGTCATAATGAGGTCCAATGTCTTCTATTGGTTCAAGTCAGTGGATTAATTGCTGGTGAGATGATGCTTGTGATGGGTAAAGTCAGCAATCAAGTTGGGCAAATTGACAGCATTCTGTAAGCCTAGTCAGCTATGAAGTCCATCGCTTCCACAGAATTGAGGCGGTGATCAAATTGACGTGGTCCACTTCAATGGGTTGAGTCAGCGTCTGGATGGTTCGAAGATCATGTCGGCTGTCTGAGGATCATTGAGTGGCAAACGTAGTCCTGCAGGTCTTGTGCCCTCTCAAAGTGAGTAGAGTGAGCGAGTAGTGTAGAGTGAGTGAGATCAGAGAATTCTAAAAGTGGTCAGTAGAGTTCTGAGTTGCTTCTGGACCTATGAGCTGCTGGGTGACCCTATCCATGGCCTCCAGGGACAAGATGAGTTATTTGTGCCATAATTTCACTCCAGGAAGATTTTCGAGCTCTTACATTGGGTTCTTCAACCCCAGTGAGCAGGATCCTCGTTTTAGTCCACAGGCAGAGAGGCCTTTGTCCACAGCAGTGTCACCGCAATACTCCCATGTCAGTGGTAGGGAACCAACCTCTCTCTCTTTACCTCTGTTGCAGAGGACTTTAGAACATACTATATCCCCAACAGAGTTCCAATGAATCATTCTTTTTGTTCTGAGAGTCCAAAGATGAATCAACTAAGGACAGGTGTCCTGACCTTATGAAGGCAAAATGCTTCAGTAGATTGGTCAAAGCAGGCCTGTTACCATGGGTCCAATCCAGGCTGATGTAACAAGTTGACTAGTGTTACAGAAGCTGTCAGTAATGCACATGTCACATTTGAACCTGTCCTGTTGCCACTGCAGATCCAGGAGATGTCAGCAGAGAGACAATATTGTTTGCCTACCCTTGCATTTTCACTGAGGCAAGCTGCAAATAGACATCCATCACTTCCCTCACTTAGGGTCCTGATTACCATCCTCCTGACCACCTGTTTACTCCTACTCCGGTCCTTCCTTCTCATCCTCACCACCATGCCCTTACTTGCGGCCAATGTGCACTCATGCTTTCCTGAGGTTGCTGTCTGTGACTTGGCTAGTCACTACTTACATCTCCTCCTAATATTCTCCTACGACCTCCCCTTCTGAAGTTTCTTAACCACCCCCTCCACAATTCTCAAGTCAACCTTCTACTTCTCATGATGTAGAACCCAATCTCCTCATCTCTCAACGCAACCTCTGTCAGATGACAAAAACCAAACTGCTCCTGTCTCGGCCAAACCCCTTCCAAATGGCTTAAACCAGCCTGCTCCAGTTTTAATCCAAACTCTTGCAGGTTACCTATCCCCACCTCCCACTCTCCAACCTCCCCAAGCTCCATTGCAGTTCTACAACCTCCTCCCTACCCCTTCCTTGTGCTCCAACCTACTCTAAACACCTAAACTGCCTGACTGAGAGCCATGTGACTCCTCCCAGGGTTTGGGCAATATGTGATGGTCTGTACATATTTGAATGTGTCGGAGGTGCTGTTTGGACGTATAGGTCATCTGCGTGTGCTTTTGGACTTTGTTGCGGGCCACGCCTTTAAAAGGCTACTGTAATTCTCTTCTCTCACTTGCACTGACTGCCCTAGACTCCCAATCACCTCTCCATGGTCTGGAAATGTTATGGAGTGTGTTTGGCCAAGGTCTGGGGGTCTTCTACCTAAAGTTAAGCAGAGTCTATGCATTTCCCTGCAGGAGTTCTATTCGTTTGCTGTGCAGGGAAAGGAACACTGCATTGGTATTTGCAGCTGATGTGCTTCGTTACAGGACACCACGGTATGCCCCCTGATGTCTGCGCAATTACACACTGAGTGAGTGTCTTAGGGAAATGTAGTGTGCCTGTGATGTCTGAGCAGTCTTGCCAAGCGAGTACCTGAAGAAAATGTAAAAAAGCCTATCAAGAAAGTGTTGTCGAACATTCTAATGTGCCTCTGTGATATTCAGCGTTTATAACTACATTACGCGGGCCTTATACCTTATATTATAAATTCACCATTTCAATGGGGCACAGAGGAGGGATTGGGTTTCTAGAAATGGAAACATTCTTCATTCTTTCAAGTAAAGTATTTTAACAAGATTGTTGAAACCTGATTAACTTTAAAAAGCCTAGTATTTAAATTGTAATCGTGGTTGAACTGTAACCGTTTTCACATGGCCATATCATGCATTCAGTGTAAAAGTGAACAGTTTCACCATGCAAAAAGTCCACGCATTTTTGAATGTTTTTGCTGTCACTTAAACTGGAAGGTGCCTGCCACATTGTGGATGCAGTGTAACAAAAAGGTACTCAAAGAGAGGCAAGGCCTTGATAAAAGCAATTTTGCACACAAATTGTTTTGCTGATTCGTGAACAGATAGAAACACGTGCTGCTGATTCCCTGTCGTCTTCTGAAGTCAGAATGTTTGGAAGGCAGTCAGTACCAGACGTTATTGACGACATTACCATGTTTTGGACTAGAACTCCCATCACTGCTGTTTAGTATGATAACAAATGTGAGGCATCATGGGAGTCACAGTCCAGTGTGCAGACCTCAGATATGCTTTAGAACACATTATAGAATGTCCCATGTTCTATAATTAGTAGTTGAACTCTATTGGTGGCAGTAGATTTTTTGTTTTAAACTGGGTCATTTTATTTCTGTAATTGGTCAGTCGTCTTCTATCAAACCAGTACACGATTTCCTTAAATGTATTAATTTAATGAAACACCCTCAATAATGATGAGCGACCTAGCAGCCCATTTTACATTTACATTTGAATGAAGTTGGAGTGATTTGTTGCAAATGGGGTTGCATTAAACTTCTGTTTGTATCCACAATCAGTTAACTATTAATACATACCTGATCATTTTGAATAATAATAAACATGTAAGATGAAGTAGTCAGTGGGAGAGCTCTCTTCTAACAACTCATCCACTCTGCAATATGAGTCTAGTTCATCCTCTGTGATCAAGAACAGTGCATCTAGATTGAAAAGAAACATGTGGAGACCGAATATAAAAATGAATAAAGGTTTGCAGATAAGTGGAGTATGGTTCCAGATTAACAGATGGATGGTATATTGTAGTGCAGATCAGGAGGAGTGCATATTTCTTTGTCTTGTAAAAGTTAAAACATATGTTTTTGCTCGTTTATAGATTGTCAAAGTGATCAATCTTGTGGACAGAAGATTAGGCGTTTTGATTGATTGGAAAACTCACTCAACATTCATTAATCCATTACTAACATCTGACATAACTGGCAGTCATACTCTGCTACTTGCCAGTGATCACATGATCTATTGAAGGAAATGGCATATTTGTTTTGGGAGAGGGTTCAATGTTTGTGTACGTTTTCATGTACAGGGTATTCATAGGCAGCTGTATGTCGTTTGGTACATAAACATGACAAACCACATTCGGAACCCACACTGTTGACTTAGAGCTTTTGTGTGGTCAGGCCCGTGCATGGGGAAAACCCCAGTGCACAGCATCAGGACCAGACTAATGGTCTGGCTGTGAGCTGGAGGTAAATGTGCCAACTTTCAGCCCCATTTCAGCGGAATTACGGCAGGCCGAAATGCCCAATTAAATAGGGACTAACATTGCCACTGCCACCTATAATCCGACGGACGAAGTGACGGTAACAATAGTTCTGTTTTGTGGTATCACAACATATTTACTGCTGATATACCACCAAACATATAATAAGGCCCTTGGAGCTTTAGAGCTCCATTGCAAGCGGAACACAATAGTACTCTCTGCGATTAGTTGGGCTGAAACTAGTGTGCATCAAAAATATTTGTGAATATGAACTGGGTGCTTGAGCTGTGTTCAAAGCTGCCATATCATCTCCCATGTGCACTATCTATAATTAATTTAAACAACACTAGTTATCTGAAACCTAGATATATTGAAGTGTATCTTGCTACTTTTTCCTCTAATGTAAACTTAATAGCTTTTAAAAAAAAATGTCTCTGGTACAACCAGGTTACTGTCCATTCTCGTTTAGACTAACATGGAGGGAGGGAAACACTGTTTGCCTTCCAATTTATCAACATTTAAACTAATTCATAAATTTCAGGTGCTCCTGACAAAGATATCACTGGCTAGGGAGATATAAACAACTAAATGCAAACAAAAGTGTTCCTTGAAATCAACCAAGGAAATATCCCTTGATATCACTTAATCATTTAAAAAGGATTACATGAATCTACAAAAGGATAGAATTCAGACAATATTTATACAACTGCATTATTATCAATCACATATCTTACATTCAGCACTGTATTAATGTACATAATACATATGTTCTGTATAAATATTTTTATTTTATTTTATTTTTTTACATTTGTAAAGCACCCTAGCAGCCGAGAGGCATCGAGGCGCTGTTGCAAGAAGGCGTCTTAGTTACAGGATGATTCTTTGCTCAGGGTTACAGTGAGCGTGGAGCCTTCAGTGTAGGAAGCAAATGGTTACATAGGCGTTACAGGTTACATTCAAAAGTGATTACCGGTTACATTTATCAGTGGTACCTTCGAAGTTACATTACATGGTAAGTAGAAGAAAACAGTACAGGCTTTTTTAATCAAATAGCAGAATTTGTATTGCTTTCCTGAAGGCTATTTGTGAGTCTATGGTTCTGAGATAGGGTGGTAGGAAGTTCCAGTGAGTCGCTGCCACGACTGGGAAGCTAGAGCCTCCTGCGCGCACCATTTAAGTTCTTGGGAATGGTGATGAGGTTGGTGTATGTGGTCCTAGTGGGCCTGCCTGAGATCGGTTTGCTGATTCTCTCTGATAGGTATCGGGGGCCATATTGTGGATACACTTGTGTGTGAGGGTGAGAGTTTTAAAGATGATACGCTATTTGTTGGGGAGCCAATGAACTTGTTTTCTGGTTGCCGAGATGTGTTCTCTCTTGGAAATGCCAGTGGCGGGCCAGAGAGCGTTATTATGGACAGTCTGTAGTTTACAGATGTTTTTTGCAGAGGTGCCTGCTAGGAGGGCATTACAGCAACCGAGCTGAGACTTGATTATTGCTCTCGCTATGGTGAGGCAGTTCTGTTCTGAGAGGAAAGGTCTTGCTGCCTTGAGCAGTTTGGAGTGGTAGGCCACAGCAGATGCTATGGAGTTGACCTGTCTGACCATTGAGAGGTTCAAATCTATGTAGACCCCCAAGGTTATGACCACTTAAGAGACATGGATAGGACAGTTGTTAATCATGAAGGAGTTATACTGTTTGTTGAGCTTCTTTATGATTGCAGGTGATCCAATTAGTAGTAGTTCAGTTTATTCGCTGTTAAGGCACAACCAGTTTTCTGCCATCCATGTTTGGATAGTGGAGTAGATAGAGTTGAGGGTATTCCTGTCTGACTCATAGTCGCCAGAGAGGGGGATGAGGACCTGCGTGTCATCAGCATAGTTGGTATAGGTCATGCCTAACACGTCCAGGATGTTGAAAAGCGACCTCATGATGCTCGGGTGAGCGCAGGCTTGGTTAGAAAAAAACTCTCATGACTCTTTCCTGAAGAAAGGAGGTGATAAAAGCTGTGGCCATGGGGGAGAAGTTGGCGGCAGAGGAGCGATGGTGGCAAATATTGAATTATACAGAACTAATGTATTCCTTACATGTATACTTGATTCATGTAATACTTTTGAAATGATTAAGTGATATTGAGGGATTTCTTTTCCGAGAAGAGTATCTGGATATTTCCGTCCTTGATTTCAAGGAACACTTTTGTTTGCATTCTCCTTTAGAACTAGTATAATTTGTGAAACCGCCAACCTAATTGGATACATGTGGGACTCTATTCCTTTATTGTAAGTAGCTTAAATATTGGTTATTTGAAAGCTCTTACAAAGTTGAGAATGATTTTTGGCATTAGTAGACTGTCTAGAACAGGACAGGATAGGTTAACTGAGGCCCGCAAGTGCGAGTGGTCACAGAAGCAGGAAGGATGAGGACGGAGGGAACCGACAAAATGTGTGTGTGTACATGTGCTCAAGTGTGTACTTGTGTGTGTGTTATGGGTTTGTGTTGAGATCAGTCATTCCTGGATGAAGGATCACCCACAGCTGGGAATGCTAACCTGGCTTGGGCGGAGTTGACTGATGCAGTTTAGTAAGATATGTTCACTTGTACCACATAACCTGCCACCAAAAGGGATCTCAGGTTAGGAAAATTGAAGAAAAGTGGGCAAGTGTTTACATTTATTAAGGGAACCCGTACAGCAACTCGATTGTCTTCTAAATATTATTTTCAGAGTGACCATTCTAGGCTGCGTTCAGTCATACATTAAGAGGAAAACATGTGTGCTGCTAATTATATAACAATGCCACGTGTGAACAGCCATACTGGTACAGCCCCTCACAAACTGCATTATTTCCATAAGCACTTCAGAAAAGCATTGGAGGCTGTAAGGTTACAAGTTACAGAGAGCATGGGGCATATGTTTACCCTTTTGAAAAGCACAAATTGGATGGCTGCCATGGAAATAGCGGTTGGGGACTGACTGCGGGATGAGCATCCCTTCCATTTCCATTGATGCCCAATGAAGAAGATGGAAGAGCAGAGGGCAGGAGCGGAAGCAGGTAGGTTTGAAAGGTTTTCTGTGAGAGTTGGGTGGCGGGGGCCAAGAGCAAGATGGTGGAAGGTTAAGGGAATAGTTGGAGCAGCCAAGTAATTCCCGCAATCGAAGCCACCTGAATGGTTTCTTCCCTGTTTCCGGGTGTTAATTGATATTGTATGCATTATCATTTTTAAAATTGCTGTAACTTGCCTGGAAATGACTGCATCATATGCTGCAATTCTGCAAATCTGAATGTATGCACTGTGCGGTACAAGCAATGCATGAACGCCCGGCTGGTCCTGAGTTCCTGTGCTTGTTGACACCTTGTCCATAATACATGCAATTATAAATGCTCACTTCCATGCAAGGGCATGACACAGGAATTTACATGACTTTCTATGGAATGTGTCAAGGTTTAAGTAGATTCAACATGCTTCTGGATTGCTTAAGAATGTAGACCATCCGGCCAGCATCACATTCAAATGCTGGTGGAGGTCCTGATGTATTTTCCAGGCAGAGGGAATGGAGGTAGGAGAGTCACCATTTTTGACCCCTGAGTGATGAAGGGGGGATCAAACCATCCATAAACCAAATACTGTTTATGCCTCCTTTACCACCCTAGGCTCATCCCAAATGATGCGCAGTGCAGGGTGTTTTGATGGCATATTTACGGACACTTGAAACCTGAACATATGCAAGACAAATTCTACCCCAAGTTGTGTCACTGAAGATATATTAGGAATAGTACAAAGGATGTGTACCTGAGTTACAAGACAATGATCTATTACTATATGTGGATATTACATTTTCCTCTGGCTGACAAACTATGGAACCGGTGTGCAATGGTACCCAAAATAGATTACCTAATTTCCTAAAACGCCTAGCCCAACCTCGGACAACTGAGCATACATCTGAAAGTGAATGTACTCACACGTGTACCACTAGTGGGCGAAACAATGGAACATTTTCGTATCTCTACTTTCTAGAGTACCAGATGGAAAAATAACTATTGGCATCAAAATTATGTGAGTAGTGGCCACCTTATCTTACAAAAAAGCCACAAGTCTGAAGCCCAGATCAGAAGTGATGCAAATATCATTATTAAACATGGGAGACACATTGAGGTCAAGGGCTGTGGACTCCTTGGCAGTGGAGAGTGAAGAAAAGGCCATCTACATTCTTTCAAGAGGCTTTGGAGATTTTCGTGCCATTTGAAAAATCCCTGAATTCTGAGTGAGGGGTGAGTAGTGACCCTTCTCTCCGAGGAGACCTCCAAATCATTTTAAAATGTTACTCTCATGACTACCAACTCGTTGGTCAGAACTACATATGACTGGGGGGGTGGCCAAGCGGCACTGAGATGGTGACATAAGCTTGTAGCTTGTTAATATGAGCAATATTAACAAAAGATAAAGTCAGTTAAAATATTGACATGCACTAAATAATAACCTGCTCTTGCTGGATGGAAAACACATTGTTGACAGATGGAGCGCTGTCTTTAAAGCCCCGAGGTGACCGCTATTCACATCACACCGGCTGGATACCTCTGCCTCTTCAGCTATGCCAGAGCTGAATGGAGTGATGCAGCTTTGAAAGCACCTTTATTTCAGATGGAGGGCTCTTGAATGTCGCCAAGTTGATGTATTGCATTGGCCCTGTCCGGAAGCTCGGCTCCCGACCTGCTCACCTCTGTAGTGCTGTCCTCCCGATCTGAGGCGTTGAGGTGCTGGGAGATTGCTGGATGATCTCTCCACTTCGGGCGATTACTCTGCTGGTTAATGGTGAAGCCTGTGAGTAACCCTAAACTCCGTTCTCTTGGTCTGCTGTCCCAATTTATGTCTGCAGCGCTGTTCCTCAACTTCCTCACTTGGCTGACACCTCCCACAATCCACAGCGTGACAGTTTATGCTACATTGTGTTCCCTATTCTTTAACAGATGCGTACTCACTACTGACTGTAAAGAATATAGCATCTGCTCATTTCAATCATAAATTCTGTATTCTTTCTTCAATACTTTACATCAGGAAAATGTCTAATTATGCCACAAGTCTTGAATCAAACAGTACATTAAATACATGTATGGAGAAAATCTTAGAGGAACTTAGCAGCATTTGCACCGCTATTTCCACACTAGACTCACACTATTCTAATATAAAAGAGGAAATTAAATGCTTCAAAAATGAAATAAAAGTAATGACAGGCAAACTTGTTGAAGCTGAAGAGAGAATGTCTTGTGTTGAAGACAGAGTTGATGGTCTACAAAATACGCAGCTGAAAATACTTGGAGTTTGAAATTACAGACTTAGAAAATCGAAATGGAAGGGATAACCTGCAATTTTATGGGATCCCTGAAAAAATGGAAGCAGTTGACCCAATTCATTTAATTACTAATTGGATTCTTAAAGAATTAGGTATTACTTTTTCCCCTCCATTGGAATTGCAATGTTCCCACTGAATTATACCTTGATTTTCATCCGGTAATTCCTCCTTGCAACCTTTAATTGCTTGCTTTCTTAGACATCAACAAGCCCACCAAACATGTTTAGCTGCCAAAAAGAACTCTTGCATCCTTTTTCATGGGCACAAAGATTTCTAGACATGAGACCCCTCATGAAAGATCTGGGAATTAGATATGGGCTATTAGAGCTGGCGAGAATGATCAATATGATCACAGATGGAATTCACTGATCCCAATGATCTTTAAAATTTACTTCCATCTTTACAATCTACTCTGATGGAAACCACATCATGTTTAGACCCAGCAATACATACTTCTGATGATACATCGTCCTCACAACCCACCTTTAAAAGAACTAAAAATAAACTAAATAAAATCACCACAGCTCGCAGTAAATCTGAATCATCGGCAGCCTCTAAACCTCCTTACTGACCGGACCACTGTAGAGATAAATCAAGATCACCCATTAAGGCAGCAAAACCATCTCTGTCTTCCTTGCAAATGTAACCTATTATATTGTTTTTGAAATCCATATTTCATGTCAAATGCTACTTGAAGATATATTAATGCTAAGTCGATATTCTTAATACTTCACTCTTTTTTGAACTCCTATTTTATCTATATTGCCCTATCCTTACATTCATTTTTAACAAGTTTAATCTATCTCCTATCGATCTGCTACTATACCTTATTTCATTTTCATGTGGTGCTTCTCAAACCCCCATTATATACTCACTTGGATTTATTGTGTGTTTTTCATCTTTCTTCCTCTTACATTCTATCCTCCTTTTCCCACCCTAATCCTTTTACATCTCTAATGTACCTATGCTTTACCATCTACTTTGTCTTGTCTACCCTTCCTCATATGATTCCCCATATGTGTCATCACTCCTACTGTACAGATTTATTCTCAACACACTGGCTTTTATATTGGCCTGTTGATTGTTATATAGTTTTACAGTTTATCTGCTTTTGCTGTATAATGCTTAATGTTTTACTCAAACTACATAAACGCTTTTAAAGATGACTATTAAAATTGTTACTTGCAACGTTAAAGAGTTAAATAACCCCATCAAAAGCCACAAAATAATTTCACAACTTACTACGTTTAAAGTTGATGCTGCATGTATTCAAAATACACATTTGGACTCAGATACTGAGAATAAGAAAATCAAAGGCTCTTGGAATGGCCACACGCTTTTCTCAAATGCTTTAAAAAGAAAGGAGGAGTCTCTATTTTGGTCAACAAATTGTTTTTTCCCTCATCAAAGAATAAAAAGATCCAGATGGTCTTTGGATTATTTTAGATGCAATTGTCAATAATTTACAAGTTACCTTGGTTAATGTGCATGGCCCCATATCCCCTATTCTCTAATTTTGGCTAAATAACAAAACTGAAACTTCTGTAGAAAAACCTTTAACGTATTATCGTTTGTGGGGAATTTAACCAAATAGCTGACTTCACATTAGATCAAAAATCATCCTCCAATTTTATCAATTCCAAATCAAACAAAAGTTTCTTTAATGTGATAGATAACCTTAGTTTAATGGATTCATGGAGATTCTGTCACGCAGATACTAAATATTTTTTTTCACCTCCCCATCAATCCCTGTCAAGAATTGATTGTATATTCGTTAACTCTTATTTAACGTCTTCTTTAATTAATTCTGATATTGGCTCCATACAATCTCAGATTATGTCCCAGTTATTTCTACGTTAGAATGGGTTTGGACATCTAACTTCTCCCAAGGTGGAAGTTTAATTCCTTTCTGGTAAAAGACACTACTTTTATTGATAAAAATCTAAAAAAAAAGTAAGACTTTTTCGAGACCAATTGCCCAGAACATGCTTCAATGCATAACAACTGGGATGCCTTTAAAGCAACTCTACATGGCTTCATTATTCAATTTACTGCTTCAAAAAAAAGACAAGCTGACTCCGCTTCCAGCAAATTATTAACTACTATTAAAAAACTTGAAACATCCTATCATAATAGCCCAAACTATAACATTGCTAAAACTCTGATGAGTAAACTTATAGAATTCAATATATTATGCACCAATAAAGCAGCCAACTCTCTACTTCGTTCCATTGACTAGCAACATTTTCCGAAAACAACAGCTGATGGTACTCTTCCTACAGGAAACCTACTACAAACAGGGGAAAGAGTCGCTGATTAAAGGAAAGGAAATTGGGAGCAACTTCTGGGCCTCCCACAGAAGTTCAAAGAAGAAAGGGGTAGGCATTCTTTTGAACAAGACACTCCACCTCACAAGCATAGAAACCATGAGGGGCTTTGGGGGGCGATTCCTGGGGATCAAGGGCACCTGTGAGGGTGAGCGAATCACACTGGCCATCCTATATGTGCCCAACTCAGGTCAGATACAGTTCTTGACCCAGATTTTCAGGGTAATGGATGAATGGGCAGAGGGGGCCATGATACTAGGAGGTGAAATCAACCTCATAATGGACCCAAACTGAACTGGTGGACGGCAAGAGGAGTCGGGTCAAGGGGAGTCACCAAAGATAATCTATCCCTACAGACTCTCCTAAGGAAACACTACTGGGCAGACGTGTGGCGCAAGGCGTGGCCAGGCCGCGGGGGGATACACCTTCTTCTCTCCCCCACACTACAGCTACACGAGAATTGACCTGCTCTTTACCTCAGACCTACTGGTGGAAAACTGGTCGCTGCCCCTGTCCACAAGATCCTCTCAATGGCGCTGCAATGACACACTCCTGAGAGATCTGGTCTTCAGAGACTTCCTAAGGAAGGAGATGGTGGCCTACTTTGAGACAAACGACAATGGGGATTCCAACATGGTGACGGTATGGGAGGCCGCAAAGGCCACCTTCCGGGATCTCCTGATAGCCGAGGGCTCCAGGCGCAAGCGAGAGAGAGGGCTTATTGAAAACCAGATCCGAGAAGAATTGAAGGCCCTGTGCGCAAGGCTCGGCCTCAACGAGGAAGACAGGGAAAACCCTCCTGGTAGAGATGCAAGAGAAGAAACACGCATTGCACACGGTCTTCATAGGGGAAGTGGTTAAGAAATTGAGATATACGCGACAAAGATATTATGAAAGGGGGGACAGAGTGGGGACTCTCCTGGCGCGCAGAGCCAGGGGATGTAGAATGGAAAGGAGGGTGGACCCACCAGAAACAGAGGGGACAACGAGTGCAACAAGAAGGAGCAAATAACAGAATGCTTTGCTGTCTTCTACGGGGAACTCTATACAAAACAAGGGGGGAATCAGTGGAGGAGATCCGGGCATACTCAGCAGAACACCCATTGCCCCGACTGACCGAGACGCAGCTACAGGGGCAGGAGGGGGATATATCAGTGGAGGAAGTGAAAGGTGCCATCAATAGGCTAAAAGTGGGAAAAGCTCCGGGGGGAGATGGGTATACGGTGGATTTCTAAAAATAGTGCCAAACCATCCCAGCAGAGCCCCTAGCCAAATCGTTCAATCAAATTAGAAACCGAGACTTAATCCCACCCACTTTCCTACAGGCCCTCATCACTGTAATACCCAAACTGAGCAGAGACCTGGCAGACTGTGGATCATGCAGGCCTATCTCCCTCCTGAACTTAGACACTAAGATCTTTGCCAGAATTCCAGCAACTCGACTAGAGGGATGCCTTCCCCATCTGGTCCACCCAGATCAGGGGGGATTCATCCTAAACAGACAAGGCTCCAACAGCATGCGCAAAACCCTCCATGTACTAAATTCAAAGGCGGTCCAGGATGAAGGGGCCCTACTGCTGGCACTCGATGCAGAGAAGGCCTTCGACAGGGTTAGTTGAGAATTCATGGGGGAGCTTTTCTCTGCGGTGTGGATGGGACTGAGGTGGTTGGGCTGGATGTCGGCAATATATTCCGCTCCCTCAGCCAAGGTGGTCGCAAATGGGACAGAATCAAGGGCCCTCTGGGGAGAGGCACGAGACAGGGTTTCCCACTATCCCCCCTAATATATGCATTGGCTATGGAGCCCTGGGCGATCTCGGTCCGAAAGGATGAGGCAATCAACCGAGTACTGATAGGAGAATCTCACTGTAAAATTAGCCTATTTGCCAATGATGCGCTCCTCTACATCACTACACCATCCCAGACGGTCCCCCGTGTACTGCAGGGCCTACCGCGCTACGGAGAACTCTCGGGATTCGAGGGTTAACCTGGGGAAGTTGGTGGCATTCATAGGCAGAAGTCTATCAGACGCAGAGACAGAGTACGTGGGAGAGCTCCCCTTCTGACACCAGAGGGACAGGTTCCGATATTTGGGAGTCCAAGTCACAAGCGACCCTACAGATATCTTCCCCAATGACTTTATCCCACCCTGGACAGAAGTCGAGAGGGATGTAGAGAGGTGGGCAAACTCAGGGCTCTCATGGATGGCACGCCTTAACCTGATTAAAATGGTGGTCCTCCCTAAATTCCTATTTCTGTTCCAGATGCTCCCCGTCCAGGTACCCAGGACCATCCTAACGGAAATAAAACAAACCCTTTTGAGATTTCTCTGGGCAGGCAAGAAGCACAGGATTTCATACAAGGTCCTAACGAAGCCCAAGGAAGACAGAGGGGTGGGGTTCCCGGTCCTTGAAACATACTACAAGACTGCCCATTTGAGGGTCCTGATAGATCATTTCAACCCCTTGACAGAAAAGCAGTGGGTGGCAATGGACAACAAGGTACTTGCCCCGGTCACGCTAGATGAAGGGTTATGGGTCCCCAGATCACGCATCCCAAGAAGAGACCTACACCACCCGGTGCTGGGGGGGTCTTATGATCGATCTAGAGGGAAGAAGGCTACTACAGATTGCTCACTACCTGGCCCTCTCTGCTGAGCTGCATTTGGGCCCCACCGTTCATAGACAAAGTAGCCGAACCGCCCACATTCCAACAATGGTACGAGGCAGGTCTTACCAGGGCAGGCCAGCTATGGGTGGAAGAATTCTTCATGCCCCTAATAGACCTGGAGGAGGACCTGGGGCTGGGCAAACTATCACTTTTCCGCTCCCTCCAACTCAAGGGAGTCCTCACTGAACCTTCATGGAGAGACACTCTTAGGAGAGACCTGACAGATTTCGAGAAACTGCTCATCTCCACCTGGGGCTCCAGGGGGGTCATATCTCATCTTTACAAACTCCTCTGGCTCTAAGCTCCTGAGGAACCCCTGCCAGCCCGGACACAATGGGAAAGGGACCTGGGGCGGCAATTGATGAGAAAAGATGGTCCAAAATGTGCATCCGAGCCAACCGATCAACGACTTTGCAACAATAACGACACCAGGCCCTGAAGATATTGCATCAGTGGCACTATCCCCCCCAAGGATCGCCATGATGAGGACGGGATACGACCCGCACTGTTGGAAATGTCGGAAAGTAAAAGGTGACTACATACACATGTGGTGGAAATGCCCCATGGACCAGACATATTGGGGAGAGGTTCTATCCTGGATTAAAGGGGTCGACGGAGTGGGTAGGTACCTGTGCCCCTGGCTTCTCCTCTTCGGGATTAATGTGGGGACGACCATGAGGAAACCCAGGGCCACATGCTACAGGTCATGCTGGTGGCCGCCAGGTGTTGTCTGGCCCAGAAGTGGAAAAGCCCACACATGCCAGGAGAAAGAGACTGGGTCACCAAAGTCCGGGCCATTTATGACATGGAGTTTCTGACACACCTCATTGATGAATCTAGATCTAACATTGAAGAACTTTGGTCCCCTTTTTTGAGAAGAATGAGCGCCTGGCCTGAAGTGACAATAGCATGACTGGGGACCAACCCAGACATAATGGCCACCAGGGATGATACCCCACATGTACGAGGTGCCACACAAATAATCACCCTACAGGGGCCGCAAAAAGCTGACCCCAAGACACCAGTGTGCAAGGAACTGATAGATTGTGCCTCAAAATGTTTTCCGTGAGCTCGCCGGACGAACTAGATACCAGTGCTCGATGCATGGCTGAGGGTACGGTGCGGGGAGGGCTGGGGGTAAGGGTTATTGTTATAATGTTTCCAAGGTGAATATTGATGAAACATAATGCATGATGTGATAACCATAAAATGCCAATAAAATATGATTTTCAAAAAAAATCTAAGTTGTATAGTAATTCAAACAAAGCAGGTAGAATTCTAGCCCCCTAATTAAAAGTTAAAAAAGAGAAATTGTTCATCCCTTCAATTACATGTCCTGATGGTAAAAGATTAATTCAAGAAAATTATATGAGTAAGGCCTTTATAGATTTTTACTTCTCTAACTTATACTCAGCAGATCCATGAATCAAATCAACTGAAATCATATCTTTTCTTCAACAAAATAAGAACATTACCACTGACCTTATTGATCTATCATCACATAGTAGTCCCATGTCTTTAACAGAAATCAAACAGGCCACTATAGACCTTAAACCTGGGAAATCCCCAGGCCCAGATAGTTTTTCCATTGAGTTTTATAAAACATTTATTGAATCTATTTCTCCCAAACATTTAGAATTATATTCTCATTTGATTGATAATGGTAATAGTTATGGCTCCTTTGGTGAAGCTCTCCTCGTACTGTTCCCAAACCAGAAAAAGATCACTCATTCATTAAAAATTATAGGCCAATCTCTTTAATTAATTCTGAATCCAAGATTTTTGCTAAAATTCTAGCAAAAAGATTAGAAACGTTCCTCCCTAAACTCATTCACATTGACCAGTCTGGGTTTATCAAAGATCGACATGCTTCCTCCAACTCTAGATTATTATTTAAGTTCTAGCACACGCTCAAAAATCTAATGATCCATTAGCTCTACTTGCTTTGGATGCAGAAAAGGTTTTGTGAGAATTTCCTGGTGCTTCATGTTTTACACCTTAGAAAGGCATGGATTTTCGTCTTGTTTTATTGTACAAGTCCTCTATTCATCCCCCTCCACTCGAATCCTCATCACAACTCTCTTTCTTCGGTTCCATGTAATAATGTCACCACAAAAATCTCGCCATGCAAAAATATCGCCGAAAAATTGCCGTTTTTTGTGGCGACATTATTGCATGGAACATGCGGGGGACACCCCTGCAACCCCCAAACTTTTTTTTTATTTATTTTTTTTTAATTTATTTTTTTGCCCCTGTCCCCATATATATGGTCACCCACATAATATCGCTGCAACCTTTTCCCGGCGATATTATTTACGGCGACCATATATATGGGGATAATATTACCTGATACCCTTTCTTCTTCCTTTGACATATTACAAGGTACTCAATAGGGATGCCCTCTCGCTCCATTATTATTTAACTTAGCCCTTGAACCTCTCCTACAGACAATTAAGGCATTTTTTATGCAATTCTGAAGTCAAAATCTCTGCTTACGCTGAAAACATTCTATTATACTTGTCTAACCCTCTCTTTTATATGCCAAACTTAATCTCTACTCTAAAAGACTTCTCTTTAGTGTTGGGATACAAACTTAACCTTAAACACTCACTAATGCTTGTACTCCTACTAGTACCCGACTATTTGGAACGTCATGGCAACCCTCACATATCAAATATCTTGGTTTACACACCGCTAAGGATATTCATTCCACCATTGCTATGAATACCAATCTTGTGTTAGAGAAAGTTACCAAAATAATCTCTGGATGGTCACCACTATTCCTTTGTTGGTGGGGTCGTCTTGACTCCATCATAATGATGATAAGCCCAACAATCTTGTATTCACTTTCTTGATACCAGTTTTGCTCCCTACTAAATTCTTTAAAAAACCTTGATTCTTTTCTTACAAAGTTTTCATGGAACCAATAGACCCCAAGAATTTCCATTATCAAGCTTAAACTCCCTACACTTGCTGGAGGAGTTAAAATCCCCAATTTTGTATCATTTCATAAGCCTTTTGCTCTCAAGCAACTATCCTCTTTTTTTTTTTTGCTATGAAAATCAATTACGTAATGTTCCAATATATCTGCCTCCTTTTCTCTTCTTCATTTTATTTTAACCCCTTCTTGGTCAACTATCTCCTCTTATCCCTCGCTACATTTCTTAAAGAGAATCTGGAATAAACTCCCAAATAGCTCTTTTTCACAGCTCTTTTTCACAGCTCTTTTTCACAGACTGAGCTAGGTGATATTTTCTTATGGTTTTATACAACTTTTCGTAATGAGTTCAATTGAAATATTTGTAATAGATGGTACTCTTCGGGTATTAAATTAATACAACATTTATTTCACAACTCTATACAAATTCCATTTGCTCTATTATCTCATCGTCACAATGTTCTATATTCTGATGCATCTTTTCAATTATCTCTGGTCAACTGCTTAACCAGATCCCTTCCTACGTTAAATCTAAAATCCGCCTCACCACTATTACAGTCAATGCTATATAAACTGGTTCCCAGTCAATTGGTCGAAAACATTTGGTCGACAGGACAACTGGTCGACACCATTTGGTCGAATGCCAAATGGTCGAATTTTTTTTTATTTTTTTTTTACCCCTTTTTTGGTATTTTTTGGGGGGGTCCCCCCCAACCCCCTTTTTTTTCTTTTTTCTTTTTTTCCCCACACGAAAACCCACAAAACACATATATATATATATTAAAAAAAAAAATTCGACCATTTGGCATTCGACCAAATGGTGTCGACCAAATTGCAGTCGACCAGTTTGCTGTCGACCAATTGACTGGACACCATATAAACTCTCCATCAAAACAGCTAAACTGTACTCCTTTTTTAAATGAATGATACCAATAATAACAACTTATTTAATACTACTTTAATCAGGCAGAGGGAGCTAAACTGGGCCTTTCAACCGACCTATATTGTGAGCAGGGGTGTCCCCCGCAGCTATCCCAAAAAAAAAGAAAAAGGGATGCAATGGTGTCCCTATACTGTGTGAGCGGGGGTTGCAGTGGTAACCCCTGCAGCTGTCCCGCAGTCACGAAAAAAAGGAAATGACCCTGCGTCATCCCTTCCCAATCACGAAAGTGAAAGGGAACAGGCGTTGCAGGGACACAGTGCGTCGGAATGAAAGTTAAGTAGGGGGGTTTGGGGTGGGGTTGTGTTGGGGGTGTGGGCAAGGGTGTGGTTGGGGGTGTGGGCGGGGGTTTGGCCAAGTGTGAAATGTTCATGGGAGAAAGAACTGAAGGTTATTTGGAACAAGTAACCTTTGGTCATTTCTCCCTCGAACATTTTTACCTTGGTCATTCATCCCCAAATCTATTAATACATGAAATTGGTTAATAAAAATGAATACACAAAAAAAAGAACTACAGTCGACCAATACCTCGGTGCAATGCTTATATTTTCTTTTGCTGCAAATGCAATTCTTCTCCCCCTTAGAGGGTTCTCTGTTAAGTTTGGAGTTACACTGTAAATCCAGCTAATGCAGAAAATAAATACAGGCTTCATGCATTCAGTACTTATACTGTACCTTCTGGTCTTATATTATTTCACACGGGGTAATACATAATGCAGAAAATAAATACAAGATTCATGCATTCAGTATTTAAAAGGTACACCCGGTCTCATATTATTTCTCATGAAGTAATGCATAATGCAGAAAATAAATACAAGCGTCATTCATTATTTATTTCTTTTGACATTTATAGAGCACATCTAACCCAGAGGCAAGTGGGCACTAGGTTGCATATAGGTGGTGGTTACAGTGGTTTCATGAAGCAGTAGGTTACACGTTATGGTTGTGATTAAAGTGCGTTGTATGCATTACGTATTGGTTGCAGTTGGTTACATGTACGGTACAGATCATTTGCAGGTGCAAGGTTTAAACAATGGTTGGATGCGTAGGAGGGTGTATGATCGCAGTTCCTCTAGATATCTTGGGAAAGAGCCATGTTTTGAGGCCTTTGCGGAATGACCAGGGATCTGATCTAAGTGCTACGGGTAGGGCATTCCAATGTTTGCCCGCAATCACAGGGAAGCTTCTGCCTCCAGCTTTTTTCGTTGCTTGTATCTGGGGATGGCTAGAAGGCACGAATCTGCAGATTGGGTGGGTGTGTTGGATTTAGCCTTGGAGATTTGTATAGCTAGGTAGATTGGGGTGCAGTTTGATAGGCATTTGTGGATCAGAGATAATGTTTTGAATGTGAGGTGTTCCCGGACGAGGGTTCAGTGGATATTTCGTCTGTTGTGTGCAGCTTTTATAGCATTCTTCTGAATGATTTGTAATTTGTTGATATTGCGTGAATTGGATGCTGCAAAGAGGGAGTTACAATAGTTGATCCTAGACAGTATGAGTGCTCTGGCAAGTTTGATGCAATGGCCTGCAAGCATTCATCAATTTAGCTGTGTAGGCTGTGGCCGATGTAAATGAGTTTACCTGCCTCGTTAGGGAGAGTGAGGATTCATGAATTCAGTACTTATACTGTACATCTGGTCTTATATTATTTTACATGAGGTAATGATTGATTAATGCAGAAAATAAATACAAGCCTCAAGAATTCAGTACTTAAACTGTACATCTGGTTTTATATCATGCTAAATGAGGTAATGCATAATGCAGAAAAAAATACAGGCTGCATGAGTTCAGTACTTACACTGTACATCCGGTCTCATATTATTTCACAATAAGGTAATGCATAATGCAGAGTAATGCATAATGCAGAAAATAAATACAAGCTTCATGAATTCAGTACTGACACTGTGCATCTAGTCTTAATTATTTCACATGAGATAATGCATAATGAAGAAAATAAATGTAAGCGTCATGAATTCAGTACGTACACTGCACATTTGAGTTTATATAATTTCACATAAGGTAATGCATAATGCAGAAAATAAATACACGCTTCATGAATTCAGTACTTACACTGTACATCTGGTCTAATATTGCTTCACATAAGGTAATGCATAATGCAACTTTTTAGCTAATTACTTCAAATGTAGTCCTAAACTACCTTGCCCTTCAACCATTCTGAGCTGAACCCTTGTGTATTACTATCGCTAGATTGCGCTGGTTGCTCTGCCTATCTAGGGTGAGGGGATAGTACGGAGAACTTGCCCTATTTCTAGACTATTGTACACACCATGTGGTCTGACTCATATGGTTTTTCTAAAGGCACATGACATATTTCTCGTAGCATGTGTCATCTGCTTTCCAAATGAAATTATACATTTTATTGGGCTTGTTTGTACAGCAGAAGTTTCTAAAAAATGTTTTGTATTCAATAAAAACCTTTTCAGTTTCGTGTAGTGTTGATAAAGCAACACGAAAACTGTGAACATATATTGTCAGAGAAATCTAGACAGACTTTCTCTGCATATATTGAATCGAACCCCAACTTTTGCACGGACAGCGTTTTTTTTGCTAGGCTTAATCTGTGTGTAGTTTGTAGGAACTACGATCTGTATTCTTCCTAAAAAATTGGAAGAACCTTTTTTGTTATTACCAACCTCTTGCCCTCTCAGTGGTCAGTTATTATGTGGATGCTACACATTTTTAGCTAATGACTTCAAATGTAGTCCTAAACTACCTTGCACTTCAACCATTCTAAGCTAAACCCTTGAATTAGAGGTTCTTAAAAAAAACACTGATTAGAACAGAGCTCCGTTGAGCCATAATGACATAGTACCTCCGGGCCCATGCAGCACCGATGGGGCTCATTATACGCATAGAACCTCAGATTTTCCTGGAGCAGATCCAATTTAAGAAAGATTGGAGCTACATCTCCAACAAATGTACAAGAGATTGGTTGGTGATAATTATTAGCACGGCAAAGGTGGTGTCTGAAAAAATGATGAAGGAGATAGAAGAGAAACAAGAAGCTCTCAAATCATCCAATGTTCTGGCAAAATATAAGAAAAGCTTGGAAGATCTAGACGCGTCCATGAAAGAATGTAGGGAATTCAACCAGAACAAGAAGATACAGAAACTAAAGAAGGATATGGCTGTCTTCACCCAGAAAGGATATATCCCTACATAACTGACATCTATTATGAAAACCAGAGCAAGAACACACAGCCATCAGGCCAACAATTCAATCAATATAATAAAAACAGGATTCAGAACACACGTCCAAGACCCAATAATTGGACTTTCTCCAGTGGAAGCTCAAATGGAAGCGGTGCAAGCACTTCGGGCTCAAATGGATCATTGAACAATGCGCCAAACAAAAATGTGAACTTTGTCAACCAACAGCCATCTTTTTTTCAATGGGGACAAGGCAAGCCCAAAAACAAAAGCAGAGGCCAGTGGCAAACACAAGTTAATTGGCAAAACCAATCACCAAGAGTCACACAAAGCAGAGGACGAGGGCAGGGATGGAAAGCACCTCCACTCTAGACACAACAACAATACAAGATACTGTGGGACAGGATGGGAAAATACCACGCAATGAACCACCCAACTTGAATCACACGCTTGTGATGAACCTTTCTAAATATGAACTGAATCAAGATTAATATTCCCTCTTGGAAAAGGGTCTTTCCTTTGTCCCTACAGCAGATCATGATCCCTTCCAGGCTCACATTGAAATAGCACAACTGGTCAGAAAGATCCGTTTAAAACAATTCTTCAGCACCATCAGCACTACAGAAGAGAAATGCGAGTGAACGATACAAGAACTTCTCCAAAAGAGACAAAATGGCATTCAAATCACTAACTGAGAATAAACAAATCATGATTAAACCTGCGGACAAAGGCGGAGCGACTTTCAAATGGACTCAGGAGAACATAACAAGATGGTCCTCGACCTCTTGAATGACCACAAAAGCTATATACAATTAGGGAGTGACCCCACTGAAGAGATATGTCAACTCATCAAACCAATCTTGAAGGAAGCGATTGATGAAGAGCTCATTAGCACCAAGGAATATGACATACTGGACCCGGAAACACCCAGAAAACCAGCATTGTATGCACTACCGAAGGTGCACAAGGGGAAGGCATCACCCCCGGGAGACCCATTGTGTCAGGGATAAGTTCCATTCTGGAACCCCTGTCACAGTTTGTTCGACTGGGCAAAATGAGATCATATTTAAAAGACACCACTGCAGTTTTGAAACTACTCAAGAACCGTCCATTCAACCCCACATCACATCTACTGGTAACATTGGTATTGAATACCCATGTACCAGGATACCACAGATGGCGACTCTAAAACTGGTGGAAAAGATACTCAGACACACTGATCCACCTATACGAACACTGGTCACATTGATCATGCAATTAGTGGAAGTAGCCCTCACTAAAACTATTTCCTGTACAAAGACTCTTTTTATGAACAAACATTGGGAACCGCGATGGGTGCAACCATTACACCAAGTCTGGTAAATGTATACGTTGCTGAGTTTGAACAAAAGAAGATCTACAATGAGACCAGTCCTTGGACTGATGAGATCGAATTATGGTTGAGATACATAGATGGTGTCCTAATGATATTCAAGGGCAATGAAGAAGAACTGGTAACGTTTATGCTGTGGCTGAATGAACAGATCAGGTTCCTAACCTTCATGGAAACACACAGTCGCACCTCGATCAATTTCCTGGATCTAAACTTGGAAATACGGAACAAAGAGATTGCGAGTACCATATTTAACAAACCTATGGACATGAATTCACTCCTAACCTTTGATAGCTGCCACCCGGCTAGCCTCAGAAACAATTTGCCATTCGAGCAGTTCTTGAGGTATAGGAGAAACTGCTCGACCCTTGGGGACTATGAGAGGCAATCAAATCATCTGGCAACCAAACTACTCAATCAGGGTTACCCCAAACGTCTTGTCAAGCAAGCATGAAAAAGAGCGAAGAACATCCCGCGAGATACCATCTTAGAGAATCATGGCAAACAGGATGATCTGAATGAGAAGATAACAGCAGTATTCAGTTTCTCGCCACTGGAAAATGAAATGAAAAAAGAAATCTTCAAGCTCTGGCCGATTCTCAATGTAGAGATGTCACCCTAGAAACAACAAGGTTCTCAATGAAAATAAGGTGCAACCTAAGGTACGCTCTTATCCATACATACAAAGAACCGGATGTGACGCCCAATACCCTCTGGAATCAGACACCACCAACGGGGCATGCACCATTTGGGGGCTGCAGTGCATGTGTCACAACCTAAAGATCAGTGACTATCGATCTAGGATGGCACTATCCCTCGAATCAAAAATGTCTCGCCAACTTTAATAGCAATAACGTGATCTATCTGATCACCTGTCCCTGCCAAATAAAATTATATAGCTCATCCCTGTACCTCACCCCCTGAATGAATCATGCGGAACACCTAGATAACACTTGTAGATGGGAACACCATGGCATCACATATTATCAAACATAAAATATATGTATATACTTGATTTATCTCTCTATAAGTAAGAGTTTGGACGTCTGCATCTTATAGATTAATGATAAATCGTGCAACAGTTTATGTTGAGAACAGATACATCACTGATGCAAACATCTTCCAAGATTCATAGATCAAGAACATGGCACAGCAAGATGTGCAAAAAGAATGCACGGCCACACAGCCATCCAAGAATGACAAACTAGCAATGGCTATTATACACTCTGAGCGTCAATACAAGATGGTGCCCAGAGGAAATTCCCGAAAACGTCTTACACAGGGAGCCTCGATCCGGAGCATGCGCACGCAACACGAATAACGAGAGAATAGATAAACAACCAGGCAGAACGGTCACGTCTGAATTCCAGACCGCTCCGTACAGGATCCTCAGACAGTGGGCCCTGAGAGTAAATAAACAAGGTAAGAAGGCAAGACTCGAACTAGAGCAATGGAGCACACGGACATTCGTTCACAAGTGTGTGGCTGAGTGTGGGGTGCTCAGTATGATCGCGGGATGCAAACCAGTGCATCCATAGATAAAATGATCATTGTAACTTAATGAACCACCCTGGAAAAGGACACTTGTGTATGTGAGAAAGTTGAGAACCGTGCTTTAACGTACCCGTTGTCTCAACAATAAAAAGAAGTAACACTGAACATAATAATGTTACGAGCGAATTAAGATGTATTTACTTGTCCAACAACCTATGAGTTCACCATGACTTTCTGAAACTCCTTAGGTACCATGGAATGCTGACAAATAAGGCATGCTACAGATGAATAGACCTGACCTGCTCTGATAGCAGCTAAAAGAAATTGAATTTAAAAATTTGAATGAGCAGGGTAAGCAACCTTGACCTCCTCCTGTTATGTGCACGAATGTGGTGAAAACAACAGAGAGTTATTGGCAGCAACACTAAATTATTACCCAGTGCCCCATTATATCTTCTCTGCAGGGGGTACCTTATATGGAAAACACATTCTTTGCTTCAAAACAAGACAGAAACAGCATAGCAACACATGCTGTAGATAGCCCTGAAGAAAATGGTGTACTGAGATCAGACCACTGAAACCAGTAGGCTTTACCCGACCTCACAAAAAAACTGACCAGTGAGAGGGCAAGAGGTCAGTAATAACAAAAAGGTTCTTCCAATTTTTTAGGAAAAATACAGATCGTAGTTCCTCCGAACTACACACAGATTAAGCCTAGCAAAAAAAACACGTTCTGTGCAAAAGTTGGGGTTGCATCCAATATATGCAGAGAAAGTCTGCCTAGATTTCTCTGACAATATATGTTCACAGTTTTCTTGTTGCTTTATCAACACTACACGAAATTGGCAAGATTTTTATTGAATCACATTTTTTTAGAAACTTCTGCTATACAAAGAAGCCCAATAAAATATATTATTTTATTTGGAAAGCAGATTACACATGCTACAAGAAATATGTCAGGTGCTTTTTAGAAAAGCCATATGAGTCAGACCACATAGTGTGTATAATAGTCTAGCAATAGGGCAAGTTCTCTGTACTATCCCCTCACCCTAGATAGGCGGAGCAACCAGCACAATCTAGAGATAGTAATACACAAGGGATTAGCTCAGAATGGTTGAAGGGGAAGGTAGTTTAGGACTACATAGGAAGTCATTAGCTAAAAATGTGTAGCAAAGTAACCTGAGATTTTGTTGTATGAAAGTCTGAATGGGGAAGTGTCAAGGTACGAAACCCTAAACGGTCCAAGACTTGTGTGTGTTCTGTAACTGATTTCAATCCGTCACACACCCAAGTCCCATCCAGCATGTAGTGTGCAATTGTAGCCCTTATTTATTTTTGTCTACAAATTCAATATTCTGAACGATATACCACTCATATCACACCCTTCTCCTGAGAACCCCCGGTCACACTGAATCAGGAATCAGGCTGGTTTGCAAAGGTAAATATTTATTTATGTATTTAAAATTTAATCACAATATATTTTAATAGGTAAACAACAATCACCAATGGGGTGACAGAACACATAATAGTATCTTTAATACACTATGAATCAAGTAATGAGCACCAAAAACATATGCAGCACAGAAAAGAATACTTTTGTGTTGGTTTGGAAGATGGCACTATGGTTAAAGGTTCCCCCTGCAACACCTCTCAACCCCCCAGTAGGCAATTAAATAGATGTGAGGAGAGAGCAGGTATTCAGGAATAGCATAAATCAAACAGAATATCTGTCCCACCTTCCCCCTTCAAACACAAGAGAAAAACGGAATGGACTTTTCAGCTGTCAGGATGGCTTTTAAACTGTCTTTAGAATTCACTGGGCGAAACACCAAATATGGTCAAAAATACTTAATTTGTTGTAAATTCCTATGCGAGCCGCATTGAACAGTTGCACTCAATCATAAGCAAGGATTTAGTCCAAAGAAAACATTTGAAATCTTAAAGTCCAAGTCGGAAATAATTGAAATTATAATTTGCGGCAAACTTTTCCTTGCGCGATATTTCCGATAACGGGAGAATCGCACTGTTTCTATCACAAAAACTGAGGGAGTTGCGAGATAGGCATGAGAATGGAAAACAGAAATGCACTTTGAAAAGGAAAGATAGGTTTGCTTACACCATTGGATGACTATGAAAAAGAGAATACCAGAGAGGGATCTTACAGTCACGTGATCAGTGTAACCCACCTACTGTGGAATCTCTACTTCTTCAGATGAGAAAGATTCAGCGCAGAGATAGTTCTAACAATACTGGTTCTGAATGAAAGATAGGATAGGTTTGAGATAGGGATAAAACAATGCAAATATACTATGGGCCATAGTTCTTCCTATTAATACTCACAGGATAAGTTTTTAAATGGGACCGTCAGCTCTGGTCATTGGATTGGGTCTGGTCTAGGAAAGACAGCACATCAGGCACGGTACTGGATCAGCTAGGCTGGTCGCCGGGTTTGCACAGGATCTGCCCTCCTAGTCTGTGGGTATTTGAATCAGCTGGATAGTGAGTTCCTCAGGCAAGCCTAGTGGTGGCAAACCAGAGAATTTCAGGATACTGGTTCAAAAGGCCTTCTCACACCACACAGCGTTTCACTGGGTGGAGAGAATACATTTGAGGATTTGGGCCTTAATGGAAATCAATAGTTCTCTATTGCTGGCAAGAGTCCTGGCCTCTGGATCTGGAAGAATATTAAAGCTGGATGTAGAATGTTGGATCAGAGTGCTTTTCGGGAATCAGGAAAGTCAGTGGATCAGTGAGTCCCTATGTGTTGTCAGCTGTCTCTATTTATGCTTTAAAATGACATCACAAAGTGGGTGTATGGGCCGGCTTAGCTAAGCTTGCCCCTATGAGCTGGGATAGGATCAAAAATGAATCTCTGCCTTGCAATTTGAGTGATTGGGTCCAGGCCGGATGATGTCACATTTTATGGTTTGCTTTACAGGCCTCAGAGACCTCCCTTTAGCCACTGGTCTCAACATCGGATTTGATACTAAATGTACATTTCTACATTGGTCACCTTTATCCAAATCACCCACAAACATGCTATATTTTATGTAGCGGCTATTCCTCAAAACCCCGCAGCGGTGGGATCTTGTCTCAACTTTCTACATAATTCTGTCCTTGAACACAATTTCCAAATTTTATGCAAATTTCCACAATTGTGTGTGTTTAACATAGGGATGGGTGTGTAAATGTGCACAATTCTAACATTCACACATGTCGCATAAAACCACATATATTGCCATTCCTGTCCAGAACATGTCACACAGTTCAACCACCTCTTCACACGTGCAGCCAAAAATTAAATTAACAACTCTGTCCTTTTTATATTTTTCACTACTTTAAATAACAAGTTATGAGTCTTTTAAAAATTGTTCATTGTTCATTCTTAACAGCAGATGGTTGCTTGGCTCCACCCCTTTGTCTCTCCTGGGAGTCCAGTGCATCCCCCTCCTTGGGGGAAGCTCCTTCCAGGAGTGTTTACGACCACATTCACACCTCCATTTCCTGGGCTGAAAGGGGTGTCATTGTTCCTTCTCTTTCTGTAGACAAGAGTCTGTTCTAACCTGCAATTAGCCTCTCCCAGTGAATTTCTGCTGAGAGGAAGGCCCTCCTCCTAGGATAAAAACCTGCTTTTCCAGTTCTTGCAGCTCAGCCAGGCTAATTAACTTCTTAAATCCAGCCAAAACCAGATTTGTGGCATCAAACATAAATACTTTACTTTCTTAGCCTTAACATCTGTGCGATCAAAAACACAACTAAAATCTGTATTCCTTTTTGGCAACAATCCTTTTTATGTTTGCTAATCCAGCAGACTTTAGTTTTAGCTCACTTTAAAGTTTCATCAGTAACTCACCTGACAGCTGTCCTTCAGGTAGCCCAGGGTACTGCACCCAGATTTTGGCATGGGCTGTCAGTTTTCAGACAATCCAGTTTGTCTGAAGAATGTTTTGCTCTTCATATTAGGACTTTGTATGTTTCACAGTGCTTCATTGGATACATGCATTTTAGCACCATGCAAGATTTTGAATGTTGAGAAGTGTTCTGTTATAGGCATTTTGTAGATTTTAGCAACAAAGCAAATGTCATTTGTAGGCACATTTTGGGGTTTCACTTGCAAAGTGCTGCTTCTCTCACTGCACTCTGGTTGCTGGTCATGGAGACCACTGGCACCTTTCTGAAGGGTGTGCTCTGTTCCACCACACATGCACCATGGGTGGCAGGTTGTGCATTCCTCTTTTTGTGTGCTGAAGCACACTGTATTTGTAGGTTTTTGGCGCGCACAAGGGTTTTGCCGCCCTTGTTGCTGTTTCTTTCACCATAACTGGCAGGGTGATGCCGCATAATATAGCGGAGTGGGTCAATACATCCCACAGTTGTAATGCATAATGCAAGACATAAATACAAGCTTCTAGCATTCAGCACTTACACTGTACCTCAGGTCTAATATTGTTTCACATAAGTTATTGCATAATGCAAAACATATTTGACAGACCTCATGTATTTAGTAATTACACTGCACATCCGGTCTAATATTGTTTCCCATAAGGTAATGCATAATGCAAGAAATAAATACAAACTTAATTTATTCGGTACTTACATTGTACATCATGTCTGATATATTTTCAAATAAGGATATTGTTTCCCATAAGGGAATGCAAAATGTAAGAAATAAATACAAACATAATTTTTTCGGGAATTACATTGTACATCAGGTCTAATATCGTCTCACCTAAGGTAACGCATAATGCCAGAAATAAATTCAAGCTTCATGAACTCAGTACTTACACTGTGCATCCAGTCTTACATATTTTTCACATGCGATTATATATAACTAGTTGGGCTACCTGGCGTTGTCCGTGTCCTGATCAAGTGGTGTCTCATGTGCCTGGAGGATCTTGCTCTTGTCCTCTTGTCGGCAAGCCTTGCTTCAGTTTGTTCTGATGTCTCATGTGCCCTCGAGGATGTTGCTCTTGTCCTCATGTCAGCAAGTCTTGCTTGAGTTTGCTCTGCCTCTCATTGGTACACCGTCCTTTCAACGTTAGATGAAACAACAATGGGTTTTTCTCCGTTGATATTTCAATGCGAAAACTCATCTTTGTTTGTCGGGGGGGTTAAAAAAAAATATAGATGGGGTGTGGGTGTTCGGGGATAGTTAAATAATTAAAGGGGATAGGGGTTGGGGGGAAGCCCCCCCCAACAAAAAACAATAAGTTTTCGCATTGAAATATCAACGGAGAAAAACCCATTGTTGTTTCATCCCGCGATGAAATTACATGGAACCCTCTCATTTGCCCTGAAGAAAGTTGCTTTTGTCCTTTGGTCGCATGTCGTGTTGCTGTTTTCTGTGTTTCAGAAGCTCTTGATATTGATTTTCGCTTTGCATCAGATGGAGCTTTTCCAACTGATGTTCGTTTTTTGTGCGGCATGTTTCATTCACTCAATGACTTCAGCACATTTGAGAAAGTGTCCAAGAAAAATTGATTGGTTGTTTGATTGATTGTGCTCTCTTCTATTGAATGAACTTGCGTAAACTGTAACCTTGCAATTTCCCATATATGGAGTAGAGTGATAAAACTTTTTTTTTTATTCCCTTTAAAACTGCTTTCAACAGTTTCAAACTGTATACAGTATTAATACATTTGAAAGGAATAACCAACATATCGTACATTTTCCTTCAGGCACTTTTCAACATTTTGCCTCCTAGTACCAACTCTAGTGAATCGGGGTGAGCATCAGTAAATGACGGTATCCAAGCATAGACTACGATCTTGCCCCAGACAAAAGAGGAATCCATGCAAAATTTGGTAGACGTGGGTTCAACTGTGTGGATTTGTATAGCCGGACAAACATACACACATAAATACATTCAGCTTTATGTATAAAGATGCAGGAAATAAATGCATGCTTCATTTATTCAATACTAATTATGGGTTTTGAAAAGCACACTGCATACAATTAATTCAAGAACAACGGTCAGCACACACACATTTGATGTTCAAAATATGTGATTAATTTGTTGAAGCTGAACAATGCGAAGGCTCAGATTCCAAATGTTGCCTCATTACTAAGGGGGAAGTGGACACCCAAGTTCTGTGCAGATGTTTCCACAATAACACATTTTATCAACAAGAGCAAACTTTATTGCACCACTAATCGCTCCCTGATGTTTGTTAGAGCACTACAATTCTGAATCAACATCACTTTCCATTTTACAGAGGGATCCATCTACATTTCAGTAAAACCCACTCGCATTATGAGTAGCACAGCAGTATAAACGTGTGTGCACACACATTTATTTCAGCTGTAGCCAGATTATCATTAATTACCACCACGGTCTCAAAAGCAATGTTTGTGCAATAAATCTAAATGACTCTAATTTCTCTATGCAAGGCTCATTACGAGTTGATGAATTGTATTATCATGCGTGTTCTTATACAATGACCCGAAGGGCCGAGATAAAAATAAATCCATACAAATGCACCCACTCTCATTAAACATTATTATCAGCCAAATGAACACTCAGGAAACCTTCATATGAGAGCTCACCATCTGCTGGCCAATGTTTTCCCGTTTTATTCTTTATGTTAGCGTGCAATTTATTCCCCCAATCTCCATAGAACACAGCATCATGTTTCAGTGTGCACTCACCACATCCGAGGTGAGTGCAGAATTATGGTTTTAGTTGTGCACTTTCCACCTCTGGGATGAGTGCAGCATCAATGTTCAGTGTGCTCTCCCCACCTCTGAGGCGAGCACATAATCAATGTTCAATGTGTAGCCCCCACCTCTGAGGTGAGCACATCATCATGGTTCAGTTGAGCACTCACCACCTCTGAGTCAAGGACAGCATCATGGTTCAGTGTGCACTCCCCACCTCTGAGGTGAGCGCAGCATCATGGTTCAGTCTGCACCCACCATATCCAAGGCAAGCACAGCGTAATGGTGTAGTGTGCACTCTCCACCTTTGGGGCAATCGCAACATCATGGTTTATTTGTGCACTCACCAGGTTTGCGTTAAGGGTAGCATCATGGTTCTTTGTGCACTCCCTACCTCTGAGCCAAGCGCAGCATCATTGTTCAGTCTGCACCCACCACTTCTGCGGCGAGAGCTGCATCATGGTTCAGGTTGCACTCCCCACCTCTGAGGAGAGTGCAGCATTATGGTTCAGTCTGCAGCCACCACGTCTGAGGCTAATGGAGCATCATGGTTCAGTGTGCATGCAGCATCATTGTTCAGTCTGCACCCACCACTTCTGAGGCGAGAGCAGCATCATGGTTCAGTTTGCACTCCTCACCTGTGAGGAGAGTGCAGCATTATGGTTCAGTCTGCACCCACCACTTCTGAGGCTAGTGCAGCATTATGGTTCAGTCTGCACTCCCCACCTCTTAGGCGAGAGCAGCATCATGGTTCAGTGTGCACTCCCCACGTCTGAGAGAAAGGAAGCACTATGGTTCAGTGGGCACTCCCCACCTCTGAGGTGAGTGCATCATCATGGTTCAGTGTGCACTTCCCACCACTGAGGTGAGGGCAGCATCATGGTTCAATGTGCACTTCCCACCACTGAGGTGAGCCCAGCATTATGGTTCAGTGTGCGCTCCCCACGTCTGAGAGGAGCGCAGCACTATGGTTCAGTGGGCACTCCCCACCTCTGAGGTGGGCACATCATCATGGTTCAGTGTGCACTCCCCATCTCTGAGTCGAGGGCAGCATCATGCTTTAGTGTGCACGCTCCACCTCTGAGGCGAGCGCAGCATTTTGGATTAGTCGGAACCCACGACTTCTGAGGCCAGCGCAGCATCATGGTTCAGTGTGCACTCCCCACCTCTGAGGAGGGAGCCGCATCATGGTTCAGTGTGCACTCCCCATGTCTGAGAGGAGCGCAGCACTATGGTTCAGTGGGCACTCCCCACCTCTGAGTCAAGGGCAGCATCATGGTTCAGTGTACACTCCCTATCTCTGAGACAAGTGCAACATCATGGTTCAGTCAGCACCCACCACTTCTGCAGCGAGTGCAGCATCAGGGTTCAATCGGCACTCCCCACATCTGAGGCGAGCGCAGCATCATGGTTCAGTTGTGCACTGACCACTTCTGAGTCAAGGGAAGCATCATGATTCAGTGTGCACTCCCTACCTCTAAGACAAGCGCAACATCATGGTTCAGTCTGCACCCACCACTTCTGAGGCGAGAGCTGCATCATGGTTCAATGTGCACTCCCCACCTCAGAGGCTAGCGCAGCATTATGGTTCAGGTGTGCACTCACCACCTCTAAGTTGAGGGCAGCTTCATGGTTCAGTGTGCACTTCCCACTTCTGAGGTGAGTGCAGCATTTTGGATTAGTCTGAACCCACCACTTCTGAGGCTAGCACAGCATCATGGTTCAGTGTGCACTAACAACCTCTGAGGCCGGCGCAGCATCATTGTTCAGGGTGCACTCCCTGCATCTGAGGAGAGCACAGCCTCATAGTTCAGTGTGCACTCCCCATGTCTGATGCGAGGGCAGCATCATGGTTCAGTGAGCACTCCCCACCTCTAATTTGAGCGCTGCATCATGGTTCAGTCTTCACCCACCACTTCTGAGGTAAGAGCATCATTATGGTTCAGTGTGCACTGACCAAATCTAAGTCCATGGCAGCAACACGGTGTAGCTGTGCACTAAGCACCTGTGATGCGAGGGAAGCATCATGGTTCAGTCAGCACCCACCTCTTCTGAGGCGAGGCCAGCATCATTGTTCATTCTGCACACCCACCTCTGAGGCGAGCACAGCATCATGGTGCAGTGTGCACTGCCCACATCTGAGGCAAGCGCATCATGTTTTATGGTGCATGGCCCAGGTCTGAGGCGAGTGCAACATCATGCTTCAGTTGTGCACTCACCACCTCTGAGTTGAGGGCAGCATCATGGTTCAGTTGTGCACTCCCCACCTCGGAGGTGAGCGCATCATCATGGTTCAGTGTGCACTCACCACCTCTGAGTTGAGGCAGCATCATGGTACAGTTGTGCATTCCCCACCTCTGATGTGAGCACATCATCATGGTTCAGTTGTGCACTCACCACCTCTGCAGCTTCTTTCCCACTCTTAAGTTCCCTGACATATCAGGAGGCTGGAATCGGTATCGTAAAGCGAGGCAATCCCTTGTGATGTTATAGGATGCTCCCTTATGGTGTGTAGCGACTTATATTTTGAAATGTTGTGTCACTAACATGGGCGCTAAAGTCGTTTGCTTCATATGACTTCATTGCTGCAAACACATAGTTCAGCAATTGCGCGGGGGAGTTTTGACTATAAGTCTATGGATGCTTTTGGTCTTATATCATGTTACCGCTGTGACACACATATGCAATTGGCAAAGCCATGTCTCTGCTAGTAGGTGACCCTGTTCTAATATTACACATTATTCAAAGTGATTGGCTGGATGTCTGGCCGCAGGCACAAATGCTTTTCATGCTTTCCAGACACTGTAGTTCATATAAGAGTCTTACCTAATTTATCTTGATGCGTTTACATGCACACGATGGATTTTCTCCTAGAGTTATTACCGTAGGCTTCTGCTAATCCAAATTCTGATTGGAAAAATACTGTCCTACATGGCGTCTTCCTCCAGCGTTTTTTTATAGTGCCGTGTAATAGAAAAGGTTTATAAAAAAAATACAAAATAGGTCTGCGCTATTAACCGCTGGCTTGCCGGGAGGCCTACAGGGCAGCTATCTGTGGGTGGATAATCGAAGGCAGTGCTGGCATATGACGAGGAAAACACACATCGGGAGGGAACTGAGAGGCAGATCGGAGCTCTCTAAGTGCAGCGAGAGATCTATTTGAGAGAGTGACATATCGACAATATCCGCAGATAACGCATGTACTAAACAGGGAGTGGGCTGATTTAGATAGAGAAGACACATCACACATCAGCGATGTAATGGAAGGTGGCCAGTGTGGAAACCTGATATCATAGCACTTAGGCGATCAGACATAGCCATTATAAAAATAATATTTTACATAGAGCACTATGCAGGATCCTTCCCCGTACTAAGCACTGTAGCCACTTCTGGCATTATATGTTTGCAGTGGGGCCACCATACTGCTGTTATTTAATCTTATGTAAATATCATACCAAACTCAGCGTTTAAGCACAAATGATGCCCTATACCATAGGAGATCATTCATACACATGTGGACTTTCATGGTAATGCTTTTATTTAGTGCACACGCTTCCAATGTAGTGTTTGAGGTGAAGCCTAGATGTGCTTGCTGGAGCCTACAATGGGGCAGTTGCTCTGAGAAAAGAAGCACTTGCTGAAAGGAATACTAGGTGTAATCCAACCAAGAGCAAAATAAAATTGGCGATGGCAGGAAGGTTTGGAATTAATCTTAAGCCCTGTCATTGCTCTGGGCAAATATTCAGACCATCGATGTTCACCTGCCAAGCCATTACAGAAAGGGGAGAAATCCATATATGAATCAGGCTTGCCCTCCACCCCCCCCCCCCGCACCCCAGAAGCCCAAACTGTTTGGTCACATACCTTCTGCATGAGACCACAATCTACCCCAGAACATGTTCGGCCTCATTTGGCATCATCAGTGAGACGTAGATTAGGTCTCTATGCCCAGCAGGCACAGGCCCGATGTCTGGACATACCAGTCTCACTCGGGGAGACTTCAGCAAAATAAAAGAGGTGAGGGGTAGAAGGTTTAGAATTAAATCATAATTTCTGGCATCGTTCTGGAACCCACCCCCCCCCCCCCCCAGATCATAGTTCTTTATCTGCCAAGCCATTGCAGAAAGCAGAAAGACCATATGAAACTGAGGCTTGGTACCCCCCCTCCCCGCAAAAAGGGCAGTCCAGCCAGAACTGCTTGGTCACATCCCTTCTACACAACATGATCAGCAACACCAGATATGTTTCGGCCTCATTGTGTGTCATCAGTGAGGTTTATCTTGGGTCTCCAGGCCCAACTGACATGTGATCAACATCTAGGCATTCCCGTCCCCCTCAGGGTGACTTCAACAAATCAAAAGTGGTGATGCCTGAAAGGTTTGAATTACTCATAACCGCTGGCAGTGCTCTGGGCAACTCTACAGACCATCATTCTTCGCCTGCCAAACCATTACAAAATGGGGAAAGACCTATGCAAATCACGCATTTAATAAAAAAAAGTCAACACTTTTTATAACTGAAGATATTTCATTCTATTCCAGCACTGTATGCAAGTTATTAAAATTCCTCTTTAAAATGCATGAAACAACCATAAAGTTCCTTTAACATATTTTACAGAAGACTTGACGTATGTCACTTTGAGCAACATATTCCAGGGATGAAAGTTATGGCTGAAGTGCCAGGGGGATGAGATTCAACCATACCGCAGGCCCCACCAAGCACCCTCAATATCCACTGGACCTAGCTTGTTCCCACGATACCAAAAAGGGACCATGGCCCACTCTCCACGGCTTGTGGCCAGGGCCCGTGGCCCAAATCCTTGGGCAAGGCCTTCAAAGATATTGCTGGCCCCGCAAAGCAAACCCACAATGGAGATTGGTCCTGCCCTGCAGACTGGCCGAATGGTCAGTATACCCCAATTGTGGGACACCGTCCATAACTTGTGGCAATGGCCAATAAGCATTGCACTGTAAACATTGGGCATTGCCAAAGGTCACGCCCAGGGCTCACCTTCACCACAATCACCACAATTTTCCCTCATGGCCATTTAAAAAAAATGAAATACTGGACATGTTAACACTAAATTAGCAAAAGCGCACTTTTAGGACCTGGTCAAGGAGCCTCACACACATGTGATCAACATCTGTCCAACTGTTTGAATTGCTGATACAACAGAAATGTCTTTCCCATACAAGTCAATCAACATTTTAAAAGTTTTTGGACCCCTTTGCCGCAAGCTAGGCCCAGTGCCCATATTGACCTCATAGCTAATCCTAACTGGCCACTGGCCATGGTCAAAGTCCATGCTTTATGCTCCACAGTTATATAACTATTTTTTGTACATGCCTTTTGGAACTTTTGACAAAAATAAAACACTAGATGGATTAGCACCAAATTAGCAAAAGCATGCTTTCAGGACCTCACACAATTTTGGCGAAAACCTGTCCAGCGGTATGGGCTGATGGTGTTACAGAATTTTCTTTCCCATTTAAGCCAATCCACATTTTGAAAGTTTGTTATCCCCACCTATACATTTGCCCCCCCTATAATGAAACTGCACCAACATTTGTAAAGAAAGGTTTGGGAGGATTTGTTGAACACGCCTAAGCAATAGGCTACTCAAAAAGTGTTCTTTCTATGGGAAAGCTAACTGAAGCATAACTACAGGGTTGCTACCACACACCTTGTAGTTTACAAATATTTAATTGAATGTCCCTGAACATTTCTCAAGTTAGCAAAAATAAAAAGAAAGTCCCTGAACATCTGAGATGTTCACAGACTTCAGAGATGAAAAAGCACCTTTTTTGCCCTTTTCTAGACATTTACCACACCATCTTCCTGCCCCCTATCTTCCCAGAGGTTCTTTAATTTTGAAGACAAATGTAATGTTGTGTTTTTCAAATATTTAATACTATGATATACATATATTTATTATTATAATTGTCATTGTATATATTGATATGTTTGATTGCTATATATAAGTATTTGTAAAAGTCTAAATTGACTAAATACAAATAAATAATAATGATTATTTTTATTGCGATAATCACAGATTTCGGGTGCAGGTTTTGAAACCAACATGGTGAGCGTTTCAGAGGTTTTGATGCATCTCAAGTTTCTCAATTGATCAATCAGCACCTTTATACAAGTGAGTCCATAGAGCGGACCGAGATATCACTACATTTTCTTCTGGATGGATTTACACCAAATTTACTAAATCACACTTTAGGGACCAGGCAGGTGCTCCTCACCCACATTTGTTGCAAATCTGCCCAGTGGTTCAGGCTGTAGGCACAGAAATTATTTTTTCCCATTCAAGTCGATCCATATTTCGAAAGGTTTGGGGACCTCTACAACTTTGCCCCATCTTGATGAAATGCACAAAGATTAAAGTCAGGTCTAGATTATTTATGGAAGGTTTTGTGCAGATCCATCAAACAACTCCAAAGTTATAAGCTGCCCAAAAATTACTCTTTGTATGGGAAAGTCAACTTAGCCATAACTATATAGTCGGTACCACAGCTTCTTTAATATATTTTTGTATATCTTAATGCAGGCATTAAACCCATGGATTCCTATGGCATCTGTCTGCTTTTATCAATTGAAAGATGCATTCAGATTCCAAAGGATATCATTGTGTATGCTGTATGCAAAGCATTCTTTTCGTGCATCATTGACATTGGTTTAAGCAGAGAGTAAAAATGAAGAGCTAAGCAGTTTAGTTGGTTTTATTGTTCACTTTTAAACTCTGTTTTGTGTGGTTCTCAATTGTAAACTGGTGACGCAACACCACAGAAATGTAATGTTCTAATCCCCTGCATGCAACTAAATATTTGGGGGAAAATGCTCCACTTGGTGTTTTAGCATGCATATTAGATGAGATTTTTGGAGCCTTCAATTTGTTCCCAACAAAACTACTCAGATTTTACAGTGAAAACAGCTTACATTCTATGAGAAAATAAGATGTAAGATTTCATTTATGACAGGTCAGAGTTGCTGCAATGCACCATGGTAGATATATGAACATTTTCCAAGCGCAGAGGACACCCTGCTCTCTGTCAAATAATTTAAGAACTACTGGACATACTTACCTCAAACCAACAAGCAGCACTTCTGCCATGCTTTGTGCCTAAACATATGCAAATGTGAAAAGTGATGTTGGCTTTGCGTGTGTTCAATCAACGCCCTCCTTCTCTATGGTTAAGTTAGGTTAGCTTCCAACACCTGCCATTTGTCAGGGGGTTTGTTGCATTAAATTGGCACCTTAACATCACTTCATCTGAATGTCAAGGGGTATTGTTGCACTGTACTTGTTCATCTGAACTGTCCATTTTCTCTGAATTTAAAGGATGTTGTTATGCCACCATCTGAAATTCTATCTTTTTTTCTTCTGATAACATAACCAATGTGATGTCCTTTGTTATGAAATTGTGTTCCTACACTACCCAAAATGGTGTTCATCAAGTATTTCATATTTATTTGGTCTACTAGATATGAATGGGTTATTAACAGTGTACTGAGATAAGGAGGAGAAAGATGAGGAGTAATGCAATGGATTACAAACAGGGTTCCTGGATGAGGAAAAGGTAGGTAGGGTAATGTATTGGATTACTAATTGTGAGGATTTGATCATAGGCACATTGTGAGTGCGCTCGCATGGGCATTTTTGAAATTTTAAATGAAATTGGATGATAGTAGATCAACTTTCAAAAAATAGGTGGGGATAATCTGCAGACATTTTCCTATGCTCACCGCACACCATACAGACAGACCCGTGTACTATGGGTGGACACAACCAACAGGTGCTGTCCTACATGTCATATTTAGTTGGGATATGACCGCCAGGAGTACATCAAGACATCTCAGAGGGCAAAACTTTCCTCCTCCATGGTCAGCCTAATTAACTAACAAAGGTTCCATGGATCCGCCCTGTCTTTTGTTGGCTGCTGGTGGCAGATTCTCACACTAATAAGAGTGAATTCATGCAGGCCCACGGGAGGCCTGGATGCAGGACAAACGAAAGTCAGGAACACCCCAACAACCTTTTATATGCACTGTGTCAAACAAAAGCCAGCTCCCGCCTCTCATTATCAAGGGCAATCTATTCACAGTAGTCACCCCCCGCAGGGGGACCCCATTAAGAAGGTACGGGTTTGGGGTTTGGCAGAGACCAAATGTCTGGTCCCACCGCAGCTTCAAAAGAGACCTGCCACTTTAATCAGGAACCACAGAGAGCTCAATTAACCAGTGAGAACCTTTGATACACAACAGACAGGAAGATGGTGGGACTTAGTATTACATGTTTTCACCCCTTTACCTTTTCTATTGCAAAGCACTCTGGTTATGACCTCATGCATACATGAAATAGTTGGTTCATTAAGGTAGGCTTAGCCTACACCTATCACAGGGGACCATTTGTCTTAAAAAGAGGGTTGAGCCCCTCTTTTGGAAGATCATTTGAAGACCCTGCAAGGAGTAACAAAGAGTACTCATTCAGACCCTGGCTGAAGGTACAGTCTGCCTAACAGCTTCCGCCAGTGAAGGAAGGCCAGGATTTCCAAAGAGGGAGGGAAGATTCCTCCCATAAACATCTCCCAGGGAACAGAGGGAGAAACTGAAACCAGAGCACCCTCCAGCAGCTCCAGAACTGGTCCCCATACAGCACACAGCGTGCCCTGCTAGCCTCTGCAAGCAAACTTTGAATGTGGGAAGTGCCAGAGAGTCTCTAAACCAAACTGAGGACAAGGCCGGTGCCTGCAACACTCTCCTAAGCTTTGGACCATCAGACTTAAAGGACGACACAAGCCCAGTGAAGAAGCTAGAAGTGCCTCGACAAGCATCAACCAGCATCCACCTTAAAGGACATTTTCGAGCCAGTGAAACCCCTCGAGCTGCAACTGACTGCACCACTGATTGTTGTCACACCGTAGTCGCTAACACTGTCTGAGACGCCTTGACCAGTGCTTCAGACCCGCCAACCAGCACTGAGACAACAATTCCTGACTCTGACCCACTGTGTAGGCTAGCTTGCAGCTGTCCATCCAGCCTCACTTGCCAAACTGCCTGCCACCTGATACCTACAGCTGTCTCCCATCTTGAACTCTGTCGCAGGAGCTTCAAAGCGCCCTGAAACCAACTGAACCGTGTTGAGCACCAAGAACTTCTTCAGGCAGAAGGTACATTGTGGTCCTGTCCCCCTGGTCCTTCTCCAAAGGCCCCTGGTGACATTTTATGACCCATGGCTCCCTTCGTGCTGAAGCCAATTATCCTTGAACTATTACGATTCATTACTTTACCGACTACCCTCTTGTCAGTAACAGAGTGCGTCCCCTTTCCTTTTTGAAACTGTCTATCCTCTGCATTCCTTTTAATGGTGGGTTGTATTTTGTAGTGTGCTAGAACTGTCTTTTCAATAATAATGAAGTAGATATTTTTTACAACATTGACTGGACAGTCCGTTTCATCATTGGGTAATAATTGTATTTTTGCTGTGTTGCAACTAACCAACGATCAATAACCTTCCGGAGATAAGCCTGCCGTTCCATCCATGTTACCAGCATTGAACAAGGAGGTTTATAATTTGCTGGGGTTTCCAATCTGTTTGGATCCCTTCTGGGGTATTAGAGTTGTGGAGCTGATTGATAGTTTAGAAACCGATGTTCATCCCTGGACCACTGGTGCCCTGGAAGTTGATTCATCACACTAATGGTGTACTGGGATGAGGAACAGGGTGGTACGGTAATGCAATGAATTACAAATGGGGTATTGGGTACGGAAATGTGAAGTGGGGGTAATGGAGAAGTGGGATGAGGAACAGAGAGGTGGAGTAATAGGGTCCTAAAACAAGGAAGAGTGAGGTAGTGGCAATGCAACAGATTACTAATGGGGTATTGGGGCGAGGCAGTTGGTTGCAATGGATTACTGGTATGCGGAAGTGTGAGGTGGGGTAATGGAGTAAAGGGATGAGGAAAGGGATGTGGGATAACATAACAGATTAATAATAGGGTACAGCAATTAGATAAAATGAGCTAGAGGGAGGTCTCAGTAATGTGACAGATTACTAATGGTGTACTGGTACGAAAAGAGAGAGGGGGATAACGCAATGGATTACTTTATGGCGTACTGGGATGAAGAAGAGGGAGGTGATATTAGTGTACTGAATTAATAATGGGATACTGGGATGAGGAAGAGGCAGATGGTGGCAAAGTAATGGATAACTAATTGGTTACAGGAATAAGGAAGGAAGAGGGAGGTGCGGTTAATGCAAAAGATTACTTTTGGGTTACTGGTGCAAGATAGATGGAGGTGGATTTGCCACAAATTACTGTTGGGGTACAGGGACGAGGAAGAGATAGGTGGGGTAATGAAGTACTGATATGAGAATGTGGGAGGCAGGAGTAATGGAGTACTGATATGAGGAAGAGAGAGGTGGCAATAATATAAAGGACGATTAATGGAGTTCTGGGATGAGGAAGAGGGATTTAAGGGTAATGCAGTGGATTACTATTGGGGCATTGGGACTAGGGAAGTGGTGATAATGCAACATATTACTAATGGAGTACTGGGATGATGAATAAGGAAGTGGAGCAATGTAACATATTACAAACAGTGTACTGGTATGAGCAAGAGGAATGTATGGGCAATGCTATGGATTATTAACGGGGGACTGGGACAAGGAAGAGGGAGGTGGGGGTAATAGATTACTTTGATCAGGAAGAGAGAAGTGGAGGTAATGGAGTTCTTGGACAAGGAAAAGAGAGGGGTTAATGTAATAGACTACTAATGGCGTACTGGGACAAGGAAGAGGGTAGTAATGGGAATGTACCAGATTACATTTGGCTAAATGGGTTGAAGAAGAGTGGGTTGGGGTAATGCAATCAGTGGATTAATATTGAGGTAATTGGATGTCATCTTTGACGTCTTGGGTGCTAGTCTTAGAAGTGCACAGTGGTGACACGAGTTATGGTTGCTTAGCTTACCATAACTGGCAAATTTCCAAGGTGTTTTGGTTTTACTTGTAACAAAGATTTTTCATTGAATTTCATAGGTTTTTATTAGTGCAATGTAACCATAATGTCCCTTTAATACAGTGTTTTCAGTGAATGTCAAGGGTTTTTACCAGTGCATGCACATTTCCTACACCTTACTAATATCATACATACCCCAAAATAGCAACATTTTTAGCCAATTTACATAGTTTCATCTTAAAACACTGCCATTTCCCACCTTGTAACATCATTTTTAACACTTCTATAAACTTTTTGCAATTTTTTCCACTGTTTTTGTGTTTGTCGACATCCACGAACATCTGATGTCATTGCGGACCTTCCAGATAGTGCCACATGACCATGCATTGTGAGTGGCATGATGACCTGTCCGCTAATGCATCCACACTTTGCGATCAGATCCATGCTTCGAGGACAGTTCAGAACTGCATTTTATACTGATCTAGGAAATTTCAATCTCAAAATGTACCCTTGCACTGCTTTTACACCTATTCTTGCTCATTATCCATTAACAATCTAGTACAAAGCACATACTTGGAAGAATATTTGCAAAACTTCTGTTTACCTTAAATATGGGCTCAGCTATTGCCATCCCTCCTCCCCAAGAGCCAACACCACCACCAGCTGGAGGACCTGCACAACAGAAAAAGTGCAGTACTTCCAAAGACAATGAAGAGGACCAAGAAGATGAGGTAGTGGAAGTGCCTATCCCTAGCACTGAGAGAGAATCATAGCACTCAATCATAGATTACCTGGACAGTACTCCTACAGGACCACCTCCATGCACTGCACCACCAAATCCAACCACTGATATGCTCTCAGAAAGGTTATTCCTTTCATAGCAAGTAGTAGGCTATGTTCCTCTACCTCATCTTCCTCAACCAATACTGTAACCATACAGCCTAATTCTGTGGCACACAAAATCCCACCAGCTACCTTGCAAGAAATAAAAGTGAGTGTTGGTCCATATCTTTCGAAGACAACAGTCCTTAATATATGATGCAACACACCACTCTGAAGGGGGGAGCAATTTAGAAGCTTTTTGAAGCTGTAATCAAGGAGCATGAAAAACACTGCCCCCTACCTTAGAAGTAACACATGCACAACATCTTCACCTGTCCACCTGCCCCTCCATATTTGTGCTTGGTGCCTCTTCCCCCATTTCCCTCCCCACCTTATGTTCCAACCTCTCCTGCAAAAAAAGAAGAAAGAAAAACAGCAAAAGAAAGGTTCCTTTAGGAACCACCACCTTTACAGGTAAAAAAAGGAAGAAAAACAAATCTTGTAGACTCATCTACTTTACATTTCTCAGTAAAGTACATGAACTCAATAAGATTTTCCAACATTCCCATTAGCATATTGTGTTATGCTAATGGGAATAATGTGACATTCATCCCCCATTCAAAGGACTGGAACGGGGGATAACGGCCAGGCAGCCCAAAATATCAACCCAAGCTAAGTGAGGGCAGATAATGAGGGCTCCATACCGTTAGTCCCCGTTCCAGCAGCTGCAATGGGGGATGAAGGCCATTAGCACACGGGGTTCCCAGAGTGGTAACCCGGGGCGCTAAAAAAAAGGATTTTTCTTCCTACACAGGGACACGCACAGTGTCTGGCTGTAGGAAGGAAAATCCTTTTCCAAGATGGCCACCATGGAAAGGGAACGCGGGTCTCCGTACAGAGCCCCTCTTCCATTTCCATGGCAGCCTGCAGAAGGCGAAGAGAGCACCCCTGACCATATCAGCTTAGGCACATATTTCCCCTTTTAAACCTATCCCACTTTCGAATAACTTCACCACATAGTCAGTCCCAGGTGGACATGGCCACTTTAACCTCATTGGTCCTCCCTTGTGGCTATGGCCAGTAGCCAGATTGTCCGGGTCATGACCTTATGCCATGACCCAGACAATATGGCCACTGCCCACGGCCACAGGCTATAACTCAGTCACCAAAGGTCTATCACTATGTTTTGTACCTATATTATGACACTTGTCAAAAAATAAAACACAATGCTCCTTACACGAGTTTGCTGGAAATCTGCCCATTTAATTTTTTCAAAAGTGTCATAATCTATCTACATACAACAGTCATATAACTTAGCCCCACATCCATTCAGACTTTGCACAAACATTTAAGGTTGGCACTAATATTTCTGAAAACATTTGTCCACATTTGTCAAACAGCAACAAAGTTATAAACCAGCTAAAAATGTTGAGACCCCCCTCTAATTTAGCCCCCTCTTAACAAAATTCCACCAAACTTTGCAAACACATGTATATCTAGATCTAAAATCTCTTTACAAATGTTTGTGTAGATTCATCAAATTCAGTACAAAAGAGAAGGTGGGTGAGGCGCGCACTCCCGGTCCTGGTCAGTTGAACCTGTTGTAAAAAATAAGTAGCTGGGTCAAATCCCAAAATGGACAAAAATTCACAGGGTTAGATCCCTTCTGCTGCAAATCAGGTACTTAGTAATAACAGGGTTAGATCCCTTGATGCAAATCAGGTACTCAGTAATAACAGGGTTAGATCCCTCGGTTGCATTTCTGTGGTCTGTAGTTGTTCTCCTCCTAGCGCTTTCTTATCTCAAATAATCATCAGGGAGGCTGTTGAGCAGGTGTGTCTAATTAGACTCAAAGGATTCTGGTAGCTGTAGTGAAAACGTTTTTTTCTGTTCAGGTGACCAGCAACCGACACCCCTCCAAAGCACAAGTCCTTCCCAAATTTGGGGGAGGGGAGAGAACCATCTTTATGATTCTCCAAAGTGGGGCACAGTCACCCTGTGGCGCTGCCTCTGGAGCCCGGGACTCCCATAGCATTCAGTACAAAAGAGAAGGTGGGTGAGGCGCGCACTCCCGGTCCTGGTCAATTGAACCTGTTGTAAAAAATAAGTAGCTGGGTCAAATCCCAAAATGGACAAAAATTCACAGGGTTAGATCCCTCGGCTGCATTTCTGTGGTCTGTAGTTGTTCTCCTCCTAGCGCTTTCTTATCTCAAATAATCATCAGGGAGGCTGTTGAGCAGGTGTGTCTAATTAGACTCAAAGGATTCTGGTAGCTGTACTGACTACCTGATTTGCAGCAAGGGATCTAACCCTGTTAATACTGACTACCTGATTTGCAGCAAGGGATCTAACCCTGTTAATACTGAGTACCTGATTTTCAGCAGAAGGGATCTAACCCTGTGAATATTTGTCCATTTTGGGATGTGACCCAGCTACCTATTTTTTGCAACAGGTTTAATTGACCAGGACCGGGAGTGCGCACCTCACCCACCTTCTTTTTTGTACTGAATGCTATGGGAGTCCCGGGCTCCAGAGGCAGCGCCACGGGGTGACTGTGCCCCACTTTGGAGAATCATAAAGATGGTTCTCCCCCCTCCCCCAAATTTGGGAAGGACTTGTGCTTTGGAGGGGTGTCGGTTGCTGGCAACCTGAACAGAAAAAAACTTTTTTCACTACAGCTACCAGAATCCTTTGAGTCTAATTAGACACACCTGCTTAACAGCCTCCCTGATGATTATTTGAGATAAGAAAGCGCTAGGAGGAGAACAACCACAGACCACAGAACTGCAGCTGAGGGATCTAACCCTGTTATTACTGACTACCTGATTTGCAGCAAGGGATCTAACCCTGTTAATACTGACTACCTGATTTGCAGCAAGGGATCTAACCCTGTTAATACTGAGTACCTGATTTTCAGCAGAAGGGATCTAACCCTGTGAATATTTGTCCATTTTGGGATGTGACCCAGCTACCTATTTTTTGCAACAGGTTTAATTGACCAGGACCGGGAGTGCGCGCCTCACCCACCTTCTTTTTTGTACTGAATGCTATGGGAGTCCCGGGCTCCAGAGGCAGCGCCACGGGGTGACTGTGCCCCACTTTGGAGAATCATAAAGATGGTTCTCTCCCCTCCCCCAAATTTGGGAAGGACTTGTGCTTTGGAGGGGTGTCGGTTGCTGGCAACCTGAACAGAAAAAAACTTTTTTCACTACAGCTACCAGAATCCTTTGAGTCTAATTAGACACACCTGCTTAACAGCCTCCCTGATGATTATTTGAGATAAGAAAGCGCTAGGAGGAGAACAACCACAGACCACAGAACTGCAGCTGAGGGATCTAACCCTGTTATTACTGACTACCTGATTTGCAGCAAGGGATCTAACCCTGTTAATACTGACTACCTGATTTGCAGCAAGGGATCTAACCCTGTTAATACTGAGTACCTGATTTTCAGCAGAAGGGATCTAACCCTGTGAATATTTGTCCATTTTGGGATGTGACCCAGCTACCTATTTTTTGCAACAGGTTTAATTGACCAGGACCGGGAGTGCGCGCCTCACCCACCTTCTTTTTTGTACTAGATTCATCAAATGACAACACATTTATAAGCCTTTACAATATTTTGGGACCCCCCTCTTATTTTGCCCCCTCTTGACAGAATCCCACCACACTTTGCAAAAACATTTATATCTAGATTTAAAATCGTTTTGCAAACATTTGTGAAGATTCATCAAATGGCACCGCGTTGATAAGCCTTTACAATATGTTGGGATCGCCCTTTCATTTTGTCCCCTCTACAAAACAGATTCATTGAGTGGCGCCAAAGTTATAAGCCATCAGAAACTGTTTTTCACCAACCCTGTAGTACAGAAATAGGCATAGATGTCCCTGAATATCTGAACTGTACGCGAACATGACAGGACTGTACCTGAACATCCGGGCAGTTTGTGGACTTCGGGGATGAAAAACACCAATTTCTTGGCTTCTTACGGCCATATTACATCCCATCCTCATCACCCCTCACCTCCCCAGAGATTGTTTGATACATTTTTTAATACATTTTTACTGCGATGTTTGGTGGACAACAGCAGCTGTCCGCGAATCCAACCTGGCAGGTGTTTCCAAAAATCTGATGCACTTCACGCTCTTCACCATCCAATCAGCGAACAGGTCGCATGTCCGTGGACATGACGCAAGCCGATTAACGAATCACTGTCCTGTCTGTGGAGTGAACAGAGAAGTGTGTCCGCGGTGTGGACATAGATATCACTAATTTTTTGTGACCTACTTTTTGACCAAAAACGACTGGATGGATTTTCACCAAATTTACAAAAGCACGCATTTGGACCAAGCCGCTGCTCCTGGTGAAAATCCGTCCAGCGGTTTGGGCTGTAGGCATGAGCAAGGTTTCTGCCCCATTCAGTCTATGGGAAAAAATTAATTTTGGGACCCCCCTATAACTTTGCCCCCTCTGGACCAAACTTCACCAAACTTTGCACAAAAATCCGGAGTGGGCCATATACTTTTTTGCAAAGTTTGGTGTGGATTCGTCCAGGGGGAGCAAAGTTATAAGCCGCCCAAAAAGTGCTCTTCCTATGAGATGAGCAACTTAACCATAACTACATGGCCGCTACCGCGGCAATGAAAAAACGTTGTTAAAGGGACAACATTTTATCACTGAATTTTATAGGTTTTTGTAGGTGCAACTTAACCATAACGTTCCTTTAACAAAGATTTTCAGGCAATTTCATAGGTTTTTTTTAGTACAACTTAACCGTAACGTCCATTTAACAATGTTTTTTCAATTAATTTCATAGGTTTTTTCCAGTGCACCCTTAGTCTGCTGTATGTCCGTTATATTATACTCAACCCCACTGTGGCAGATAAGGAGTCCCCGGACAGAGAGGTATTCCGTGGATATCGTACGTCATTCTCAAAACCCAGAATCATAGGGAGCCCCATCAACCAGCACAGACATGTGCATAAAAACATTACTAATGTTTACGACACGCAAATATATCTTTTTGTACAAATAAATACTTTAAAATCTACTCATTATTTCTTCATTTATCACACATTACAATGGAATGCACCAATCAGAAACCAAAACTGTACACTTCATATAATTTCCTCAATAGAACTCTGCATAAAGATTGACAAACACCAGGTGCTTATTGGAGAACAAATTATCACTTAATAGTAAGTGCATTGTATTTATTTCTCTATATTAGCTTTCATTATATAAACATGTGATATAAGACAGAAGCACTTCTTTTTTCTCACAGAATTTGCAAACACACTTGAGTAATGGCTGCAGACTCTCAAAGTGGGAAAGAACTACAGTACAGGTTATCATGCCATGTCCTTTCTAGAGAGGAGCGCCTGCTACCTTTCTTAGATTTTTACAAAGAACTTGAGGATGGTCACCCTAAGTTACTTGGGGGAACCTAGACATGGACCCCTTGCTCACTGTGCCCCACTTCACTGATGAGGCCCAACAAGGCTGAAACATGAGTCTGGGTTTGCTGTTGGGACTTTTGTTCAAAGGAGGTTTGCCTGGCATTTCAGTGCTGGACTTCCCTTGTGGGCAGGACAAAGACTGGTATGCAAAAGGGAATTCCTCCTTTGTAATAAGTACATCGAGAAAAAAGAGATGGCTGCGGACTCTCAAAGTGGGGAGCCTCCTAGTTTGTATGCATACTTGAGTGCTTAGAGTAGAACTTCCCAAAAGTAGAAATGAGTGAGGATAACATCTCTAATGTACACAATACATATTTAATGTAAACATATAATGTAATTTATACACACTTTCCTAAAATAATAATTTCTGTTTTTCTTACAGTACACAGTTTTCATGAAGAAACCACACCACAGTTTAACTATACACACTCCCAAGAATCACAAAGAGAAGCCCTATCCCCAACTGTAAATAATCAAATCGTGAACTTATCTAAAAAATGGGATGAACTAAATCATGATTTTAAAGAACTTTTACAATATGTGAAAAATCATAACATTAAAAATGTTTCCTATTACTGTCCTTCTTGCACCTGTCCCCGTTATCGCCAGCAATCAACTCCATCAAATTCTGAACATTTTAATAAAAGACACTTTGATGAAACCTCACTCCCTTCCTCCCCTCATGACTATTGTACAAAAATACATATGTCTCCCATTTAGGATTCCCATTGCGATACCCCGCCCCCTTCATAAATAAATATATTGTTTATACTATAAATGTTTTGTATGTTGTTGTGTGATATTTCTTTGTTTTTTTTTTAAAAGTACCATTATGAGTCCGCAGACAATTCGACTGTCTGGGGTGTCCACACTCAAAATGGACAGGTGTGATGTCTGGACATGTCCATTCTGTGACGCACTTTTAATTAGGCCGTAGACACCGTGCATGTTCTATGGACACCCAGTGCATGTGTCCTGGGATTCCCGCCCGATGGGTGTCCGTGGATGGACGTCACGGATGCGCACGGCTCGGGACATCATCATGTGACTGCACCTGTTCAGCGTGACGGGGGTGTCTGCAAACAGTTTTCGTGATCGCAGACCATTTAAAACTGGTTTTTCCACCAATTAAGGGTGTTTCAAGCTGAAACCTTACCCTTGCAAAGCTACCAGAATTATTCTTGATTGATCTGGCAATTTCTTACAACTTTTCAAGGCCTATTTTCGACTCGTTTTCTGCGGACAACATGACTATCTGGGGGCGGTTCTTCAGAAGGCACCCACCCATTACTTTTTTTCAATGTCAATCTGGCTATCCAGGAGAGAGCACCTGATTGCAGTTTCTGAGTTCCTGTTTTGCTGCTTTGCGGATCTGTTTTGTGGAGAGCATCAGCGCATCTGCTATGGACACGTATGCTCCACAACCACCCCCACCACCACCATCACCATCTAGAGGGCCTAGACAGGGGAACAGTTGCAGAGATGCAGAAGAGGAACAAGAGGAAGAAGAGGATGAGGTGGAGGAAGTCCCTATCTCCAGTACTCAGAGAGAGTCCTGGGTGTGGCAATTTTTTACGACAGTTGGAAATGTCCCAACAGCTTCTGCAAGCAAGGTTTGATGCACTGAGTGCAAAGTTGTACTCAGTCGTGGGAAACCTGGCTTGTATTCCTACAGGACAACTCCATGAGGCGCCACACCAAATCTAACTACCCAACTGCTCTGAGGAAGGCGATACCTTTCTCAGGTAAGAGTAGGTTGTCATCCCCCACCTCAATATCTTCAACTGCTCTTGTTACCAAAACTGATCCTCCTTTGAGGAGGAGTAACCCAGGGGCGGCTTTACAGGCCATACAGAATGCTGTTGACCCTTACGTTTCGAGGGTCATAGTGCTATGTTTTTAGTGCGAAACACCGATCTGTAGGGGGGAGCAGTTTTGAAGTGCTTTACAGGCTGCGGTCACGGAACATGACAAACACTGCCTCCCACCTTAAAGTTAAGGTCCGCCCAACAATTTTACTCTGTCCACCCTTTCCTTCGTCTCTGTGGTTGGTTCCCTGACCCTCCTTTCCCTCTCCTACCTTGCCTCTACTGCAAGAAAAATCCAGAAAAATTACAAAACCAAACAAACACACAAACAAAGGTTCCTTTAGGTGCCACCTTTCATAGTTAAAAAATTGAAGTGAGAAAAAAGTCACAGGCACCTTTGCAGCCTGCATAGTCTGTGGACAGTGCGGAAGTCTGCAGACATCTAACATTTCTGGGTGTGGGGTGGGAGAATTGAAATCATTTATATTGTTTTGCATTGAAAAATGGTGGCTCTTAGAACCTTTTTTGTGTTTTTTGCTTTTATATATTTTTTTGTTTTTGGTTTTATAAACTTAACTAAGAAACATTACACTGAACTTAATTATGTTTTCTGACTTTCGCAAAAAAAACACATCAAAGCATTTAGAATGTTTTGCATAAAAATCGGATTTCGAATATCTGTTAGATGCACTCCATCTCTGCAGAAAATGTTGGCAATATCAAATTTAATGTTCTCCTTATGAAAAGATGTCATGCCAACATCTCACAGAAAAGCACACACAGCTTCATTGACACTGCGCCTCACTTTTTGTTGGCCAAATAAACTCAAATGCATCCACATCTGTTTCTGAACAATGCGAGAATTTTTTTTTCACATTTGGGAACATTTTCTCCAACTGTCCCAATGTCTCCTTCATTACAAACTGCTATGAAATTCCAGTCCCATAACCCAAACTGTTTCCTCGACAATGAAAAATAATAATGTCCGAATGTTTCAAATTAACACTATTTGTACAAAATGGGAACAAGTCCACCCACTTCATCCCTATCACTCCATATCATGAAACCTCACATTCATGGAATCCAAGAATATCCACCAATCCACAGTGCTCTGCATAGACCTTCAACCAATGGACCCAAGAGTCCCCCAAATCTACGCACTATGCATTCACAAACACAACTCCTACTAACAAAACTCATGCTACCCTCTCTTCCTGTACACCACACCACGTTAACCTGATTGGCTGATCCCTTGATGTCTATGCAGTCCCCTTTCCATGCCAGGCTTCAATTCTCAAAAGATAACATTCCTACAGCATATAAAAAGCAGATACAGCTTTATTGACACACTGCCTTGATTCTTCCCTTTGTGGACTGGAAATGTTTGTTGGACATCTCCATGTTTGCCTCTGATTTATTTCAGAAAAAAATGTCTTGGCAGCAGGAAACAGTTCCATTAACCTTTTAAAGAATTCTTTAAGGGCAACCTGCAAATCCACTGGAGTCACATGTACCAAACAGTCCCCTCCACAATGCACAATCACCTAGTCCAGACTTTTAAAGTGAGCCATACTCTCACAGAATGAAAACAAGCTTGCCCAGTTTAAGCCACAAATTACATGCCACAAAACATCCACTTCTGCCAATCCAATACTTCCAAAGATGCCATGGTTTTCAGCATAAACCTTCAATGAATGAAGTGAACAGTCCCCCGAAATCCACACACTCTGCCCTCTCAAACACATAGCCATAGCCATTTTCAGTGCTCTCACAACTCCTGCAAGCAGAACTCCTGCTACCCCCTCCTCCTGTACACCACACCTAGCATAGCTACTTGGCTGATCGCCACAGCCCCTTTCCATGGTAGACATCCACAAAATACCCAGAAGTGGCTTGTGTCATCCACAGACTACCATGGTGTCCGCAGACCTCATAACACACGGGCAGCCCTTCTACCTTTTTCACTTCCATGTTATCTACACTCCCTCATTGGCTGCTTTCAAAGAGTCACACATCCATTCACCAATCACATCCAAAACCTCTACACCTAACCATGTCATCTCAGTTCAACACTTCAGATTTACACTTAAACTCTGAGAGTACATATCCCCTGTTAATCAAAGGCATCTGCATCACATACTACTCTGAAACTGTCCAAGATTTATATTTCGAGAGTCAACAAGATCTGCATCTAACAAGACATAGTACAGGTATGCTTATATTGTAAAAGCAAATTCTTCAACTCTTTCACAAATATATATAGAATGTTCCTGCTACTTACCCTGTTGTAAGCTTCTCAATAAGCATATTCTATTTTGTAACCAGTCTAGCAAAAGCCATGTGTTGCAGCATTCAGCACCTGCTCGCATGAAGCAGCAAATAATTACAATGCAATGTGTTTAAAGATGTTTCTTTTTAAGAGCAATTTCATGAAAATTAAAAAACGCATATGTGCATTTACAGCAGCATTCTGTGTCACTTTTCTTTTTTATAAAAGAAAGGAAAAGCAGATACAATAGATTTGTAGACCATTTTTAAGTGACAATTAGTGTGCACCAGTTTAATATGGTGGCATCGCATGCATACATCCCAACATCACCCATTCCAATCTGTAGTTGCTTATCAAGTTTTCATTTTTTCCTTAGCATTCTGTCACTTCCAATTCCACTTCTCTGATTAAGAAACTTAAAGTACTAGTTCCAGAATGAAAAGAAAACAACAGGACTGGACTTCAAGATTCAAAACTGTGACATGTATATCAAATACATATAATATAAAATGCTGTGCATCCCAAAATATTTATTTTTGGTTGCATTTTGATGCAAGTAAAATAATTAATATCTGCATTTATATCAGCACTGTGTCACTTTTATATAAAAGTAAGTAAAAGCAGACAAAAAGATTTGTACACCATTTTTAATTGTGTGCCAGTTGAATATAGTGACAGTACATGTAGATTTCCTAACATAAACTATTCCAATCTTTAGCCGCTTACGCAGTCCTAATGTATTCTCTACAATCTAGGACTTGTACTCCAACTTTTATAATGGGAAAAGTGGAACTACAAGCCCAAGAACGCAAACATTAAATCTAGGACTACATTAACACCTACAAATTAGAATGCATCATGTTAGCAAGTATGCATATACTCCTAACATATTAAACTTCCACACACCAACTGCCATTTAAAATTATACTACACATCTTTTCCATCAACATTCTCTTTTACCAAACATTACACACAGAGCTTCTATAAATGCACATAGGCATTTCTTAACTTTCATGAAAATGCTCCTAAAAACAAAAATGTTTAAATGTCCATCTATTTCATTAACTCTTTTTCCCAACAACTGGTCCTACCATCATAAATAACAACCTTGCTTACTAAAAGTACTTCATCATAATCACATATCCCCACTAATTTTCTTTTACAATTACAGGAATAAAGCACATTGCCGAAAACAAGAAATGAAAAAAATACCCTTCACATCCTGCAAATTGTATTGCACCATTCACACTCTTAATATTCCTAGCTAAACACCACCATTGCAACACCCACTCTTTTCTGGAAAACAGCAGAATGTTCCTACTGATTCAATCACACCACCACTCTCTTACTCACTAACCCAATGATATCACACCTCTGCAGACTCCTACTCTCACAATCTTCCTAACCACACCTAATATACCACCTCACAATCAAACAGCACTGCATTAAGATCTCCAATCATCCACACACACACATTCACAATACATGCATGTACATTGCACAACTTTGAAACCCACACTTTCTCTTTTTCCAACAGACACAAAATATGGCTACAAAAAAGCAACTCTGTGGGAAAGAAAAAATAGTGTAAATAAGAATAAAACCAAACATATAGTCATCCACCTCTAAAGCAATGTATAGAAAACATTAAAACAAAAAAGCTAGTAACCCCACTCAACAAAACTAAACCATGACCAAAAAAGGTAAGGCCCCACTTGCAAAAACTAAAAGTAAAACAATATGTACAAAGTAAAGCAGACCTACTAACACAGTTCTTCACAATCTTATAAAAACAGCTGAAAAGTCACAATCTACCCTTAAAAATGACTGCAGGAGACTAACAGGGTAATTCATGGAAATTCGCACAAAAGTGGCGCAGGCCAGCCGGCTGGCGCACAGTGTTCCCGTGCGATAGAGTGCGCCAGCCGCGTGCGATAAAATCCATTTCAGCGCACAGCGTATTCATGGATTTTAGCCTCCAAAACCAGCCGTGGCGCAGAGTGGCGCAGCGACCCTGCAGCAGCGCCAGTTACGCCCCCAAGAACGCCCTGGCGCAAGAAAAAGGCATTAAAATCCCCAATCCAGCGCAAAGGTCTGCGCTAACCCAAAACCAGTTTAGCAGACTGCCAAACAGCAAACGCCAAGTGGGGAACGTGCATTACGGGTTTCGCGGTAACTTCCACACGCGAAAGGGCCTGTGCAAGCGGGGTACGTGTATAACTGAGGTTCGTGGGAAGTTTCACACGCAATTGGCCTGGGTACGTGTATTCCAGGGGTGTGCGGTAAGTTACACACGCAAATGGGCTGGGTACGTGTATTTCAGGGGTGCGCGGGCTGTTTCACACGCGATGGGCCCTGTGCGAGTGTTGTACGTGTATTCCTGGGGTTCGCATGAAGTTTCACAAGCGAATGGGCTGGGTACGTGTATTACAGGGGTGCGTGGGAAGTTTCACACGCGAATGGGCTGGGTACGTGTATTACAGGGGTGCGCGGGAAGTCTCACATGTGAATGGGTTGGGTACGTGTATTTCAGGGGTGCACGGGAAGTTTCACACGCGATTGGCCTGGGTATGTGTATTTCAGGGGTGCGCGGGAAGTTTCACATGCGATTGGCCTGGGTGCGTGTATTTCAGGGGTGCGCGGGAAGTTTCACACGCAAATGGGCTGGGTACGTGTATTTCAGGGGTGCGCGGAAAGTTTCACACGCGATTGGCCTGGTTATGTGTATTTCAGGGGTGCGCGGGAAGTTTCACACGCGATTGGCCTGGGTATGTGTATTTCAGGGGTGCGCGGGAAGTTTCACATGCAAATGGGCTGGGTACGTGTATTTCAGGGGTGCGCGGGAAGTTTCACACGTGAATGGGCTGGGTACGTGTATTTCAGGGGTGCGCGGGAAGTCCCATATGCGAATGGGCTGGGTACGTGTATTTCAGGGGTGCGCGGGAAGTTTCACACGCGATCGGCCTGGGTACGTGTATTACGGGGGTGCCGGGGTGTCCTACACGTGAATTGGCAGTGTGGGTCCTCCCAGGTGTTCCCTCTACACCCTCCACGGCCCCTGCAGGCAGCCCACACCACAGGTGATCACCCTGCACCCCTGGTCATGTCCCGCATGCAGCCCATCCACCATGGGCATGCCCCCCAGCAAAACCACATGTCACCTTGCACTACTGGTCACCAACTCATGTCCCCCTGCACCCCCACCCCCCAGCAGTGCGGGGCACCTGCCAGCAGGCCCCGACTCATGTCCCCCTGCACACCCACCCCCCAGCAGTGTGGGGCACCTGCCAGCATGCCCCCACTCATGTCCGCCTGCACCCCCACCCCCCAGCAGTGCGGGGCACCTGCCAGCAGGCCCCCACTCATGTACCACTCATGTCCCCCTGCACCCCCACCCCACAGCAGTGCGGGGCACCTGCCAGCAGGCCCCCACTCATGTCCCACTCATATCCCCCTGCACCCCCACCCCCAGCAGTCAGGGGCACCTGCCAGCAGGCACCCACTTGTGTCCTCCTGCACCCCCACCCCCAGCATTCAGGGGCATCTGCCAGCAGGCCCCCACACATGTCCCACTCATGTCCCCCTACACCCCCACCCCCAGCAGTCAGGGGCACCTGCCAGCAGGCCCCCACTCATGTCCCACTCATGTCCCCCTGCACCCCCACCCCCCAGCAGTGTGGGGTACCTGCCAGCAGGCCCCCACTCATGTCCCACTCATGTCCCCCTGCATCCCAACCCCCCAACAGTGAGGGGCACCTGCCAGCAGGCCCCCAGTCATGTCTCCCTGCACCCCCACCCCCAGCAGTGAGGGGCACCTGCCAGCAGGCCCCCACTCATGTCCCACTCATGTCCCCCTGCACCCCAACCCCCCAGCAGTGAGGGGCAACTGCCAGCAGGCCCCCAGTCATGTCCCACTCATGTCCCCCTGCACCCCCACCCCCCAGCAGTGAGGGGCACCTGCCAGCAGGCCCCCAATCATGTCCCACTCATGTCCCCCTGCACCCCCCCTCCCAGCAGTCAGGGGCACCTGCCAGCAGGCCCCCACACATGTCCCCCAAACAACGCGCCATGACTATACAGACCCATGGCCCTAATGCCAACCCAAATCCCAACCCTCCACCCCCCAGTGCAAACACCCAACGATCCACTGCACCCACTCCCTAGTAAATCACCCATTCCATGATAGTCTGAAAAGAACCAGCATGCCCATCAGCAAATGTCCTACAGAGCCACACAGTTGCAACACATGACTGTGCCAATGCTCATGGAGACATGCACCAAAACCATCACTGTACACCACACCAATAATGTAGAATAAATAAATGTATTAAAAAGTACAACAAATGTCAAAATGAAAAGCATACATGCAAAAGAAGAAATCTTTTTTGAAATAAGAAAAAGAAAGTCAAATCCATGCAAGAAAAGAAATCCAAAAAATTAAAAAATATAAGTGGTGCATCCCCAAAGTCCATAGAACGAAATCCAAAGATGAAAAGCATAAAAAAACATTACTCCATGTGAATATGACTAAAAGAACGTATATACATGTCCTGAAAATTTAAAAAGAAAGTCTGAAGGGTCCATTATCCCAAAAGCAAATGAAACCTAACAAAAACCCTATCTAAAATACAACTATATACAAAAAGTGAAGCAAAGTCCTTGGACTCCAAATCATAATAATAAAGAAATGAAACCTAAACCTAAATAACTATATACAAAGGCGGTGGGCTAGTCCGAAAGCTCACTGGTTGATGTCATGGGCCAGGGCATCATCGAACTCCTGTTCAATGGCTTGGAGGCGGGCATGTTCACTGACCCCGAGGTCTCGCAGGGATAATGCAGTGTCCAGCTCCAACTCCCTGCGAATACCCTCAAGGCAATCAGCCCGCCTCAGCGCCCTCCGCATGGAGTTCTCCGCCCTGACCATTGTGAGCCGTTCCTCCTCCGCCCGCCGCCGCTCCGCACCTATCTGCTGGCTCAACCGCTCCCACACGGAAGACACTCCCATTCCAGGGTTCTCCTGTCCTCCGGCCGATGCCTGCCCCTCTGATGTTGATGGCCCCGAGCCATGATGCCTCCCACGTCGAGCGTGCCGCTGATTCCGAGGCAACTTCCTCTGCCAGCACGACGGCCTCCAGGCTGATGGAATCCACCGACGCCGTCGTGCACGTGCCCTGCCCGATGATGCCGTCACATCCTCCATCTGCTGGGGTCCAGTTGCTGGTGTGTCCACACCTGCTGGACCTCCGACTCCCGACTGTGGCAGGGATGGGATCCCCACCGAGTTGGCTGTGTTGGTCGGGGCAGGTCCACAGGGGGCCCTGGTGGCATCTGGGCCGGAAGACGGCATGGAGAACGACTGGCGCATAGCCTCCACAGAGGAGGAGAGGGTCACCAGAGTGCCCGACACATGTAGGAAACCCCCGACCATGGTCGCTCCCAACTGGGCCACGTTGGCACGGTGCTCTTCGTGATGACGTGCGTTCTCCCCCGGAAAGCAAGCACCTTATCACGAATGACACCCGTGCGCAATGAGAGACCAATCAGGACCTTCTCCATATGGCCAGGGGTCCCCTCGTCCGCAGGTAGAGAGGAGTGTCAGATGACATGGACATCCCCCCTACCTGCGGACGGGCCTGGAATGGGGCATCCCTGCTGGTGCATGGTGGTGCAGTCACAGTGTCAGGAACAGTGACATGCACAGGCCGCTCCACGACGACCTGTGCTGCCTCCTGCCCCTGGACTGCACCACTTGCACCAGCAGGGATGCCCCCACCAGGCCCCATGTGCGCCTCAGTAGCGGCCTCCTCCTCCTCTGTGGAAACCACCAACCTGGATGGCTCCACACTGTCTTTCGCCGTTGCAAGCCCCTGTGGGGGCTCACCCACCCTTCCGCTGCAGCCGTGGGGGCATCCCCGCCGCTTTGCTCCACAGCGCCATCTCCGTCCTCTTCTTCACTTGGCGCTGTGTAGAGGGAGACATAGAACACAAGCATCAGGGTACTGTACAATGGTCCCCTAGACAGGAAGCAATAGCAGATGAGTGGCACTGTCAAACATCACTTCCATCAGGTCCCTCCACAACACATGGGTCAGTGCAGGCAAAACACATGCAGTAACAGGCATGGCGCATGCAATGGACATTAGCATACATGTCCAAGGGACTCTTGAAACATACAATGTTTGTTTGAAACTCACATGCATCATGGGTCATGCCTATCACATGCACACACCTCACCGTAGTTTCATCCATCTGGACTCGTACACCCCAGACACAGTGGATACAAGGATGACTAGGCTGCATCAGTGAATCCAAACATTGTCACAGACATGTGTCATGCATCCATGGCATTTAAAAGTCCCAGACATGCAGGTCAGACACACAGATGTACATGGCATCAGCACCCATCCCTCACCCCCACCCATGTCCAGGAACAGAGACTGGCATGCTTTCATGTGTCCATTCCGCATAGAGCTCCCCATGTTGCATTTCAACACATGCACCAACCATGTGGTTCACACATTACTGGTCCCACATGCATGACCATGATGTTCCTGCACACACACATACGTACATGGCCTATGTCACACATACAGGCAAGTATCAGACAACCAGCACACTGAAACATGCCCTGTCTCACACGGCAATGCTTGGCCACTTACCGCTCAACTCCAGACGGGTCTGCCTCTCAAGGATCTGGGCGTGAAGCGCTGGGCATACGCGTTCCAGGACCCTCAGCTGGATGGTACTCATGGTACCCCAGCCCCCCTCCACGAGGCGCCGGGCCTTCATGAGGGTCCTGGACCTCAAGTCCTCCCAGCGCTTCCTCACTTGCTTGATGTTGCGGGTTGCCACCCCCTCCGCGTTGATGGCAACCACAAAGTCGTCCCAGATCCTGTCCCGTCCTTCCTTGTTGGCGCATGATGATCCGAAGAGGGCATCACAATGCCCCAGGACAAGCTCCACCAGGACACCAACTTCGGTGGCAGTGAAGCTGATGCCCCTCTGCCTCTCTGGCTGGGGGTTGCCAGTGGTGCCAGATGGTGTAGTGCCCGACATGGCAACCCCAGAGGCAGGAGTGGGTGGGCAACTGGGTCCTGGGGCTGGGCTGTGGAGCGAGATGGTACTCCAGTCGGGAGTCTTCGGTTCCAGCAGGGTGGTCACAGCAACTGCACCCCTGGCTGATGTGCAGGCAGCAAATAGCAGGGCACGTGGGCAGCAGGCAGGCAGGCAGCAGCATATGGCAGGTGGGAGCGTGCTCAGGGCTCTGGGGGGCAGTAATTCGGCCTTCTGGGCAGGAGCGTGGTCTTCCGTGTGCTTATGCGTGGCCAGCTTCATACGGAGTGATTGGCACGTGAAAATCTTGCACGTCAGCGTGTAATTCGAGGAAAGGCCCTTAGCGCGTAAGCGCGTCAGCACGCGTACGCGATTTCATTGGACCAAAGGCCCTTAGCGTGTAAGCACGTCTGTGACGTGCGTGCGCAGGTGTTTCCCTGTACACGGGTGCATGTTACACATCCAAGAACTGCACGTCCGAGTGTCAGCTCGTGTAATTGGAGGATAGGGCCTTAGCGCGTATACACGGAAGTGACGTGGGACGTGTGGGCCAGTTCAAATGGCACGTGTTGGATGTCATTTCCTTGTACGCTCATTTTCGTGGAGAGCGAGTGGGTGAATTCTGTACTTCTTGTCGGTTCACACACGATTTACTTCACAGCGTTTCTAGTTCGTACTCCCTGTTACCTCTGACAGCTTTTTTCTGATTTTCTGTTGGGCCTGTTTCCTCAGACAGTGTACAATTCTTCTTTTGGTGGGGGTGTTGCCAACGCGCACACGCACGTATTTTTCACACTCATTTTCCAGGCAGACGGTGAGTCGCACACGTATTTACCAACTGTGCTTGCTCCGTGTGTCGCGTACCCCTTCAGAGGTCATTGTGGGCTGCGTGTAACACGCATATGTTCATTTTTGTGTTTCTGGGTGCCACAGCATAGTGCGGGTTCATTTTTCCACACACGTAGTCTATGAGGGGTTGCGTGCACGTTATATTCTGTTTTTGGGGTGCCTGTGCGTTGCGTGACCCGTCATCTTTCACCAGGGATCACATACAGCCTTGCTAGAGCACTAGGGTACGAATTCCATCTAGTACCCTACCCCTTTGAATCCCAATTGCCCAGGACAATAGTTTACTGCAACTCCCATACGCACAACAACATCAGTGCCATGGTTGGGAGGCGACCAAGCGGTAAGGGTGGCAAAGGTGGCCGAGCCTCAAGAGGTGGCTGTGGTGGGCGCGGTAGTGGACGTGTCCGGGATTTGCAGGGTACCCCTAGGCCCCCATGTGTGGAGGCCCAGTTGGGGCACCCATGCCCCCCCCATAGTTGAGGGAAACGTGGCTGACACCATCTCTGATCAGCCCTTGTTGGACCAGCCCATTGTGGCACCTGACCTGGCAGAGGGTGACTCCCAGGCTGACTTCCAGGTCGCCAAGTCTAGGCCACGTGTGGCGGTGCAAGTTGGTGTCACCAGGCCACGTGGATCAGGGGCAGCTATGTCATCTGTTGCCCCGAGTAGGCAGGGTGGGGAGGCTGCAGGCGCAGCTGCAGCTCCATCCACCCCAGCTCTGACTCTCCCAGCCAGGGCAGTGTTGGTCCCAGTCCATCTTGCTGACGTTCCCCCTGACTACGTAACACTTCAGCCAATGTCTGCACCAAGTCCCATGCTCAGTGTGCATTCCCACACTCCAACTACCCAGCCCACCGGTGCTCCTGCCCCTAGTGGCCAGAGCGGCGTAGGCCACTCAGGATCCCCACCACCTTCCAAATAAAGAGGAAGAGTGCTCGTCCACTACTGGCTGATACCCCAGACACGGCTACGCAGTCCGGCACGCAAAGGAAGCCTAGCTTCAATGATGCCGAACGTGATGCACTTGTGCAGTATGTGTCCGCACACGACAGCAAAATGTTGATCACTTCAGGGTGCAAGACCACACCTGCCCGACGTCAGGCACACTGGCAGACCGTCGCGGACATCATAAGTGCCCTTGGATCAGTGAGGCGCACAGCTGGTGAGTGCCCTAAGCGCTGGAATGACCTTAAGCGCAGGGCAAAGAAAAAGCTGGCCTCCAGTCATGCCGCTACTCTGGTGACTGGAGGTGGGTCTCCACAAGTGGGCATTGAACTCACTGTACATGAGTCTGTTGCTGGGACCTACGTCACAGAGGAACAGATCCAAGGTGTAGGAGATCTGCCAGATTACGAGGCATTGTCCGGTGAGTGCACATGCATGTGTGTGTGATTCATGTGTATGTTGTGTGTGTGAGGGGTTCTGATTGAGTGCAAGGTGAGGGTGTGTGTGCCTGAGTGGTTTGGGTCACCCATGTGCTTCATCCAAAACATTCTGCGCCCCTGGATTTGGGTATTACAGTATCCCTTCTGCCCACAGTAGACTTTTTGTGCAACATCACGCCAGTTGCCCTTGAAGTGGCATCTTGCAACAACATTGTTCCGTATTTCTCATTGTTCATTCAGGCTGATTGTTTCGACCTCCCACTTTCACTACGCATATCTGAGCCCTATTGTCAAACGATATGTGACATGCCTACGGTACATGCCATCTGTGTGATGGCATGGTCATGTATGTGGATTGGACATGCCACTCACAGGCCAATGTGTGATGGCTCTGCTAGCCAGCATGCAGCTAATGTGTTGCTCTTCCATCTTGGTGTCATCAGTGTCTGACATTTTCCTCCCCTTCAAACTCAGTGACAGTGCATGCATGGGAGGGTTATAGTCATGTGGGACATGTGTCAATCAAGTACTGGTTCTGTACCTCGTGAGGCCTAATTGTTTGCCATGGTGCTAATGCCTGTTTCCATTTTTTGTCTGTCATGTTTCTGCAGGGGATGACGCACTTGATGCTGTTGAGGGTGAGGAGATGGTGCAGAACCAGGAGGGATCTCAGGCACGACCGGGCACCAGTGGGGGACGGGGTTTGGTGGTGGGTGAGAACCCACTCTTGCTGCAGACCGTTCTCTTCAGGGGTGTCTCTGGGTGCACCTCACCAGACCTCTTTTCGGGTGTTGATTCGGATGATGAGACCTATGTGGCTTCGCAGGGAGGTGTTTCTGGGAGGGATTCTGTTCTGTCCGACCCACCTGCACCAGGGGTACAGCCCACTATGGGGATGTCGGTGTTGGTAGGTCCGCCTTTGGTGGTTACGGATGCAGGGCCACACTCCGCAACATCTGATCCTATTCCTGGGCCAGCAGATCAGAGGGGGAATGCAGTCCTGCAGCCTCAGGCAGTGCTGACACAGCAAGGCACAGTTCGCCTTGCGCCAGACAGGTGTGGTGCCCGCCAACACAGTGGCCGTACACCACCAGGCAATACCGCATGGGAGAGATCCATGTACGGTATGGAAAACCAACAGGCAGCAGCATATGAGATGATGGCTCAAGCTATGGAGAGGGTGGCCACTTCCATCGTCCCCCCAGAGAGGCAGATGGAGCAACTACAGCAGGCAACAGACTCCATTTGCCAATAACTCAGGGATGACATGTTGGCATCCAACAGGGACAGCCGGGGGGCCCTGGACACTCTGCGGGAAGCCATTTCTTTAGAGTCCCAGGGTCAGAGGGAAGGCCTGAGGGTAGAAGTCCGTCACATCAGGCTTACTCTTGTGGAGCTTGAGGCTTCCACTGTCACGAGGACAGAACAGCTGCTGGAGCGTGTCACACGTACGCTCTCAGCAGAGATGCAGGCAACTCGGGAGGAGGTCTGGGCATCACATCAGGTGGTGCATGGGGATCTCTGCACCATAATCCTCCAGAACGAGACCTTCCACACCCGCATGCTTGCTGCCATGGAGGACCAGACTACGGCTTTGCGTGGGGTGCCTCCCATAGCACCACCACCTCCTGTGGCGGCAGAAGCACAGGGTGATGAGAGCGAGCACAGCGATTCAGAATCTCTCACATTAGCGTAGCCGTGCAGGCCATGAGCCCATGGAGGTGTTTTTTTTTCGCAACATCCACACAGGTGGCTGTTGTTGTGCACCTTGTCCTCGGACCTCCTGGGTGGCCTCCCCCACCCCACCTGGCCCCCACATGAGCATTTTTGATTTTTGCTTTTTTGTTACAGTGTGTTGCCTTGTGTGGCTCCCGTGGGCATCCACTGTATTGCGGCTGGGCACATGCAGGCTTGTCCTGAGTTTGGGTTAGATGCTTGGGTTCGTGAGACACACACCCCTCCTGCTTCCGGTTACCATGGGCTTGCAAAGGGTGTGCCCAAGTGACAGTAACTTACACAGTGACGCTGGACTCCCATCACATGTGTGGGCAGTCTGTAGTCAATACTGTGTATACATTCCTAGTGCATATTGTTGTAGTATTGTACACTGCATGGTGTATTGATGTGTGCTTGTGCATCCATGTCTCCCTCCTAATTTGCAGGTTCATTCCACATGTCTTCACAAGGCCGTCTACTTCGGAGATGGAGTTCATGTTGTAAGCAGTGCACTTCCAGATTTGTGTGGCACCAACACTGTACAGTTGGGGGTGGTTGATGTGCTAGCATCACCAGGTTGTAAGTCTACGTATCCTTTAACTTAGTACTGTCATGTGAATGCTATGTTTGGGGTGGCTAGCTGCATTGTATTGTGGTAAGTCTTTGGTCGTGTGTGTTGTCAGTTCTACATTAATGGGAGCACATTGTCTGTGGCCATTTTCCCATCGGGACACTGTACTTTGTGACACTTGTGTCATGTTTTCGGGATTCATTTGTTTGCTCTCACATAGCATGACATGCCATGGTGTGTTGGGTGGCGGTGCTGGGGAGGTGTTGGGTGACATGGCACTGCTGTCATGTTGTATATTGCAAGGGGGTAATGATTTTAGCAGCATAGAAGTGTGTCTTTTGATGACACAGCATTGGTGGTGTTTGTGTAGGTAGGGATGCACACAATGGAACACTACCAGGTGAACAATCTCAGGCTGGTATGGTTGTGACAGTTGACTGTCAGTTGAATCATAATCATTGATAGTCAGCTGGTATATGCCAGGGCTGTGTGCACTCCACAGGGGTGTGATTTTAGGTGAAGTAATTAGCCACCAGCTGCGTACGGGCTGCCTCACCCCGTGCCCTTTCCCCTCCCATGCGCAGCGGGTGTGCATATGGTTGGGGATGTGCGGGCACCACCATGTCCACCGGCAGGCCCCTGCGTGTTGCAACGTTGTGCAGGACACATGCTGCCACTATGATCCTGCACACTACTGGGGGAGCGTATAGCAGCTGCCCACCAGAGCGGTCAAGGAAGCGAAAGCGTGACTTTAGCACTCTGAATGTGCGCTCCACTATGCCCCGTGTTGCAATATGGGCTGTGTTGTATCTTACCTGGGGTGGCGTGGTGGGGTTCCGAATTGGCGTCATCATGTGGGTGCTCAGAGGATAGGCACTGTCCCCTGGGGAGGTGGTGATGGGTATCATTAGTGGGGTTGTGACATTACTCAGTATCTGACATGCATGCATGTGCTGACGCATTTATACTCACCAACCAGCCATGTATCGACATGCCGACCAGCTTCTAGGTCCCGGTTTAGGGTTGACATTCTGTAAATGAAACTGTCGTGGGTGGACCCTGGATAGTTGGCATATACTGAGGTTATGATTCCCTTGGCATCACATACTACCCGGATGTTGATGGAATGCCAGTGCTTGCGGTTTCTATAGATGTGCTCAGTTGCCCTGGGGGGATGTAGTGCCACATGGGTGCAGTCAATGGCACCTAGCACTTTGGGGAAGTGTGCTACCCCGTAGAAATCCTGGACGACAGCCTGCCTTTCTGCAGGTGTTCTGGGCAGGTATATGTGCCTGCATACTGATGGGCGTGCATTCATGATGGCCAACACCTGGTGTAGGCAGTGTGACTGCATGGCCTGTGACACCCCCCCCACTATAGCACTTGTTCGCTGAAATGATCCAGTGGCCAAGAAGTGCAGTACATTAAGGACCTTCACCAGGGGGCTGAGTGCTTGGGAGCAGAGGGTGGGTGATGTGAGGTCATCCTCCCACTCACTGACCAGGTTGAGTATTATGTGAGGTGGAAACCTATACCTCCCATACACATGGTCATCAGGAATCCCAAAAAGGCTGGTTCTGGGTGTAAAAATTCTGGCCCTGGCTATCCTCCTCCTCCTCCTGCGGTATCCCATGGCCACTGCTGCTAGGAACGGTATATTCATCCTGGCGTCTGAGCTTGTTTGTTGTTTGCGCGCACTTTTATGCTGCGCGGGTCGACGTACGCCTGCTTCCTGCTTGCGTACGTGTTTCCGGATTAGCGCAACTTTTTTGCGTGTGCGTGTGGGCGTTCCGCGCATTTGCCTCCTGTACTTCCACGGCCACCACAGTGATACATGTACCCCGCTCGGCCAGGCCCAATCGCGTGTGAAAGGTCACGCGAGCCCCTGAAGTACACGTACCCCGCTCGCCCAGGCCCAATCGCGTGTGAGACTTCCCGCGAGCACCCGAAATACATGCTACTTTTGACATAGAGGGTGTCCATGTTTGTTGCGTACCCCTTTGCACGTCATTTGTTCTAGAGGGCCACAGTATGGGACATTCATCGAGCTGTATATACGTCTTTTCGTTAGCACACATTCTTTTGATGTGCACGGACGCTACCGCCTGCCTTCATGTGGCGGACATGTGTTGATGTACATAGTTGACTTTTGGTTTGTGTCGTGGGATCGCCATTTCACTGCTGGGGGGTGGGTGTGCAGGGGGACATGAGTGGGGGCCTGCTGGCAGGTGCCCCGCACTGGTGGGGGGTGGGGGTGCAATGGGACATGAGTGGGGGCCTGCTGGCAGGTGCCCCGCACTGCTGGGGGGTGGGGGTGCAGGGGGACATGAGTGGGACATGAGTGGGGGCCTGCTGGCAGGTGCACCGCACTGGTGGGGGTTGGGGGTGCAGGGGGACATGAGTGGGACATGAGTGGGGGCCTGCTGGCAGGTGCCCCGTACTGCTGGGGGGAGGGGGTGCAGGGGGACATGAGTGGGACATGAGTGGGGGCCTGCTGGCAGGTGTACCGCACTGGTGGGGGGTGGGGGTGCAGGGGGACATGAGTGGGACATGAGTGGGGGCCTGCTGGCATGTGCCCTGCACTGGTGGGGTGTGGGGGTGCAGGGTGACATGAGTGGGACATGAGTGGGGGCCTGCTGGCAGGTGCCCCATACTGGAGGGGGTGCAAGGGGACATGAGTGGGGGCCTGCTGGCAGGTGCCCTGCACTGGTGAGGGATGGGGGTGCAAGGGGACATGAGTGGGGGCCTGCTGGCAGGTGCCCCGCACTGGTGGGCGTTGGGGGTGCAGGGGGACATGAGTGGGGGCCTGCTGGCAGGTGCACCGCACTGCTGGGGGTTGGGAGTGCAGGGGGACATGAGTGGGACATGAGTGGGGGCCTGCTGGCAGGTGCTCCGCACTGGTGGGGGGTGGGGGTTCAAGGGGACATGAGTGGGGGCCTGCTGGCAGGTGCCCCGCACTGCTGGGGGGTGGGGGTGCAGGGGGACATGAGTGGGACATGAGTGGGGGCCTGCTGGCAGGTGCCCCGCACTGCTGGGGGGTGGGGGTGCAGGGGGACATGAGTGGGACATGAGTGGGGACCTGCTGGCAGGTGCACCGCACTGGTGGGGGGTGGGGGTGCAGGGGGACATGAGTGGGACATGAGTGGGGACCTGCTGGCAGGTGCCCCGAACTGGTGGGGGTGGGGGTGCAGGGGGACATGAGTGGGACATGAGTGGGGGCCTACTGGCAGGTGTCCCGCACTGGTGAAGGGTGGGGGTGCAAGGGGACATGAGTGAGGGCCTGCCGGCAGGTGCCCCACACTGGTGGGGGGTGGCGGTGCAGGGGGACATGAGTGGGACATGAGTGGGGGCCTGCTGGCAGTTGCTCCGGACTGTTGGGGGGTGGGGGTGCAGGGGGACATGAGTGGGACATTAGTGGGGGCCTGCTGGCAGGTGCCCCGCACTGGTGGGGGGTGGGGGTGCAAGGGGACATCAGTGGGGGCCTGCTGGCAGGTGCCACGCCCTGGTGGGTGGTGGGGGTGCAGGAGGACATGAGTGGGACATGAGTGGGGGCCTGCTGACAGGTGCACCACACTGGTTGGGGGTGGGGGTGCATGGGGACATGAGTGGGACATGAGTGGGGGCCTGCTGGCAGGTGCCCCACACTGGTGGGGGCTGGGGGTGCAGGGGGACATGAGTGGGACATGAGTGGGGGCCTGCTGGCAGGTGCCCCATACTGGTGGGGGGTGGGGGTGCAAGGGGACGTGAGTGGGGGCCTGCAGGCAGGTGCCCAGCACTGGTGGGGGTTGGGGGTGCAGGGGGACATGAGTGGGGGCATGCTGCCAGGTGCCCCGCACTGCTGGGGGGTGGGGGTGCAGGGACACATGAGTGGGACATGAGTGGGGGCCTGCTGGCAGGTGCACCGCACTGGTGGCGGGGTGGGGGTGCAAGGGGACATGAGTGGGGGCCTGCTGGCAGGTGCCCCGCACTGGTGGGGGCTGGGGGTGCAGGGGGACATGAATGGGACATGAGTGGGGGCCTGCTGGCTGGTGCCCCGCACTGGTGGGGGGTGGGGGTGCAAGGGGACTTGAGTGGGGGCCTGCTGGCAGGTGTCCCACACTGCTGGGGGGTGGGGGTGCAGGGGGACATGAGTGGGACATGAGTGGGGACCTGCTGGCAGGTGCACCGCACTTGTGGGGGGTGGGGGTGCAGGGGGACATGAGTGGGACATGAGTGGGGGCCGGCTGGCAGGTGCCCCGCACTGGTGGGGGTGGGGGTGCAGGGGGACATGAGTGGGACATGAGTGGGGGCCTGCTGGCAAGTGCCCCGCACTGGTGAGGGGTGGGGGTCCAAGGGGACATGAGTGGGGGCCTGCTGGCAGGTGCCCCGCACTGGTGGGGGGTGGGGGTGCAGGGGGACATGAGTGGGACATGAGTGGGGGCCTGCTGGCAGGTGCCCCGGACTGTTGGGGGGTGGGGGTGCAGGGGGACATGAGTGGGGGCCTGCTGGTAGGTGCCCTGCACTGGTGGGGGTGGGGGTGCAATGGTACATCAGTGGGGGCCTGCTGGCAGGTGCCACGCACTGGTGGGGGGAGGGGGTGCAGGGGGACATGAGTGGGACATGAGTGGGGGCCTGCTGACAGGTGCACCGCACTGTTTGGGGGTAGGGGTGCAGGGGGACATGAGTGTGACATGAGTGGGGGCCTGCTGGCAGGTGCCCCGCACTGGTGGGGGATGGGGGTGCAGGGGGACATGAGTGGGACATGAGTGGGGGCCTGCTGGCAGGTGCCCCGCACTGGTGGGGGGGTGGGGGTGCAAGGGGACATGAGTGGGGGCCTGCTGGCAAGTGCCCCGCACTGGTGGGGGCTGGGGGTGCAGGGGGACATGAGTGGGAACATGAGTGGGGGCCTGCTGGCAGGTGCCCCGCACTGGTGGGGGGGTGAGGGTGCAAGGGTACATGAGTAGGGGCCTGCTGGCAGGTGCCCCGCACTGGTGGTGGTTGGGGGTGCAGGGGGACATGAGTGGGACATGAGTGGGGGCCTGCTGCCAGGTGCCCCGCAGTGCTGGGGGTTGGGGTTGAAGGGGGACATGAGTGGGACATGAGTGGGGGCCTGCTGGCAGGTGTCCCGCACTGGTGGGGGGTGGGGGTGCAAGGGGACATGAGTGGGGGCCTGCTGGCAGGTGCCCCGCACTGGTGGGGGGTGGGGGTGCAGGGGGACATGAGTGGGACATGAGTGGGGGCTTGCTGGCAGGTGCCCCGCACTGGTGGGGGTGCAAGGGGACATGAGTGGGGGCCTGCTGGCAGGTGCCCCGCACTCGTGGGGGGTGGGGGTGCAGGGGGACATGCGTTGGTGAGTTGGTGATCAGTAGTAGTAGTGGTGCAAGCTGACATGTCGCTTGCCTGGGGGGCATGCCCATGGTGGATGTGCTGCCTGCGGAACATGAAGTCCCCTGTGGTGTTGGCTGCCTGCAGGGGCCGTGGAGGGTGTAGAGGGAACACCTGGGAGGACCCACACTGCCAATTCACGTGTAGGACTCCCCTGCACCCCAGATATACACGTACCCCACTCGCACAGGGCCTGTCGTGTGTGATAATTCCCGCGCACCCCCGAAATACATGTTCCCTGCTCGACCAAGGCCAATTGTGTGTGAAACTTACCGCGCACCCCAGATTTACACGTACCCAGCCCAATCGCGTGTGAAACTTCACACGAACCCCAGGAATATACGCACCCCACTCGCACAGGGCCTATCGTGTTTGAAACTTCCCGCAAACCCCTGGAATACACGCATCCCGCTCCCCCAGGCACGATCGTGTGTGGAACTTCACGTGCACCCCTGAAATACACGTACCCCGCTCCCCCATGCCCAATCGCGTGTGAAACTTCACGCTCACACACGAAATACACGCACAAGCGGATTTTTCACACAGCGGGTGTCGCTGTTTGTCACGTACACCTTTGCACGTCATTTGTCCTAGGGGGCCACAATATGGGACATTCATCAGAGCTGTTTATTCGTGCTTTTTGTTAGCGCACATTTTGGCGCACATTTGTTTCCTGTTCAGGGACGCTACCGCCTGCCTCCCTGTGGCGGACGGGTTGGGTTCAGTGCGCGTCTTTGAATACATGTTGTAGGCGAGTGTGTGGGCGTTCCGCGCACTTGCCTCCTGTACTTCCCCCGTGACGCCCACATTTTCACGAGTTGATCCCCAGTCCGAGTGTTCCGCCCCGTGTTCCGCCTACTTTTGTTATGTGCGCCGTGCTATGTGCGCTTTCGCTGTGGCCTTGGCACATGCCGTTAGATGACCTGTGCGCCGGCGTGCGCCGCGCACTTTTTCAGCGCACATCCCTGATTTTACTTGCGCACAGACTTCCATGAATAAATGTGCAATGGTTTCCCTGCGATATTCGCACTTGCACTGCAATTTTCACTCTTTCACTGCGAATCGCACGTTTTCGCACGCTTGTGCCGGAATTTTCAGCGCACATTGATTCCATGAATCGCCTGTAATTCTGTAAGCTCCCATTGAAAGCACTTTTCTAATAAAGAAATACAAATTTATATTGATTTTAAACAGAATGAAATCACAAACTAAATGATCAATACATTAGACAAAGTACTTATAAACATGCACAGTGTCAACATAGAGACCTTTTCAAACTTCTGTGATGGTGAATAGATTCACACAAGCATCACATAACCACATTTCAATGAATAAACTTATAAACAAGAACAACAAAAAACAATTGCTTTAGACAATAATGGTTGAGGGTATGAAATGGTAGAATGCACCATAATGGCAAAAGAAACCCTTATAGAAAAAAAAGTCCTCATCAAACTTTCAACCAAATACTCCTTTCACTGAAACCAACCAATCATTGTACAAATGGACATGCAGCTCAATCCTAACAATCCTTTAAATCTTTACAATTGCTCAATCACAATGTGAAACTGACAGACAAAAGTAAAATGAATGTATATGTGCGCTTTGAACATCAAGTTACAGGCAACGTTAGGGAACAATAGTACAGTAGTGAGGCATATGTATAGTTGACAAGAAAGCAGTTAGTGCATAGATAATAATAGGCAAACATAATAAAGGATACATTCGTACATTAGGTATGCATACATACATGGTTGGTTATTTGTTGAGTAACCAGGTGATGACCTTAGTTCTGAATGGTTGGAAGGTGGATTTGATATCCAGTGGAATGGTATTCCATAGTTGTGAGGCTAGAGCTGGGAAGCTGGATCCACCAGCTCTTTTGAGGGAGTATTTGGGCACCGTCAGTTGTAATGTATTAGAGGATCTAGTTGTTCTGGTATTCTGTCTTAATGTAAATTTGTTAGTGAGATAGGGCGGTGCTAGGTGGTTAAGAGCTTTGTAGGTGAGGCATATGTTTTTTAGGTCTATTTTTTGTTGGATGGAAAGCCATTTGCATGAAATTCTTGTAGCGGAGATATGTTCTCTTCTGGGAATATTTAGGGCAGCACGGAGTGCGTTATTTTGTCGAACTTGCAATTTATTGATTACCGTTTTGTTAGCGCCTACATAAAGGCTATTACAGTAATCCAGTTTGGATTGAATGAGTGCTCTGGCTAGAGTGAGGCAGTTGTTGGGGGAGATCAGCGGTCTGCAGGCCCTAATTAGTTTACCAGTGTAGGCAGTGGCTGAGGCAGTCATATTGTTTTGTTTGGCTAGGTTGGTATTCGTGTCTAGGTAGAAACCAAGGGTTTTTACACTCTTGGCGATGGGGATGGTGTTGCCGTCAATGGTGAAGCTGGTGTAGCTGGGACAGAGTTTCCGGGTGGTGTTGGGTGAGCCGACAAAGAGCAGTTCGGTCTTGTCATCATTCAGGCAAAGGCCATGTGTGGCCATCCATGCCTGAATGATGGAGAAGACTTCATTGATCCAGTTGGCGTCCAAGTTGTAATTACCGGATAGGGTGAGGAGTATCTGGGTGTCATCTGCGCAATTCGTGTAGGTGACACCCAGATGGTCCAGCTTGTCAAATAGGGGCTTTGTAAATATATTATACAAAGTGGGTGAGACACAAGATCCTTGTGGGACACCGCAAGTAATGGGGATAGGGTCTGTCGCTGCTAGGGGTGAGAAGACCCGCATGGTCCTATTGTCCAGGAAGGATTGGATCCATGTGACCGCAGAGTGGAGAAGTGTGCTGCCGATGACAAATGGTTGCACAGGCTTTTATGGTCCACCTGGTCAAAGGCAGCGGAGAGGTCGAGGAGAATGGCAGCCTTACCTTTATCTTTGAGTTTGTATATCTGGCACTTGAGATCAACAAGGGCCGTTTCTGTCCCGTGTTGTGGTCGAAAGCCAGATTGGTGAGTTCCTAATAAATGGTTTGTCTCGAGGTAACCCTGGATTTGTAGATAGGCCACTCTGTCAAGAATTTTTAGTAAGAATGGGACGGTGGTAATGGGTCTATAATTCGTGGGTATGTCTGGGTCGTGGGTTGTATTTTTTTAGTAGTGGTAGGACCCAGGATTGTTTCAGATTACTAGGGACCGAGTTATTGGAGAATGACAGGTTTATTAATTTGGTAATGAATACATACATACAAAAAATAAATGAATGATACATACAAAAAATAAATAGCTAAGTTTCAAAACACATCTGCTGAAATACCAGACCAAATATGGGTCTGTTGTCGCAGAACATTTTATAAAAATAGCACACAAATGGAAGATATAGTCTATAAAAGAGAGGACAATGAAGAATCACAATTGTTTCAATTAGCTTTATATCTAACAGCAGAAACTAAATACAAAATAACGGAACCCTCAACAGTTTGCACATACTGCAACACCAAGCTTTACAATAAGCAAATGCCATCACGTGAGATCACTAATAAAAAAAAAAGCTCTCCAACAACTTAACTTGTATGAAAGCATTATAATCCAAACAATACACCCATTTCAAGCTATAATATTCCTTCAACCGAAATCAGCAAAATTATCTCCATCCAAGTTAGTAAAGGGCATCCATGGCAAAGTAGTATAATTGCCATTAGATATCAAAGACAATGTAGAAACTCTAGCAGTACAAAGACCAATAGATCAATCTTTGATTGTCAAGTTAATGGTGTACCAACAAAAGACAAAATAATTGGCAACAACTAGTGGACTTAAGCAAAGTTAGACACACCTTTGAATACCTAAAAGAAAACAATGAATACTACAAAGATATAAACACAGAGGAAAGCTTAAGTGAAACCACACAAATAATTCAAGACTCACCAGCATCTGGCCAATTTGAACATGTCGATTCTATTATTGCAGCCAACATTTTAGACCATTATACAATTCATCCACTACACTACAAAGACACCATTGACGATGCATTGGAAATATATCAAAATGGATCAAGCCAAAGGATCCCCAATGAGCATATGGGTGTAGCAGCACATTCTTTTCCTCTACTCTTTCCTACAAGAAAAGGAGGAAGATTTGATGTTAAGTCCACAGAAATTAGTTCATCAGAATATTGCTCTTTAAGAATGTATTCTGAAGACCCCATATTCAGACAAAATGTCGAATACATTTTCCACCTCCTTTCCAAAAGTGAACTAGCAACTCTATGATATGGAGTTGCAAGCACATTAAAAAAAGGCTCTAACTTTTGTGAAAACATTTCCACTACCCAGTTGCTTCAAAAGATAAAAGACTAAGATTACGTTTTTCCAGTCAAGTATAACAAATCTCTTGGCAAAGTTGCCTTGTACAATAGAATACTGGTTCCAATGTCACACTGATGTATGTTGTATGCTAAGGAACCTAGGCCCACCCACATTGTTTGTTACTTTAATTTGTGTAGAGTACACATGGGATAACACGCAAGACTTCTTATGCACTGCAAACCAGAATAAAGATGGAATAGATATAGAAACAGCAGAAGAACTCTGTTCTTTTGACCCTGTCAATCTATCTGGGTACTTTCACCATCGCTTCATTGCTATGCTGCACTTTATCTGTAGTAAAACTACCCCTCCACTCTGAGAAATGCAACACTTCTTTTGGAGTACAGAATGTCAATCCAGAGAAGCACCACACGCCCACATTCTTTTGTGGATAAGAAATGCTCCTAAATATGGACATGATAGTGATGCCTCCGTTTTACAGTTTATTAAAAAGATACATTACCTGGGACATCACTTCAGAAACCACAAATAGTGACCTACATACAAAAATCTTACACTTCCAAAAACATAAGTGTGGCAAATACTGACGACGTAGATATAAAAACAACGGCAGATATTATACAAAATGTTGCTTTGGCTTCTCTAGACCAGTTTGCAAAAAAGGACAAGTAAATAGCTTGATGTCTTCTGTTAGACACAGCGTACAAGGCAATTCCCCTAAAAATACATTCAACCTTAAAAGGGATGAAACATCCAAGTACATCAATGATTTCAATGCGATCATTGCCCTCTTGTGGAACCAAAACATAGACATACAGTACATTGCAGACAATTCCACTGCAGTTGCAAGATATTTCACAGCCTATCTCACCAAAGCTGAGAGAACAGCAGTGAAAGACCTCTGGGATGACATATCAGACAAAACACTATCACAGAAAGTGTACAGCTTCGGTATAAAATGCTCACCCATAGAGAATGTGGCCGCTTTGAAGCTGCAAACCAATTAGCAGGTACAGCCATATATGGCAAATCTGAACACATTATCTGGGTGAACCTTGGTCCAGCTTCATCCCGAAAAATAGTACTAAAATCCTACCAAGAGATACACCAAAGCCACAAATGATCCCAACAGCCAGGCAATTTAATTGACACATATTACCCAAATAGAAGTACTGCCTTGTAATACATGGGTCTGTATGACATTACAAAAACAACACCTACAAAAACAATATTACACCGAATGAGACAGCTCGCAAATATTCAGACTCAACTTGTGAAGGAAGCCAAGTGAAACTCACCAAACCCAGTCCAATTAATCATATAAAGTAATCATGTAAATCTCCACATCATAGAGAACTATATTACATGGCCCTACTCCATCTTTTTAAAACTTGGAGAAAAGAAGAAGAATTGTTAGGTGACTGACTGTGACTCATTTGAAGCTGCAGTCAAAGCAAATGAAAGCTATATAACAAATGACAATTTCAACAATACAAAGAAATGTTGGACAATGAGCATCAACAAGAGGAACAAATTGAAGATCAACTAGTTAAAGACACTACTGAGGGCAGTCAACCTTCCTTTACAGGAAGCCAAGAACCACTCACTTGGAGAACCACTCATTTTAAATGAAGCAGAAATAACCATGAGTGATGGTAGAAAATACCATGTATCAATTTAAACAATCTGAGAAAGACTTGTCAGTGCTCAAGTCACAGTTAAATGATTAACAACTCATGATTTATCTAGAAGTCACTCAAGAAATTGATCATGGTTTTAAACATGAACCTAAAAGCTGGAGTTGTAAACATTATAAACCTATGCTCCCGTATGTAAGTGGAGAAGCTGGATCTGGTAAACAATTCTTAATTAAAATAATCCACAATCTACTAATCTAAACAAACAACAACTTTTCAGCTGTAGTAACAGCCCCCAAAGGTTTAGCTGTCTACAGCATAGGAGGTGTACCATTACACCGACTACTGCTCCTCCCTGTAGAACACCAAAACAAATTATAATGCTACAAATTATCAGCAGAAGTTGCGACTGATGTGCGCAGAATTCTGAAACAAATGAAAGTTCTCCTGAAGTAAGCATGTTTACAACCACATGTTGGCTTTAGTTCATCTCAGAATGCAAGAAGTCCTAAAAACCAACTACGAAGAACTGTTTGGAGGAAAACACATTATTGTTTTCAGAGACCTCCTGCAGTTAACACCAGTAAAAGGTCAACTTACTTTCAAAACGTTAGGACACAAACAATGTCGCAATAGGCTTGGCAGCATTGGAAATGTAAATCTTTGGCAACATTTTCACTACAAAGATCTAACTCAAAACTTGTGTCAGTCTGCAGACCTCACCAATGCTAACATTTTAAAAAGCATTAGAACTGGTCTGCTTACTAAAGATGCAAAATCCTTCTTAAATAGTAGACTAATCCATGAGCTATGTGGGCGAAACAAATCTGTTCCTGATGTCATAGAACAATGTAGTCAACACAATCTAAAATGCATTTCCTTAATTCCAATCCGTGCAAGCTGTAGTCAATTAAATGAGACAATGCTGAAAAAAGAAATGCAACCCATAGTGCATATCAGCTCCACAGACAAACTAGAAGTGCACGGCATGTCAACAAGCAACAGCACAACTAAATAGCTTTGAAAAATGTATCTCCAACACAGCTGGATTAGAGAAAATATTGACTTTGTGTCTAAAGTGCAGAGGAATTCTAAAATGTAACCTTGACGTAGAACAAGATTTAGTCAATGAAGCAATTGGTACAGTTGACTTTCAAACATATCCACATATGTCTGCGGACATTGCAGTAAAAACATATTAAAAAAGACAACATTGCACTTGTCAAACTTATCAAATTATCTCGGGGGAGGTGAGGGGTGATGTGGATGGGATGGGATATGGCTGCAATAAGCAAAAAAAATGGGTGTTTTTTGCAGGTAAAGTCAGCGAACATATGTTCGCGAACAGTCCCGTGAAGTTTGCGAACACCTCAGCATTACAGGGTTGGTGAAATGCAGTTCTTGGATGGCTTATAACTTTGGCACCACTTAATGGAACTGCATGACATTTTGCATGTATATTGCTGACCTGATTCTGAGTGAGTTTGCAGAGTTTGGTGGGATTCTGTCATGAGGGGGCAAAGTTAGAGGGGGGGTCCCAAAATAATGCAAAGGCTTATAAATGAGGTGCTATTTAACGAATCTACACTTAATTTGGGAAACTGATAATACATTTAGATATAAATGTTTTTGCGAAGTTTGGTGGGATTTTATCAAGAGGAGGCAAAACAAGAGGGGGGTCCCAAAATAATATAGAGGCTTATAAATGAGGTGCCATTTGACAAATCTACACATCATTTGGCAAACTGATAATAGATCTAGATGTACATGTTTTTGCGAAGTTTGGTGGGATTCTGTCAAGAGGGAGCAAACTTAGAGGGGGTCCCAAAATATTGTAAATGTAAAGGCTTATAAATGTGGTGCCATTTGACAAATCTACACAAAGGTTTGCAAAAAGATTATAGATATAGATATAGATGTTTTCGTAAAGTCTGAATAGATTTTGTCAAGTGGGGGCTAGGTTATATGACGATTGTATGTGCATACATTTGACACTTTTAAAAAAATAAAACATGGGTGGATTTCGAGAAAACTTGCGTAAGGAGCATTGGCAAGGACCTACAAGCATGGTTTTGCAAATGTGCCAGTGTTTTATTATTTGACAAGTGTCATAATGTAGCTACAAAAAATAACAGTCTAACTTTAGTGACTGAGGGCTAGCCTGTGGTCATGGGCAGTGGCCAGATTGTCTGGGTCATGGAATAAGGTCATGATCTGGACAATCTGGCTACTGGCCATGACCACAAGGGACAAAACATATGATTAAAGTTGCCATGTACACCTGTGACTGGCTTTGTGGTAAAGTTATTCGAAATTAGGATAGATCTGAAAGGGAAGAAACATGTGCTTGTGGTAATATGGTCATAGGGTTCTCTCTTTGCCTTCTGTAGGCTGCCATGGAAAGAGAAGCGGGGCCCTTTCCATGGTGGCCATCTTGGAAAAGAATTTACCTTCCTAGCATCGCGGTGTAGGAAGAAAAATCCTCTTTTTTAGCACCCCGGGTTCCCGCTTTGGGAATCTAGGGTGCTAATGGCCTTCATCCCCCATTTCAGGGGCTGGAATGGGGAGGATAATGGTCCAGAGACCTTGCTATCCACCCTTGCTTTGCTTGGGTTGATAACTTGGGCTGCTGACCCGGTATCCACCATTCCAGTCCCTGGAACGGCTGATGAATGCCACAGTATTCCCATCAGCATAACACAAAATGCAAATAGAAATATTGGAAAATCTTATTGAGTCTATGTACTTTACTTCGAAATATAAAGTAGATGAGTCTATCCATTTTTTTTTTAGTTCTATTTTTTAACTGTGAAAGGTGGTTCCTAAAGGACTATGGGCCTCATTACAAGTCCGGCGGTAACCGAGGTGGTAAAACCATCTGGTTACTGCCGGACTCGTATTACCATTCTGCCTCCGTGATTCCCGGAATTACTGGGGCATTACAACACGGTGACCCATAGGACTCAATCGGAATGGTGGTCATGCACGGTGGTGGCGCGAGTTATGGTTGTTTAGCTTACCATAACTGGCGAATTTCTGGGGGTTTTCGATTTTACTTGAAACCATAACGTCCCTTTAACAAAGGTTTTTATTAGTGCAACTTAACCAAAATATATATATATATATATATATATATATATATATATATATATATATATATATATATATATATATATATATATAGTTGCCAGGGACATTAAGGTGAGAACTTAATGCAACAAAACCCTGGAAATTCAACTAAAGCCACCTTAACTTCATGTCCCCTGCTGCACAGACTATGACCACAATGATGACATCACAGATCACATCACTGCCTTTCTTTTAATTAAATTAAATTAGTTAAATAAACATTCAGCCTTGCACCCTGTTCTGCCAGAGATCGAGGCACAGCATTTAACTACTAGGCCACAACGGCTTGCTGTTTCATGGGGCATACATTTCATACTTAGCCTATAATTTGAAATGTTCAATGATAAAACAATAGGTATGAAACTTGTGAAAATCCAAACAATATAATCATTGTAGCATAATGGTTAACTGCTGCGTCTCGAACTCCTTAAGGCCAGGGTCCGCTGATAGCAGTGTTCAGCATAAATGTGTATTTTTTTCTGTTTTATAAAAATGCAGATGCTGTGTGTTATGAGATTTTTAAAACTAAGAAAACACATGGCATTCAGGACTGTGGACTATCTGCCATCCATGCAGTAACTGGGACCAACCCTTTTAGTTTTAAAGCGAGGAAGGATCCAGCCCCCTTTGGCCATGTTCCTCTAAGTGTTCTTCTAAGGTGGGGGCCTATATATTGGGCTACATGGCTTTAGTGGGCTGACCCCTTCCTCACTTTGAAACTAAGCAGGGTTCATCCCAGTTATTATTGACTGGGAGACTACAAATACCAGAATGCAATTAAGCAAAAGGCAAACAATTGTCTTTGAGTGCAAATCCTTCAAGGACTGACAGTAGCACAGTTAAAAAAAAGTAAATAATTCAGATGCCCATTTGGTCGCCAGTCCATGCAGAAACACGGACTGGTCCTGCTTAGCGTCAAAACAAGAAAAGGGCCGGCCCATTCCTATAAGTGGTCTTCTAAGTTTGGCTCATCGAGCAGGCAACATGGCCTGAGGAAGCTGGCCCCTTCCTCACTTTGAAACTAAGCAGAGTCTGTCCTGTTTACTGAATGAATGGGAGACCTGGATGGCAATTGGTTCACTGGTCATAAAAAAAATATATAACCGTGGGTATCGAACAAACACAACCGTGGTTATCTGTAGTCTTTTGTAACCTCCGATATAGTGAAAAATATTGGCAAAAACAGCCAAAATAAAATGCTTTCCTTCCCCAGCCCGGGCCATCATCAAGTGCCCTTCTCATCTGTGCCAGCTCGCCCAGCCAACAGACGGCCTCCTCACCTCTCCCTTTCATCCCAGAGCACACGCTGCTTCTGTTCAGATGTTTACTATTTGTGACTATAGCCGAGGCTACAGAAAGCTTTGTGTTGCAAACTTGGTCCCTGAACCCCCTCCAACTCACAAATTTCACTCCGTGCTTTCCAGCTATTCCCCCACCTCTACCGTGATGGTATTGGCATGTTTTTGACCTGCAAATAGCATTTACTGTGTTTCATTTTCCCATAGCCTCGGCTAAAGCCACAAATATCTCTCGCATCGAGAGAAAAACAAGATGGTGATCATTTCATCTCTGAAAACCATGATCCTGCAATGTACCATGGGAGATATAACTGTAACTGTAATATTTGGGGAAGGGGAACCCCCTTCTCCGTCAAATTTTTTAAATAACTATGGCACGGAATAACCCGTAACCATGCATGGATCGCGGGTCAACGCTTCGTGCACGAGTTGTTTCAGACCAGGTCCTAATCCTTCAAGCGGTTTCGGCTATGCGCTTTGGCAAAAAAGAATGGGAAGTAGGCTGCACTTTTGTGAAAAGATCTGAATTTGATGCTTAATTACTTTTTTATTGTTTAACGAAACTTTATAAATTTTGGCCAAATCCGTTACTCAAATCAAAAGTTATTAACAATTGAATTTTGAGGGATTCCTATGTGCCTCTGACTCACCTTAACTATAGGCCGGCAACCACTGCCCTATAGTATAGAGATAGGATGTTTGTTCCTGCCCTATAGTTAAGGTAAAACCTGTTTACATAAACATACACAAAAATGATATTGCTAATAACTTTTAGACTTGTATATAAATTACCATTTTCATATAAAATTGTCACCCAGCCTCCTGCAGATGGGAAACTTTGCTGAAATTTCAATATACGGTTCAAAACCTCAATTGAAACCCCATGGTGCAAAAAACACTGCATGGATTTGCATCAAATAAGACCCAAACTGGACACAAAGTGTCACAGGTGTGCCTGTGCCTTTTGTTAGTTTGTTATAAATCTGTCCAGTAGTTTTGAAATATTCGACAGAGAAAGGGATGCCACCTGTTTTATTTATCTCCCATGGCTGCAATGGCGGCAGAGAGGCTTTTCAGAAATGAAAACCCAGCATTTGTTTTTTGCTCAATCTAAGTGATTCCTATGTTAACATTGATGGAAGCCAAAAAAGATATTTCGAGGGGGAGGAGTGGTGGAGTCATGTCAGGCTACATGTGTTGAGAGGGTAAGAGGACCAACTAGGGGTTGGAGTGGTTAGCGGTGGGCTGAGTAGACCGTTTGGTGTAGAAATATTTTGTTTTACTGCAGAAATCCCACAGGAATCTTGTGAGATTAACGGTAACGTCAAATGCTGTGCTTGGAATAGAAAATGTGTTGTAAAAATCAGAGAGTGAAAGGGGTATTGGGAGGAGATCCGGGAGGAAATACACAAGTTAGGGAAGTGGGAGGACCAAGAAAAGAAGAGGGAACATATGGTGAGTACCAGTGGGGAGGGGGAAGACTTTTACCTTTCTGAGCATTTTCTTGTTACCACGGAAATTTGCAGACATTACAATAACATAGGGATGGGCATACTCTGCATTACCATGGGAACGATTATCAGGATTGATTTATGCGGGAATGGAAAGCAGCATCATTCTAACCATGCATTGGTAACACAATAAATTGTCTCAGGAATGAAAAGATGGAGAAAAAGTGGGGAATAACAAATAGCCTATGGACCTCTGGGGCTTGGCCATAGTCTTTTTAACATGCACAGAAGTGGAATCTAATTTGATAGGTAGGGGATATATTCTCTTTTTTATATAATTGGTGCAAAATGTACAGTGGAGATGGTCGAAGGTCATTGCCAGTGACCCTGGGCCATCGGCTAAGGACCTGTGTATTTTTTAATAAATCAGGCAACATGGACAGTGGGCAGGGCGAAGACAGTGGACAATCGCCATGGCTTAAAGCTGTGACCAGTGGACCCTGAGGCGGCTGGCCATGGACATAGGCAATGGATAATGAGATCCACTGATCATGGCCCAACAAATAACAACAATAATGACACACTGAAGTCATAAAAGAACTAACATGATTTAAAAAGTGCATGCAGACAATAACATACCTAATTTTCTTGCGCCAAATGTTATAAGTTATAAAGTATTGTATCCAGAGAAGCACAGGTCGCAAATTGTAAAACTAATGACTTCTAAAGCACTTTTCTGTGAGAAGACTTTTTGAGCACACAAAGAGTATATGGTTGAGCAACAGTCATTTCTTGATTTGGTAACTGGCCCACAGGTGGGCTAGTAAATGGTTTGCGTAATCATCAATCCACCACTGAAATGAAAGCTTCTGAAAATTAACATAATTAATTGGTGGTTCAGATTGGTTATTAAAATATTGGGTGCAAGATATTGCTGATACTGAATGTCCATGACCCGCCGGGTGGATCAGAGACTGGAAATATTTAATCATGTATTCATGAGGTATTATTGAATTGTTATGCCCCTATTTGGAAAGACATGATTATTGTAGTTGTTGCCCTAAATGTCCACTGTATAGACAAACATGAAATAAGTGCTAATAATCATCTGCAGGCTAGAAGTGTAATGCTACAGAATATTGAAAATAAACAAGGCATGTCATGGCTTAGCCTTAGGGAGGACTGGGACCTGATCATGATGAATGGATGACTTTAGGGAGACATGCCAGGAAATTACACTTGGCGCTGTGGCAATAAAAAGCTACTGTAGATTGTGTTTGGAAACTCAGAAGTAGCTGACAGTGCTATCTCCATAAGCCAAGAATGTATTGATTTTGCTGACCATGGCTTGGTCACCTTTAATTTAAAAATGGATTGTTTGATTGCATGTCAAATGAGAATTGATGATGTTGAGGTGAATGGTATGACGAACACGATTAGATGGATGGAATGTAGTCAATTTACAGATGCTTGCCTGATTCAAATAGTCCAGTGGATCATAACATTTACATCTTCTGCTATGCCAACTGGTTGTTACTATGCTATCTGGATCGGCTTTGTACAGGCATGGAGGGAAGCCATCAGGACCAGCCGATCGGGAATAGTTAAGTTTGGATATAGCCCACTTGATATCGGCGATGGTCCAGTTTAAGCGTGGGAGATCTTTATATATTAACAGAGTAGCGGAAGTGTTCACAAATTGATCTGGTAGCCGAAATGTATTTGTGATATAGGAATGCCAAGTGGATTCTGATATGGCATTGGGTGTTGACAGCGACACTTGATCATTATTGTTTTTGATTGTTCTCCAAATTGTTCGTGTATCATGAGCTGTTATAGCTCTAATCAGATTACAATGAAGTTCATTGTTTCTTAGAATCCTTATATGTTTTAGATTTTGTTTATATAAGGCCACAATCCGATTTCGCTGTGTTAAATATATTTCACGGGAGAGTGCATTGCTTTTTTTCAAAGCTCTTAGAGCTTTGTTTTTTTCCCGCTTCTGTGTCTTGCAGAGAGGGTCGAATGGATGCCGATTTTTGGTGGCGGTACCTTTTTTTTTGCTAAAGTGTAGTAAGGCTGCATGGATTATTTCAGCATAATGTTGCTCGATGGCGCTCACAGAAGTTCCTTCGATGTTGTGGCGGTTGGCAATAGCCAACTTTACATATTGTATGAATTGTTTGCATAAGGCTTGGGTCCATCTAAGAGAAGTTTGCGGACGATCGATTTCACATAGCGTAGTAGAGGGATCGTGTTACTATGCTATCATGAATCATAAGAAGCTAGATAGCATCTATGGCAAAGAAATTTGGGATGCAAAGAGGGCCTTAAGGCAACATGTAAGGTACATATGAAAAATGTTAATCGGCAGAAAAAGAGAAAGATACTTATACAAAAGCAAAAGAATGTGCATAACAACAGGGTGAAGAAGCATAGAGGTTCCTGCAACAAGGCTCAGTGGCAAGATATGTCTTAGATTTTGAGGAAAGGTGATATAAATAAATGTTGGCATACATTAAATATTAATGAGGGTAATAAATCATCAATGATCATCAACCCTGTTAGTGAAGAGGTGTGGATCAAACACATTGAGACTTCATAGGGAAAAAAGGGTTTTGTTATGTTCTGCTCAGTACAGACCACTGTGTACATAACACCATGATATTCGACAAGGAATGCATTTTTGAAGTCAAATGGAAACTCAAAAAAATCTATGGCCTGTATGGCTTATCAATCGCCATCCTCCAGAGAGATGCAGAGATATCGGTGAAAATGCTTACTCTATTGTGTAATAACATATTCAATGAAGGGGATATACCAGATTTGTGGAGGAAATGTCTGTTGATTCCTCTCTACAAAAAGAACTTATGTCTGGACCCGATGAATTACAGATTATTGTCTTTACTGAATGTCTCTAGCAAGGTTTTTTCATCATTCCTTTTAAAAGAATGACAAAGTTGGGTGGAGAAAAGGACCTATGAAGTCGTTTCCAAACAGGTTTTTTGGCCGGATCCCCCATAGTACACAACATCTAAACTAAATACCTTGATGAATGCACCCCATATGTACAATAACACCCTGCTATTTGCTCTATATGTAGATTTTAAGGCAGCATTTGACTCGATCGATAGGCCACCATTATGGAATAAACTAGAGTGTTGGAATATACCTTTGGGGCTGTAACACTCTTGGTTAGACTGCTTGAAGCCACTCGGGTTCAGGTGAGGTTGAGCAGCATGGGCCACTTTACAAAAGAAATTGTCACACTCAGCCTTTTTTCTCACCTGTTTTTCTCTGGGTTGAGTCTTCTTGGGAGATCTTTCCTTCTTCCTGGTTGTTCTGGACTTGTACAGGTAAGGGCGTGTATCCTCTCGATCTGGGTCCAGTGTGAGGTTCGCTGTCTGCCTCAGGAAGCAGGGTAGAGCTCAGGATCCAGTAAGGAAGCACTGCAGCGGAATCCAGGAAAAGAATAGGAGCGTAGATACAGAGTTCGGAGCAAGCGGGGAACCCGCTAGCACGGGATCACAGGACACGCTCCGGGATGGAAGGAGGAAAGAGCCAAGAATTGCGAGAGCAGTTTAAGGGGGGCAGCCTGGAAGGGAAGGACAGAAGAAACTGGAAAGGGCACTGACGAAAAAGGAGCAGTAATGATAGCAATCGCTAACAACACGGAACAGTAGTGTTGAGACGCGCAGAGCCACAGGGGCGTGCCTATTTTCTAGAAGGCAGCGAGTCCAGCGTAAACGCTAGAGAGTGGCGTTCCTGTGCAGGCGGCCATGTTGGAAGGATTATTGATCCGATGTTGAGGTGCATTATGAACCATGTAGTCCATAGGGGCGAAAGTTGCGATTCATGACAGCATGCACCCTCCTAAACCTCGATCCACTGGGTTTACCCAGATGGGTTAGATGGAATGTTCGCACCATTTGGGGAGCGTTCATGTTGGAGGTAGGTTCCCAGGTTAGTTCGCTGGGGGGGTATCCTTTCCATTCCACTAAGTATTGGAGTTGGCCCCGTCTGTATCTAGAATCGCATATCCTGGAGACTTCGTATTCAATCTGATCATTGATGAGCACAGGGTTAGGTCGAAGAGTTGATCTGGTGGAGGGTACATACGGTTTCAGGAGAGAAGTGTGGAAAACAGGATGTATCTTCTTCCAAGATTCCGGTAGCTGCAGTCGAAAGGCCACTGGGTTGATGACTTCCTTAACGATGAAAGGCCCGTAATACTTGGGAGCCAGTTTATTTGGCTGCAGGTGTCGAGGTAAGAGTCTCGAGGATAAACAGACCTTGTCCCCAATTCCATATAAAGGGCTGGGTCTTCTCTTGGTATCAGCATATCTTTTGATGTCCAACCTGGCCTTGTCCAAGTGATCCTTGGCATCATTATGTACATTCAGCAGATGTTCAATCGGGGAATCGACCGAGGGTACCAGGGCAGGATGGGGTAGGATGGTTGGTAGAACTGATGGATGGACCCCTGGCTGCAAAAGAAAGGGCTGGTGTTGATGGCTGAGTGATCTGAGTTATTGTAAGTGAATTTGGCTACAGGAACTAAAACAGACCAATCATCTTGGACCTTGGCTGCAAGACATCGTAGGTATTGTTCTAGGGTCTGATTTACCCATTTGGTTATACCATTGGTCTCAGGATGGTACCCCGAAGACAAGGCGCGTTGGATGCCCAACATTTGACAAAGATGTTTCCAAAATGTGGAGATATACTGAGGCCCGCGGTCGGAGATTATCTTAAAAGGAAGTCCATGAAGTCTGAATATATGCTTCAAAAATATTCCAGCCAATTCAAGTGCCAGTGGTGGTGAAGTGTGCCATATGAGTGAATAGATCAATGGTAACCATTATGGTAGTATACCCTCTGGATGGAGGTAGATCCACGATGAAATCAGTGGCAATTATTTCCCAAGGACGCACCGGCAAGGTGGGTTGGAGGAGAAGCCCTGCAGGCTTTCTATTATCACACTTGTTTTGACTGCAAACAGTGCAGGCTTGAATGTATGCCTTTACACCATTGATCATCTTCGGCCACCAGAATTGTCTCTGAATGGAGCGGAGAGAGGCGGTAATGCCTCTATGCCCGGAATGAAAGGTATCATGACAGAGTGTTATGATCTTGGTTCTCAGTCTTTGTGTGGGTATCACTATTCTCTTATCCTGGAAGAGGTAACCATTCTTTGAGACCAGGTTCCATTGGTTGGTGTTGATTTTTTCCTGCCAAAGATCAGAAGATGGTTTTTCGATATGGATATCCTCCAACAAGGAATTGGCCTGGCCTATGACAGCGGTATTGGGAAAAAATTTCAGAAAGACATAAACTTCAACAGGGTCATAATCAGGACGCCTGGACAAGGCGTCTGCGATTATGTTATTGGTTCCAGGGAAGTGCTGTATGTGGAACTGGTACTGGGCAAAGAAAAAGGCCCAGCGAGCCTGACGACTGTTTCTACATTCCAAGGACTGCAGAATTTGTAGGTTTCTATGATCGGTCTGTACCTGGACCGGATGTTTGGCACCTAGGAGTAAATGACGCCAGTCAGTAAAGGCCTTTCGGATGGCTAGTAATTCCTTCTCCAGGACTGAGTAATGGGTCTCCATCTTGTCTTCGAATTCTTGTTTTAGAACTGCCCCTATAGCATAGTCTGAGGTGTCCGTTTCCACCAGAAAGGATTTATTTATGTCTGGTTGAGCCAGGTTGGGGACTTGAGTAAATCTTTGTTTTAATTCCTGGAAGGCTGTTTCTTGAGCAACACACCAAATTAATGATTTGTCTTTCTTCAGCAGAGCAACAATGGGATGCACAATGTCAGAAAATGTGGGAATACATTTCCTGTAAAAGTTTGCAAGTCCTAGGAAGGATTGGGTCTGTTTTACTGTGGTAGGTGCTGGCCAGGAAAAAATTGAGGCTACCTTGGCAGGATCCATTCCAATTCCTTTGGAACTCAGTACGAAGCCAAGGTAATGAATGGTCCAGACATGAAAGAGGCATTTTTCAAGTTTGGCTAGGAGCTTGTTCTCTCTTAGTCGCTGAAGTACAGCGTTTACATGTTCTTGATGGACTTGGGGTTCGTTGGAATAGATCAGTATGTCGTCCAGATACACTATGACGAAAAGAAACAGCATATCCGAGAAGACTCTGTCCATGAAGCGCTCAAAAACCACAGGGGCGTTGGCTAGGCTGAAGGGCATGACCAGGTACTCAAAATGACCAAACGGTGTTCTGAAGGCGGTCTTCCACTCATCCCCTTCCTTAATTCGATTAAGATGGTAGGAACCTCATAGATCGAGCTTGGTAAAGATTACAGCACCTCGAACGGCCTTCAATATGTCAGAAATAAGGGGTAGAGGACACCGATCCTTAAGGGTACACTGGTTAAGACCTCGGTAGTCCAAGCAAGGTCGGAGTTCCTTAGTGTCTTTCTTGGGCATGAAGAACAATGAGGCACCAGCGGGGGATTTTGAAGGACGAATGGTTCCATTAGCGAGATTAGTGTACAGATATTCTCTTAGGGCTCTTTTCTCCGGTTCAGATAGTATAAACATTCTGCCGAATGGAATCACTGCCGAGTCTTCAGTGTCAATAGCACATTCCTCAGGTCGATGGGGTGGTAATGATTGGACATTGGCAGTTGAAAACACATCACAATAGGATTGATAGATCTCAGGTACTTGAATCATTTTGGAAACACACAATGGTGGTTGCTCGGGAGTCTGGGAGTTCACTGGAGGATCTGGCACCAAGCCTTGAGACAAACAATGGGTCAAGCAGAATTCTAAATCTAGAAATAGGGATCCAGCTGCCCAAATGATATACGGGTTGTGCTTCTGGAGCCAGGGCATGCCTAGAACCATGGGATAATGTGCTGCTTTTATGATATCAAAACAGAGTGTTTCTTGATGGTTATTTATTGAGAGCAATAGTTCCTTGGTTTGGTGGGTAATGGGTCCGGAGGATAATGGTTTCCTGTCGATTCCCTCGACAGCTTGAATCACTCTTTTGTTTTCTTGAGGAATGCTGTGCCTTAAGGCCCATCCATAATCTATAAATATTCCCATGGCACCGCAATCCACTAGAGCCAAGATGGGAAAAGTGTCCTTTTTGGTGGACGACAAGAACGTTTGCAGATCCACCAAAGTATTCTGGTGAGGACAAGTCAAGGAAGGAACAGAAGTGGAGCAAACATCTTTCTCCCGAAGCTGTGCTCTGCTCAAGATCAGGAGCTGGTGTTTCCCGAACGCCAGGGTGGCGCTATTGGGCAATTCCTTACAAGATGTTTATCGGAAGCACAATACATGCAGAGTCTGACATTGATTCTACGGGTCCTTTCTTGTGGGGAGATCGGACCCCGCAAGGAGCCCAGCTGCATAGGTTCTGGATCCGAAGAGGGTTGCGTGGATGTTTCCTTGCGGCTAGAGTACTCCATGGTTGGCTGTGGGTTTGTGGTTTTTGTTTTTCTTTTCTCAGCCTTTCTTTCCTGGGCTCAATGGGAATGGGGAAGAAGGGACCCATTCAATGAAGATCACGGCTACTCCACCACAAACACGGTTGGGGCGAGGCTTTGAGATGATCTTGTAGCCCTCAGGGAGAAGGGAGTCAAAAGCAGTCACTGGGCTGGCATTGAACCACTTCTCGGTGAGAGCGAGGACGTCAAGATCACAGTCTTCAAGGAGGAGGCAGATGTATGAAGAATGATAGCGGAACAAGCATTAAATGATGTGTGGCTAAGTGAAGCCAGTCCCCACCCTTAATGGTTTGACGAGGTGGTGTCCAGGGGATGGTACAACCGTCAGAGATGGTGACGTAAGTGCTGAGAGAGAGGAAAGAGGGATAGCAGGAGTGGGAAGGAAGTTGATGAGAGATGGTAGGCACCGGTCAAAGAGGAGGAGATTGGGTTGAGAACCCTGAGTCATGATAGTGCCATTGTTATAGACATTAATGATGCACCTTGAGGATGAGAAGCCAGCCAAGGGAACTTCTTTCTAGTGCCACCATTAATGGTGAGGCAGAGGAAGGTGAGAGAGTAGAGATCAGATGCGGAATCCAAAGGTCTGGAAAGTGGACAGTGAAGAGGATATTAGTGACAATTTGTCTGGATGTAGCGCTGACCTAAGTGTATGCGATAGGTAAGCCAGTATTAGAGGACTTCCAGACTTTGTGAGAGAGTTTGGATAGGTAATATAATAGCAGTTAGAGAAGATAGGAGAGATGGAAAGAGCCATGTCGGTTGGAGAGATGGGAGTAAAGGGATAGCTTTAGATAGTGCACAGACACAAGAGAATCGTCAGGCGTCCTAGTAGCTGAAAGTAGCGCATAGTTTAAAAAGGCACACCTAGAGTTGATTGCTCCGAAGTGCACATACAAAAAAGTACAAAAAGGATGTTGCAGCAGTTTAAAGAGCACACCTAGATTTGAATTTGCCGAAGAGAACTAAAGAAGCAGAAAGGAGGGTTGCAGCAATTTAAAAATCAAGCCTCGATTTGAGCTTGCCAGAGCACTAAAGAAGCACAAAATGGAGCTTTTAAAGACACCTAGATTTGAGTTTCCCAAAGAGTTCTATGGAGGGCAAATATGTTTAAGTCGCTCTTGGGGAGGTAGAAAAGTTTAGGCACAGTAGGTATCAGAAAGCAGGCTGTAAGTGAGAAGTACAGGCAATATCCATATGAAGTACGGCTGGAAGGAGGAGACATTTAGCAGTTGGACCGTGTGACAGTGGATACAGGAGTCATCAGGCAGCCAGATGTAGGGATTTGGTCCAGGGGCAGGTGGTCTGGCACGCTTACTGGTGCTGTGTGGTGGCACATTGTTCAAGGTTCCAATATGCAGGGAAGATAGATCAGTGTGCAGCGTGGACTTGAATATGGTCAATTACAGTCCAGGAGTGACTTAATTTCAGGGATGGGTATCAAATGCTTCTTGAAATGTCAGAGCTCAAAAAAATATAAAAGCACTTAAAAAGTGGAGCCAAATAATATGTTCTATATTCTTTTGAATGGGGCTGAATGTCTATGGCAAAAAGATCTAAACAAGTTGGTAAAAAAAAGTATAACAAAATGTAGAAATCCTTCCTACAGGTAAAACGATTAAGCCCAATGTTTGCAACACGACAAGTACTAGTACCCAAAGCCTAAAATGTAAAGTGTACTCTTAGATGCTATTTTTATGTACTTTTCCTTTTTTTTTGTTAATTTATACTGTGCTATAATTTACATACACTTTTCACACAACATAAAAACAATATACTTCAAATGTAATCTTCCTCCATAAAATTATAAAATATATTACAAAGTAAAAATTCTCCATCATAAAATTCCCAACATAAGTATCCCTCTACATAAAATAAAATATTCAGTGAAGAAACATAGTGCAATTTAGGATTTGACACATGAGTTCTTTTTAACTTGTTTGCCTGCAGCCTTCTTATGGTCTTCTCTATTAATACCCATAACCTAGCTAGTGCACTAGTTATGGATATTTGAGCACCCGATAAATGGCAACCCTGAGCATACTCTTTTTTTATGTGATCAAGATCATGCACAAACTTCTTGCGCACGATAGGCAACAAGTCAAAACAGTTCTATTAAGTTCGAGCAGGTGTGTTACTTTACATAATCTGCAATATCTGTTTACTCTTGAGATGCCAAGCTGAGATCCATATAGATTCAATGTTAGCAGTTTAAGAATCTTCTAGGATGTGGAGAGGGTCACTGTACCAAATAATTCTGAGGTAACATATAATTTAATGACCATCGCAAGAAAATATTTTCATACGTCTGACATGCTCATGATTTGTATGCCAATCCTACATCTATAATTGCTGATTTCAGCTGGTAATAATCGTCCCATATTGAATCAATCTTATTTCTTGATTAAACTTGACATTGTTTTTTTTTAAATCACATAATTAATTTGCCTTCCTAACATGGAGGCTGCAGTTCAGGACCTCATGGGAGGAATGCAAGCATTAACTACTGAGGTTCAAAACCTCAAGGCAGAAAACGCAGCCCTAAAACAACTCGTATTGTCCCGGAATTCAGCATTCAAGGAAAGTGCCTTGGTAGGGGGTATAGTGGAAAAGTATGATGGCTCTTCCAAATCCCTGCGTTCCTTCCTCGATTCCTGCCTGGTACAGTTCATGTTTAAACCCTACTATTTTTCCCACGCGTTGGGCTAAAGTGGGGTTTATGATATCACACCTTTTTGGCAATGCCTTAGCCTGGGCAACCCCCTTGGTAAACGCAGGAGACCCACTCCTGGACAACTACAATGGATTCATAGAAGCCTTCAAAGCCATGTTTGATCGGCCAGAACCCGCTTATTGCGCCCAGGAGAGACTACTGGAATTCCAACAGGGAAATCAAGATATGCTTACTTATGTGACTCGTTTCAAGCAACTGGCTAAAGAGGCTGATTGGTCCCAGGAAGCTATTTTCACCCTGTTTCGAAGAGGTTTGAATGATGAAGTCAAGGACGAGCTAGCCAGAGTGGCCCGTCCAAGTTCCTTTCAGGCCTTGATGGATTTGTCACAAAGAGATCAATTTCCAAATACAGGAAACTGTTACGAACGAGACCATTGTTAGCTCCCTGGTCCCCTCGCGGGACCCGCTATGGAGGTCTGGAAAAACCAGACGTCCAGAGCGGGTCCCGCGTGTGGACCTCGTAATAGTGCGGAGTGGGTTTAATGGCGCCGGCACCATTACCGGCGCCGTTAAACCCATTCCGCACAGGATATAATGAGGCCCTATGTGTTTTAGAAGTGCGGGCCCTGGCGGGTGTTTTTATATCATGAGGTGCATATATACGTGTGTCTTTTATCCAGACAGTCCTAGGCTCTGTGTTGTCTCAGTCCTCAAGGCCTATGCATGTGTATGACCTGGAGTGGGCCAACTGCTTCTCTTTTACAGAAAGCACAAAACCCTTTTATGCGACCACGCCTAGTTAGATGAATCTGGAAGGCGAGGTCAATGGCAAGGATTTAAACCCTGAATGTGATATACTCAAAGACTGTGTGTTGATAGGGCAGGCTTAAATATATTTTCAGGGCAGGTGATTGGCCCCCGGTGCTCATGTTAGGCACCTTTACTTTGATCCAGTACAGCACAGGCCACCCTCTGTGCTCTACACACTTTGAGCATACAAATAACATCAACTTTCTGCCTTGCCATAAAATGAGGATTTTCCTATTAACATATGACCTGAAAATCCATGGTGAGTCATGTTTTTCCCTACCTCACCCTGCCCAAATCCTCGTACTCAGGTGGTTTGTTGTCCTTGTTTACCTGCCATGTAATGATCATTGCTGTTGGATCTTGCACTTGAATTGCTTGCTGTGCCTGGTCTTGCTTTTTTCAAAACCTTCCATTGCCTAATTGCTGTTATTCTCTCCTGGCTTGCAGATTAGTGTTGGCCTTCACCTGCTCATCACTGTTAGGCTACATCAGTGACGAGAGAAAAGAGGCTAAGACCTCGAGAAAGGGGATGTTATAGCTTGTTACACTCTGTGATGTCACCAGGATGCCATTGATATCAAAGAGAATTGCAGTGAACATGAACTGTTGGCTTTAATAAAATCTAGATTCTCCAGCCGTATGTTAACAAGAAATTCCTCATTATTTATGTATGGCAGGGAATGCCACTAATACTGTAAATTAAGATACTATTGAAATTTGTCCCGGCTTGCGGTGGAATTGACTGCCCACTACGCAAGCGGTGTAGCCCTTTGTTCCCTAGTGCGCGCTCTTGGCGGTTACCATGCCGACTACATCAACACTCTAAGCGTACGTAACGTGCTCCGCTACTTTGCTCTCACGCCGGATCGCTTCATGCATTGCCATGGGTGCCTGACGTTCGGTGGTAAGCGGGCACGTCACTTCCAACTCCCCAGAATCATAAAGAACGGGAGAGCCATGGCACTGGTGCTTCTAATTGAAGTAAGTACCCCGACGATCAGATACTAGTTGATTGCCTTTTTGATTCCTCTGACCTGTTTCAGTCCCTTAGACCTGCTCTTGGATTACGTTTTGATATCTTCGTTTGTGATTACCCGGATAAACTTAACTTTGCTTCTGTCATATGGATTGCCTGTTGGATCACCCTAAAAACGGATTCTTGCTGGTGTTCATTGCCTTGTGTTTCCTGCTGTGGATTTCTGGAGAAGTGGGAACTGCTGTGTTCTGCGGATCATCTGTGCAATTGATTTTGAACGCTTTGCAGTTGGTATCAGTGTGCACTGCAATGGTCATTAGTGTGTCCTTGTTCCGCCCACGTGTAGGTCCCTTAAACATACTAACATCCTTCTGTTCCACATCCAGTACCTCGTTCCGCCCACGTGTAGGTCCCTTAACCATACTAACATCCTTCTGTTCCACATCCAGTATCTTATCTTCCTGTATATTACTAAACCCCTCTACTCCAGGACTCCTGTTCTGACTCATACAGTGAACACAGATCCTACTCTGACACATTAGGTAAGCTTGTTTCCACGTAGAGTAGATTGGCTTCTCCTTCTTAGTACATATTACACCTCCTTGTCTGTCCTTAATTTACAGAGTGACCATAGAGATGTTTTGCCATCAGTCGACCTCTTGAGAGGTATTCAGCACAGCGCCCAGTGATTCACAGATTAGTGTTGTTCTAACTAATGCATATCTACTTCTGCTAGTCTATTGGTACTAAAACCTATCCTTATTCTTACAGCTTGGCGTTTACCTGCTGGTATTTTTGCTCTTTCATTTGAATCACACCTCGACCTGTATAGATCAAACAGGCAGAGGGGTGCTTCATAGGAAAGGGTGCCCTCAGTGAGGAAACCCTGTAATTATTGGGGTTGTCTTGGAGAAGGACACTCAGAATAACCTGTGAGTACTGACAAAATTACACATCAATGGAAATCACACATGACATTAAAATAGTTTACACTTATTTAAATGAATTGGAATATAGGCTAGGTTATTTTAAAGCATACATAATTTACATTTCTGCTTTACAGGACATATAGTAGGGTTTGCAGTATTCAAATATATAGTATTATTTAAAAAAATAATTTCATATTGTGAATTAAAGAGGATATTAGGGCAATACGAGTTTTGATTTGCTGGCTCGTTCCTTCCTGGTTTTGCATGGCCAATATTGGATATGGTTCTGTATGCCTACCTCCTTCTCTCATTGATAAACCCATACCCTCCCTATTTTCAGGTGAAGGGAGTTTGCCACTGGTTTAGTTCATTTGCCCACCATAATAGGGTCAGGCAGGAGTGTCACTTCTGCTGACTGACCTAATGATGTGCCTGGGAAGTTAAATGGGAACTGGCTCGTGAATCCCTGATTTCAGTGGTGTTGGTAGGTCTGGAATTGATAATGTTGGGACTGGTGGTACTCGGGGCTAGCTAGCCTTTTGGTTGTAGCCCCTGAGCTTCTATCAGGGGCTACAACGAAAAGACCCCGGGCTATAGCAACCTCAGTCCCCCATAGCAATACCTTTGCTGATTGTCCAACTGAATACTGCAGTATGCTATTGCATGTCCAGTGCGAGCACCTGATTCCTCTCTCTGGCATGTGTTTTTTGTTTTGGGTCTGGTACGCAATCCATGTCAGTCTAGTACATCAGGTCCATGCCTTGCTGGGAGTCCTGCTCCACAAATTGACTCACAGACCTTGAGTGTCATATTGTTCTGACTCTATGAAGCAGCTTTGATGAGTGTATGTAAACTTTCTAATTTAACTTTGGATTCTATGGTGGCTCTGTGCTCTACGTCTTTCTGGCCTGAACTGGGAGGAGCAGTGGAGCTCTGGATCCGTGGGGTTACCTCCAGGGATCGGATCACAGAACCACCAGAGTACCCCAGTTCCCCTTTACTGGTGTGCTCTTAATCTATACAAACAGAGAGGAAAGGGTACTCAAAACATCAAAGGGAGGTCATGACTAGCACAAGTGAGGTCAAGACTGGCACAAGAAAAACACGTGAAACCTCTTCTTAAAGAATATTCGCTCATCCCTCCTTGTACTCAAACCATTGTTTTAGTATATAAAAAACTTTCAGGCAAAAAATTACTAGATATCCATCAGACAAAACACGCAAGGTCTCACTATATACATCAGCTTTGCATTCAGAGTCATAATCCCCAACACAGATGATTTATAATCACACATTTTAGAAATGCCAAACATTGCATGTAAATATGTGCTATATATACAAAAGAGGAACTCCTAGAGCAAACGGGAACTAAGTGGAGCAAAAAACTAACCTATAACACATGAGTGTTTCCGAGCAATATACAGTTTAGGTATTTTTTCAATAGCTGTCAGTGCTTATTCAATTGGTAGCTAAGGCAGAATGAAACAGACAATTATTCATATATATTCTTGTACCTCATCAATCAGAAAGTCCTAAAACATGATTCAGAGAATTCTAACATCATTTTTTAGAAAATTTATCATGTATAAAAAAAGGAGAGAAAAAACCAATTAAGCCAATAATTGGCTACAAATATACTCACTGACAAACATAAAATAAACTGTAAAAATAAACATAGTGCTGAATACTTTTCAAAATAAATGTGTAAACGAACAAAATCATTCATGAACATAGGGGAAAAAATGATAACAGGGTTACAACACCAAATATAATATGCAACAAGAAACCAATTACACATAAAAAAATAGACATAGAAATAACTGATCAAAACAAACAAAATTATATTAGAAAATGGACATTTTTAAAAAAAAACAACACAAAATGAACTGAAACTAATTGTCCCTTACTGACTTAAGGGTGTAGTTTTTGAGTAACGTCACAAAGAACCTTTCTCAATGAGATCAGGTTTAAGTAGAAAATGCAAAAAAATAATATATTTTTAATTAATTTATGCAATTATATATGAGATATACAGAATTGTTTGTGATTCAACACAATAACCCAAAACGTTTATTTCACAGGCTGAGATAGTCTACAGTGCCTTCCGCTAAAGGATGTATGTTGCCACGTCGACTGAAAACATGTGCAAGTGCACCTGTAGTCGAAATGTGGAGACAGATTGCGTTTCGGTGGTGTAGTGAAGTGGGAGAATGGAAAACCAGACTCCCGTCCTTCACCTCTCGCGCTTGGCCTAGAGGGTCGCGGCCCAGACACCCGCCACGAGAAGAGTTTGCCCATTTACCAGATGACCAAATACCCTGGTACAGAAACATACGGATGTGTCCATCTGCCTGCCCAACAGCCCGCACTGGCCATGCCGACACCTGCGGCACGGACCAACTAGACTGAAATCTACACATCGTTAGAGATGCCATGACGACCTAGATAACGGGAAGCACCGCTGAACTATTATACACGCTGAACATTTCCACACCAATCTACACGAAGAACATACTCAGTGCTCTGACGTAGGCGACAGGCTTATTCACGGACGTGCATCTTTATTATTTTTACATAGGCTTTCAGAATGCAGAAACGCAAGACGCACCATGAGCTCATTTATAACGCTTGCTCACGCTTCTCTTGAAACCCGTTACCATCATGAGAGATATAATGGAAACACGATACTGGCCATGAAACTGTATGCCACTATAACCTAAAGCATCCATGCACTAAATGGATTACTCGTGCACCAGGCCCAAGTAGGCCTCAAGCAAGAGTTCCCGTGGACATTAACAAAGCAAAAGTCAGGTTGCTGAGCCTGCAGAAAGAACCCAGTGGAGCAACTAGCCAAGGTCGTAATGTTGCAAACCCACAGTCAAGAAACAAATCTTCAAAGGCACGATGTTGCAACCTCGCACTCCACGTACCAATGTTAAAATCATATCTGCAAATTAAACCAGACATACAGTGGAAAAACAATATTAATTGTGCAGAATTATGCCTCAAACACGGTCCCTCCCCACGTGACCAAGCCGAACCTGACGAGATGCCAAAACCCAGGAGAGAAAAGGCGTCTGGGTACCTCGCTACGAGACGCAGGCCGACACACTTGAAAGGCTCAATGGACACCTGCTACAGTGGGAACGGTCAGTCTCCCACCTATGAATAAATCCTCACATTGCCTGCACGTACCCATATTGAAACACTGTTGCAACCACAGGTGCACCGTGTGCTGGGAACAACGGTGGTCCCAGGCTGGGGAGCTCACGGATGCACCAATCAGAACATGAGGTTCTTATCTCAGACGTCAGTAACGTTAGCCAATCCTCAGGGGTCTTCATGTAACAATTCTTATGTATCTAATTGTAGGGACAACCCAGATATACCACCTGACTACACCTTAACCACTAATATCATTCTCTATAGGCGTACTATACTAACCCCACCACTCGAGCAACCAATCAAGAGTGGCGATAGGTTCTTTTGGTAACTTTTTGGAATGACGCAAGTAGCGCGTCATAATGTAGTAAAAAGGGCCTGCGAGCCCCACTATTGTGTGTGTGTCAGGACGAACGCGTACGCTCCTTGACCCATCCCTGCCGTTTGCATAATAAACGACAGAAGTTGCCTTGCTCCTTGTGTGTGCCTCATACTCTGTCTCGATCCGAGATATACACGGGAGGAGTTGGGGCCTCCCTGCCCGGAGGTCTGCGGACGGCCCGGCCGACCCCGGCAGAATCCCCCCCGACAAGTTGGAGGCACTGCTGAGATCTGTTTAAGATCGACTTTTATTTTTTATTTTTCCAGGCACTCCCGTTGCGGGGAGGCCCGGCGGCGCGGCCCCCTCTGCCGTTGCCCCCTTCTGAGGACTACAGGACCATCGCGGAGCTGCGAGAGGACCGGACAGCGCAATCCGGATATTGGCCCTCGGGAGCCGGTTGAGAAGTATCCCGCCCGCGGTCGGCGAGTGTCCAGACGTGGTCCAGACGAGGGGAGGTGGCGAGCCGCTTGGAGGGGTGCACGCAGTCGAGCGGCCCTGCATCGAGGGAACTTGGTGAGCATGACACGCACAACAAGCAATGCGAAATTGTGAGGGAGGGGGCGGAAGTAAATAAGGGAGGAGGGAGGTATTGTAAAAAGGTGGGGTGAAGGTTTAATTGAGTGATGATAATGGAATGAATGGTAGTGAATTGAGTGCGAGAGAAGGCGGCTAACGTTACGCGAAAGAGGGGGGCAGGGCACGAGAACAACACGTGCAGACGCTCGCAACAAAAAGCTAACGTTACGCGAAAGAGGGGGGCGGGGCACGAAAACATCACGTGCAGCCGCTCGAAAGACACTGATTGGCCTAAATCGCGACTACGTGTGAGGGTGGGTGTGTGTGGTTTCCTACGATTTGACATTTATCATTCAATGAGTAGATGAGGTTCCCTATTGTTCGAGCAAGAAACTCGATAGGTAGATGAGGTTCCCTATTGTTCGAGCAAGAAACTCGATAGGTAGATGACGTTTCCCTGTGGGCGGTGGCTAGTTACGTAGTTGCCCAAAACGGAAGATAATTGGCTGGTTAAGCCCTCCTGTTGAGGGGCGTATCACACGCGAGGCGACGCAGCGTGCGCAGTCCGGTTATAGTATTGATGAGATTACCTTGTTCCAGGAGAGACAGGAAGACAGCTGTAGGGTTAGCGGGGTAGATTGCAAGTGTATTTTGAATTTAAAGAACATAACACGAATATACCAGTAGTTCGAAGAAATAGGTGACGTCACCAGTAGGGATTTAGTAAGATATCGTGAACACAAGAAGCTTTGGGTTTGACATTGGTGGGGAAGAGAAACATGATAAAGGAGCGGACACGGAGATAAACGATAAACGAGTGGATCAAAGAGGAGAAGGGGAAGGGGGCGTGGCTGCGCACGGAGAACGCCGGCCACGGCAAGTGTAAAGGTGGGAGGAGAACGGGGAAAAAGGACGACTGTGTAAGATCGTCGTAAGGGGTACGCAGCTGCAGGGGGCTGCGTGCGCTTCGGCCGCAGGGGGCCGTAGGGGAAGGAATATAATATAACATCATAAATATATTTGTTTTATAATTTTTTTTTTGTGATTATTATCATTGCATAATTTGTCAAAGGATTGTCGTAAGTCCCCACACTTGCGGGGCAAGGTAAGCAATAAAAGGTTGTATGTTGCAAACTGGTAGCAAGGGGAAGGGTAAGAAAGGGTGCGCTAGTATGTGATACGGGAGAGGGTTGGGAGGGTGGGGGAATACCCTCACTACCCCACTACAACATATATGCACCACACTGCCACCACATAGGGAGAAGTTAATTAAGTACAGCATAGAGTGGACCCAGGGGACGGACAACAAAATGTTGACACCATGGCCGCCTAATGGTAGCTTTGACCCATATGCCCAACATTCACTATTAAACCATCTGCACAATACATACAAGGGGAAGAAGTTGGCAAACTATGTGGAGGTGTTTAACTTATGGAGGATGTTCCAGGGGTCTAGACCAGGACCAAATGGAATGTTCACTATGGGGGAAACACCGGAACAAAAGGAGATTAAGAAAGAAGGAACGGATGGGGAAAAGGAGAGTGAAGGAACAAAGAATATGGGGAATGAAAAACTGGGTGGAGGAAAGGTTGATAAATTAGCTGACATAAAACAGGAACCGAGCAATGAGATATCCTTAACACCGGGAGTGAAAACAGAGGGGGGAGGGTTGTACCCTTTAAGAGAATTAGGAGAAATAAAAGGACAGTTAAGGGCGGCTGAAGGATACTCAAACCCGGCATACAGCCCTCCACCATATGTGGCTCATGGAAAGATACCAATGGGGGACGGGAGGAGAGAAGAGCAGACTGTAGAGATAGGAAACGATGAGTGGGTAGCTGCACAGATATTGTTGAAATTACGAGGATCACTAACTGGAGAGGAAAGGGAGGCGGTAAAGAGAACAAACGAGGATAGTGAAAGAGAGAGTGAAATGAGGGGAGAGGAGCTGCTACGGCAGAAGGAAGAGATTTTGGAGGAAAGATTAGCTAGACTAAGGGATGAGCAGAATGAACTGATAAAACAACTTGAGGGGGAGGAAAGAGAGAGAGTGAGGAAAAGGAAAGAAGGTAAGGACGAATTGGAAAAATTAAGGGAGCAAAGTGAGGAGAGAAAGAGGGAAGCTGTAAGGGTAAAAGCAGCAGCAGAAAGGGTATCAAGAGTAGTGATGAGGGAGAAGAAGAAGGAAGAAGAAGAAAATGAAAAAGAAATGGAAATATGGAGGAGGAGGATAATATCAGAGACAGCTAAAAAATATGAAGAGGGGAAGGTAATAGAGAGTATAGTAGAAAGAGAAAGGGTGAAATGGGAAAGGAGGAGAGAGGATGAAAGGATATTGGAACAGATGAGCAACGAAGTAATGGAGGAATTAAAAAGGAAAAGAGAGGAAAATAGTAGGGAGATGGAGGAGAGGAGTGAAGGGGAGAGAGAGGAGAGTAAGAGGGAGAGTGAAAGATGGGGAGAAGTATATAAAAATAGAGAGGTAGCAACAACGTCAGCACTAAGGGGAACAGGTGGTAACAACGGAAAGGAAGAGGGAGACCTAATAGACTTAAAAACTGTAACAATAAAAGGAAAAAAGGCAGAGTGGGGGGCGCAATTTATGAATGATTTTTGTAGTGAGGATGGAAGGAAGAGTGAAAGGGAAAGCTTAGATAAGCTATACCTCACTAGAACAAACATAGATTCGCCATGGGTGAGTAGAAGATGGGAGGAGCTGGAGAGAAGTAAGGAGGAAGTGAAAAGAATGGGAGAAACACAAACTAACGAACACACGCCACCGACGCTCACCAACCAACACACGCCACCCACATCACCATCACGCTCTCTAACGCCACACCCCACATGTTCAACAACTGCACGCTCTCTGCACAGAATAAAGCTCGCACCCTTCATGGACGAAGTTACACCTTATGCATGTCGGCTTAGGGACCTCCCTAGTCGCAGGCAAGACAGGCAAACAGACGTGCCAATATTGAACACAGGAAAGGATGAAAAAAGGGGAAAGGAAGAAGAGGGAGGTAGGAGAAGAGGTAGTAAGGAAGGATTTGAAGTAGTAAAAGGAATGGGGGAAGAGGAGGGGTGTGAAGAGTTAACATCATGGAGCATAAAGGATGACACAAGACAGAATGTAATGCCACTGCTGGAGAGAGGAGGGGTTAGACCACAATATGTACCTTGGAAACATACGGATAAGGAAAACATAAAATGTAGGCTCCCATCATTAAGTGGAGGTGCGGGTAAATGGATATATGAAATGGAAAAACACACCGCAGGACAGAAACTAGCAGTGGGAGATGTTAAGGGCCTGTTAATATCAATATTAGGGGATAGAGCGGATGACATTTGGAAAAGAGCGGGATTCCATGGGGTAACAATAACAAACACATCGCATGATGGGGCACCATTTGCAAACTGCAGACATGCGCTATGGCAGGCACTAAGAGTGCAGTACCCAGACACATCAGACATAGGAGCCATTACTTCCCGTAAGATGGGTGAGAACGAGGATCCTGTTGATTATATCCAGGATATTCAAGAGAAGTGGCGCATGGAAACTAGAGAACAATGGGACAAAACACCAGCCATATTTTATCATATACTAGTACAAGGGCTCCCAGAAGGAGTTCAGAGACAATTAAAGAAAGTAGTGGGGATGGAAGCAAAACCATGGCCGGAAATACAACTGACTATAGTACATCACTGTAGAACATGGCAAGGAAAAATGAAACAAAAGGAAGAGGACAGGAAAACAGAAGAGGCCAAATTAGTACAGAAAAAACTTACTAAATATACCATGGAAGGGGCACTAATAACTGCGCCAACACCAATGGCCCAAAGCCCAACGCAAGTAGTGGCTGCACAAAATCCAGCTCAAATAGCGCCTCCACAAGAGGTAATAGAGCAAGTGCTGCCTCTGCAATCACACGCACAGAACATGGGAGGAGGGTACCCAATGCAAGGAGCTGGGTATTATAATTATAATAGAGGGAGAGGAGGGTTTATGAGGGGAAGAGGATACGGATATAATACCCAACAACAGGCTGGGGGACTCAGAAATAACTACCAGACAGGGCAACCAGTATACCAGGACAACACAGGGAACTTCCCATGGCAAAACAGGGAACCACCCGTGTGTTGGAGCTGCGGACTATTAGGACACATGTCACGTACATGCAGGGTCAGGCCAGGAACACCAGCATGGAACGAACAAGCACAACATAGGACATCACAAGAACAGCAGGGCATACAACCACAGCAGATGTCACCACAAGGGAGTGACCAACACTATTCCCTACCACAACAACAAATAAAACAATACCTGCCACAAGTAACTGGTGCAGCGTTAATACAACCACCACCACAACCTGAACGAACGCAATTGGGTGGGGTGACGGTGTTGGGGCACAACCCTTACACAGGGAATGGCCAGTCATTGTACCCCCAATAGGACAGCCCACAGACGGCCTTGGTGTGTCCCATCCTGTCAGTAACACCTAATAGTGCGGAGGAGCCACGCATAGAGGTAACGATAGGTGACAAAAAATTATCATTCCTTGTTGACACCGGGGCAACCCGGTCTTGCATAAGGGAAGGTAAGTTTAAGATGTCAGGCGAAGCCATGAACACACAAGGGTTTTCTGGGGCTAAAGGGTTGGTTCCATTCACTGATAACGTTCCGCTATCTATTGGAGATTACGATCTGTCAGTACCACTTTTGTATTATAGTGCCTCACCAGTAAACATACTGGGGAGGGACATAATGAACAGATTAAATATGACGATCTCCTTTACAGAGGATGGCATAATTTGCTCTACTCCAGGGATTAACATGCTTGCAGCACGACAGATTTTGCAAGCATACTGTGGACAGATAGCGATCAGGGCGGAGCCGGTAGACGGCGAGCTATTCCAGTACGGAACAGACATGGCATTTGCATGGATGCCAGGGATAGGAGGGAAAATATGGAGGAGACCAGCAGCCTATCTATTCCGACCAGAAACACCAGCTAATGAACTGGAAGGGAAGGTCATTGCAGTGGACATTGAGAGCATTATTGCAACAGCTGATTATGTTGCTGTGCACGCCCAAGATAAAGAAGGGAGAGCATGGAGGGCGGTGATAGCACTAGCAGAAGGATGTAGGCTGACCCAGGTGTCAGATGAAGAGTTGTTTTCAGAAGAAAAGGAGGAAAATGAAATGGTGTTCATGATGAGTGTAGAAATGTGGCTAACAGTGGCTCACAAACAAGTGGCACAGAAAATTGCAATGGCACTTGAGGCACCCGCTGGCACACCAGTCCCATTTTTTAAAGAAGATATGTCAAAGGTGCCAAAATCATTATGGACTATTAGCCCTTATGATGTAGGATGCATTAAAAGCATAGGGGGTGTAAGGATAAAATTAAAAAAGGGTGCCATACTACCAAGAGTGAAACAATACCCATTGTCAAGAGAGGCAGATGAGGGCATATACGAAACCATAACAGCCCTTATAAACAATGGCATATTGGTCCCCTCAGAATCCCCATGCAACACAGCTGTGTACCCGGTGCGCAAGGCTAAAGGAGGGTCTTGGCGGTTCATACAGGACCTCAGACCGTTGAACAACATAGTAGAAGCAGAGTATCCAGTAACAGCAAACCCGGCCACAATTTTGTGTGGCATTCCAGCAGAAGCATCACGGTTTACAGTGATTGACCTTAAAAATGCTTTTTTCTCAATACCATTACACCCAGACTCACAAGACTTGACAAGCTTCACTTACCGAAATAGGAAGTGGAAACATACCAGATTACCACAGGGATATTGTGAATCACCTTCAATTTTCAATAGGGTAATACAGATGGATTTGGGTAACGTTGAGTTGGAAAGCACAGTGTTACAGTATGTGGATGACATAATAATTTGCAGTACAAATGAAGATAAATGTAGAGAGGACTCATTAAAAATGTTGACGATATTGGCTGAAAAGGGGTACAAGGTAGACATGGAAAAGATACAATACTGTCAGGAACAGGTACTTTACATTGGCCAACTGATATCACAATATGGAAGAAGGATTGCACCACAAAGAGCACAGGCAATATCAGGCACTCCCGTGCCACAGACTGTAAGAGAACTGCAGCAATTTCTGGGACTGTGCAACTACTGTAGAGCATGGGTATTTGATTACAGCTCTTACATAGGACCCCTGCTTGAGGGTTTGAAGGAAGCAAATAAAGGGGAGAAAAAGTTGGGATGGACTATGGAAATGAAGGAGGCATTTGATGAATTAAAAGAAGCAATATCAACTGCTCCAGTACTAGCATCCCCAGACTATGAGCGACGATTTTTTATATTTTCACATTGCGACTCAGCAGTAATGAAAGCAGTATTGGCCCAAAAGACTAGCATGGGCTATAAACCAGTAGCATTTTACAGCGGTCACTTAGATCCAATAATGTTAGGACAATTCTCTTGCGAACAAGGTCTTGCTGCAGCTGCATTTGCAGTAGAAAAAGCATCATCAATAACTATGGGGTGTCCAACTACACTATTTGTAGAACATGCACTATTTGCGATATTGAATAAACCTAAGTCCACACTGACGACACAGAGGGCAACAGGTTATGAGATTATTTTGTCCAAAGCTGAACTGGCAATTGTTAGATGTAGCACGGTTAACCCTGCAAGGTTCCTAGCAGAAGTAATTGAAGAGGGAGATTACGCCCACGACTGCACCCAAGTAACTGAGATGTACTCATGTACTAGGAAAGTTGAAGAAAACGCACTAGAGGGAGGTGAGCTTTTGTTTATTGATGGGTCATCAACTATTGATCAAGGAGACGGGATAAGGAGGACTGGGGCAGCAGTAGTACAAATGATGGAAGCGCCAGTGTGTGTGGCTATTAAGTGTGTACAATTACCACAGCATTACTCTGCTCAAGCGGCGGAACTGGTTGCACTCATATTGGCACTAAAGGAAAGTTTTGATAAAAAAGTTACTATATATTCCGACAGTGCATATGTTACATCCACTGTCCACTCAGGGCTATCAAAGTGGAGAAGAAGAGGGTTTAGGAGAGCTGACGGCACTCCAGTACAACATGCCCTCTTGTTGGCTGAACTAATTGAAGTAATAAACGATCCCCAAGAACTAGCCCTAGTAAAATGCACAGCACACACCAATGGAGAAGACTATATATCAAAAGGAAATGCAGCAGCAGACGCACATGCAAAATATGCTGCATATTTTGGTGAGATATGGAACCCCACAGACTCACAGAGAGGGAGAGGGAGGGGAATAGCGAGGGAGATGTTAATAAAAGAAGGGTACACCCATCTCCCAGCCACCCAGATTATGGAGTTACAAGCGGCTGCACCAATGGCCGAAAAAGAAGTATGGGTGAAAAGAGGATGCACAATGTCACCAACCGACGCACTATGGCGCCAGGGTGGCACTGGGAAAGTTGTAATACCATTGGCATTGTTAAATACCGCCTTGAACCAATTACATCACCCTGCCCATACAGGCAAAGAAATAATAGCAGCACGAATTAGAGAAGATTGGTTCTGTCCCGAGTTAACATCCCATGTGTCAAATTTTATCAGCAATTGCCTTACATGTCAACAGTTCACGGCCGGTCATACTTTAAAGGTGATAAGAGGTACCATACCCCGACCAGAAGGACCTTTTCGGCACCTCCACATTGACTATGTTGATATGATCAACATTTGTCAAGGCAATAGATACATGATAGTAGTAGTATGCCCATTTTCTAGGTGGATCGAAGCAGGGCCCTGTTCACACCCTGATGCGTTTAGAGCAGCCAAATTTATAGTAAGGGAGGTATTCCCCAGGTGGGGAGTGTGCGAGGTGTTAAGATCAGACAACGGACCCCATTTCGCAAATGAAATGTTCCAGCATATCACATCCCTACTGAACATTAAACACAAATTTGCATGTGCGTACCACCCACAGGCCAATGGTGTATGTGAACGCCTGAATGGCCTATTGAAGGAGGCAATTGCTAAAATACAGCAAACAACAAAGAAAAGTTGGTTGTATTGCCTTCCGTTAGCACTGTTCGAACTTAGAAACAGGCCAGGGTCCGACCACCACCTCACCCCACACGAGGTGGTTACTGGACGCCAAATGCGCCTTCCCCTAACACCAACGTCAAGGGCATTCACCGACCAAGAAAGTTCTGCGAATGTGTTAGGTGATGAAATGTATCAATATGTGTCTTCTTTGATTACTAGCGTTGTGTTTGTGTCTCAACAGCTCGAGCGCACACGGGGCGGGTCCACCAGCAACCAAGAAATAGACGAAAATACAGAATTGGGAAAGGAGAACTTGTGCCAACTTGCCAAAGGTGACCACGTACTACTTCGAAATTTTAATAGAAGGTGGAACCAGCAGAGGTTCACTGGCCCCCATTTAGTAGAGGACGTATCAACAAGAGCAGTAAAACTAAAGGATAAGCGTGCGTGGAACCACCTGCATGATGTAAAAATCTACAAACTGCAGACCCGCCCCAGCGCCAACGACAGGTCCATTGGAAAAACGCCAACAACATCCCCGGCAGCGGAAGAAAACACAACCACAGACAACGACCCAATTGTTCCCTCGGAGAGAATAACGGACGAAGAAGGGGGTGATCCCCACACTGCCCACCCCATGGTCACACGTTCAAAGAGTAAAACTGCTCCCGCCATCTGAGCAAACCCCCCCCCCATTGACTACTAAATACAATTGTAATAAAAACTAAGGACTTCGCTTGCACCAATACACATGTAAACACGTGAATGTTCTCTTTTTCTCTCGCACATACAGGAGCTGCGTAATATTGTATTGTTAAGAAAAGTTATCTAACAAATTCAGTGTGCAGGCGTAGATGGTGCTGCCAGACGATAGTTACCCAGAAGAATTGTCACACCAATTTGTATACGAAATAAAAAGGCCAACATACTTAAAAAAGAAAAGGGTACGTGTATACTACACGGCCTTCCTCCTGGCCATAGAAAATTACATGCCCCACCTCCGCCCATACTTGCCGGTCTTGAGAGACCGATCACTTAGAGTAGCATGGGAGCAACTCTTCACCTGGGCACTGAATGACTATTTGATAGGGAGAGCTTAATGAAACAAAACTAACATTTAATAACAAGCACTTTTTGAGAATTTTTAGGCGGGCAACTTTAACGTCGCAAGAATACGCTGCCAGGACTGCAGCAAGGTAAGAGCAAAAATGTCGGTGAGGTTAGCATATGTAATAAAAATAATAGGGATTTTTATGATCACCGGAGTTTTGGCTGCCTCTGTATGGCAGTACAGCTATGCTATGAGTTTTTTTGCTGCACCCAAACCTAATGTACCCCACCTCCCTGCTGCAACAGGTGTTACGTCAGGTGGTAACAGTAACAATGAACAAAAGCGAAATAAAGTTAAACGCAGCACATACTCAGACAATAAAGGTATTGATAATTATGTACAAGATTCAGCACACGTCACAAATAACATATGGTACCAGCACATGACCCGCATTGGTAAGCAGACAACTGAGGATAGCTGTTACGTTTGCTCATTAATACCATACGCCATGAGCGCTTCACGAACATTTGTTGCCACAGAAATAGATGAAAAAACAGCACAGTGCATAATATATTTGGCCCTGTTCCAAACGAAAGGAAGATTCCAAGGAACAGTAGTGCACATGACATGGAAAACACGAGACTCATACCCATATGAAAACAACTTCCTCAAGACCTATCTGAGTTATCACAAGACCAGTTTACATGCTGAAGCATTCAGATACATAACAAGTGGCCCTGAAAAAGGAGAAACAAAGAAGGTAACACTGCAGTATCTACCATGTGATTGGTACGCCACGGAAGTTCCGGGTAAACAAGGATGCTGGGAGAGGCCATTACTGACGATAACAGGAAAGGTGTTCCTGGGTACCAGCTGGGAGATAGGAGTGGTTGGCAGCAACATGGTAACAAAAGAAACTATCTCAACCATCGAGACACACAATCATCGATGTTGGACGACATGGATCAAGTATGTACCAATGCTCACGTGGGTAGAAGAAGATGAAGACCCGATAACTATATTACCATTGACTGCGCCCAAAGTATGTTACCAGCATAAAGGAGAGGTGGACGTGGGATATAACACCAATTGTGCAAGTGTGATGGAGTTACCTGAGGGGGGAGCGGGAACAGCAGTAATAATGGACCATTATTGGGCCTGCGGAGAAAAGGCATATCATACACTGCCTCCCCTGTGGAGTGGTGTGTGCACAATGGTACACGTCAATGTACCATCACTAGTGGTACCTAAGAAGCATGTCGATGTGGCGAAATTTCCGAAAATGGATGAAGGAGACAGGAGAAGAAAGAGATCTGCACCACTCCAGAAGGAGCAAGAAAACAGGACCAACAGCAATGATACTGTCCTAAACAGGAGAAAAAGACAAGGAGAGCCATTAACAGGAAATTATCTGTGGGGAAGGTCGGAAACGGAACTAACATCAATACCGCCAGAACACAGACTATTCAGCAGAGCAGCAATGTTCTTCTCCTCAATAATACATCCGGGACTGCAGGCATACGCAAACGCAAAATGGCTGCAAATAACCAGATGGGAACTAATGATGACCATAAATTCGACAGTAAATGGGTTTAACGCAATTAAAGAGGAGCTGCGAGCTGTAAGGATGGTAGCACTACAGAACAGATATGTATTGGACCTTCTCACAGCAATGGAAGGAGGAGTTTGTGCAAAGATAGGACAATCATGCTGCACGTTCATACCTGCCAACGATGCCGACAATGGTACACTAACAGAAGCAGTTTCACAATTGGCCCAGATGCACTCCAAAATGATGGACGAAAGTAACGGCGTAAACAAGGATAAAAGCTGGTTTTCACTATTATGGTCATGGATGCCATCTTGGCTGTCAGATGGACTGAAAATAATAGTGGGATGTGCTATTTTGGCTGGAGCTGCACTGATAATAATTAGATTTTGGAAAGCCCGGAAGGCGCGCTCAACTGATGAGTTGCTGGAAATGGTGGGAATGCACCCCTTGATGCCAGCGGATGACGGCCAGCACACAGGTGTGATAATACACGAAAGGGAGAAGTTGCGCACCCAAATCATCGCCAATCATCTAGACCCACCATCAGTGAAGATCGAGAACCCAAGGAACCCTAGGAGCTACATAGGAAGATGGGTGTACTGTACTCCTGGAGGAACATGCGAATACATGTATTGGTCATTTGAAGATCACGTAAACCATTATGGACATCTCGGAGGGATAACCAAGATATGGAGAGTAAGAGGAGATAACGAGAAGGATATGTTTGTGGTCGACAAGTCGACCAGAGGGGGGACTGAAGTGGGAGAATGGAAAACCAGACTCCCGTCCTTCACCTCTCGCGCTTGGCCTAGAGGGTCGCGGCCCAGACACCCGCCACGAGAAGAGTTTGCCCATTTACCAGATGACCAAATACCCTGGTACAGAAACATACGGATGTGTCCATCTGCCTGCCCAACAGCCCGCACTGGCCATGCCGACACCTGCGGCACGGACCAACTAGACTGAAATCTACACATCGTTAGAGATGCCATGACGACCTAGATAACGGGAAGCACCGCTGAACTATTATACACGCTGAACATTTCCACACCAATCTACACGAAGAACATACTCAGTGCTCTGACGTAGGCGACAGGCTTATTCACGGACGTGCATCTTTATTATTTTTACATAGGCTTTCAGAATGCAGAAACGCAAGACGCACCATGAGCTCATTTATAACGCTTGCTCACGCTTCTCTTGAAACCCGTTACCATCATGAGAGATATAATGGAAACACGATACTGGCCATGAAACTGTATGCCACTATAACCTAAAGCATCCATGCACTAAATGGATTACTCGTGCACCAGGCCCAAGTAGGCCTCAAGCAAGAGTTCCCGTGGACATTAACAAAGCAAAAGTCAGGTTGCTGAGCCTGCAGAAAGAACCCAGTGGAGCAACTAGCCAAGGTCGTAATGTTGCAAACCCACAGTCAAGAAACAAATCTTCAAAGGCACGATGTTGCAACCTCGCACTCCACGTACCAATGTTAAAATCATATCTGCAAATTAAACCAGACATACAGTGGAAAAACAATATTAATTGTGCAGAATTATGCCTCAAACACGGTCCCTCCCCACGTGACCAAGCCGAACCTGACGAGATGCCAAAACCCAGGAGAGAAAAGGCGTCTGGGTACCTCGCTACGAGACGCAGGCCGACACACTTGAAAGGCTCAATGGACACCTGCTACAGTGGGAACGGTCAGTCTCCCACCTATGAATAAATCCTCACATTGCCTGCACGTACCCATATTGAAACACTGTTGCAACCACAGGTGCACCGTGTGCTGGGAACAACGGTGGTCCCAGGCTGGGGAGCTCACGGATGCACCAATCAGAACATGAGGTTCTTATCTCAGACGTCAGTAACGTTAGCCAATCCTCAGGGGTCTTCATGTAACAATTCTTATGTATCTAATTGTAGGGACAACCCAGATATACCACCTGACTACACCTTAACCACTAATATCATTCTCTATAGGCGTACTATACTAACCCCACCACTCGAGCAACCAATCAAGAGTGGCGATAGGTTCTTTTGGTAACTTTTTGGAATGACGCAAGTAGCGCGTCATAATGTAGTAAAAAGGGCCTGCGAGCCCCACTATTGTGTGTGTGTCAGGACGAACGCGTACGCTCCTTGACCCATCCCTGCCGTTTGCATAATAAACGACAGAAGTTGCCTTGCTCCTTGTGTGTGCCTCATACTCTGTCTCGATCCGAGATATACACGGGAGGAGTTGGGGCCTCCCTGCCCGGAGGTCTGCGGACGGCCCGGCCGACCCCGGCAGAATCCCCCCCGACAGTAGAAGTAAATGGAGACCACCTTCCTCAGGTATTTTAGTCTTAGAATTCAGCCCCTAAAAGAATACAATGAGATATGATACCTTTATAGGTTATAATTTCATTGGACACTAAATGGTTTAAAAAAGATATTCTGATGTGAGAGGTAGAAGAGGAGCAATACCAATACATGGTATGAAACATCATGCTAACACTAACCCGCACCCGGCAATTAGTGACCTCCATCAAACTTTCCAAATTTCATACAAGATAGGTTGCCTAAAGTCACCATGTGAACGTTAAAGGGAGAAACACAAATGTGTCACTGAAAGAAATGAAAAAAAGAAGAGTCATAGACACTTTTGAGTGATTCCCCTTACAGAAATGTGAGAAACCTGATTCAGATGAAGAAATGAGAACGTGGTATTATATACACTTGTGTGGTACCCATATGGGTAGGTAATAGGGCCCCACTCCCTAATGAGGAGACGGGACCCCATCAAGGTCAATTCATACCTAAATTGTCATGCCCGAAGGTCTACTGGAAAAACTTGTAATTAACAGAATACTGTAACACAGAAGTGGCACTGCATGACGCCAATTCACGAGGTGGAGCGGCACATCTAGATGAAAGTGAAAAGCATTAAGGCTTAATGAGCAATGTGCTTTTACTGGGTAGAGCGATAAGTCACAAAAGCTCATACAACTGGTCAACTAACAAACCTGGGTTAAATGGTATAAGTGCGTTCTCCGAAAATAGCACGGGAAAATACTGGAAACAGATTTGTAGTATCTCGATCCCATCGTGTATAAACAATTTACAGAATGGAAAAGCATATCTAAAAATAAACAGAAAGCATAAATGCTTACTAAGCAAATGCGCTTATTAAATAAAAAGTCATCAATCACAAAGGTGCGTGCCATTGAAACACTAGCAGACCTGCGTTTATTATGTAAGCACATAGCATGAAAACAACACAGGGGATTGCTGAAAACCGATTTGGTTATCGCACGGACGTACTGCATAGCAACTAAGGGATGTGAACCATATTGTAACTACAGGGACCAGTTTGAATGCACGTAAGGATCCAACAGAGAAACAAATGCTGTTTAAAACATACATACGGCAGTGTTTACCAGCATGGCATTCACAGGCATATTATAGAAGGTCTGGCATGGTCACGCAGCATTGCATCAGATGAATCCAGGCCGTATCAAAGACTGCAAGGACCAGTGCGAGTGCCCGTGGGGGTGAAACGAATTAGCGGGGGCTATTTGAAACATTCAAATAGCTGTACTTACTATCTTGGCACCCGCAGGCGAACGCAGGTAGCAGGCGATCTGACTGCTCCTCGCCGGTGTCAATGGAACACGCAAATACATTGTTTGCTGTTCCTGGGGCGTGGTCCAGCATAAAGATACGTGTGTAAAGAAAGAGGACTAAGAGAGTTATCAGTACTTTCTCAGATGGATAGATCTGTTACTGGGGGCACTACAACAAACAAATTTGAAGACAATATGGCGCAATGCAGAACAAAATAAGAATAAAGACAAATAAAGCTAATGGAGAAGGGAGCTGACAGTATAATGAATTACATCTAACCATGGGTGTATGTAGCCGTATATTTAGTGCTAATGTGCCGTGATAGAATATAGAAAGAGTAAAGGAAAAAATTAATAAAAAGTCAGAAACAAAGAATTATTTACAAGTGTAAAGGTAAGTGCAAAAAGCATATGCTAGTCAGAAAGGCACAGAGGCGTATTACCACCAAGAAGGGGATGCCACATTGAGACCTTTGGTGATCGTATCTAGTTTGAAAATCCAGCGTGCCTCTTTACTAGATAGTGCTTGTAATGGGTTGGAAGCGTTCTTAACCACATCTATGACCCACCAACGCAGGTCATCGGTTGTATGCCCAAACTCCATGTAGTGGCTCACCATAGGCGAGTTAATAGCTTTAGAGCGAATTCTGGAACGATGTTCCGTAATTCTGGTGTGGACTGGTCGTGTGGTTTTGCCTACATATTTGAGCCCACAGGGACATTCAATACAGTAGATGACCCACGGGGTCTTGCAATTTCAGTGATGCTGTATTTCCCATAATTTGTCATGCACCAGGAATGATTTAGTCTTGACCGCAAATTTGCAAATTGAACAGTTTCCACATGGTAAGTGCCCTGTGAAAGGGCGGAGGTCCCAGCTTGTTGTAGCTGATTTAGAGGTTTTTTTAATTGAAGCCGCATGGACTAATTGATCTTTTAAATTCCTTTGTCTCTTCATAGCAAAGATTGGTGGCGGTTCAGCTGGTAAAGCAAGCTGGGCCACCGACCAATGTTTTTTAATGGCTTTTTTTAATAGAAAAGTATGCGGACTGTAAGTCAGAGCACATACTAATTTGTTGTGGGGCACAATGTCCTTGGGGCAAAGTAAAATATCTCGAGGGGTGAATCTTGCCCGTTTATAAGAGTTGGTAATAAACTTTTTAGGATACCCACGTTGCCAGAATTTCGTAGTTAGATTCACTGCATGTTGGTCATAGTCTGTTATTGAAGTGCAGTTTCTTCTAATTCTCAGAAATTGAGAATAATGTAAGTTTTCTTTTTGAGTATGAGGGTGGTAACTGTCAAACAAAATGCAATAGGGTATTGCAGTCTGTAGGTTTGGTGAAGAGGGAACAGGTTAATTGGTTAGCCTGATGCTGAATTAATAAATCAAGAAACGGAATTTGTATATTACTCTTAGTTAGTGTGAATTTAATAGTGCGGTGGCATTCATTAAACCACAGCAAAAAAGAATCAAGTTCACCAGAAGTGCCGTGCCAGGTAAAGATGATGTCATCTATGTACCGTCTCCAATTCTCAATAGGTTGGCGATACGGATGCAGGTTGGAATAGATGAATTTGGTCTCAAAGTCAGCCATAAAGATAATTGCCATACTGGGGGCGAAGGCTGCCCCCATTGCTGTGCCCTGGGTTTGTTCATAGAACTGATCCTGGAATTTAAAATAGTTCTTAGTGAGTGCCAGAGCGACCAGTTCCATGATAAATTTAATGGGAGCTTTGTAGCTCAATGCAGAACGAGTGAGGTTATCTCGCAAGGATTCCATAGCCTCATCATGTGGGATGTTAGTGTAAAGTGCTATGATATCAAGCGTAACCAAGAAACTAATGGAGGGATCAAAGGCCTTACCTTCGAACAGTGAGATAACTAAAGTGCTGTCCATAAGATATGACTGGCTGATTGGTTGATGATACTTGTTGATAAATTGACAGATAGGTTCCAAAATAGTGCCACAGCCTGCTAATATTGGTCTACCTGGTGGCTGGGTAGTACTTTTATGGATTTTAGGGATAGCGTAAAATTTCTGAGTTGCACAATCTGGTTTATTCAGAAATTGCGCTTCTTTTGGAGTAATCCAGGTTCGCTGCAGGGCATATTCTGTGGTTTCCTGGATGGATTTCTGGATATCCTTAGTAGGGTCTTTCCGAAGAGGACGATAATGTCCTAGAACATTAAGAAGATCCGAAACCATAGTATGGTATTGTGCCTGATTGAAAATGACAATACCGCTGCCCTTATCCGCAGGTTTGATAACAATATGCAGATTATTGCTCAGGGATTTTAGAGCTAGTCTTGCTGATTGTGACAAATTGTAACGAATATTCTCATGTTGGTTTTGCAGTTTTTTAAGATCTCTTAAGACACATTTCTCAAATGTGAGAAATTCCATCAGCATGGTACTGTCTTCCGGGGTGAATGTGGAAGGGGGATGTAATCCTGTTTCACTTTCATCTAGTGTATTGACTTTATCCATAAAGAAGATCTTGAGCCTAACTGACCTGAAAAATCTTCTAATTTCAGTCTGAACACTGAACCAATCTGTAGGGTGTGTGGGAATGAATGTAAGCCCTTTGCCAGGACGTTTAATTCAGTGTCAGATAACATAATTTGTGATAAATTAAAGATGGGCAGGGTTACTGACTCTGTGGTGGCCTGTTGTTCCTCCTGCGTTATCGTGGACATCTCTGGGTTTGTCCCCATGGTTGGAACTGGGGAGGGAACCAACCTGGGCCGGGGCCTTGAGATGGACCTACACCTAAAAAAGGTTGTGAGGGCCTTGAAACGGATTATAGAGAGATCGATAGTACAAGTCACTATCTGAACCTGATGAATTACTGCTACTACCTGAAAATGTCACTCTGCATTGTTGACATGCCGTACCCGTTTGATTCCTTTGGCTGGCAGTAGTAGATGAGAAGAGTGGGTCCAAATATGGATAAATAACCTCAACATTAAATTCTGCAACATCCTTGGCCAATTTCTTTGTTTTTTTGGCTAATGTAGTATCTTTAAATTCCTGAAAAGTTTTGTTAATTTCAGCTAGTTTGTCCTTGGCGTGGAAAATCGAGGTGTCGTTACTGAATAGTTGTTCTGCTGTGTCTAATTCCTGTTGTACAATGGCACCTAATCTTTCGGCTATGGAAATGGTTAACACCATTAAATCGCGGCTGCACTTTGTCGCGATATAACTAAAGTTGGTCTTATATTCTTGTTCATCTAGGAAGACACAGGGTTCATTTCGGATGATTAATCCAGCTGGGATGATGTAAATATGTGCAGCAATATAATACATGTGGGCTAATCAATACAGAACACTCTACAACCCAGTTTAAAAAATAACCACATCAAAGTAACAATAGTGTAATTATAAATGAGTCAGTAACGTATTTGGTCGTATGTTGAATGCAAATTAACCAATACAAAACAAGATACATTTGATCTTAAAACTTCGAAATAGCAATGATTTCATTGCGGATTAGTCATCTGTACTGACTTTGTCACATCGCCAATGGTGAAAGGAAGCAGACTGTGACTTCATTGCCTGGCATGGTCACCAGTGACCACACCCAAGATGGGGAGACCCGCCGCCATAAACAGCACACAACAACTATTTCTTTGGGCTCAAAGTCCGATCTGCATCCAACAAAATCAAAGAGTCACCACACCTGAAATGTTCTTATCCTGAATATTTTGAAGGCTAACTTCCACCAAATCGCCCAGCGGTTGAGAAGTTGTTAGCAAGATCATCCTCGCATTATTGTCTTCTCAATCAATAGTGGTCGATGTTCCTCAGTTAAAACGTACAAGGGGTGGAATAGCTTCCCTTATCTATGTACTCATGTAAGCACTGGACTGGAGATATTACTACCATTTTCTTTCCCTAGGTCCTGCAGCATCTGGACGGGCTAATGAGGCAGCTAACATTCTGCATAGACACTTTGGGGGTCATTACGACCCGGGCGCAAATGGATACCGGGCACCGGTAATGACACTGGTGCCGGTAATCCCTTTGCGCCCTATTCCGAGGTCCCTTAGCGGGTCCTTCCTTAATGCCTGGTTTTAGCAGGTGTTAAGGACGGGACCCGCAAAGGGATACCGGGGTCAATAACAGTACCGCAATTTGCGGTACCGTTATTGCCACCTTCCCATTGAGCCCTATGGGGGCTCAAAAGGGAATGGGGAATGGCATTTCAAATGGGGACTTACTGGTCCCGCAAAGGGCGGAATGGACCGGTAAGTCCCCATACCACCACGTCGGTGGCGGTACTGGTACTGGCGCTAGTCATGGCGCTAATAGCGCCATGACTAGCACCAACCTCCGAATGAGGGCCTTTGTGGCCCTAAAAATGTGATGGTAAGGTTTCTACGTAATCCTTTGAACAGTGCAACTTGGTGGTGGAACCTTCCAGAATTCGGAAGCTCATTCTGAGGGGTCTTTGTGGTCCAGATTTAACTTAATAAATGTTCATCTCATTAAGTATTCAAGGCCCTAAAGGCTTTGCTTTAACCTGTTTTCTCCATAAAAGATGGAGCAAGGGACCTAAAATTGTCAACAAGGTGCCACAGTACAAACAAGTCCATCTCTACATGGACCCTATGGATATGAAGGTGAGTGTGCATATTGAAATGTACCAAGTGGGATGCTTCAACATGTTGCAGTATGAAGTAACTGAAGTGCCTTCTACTTCACAACCCTTTGGCTGTAATGAAATTGATTTTAGGCCCTGAACATCGGAGGTGAATGATGCACAGATCTCTGGGTCTTCTTCCTGTGGCTGAGCACCTGAGCTTAAAGCTGTGCACAGAAATTAACGGTAGGCTGTTAAAGCTGGAGGCAAGCGACGCCTAGCTCTGTGTGCCTCCTCGGTACCTCTAAGCCTTGAAGCCAAGCGCTGAAGACATATATAGCCCAGTATATTTCCCTCTCTGAGACACACATTTCATAAAAAATGTGCATCCACAAGTGTTGGCAATGAATGCATTCATGATGAATATGGATGATGGCTATCCCTCACTAGAGGGTGTGTGTCTTACACACATATTTGAACGCCCTGGCTTGTTTGAGACGGAACAAAAGATTGGGAAGAAGATGTATTGAGGTAACTAAAGCTAGAAAGGTTGACCATAAAGGATCACCTTATATATTGTCTAGTGGTGAGTCTGGGATTACAATGGACAGCCCAAAAGATACTCAAGGTGATACAAATGGTTAACATGTTAGTTAAAGAAACTTTGAAACACGTAATTAAGGAGTTTCTGGCCCTTACAGATTTGAGAACAACATTTTTTCGTAGGCACATGATTAATTTTGGCTCGATGTTCCCAGAAAATAGATGGCCAATGATTCTGGCAACTAAAGGTATGTGCATCCGAATAGCCATCTTCAATTTTATGAACGCTTTAAATTTAAGTGCCTTGAGTGAGTCCGTGGTCATGTAGAGTCCAAAAGGAAAACTGTTGCTATTTGTGACGGTATTATGTGATAGCAATATCAGCATGTGTTTTATGATTTAGGGGATGTTCTTCGACACTTATGTGAGCTAATCAACCACATTAACTGTTATTGGTTCAGTCAGGCGCTATTCTGTACCCATATATTTGTGTTGAAGTCTTCCTTTTTAATGTTTTATTTGTTTTATTTGTTACCTTTAACAGTATTTGATATCTTATGTTCCTTTTGTACATGCACCATTGTATGATTTTGAAATTTAAAATTTTGAAAACATTTGAGTATACTCAGTTAAATTCAATAAAAAAAATTAAAAATGGTGTGTGCTGATTTTATTCACTTCATAACAATGCATACTTAACTAACTCGAGGGCTTGCACAAACCTCAATGCTGCATGTACTGAATGTGGTCTGGAGAAGTCCCAAGCCCTTCTGATGCTTTGCTATCTTTAAGTAAAGTGTTCTTGATGCAAGAAAGAAAAGAACATAAGCACCATCCCTGACAAATAGTGAGTGTGTTCCCTTTTTGGCAGACTTTGGGATGGATTATATTATTGGTAACTAGGAGGGTTGTAAAATACTACTTAGAAAATGTCTCTTAGGAAAGGCAGAGATTTGTGACAATGCATATGACGACTAACTATATTCTATAATTTGTGGATTTGAAGCTTCTATTGGGTTGAAGGAAAGGACAGAAAAAGTAAATGTTTATTCATCTAAGGTTGATGGGAATTTGCTGAGGTGGACTGAAGAAGAGGTTTAGGCATGATACTCAATCCCACTGGAGATCCCACTGGAGATTCATAAGTCTAAAATGTCAATTCTGAGGCATTGCAACAGTGACCTTTTGACCTAGAGTCACAACTTGCTTCACGAAACACTGAGAGAGCTCAATGGATTTGTTCATTAGATTATGAAAAGAGAAGGAACCTCCCCAGCAGCTTCTAAAGTTAGGAAGGTTTCCTTAAGTCTTAGGAAATATGTGTTGGAGGAATTGGAGAAAACAGAGGGAGAGGGAGTTATGGAGCCTATTGACTCTTCTGAGCAGAAATTCCCTGTAGTTGAGGTTCACAAACCAAATGTGTCAGACTTTATAAAGATCTCAGATATCTAAACTGGCAAGTGGTTGAGTAATGTTTTCCCTTACCTGACATACCAGGGATTGCTTAGGTATTGATCTCTATTGATTTAGCATCTGCCTACCTTCAGCTCAAGGTGCACCCTCTCCTCAAAGTGACTGCTGTAATCACACCATGTGGACTTAAGCAATACAAAATAATGCATTTTGGCCCTGTTTCAAAGGCAAGTGCATTCAAAAATCCAATGTTTTGCATGTTTGGATACGATGGGGGAGTTATGTGTTATCAGGGTGATATCTTGATATTTGAACATACTATTAAAGAAAAACCGATTTAAAGATTTTGTAAGGTCTTTCATGTTTTGTATGATGGTGGCCTTATGCTCACTTTTGAAAAAGGCGAAACTGCCTGTTACAGGATGAAACAACTGAGTATTTCTATGCATGTTTTATGTATGTATGTATGGAGATTTTTTTTAAGCGCAAACATTTACCCAAGTGCATCTTGGTACTGTTACAAATGATGATGGGACAGGATAAGACAGACAGTACAGGTGTCTGAAAAGTCTTCAGACGTTTTCAAAATAGTAAAACATTAGATGCTTAATGAGAGTTTATCGGCAATGTGTTCCTTTCGGATGATTACAAGTCATTGAGTGTAGGGATCTTGCTGTTTGGTATCTTTTAAAGTGCCTAATGTAGATCAAGGGGATACTGTAGTGAATAGCTGTATATATCAGACATAATGATTTTAAAATCACTCTCTCCAGAAACAGAAAGCAAATGTAAAGATCTGATTCCTGATGAAATATGATCTAATTTCCCTAACCTAAACAACAAATTAGCTGCCTAATGTTGCACTTTGTGCAGGCAGGCTATTTGTTTTGATGGAAAACTGAAATATATCCTGTTATCAGAATTCAATCAAGAAGAGTTAAAAGCATTAACCACCATGGTTTCTGATTGAATTGTAATAACAGAATATATTTGAGTTTTCCATGGTGTGAGATGGGTAGATATGGATGCGCATATTTTAACTTTTTTAAGAGAGAGAATCAATGTTTCCCCACTGATGAAACTTGTAGGGTTAAAGAAAGGATCTACACGATAACTGTGCAGCGTGAAATTCCGAATCTGAAAATGTCGAATTCGAAAATCGTGCCGTGCAGTGATCACGTAGATCACTATCTCTCGCATGCTGCACCTCCCACCCGTTCCCCACCTACTTACCTTTTCGCCAGCACACTCCTGTGTGTCCCGCCAACTCCCCTCTATATCCGTGACATAATTTCCCTCCCACAACGTGGGTAGGAGTTGGCACTGCAGGGTCCTTTCTTCTTTTTGTATTCTTTCTTTTTTCTTACTTTATTGTCCCCCACTTTCAATCTCAAGAAAGCAGGGGACACCTCCAAGCCCCAAAGCCCATAATGTCGAACAAGGAGAGTGGGGGATACCCCCGCAAACCCCTTCCCCCTTGTACAACATTAAGGGCTTCTTTTTATTTCCAATGCCAAATGCGCATTAAAAAACGCATTCAGCTTTTTTTCCAAACATTTTGGGGGGGAACTGCAAAGAAAATCTGATTCCATTAATATTTCCAGGTTTATTACTACATGGACCAACATCAGTTGGCTAAAAAAGTAATTCCAGGGGCATTTTGTATCATTTACCTTACTTCTGATTTACTCAGGTTTATTTTTAGAAGGTTGTTGTTCATCCGGAATTTAATTGAGAAAAAACTGTTTTACCAGGATCTGCTTATCATCTGCATAGTTCAGGAGGTAAAAGCCGCTCACTCAAATCAAATCATTCAAGGGGTTGAATACATAACTTAAATAAAAGTTTCAGGATTGATGATCACTGGGTCCCTGGGGGCCCCCACAGCTTAAGATTTTATCCTCGGAGGAGAACTGTTCTAAAGCTACCCTTTGTCTGTTACATAGAAATGATGTAAACTGATCCTGCACTCTATCGTCAAACCTGAATGATTTCAGTCTTTCCAGAAGAATTATCGTTGTTCTTTTATTTTATGGTTGATGGTTCTAAAGACCACTGACATATATAACAGCACCAGTGCACCAGCAATCACCTTTGTCTACTTCAAATTTGACGTAGTTCACTATAGAGATGTTGATATTTTAAGTGCTGCCATCTGGCCTGACACCCAGGTATGCTGGATAAAGGAGATTTGATCATTCCACACATTTCTAAGTTTGCTCTATAACCACTCTTTCCAGTTGTTTAGGCAGGAATAGGATTTGAGAAATAGAATGGAAATTGCCAAGATTATCTGAATCGAAGGATGAGTTCTATAAGAGCAGTCGTACAACAGCTATCAACTCCCATACGTCGGGTACATTACCAGTACCTAATGAGGTGTTAAACAGATTGACAACCAGCCAACCCTGCACCTATGGCAAACCCCATTGTCCAGCCGGCACAACCCCGCAGGCAGCCTGCAATACCACGCATCAGGGCCTCACCCTGGAACCTTACCCCAGGACAGATCCACACACTATACCGGCTGGACCGTCCAACAATCCTGTACATCACTGCCATGATTGAGGACAAGATCAGCAGCCACATAGACACCCCCACCGCCACCCACCCCCTCCTGAAGGTTGTGTCTGTGCTGCATTTCCTTGGCACTGGCACCTATCAACACACGGTCGGTGAGCTGCACGGCATATCACAACCCTGTTTTTCTAAAATCCTGGTACAGGTACTGGATGCCCTGTTGCGCCATGTGTCAGAAACATAGCCCTACCCCGTACCCTCCCCGAGGTCATTGCCACCAAGTTGGCCTTCCATGCCATAGCAGGCATGCCAAATTGCATAGGTGCAGTTGACTGCACCCACATTGAGCTGACAGTGCCACGTGCAATTGAGATGGTGTTCCGCAATAGGAAACAGTATCACTCGTTGAATGTACAGATGGTATGTGATGCCACGCTACTGATAACACACTGCTGCGCACATTTCCCAGGCTCAACCCATGACTCAATGGTACTGCGGAATTCCACGTTGCCACGGTACATGGAACGCTATGCTGGACAAAACACATGGCTATTAGGTGAGTACAGCTGACAATGCTCCGACCCTGTTGAAGTGGTATGTGTGTCTCCAGGCCAATGAGCAATGTGAGTGTGCCGCTGTGACCGCACATGCATCACCCCCCTGCCATCAACCAAATAGACAGCGGATCCCAAACATCACAAAGGAAGACATGACAGGTCAACACAGTGTGCCCATACACACCCTGCCACATGGCACGCACAGCCGATACTGTCACTGTCCCATACGCCTTGTGCCACTGCAAAACACACACCCACAAATGGAATACTGCCCTCCCAATGCACATGATGCCTGTAAATGAGACGTCCTGCATTAACTACTTCATTTCAGTGGAGTGACTCTGCCATGTGTGCACATCACTGCACTATGCCATACTCACAATCAAATGTCACTCGCAGGGCAGAGTACACATGCATGTAAATGTGTAGGTCAATATCCATTTGGCTACATCCACTGTGATGGCCGATAAACACTTCCAAACACTGCATGGCACACATGCATGAATGAACAATGATACAAAATAGCACAGCATCAGATGAAGAAATGATACAACAAACACTGACATGTCCACCATCTACATCCCATGTAGGTGATGCTGGATATGCACTCACGCCATGGATGATGACACCTGTACGGAGACCAAGGAACAGGCATGAAGAGGCGTACAATAGGGCACATGTCTGCACACCTGGAATGATTGAGAGGACATACGGACTGCTGAAGGCCCGGTTCCGCTGTTTGAGCAGATCTGGCGGATCACTGCTGTACAGCCCAGTGAAGATGGGTAAAATCACGCTCGTATGTGCCATGATGCACAATCTCTGCCTGCGCAGGAACATCCCAATGCCCCCAGACGCAGATGAAGAAGATGGGGATGGAGATGGGGGTGGGGATGGGGATGGAGATGGGGGTGGGGATGGAGATGGAGATGGAGATGGGGATGGGATGGCACCACCTCCCCCTGGGGGACCACTTGATGGCCAAAGAGCACGGGGTGAACTGATTCGCATTTACTTTTGAGACACAGCCCATTCACAGCAATGCATGGACATGGTGATGACAATAAATTATTTGTTGTACTGCAAATGAAATGATAGATGTCCACACATGTATGTTTTGATTTCAAATGACGATATATTGATGAATTAACAACAGGGAAGGAGGTGCAATGGTTAGGGAAGCTGTACACCCGTGCCCACCCACCACCCAAACGTACCCACCCCCACCCAGGCCCCAATGTTCAAACACCAAAAACAACCTCCCCCACCACCCAAACGTACCCACCCCTCACACCCTTCAAGTCCACGTGTGTCCTGCAGTCCCCACACACATGCCATCACTTCCGTGTGCGCTTCTGTGCCTGTGCATCCTTGCCTGAGAGCCCCATTAGCCGACTCGAGCGCCTCCTTGGACTGGCAGTAGTGGAGCTGGATGGGGTGGTGGTATTGGATGGCACAGAATCAGGTATAGATGGCATACGTGCAATATTTGCCTGTTGCCCAATCAACATGGACTCTATGAGCCTGGAGGTGTTGTCATTACCCTCCCGCACATGGCGTGCCAGGGTGACAATAGTGCTGGCAAAGCATCCAATGGACCTTGATAGGCGACGCACTGACGTGCTGCAGCACTCCCTCTGCAGCCTAGATTCCTCGAGCTGCCTCTCCACCAGCTGGGTGAGGGTAGCCTGCTGCTCCTCCATCCGCTGCATGTGGGAATTAAGCTCTGCCATAGATGGGGTGGGTGACCTCATGGGACTTCGGAGTGATGTGGGACTAAACTCCAGCTGATGGAAGGATCCCAAGTCATCAAATGTGGGCATCTCCCCCTGTGGCCCAGTATCAGAGTGCTCTGCCGGGGCACTGTTGTCACTACAGGCCGCCTCCTCTGCAGTGCAGCTGCCTTCTGTGTTGGTTTGGGTGGGCACAATGGGTTCCCGTGGCACCTGTGTTAATTCAGGCAGCGTGGAGACGGTGGGGATGTTGGTGGTGGTGGCAGGCACATTTGTTGCAGTTGGTACTGGGGGCAGAGATGCCGAACTGCTGGCAGCATCCTCTTGTGCAGGGGCGGTGGCTTGGACACGTGCCAGTGCAGATTGCCTGGCCTGTTGTGCAGTATCACTGTCACTTGACACGGCTGTGGGGACACAGAGGACATGCAATTAGTGTTGTGGTGGTGGCTGATGGGTGCATCACATGCATCATACAGGTTGATCATTCAATAGTGTCAGTTACATGCATCTGATTGTTGGGGGTATGCATTGTTCTGATATTGGTTGCCATACGGATCATGAAGGGTCCTTTGGCCCAGTCATGCACTGCTTGGGTGGGGGTTGTTAATGGGTCCTTTGGCCCAGTCATGCACTGCTTGGGGGGGGGGTTGTTAATGGGTCCTTCGGCCCAGTCATGCACTGCTTGGGGGGGAGTGTTAATGGATCCTTTAGCCCAGTCATGCCATCAACATATTCTCATGTGGCATTCATGTTTCACCACTTAGCAGCATCTGCAGGTGGGCTCACTCTTGCCTCAGCCTCCCCGATCCCATGGATGCCCTCAAGGGGGAGGACACTGCTGCAACGCTCCTCCCATGCTTGCAGCCTCAGTGGGGAAGGGGGTCCTCCACCTGTCCCACTGCTGCGTCGGCGGTGTGTGGAGATCAGGTTCCGAACCCTCAGCCTGAGGTCATCCCACCGCTTGTGGCAGTCCTTGACGCTCCTCACAGTCACGCCCACAGCAGTGCACTTGCGTGCTGCTTCCGCCCACACTTCCTTCCTCCGCACGCTGTTGATCAGCACTGAACAGCATCTCTGCATGCTCCACTATATGCTCCACCAGAACAGTTAGCTCTGCCTCAGTAAAGAGCTGTTTGCGCTGCCTCTGAGCTGGAATCCTGGCAGACATGCTGGTGGTCCCTTTTGCCTTCTCACAGTGTGGATTCTGCTTGTGCTGACTCTGGATGGCAATGGATTGTGCTTTATATGATGGCCGCCTCTCTGTTTCCTGTTTTGGCGATCATGGTATTTCCGGTTCTGTGTCCATGGCGACGGAGGCGGACACGGTTTTTGCGCTACTTGTGGCAGCGCTATGTCCATTTCCGTGTCTTTTTCCGAGATGGCGGTAACAACGTTTCTGCATCCGTGTGGTGGGCGCGACTGACAGCACGTAATCAAACGGTCTTTCCGCAACCTTGCGGACACGGAAACTTTGTTACCGCCATCATGGAATCACCACGGTCCAAACCTGACAGGTTGTAATGAGGCCCATTGTCTCTCTGAGGAGAGGATTGTACTGTACCATGCAGCGACTTTCCTTCATCCACCAAGAAGCAGGTTTTATGGATGTGGGTGCTCATGGAAGAGGAAAGGAGGGGATCTAAATACCTTGGCCCTTCAGTCCCCTGCTATTCTGCAAAACTACCTGGATGGTGGGAACTACATACAGCTAATACTTGATGTTGTTCTTGCCCATCTGGTGAAGTGAGATTGTTAAATGTAAAATTAACTTAATTCATAGACTCACATCACAACCCTGTGGCCCAAAACTAAACAATATTGCCACCAGAGACAAAGGAACATAGGCAATTCTTTTCTCCTTGTCAGGCCTGGAAACTAAAATCTAACATTGCTCCATCTCTTACACGTACACATTTTGATTGGCATACAGCACATTTAAGCCACCCTAGGGCAATCAGCATCATGCTATTGTGGGTTTGCTGACAACATGCACTCCATCCACCAGGGCAGTGTATGGTCTATCTTGCCTGGCAACACATGCACCCCCCTCTGGCACATGGCTCTTCATGAAGTTGCCATCAACATAGGGTGATTTTATTAGTTCTATGTTGTGCCTATACATGTCATCAAGGTGTATGTGCATGGGGTGAGGCTGATTATTTTCCATGCAACCTGCAGTCCCTTGTTTGAAAAGTGACCACTGGTTTCTATGCATGTTGCCCGATGAAATTGGGGGGCAAGAACGCAAGAACCCTATGGTTGTTCGTGTATTTGAGATCATGTTACTATTCTCCTGTGTGTTGGATGCAGCAGTCTGATGGGCCACCTTGTCATGCCCCACGCTCCTTCCCCACATCACTGTGGCATTAACCGGTTTGTTTAGGAGATTGAGGGGACAGTGTTGCTGTAGGCATGGATGCAGCAGTCTGATGGGCCACCTTGTCATGCCCCACGCTCCTTCCCCACATCACTGTGGCATTAACCGGTTTGTTTAGGAGATTGAGGGGACAGTGTTGCTGCAGGCATGGATGCAGCAGTCTGATGGGCCACCTTGTCATGCCCCACGCTCCTTCCCCACATCACTGTGGCATTAACCGGTTTGTTTAGGAGATTGAGGGGACAGTGTTGCTGCAGGCATGGATGCAGCAGTCTGATGGGCCACCTTGTCATGCCCCACGCTCCTTCCCCACATCACTGTGGCATTAACCGGTTTGTTTAGGAGATTGAGGGGACAGTGTTGCTGCAGGCATGGATGCAGCAGTCTGATGGGCCACCTTGTCATGCCCCAGGCTCCTTCTTCACATCACTGTGGCATTAACCGGTTTGTTCAGGCGATTGAGGGGACAGTGTTGAGAGGGAAAGGCGAGTTTTCATAGACACACGTTGCTGGGTGGCCAATGGAGACTGGGTGGATGGTTGATGGAATTCTGGATTCCGGCACATAGGGAGGGTAGACATGAATGAGGAAAGTGAATGTCTGTTTCTGTTGTCTTAATGAGTGCTGGTGTGTGGGATCCGGTTGTGTGGTACCTGAGTAGTGACGCGGGCTTTGAAGTAGATGAGCCATGTCAGAATGCCTTTTCTCAGTGTGAAAGCGAGGTGGGAATGCCCCCTTTTTTTGCATTACACGATATGACGACGAGGCATAACAAAAACACTGCGTGAAGTTAAAGCCTGCAAAACAAGGCATTGCCACGCTTCCCTGGGAGGTGCCTGCCCACTAGGAAAGTGTTACTCCTTGAAAGGTATTCCCTCCTCCGACGACATTATGGATACAATATGATTTGGCAAGCATGATTTCAATTATACTTTTATTAGCAGCGTATCATTCTTTGCCAAAGATATACATTTTATAATGTTGAAAGCAAAATCATCAAACAAAAGGTGTGTTTAACTTTATAACGGGTTTATATTGAAGTGCCCCCTTGAGGTCTAACATGTTGTAATTTAAACTCCGCATCACCCCGCACATCATTGGAATTCAGCTTCACCGTCCGTGGCCACTAGTCGTTCAATTCTGTATCAGGATCAGTCAGATGATATGAGATAGAACAGCGTTAAAGCTTTTTCATTAAGCTAGCCTTAAACGTCTCTATTTCAAAAAAAACGAAGGGGAACTAACAACAGGAAATGAATAATCTGATTCTTTTTTTCATATTATTGTTTCTTTACATACCAAACAGTGCAAAGTGGTTTTAAAGGCACAGGCCACCTGTGGCGTGTTTTCTGAGACAGAATAACATGATGTGACAATACTAGCAGGTGGTTTGATACAGAATTGTCTCTCAGACCGCAGAAGGCAACAAGGTTGTCAAAATCGCTGTTTGTATTGAAAAGTATTCATTATTGTAAATACATATAAAAGGTGCCAGTTGGAGGGACGGTAGAGAGGTATGCAATGAAGTGTGTGTGTGTCTATGGTTTAAACATGAGGGTTATAACAGAGATGAAATACCGAGTTATTTAAAGCACGGATCAAAAAAAAACACCTCATTTGCCATCTTGTAAGGATGCTTCTTCTTTTAGGCTAAGCAGTATGTTGGTTGCCTGCTTTAGTGACAACACAGGGATCTTACGCTGGTGAGTAGAGTACAACTACACAGCAGTTTTGAATGTTACCAGAAGAGACAAATAGCTTTATTTCGTGAATATTTGACTGAAAATGAAAATTATGCTGCTAAAAACAGGAAGCAGAAAGCCTTCATTGTGGTGCTTCCTGTGCAAAACCTACAATAGAAGTGTATTGATATTCAGAGTCTCATATTGTAGGCCCTCTGGCATTGCAATTGTCAAACTGCTATAAGCAGGATATAACAATCACACTCTGCACAATTTAGAAGCTTTCTTAGACTGTACTTTGGTAACAAGAGGGAGAGGGATCCATGTCTGCCTGATGTCTAATCCAGTTTGTGTAGTTATTATTTTGAGTGTGCGTTTTTTGATGCTCATATTTAGGTGTGCCACACTCATCTCTTTCTGTGTACCTAGCTGGAATTGTGAAGCGTGAGGTGACGTTTACTGAAGCCAGAAGTTAAGACAAAGAATGTATTCTAATTGGCTTTGGGCTTTTAGTAGTTACACTGCCTGCTTTTTTTTTAGGCAGGACCTGCTTCTGACAAATTGGCTTCTGCTCAGGTAAAACAGGCACATTCAAGAGATATACCTCCTTTCCCCTGTGTGGTAACATGGGCTAAGGGAAGGCTATACTCAGTGAATGTGGTTCACTAGCAACCCAAACCGTGAAGTATTACAGTACAACATAACAGAATGTCCAATCAAATGAAAATATATACTTTAATCAGACACACCATGTACAATACTAACTAACAAGCAAACAAAATACAAACCTCTTACCCCTGCAGCAGAAACACAGAATGTGTACAGATAGAACAGATGCAGCACTCTGGGTGATGAGACAAGGGGAGAAAAGGCTTTGAAAAAACCACACGGTTCAGATGGATTTTTCTTCAAGTTACAAAAAGGGGTCAAATAACCTAGCCAGTTTATTGGGCCCAAAAATGGACCAGGGTGGCAGATATAAGTCAAATAACCCCTGCAAATGTCTTGGGGGTCTTGGGGGTTTGACAGCATCGAACCAGGCTTGTCTGCGTCAGCCGGTTCAGCAGTAGAAGATTGACAGTGATCGTGCTGGTACCAAGATGCAAAGGTGAGTCCGTTCAATGTCAAGGATTGGAGGTCACCGTTCGAGAAACACCAGCTTCAAGTTGGTCATCCCACAGGCACGGCGATGAAGAAGCTGGCCTTTTGGACAGTGACTCAGGCAAGGCGAGGCAGTTGTACTTCGTAGTTTGAGCCAAGGCAACAATGTGCTTTTGCTGATGTGGTACAAAAGGGAATGAGATCAAACCGTTGGCAGCAAGGTTTGCTCGAATCATAGTGTGAAGCTGGTCATCATCGACAATAGGGATCAATACTGTTCTGGTGTCTAGGTGCTCTGTGTCCCACTCCAGGGTCTTGAGTGCCAATGTCAGTACGTTCTCTGGCTCCTAAACATGGGGGAAGCTGGCACACACCTTCAGGGGACCTGCAGCACGGTGAGATCATAGGCACATATAGGCACAAGGTGGCTGGCAAAGAGTCAGACTTCTGGTCCAGCAACAGGGTTCACTCAATGGTCCATGGGGATGGCTAGCGAGCAGATCCTGCTTCTAAATTTGGAACCTCTGCCTTCATCCCACACCTGGAGGACTTTCGAAAAGACTGTTCTCTCAGCAGGGTCCAACGAAATCTTCAGGATGTTTCAAAAAGAGTCCAGATGATTCAAAGAAGTGGTGAGAGACCCTTGTAGTATAAGATCCCTAGGTGATTGTACTGAAGCTACCCTGTTTTAGGGGTCCAATCCCTGCTTTTGAAAGCTGTAGACTTTATCCTTCTGAAGTTGCACCCAAAGTGCTTTGCTCCAGAGGAAGTTGAGGGGACAGGAAAGAGAAACAGAGGCAGAGAGAATCAAGATGACAGGACCCTTCCAAAACTGTGCAGACCACACTCTGGCTCACCCAAACTCCACCTCTTCCCGACTGAATTGGATCAAAGGCCTTCAGAAATGCAGGCCCCTTGATTTGACGCCTTGCTCTCTGTGAATTGGTGTGCCTCTTGATTTCTGTTCCTATGCCAGTGTCATGCGGAGTGGCTGTCCTGCGGTATCGGGTGTTTCCTGCACTTACAAAGAAACAAAGAGAAGCAATCCCCCAAGGCTAGTTCTGTCAGGGGCCAGGGGTGGGCCTTGACTTGGAAGAATAGACATAATCCTTCCACAGCTGAACTGGGCCCACAGGGCTGACACATTTGCAAAATAAGTTTAATGTAGCTGGGATAAATCTAAAAGATGCTGGCCACCATACCCTAACTCACGCGTGGCTTATATTTGCAGTTTTATGTGCCACCAGGACAACATCTTCAGTGTTATGGAATTTTCGGAACAGGGCTGCACCTTTTAAATGAAGCCCCTGCACTGTAGAGATTTGGGTGTCACTGCAGCTGTCATAAGGGCACCTGTGGCCTCTGAACCTGCTATGTGCCACTGGTATAGCAGGTGCTGCGAATCCGGATACTAATGCAGCAAGGCACAAGTGCACACTAAGCTTTTGGCATGGAGTTTATGAAGGGGGAATTTGATTAGCAGATTGCCCTATCACAGATGGAATCACCCACATCATTCTATTATTTCATAAAAATCAAAAAAGTTAGGGCTTCCACGCCCTTGCCAGATGGCAATTAATCACACTGCTACACACATTAAGCACAATATAATCAGAGATGGAAGGTAATATCCCAGCTTCAGTATTCCATAAGGGTTATTTTCCCAGAAGGTGACGAGTACAAGAATCTAGTGTTCATTATTATGAATAGGATGGCAGGATTGTTGTAATGCTAGCTAATGAAGATTCTAAAACAGATAACAAAGCAGGTATTATGTATTATATTTATGGCAAAATTAAAACTATCATCTATAATGTGCATTTTTAGGAACACCTGTCCATTGCAAAAGGAACCCTTGCAGCTTAATTGGAGTTCAGATGCTGTTTTCTCTTCGGCAGCAATGTTTACTCACAGGCTCATTTCAACAGGCTCAGAAATGGAAACAGATGCAGAAAAACATGCACAAACTGCTATTTTGTAATGGATGCACAGAGCAGTGTGTGGAGTAGGAAATCTTGCCCAGCCCACTCCATATGGGGAAATCACTAACTTCTCCACCCACATCACACATTTGATGCAGGTGGAAAGGGAGAGATCTCTGAGAATTCTGCCTGCATGAGCAAAGAGCAGATGTAGCCTTTAGGGTTTCGAGGTAAAAATGGCTGCCATGTTTTTACATGAAGAGCGCCATTGCTGAACACCACTGTGAGCCAATCAGTTTATGTAGATGGGTCGAGTGCAAGCACAGAAACCTGGGTACTGACAGGAGTCCCTTTCTTACATGCACTTCATTAGGATAATCAGGATGCTACAGGCCCATCAAAATGAGCTGCGTACAGGTCTAATTGTGTGTGGTTGTGAATTGGCAATTTGAACCCATTTCACTGCATGGTGTGAGATGCAAAGTGGGAAATCCTTTGCGAATTTCCCCACTCAATATAGTGACTCCTCCCACATCTACACCTGCATCGCAATTGTATGTAGGCGAGAGTGCAGAGTAAGCCAGAAAACAATATTCAGCCACATTCTGAATCTTGAACCTCCTTTGGGTTTGGGCACGATCATTCAGGATGAGTTCTAGCTCAAATGCTATGAAATGGGCATCTGTGGTCCAAGCTTGAGCTCTATGTATGCAGAGGCCGAGACAGGAGGCTCCAAGAGCAGCTGAGAGAGAGGGAATAAATTGGAACTGGAGTAGGCAGTTAGAACATTAAAACAGTATTATGTTGAGGGCCACGTAGAAGGATTTAGTTGAGTGAAAGTTAGAAAATGAAAACGGTGAGAGGTTGAACCTTCAAATAGGATTTCATTGAAAATTAAAACATGTCTTGTTGAGGAAGAGATAGAACATTAACATGCGATTTAGTTGGGGGTGAGGTTGAAAATAGAAATAGCATAGGCCATGCCTTTGTGACTATTAGGGAAGAGAGAATCCCAGTTCCCACCTTTAATGACATGCACACTTGTGACAGTGCCTAGGAATGAGGAGACAACCCGTAACTGTTTGAAAACGGGCCGGGGATTACATCCAGCGGCTGCAATTGGGAATTCTATTGTTTTGTGATGAGAAACAAACACTAGCTTTGATGAGAAAATAAAAGAATTGTTTAGAGGCAGACAAGTATAGTATATATAAACTGACTGTGCCTAACATTTGTGATAGGCAAGACAAATTATTTGTTGCAAAGGAAACATTTTGAATTGTTTGAAGATCGGATACAATTCAGAGACGTCATTTGGGGTCACCAGGGGTCATAAATGCGACCCCTGAGGCCTCCCTTCCTACCCCTGTGGTCTCCCTTACTAAACTAAAAAAAAAATGGTTTAAATGTAAGCTCCTGAGCTGGCTGTGGCCAGTGCCATGTGGCTCTTTGTTTCTGGAGTGGATGCCTGGATGTAACACTTTGAGCAGTTCCCTAAATAAGCAAGAACAGGAATAACAATTAATTTGGCTTTCTGGAATTCTATACAATAATTGATGGACTAATTAAAGGTTTATTTCAGGCACACTTCAGGGGGTGAGTCCCTGATTTAGTCTGTTGTTGAACACCTCTATTCAGTCTTTCATCCTTCTGAGGTCGATAAATGAGTACCAACACAGGGTGGGTGATATTATATGTATATTTGTTCTATATAAAGCCCTTAAGACTAAGTGCTATATAATAACTCATCACTATCATTTGGCCTTGGATGTCTGCTTGCATTCACAGTAATTTGGTAATATGGGCCTATATTAACGACACATATGGTGATCCATTCTTGTATGAAATGTAAATCACATTATAGTGATATCGTAACCATATTTTTCGTTGTGTACTTAGGAAAAATGCTATGTGATGCCCCTTTGTCAAGGGACGAAATGTCGTGTTCCTTCGCTTCCCGTGATGTCACTTTGGGGTCAGGACAAATGACATCACCTCATGTGATGTCATCGGTGGTCAAGGATCATATGATGTCACTTTATGCTACCCTCGGCATTTTGGTGAAATGACATCCTTGGATACTGTGATGCTGGAAATGCATTGGAGGGACAGGGTCTCCATGTCCTTGTCCTATAGTCCTTGTATCATGTGTGTTCTGTGTTATTTTCTGCACAGGAGACCATGTGGGATTACTGGCAGTGCAGCTCTTCCTCTTTTTGGTTTGGTTTACAGACCCTTGGGATACCCTTATGGCACCCATGGAAGGGGGTACAACCCGTTATGTCTAGTGTATGTTTTTTGGGCACCTGTGTGTGACACACAGAGCAGGGTATGGGCTGGTGGCAGTTCCATGCTGAATTTGATAGGTGATCTGAGTATCCTCCATGTTGGGACACCCAGGCCCTGCCATTGGAATCAATTGATTCCTTATAGGAGACAAGATGGCCCCTGTAGCCTCTTGCTTTCTATTGCCTGTTACCTTGTTTTCCCAAAGTCCTGGGAAGCCCTGACTCTGTCCCTTCCCCCTGACTGGCTGTTGGGTGGAAGTTTCATACATGGCATTGTGGAGCAGTCCAGGCCAGACTGGCTGGAGCCTTCACAGTGACTGTATGTTGTGGGTATGCCCTCGGGGTGGGACCTGGGTGAATGGAGTATGTGGCCAATATGCACTTCATGTTATGGGTGTCTGGTTTCCTGTATGTGACACAAAGACTGAGTCAGCCCTGCCCGAAACTGGTATGAATGCAGTGTGGAGTGCTGAATGGCTGGGTGCTTGTCCCAATACACATTCCTTGTTGTGAGTGTCTTGAGGTTGGAGCATGGCCTGAATGCACTGTGAGCCTGATTGGCTGCCTGCCTGCATGAATGCCCTTCTGAATGATTGGTTGCCTGATTGTGACCCAGCAGAGTAAATGAGAGATCAAACAGTATATTTGGGGACTTCTCACTGATGTAAATTGTTCAGAAGCTGAAGTCTAAACTTGATGCTTACTCTCGAAGCCGAGCTGGAAGAAGAAGGTGAACTGATGTTCCCTTCAACACAATCTGAAAGCTGCTGTGCCTTCAAGAAACTGTTCTAAGAGAGGACCTGGCTAGGAAACCTCTTCCCGACCGATGAGGGACCATCGTGCACCAGCTGATCATTGCCAAAGCTCCCTGGACATCAGACCCGCAAAAGGCTGCCGACCGGAGAAAGGGACCGCTGTGGAATCTGAAGAGAAGCGCCCGGACATCTGTCTACCGTCATCGAACAAGTTTTCGGAGGATCGCTCTAACCGCTGAAGGCCCGTTGAAGCCGTACCACTGACGACGAGAGCCGCAACACTCCATTGCCTAAGAACACTTTGAAATAAGGACTCCCTCGCTCATCACCGACAACCGCTTTGTCCCGCCACAGAAAGTCAAGGCCGCCCAAGAGCCGAGGAGAATCCGCCGGTGGGTTTCCCACCACCCGAAGACTGCAAAGACACTGATGACCCGATGCCCTTACTTAGTTGTTCATTGACTCTTTTCAGCAACAAACTATCATCGTCGAGGTGCACCGCATGGCTCATCTTCGCAGGACCAATCATCGACAAGCACTGCCAGGACCTAAGCGCTGCCTCGAAACCGTTGTTCACCTTTTCTTTGAGAGATCTCGACAATCCGTGGCTCCTGCCTTAAAGGGAGTCACTCAAAAAGGATCTGTCAACGACCCGATGTCGAAATCTGGTAAACCAGGTACATTGGGGTAGTAGAGCCTTTTTAGAGGGAATCAAGACTATATTGAACAATATATGAACTGGGCTTGTTTTACATCTTTATTGACAGGCTGCCCAGGTGGGGGGGATCCTGACACAGAACTCGTTTTCCTCCTATGTCTATTGTTGATAACCTTTATTAATTAATTTGTATGCAATTTGAACTGTCTACAGTTGATGCATTTTAATGGAATCTAAGAAGTAATTGTGGTACCACATTGAGACTGTATATACTTACCATTTTAGAATTACCTGAGCACTGTAGAGGAGGTCCCAAATATAGCCGGCACTCCATTCGCCCATTTTGAAGTACCAGGAACATTCACACCGAAATATGTGACATATGCTGAACAGATAAACTAGCAGAGAGCTGCAATGGTGCTCTGCCCTGTACCTATTAGAAGAACAACACCTATTGAAGTACCAATAACCAGACAACCATGGGCAGTAAGGTACTCATTAAGAAAACCCTACCAGCAAATGAAACGAAATGAAGATTGTTTAAGTGCTGTACAGGAAGAAACCAAAAAGTCCTTAATGAAAGACGAATGGTGATGTCACGAGGGTCTGGACTAATGCACCCATAGGAGATATGACGACCCAAGGATGACACAAAGAGACGAAACGCCATGAATAAAGATATCATGAAACTAAAAGAAGAAATCGATGTTAGAATACAAAGAAGCTTAAACTGTAAGCAGGATGAAGATACTCAACCAGCTAACGCCTGTACATATGCTTGTAACCGCAATAAACTAAAGAAAACAGTGCGGCTTGCTATGCTAAGTAGGAGAATAGAGCGGCAAGCGCCATTGTACACAATCTACCTCAAAACGAAACACAGTATTATACGTGTGAATCCACTTTGCATGAAAAGCAGAACCAACCCAGGTTATTTTAGGCCAAACGCAAGAAGTTTCATATTTTAGTAACACAAGGAAAAAGACTGAATCGAAACTCGACAGAGGCAGCGTGTGCCAGGGAAGCCAAGGCCATATTAATAGAAGCTCTGAACAGTAGCTACTTTTAATTGGAGCTAAGAACAGAATAGCCTGCCACTGAAGGAACGAGATAAGAAGGTGAAGGCAGGTGGTAGGGTGAAACTAAAATCAAATGCACAAATTGAAAGAAACAAGGCAAATCCATGGTGTGCTAGCACGTGACCAGCCAAGCGAGACGAGGCACAGTTTCACACCTATGCTTGGCACTGGCCCAGACAGAGATATCAGAACTTTTTCCAGACAGAACATGCAGTTTCGAGGCCAACCACAGTGAACAAATTGACACATATCCCATAAAGTGATGATTGAAGGAAGGCAGTGTGAATTGGGGGACACCCTGCATCTGGTTGACCGTTCTGCGTGCTGCTAAGCAAAGTGGAGATTTATGCATGGGGATGATGCCAACCCAATCACAAAGGACCAAATAATCTAGGGTCCTATAGTTAGTAGAACCAATGAGACGTCGTACTTTTAGTGATGTCTACAGTAGTCATTTTTTAAGGAAGGGCTTAGATGCCCACCTGACAGTGTTTACCCAATCCCCTCACTCTGTTACCATATACAGATATAGCATCTATATTAAAGTTACCTTTTTCCAACCAATAGAATTTCATGTTAACTTTTGAGGGTTACACGTCAGATTATGATGCGTTTTGAGTATAAAAATTATGTTTTGTATGAAGTTCGAGTGAGTTGAAGCGAGACGGGCTGTCCCATCACTGTTGATTTCCATGTTTCCCCGTTTTTTGTACTTGTCATTAAACAGACTCCCCTTTGCCAAACCATTGAGTTGTCCTTATTGATTGGTGTTGGAGTAAGTAAATATGCACCCCCATCCATCTCAAGGTGCAGCTATCTCATCTTAAAGTACTGCGAAGCAAACCCCAAATCTATGGGCCGGCCGGGGGTCTCTCAGTACAGCACAAAGTGTGTTATTGTGATTGTGTATATAATTGAAACCTTATTTATATAAAGAACTGTGTTTTCACTAACATAGTGTGTGGACTTTCCTTTGTGGTTGCTTTTGGTATAAACTGTACTTAAGAACAAGCCAGCATCACCTCCTGAGAGCTTAAGCCATGATAGCTCGCCCATAGCTACCTTATAGAGAATCTTGGCTGGGGTGCTCTGTGCTTCTACTCTGCCATATAGAGATCAGGAGTACAGATACCCCCCTCCAGTCTTTACAGATGCACATTCGGTGGACGTAATTGAGAATGCCAACTTTTTGGGATGGATGAGACAAAATACTAATAGCTGCAAAGTTTTGTGACAAGACAAAATACTAGAAGAAAAAGAAAAACCTCTGGATTCCATCTTTCAATTCTCTCCAAGAAATAGTGTGTTTCTTTCTTCCTAATGTAAACATTTGCTGAACTACAATTGATATCAGATCTGGAAGAATGGCTGGATGACGAAGCACAGTTCTTCTAAGAGACTAAACTACAGGACACTCGTAACGGTCCAGATTACAGACCCTTGAACCGGTGCAAGTGTAAGTTTGCATGGTATTAGCACTAGAGCAAAGTTTGCCATTTTTTAAAACCACTGGCATGCATTAGACAAACTTTGCACTATGACATGTGCAATTTGGCATGGTATAAGCACCAGGGCAAAGAAATGCAAAAAAACCCAAAAAAGATACATTTCAATGCATTTTTGCAACTCAGCAAAGTTTGTCCTAGTGCTAATATGGAATGGTATGAAGATGACGACAGTGAGTTCATGCTTTGTCCTCGCCGCATAGATAACCAGTCTAACTCACGACAGGCTGGGGAGGTGAAGCAGGGAAGGTTGAAAAGTGTGCGGACAGCAAATTTAAGGACTTTGTAGAGAGTTGCAAAAGCATAGTTGGGAAGGCCATAGAGGAGAATGACAGTTAGATTGATAGAGTACTTTAGATGAGATTAGGTGCTTCATAGTGTTGATGGGGAGAAGATGTGTTATTTTTTTAATGCTGAGGAGATTCAATCTGACCACAGTGGCAGATATGGAGATGTAGAGCAAAATGTTGTGAGATGGTTTGAAGATGGTCTGAAGGTGACGCCAAGGTTGCAAGCAGAAGCAGAGTAGGGAAGGTGGCCAAGCGAGAGGAATAGAAGAGAAGGAGGGGAAGATAAAGCCTGTTTGGATGGGAGGTAGATAACTTCAGGCTTATTGGCGTTGAGCATTAGTGAGTGTGATGGCATCCAGTATTTGATGGAGGAGAGACATTTAGACATTTTTGACCACAGCTCGTCAGATAAGAAGGGGCAGGAGAAGAAGATCTGAGTGTCATTGGCAAAGGGTTGATAGGAGAAGCTGTAAGAGGAGATCAGTGTATCAAGAGCAGAGATATAGAGAGTGAAGCAATGTGGACTCAGGACTGGGCTTTGGGGAACACTAATAAGAAGGCGGTGAGTGGGGAGGTAAGGCTGTTCCAGGACAACTGCAAGGGACATGAGGTGAGATATGAAGTGGAACAAGGAAGGGCCTTTTCCCTGATACTTAGGACAGAGAGTGTTGAGAGAAGGTCAGAATTGTTGACGGTATCGAAGTGAACCCGATGACCCTTTAAGCGAGGTAGCCTTATATGGGATGGATGTGGACAAAGAATGTACTCTTAAAGCAATAATAAGACCGACTAAGGAAGTTGTCAAACATAACTGTTTTATTTGCAATTATCTAAAACAGGGAGCATAACCAACGTCAACAGATGTTCGCTCAACAAAGCCTTTCATAGAAATTACATTTATATAGCAAAAATTCATCGTTACTGATATCATACTACGTGGCAAAATAAGAAAACATATGTGAGATTATGGTTGGACTACGGGGAACATCTAGGTATGCTTTCTATTGGGGATAGGACTGTGATTGGATCTCTAAGGTCAGGTGGACAGCTATACCCACCCCTAGTGCGTCATCTTCGCTGTCATGAAATACATGACGTTTCATTGGCTTTCAAACTATAGAGCTCTTCACTACATGGCCCTCTATGATTGTTTTGCACGCTTGTACCCTTCTGGAATATTCAACTCGCTAGCAGCACGCAAGCTGGTACTCCAGGTACTGGAGGGTTGGACTTGACCGTGCCTCCTACCCCCAATTAGCCCATCATCCATCATCACTCCTGCTGTATGCCATTCGAATTGTCTTTGTACTCGGCCTTGCAAATCACTGTGCCAAAGAATAAAAGGGAGTGCGAGCATGGTCTTATATTCAAGTCTCTGTATAGCTTGCCCAAAGTCTATTTTTATCTTGACCATGTGACAGGAGACCGTGTTTCGAGCTCCTTCTTTTCATTGAACACTATTAAATGAACAACACCTGACACTTCTTGTGTTTGTCCATTACACCTCGACAGGAGTTGCCTCACTTCTCACGTTCATTGCATCTTCTCAAATAGATAACCAGTTTCTTGGCTGCCCCAACCCTTGACACTGGGCCAGACAACCTTTCTTGAATCTTCCCTCCTTGTTAGCTGTTTTCTTCTATTGTGCCACACTTTCAGCCCTTCTGTTCATGAGGTCCTAGTTTGCTAAAATACGTTGCGGAAAATCAATATATATTGACGGCACCACCTGCAGTCTATTCACTACGTATAGCCAGCATAATGATTACTTAGTCTACTTGCGTTTCAAATAATTAATAATAATTAATAATTTCGCATTTATATAGCGCTACGAAACCTCAGGTATCTGAGCGCTGCTTATTATTACGCACAGTGTGTGGTGCTCATTTATTGACCTCGGAAGGATGAAAGGCTGAGTTTGGCCCTGCTGGGATTTGAACCTGCATCAGCATGCTCTGCACGGATGTCAAAGCGAGCACTCTACTCACTGTGCCACTTGACCAGCTTTCAGCATCTGAAAAATTATAAAATGGCTTGTATTTTCTTCAGTGCTCTCCGCATGTACAATCTTCATTCCGCACATGAAATGTTGTTCAATTCTTTACTCCACCATCACATTCTATCAAATCTGTATACTCTCTTCATTGGCATCTCCTCTGGGTGCGTAATTTCTGCTTCATGTGACTTCACCAGTCTTCTCTTTCATTCATTTTCACACTCCTTCCACTGTTATTTCTCCACGGGTACATCACATAGGGTTTTCTCAATGGATACTTTGTTTCGAGGACTCTTCGTGTATAGTGACCATTATTGGTGTCGTGCATGTCGCAATTTCCAGTTTCCAACATATAGGAAGAATGAGGGCGGGACTTCCGGTAGAGGCATTTGGCTCCTCCTCTCTACTCTCCCCTCTGGTTGATTCATCAACCAATCTCCCATCAGTCTTCACATCTAGACATCCTCATCTGAAAAAGTGCTTCTTTGGAGTCCATATCTCCATTACTCCGTTCAGCGATCCAGCTGATTTCACATGATCATCAACACTCCAGGTCATGTGACTACATTATCCATTCAGGCTGTAGTAGATCCATCTTCCCACATAATTCTTGTGGTTTCTTGGATACAGGAACTTTGTTCCCTCAGGTGCTAGAATACTTCTATATACTTTCTGAATTCTTCATCAGTCAGCTCTTTGGGTCCAAGCCCTGACTCAACATCGATCATGATCTTCATTCCTGGTGCTTTCTTTTCTTTCTTCTTACACTGTGTGATTATTATTCTGATCACACAGAATCCAAACATGATCTTCCCCAACAATGCTCTGAGGAACTTGAAGATGTTTGCCATCCATTGTGGAACCCATGTGAAGATTGATGCAAACCAGCTGTCATCTGCAATATCTTCTACTTCATATTCCATCTTGATGTGCACGTTTGTCAGCATCGTTATGGCCTCAGTCAAGGTCCCTTTCTCCTCATCATGAAAAGGTATGAATGTGCAACATGATTCTCCGATTTTGGCACAAACACCTCCATCAATGGCTGTAATCATATCCAAGACATATCTATTCTGCCAGTTTGTCAGCCTTATGGCTCTCAACTCTTCTTTGATAGCATTGAATCCCTTTATGGACTGTTAATCATCAGCAGAAGCTCCCATCTGGTAATCTGTAACCATTTGGCATTGGCCATCGTCTGGATCCCTGGTATGGAGATTGTTGTGAATACTGTCGAATTCTGGCTGAACAACCTGTGTTCATACGGAATAGAATTAAAGGCTTCTAGTGATTTAGCTGAAAAGTAGTTCTCCCTCTTTGTTTGATTGAGAAATTCCACTGATCTCCTCTTTCTCTGGTGAGCATCTGCTTTCGGAAACTTTCCAATGTTCAAGTCATTCTACGGGATTACTAATGCTGGAACATGGGCAATCACTATAGAACACAGCCCTCCCCAGACCCTGGGCAACTTCATGTATGCTCTGGATCCACAGGTCCAGTAGTGGTCCATTATCACTACTGTTCCATCCTTCATACCTAGTAAATCGAAGATCCGACTGCACTGCTGATTCATTCCAACCTTGCTTATGCCATTGTTTCTGAAACATAGTTCTGCACTGGCTAGAGGCATTATCTGTACCAGGCCTTCTTTATCATCAACCCATGTCAGCAATTTTCCAATTTTCGGCCACTGATGCTTGCACTCTTTCTCTGCAGTATTTATAACTGCCTCATAGTATCCTGTAAGTGCGGGCGCCTTACACTCAATCAGGCCTTCCTCCCATCCATGTGGAGAAAGTACTGTTCCCTTGATTTCCAGCTGAACTCTCTCCTTGCATCTTCGTATTTCTTCAAAGTTCTTTCCTTGACAATTGAGCTTTTTGTTTATGTCCCATCTGATTTCTGCTCCCTTCATTCCAGGCTATTCATATCTTATTACATGGTCTCTGGTGTGTGCTCTCGCTCTTGTCTTCAAAGCTTGCACATAATCATCTTCTGGAGCTGTCCCTTTGGTTGCCCATCCTAAGGATGCTGTTTGACCCTGGAACTGACCTCTCTTATTGCAGAGTGCAAGGTGCATCAATCAGGCAGTGAGCTTCCAGGGCTGCTACTTCTATAGCTATGAATATCTTGGAATTCCCCATAGCATAAGGTAGGAGAGCACAAACATAGCAATTCTCCTTGGATGTCCTTTTCACACCTCTTTCATGTGCAGATACCACATGTTATTCCCCAAAAGTGCTGTACTGTCTAGATCATTATTTAACTCATAATCATCTTTCCTTGTGCTTCTCTTGTGTCTCCCTCTTGCAAGGAGGGTGTGTGCATAATTCTCATGAAGTACATCATTAAGGGTCCTTCCTAAAGGGGGAATCATAGGAACACTTGTCAGAGAAATGGGTGACCATACACCTGTCACTGGTGTAGGGATAATCACAAATGGCCTTGGTCTTTCTGCAACAGATCATTCTGCATAAGTCACTGGAGTGGAAAGAATCAAAGGGACTTCTGCCTTACATGGACCAATAAAGTAGACAATATGGATTAGCAAAATCAGAAAAACAATAATAAATGATGAGCACGCATATATTATGCACCAATACAAAAGTCCCCACCATTTATGATTCTCCACACGTTGTTGACGTTTGTTCACTTTCCAAAACTGTACCACTCCCAACATTCCTCATTGTGCCTGTGTACTGCTTAAAAGAAGGAAAACACCTTTTTAATCAGGCAGCCTTGTTAAATGATCAGATAACTGCAAGATCTGTTCAACTATTGCCATAAATATTCTCCTAAATGCAGGGCCATTTTTATGATCTTGCAGAAAAACACGTATATTAGCACTACGCACCAAAAAGAGCAGGATAAGCTCAAAGTATGTATACAAAGACAGCGAGAAGTAGTCTGTGGGCATCTGCATCTGTTTGAACCATGTGAATTATCGAAATAGAAACTCAGTGAGGAATGAATCTGGAAACTGCTCACGTTTCCAGTCATCAAACTCAAACTCCAGATTTGGCATATTTTAGTACATTTCCCAGGATATTGTATATTCTTGGCAGGAATTCTACCAAAATATAAGACCAAGACGTTCTAATAGACCACAACCTAGGACTCTGAGGCAAGACGACAGTGAAGTAAGCAGTGAAAATCCACTGAGTGGTGAAGAGAATACAGAAATCAGGCCGAACAATACAGGACCACCCACCACCAGCTTTCACAATTCCCAGCCATCTTCAACTTCAATTACACCTAGTAGTGAATCTATCTTCCAAACAACTATCAAAGAGTCAATTGGATGTATTGGACCTGGTCTGTCATTTACTCCATTAAATAATACCATACATTTGGAGGAAAGAACTAATTTGTTTAGACTCATTAGAAAAATGAGATTGAAACTCTTCTTCGACATCCAACCACCCTTTGTCCTAGCACAGGCAAGTGAGTTCCTAGAAATCAAACCGAGGAGCACATTCGATCCACAAGTGAGTAACATCACCTTGAAACTCTTTGAATCCCAGATGATTACACATTTAAAGAACATCAATTATAGTAGCACCAGGAAGCACAACGTCAGGAAACACCATAGCCAAATAATAAGAGATCTTGCGGATGATCCCTCCATCACCATCAAACCGGTGGACAAAGGTAGAGCCATGGTAATCATGGATACAACATTTTATAATGCCCAATGCCTCATGCTCCTCAATGACAGAAACACCTACATTCCGATAGATGCAGACCCAACACACAATGTTATGACTATTATTGAAATGACACTGGAAAAGGCCATTGATAACAAGTGGATTCATGAAAAGACAAGAACCTTTCTGAACAACACTCATCCCATCACACCAGTCTTTTACAGACTTCTGAAAATCCACAAACAACTACCCAATCCTCCTTTAAGAGCAATAGGGGTCGGGACGAACAGCATTTTCTAGCTATTTACATAGACCAAACACTGCAACTCATTGTACAGAAGACGAGTACATACCTGAGGGACACAACACATTTCCTCAACATAATCCAAAACCTGAACAACCTCGCTGAGGAAGATCTCATAGCCACCTTTGATGTTCAGAGCCTTTATACATCTATCCCACACACAAGAGGCCTAGAAGCACTTGAATGGGCCTTACTGAATGAAGAGAATTGCATAGCACCTAAACAATTTGTACTGGAACTAAATTATCGTTATGAATAACTATGAATGTATTCCATAAACCTACGGACGTGAATAACAGCTTGCATTATTTAAGTCACCATCCGAGACACTTAAGGGATAATCTCCCCTACAGTGAATTTCTCTGTGCCAAACATATTATATCTGAAGAAACGATGTTAACTGTTGAAATGGATAAGATGTCTGCTGTAGATGTCTACAAAGAGAGAGGCTACCCTGAAAGAGTAATCCAAGCAGCCAAGGAAAGAACCACCTCCACTACCCGCAAAGACCTACTAAAACATAAGACTGGAAAAAAGATACCATTTCTCTTTATACGCTAAAATATTCAAGCCAAAGTCACCATATTACTCGGCTTATTAAGAAGAATTGGAGGATCGTACGTTTAGACCCAAACCTACAGCGATTGTTTCCAGAACCACCTATAATAGCATATATAAGAGGAAAGAATATACGAGACCAATTGGTGAAGGCAGAAAGGAAGGGGACAAACACACAGACAACTTTACAGATGAAGAAATTGGGTACTTTCCCATGCCTCCCTTACAATAACTGCAAAAATGTATCCATGGGGAACTTAATCAAGTTAAGAGACTATGCTACATGTGATACCAAATCAGTTATATATGCCATCAGTTTCCCATGCAGAATTTATTATGTGGGACAAACCACTAGAAAAATGAAAGAAAGGTGCAATGAGCACAAGAGCAATATTTGCACTAAGAATATTCATTTATCAATCGCAAGACACTATACAGAAAAGAGACATTTGGTTCCACATTTCAGATTTCAAATCTTAGAATTAGTACAGAGGTCACCAAGAGGAGGCAATCATCCAAAGAAACTGGACCAGAGAGAACTACTCTGGATTGACAAACTAGATAGTGTCTCGCCTCATGGAATGAATGAGGATTTTTACCTGGGAGGATTCCTATGATAATTTTACCCACAACCAAGCACATTTGTATTTTGGGTAATCAATCTACTTACACATGGAGGTGCATACATATGAACTTTGACGTTTCAAGTTTCCTTGGCTAGTGCTTTGTCTCTATTGTCAAATCTAATGACATGTGAATTATTGAATTATACCATTGCTATGTTGAAATGAATTGAGATACCCTCCCTACAGATGTTATGATATAGAGGTGTGATCTAGATATGTGAGATAACATAATTCTGAATATATGTCTCAAAAACAGCACACTACACCGTGTCTATGGGATATGTTAATCATCAGATAGAGGCATTGTGAAATATATATGATCCATAACTTTGCACCTTGAGACTGTGAATGTGAGTGTCAGAGGATGCCATCGACCAGCACACATACACAAATATTCTTCCAGGGTCATTATTTAGGTGACCCCTTTATTCTAATTTTAATTTGAATTCTAATTTGAATTCTCTTTTTTTTTACTTTACAGAAGTTAGTAACAAGCACACAGTGTAAAACACAGTGTAACCAACGTTGTTTACATACACAGGTAAGTCTAATTTTAATTCTATCTATATCTATATCTGTACTTTCATACACGTTGCCACATCTCGAGAGGACATAATGCTAATATTGCTGCAGAAACCTTATGGCTCAGCAATTCATTTCAATATTTTATTTGATCAGTTTACTCCATTAAGGACATGTAGCCCCAAATCTTACATGTCCCAGTTGAAAGAACTTTAAGAATTCCATTCTATATCTACTTACATGCAAATATTCCGACCACACATTACGGATGTTTAAACATTTACAAGCTCCCCTCTGGGACTATGGTAGATTACAACCTATCTACAATCTACAAACCGCTATGTGTATAAAACACAGTATGCAGATTCCTCATCATTACGTGATAACGCAGCTTTCTTACAAGCGCTGTCATCACGCACACAGTCACTTCTTAGTTACCCGTTGATATTGCAAACTTCTTAAACGCCAGCATCGCTGAGGGTGCTGCATTCATGGAGACGGCTGCACAGCATTCAGAGGTGAGCCGCGGCTCACATTCTTCCAGATTATGTAATCGTAGACTCGAGTGAAGGTGGTACTAGTTTATAAATGAAAACCCTAATCAAATACACTTGTGAAAGACTTTTAGTGAGTACCTTACTTTATTTTTGTGCTTGCGATTAGAATCATGGCATTACCATATTCCAGAGAATAGCACGGACACCGTAACAGAACGTTTGTATTTCACGTGTTCTAAACCTCTAAAGGGGATATCCTCTACTGTCATACCACAAGGTAGGCTTCAATCTACCATCACAACATGGATTATTACACTTCCAACCACAGCAACTCCTAAATAAGTTTTATTGCTATTTGATGTAGATTTTTATGCACGTGAAACGGATGAAATTCTAACCTTTGGGTGGATCTATAATGGATTTATAACAGGCACAGAATTCTAACAGAAGACCTTGAAGCAATACTGCAGAGATTAAGGTATACGAATATCCAATCTTTCTAGTCCAATGTGACACATAACACATTTTGAGGTCTAGATTCTAAGAGACATTTTTTAACATGCATTACAGGTCCCCCAGAACCCCTGATTAGAATACATTGTTCAGCTTCCCTATTAGGGATTATGAAGTCCACTACTTCAGTGTAGTTTCTATGATTTCCTCCTGACACTCATAGCAGGTAAAATGAAGTGCATACTTGTAGCATAAATTACTAATTCAGCGTTAAACGAGAGTTCAGCTTACTGACACTACTTCTTTTGTTATTTGTGCACAGTGAATAGGATTCATATATTATGAAAGTAAAAGCTTGACTGAAATGAAACCCATATCCTGAAGTAGGGACAATTGATCCTGAAATGAATTGAGCATTCTTCCCCCTTTTATTTGTGATTTTTATTTTTTATGTGAATTTTTTCCCAAACTTTCTTTGTGAACTTTCCATTGTATTTTAATTTGGTTTTTGACACTTTTGAATTTGTTTCTTAACCAATGAATTATGACCACTTGATATATGTGATGATGTTGTAAATCACCAAACATTATGATGAACAATATGAGATGAATATTGTCTTTCGTATACCTTCTACTTTGATATGAAAAATATATACTGAAAACAAAATTGTGTGAATTGAAATTTACAAATCTTTTTTTCCTAAAAATCAGAGAGTTGGAAATCCTAGAATAGAAGGGCAAAACCTGATTGTGCCTCAATTTAGCTTGTTTTACTACATTATACCTTAATAGATTAACAATACATTAAGATTTGATTGTCTGTGGACAATACACAGAGTGTGCATGGGATGCGAGTGTTCCACAGACCGTGGACACCGTTTCCTTGTTTTTTTAAATATATATTTTAGTACATCAACACTTTCTAAAGTCTAATTCAAAGATTCCTTTGATCGAGAACTTTGCACTCCTGCTATAATATCTATAAAGAGTGTCCGGGGTGAGCCACAGTGCAAATGCACACTTGCATTTATTTAATCAGCAATCTTAGCGTCCTTCTTCTTCATCATCGATCGAGGCTGCACGTGCTGAATTTATTCTTCATGTCTTGCTTCAGAATCAATGGATGGGGTGCATCGGTCTCACCAGTGTACGACTTTACAACACTTAAGTGGATCCATGCGTGTCTCTATTGGACTTTTACCGCATAGAGAGAAATTTCCCCACAATACAGGGACCACTAAAACAGGGCTTGTGCCACTTCCTTGTGAAGTTACGCACTAGGACTGAATCTCCCACAAACAATCTAGCTACAGGAAATAGTTTTTGAAGTATGGTTGCTGAAAGGTCTTCATCTGTCTCCTGAGACCGACACTCCTTGCGCTTGAGTTGATCTGAAATGACAGAGACACTAGCGGTCATACATGTCAAATAAGCACATAACTAATTTCCTAACATTTCTGCAGTCTTCTGGGTATCACTTATGCATCTCTATGGAGGAAACAAAGGTGTTCTCATTTGCCTCCCTGTCACTAGCTTGTGGGGGGTGAGGTGGTGGTCCGATCCAGGCTGATTCCTTAATACATATAATGCAAAGGGCTGGCAATAAAGCCATCCCTTCTTCAACGTCAATTTTAACTTTGCAATTCTCTCTTTAAGGAGACCATTGAGTCTCTCACATATCCTGTTCGTTTGCGGGTGATAAGCATAAGAAAACTTCTGTTTTATACTAAACAATAGACTAATCTGTTCAAATACTTCATTAACAGATTGGGGCCCATTGTAGGATTTCAGCAGCTCACATACTCCCGATGTGGGAAAGACTTTGCAGACTAAAATCTTTGCTGCACAAGTGGCATCAGGGTGTGTACAAGGGCCTGCTTCGCTCCACCTAGAAAAGGGACACACCACCACAATCATATACCTGTATCCACTACATACTTGCAGCATGTCAATATAGTCAATATGTAAATGCTGAAAAAGTCAGTTTGGTCGAGGAATCACTCCTCTGATCGTTCGCAGTGTATGCCCAGTGGTAAACCTTTGACATACGATGCAATTTACTACATAAAATGAAACATGTTCTAACAGGTTCGATATGAACCAGTCCTCTGCAATAGTTGCTGCAAGATTTCATATTTCTGACTACTTTTTCCTTTACATCTGGAGTATCAAAATTTGAAATATCTGGTGAATATGCAACCATTTTTGGTATCTTCATCTGCGGCTACATTCCTGTGAGAGATCAATTCTGTTCAGTTAGGATGTGCTGCACATTTAACTACTGCAATGGCTACTGGAGGTTGCAGTGCCTTAATAAGCCTGTCCAATAATGCTGCGTGTTGCACTGGAGTGCTGTCCGCTCGGATGTAACCCCTCCTTTTCCAACGTGCTACCCCTGCGTGCATGATTGATGTCACATAGGCGGAGTCACTGTACTCCATCTCTTCCTGCCCTGCATGTTTCGCGAGTGCGACAATAAACGCCACTAATTCTGCTGCTTGCACTGAAGAGTGAGACGGTAGTGTTGCACTTGTTACAACCTCAAATTCGCCATTGGCTCTGTGCCTTACCACAGCTGAACCGGAACGCCTTTCCCCATAAGTATGATCAATTTTCAAAGACCCATCAATAAAGAGAATCCCCCCGCTAGCACATTTTCCTTTTCTCATGGGATGTCATTATAGAATTCCTTGCAGTTAGCGCAATCACACACATGCTCACCCTCTGCCACAGACTAAGCTACAAACAGGGCAGATTTCACTATTTTACACCTGAGTATTTTGATTGCTGGATTCGATATAACTACCTCATATGCAGAAGCCCTCTGAGATGTCAATGTACCCTTAGGTTTCTCCAAAATGGCAAACAAAGCATGCTCAACAAACAATAGAATACCCCATCACAATACTAGTAGACTTCTCTATTGCGAACGCGGGTGCTGTCAGCGAATGTTCGCAAGGAAAGTGCCCTCTCATAACTGGATCTAAAATCTAACTGTAATATGCCAGTGGTTTGTACCCCAATGTAGTCCTCTGTGTAAGCCTCTGCTGTCATGACTGTCCCATTCGTGTGTGAGAACAAATATAATTCCTCATCATAGTTGGAAATTCCTAAAACTGAAGCTATACAAATTGCTTTCTTCAATTCTTCAAACCCTTCCTCCATTTCCTCAGTCGATTCTATTCTTTCCTTGTTGACTTGTGCTTTCTTCAGAGCCTGCAAAAGGGGTCTTGTGTATGAACTATAATCAAATACCCATGCTCTAACTTAGCTACATAATCCCAAAAATGGCTGCATTTGTTTCACTATGTGTGGTTTTAATGTTTGCATAATCGCCTCAGGTCTTTCAGGTGTGACTCTCTTCCCTTCATGTGAGATTAACTGACCTATGTACAACACCTCTTCTTGGGAAGATTGCAATGTCTCCTTGTCCATTATATATCCCTTGTCTGCTAGAATAATCATTAACTTAATTGAATCTTGCCTGCACTCATCTTGTGTTGTGCTACAAACCAAAATGTCATCTACGTACTGCAGCACAACACTTTGTAAATCAATGTTGTTTAGTTCCATCTGCAAGACCCTGTTAAAGATCGATGGAGGCTCACCTTACCCTTGGGGCAAACAAGTGCTCTTCAGGTTAGTTTGGTGAAATGTAAATGACGTAAGGTCTTGGGAGTCCTTATGCAACGAGATTGAGAAAAACACATTTTTCAAGTCAATCACTGTGAAATATTGCGCCTCTTCTGGATTACTACATTGCAGCATCGCCAAATTTGGAACTAAAGGAAACTCTGCCTCCACAATCTGGTTAATTGGGCTCATATCTTGTATGAATCTCCATGACCTGTCCTTTGATTTTTTTTATCCGATACACTGTGGTATTACACGGTGACTCTGACATCACTAAAATACCTTGTTCCATCAGGGCTGATATAGTATTGAAAATACCCTCACCCGACCTCTCGAGACAATGGGTATTGTCTTGCTCAAGTTAAAATTGCTCCTGGCTTCAGCTTAATCTTAACCTCTCCTATACTCTTCAATAGGCCTACATTGTAGGGGCCCGTAGTCCATAAACAATTTGGGACTCTTTCCAAATGTTCATGAAAAAATGATGGGCGCTGCCGCACTATCACCATTTGCTGTGGGATTTCTATTTTCTCTATTCTGATCCAATATGTAATACTCATCTCAAATATTACTTCATCATCTGCTGGATCATCTCTAATCATATCCTTGTCAGTGATGTCAGTTAATCTATACCCTTCCCCAATGGTGATAACTGTCTCCATGGTCTGCCCTCGTCATCTGTTCCTTCGAGCATGGTCAGTTCCCCTCACACTATTGCTGCATTCACTCTAGGGAAATAGTCTGTCCCCCCCTCTCAAAAACTCATCAGGTAATCTCATAATCTTTCCCACTAAGCCGGGTAGCCATGTCAACAAAATGCATAGCCCATAAAGAAAGACTTCTGGCTCTAATGGCAGTCCTCACAGAGCCATTTGCCACGTAAACGCCTATATGAATTCACGCACATTCAGAAATTGTATCCCTGGCGTAGAACACACTATGCCTTCATCGGTAAAGGAAATTGTCATGTTATGTTTTGTCATTAAATCTCATCCTAGAATGTTATCCAATGTCTGCCTTGAATACAATAATGGAACAGACATATCACACTCTCCTACGGAGACTGGTAATTCATCAGTAAAAGGAACTCTACTCGTAGTACCAGAGAAACCTTGCACATTTATTGCATATCCCAACATTGGGTATTTTCCCTTTCGTATACATGAATGAGTAGCCCCGGTGTCGACTAAAAAAAGAAAATGATTTGCCTCCTATGGTCACATCAACCCTTGGTTCCTCTTGACGGTCTGATGTCACCGATAGTACTGAACACATCAAGTCACCCTGTGAGCTGTCCTAATGTGGATACATACTTATCCCCGTACCCATAAAAGGACGTCCCCCTACCACAAAGATAACCCCTACTCTAGGTGTCAGTAGCTGTCCCATGTTTGCTTTCTGCTGTATCTGCATGGGTGCCTGATGTGACTGCCCATGCGGCAGATACCATGGCAATTTTGGCAATAGTTGAACAGATCCTGCAGATCCTGCAGTTACCTGATCATTTAACAGGGTTGCCTGAATAAAAAAAGGTTTTTTCCTTCCTTAAAGCAGTACACAGGCACAATGAGGACTGTCGGGAATGGTACAGTTTCGGATAGTGAGCAGACTCAACAACGTGTGGAGAATCGTAAATGGTGGGGATTAATGTATTGGTGCATAATAAATGCATGCTCAATATTTAATATCATGTTTTCTGATTTTGCTCATCCATACTGTCTACTTCATTGGTCCAAGAAGGTAGAAGTCCCTTTGATTCTTCCCACTCCAGTGATATATGCAGAATTATCTGCTACAGAAAGACAAAGGACATTTGGGATTATCTCTACACCAGTGACACATGTAAGGCCACCCATTTCTCTCACAAGTTATCCTATGATTCCCCCTGCAGGAAGGACCCTTATTGATGTGCTATATGAGCATTATGCACGCACCCTCCTTGCAAGAGGGAGACACAGGAGAAGCTCAGGGGAAGACGATTATGAGTTAAATAATTATCTAGACAGTACAGCACACTTGGGGAATAACATGTGGTATCAGCACATGAAAAAGGTGGGAGAAAGGACATCCAAGAAGAGTTGCTATTTCTCTGTTCTCATACCTTATGCCATGGGGAATTCCAAGATATTCATAGGTATGGAAGTGGCAGCACAGAAAGCTAACGGCCTGATGCACCTTGCACTCTGCCATATGAGACGTCAGTTCCAAGGTCGAACAGCATCCTTGGTATGGGTGACCGAGAAGATAGGTCCAGAAGAATATGTGCAATATTTAAAGACAAGAGGTAGAGCACACATCAGAGATCATGTGATAAGATATGAACAGCCTGGAATGAGTGGAGAAGGAATCAAATGGGAAATAAACAAAAAGCTTGATTGTCAAGGAAAGAATTATAAAGAAATAGGAAGATGTGAGGAAAAGGCCAGCTGCACATCAATGGAACTGTGCTTTCTCCAGATGGATGGGAGGAAGGCCTGATTGTTTGCAAGGTGCCAACACTTACAGGATACTATGAGCCAGTTATAAATACTGCAGAGAATGAATGCAAGCACCAGTGGCTGAAGATTGCAAAGTTGTTGACATGGGTTGTTGATAAAGGAGGCCCATTGCAGATAGAGCCTTTGGCTAGTGCAGAACTATGCTTCTGAAATAATGGCACAAGAAAAGTTGGAATGAATCAGCAGTGCAGTCAAATTTTCGATGTACCGGGAATGGAACAGTATTGATAATGGACCACTACTGGGCCTGCGGATCTAAAGCATATATGAAGTTGCCCAAGGACTGGGGAGGGCTGTGTTCTATGTTAATTGTTCATGTTCCAGCATTGGTGATTCCGAAGAGCGACCTGAACATTGGGGAGTTTCCAAGAGCAGATGCTCTCATGAGAAAGAGGAGATCAGTTGAATTTCTCAATCGAACAAAAAGGGAGAACTATTTCTAAGCTAAATCGATAGAAGTCTTTGATTCTATTCCGTATGAACTCAGGTTGTTCAGTCAGACTTCGGCAGTATTCACGACAATCTTAATGCCAGGGATCCAGATGATGGCGAATACCAAATGTTTACAGATTACCTGATGGGAGCTCCTGCAGACGATCAACACTACCATAAAGGGATTCAACGCTATCAAAGAAGAATTGAGAACATGATTACAGCTATAGATGGAGGTGTTTTTGCCAAAATTGGAGAATCATGTTGCACATTCATACCTTCTCACGATGACAAGAATGGGACATTGACAGAAGCCATAACATTGGTAACGAACTTGCACATCAAGATGGAAAATGATTGGACCCAAATTGCTGAAAGATGAAGAAATTAGAAACTATATAGAAGCCAGCATTCTAGCACCTGAGGGAACGAAGATCCTGTATCCGAGAAACCACAAGATGAATGTGGAAAGATGTATCTATTGCAGCTGGAATTGACAATGTAGCCACATGAATTGGCGTGTTAATGAACATGTCAAATAAGTAGGATCTCTGAAAGGGGTAATGAAGATATGATTCTGAAGAAGCACTTTTTTCAGATAAGGATGTCTAGATGTGAAGACTCATGGGAGAGTGGTCGATGAATCAGCCAGAGGGGGGAGTGTAGAGTAGGAGTCAAGTGCCTGTACCGAAGTCCCACCACCCATTCTTCCTATATGTTGGAAGCCGGAAATTGCAACATGCATGATACCAATAATGGTCCCTATACCACAAAGAATCCTCAAAACAAGGTAACCATTGAGAAAGCCCTATATGATGTACCCACGGAGAGATGACAGTCTTTTAAAGGAGGTTCCGGAAGAAGTGTCAAGATGAATGAAAGAGAAGACTGGTGACGTCACATGAAGCAGAAATTACGCACCCAGAAGATATGTCAATGAAGAGAGTATAAAGACCTTATAGAATCTGATGGCAAAGTGAAGAATTGAGCAACATTTCATGTGCATGAATGAAGATTGCACATGCAGAGAGCACTGAAGAAAATGCAAGCCATTTTAAAATTGTACAAATGCTGAAATGCAAGTAGACTAAGTAATCTTAAAAGCTGGCTATACGTAGTGAATAGACTGCAGCTGGTGCCGCCATTATATGTATATGTGTATAGCATCTGGATGTTCCACGTCGTGTTTTAGCAAATTAGGACCCCATGAAAGAAGGGCTGAACGTGTTGCGCAGTAGAAGAAATCAGCTGACGATGCAGGAAGATTGGATAAAGGTTGTCTAGCCCAGTGTCAAGGGTTTTGGGCAGCAAAGAAACTGGTTATCTATTCGAGGAGATACAATGAGCATGAGAAGCGAGGCAAGCTCCTTTTGAGGTGTAATGGAAAAACACTAGAAGTACCAGGTTTTATTCATTCAATAGTGTTAAATATGAAAGAAAGAGCTCAAACACTGTCATGGTGCCACAGGGTCGAGATGAAAATAGACTTTGGGCAAGCTACACCAAGACTTGACGATAAGACCATGCTCACACTCCGTTCTATTCTCAGGCGTAGTGATACTTGCAAGGCCGAGTTCAAATACAATTAGAATGGCAAACAGCAGGAGTGATGATGGATAATGAGCTAATTGGGTGGGAAGGCATGGTCAAGTCCATCCCACAGGCTCCTGGGGTACCAGCTTGCATGCTGTTAGCGAGTGGAATATTCCAGAAGGGTACAAGCCTGCCAACCAATCAAAGAGGGCCACAGAGCAAAGAGCCCAATAGTTTGTGACCCAATGCAACTTTGTGTATTTTATGACACAGAAGATGACATGTACTGGGGTGGGCATAGCTGTCCACCTGATCTTAGATCACAATCCTATTCCCCATAGAAAGTATACCTAGATGTTCCCCATAAGCCCAAGTAGGTTTTCTTATTTTGCCTCGTAGTATGACATCACATATGATGAGTTTATGCTACAAAAGTAATGTTTTTTATTAAATTCATTGAGACCATGCTGTGAGACGTCCGTTGATGTCTGTCGTACTCCCTTTTATAGACAATTGTGATTAAAACAGTTATCTTTTTGCCAACTTCCTGAGTTTAGTCTTATTTTTGATGTAAGAGTAAAATTTGCATCACCATCCATCCTATATAGCGCTACCTCGCTTAAAGTGCCTACGGGTTCACTTCTCTGTCCCCTTATCAAAAACCTTCTTAAACTGAAGTCCTAACTCTTGTGCAAATGTGTCAGATGTGTTCTCCTTCAACATTCTCACCTGTTCCTTCTTCCCTGGGTACAATTCCATCCCTAGTCTCCCTGATGCCGACAACCGAGAAGGCAATCCCCCTTCATTGCTATATATATTTTCCATTCACACTTTTATCACCTTATACATTATTATCCATCACAAACCCAATAACTTAAATTCTTCCCCAATTAGATGCTTTTGTTCTTATTTTACTCTCATGCAGTGTATGTACCTTCCCCACCCCAATCTCCTTGTATTCCTTATCTGGTATAATTGTGTATGGTGATTCAGTGTCTGCCAAAATCTTCGCCACTTACCCCGCTAGTTTGATTTCCACCGCTATTGGCTCATAATCCCTGTCTCCATCATCATCTACCATGTCCACAATATTCGTCACTTTGTTGCACCATTCGTCTTTCTCCTCACCCACGGATTTTACAACTTTGTCATTTCCTTTCGGTTTATTTGCTCTACATAATCTTGCATTTCCTACATGTCATTCTCATTGCAGAGCATTCCTTTGCTTTCATGGCATGCTTTTCAAACCCACGCCTAGTGCATTGTCTTTTCTTTGTCTCATGTGGTGTTTGAGCCCTCCCTTTTTCACTGTCTCGTTTCACAACATGTAACCTCTCCTTATCATTTTCCACGTTATGCTTATTCCTTCCCTCACAATCTGTATGTTTTCCTTTCCTGCTTTGGCATTCACCTCACTCTGCCTACGCTGATTATTGTGGTTACTTCAGCTCTCCCTGTCATGACTTCTTTACTTCCTAGCATGCCCTTGATGTGTGCCCTGAGGAGCGATGTACTCCGCCATCCATTCCATATCTGCTGTCTTTCTCAGCATTGGTGGACCCAACCTATGTTTGCTGATGTCTGCTTGCATATGCTTGGGGTCAGTCCTTCACCATCTGACCCGCATTCCTCGTTAAGTATTTAATGATCACCGAGAGGGTTTGTATTATAATGTTAGGTTTATTACAAGTAAAGTGAACCCTCTTATAACATGAATAGCCGCCAACTTGCTTCAACCGCCACTTGTGCATGTGATGACATTCCATGGAACATAGCCTGTCACAACATGCAGGTTAAACTACTACAGATGGGTCACACCAAAACAAGGAGTCAAGTGGCAGTTTGGGGGGTCAGAGGTAATCTGAGTAGTGCGTACATCTATTCTGCATGCTTCTTGTAGGTCCCCTGATCTCTGCAGGCAGCATCTGGCAGATGGAATGATTGCCTCTGGTGATCATGTGATGAGCTCTCTGTCGTTCTCAGCCCAGTTAAAGTCCCTTCTGGGGATGAATGACCTTTCAAAGATGTCCATTTCAGGGTCAGAGGTAACCTGAGCTGTCCATACATCACCTCTAGATGTGTCTTGTAGGTCCCGTGACCTCTGCAGACAGACTCAGGCAGATGGAAATAGTGCCTCTGGTGGTGGTATGATCAGCCCAGTTGAAGCCTTCATGAGACTTGTAGTCCAACACATCTGGAGATCCACACATTTTAGGCCCCTGCCCTAGAACCTAGACTGAATTAACAAACCTATAGCTCAAACAGGGTTTAGACACCCCTCTGCGTCCCTACTTTTACTCATGGTTCCTCCCATTTAATGGTTCTCATAGGTGTAAATCCTCCAATAAATTCCCTTCGTGGGTAGTACACTACCCCAAACTTGCTGAGGAATAGCAAGGTATTGTAGTGCACTTGAGGAAACTACTTTCAGAACCTGTTTCACATTGTGCTTTGCCGCTTCTTGCCTGGCTGTTGACATCATAGAAATACTTTGTGATCTAAAATGCAATTTCTGCTCGGCCAAAGTACTCATTTCAAATGGATGGTCAGCTATTTGTCTGCCCAAATTGTCTAAAATGTGAGCAAAGCATGTTTACACAGAGTAAAGGCCTATACAGTTCTCTATGTGCTGGGAAATGCCACAGGTAACATTTACAATGTATCAGATGTTATCATCATATAAAAACACACAAAACTGTAAGTCTTTTTTCTGATTTTGCTAAAACGCACTGCAAGTGTACTGAAAACACTTAACACAAACTCCAAACAATGTCAAAAATACTGCACTCCACCGAATAACTGACATGGCCTACTTGCCAGCCTTATTCTCTGAAAATCAGAGAGTGCAAACAAACATTAATCTCCGTTCGCAACATGTGTCATGCCTTAATAGAGGTAATTGATTGTTCCTTGCTCATGACAGTACATTGTGACTCCCCTTAAGAACACTTTTGAAACATAGTGACTTTGCTTTTAGTTATCTTTATGAAAACTTTTTTCATAGACTGTCTACAGCGCAAAAAAAGGGCCTGATTTGCAAAGCATTTTTCGAACGGGATTTTCCCATTGAAAAAGGCTTTTGTACATAAATCAGACCCACACTGTGGGCCTCATCATAGGTTGGGCAGAGCAGTAAAAATGTGGCGGTAACTCTCTATCTCGCCTATCTTCTCTAACTGCTTCTCCATTGACTATCCTGCTCTCCTCACTAAATCTGGTAGTAAAACGTTTAAAAAGGACACCCTGGTCTCCAACCCAGGCCTCCCTATCGCTGACACCTACACCAGTGCCTCCTCCAAGGAAACTCTCACTGACATCCTCTTTTTCGTGCCTTCTCCTGACCTATGGACCCTTCATATGGTCTCTGTGCTCTCTCCTTTCTCCTCTTCTCCCATTAATGGTGGCACCCGTTGGGATGTCCTCTTGGCCTCCTTCCACTCTTCTAAGGCCATCATTAATGTCTACACTAATGGGACCGTCTTGGTCCAAGGCCCTCAGGCCAACCTTCACCTCTTTGATAGATGCTTCCCATGCCTAATCAACTTCCTTTCCTCTCCTGCTGTCCCCTCTCCTCTGTCCTCGGCTACCTTGCCTCCACCCTGCCCCCCTGCCCCATCTTGTGCTCCTTCTTCACCTCCACAGGGCATACCTCTGATCTGTACCCCTCCCCGGAAGTCCTTCAAGGATGGTAACCTTCTCCACATTGCCACTCTAAACTCTTGCTCTGCCGTCAAACATTCCTCTGACATCTGCCACCTTCTTGAGGAACTGGACCTTGACGTCCTCGGTCTCACTGAGACATGGTTCACGGCCAGCTCTGTCACCAGCTTCGACACACTCCTACCTGATGGTTATAAGATCCTCTCCGTGCCCAGGCCCAACCGTGCTGGGGGGGTGTGGGCCTTATACTCCCTGGGTGGATCCCTGCCACTGTCACTCCTACGCAGACTTACTCCTCTTTTGAATGCTTTGTCTGCCGACTCTCTCTCTTTCCTAGCCATTCCCTTACCGTGTCTACTATCCATCAGCCACCTGGCCAAATGTCTTCCTTCCTCTCCGAGTGGGTGGACCTCTCCTCCTCACTACTGTCCTCAACCACTCTACTCCTCTTTCTTGGAGACTTCAACATCCACCTGGATGCCTCCTGCCCCCCTTCTGGACTCTTTTGCGACCTCTGCAACTCTCTCTCTCTCTCTATTCTCCCGTCTGGGCCGACCCATTCTGCAGGGCACACTCTTGATGCCCTGATCTCCTCTAACCTTCCCCTCTCTGTACCCTCTATCAACTTCGCTCTCCTGGAGTGATCACTTTCTCCTATCCTCCCACCTCACCTTCCCTACCCCACAGGCAAAGCCACCCTCATCACTGTCACCCTCCTTCTCGGTCATCCGACCCATGAAGCGCATGTCAGTTGAGGCTTTCGCTGCCACTTTCTCACCCCCCCGCCCTTCGGCTGACTCCCACCCTGACAAAGCCCTCTCCACGCTCCACTCTGCTGTATCTGATACTCTTGATGTCCTTGCCCATGTCATGAGAATCCACCTGAAGCCCAAAGCCAAATGTAACTCCGGGTATGACTCGGATCTTGTCACCCTTAAATGTAATTGCAGGGTGGCAGAGAGGAAATGGCGTGCTTCATGTTCATCCTCTGACAAACTGGCCTGCCACCTGCTCCAAAGGCAATACCGGCTCTCCTTTCTCACCAAGAAGAGAGCCCTTATCCACGCCCGCATCTCTGTGGCATCTAGCAATTCGGCCGAAATCTGCAAGGAGCTGGCCAACCCTGCTGCAGTCTCTACCTCTCCTGTCCCCTCCCAGGCCCTCTGCACGGCACTGGCCCCTCACTTCATTTCAAAAACTCAGGACATCCTGTCCTCACTCTCCTCCTACCACCTCCCCCCCTCTATTCCCTGCTCTTCCTCTGGCCCTTCTGCAGCCCCCCATCCTCCCTCCTTCTCTGCCTTTCCCCTTTTTACTGCTGATGAGGTTTCAAGACAAGTCCGATCTATGAAAGTCTCATCTAAACAGGTCCACCCCTGTTCCTCCAAAACTATCAAGGACCACATCAACTCCTTGGCTCCTGCCCTGGCTGACTTCTGCAATCACTCCTTTGCCTCTGGAGTCTTCCCATCCCCCCTCAAGCACTCCCTTGTGCACCCCCTTCTTAAGAAACCCTCTTCCAACCCCTCCTGCCCGGCTAACTATCGCCCAATCTCTATCACTCCCTTCCTGGGCAAGCTCCTGGAGAAACTGGCCATCTCCCAGCTCAATCTCCATACCGAATCTGTTGGTAGTCTTCATGACCATCAGTCGGGCTTCAGAGCTGCCAGAAGCATGGAAACTTCTCTCCTGAACATCCGTGAGGACCTGCGCTCGAACCTTGACTCTAACACTCCATGTGTTCTCATTTTGCTTGATCTCTCTTCTGCCTTTGATACTGTCAACCATACCATCCTGCTCAATCGTCTCTGTGATAACCTGGGTATCACTGGTGAGGCTCTGGCGTGGCTGACCTCTTTCCTCTCTGATCGACCCTCCCAGGTCCAACTGGGGTCCTTCCTCTCTGACATCTGTTTCTCTACCTGTGGTGTACCTCTCTCCCTGGCTGTTCAACCAGTATCTGGCACTTCTTGCCCACCGCATCGCCGCTCTCTGGCCCAACTTTCAGTGCTATGCGTATGATACCCAGTTCATTTTCAGGCGACCCTCGGCCCCCTCTTCTCCTTCCCTCATCTCTGACTGTCTTTCTGCTTCTGCTATCCAGGGGTGGTGTGCCGCAAATTACCTCTGCCTTAATGCCAGTAAGACTGAGATTCTACTCATTGGCACATCCACTCCCTCCTTCCCTGCAGCTCTCTGGCTGGCCTCTTTTGGCCCTCTTCCTGCTCCTACCTGCAAAGCAAAAAACCTCGGGGTCATCTTCGACTTCACACTCTCTTTCTCTCCTCATATTTCTGACATCTCTAAGAAGTCACACTACCAGCTACTTTCCTCTCCTTCCCCCAGAAGCTCACTGTCTCTAGAGCCCTGGTTCTCTGGAAGCTGGACTACTGTGACAGCCTCTATCTAAATCTGCCTGTCTCTACTCTCCGCCCTTTGCAACTCATCCAGAACAGGACTCCGAGACGTGTCCTTGGCCTCAAGCCCAGGGACCGTATCTCTCCAGGATTGCACGCACTACACTGGCTCCCAGTGGCTGCGAGGATTAAGTTCAAAACCCTCTGCATTGTCCACAAGGCCTTCTGGGGCCTTGGGCCAAAATACCTTCAACTCTCTCTTCCTAAATATCTTCCTTCTCGAGCTCTTCGCTCATCCGTCTGCAACTCCCTCAGGGTCAGCTACTTCTCCAAGCAACGAGTTGGGGGTAGATCTCTCTCCGCAGCAGGGGCCTCCCTCTGGAACAGCCTTACTGCCTCCCTGAAACTTGAGGAGAACCATCTCCGGTTCCGGAAGCACCTCAAAACCTTCCTCTTTGCCTCCACTTTCTCTCCCCCTCTCCCCAGCTAATATTACTGAAACTGCACTGAATCTGCAACTGGGCCAATCACTGATCTCGGTCCTTGGCCCAGCCACTCTACCCTGCACTGCCTCCCTGGCAACCCCGGCACTTCGGGACTGTCTCTGTATCCCTACAGCCCCACCCCCCTTCCCAGCACTTGTCTGCACTTACCTTGCACTTGCCACCACCTGGCCCTTAGTATTCATCTTGTTATTCTACTAACCCTGTACTGCACTTTCCCCTCTCCCTTCCCCTTGCACTTCTCCCTTCCCCTTACCCTTGCACTTGCGCAATCTGAATGACACCTGGCCTAGTAGGATCGCTGTCTTGTCTCGCTTTTGTCCCCCCCGCCTCGTCGCGCCTTGAAACACTTGTTTATAGGCACGTTACAAATGCCATATCATATCATATATCATATTACCGCTGCAATACTGCTCGACACAATCCCGAGTTTGGGTGGAAAGTTGCAGATTTACCTACAGCTTTGAGCTTCAGGAAAATCTTGCCACCGCCCATTTGCGGTGCTATTACCGTGACGCTATTAGCACCCAACATGCCCCATAGAGTCCTATGGATTCTTGAACAATAGCGATTTACAGCCTTACCGCAACTCGAGATCTGGCGCTAATAGTGCTGGACTGAGTTGCAGTAACGCTATTTGTATTGGACGGTAAGCCCAGCAGATTTACCGCCGGGACACCTCCCAACTTGTGATGAGGCTACTTATGCATTACAGGGTCAATAGGTCACTGGGAGGATTATAACTTTGCCCCCTCTTGCCGAATCTGCATTAAACGTCCCCAATATTGTTTTGAACATTTTAGAGAGTTTGGTACAATTCCATCATGGGTGAGGTGGCAAAGTTATAGGGGGGGTTCCAAAAGTTTCATGATCCGGATTAACCTGAATGGGAAAAAAACCTTTCTATCGGAGCTATGTCATGAACTCCTGGTTGTTTTTTTGCCAGATATGAGTGAGGGACAGTGAGTGGCCTGGCCCCAAATGTTTGCCTATGCCAATTTGGTATGAATCCGTCTATTAGATTTTTTTTTTTTTTTAAATGGTCAAAAAGCAGGTAAAAATGTTTGATATATTGGTTCAGTCGGCAGATCCACTTGCTTTCCCAGTGTCAGCGGGCATGCCTGGACCAATCAGGGAGTTGCCTAATGTACACAAACACTGTGCAAAGGTGTTGATTGGGCAACTGAGAAACGTGAGGAATGTCAACAATGAAATTTGTGATGTCATCTTTGATATCCTGGGTGTTAGTCTTAGCAGTGCACGGTGGTGGCACGAGTTAGGGTTGCTTAGCTTATCATAACTGGCGAATTTCAGGGTTTTTTTGGTTTTACTTGGAACCATGACGTCCCTTTAACAATGTTTTTTTACTGAATTTCATAGGTTTTTAGTAGCGCAATATAAAGATGAAGGGAGGCATTTGGAGTGGCACAAGGTAAGTTTATTTCAATACGGGCCCGCCGTGCCCATCCACTCAACATAGCCTCCAACGGTTCCCTGGGTCACGCGAACCAAGCTCCGAAAGAATACAAAGAAATAGGTTTGCATGCCCCAACATTCCAAGGACTTCTCTACACGCAAATTAACCATAACATCTCTTTAACAAAGTTTTTTTACTGAATATCCATTTTCATAGTGTAAATTTGATAGATGTGTACTAGGGTTCCTTTGTTTTATATACAATTAACTTAGAACATACCGAACACCCCGCTAATGATTTTGATGTCCGCGGACGGGCACGGACGACATCATCCATACCCAAACCTGCAGGGGGTATTTGAAATAGTTCTTTCATATCATATAAACACTACGCAAGTTGAAAAAACAGCACATATGCACATTATATATATTAATAAATAAGCAGTGGAAGCTACATATTTAACACATCAACCAGCCATTGAAATATGATATGTAATAAAATGGATTATACCATAACAAAAAAAGATATACCTCCAACATAATTACCTCACAGAAACTGCAGAGCTAGAAGCAACAGTAGACCTACACAACACAACGATTACAACTTTCCAGAAACTAGTAAGTAAACTTGATTTTTTTGTATATATTGCTGTACTTTTTGGGTGAGGTACAGTATAATTAAAATATTTTTGTTTTTCACACAGAAATGTGCAGTACTTTGGAGTGGCTGGTAGAACATTTTCCACATGAGGAAATGTCTGAATAGAGTGATAATAATGGTAGACACTTGTCTATACAAGGAAATTAATAATCATTACCTAATGTGTATTTAACATATATATGTTTATTTTTTACAGACCATACAAAGATTGAAAATGTGACTCCAAAAGACACAATGGAAAACACTCTAGAACGCATTGAACAAAAACTAGACATTCTTAAGGAAAATGTTGATAGTTTAAAACAGTTAGTGGAGGACCACATCAAAGAAAGAATTAAGTACCATTGTCCCACCTGTACCAGTGCCCCCTCTCCATGTCCCAGTGACCTATCCCCAAACTGTGAACAACAAAATAAACGTTTTGATGAGATTTCCATCCCTTCATCCCTCCCATCCATTCTCTCCAAAACCCTAATTCCCCTATTTTTGTATGAGTTTCTGCTTCCCCCTCTCTTTCATAATTTGTGTGTATATATATATATATATATATATAATATATATATATATATACACACCGGGCTACAGCTTGGCTAAGCTGACAACATTTCAAAAATGTATTAAACTACAAATTCCAGCCAGAGAGATGTTTAAGGCTGAGAATATCATAGCGCAATAATGCCCAAGCACCCTAGACCGCTTTGGTGAAAACATATATATTTTATTTCTTCATTGCAATAATGAGCATCAGTGTTAAAAAATTCTTATTCAATTCTATGCAGATTGCTTACATGATCAATTGTAGAGAGTGAGACGGAGCACTCGCATAAACGCGTTAATGCCCACTTGGTTACCATTTAAAAACAATAGCGGGAGTGCAACTAAATGGATCACAAATAGCCTGACGAAGCTCTTGGAATAGAGCGGAATGCGTGGCGAATTCCACCCGGTGAGGTACTCATCATGCTTTTTACCTGGTCTGCATAGAATTGAATAAGAATTTTTTAACACTGATGCTCATTATTGCAATGAAGAAATAAAATATATATGTTTTCACCAAAGCGGTCTAGAGTGCTTGGGCATTCTCAGCCTTAAATATCTCTCTGGCTGGAATTTGTAGTTTGATACATTTTTTAAATATATATATATATATATATATATTCAGTGAAAAAACTTTGTTAAAGGGGCGTTATGGTTAAGTTGTGCCACTAAAAACCTATGAAATTCAGTGAAAAAACTTTGTCAAAGGGACGTTATGGTTCCAAGTAAAACCGAAAAACCCTTGAAATTCGCCAGTTATGGTAAGCTAAGCAACCCTAACTCGCGCCACCACCGTGCACTGCTAAGACTAACACCCAGGACATCAAAGATGACATCACAAATGTCAATATCTAAATTAAAAACAGCGCTATATACAAACAAAGTTACTAATTTGAAGCTTTTACAATTGCAGTGAAGACCAGTCTACTGAAAAGAAGCAGCCGAATTCAAAGAACAAAGAAGAACTAAGAAGTTACCTGTTAATTTAAGAAAAGTAGAATATCACCATAATATTTGTATTATTAATCAAACATACTATAACATTAATACAAGCTATTTTGGTGCCTAAAAATAGAGATTGTGTACCATTTTGTCCAAAAATCTCCATGTCTTAAACAGCGTTTTACAGCCACAATGGCCCACAAATTCCTATTTTTGGACACACAAATTACCCAACTGAACCGCTACAATTTTCATATTATAGGACAAACAACTGTTTTAATTGTATACATTATATTTACTATTTGTACTTTTCCACACCGCTAGCTTACTTTTTTTTGTCATCTGAACCCCAGTTTAGTAACACATAAATTCAAGAATACCTGTCCCTACTAGTTGTAGTTCCCAATGCACAATCACACACCATTACATACACCTTTATCATCTTACTCAAACACTCATGCACACAGCACACATACATTCCAGAACACCCCAACCCATATCTTCTTTATTTTTTTTACAACAGACCCTAAAGAATGCCTACCAAAAGTCAACTCCGTAGAAAGCAACGCAAAAGTAGAGCAAATGGAAACAAAAGTGTCCAACATAAGCATCCATCTCTAGCAGAATTTGTAAAAAAAGTTTAAACAAAACAGCTAATACAGTCATTCAGTGAAACACAAGAAGTTTCAAGTACAAACAAACTTTGCCTCCTCTATCAAAATGTAAAACAAACCAAAAAACAATTAACAGAAAATCAGCTATCACTACAGATAAAACTACTTCTTCAAATGTTAATATAGTGCAAAGTAAGCATACCAAGAAAAGTATTTTAGCCAAAAATGTACCGTCACAAAGTCCTTCAAAATCTTATAAAAACAGGAGAGAAATCAGGTTCAATGCTTAAAACCTATCGTAGGAAATTAATCTTAGAAGCGTTGATGGACAGTGCAATTCTTCTGAAAAGAAAGTTATTTATTTTACTGTTAAACAAAAAGAAACCACTAACAAAAGTAATAACTAAATTGCAAAAAAGACTTCTCAATAAGCGAAATGTCAACAGAAAGAACTTCTTAAGTATCTGCAGAGGTGAATGGAATCACACTACGAGCACAGAACCATATTTTAATGAAGAAACGTACAAACAAAAGCAAACAAATACAATTGCCATACATAGCAGTGGTTGAGGTTATGAAAAAGTGAATAATACCATAATGGAACAAGAAGTACTCCTTACAAAAATATGCCCTGAAAACTTAGAGTTACCCCTCCATTCAACTGAATCAGAACGTCTAGTGTACAAATGGCCATGCACGTCAATGTGTAACATTCCCAAACAATGTTTCAAATCTTTACGCCAATTCCTCAATAAATATGTAAAAAGCAAAGACAAAATCAAAATTAAATTACTGTAAAATTTGGATACCTGTCCAGTGCGCAAGTACACAGGACTACAAGAACATTCATTGGCCTGCATTACAGGACCTACTTGTAAAACCACTTTCCATGATATCAAAAGGATATCAACACATCATTCAACTATAGGAAATCTAGTCTATAAACTGTACTATGCTAAAAGTCCTGCTTTAGCACTAGCAAAGTTAAATAACATCCTTCTACATTGTACAGCAAAAGACCTACTTGAAGAAATTCACTATATCCCGAAAATATTTTGGAAGTGAAAGCCATTTACAGAATGAAATAGCTTTAAACCAATTAAGCAACAATTCTACACATGGCAACTTTTTGCTAAACACATACAAAAAAGAAATACTAAAATTTAAAAGTACATCAGCTGAAGTACCAAACCATGTATGTGTATGTTGCTGTAGAACTTTTTATAAAAGTAACACAAAAACTGTAGACCTATCGTACAAAATAGAACACAATGAAGATTCTAAATGGTTTGAATTAGCTCTCTACCTTGTAGCAGAAAACAAATAACTGAGCCCTTAATACTTTGCAGTTACTGCACTACAAAACTTGACAACAATCAAACTCCTTCACGTGCTATCACAAATAATTTGGAATTATACCCAGTACCAAAAACCCTACAACAACTTAATTTATATGAGAGCATCATAATTCAAACAGTACACCCATTTCAAGCAATAATACGCCTTCAACCAAAAACAGCAAAATTACCTCCTTCTGAATTGGTAAAAGGCATTCATGGAAAAGTAGTTTATTTACCATTAGATCTAAAAGAAAATGTGCATACTCTAGGAGTGCAACGTCCAATGCAGCAATCTTGAATTATCTTAGTAAATGGAGTACCTACAAAAGACAAAAAAAATGGCAACAGCTGGTAGATTTATATATAAAGAGAATAATGAATATTAAAAATAAATTAATATTGAAGAAAACTTGAAAGATACAACTGAAATAATTCAAGAAACACATGAAGCTGGTCAATTTGAGCTACTAGATCCTGCTACAATATCAAATACTTTAGACCATTATACAATTCATCCTTCGCACTGTAATGACACCGTAGAAGATGCACTGGAAACTTACCAAATGCGTCAAACAAAAGGATCGCCAATCAGCATATGGGAAAAAGTTTAGAAGCACGTGCTTTTCTTCTACTCTGTCGTACTGGCAAAGGAGGAAGGTATGATGATAGACCTATTCAAATATCAGCTTCAGAATATCGCTCATTACGGATGTATTCTGAAGATCCCAGATTTAGACAAAATGTGGAATACATATTCCACCTACTCTTTGAAAGTGAACTACCAACTTTATGTTACAGAGTTGCACACATATTAAAATCAGAATCACACTTTCAAAATATGACAGCTACACAATTATTAGAAAAAGTGCAACAAAAGGATGAGGTTTTACAATCAAATATTACAAATATATTAGCAAATATGCGTGGTACTAAAGAGTACTGGTTTCGACGTCATGGAGATGTACGTTGTATGATCAGAAACCTTGGCCCACCCACTTGGTTTGTTACATTAAGTTGTGCAGAATATGCATGGGAAGACTTACATGATTTCCTACACATATCAAATAAAAACAAAACAAACATAGATATACTAACACCTGGAGAACTTTGTTCTTTGGATCCTGTTAATGTTTCAAGATATTTTCACCATCACTTCATTGCTATGCTACATTTTATTTGTAATAAAACTGTTCCTCCCCTTGGAGAAGTGCAACACTTCTTTTGGAGAAAAGAATACCAAGCCAAAGGAGCACCACATATCCACATGCTTTTATGGATTAAATATGCTCCTAAATTTGGTCAAGGCAGTGATGCCACTGTTTTACAGTTTATTCAAAAATATGTCAATTGTGAAATTCCATTAGAAGCCACAAATAGTGATCTTCATGCACACATTTTACAATTTCAAAGACACAAATGTGGAAAATATTGTTGTCGCAAATACAAAAACAAAGGGAAATACTACACCAAATGCTGATTTGGTTTCCCTAGACCAGTTACAAATGCAGGTCAAGTAAACAACCTCATGTCTTCAGTTAGACATAATGTTAATGGTAAGTCACCTAAAAATACATATTACATAAAAAGAAAATAAGAAGAAAAATATATCAATGATTATAATGCAATCATTGCCCACTTATGGAATGCAAACATAGATGTGCAGTACATTGCAGACAATTCTACTGCAGTTGCACGATATGTCACAGTATACTTAACTAAAGCAGAAAAGACAGAGCTCCAAGACCTCTGGAATGACCTGTCATCAGATAAAACAGTATCTCAGAAATTATACAGCTTGGGCATAAAAATGCTCACCCATAGAGAATGTGGATCATATGAAGCAGCTGATTGTTTAACTGGTACTGCATTGTATGGTAAATCTGAAAATATAGTATGGCTAAGTCTTGGTCCAGCTAAATCTAGAAAAAGAGTTCTAAAATCATATGAAGATATAGAAACAATAGCCAAACATGAGCCCAACAGCCAAGACATTTTAAAAAACAATGTATTGGACACATACTACCCAAACAGAAGTAATACTTTGGAAAACATGTGTCTATACTACAGAGCCCAAAACTACACATACAAAAATAATATGAAACCTGATGAAAAAAAAGGTAAATATAGAGTAACAAACTGTGAAGGCAGCTTAGTTAAACTCACTAAACCAAATTTATTTAATCATATCAAATTGTCATTAAAGACTCCTCAACATAAAGACGTATATTACATGTCCCTGCTACAACTCTTCAAACCATGGAGAAAAGAAGAACAATTACTAGATAACTATGACTCATATGAGGATGCTTTCAAAGCAAATGAAAGCACTATAACTGATGTAAACTTTACACAGTACAAAACAATGTTGCACAATGAACAGCAACACGAAGAAGAACTCCAAGCCCAACAAGATAAGGACACTCCTGACAGTAGTCAACCTTCTGTAACAGGAAGCCAAGAACCACTGGGAGAACCACTAATAATAAATGAGGCAGAATTAGCTATGATAGAAGTAGAAAACACCATGTGTCAGTATGAAGATAAGGAAGACTTAACTATACTACAATCAAAACTAAACAATGAGCAAAGTAGCATTTTTCAAGAAGTAACAAAACAAATTGCACATGGTGTAAAACATGAAAATAAAGAATGTTCCTGCCATAATTATAAACCTATACTACTGTACGTCAGTGGTGAAGCTGGTTCTGGCAAAACATTCCTAATCAAAGTCAAAGTTCCTTCAACAACTGACAAACAACAAACTGTCAGCTGTTTTCACTGCCCCCACAGGTTTAGCTGCCTACAACATAGGTGGTGTTACATTACACCGATTACTACTATTACCAGTAGAACACCAGAACAAATTAGACTATTACAAACTTTCTGCAGAAGCTGCAATGGAATTACGCAGAGTATTGAAACAAATGAAAATGCTACTAATAGATGAAGTGAGCATGGTCTCCAACCTGATGTTAGCTTTGATTCACCTCAGATTACAAGAAGTACTCAAAACAGACTATGAAGAGCTCTTTGCAGGAAAACACATTGTTGTTTTTGGAGATCTGCTTCAACTAACACCAGTAAAAGGTGAGCCTATTTTTAAAACATTAGGACACAAACTCTGACGTAAAACTGTTGGCAGCATTGGATATGTCAACCTTTGGCAACATTTCCAATACAGAGAATTAACATAAAACATGCGGCAATCTGCAGATCTCACGCATGCCAACATTTTAAAAAGTATCAGAGTTGGTATACTTTCTAAAGAAGCAGAAGGAATATTGAAAACCCGGCACATTAATGCACTTTATGGCGATAATGCATGTGCTACAGATGTTATGGAACAATTAGCCCACAAAAATGTCAATTGTATGGCCTTAATGCCAACTCTTGCAAGCTGTTTCAAATTCAATGAAATCATGCTAAGTAAAGAAATGCAACCAAACATGGAAATTAGCGCCACAGACAAAACTAGATGTACATGGTATGACACTACCCATGTGTGACCAAGCCACAACAAGACTAAATAGTTTAGAAAAATCAATCTCAAACACAGCAGGCTTAGTAAGATATTAAAATTATCCTTATATTTCAGAGTAATGCTTAAATGTAACCTTGATGTGGACCAAGGACTAGTTAATGGAGCACTGGATACAGTTGTTGGCTTTCAAACATACCCACACAACAACAAAATTCAGTTTGTCAAAATACTCTTTGACAAACTTTCAGAAGTAAAAAGGATAGGACGCTCAACAGCTAGATTCCGTCTCTTCAAAGATATGTATGTACGCAGAGAACAATTTTCTCTAAATCTTGCATACGCAGTCACGATTCATAAATCACAAGGTCTTACCCTAGACAAAGCAATGATAGAGATTGGTAACACAGTCTTTAAAGAAAGCATGAGCTATGTAGCACTATCACGGTTACGTACACTTCACGGTCTATTTCTAATCAACTTTGATGCAAGTAAAATAAATGCTGATATTCCTTGCATTTTAGAATACGATAGACTTTGCTCACTATACACCCCCCACCTAAACACATATTCTGTTCCACAAAAAGTAAAACGTTATAAAAGAAAAATAAATCAAACAGAAATGCAACAGGATGTCATTGCAGATCCTCCAAAGAGAGTAAAAGAAACTAATACTTCATCAAGTACCACAAAGAAAAAAAGAATCAATTAGGGAAAGTAAACCAAGTACTTCTTTAAAGAAGGAAGACAAACTCCAAAAAAAGCAGTTAGATACAGAACTACCTGGACCATTTAAATTCTCAAATATAGTTGGTGTAAGTTGCTACGCAAATGTAGCAATGAATATTCTATTTCAATTACCACCAATTGTTGACAACATTTACTTACACAGTACAGACCCATTGTGTTTGCAAATGTCAATACTTCACAGAAATGCAGCAAACAATCCTGACAACACGTATAGTGTTTTTGGAATAAGACACAATTGGACTACTGTGCTGGAATGGTGAAATTCACTATAAATTCATAGGAAGATCCACAAGAATTTCTAATGTACTTATTACAAGTACTGGAAAACAAAAACATACCTATAAATGAAATCTTTCAGATTTCATACATGTGGAAACATACATGCACTCTCTGCAACAATGTGACACAAGAAGAAATCCCCAATGAACGCTTCATACATATATCAATACCAAATTGTAAATCCATTCCATTTCAGCGACTTGTACAAAATGCAAACCATGGTAGATTATGCTCTACCTGCAATTCAGATAATCGCTCCACGTTAGTAATACAAACTTGTGTTAAAAAAACATAAACTGTTAGAATACTCTAAAAGCTATCTAACTGCTCAAAGATTCTACAACAACTAATCAGATAAATGAATACCACTAAATGAATACCACTAAATTAGACCAAAAAATACACAGTTAGAATACGCCTATTGGTATCTAACTGTCCCAAAATTTAACAATATCCAAATAGATAAATCAATACCACTAAAATATATCAACAAAATAGACAGTTAGAATACGCCAATTGGTGTCTAACTGCTCCAAAATTTTATAATATCAAAACAAATAAATAATATGTTACTGCTCCAAAAAAATACAACAAGCCAAAGTATTAAGCATTAGCCAGAAACAACAAGTGAACACTGAAAACAAACAAACAAATAAACTGTAGCATAACAGAAAAAGGTTTTTTTTAATCCAACATGGATTTTTTTTCTCCCACAGACCCAATGATTTTAGCAACAAATACAGAAACTGAGCAAATTGCACAGTACTCTGATTTGTAATCTACTAAATATGAGGGTCCAAAGTATATTGATTATACAATGTAATAAGTCATTACAAAATACTAATACTAACATGCTATTTTCTTTTATCACAGAAATTAACAAGAAAAACATGGACTCCCGTTACTAGACCAAACAGTAAGTATACAATAATAAGGAGAACCATAGCAGCATATCGTTTCCATAGTATCCAATACCTTTGTTCCTTATACATTTGTTTTTCACCCAAAGTTATAAGCAAATATGAATGTGATATGCTGCGGTGGTTGTTGCCAGGGCATAGAGTCTTGGGTGCATGGCCAAATGGCCATGCACCCAAGACTCTATGCCCTGGCAACAACCACCGCAGCATATCACATCTATATTGTCAAACATTTCAACTATGGTCTATGGAAACTTTTAATGTCCGCGGACATTATAAGTGTTCTTAGAACACTTTCAACTTGCCAGCGAACAATACGGACAGCGTTTTCAGGACACCCCCTACGAACATTTCAGAACAACGCGATAGTTCTTAGAACACTTTCAACTTGACAACGAACAATACGGACAGTGTCCTCAGGACACCCCCATTTTGTTTATTTGCGAACATTTCAGGACACTGCGAGTGTTCTTAGAACACATTCAACTTGCCAGCGAACAAAACAGACTACGCCTTCAGGACACCTCCTACGAACATTCCAGGACACCGCGAGTGTTCTTGGAAACGTCTTCAGAACCCCCCCATTTTGTTTATTTACAAACATTTCAGGACACTGCGAGTGTTCTTAGAACACATTCAACTTGACAGAGAACAATACGGACAGCGTCCTCAGGACACCCCCTACGAACATTCCCCGGACACTGCGAGTGTTCTCAGAAGCGTCTTCAGAACACCACCATCTTGTTTATTGCGAACATTTCAGGACACCGCGAGTGTTCTTAGAACAAATTCAACTTGACAACGAACAATACGGACAGTGTCTTCAGAACACCCCCATTTCGTTTATTTGCGAACATTTCAGGACACCATGAGTGTTCTAAGAACACATTGAACATGACAGAGAACAATACGGACAGCGTCCTCAGGACACCCCCATTTTGTTTATTTGCGAACATTTCAGGACACTGCGAGTGTTCTTAGAACACATTCAACTTGACAGAGAACAATACGGACAGCGTCCTCAGGACACCCCCATTTTGTTTATTTGCGAACATTTCAGGACACCGCGAGTGTTCTTAGAACACATTCAACTTGTCAGCCCCAACCCCATTCATATTTGCGAACATTTCAGGACACAGCGAGTGTTCGACAACGTCTTCAGAACACCCCCATTTTGTGTATTTGCGAACAATTCAGGACACTGCGAGTGTTCTTAGAACATATTCAACTTGACAACGAACAATACGAACAGCGTCCTCAGGACACCCCCATTTTGTTTATTTGCAAACATTTCAGGACACTGCGAGTGTTCTTAGAACAGTTTCAGTTTGCTTGCGAACAAAACGGACACATATTGAGTCCTCAGAACACCCCCCATTCAGTTTATTTAGAACATTTCAGAACACCTGTGATGTCCGCAGACAAATCGAACACAAAAAGAACGTCTAACACATAAAAAACACAACTTTCATCCTATCTCATACACTCCCACCCTCCCCAAACACTCCTACACACCAACACGCTCTACTAAATACACATTTTGAACAAAGTTTCACCGCGCTGTCCGCGGACGACCGCAAATCCAAGATGGCGGGCACTACTGAAAATCTGATGCGCTTCACGCTCCACGCCGTCCAATCAGCAAACACGTTGCATGTCCGCGAACATCACGCAAGCCGATTGGCCAATCAGGACACTGTCCGCGGAGCGAACAGGGAAGTCTGTCCGCTTACCGAACACAGATATCACTAATTTTTTTTTACCTACTTTTTGGTCATTTTAAAAAAAACTACTGGATGGATTTTCACCAAATTTGCAAAAGCACGCTTTCGCAACCAAGCCGCTGCTTCTGGTCCAGCGGTTTGGGCTGTAGACGTGAGCAAAAATGTTTTCCCATTCACTCTATGGGAAAAAAAAAAGTTTTGGGACCCCCCTATAACTTTGCCCCCCCCGGACGAATCCTCACCAAACTAATACAGAGTGACCCAAATACTTTGTTTGCAAAGTTTGGTGAGGATCCGTCCAGGGAGAGCGAAGTTATAAGCTGCCCAAAAAGTGCTCTTCCTATGGAAACAGCAACTTAACCATAACTACATGGCCACTACCGTGGCCATGTAATTAATATATATATATAAAAATGTTATGTGTCTTGTAAGGAAATTCTTTGATTCTTATATTTTTTTTTAAAAGCAGTTGAAATATCGGCAGAAAGCACGCACCTGTCCGGCTTGTCCGTAATTAACAAAATGTGGATGTCCTAAGGACACTACACCTCTCCGTACCATCCGCAACTAAGATTGAACTGTTCTTAGAACACACCAGGTGTCCGGGATGTCCGTAAATCAACAAAATGAGAGTGTCCTAAGGACTCTATACTTCTTCGCACCATTCGCAACCAAGATGAAACTGTTGTTAGAACACACCAGGTGTCCAGCTTGTCCATAATTGAACAAAATGGAGGTGTCCTAAGGCCACTATACCTGTCCGTAGCGTTCGCAACCAAGATGGAACTGTCCGTAGAACAGGCGCGGTGTCCGGGATGTGCGTAATCAAAGAAAATGGTGGTGTCCTAAGGACAGCATATCTGGCCGTACAGTCTGTAGAACATCTACGCACATGCGCAACATGCCCATAAATTCTGCGAACATCGTGCCTGTCCGTAACTGTCCGTCTTACTTGTGTCGCACTTTAAATTAGTTTCAGGACCCGAACACTGTCTGTAGAACAACCGCGCGCATGCGCATGACCGCTCCTGCACATTTGCTGTTCTGTGGACTCCCGTTCCCTTTGCGGCTGTGTTCCCGACGTCATCATTTGACCGCACCCACGCTGAGCGTATGTCCTAATTAGCGGCCTCTGTCCAGATGCCCAACATTTTAAAATAACTTATTCAGACAATTCAAATGATTTTACAGTACAATTTATCACCATTTCACATGTCCCAGACAATGGCCCTGGCTTTCCAGATATTTTTTGTAACTTTTTGAAGGCTCTTGAGTGTTCGATATGTTCTCGAGGCACACCTCTCCACCCCTATAAAAGGCCACACCCCAGAGCTGATCTTCATTGTACTTCTGGCTATTGCAGATTGACTTTTGCTACCTTTACTGCTCTAGCTTATATTACCACATCAACCCTAAAGGCATCCATGGCTGCTGTTGATACATCAGCCTCAGCACCACCCCCAAACCCTCCACCACCACCACCACCTCCCCAAGGGCCTGCAGAGGGGAACACGCGTGAGGATGTAGAGAACGAGGATGAAGAGGATGAAGAGAATGAGGTGGAGGAACGCCCTACTACCAGCACTCACCGGGAGCCTTGGTTATGGCGGATATTTACCGTTCATGGTAACGTACCAAAAGCACGTGCGGACAAGGTCACCTGTAACCAGTGCAAAATGCTGAGTCATGGGAGACGTGGTGCATACAGCTTTGGTACGACATCCATGAAGCGACACCTAAGTTCGTTCCACGGTGCAGACGTTTGCAAGGTTGTACCTTGTGATGCTGCTCTCACCAGAAGAGACACTCCTGTGGGAGAGCGCATCCCTGCAGCTGCTTCACAGGCCATTCACGATGCTATTGACCCTTACCTTTCACTAAACTTTACTGACCAATCCCTAGCTCCACTCATTCTCATTTGCATGCCTCTCCACCCCAGAATACCTGTATGTAATACGCGCTGTCCGCAGACTACCGCCATATCCGCGGACATGTAGAAGATCTGAGCGTGGTGAATGTACATTTAAATAGTGTTCCCCATTTCCCCTTTAAGGTGGGCTCTGAAAAGATCCGTTTTTTGGGGGGTTTTTTGCAGATGCCTGACAGACACCTGTTATTTTGTATTTTTTGGGGTGTTTTTCTTCTTACTTTACTCCTAAAATCTTCACATAACCTGTTCCAAAGCAATCCTTATATTCCAAAAGAACATGGCATTTCCCAAAAAAGATAAAGAAACACCATCTGCTTCAAAATAAGCAGCATTACTCGAAACAATGTTCTCGTTGTTACATGAAAGCACGCATGCCTCGATTGATTGCACACCTAGCAATGCTTTGATCAGGACAAAAAACAGAACTGTTGTCCCATTTAGCTCTAGGAAGTAATCCAGAAAAAATAATTTTCACATTTGGAAAGATGTTGATTACTCCTTCAACCAACTGTTCCAAATCTCCCAACAAAGTAGAGGAACTCGCATAGCCCAAATGGAAAGCACCATAGTGCAAAACTACCACATGGGGACTGCTCATCCTACGCATATCTCGGCAAACTTGGAGAATTGCCTCTACATTGCAGTCAGTCACAGCGCTCCACACCACCTCCACTCCTCTAACATCGAAATTGTTTGCCACATGCCTGCATTCAGAATACTGCTCTAAACCAAGGACAAACACATCTCCGAGCACCAACACCCTGACTGTCTCCACCTCTGCCATCTTCACTACACACACTCTCTTTCTACACAAATCAACAACGTCAACATCTGATTGGCTGATCCCTACAGTCCACTTTCTCTGCTGGATTTGCTGGAAAACCCTGTATGTGGCACACCCTACCCATGGACAGGCACGGTGTCTGCACGGCATGTAACTCTTAGCCAGCCTTTCTACCCTTTCCACATCACTCGCGATTTCATTCCCTCATTGGACACAGCTAAGCAGTCACACAACCATCCACCAATCACATCCAAGACCTCTACATCTAACTCCATCATCAGAGTTCCGCACTTCAAATGTACTGTTGATCACTCTGAATACAAGTCTCATATCATTGTAAAGCACCTACTACAAAAACTACTGTGCAATTCTCGAAGATTTCTACTTACAGCTCCATGCATATCCACATGTATGATTACAAAGTACAGGTATGCATATTTTATTCAGAGTACATGTACAACTCTTATGATTCCATATAAACAAAATAATGCCACTAAATCTGCATAGCCAATACATACATGCCAACTCTCCTGATTTAAGCGCAAGAATCCCGATTTTTCATTACAAAATTGCACTAATTTTTACTGTCTCCTGCATAACTTATACATATATGCCAACCCACCCGATTTACCATGTCACCATTTTTTACTGTCTCCCTCCTAAATTAATGCTAATCCCAATGCAATCGTATGAGAAAAATAAATGTTCCCGATTGCTATTGTGAAATCTCCCTCTCATGTGCTCCCAATTGTTTGCATATCTAGTTATAATATGAAATTATTCAAATTTTCCCAATGTACTATAATGAACTATCACTTCCAAACCTCTCTGCTATCTACAACACAGCTGCAAAAAAACAAGTGAATTTCATGAACTTAAAAATCTACTCATTTGCAAAGCAGTTTGAACTAGCATACTGCAAAAAACATATAAAGGCTGCACATTTTCAAATGAAATGCATGCATACACTATGTTCAGATATCAAACAAGAATACTACCACAAAAACATAAAAATCAACGTATACACTAACAACAGTGCTATAAACACATAAAATTACTAACTTCTTCCTTTACAATTGCAGTGAAGACAACTCTCCTGAAAATCAGCACCATCTAAACTACAAACAACATATCCGAAGAAACCTGCTCATTCCACACAAAAAAGTAAGTACAATACTACCTTTATATTCTTACTGCTCCTCAAAGAGACTGTGTGGTTAATTCATGTAATTTGCGAACCAAAAAAAACATTGATTTCTGCCCACAAATCCCCATTTATTAAACAGAGATTAGCAGGCAGAATGGCACACAATTCCCCATTTTTTGGAATACAAATAACATACTCAATCCATAGAATGTTACTACTACAAAACATACATTCTGTTTACTATTAATGCTTCTCCTCACCACTTGCTCACTTTCTACTCTCATCTGAACCACAGTGTAGTAACATACAAACAGAAGAATATCCTTCCCAACTCATTGTGACTGCCCAATGCACATTTACACACCACCACATACATCTTTCTCATCAAACTCATACACGCATGCACACAGAACACATACATTGCAAAACAAACCAACCCATAACTTTTTTTTTTCAAAAGACCCCAAAGTATGCCTACCAAAAAGCAAGTCCATAGAAAGCAACGCAGAAATAGAGCAAATGCAAATAAAAGTGTCCAAAATAAGCATCCATCTCTACCAGAGTTTGTACAAAACATTCAAACAAAACAGCTAATGCAGTCATTTAATGAAACAAAAGAACCTTCTTCTACAGAAACCTTGCCTTCCCTATCAAAATGTAAAACAAAACAGAAAGTGATTAACAAGAATTCAGCTACCACTACTGCTAATACTGCTCCTAGAAATCTTCATGTAGTGCAAGTAACCATACCAAAAAAAGTATTTTAGCAAAAATGTTCCGCCACAGAGTCTTTCATAATCATGTAAAAACAGGAGCAAAATCATGCACAACCCTTAAAACCTATTGTAGAAAATTAATCCTAGAAGCTCTCATAGACAGTGCAATCCTTCTCAAGAGGAAGGTATTTATTTTAGTTTTGACCAGGATGAAACCACTAACAAAACTAAGTACTAAACTACAAAAAAAACTTCTGAATAAACGCAATATCAACAAAAATAACTTCTTAAATATCTTTGGAGGTGAATGGAGTCACACCACGATCACAGAACCACATTTAAATGAAGAAGCATACAAACAAAACCAAACAAACACAATTGCCATCCATAGCAGTGGATGAGGTTATGAAAAAATTAATAATACCATCATGGAACAAGAAACACTGCTTACAAAAATATCCCCAGAAACCTCTCCATTCGACTTAACCAGAACGTCCAGTATACAAATGGCCATGCACGTCATTGTGTATCATTCCCAACAAATCTTTCAAATCTTTACGCCACTTCCTCAATAAGTATGTGAAAGGTAAAGACAAAATCAAATTGAAAGTACTGCAAAATATGGGTACCTATCCAGTGCGCACATACACAGGACTACAAGGACATTCATTAGCCTGCATTTCAGGACCTATTTGCAAAAGCACCTTCCATGATATCAAAATGATATCAACACATCATTTAATTTAAGAAATCTAGTCTATAAAATGTACTATGCTAAAAATCCTGCTTTAGAACTAGCCAATTTAAATAACACTCTTCTACATGGTACACCCAAAGACCTACAAGAAGAAATCAACCGTATCCAGAGAAAATATTTTAGAAGTGAAAGCCACTTACAAAATGCAATAGCTTTAGAACAGACTAGCACAATTCTGCACATGGCAAACTTCTACTACATACATACAAAAAAGAAATACTAAAATTGAAAAGTACATCCGCTGAAGTACCAAACCATGTGTGTGTGTGTTGCTGCAGAACTTTTTACAAAAGTAACACATAAATTATAGACATAACATACAAAATAGAAGACAATGAAGATTGCAAATGGTTTGATTTAGCTCTCTACCTTTTAGCAGAAAACAAATACGAAATAAGTGACCCCTTAATACTTTGCAGTTAATGCACTACAAAACTTGACAACAACGTAACTCCTTTACGTGCTATCACAAATAACTTGGAATTAATCCCACTTCCAAACACCTGCAACAACTCAATTTATATGAGAGCATCATAATTCAAACAGTACACCCATTTCAAGCAATAATATGCCTTCAACCAAAACAGCAAAATTACCTTCCTCTGAATTGGTTAAAGGCATTCATGGCAAAGTAGTTTATTTACCATTAGATCTGACAGAAAATGTGCACGTTTAGGAGTGCAACGTCCAATAGAGCAATCTTTAATTATCTTAGTAAATGGTGTACCAACAAAAGACAAAATAAATTGGCAACAACTCGTGGACTTACATAAAGTTAGACAAGCCTTGCAATATCTAAAAGACAATAATGAATACAACAAAGAAATAAATATTGAAGAAAACTTAAGGGGAACAAGTGAAATAATTCAAGAGTCACCAGAAACTGGTCAATTTGAACCTATGGATCCTGCTGCAGTATCCAATATTTTAGACCATTATACAATTCATCCATTGTACTCTAAGGACAGCATAGATGATGCACTAGAAATGAAACAAATGCGACAAACCAAAGGATCACCAATGAGCATATGGGAAAAAAGTATAAAAGCATATGCTTTTCCTCTACTATTTCCTACTGGCAATGGAGGAAGGTACGATGACAGACCCACTCAGATAACAGCATCAGAATGCCACTCATTACGAATGTGTTCTAAAGATCCCAGATTTAGACAAAATGTGGAATGCATATTCCACCTACTCTTTGAAAGTGAACTAGCAACTCTATGTTACGGAGTTGCACACATATTGAAATTGGGAACCCACTTTCAAAATATGTCAGCTACGCAATTAATGCAAAAGTGCAAGAAAAAGATGAGGTTTTACAATCAAGCATTACAAATCTGTTTGCAAACATACGTGGTATGAAAGAATACTGGTTCCGACGTCATGGAGAAGTACGTTGTATGATCAGAAACCTTGGCCCACCCACATGATTTGTTACATTAAGTTGTGCATAATATGCATGGGAAGATTTGCATGATTTCCTACGCATATCAAACAAAAACAAAACAAACATAGATATACTAACACCTGGAGAACTTTGATCTCTAGATACTGTTAATGTTTCAAGATATTTCCACCATTGTTTCATTGCTATGCTAAACTTTATTTGTAATAAAACTGTTCCTCCCCTCGGAGAAGTGCAACACTTCTTTTGGAGAAAATAATACCACGCCAGAGGAGCACCATATATCCACATGCTTTTATGGATTAAAGATGCTCCTAAATTTGGTCAGGACAGTGATGCCGCTGTTTTGCAGTTCATCCAAAAATATGTGATTGTGACATAGGGACCTTCATGCACAAATTCAAAGACACAAATGTGGCAAACATTGTCATCGCAAATACAAAAAGAAAGGGAAATACTACACCAAATGCTGCTTTGGTTTCCCTAGACCAGTTACAGAAACAGGTGAAGTGAACAACTTCATGTCTTCAGTTAGACATAGTGTTAAAGGTAAATCACCTAAGAACACGTATTACATAAAAAGAACAGAAGAATAGAAATATTTCAATGATTACAATGCTTAGGCATAAAAATGCTCTCTCGTAGAGAATGTGGCGCCTACGAAGCTGCAGATCGTTTAATCGGTACTGCTTTGTATGGAAAATCTGAAAATATAGTATGGCTAAGTCTTGGTCCTGCTAAATCTAGAAAAAGAGTTCTCAAATCATATGAGGACATAGAAACAATAGCCAAAAATGATCCCAACAGCCAAGACATTTTGAAAAACAATTTTCTAGACACATACTACCCGAACAGGAGTACCACTTTGGAAACCATGTGCCTATACCACATAGCCCAAAACTTTGCATACAAAAATAATATAAAACCAAATGAAAACAAAGGTAGATATAGAGGACAGATTGTGAAGGCTGCTTAGTGAAACTTACCAAACGAAGCTTAATTAATCATATCAAATTGTCATTAAAAACTGCTCAACAGAAAGAACTATATTACATGTCCCTGCTACAACTTTTTAAACCATCGAGAAAAGAAGAAGAGATTCTAGATAACTATAACTGCTATGAAGACGCTTTCAAAAGAAATTAAACCACTATCACTGATGTGAACTTTACGCAGTAAAAAACAATGTTGAACAATGAACAGCAACATGAAGAAGAACTCCAGGCCCAACTAGATAATGACACTCCTGACAGTAGTCAACCTTCTGTAACAGAAAGCCAAGAACCACTGGGACAGCCACTAATAGCAAATGAGGCAGAATTAGCTATGACAGAAGTGGAAAACACCATGTGTCACTATGAAGAAGATACAGAAAACTTAACTATACTACAAACAAAACTTAACAAAGACCAGCGCATCATTTTTAAAGAAGTACCAAAAGAAATTGTACATGGTGTGCAACACGAAAATAAAGAATGTACCTGCGAAAATTACAAACCTATACTACTATACGTCAGTGGTGAAGCTGGTTCAGGCAAAACATTCTTAATCAAAATCATCAGCAAGTTCCTTCAACAATTGACAAACAACAAACTGTCAGCTGTTGTAACTGCCCCCACAGGTTTAGCTGCCTACAACATAGGCGGTGTCACTTTACACCAATTACTACTCCTTGCAGTAGAACACCAAAACAAATTAGACTATTACACACTTTGTACAGAAGCTGCAATGGAATTACGCAGAGTATTAAAGCAAATTAAAATGCTACTAATAGTTGAAGTGAGCATGGTCTCCAACCTAATGTTGGCTTTGATTCACCTCAGATTGCAAGAAGCTCTTAAAACAAACTACGAAGAACTCTTTGTAGGAAAACACATTATTGTTTTCGGAGATCCTCTTCAATTGACACCAGTGAAAGGTGAACCTATTTTTAAAACCTTAGGACACAAAATCTGCCGTAAAACTGTTGGCAGCATAGGAAATGTCAACCTTTGGCAATATTTCCAATACAGAGAATTAACAGAAAACATGCGCCAATCTGCAGACCTCACCTAGGCCAACATTTTAAAAAGTATTAGAGTTGGTGTACTTTCTCAAGAAGCACAAGCAATATTAAAAATCCGGCACATCCATGCACTTTATGGCGATAACTCATATGCTACTGATGTTATGGAACAATTAGCGCACAAAAAGTCAATTGTATGGCCTTAATGCCAACTCTTGCAAGTTGTTCCAAATTCAATGAAACCATGTTGAAAAAAGAAATGCATCCAATAATTGAAATTTGCTCCATAGACAAGCTGGACGTACATGGTATGACACCACCCATGTGTCAACAAGCTACAACAAGACTAAATACCTTAGAAAATTCTATCTCCAACACAGCTGGGTTGGAGAAAATATTAAAATTATCCTTAAACTGTAGAGTAATGCTTAAACGTAACCTTGACGGAGAGCAAGGACTAGTTAATTGAGCAATGGGTACATTTGTTGGCTTTCAAACATACCCACGTGACAACAACATTCAGTTTGTTAAAATTCTCTTAGACAAACTTTCAGAAGTAAAAAGGATAGGGTGGTCAACAGCTCGATTCCTTCTCTTCAAAGACGTTTATGTACTCAGAGAACAATTTTCTCTAACTCTTGCATATGCAGTCACCATTCATAAATCCCAAGTCTTACCCTAGACAAAGCATTGATAGATATTGGTAACACAGTCTTTAAAGAAGGCATGAGCTACGTAGCACTATCACGCTTACGTACACTTGACGGTCTATTTCTAATCAACTTTGATGCAAGTAAAGTAAACGCTGATATTCCTTGCATTTTAGAATACAATAGACTACGTACACTATACACCCCCAACCTAAAAACATATCCTGTTCCACAAAAATGAAAATGTTGTAAAAGAAAACTAATTCAAACTGAAATGCAACAGGATCTGACTGCAAATCCTCCAAAGAGAGTAAAAGAACTTAATACTTCATCAATTACCACAACCAAAGAAGAACCTATTAGTCAAAGTAACTCAGGTACTTCTTCAAAGAAGCAACACACACTCCGATAAAATGACTTGGACACAGACCTATTTGGTCCATTCAAATTTTCAAATGTAACTGGTTTAAGTTTTATGCAAATGTAGAAATGAATATTCTATTTCAATTGCCACCAATCGTTGGGAACATGTACTTACACAGTACAGACCAATTGTGTTTGCAAATGTTAGTCCTTCATAGAAATACAACAAACAATCCTGACAACACGTGTAGTGTTCACGGAATAAGACAATAATTGGACTACTGTGTTGGAATGGTGAAATTCACTATAAATTCACAAGAAAATCCACAAGAATTTCTAATGTACTTACTACAAGCACTGGAAAACAAAAACATACCTATAAATGAAATCTTCCAGATTTCATACATGTGGAAACATACATGCACTCTCTGCAACAATGTGACACAGGAACAAATCCCTAATGAGCGCTTCATGTATGTATCCATACCTAATTGTGAATCCGTTCCATTTCAGCAACTTGTACAAAATGCAAACCATGGCAGATTATGTACTACCTGCAATTCAGATAATCTCTCCACCTTACTAATACAAACACATAGTAACTACGTAACACTAATGCTTCTACGTTACAATGCAGATGTTACCAAAAACAACTGCAAGCTGACTGGATTCACACATGGTCAAGTATCACTTGGTAAGAAAACCTTCACAACAATAGGTATAATCTACCACGCAGGAGCCACAACCAATGCAGGTCACTACACTGCATATATTAAAAATAAATGTGGATGGTTCTATTGTAATGATAGTACCATTAATCTAAAGCAGAGATTACCAGCAAATCTTACAAATGCTTATTTAATCTTCTTAAAACCAAAATTTAATAACTAATCTGTACTTCAGCATTAACAAAAATTCAATGAACAAACTATAAACATTTAGAATACACCAACAGGTATCTAACTGTCCAAGATTCTATAACAACCAAACAGATAAATGAATACCACTAAATTGTAACAAAAAATAGACAGTTAGAATACGCCAACTGCTTCAGAAATCTGCAACAAGCCAAGAGATAGAACATTAAACAGAAACAACAAGTAAACACTGAAAGGAAACAAACAAATAGACTATAGCATAACAAAAAAGGTTTTTTTTAATCCGACAAGGATTTTTTTTCCCACAGACCAAATGATTTGAAAAACAAACACAGAAACTGAGCAAAATGTACAGTACACTGGTTTGTAAACCAAATATGAGGGTCCCAAAAAAAGCTAAAATGTCTATTATGCAATGTAATAAGTCTTTATAGTATACATACACTAACATGCTCTTTTCTTTTATCACAGAATTGAAAAAGAATATTTCTTCCAGGTACCAAACTCATCTAAAAAATATATCGAATCTCAACAAATCAAACAGTAAGTATAATTTCAAACATTTGATAGATATTGGAATCTATAGGTGTGATCTATGGCTGTAATATGGTGCAGAGGTTGTGGCCGGGGCCTAGAGTCTTGGGTCTATAGCCTACAGCCTACGGCCTGTGCCCATGCACCCAAAACTCTAAGCCCTGGCCACAACCACTGCAGCATATCACAACCACAAACACTCCACTACACCATATCACACCCATGCTACCTAATAACTTCAGTGCTTATAACTTTCGTCCTAGGGTGCATGGCCTCTGGCCATGCACCCAAGACTCTAGCCCTGCCCACAACCACCTGATAGATATTTGATTCTATGGGTGTGATTGATGGCTGTGATATGCTGCGGTGGTTGTGGCCAGGGCCTAGAGTCTTGGGTGTAAGGCCTACGGCCTACGGCCTGCAGCCATGTACCCAAGACTCTAGGCCCTGGCCACAACCACCACAGCATATCACACCCATGGTGGCTTATAACTCAGTACCACACCCATAGAATCAAACATTTTAACTGCGCAATATACTCATTTTGCACCCAACACTCTGGGCCCTGCCCACAACCACCTGATATATGTTCGATTCTATGGGTGTGATATGCTGCGATGGTTGTGGCCAAGGCCTAGAGTCTTGGGTGTATGGGCGTAGATATTCAATTCTATGTATGTGATCTATGAGTGTGATATGCTGCGGTGGTTTTGGCCAGAGCCTAGAGTTTTGGGTGTATGACCTACGGCCCGCAGCCATGTACCCAAGACTCTAGGCCCTGGCCACAACCACGCAGCATATCACACCCATGGTGGCTTATAACTCAGTACCACACCCATAGAATCAAAAATGTTAAATGCGGCATATACTCAATTGTAATGTCCGCTGACACCACGGATGTCCTTAGAAAAGTTTCAACTTGCCAGCGCACAGCACGGACGGAAATACTATCCTTAGGACACCCCTAATTTTCAGTAATTACAAACATCCCGGACAGCGCGGGTATGGCGAATACATCAGTAGCACCTGCCACCTAAACAAATACAGTATTTCACCCATCTCTTACTCCCTAAACCTCCCCAAGCATTCTGACACACCAAAACACTCCCCAAAACTGCATTTCACATCTATACGCCGCCGCGCTGTCGACGAATCCAATATGGCGGGCGCATCCGAATAATCTGACGCACATCACGCCTCACTCCAGCCAATCGACGGACGGATCGCTTGTCCACGGTCATGACGCAAGCCCATTAGCCAAGCCGTTTCCTGCCCGCGGAGCGAACATGGAAGTGTCTCCGCGGAGCGGACATAGATATCACTATTTTTTTAGACCTACTTTTTCATTGTTTTAAAGAAAACTACTGGACGGATGTTCACCAAATTTACAAATGCACGCTTTCGGGACCACGCCCCTGCCGCAAATTTGGTGAAAATCTGTCCAGCGGTTTTGGCTGTAGGCAAAGTTTTTCCCCCATTCAGTTTATGGGGAAACAATATGTTTTGGGACCCCCCCTAGAGCTTCCCCCCCCCCCGGGCCAAACCTCACCAAAGGTTTGGTAACGATTCGTCCAGGGGAAGGGGAGTTATAAGCCACCCAAAAAGTGCTCTTCCTATGGAAAAAGCAACTTAACCATAACTGCACAGCCACTAACGTGGCTCTGTAATATATATAAGAAAAGGAAGAAAAGGGAACCGCACTCCCCCGGGCCGAGTATGAACTCCACAATACGGACAAAAAAGAAAGAAAACACTGTGTAATGAATAGGGATGTTTTTAATAATAGACAAAAGGCAAAAAGTTGCATAAATAGAAAATAGCAGCAACACATGGACAGACAGAGGCAGGACGCTGTGGTGCACGACCTGTAACCCAACTCGTTTCGCGCTACACTGAGCGCTTGATCACGTGGGGGGAAGTGAGTTACCAAGTGTAAATGTAACCAAAACAAACAGCCCTACAACTCTGTCAGTCATTCTCTCAGTCTGCCAAGCATTGGATGGAAACAATGGCAGCCATATAAGCATGGGTACAGGAGCATTGAGTGCATGGGAGACTGGGGTCCAACCTGTACAAACATAATATCAGGGTACAGAAAAGCAAAGTTAACGCATAGTGCATATATACTGCTGAATATGGAAACAACACAGCGTAAACGAATCCGCATTGCATTAATGTCAAAATAAACATCAAAGTACCATATATACTTTGTGATCAACAGATGCAGATATAAAATCGAATACTGCAATATAATACCCAGCTCTTTAACACACATGCAAACAATAAATAAATGCTACCTGTTGGAAATGGCTAAGTGGAAAAGTGGAAAAGACAGGATAGACATGGCAAATACTATAACAAAGATACTGAAAATCTGGACAGTTGATTAAACAAATGGTTGTATGGAAGATAAAAAAAAAACAAGTAGTAATGGTAAATATAGTAAATTCCTTGCAGTATAAAATAGGGCAATGATTCATTCCACTGTAAATATCCACCCAGGGCAGCTGGCATGGAATGGAACCAAAGCATATAGTATATAATACATAATACAATTGCAAGCGATATTCAAAAAGTAAAGTGCATAAGTAGCAACAACACAACAGTATGTCATCAAGGCCTTAGATTATCAAGGTCAGAATAAAGTGCAAGTGCAAAACATCTGGAACAATTCTAACAATAAAATGCCATAATGGCAATTATCAAAAACCTATGGTAATGTAAACACATATGAATATGAAGACCAAGCTGAAATTACTTCAAGCAGATAGAAGGGTCCATTGCATGAGGCAGGCAGGACAGACCACCAAGAGATAGAGAATACATGACTTCAAGCTAGGGCCACAAGAATAAGGCGGTCAAAATAAACCACTGAAAAAGAAAAAAGTAAATACCACTGCACACAGATTGCAAAAGTAAGCAGCCAAATCACAAAAAGGAAAAAATAATATAAAAAAATGATATATGAAATAATCATAACCAAAGCCAAAAGTATCCATCAAGGAACAAAGTAATAATGACATAAGTAGACATAATCAAATAGGAACAAGACAAGGAGAGGAAAAGGTCCAAACCAGGCATAAAAAGGAACACAGAAAAAGGGAACTAAGTGCCCAAGAATGTATACAGTTCCTCATCCACATTTTGACCCTTTGGATGCTTGGTATTGAGGTCCAAAATGAATCTTGTTTCGAGTTGTCTTAGTTTAAGAACACAATCCCCATCCCTAGGATGAACGGGCATATGTGCCACTGCGAAGTATGTTAGAAAATGAAAATTGTTCTCATGTTCCTGTTTAGAGTGTTTGTCCATAGGGTACGCCGTATCAGAATTCTTGATCGCTCTGAGATGCTGAAGAATTCTCAGTTTGAGTTTACATATCGTACTCCCAATATACCATCTCATACAGGGACATGAGAGAACATACACCACAAAGGTAGTGTCACAGTTAATCGAGTATCTTATCTTCTGATTGGTTTTAGTGACAGGGTGTATGAATGATTTCAACACAGTGGCATGTGCACAGGCTTTGCATTTCATGCGTTTCGTAAAACCCATAGGAGTGGCGGAGAGCCAGGTCATCGCAGATGAATTCTTTTCTTCCGGGGACAAAAAAACTAGAGAATATAGGACTAAGGTCATTGTCTAGAGTAAGAATACGCCAATGTTTCTCAACAATTTTGCGGGTGTTGTTGGAGGCAGTGTCAAATGAGATAATCAATCTGGGTTCGTCATTGGTGATAGATTTGACAGAATTGATGTTGTACAGAAGTTTATCTGTAGACATTCCACGTGCCTTAATATAGGCCATTTCGATAGTTTTTTTGTCATACCCTTGTTTCAAAAAGTCAGCAGCTGCCATTGCACAATCATGATCAAACCAAGTAATATCAGTACAGTTTCGACGGAAATGGATACATTCATCATAGGGAATGCTCTTTTTACATGAAGGAGGGTGACAGCTGTTATCATGGAGGGGCAGACCAGTATTAGAGGGTTTCTTGTGGAGTGCCATATGGATAGCTGAGCTATCAAGCATGACAATGACATCCAGATAGATGATTTCAGTATGGCTGTGACATTCCGTAAAGCTCTTGACAAAGGATAACCAGTCACTTTCCGTGCCCTTCCAAATATAAAAACGTCATCAATATACCGCCACCAGGAAATAATCTAGGTGGGAAAACTAAACAGAAGTAAATAAGATAAGAAAGTAGCCTCCCACCATCCCATCGTAAGATTGGCATAAAACGAGGCAAATGTACTGCCCGTGGCAGTACCTCTGACTTGACGAAAGAAAGACCCCTCAAACAGAAACACATTGTTACTCAGACAGAATGAAAGCATATCAAAATCATAGAGCTGTGTCCAAAGTGATTAAGTGAGCCACTGTCCAAATAATATTTGCATGCATTAATTCCAACTGCGTGATAAATAGAGATGTATAATGAGACCACATCCAGTGTTGCCAGAATAAGACCCTCTACCCAAGGGGTATTGGTGATGTCTTGTAGAAAATCCTTAGTATCCCTCAGGTAGGATGGCAATGCTGAAACAAATGGAAACAGCGTTTCGTCAATGAATTGAGCCAGATGTTCTCATAATGAGCCACACAGAGTGACAATGGGCCTACCTGGGGGATGTTTAAGTGATGTATGTGTTTTGGGAAGAAAGTAAATGGTGGGTATAGTATGACATGCAGGGATGAGGAATTTGACGAAATCATCCTCTAATAAATCTTCACTGGCCCACTTAGTACAGAGAGCAGTCATTTTTGCTCGTATTTCAGGAAATTGATTTTTGGAAAGCTCAGTATAAGACAGATGGTCACGCAATTGTGGATTGGCCTCGGCCACCATACTTAGTTCTGTCTTGGATCACGATGTTGGAACCTTTAATCACAAAATTGGATAGTTGTTGAAGTTCACCAATGGCCGAACGTTGTGCAAAAGTGAGATTCTGCTTGATGATGCTGGTTTTGTGCTGCAATCTTCTAAAATCACTAACACAGAAATCATGAAATGCCTCAATGCAGCCCCCCGCTGGAAATAGTGGATTAAATCTTAATTTGCTCTTTAATTTAGTACATATATTCCAGTTAGGATTAATGTCAAAATCAAGAAGGTCGAAATTGGCTGATTCAAATTGGTCATCATTGAGGCAAGCTAGATCCATGAGTGAAAGAATATCCGAAATGAGAAGATCGATGCCGCCAGTACGTGGTGTCAGATGTTTGACAGTAGTAGGATTGGTAGAAAAAAACTTCTTAAGTTTAATTTTTGGTAGAAATTTGTCAAGATCGATGCGTGCTTGCACAGAGTTGAAACTCACAGTGGGGCAAAAATTGAGACCCAATGAGAGGAGCGACGTTTGAGGTTTGGTAAGGACATGGGTCAATAGATTGATTATTCGACAACCCTTCATGGTATCAGTCATTAGTTTTTTCTCCCAGAGCGCATTGATCTGCCCTGTTGGTGACCCTTTGAGCCGCTTCCCACGTCGGCCTCAGCGGGTTGTCTTCCTGCCTGTGATTTCTGTCCTTTTCCTCTTCCTCTTGCTTTGCCACGACCCTTGCCTCTTTTTTGGTTTTTCCCATCCTGGCACAACAGTCGCATTTCGTCTAAAAAATTCAACCTCGTTGTAGGCTCATCAGTTTCAGATGCTGAAATATCTGACTCAGACGTACCAGCGTCTAAATCACCAAAATGGGAAACTGCTGACTGTATTGCAGTATTTTTGCGTCGTAAATCAAAGTGTTTGGCAAAGGTAAAGACACGTCCTGTCTCATAATCTATTTTGTCCCTAAGGAATTTCCTGTGCTTGCATTGTTTTATCTCGTCTTCATAGGAGATTAGACCTTCATCGATTTTGATATGTAATTGTTTACCTTCCTCTGTATGTGAAATTTTAATAAGTTCAGTCTCTGTTTTTTTCTAGTTCTTTAAGTGCCAACTCACGATCCGATCCAGTTTGGCATATTTCACCAGGATTGTTAAGATATATATATATATATATATATATATATACACAAATAAATTAGCCAACTTTGAACAGCATATTAATATGTTGTTTTCTGTGGAAACGTGTGGCGGTATGCCTACAACTTAGAGTCTAATAAGCCAGCATGTCTGGGTCCAGAGCACTGTGGATTAAGCAATCTCTCTTTGCATTGCCCTTCCCTTATTCACCAAACTGAAAAAGTTCATGGCACATTGTCCCTAATCTGTGACACCATCCTGCAATAGTGACAATATAGTGAATGGCATATATATGTATGTGTTGTGGAAAATAGAAACCCCCTTTTTAGCCACAGCCCATCTCTCTTTCAAATTTCTTGAATTATTTCCCTGCCCTCAGCATATCCCCCACTCCTCTGCACCCATCCCTCAGGCCCCTTTTAAATCCAAACCTCAGACACTCTTTGCTTCATTCATTTTTCTCTGGTCCTCTGTGTGAGATGGTAAGATTTTCCATGCTTTTCTATGCACTTTGTAATGTGATTTTGAGTTGTTGTGGAGGAATGAATAGACTGCGGTGAAAGTCATACCTCTATGTGGTGCCACAGAGGTGAAAATATTAATATTCTGTACAATGTTGCCTCATTTATTTGAATGCTTAAAGCTTGGTATTGCACGTGTTTTTTATGTAAATTGTGATGAGCATTGTAAGGAAGGCATGGTATCAAACAATAGGACAGACACAAATGATCGCAGATCAAAGGTGTTTATCGAACTTCAATTGGGTTTGTAAAATGCCTATCTAATCCTAAATCTAAAGATGGCAGCAAGCTACGACCATTAAATAATAATAACGCAGTTCTAGTGGTGTCTTGTCAAAATAAAAGGGCCTATACAAATAAACCTATTGCCAATCCTTACTTCTAAATATAAATAGTGTGGGAAGCAATGTTATGCAAAAGAAATGTGTTCAAGAAATGATATGTCAGGATATTCAAGCCGTTGGCTTCCCTTTTCCACATTTTCTGCACGTGGCAAGGTGGCATACTCAAGCTTAGCACAGTCTCTGGCTTCTCTGGCACGAGGGTACTGTCATGATCTCTGCTTCCAAAAGATCAGGACTTGCCCGACTCCCTTGGAAGCAGACCCATAACCCCGGTTCCGAGTGCCAGCCAGTCCCAATTGGGACCTTTTGGACCCTGTTCTGGCGCCAGCGGCACCAGGCTCATAAAGATGCCCAGTCCCAGCGCTGGAAGCGCCGGGCTCATAATGCTTGGGTGGACTTACCTGCAGCAGACCATGCTGCTTACTTACCTGCCAGTTGAACCCCTGATCCTCTTCTGTTTGGGACTACTTTTCCTGTTGGGTGGGGCAGGAGCCACTCCCTAGGTTCAGAACACTGGAACTCTTCTGGAAAGCAGGAACTCTTTTCTTACCTAGGCGTGGCTGTGGAAGGAGACACCTAAGCACTACAGGAGGCTATTTAAACCACACCCGATGGATGAATCTTGCTTTGCGTTATTCTGCATTCTCTGCAGCAGAACGCTCATCGTGTCTTCTGCTTCTGATCCTGGGCCTAAGGGAACAAAGGCTTACCATCCTGGAATCCAGTCTTCAGCAGCACCTGTAAAGACAAAGAAAGAACAGGTTAGCACTACGGTCTTCAGTGGCAGCGCATCTCTTACCTGGTCCATCGGCTGTCACCAACGCCTCGCGCTGCATTCCGGCATCTGAAAGACAAAGGCTTACCTACTCTTCGCATGCTCCGGAGGTCTTCGCACTGCATTCCGGCATCTGAAAGACAAAAGCTTACCAGCTCTTTGCACGCTCCGGAGGCCTTCGGCGCTGCATCCCGCATCTGAAAGACAAAAGAAGGTGCGTTTAAAGACATTGGGCAACTTTATTACTCACGTGCCATTACTCCTTCCCACGCCGAATCCAGTGGGTATTCCAGCACCCTTCAGCTTCTCTAAAGCTCCGAACTTGTACCTGCAAGATAAAAGGGACAGTTAGTGCGCATCGTGAAGCAGGCTACAAGCGCTTACTTACGTGCTTCCAGGCGCTTCTATTCCTCACGCGGGTTCGATCCTCAACTCTCATCAGCCCGCCATCCGTCATCGCCGGAACTCTGCAAAACAAGAGATATCATTACAAAAGACTTTTAAGACATTTGAAGTGCCCAGAATTTACCGTTCGTGCAGTTAACGACGGACAGTAGTCCTCTGAGGTCAAGAGGCCTGCACCCTTATCCAGTGAAGAAACTGGTTACGGCACCCTGCCCCGAGGCAGATGGAGAGCTCGGCGTTCACTTACCTAAGGTGAGGGTGTTAACCTTTGGGGTTCTACAGGAGAAGAGAAAGAGAAGAGGAGAGAGGCACCCAATAACCCCAGTTCATTAATCCCATATTTTCTATCTGCAGACATCTTACTCTTCGAGTCAGACATACAGTGCACAGAGGTCCAGCCCAAAGAGCCAACCGTGTGTTACACATCATCTTTGAAGATACGGCATTCACCCAGTCAAGCCCGGTGCCTCTGCGGGAATCAGGTGAGCGTTACAGAACGCAAAGCCTATCGCAAAACTCCCACCCAGGCGCTATGGAAACCTCGGATACCGACCAGCTAGCCCAGTTACTTGGGGAACTAAGAGCAGAAGTGCATGCAGCCCGTCAGGAAACGAATGCTCTAAGAAGGGAACTGATTATTTCCAAGGAGCGAACAGACGATCTCGCTAGACAATTGCTACAGTCACAAGCCGGACAAACTCTGTTACCCGCATCAGGGGCAAATCTTCCTTCAACATCCTCTACGAACCCAGTGCAGATCAACCTACCTGGGAATGTACCTCTGGCTCCGCCCGAACGATTTTCTGGTGACCCAAAGAGGTTTGCAGTATTTATTAATCAGTGCCGGTTGCACTTCTTATGCCGGCCAGCAGCCTTTCCAACTGATCAAGCTAAGGTAGCTTTCGTGCTTTCGTACCTTAGTGGCAATGCGGCAGACTGGTCGATCCCTCTAGTTAATCAAGATGATCTGGTTCTCCATGATTTTCAAGCTTTTCAGCTCAGTATGGAAAAACTGTTTGCAAGACATTCACAGGGGCAGGCCTTGGACAATGAGCTCCTTTCATTGCGACAGGGTAATCAAGACCTTTTTGCTCATATTGCGTCTTTCAACAGACTGATAGTGGAAACTCGATGGCCTGAGGACAAAAGGATTACGCTGTTTTATAGAGGTCTACGTGGAGAGCTCAAAGATGTGTTAGCCCAAGTAGTGAATCCCCCGCAAGATTGTTCGGACTATATTGACTTAGTCGTTCAAATTGACCACAGACTGCAGAACAGGAAGGCCGATCGTTCCAAGTTTGATGCTCGAGTATTTTCCAAACCACCAACTCCTACCAAAGGAGTAGACTCCGGGGAACCCATGCAAATAGGGGGCCTGAAAGGACCACTAACACAAAAGGAGCAGGAAAGGAGAAAACATCTGCAATTATGCCTCTATTGCGGAAACTCGGGGCACTTTCTTCGAGACTGTCCGGTGAAACCAGCCAAGAAGGCAGTAGGAGCTGCAGTTACCAGGGTCACAAACTCTGAGCAGGGAAACGACCTCGCCCGACAAGAATAGAGGTCCTCTTGCCGAGCGTTAAAACCAGTTCCGTGACCTCGCATTTCGTGATACCTATGGTCCTCATTAGCCCTGAACATCCGGATCGATTACATGCGATTGAAGCTTACGTCGACAGCGGTGCCATCGGCAATTATGTGGATCATGAAATGGTTTTGAGGATGAATCTGACTCTTTGTCCAAAGGCTGTAAAGGACGTCATTACTACGGTGGATGGTACGGAGATAGCCTCCGGACCAGTAACGCATACCACCCAAGAAGTGACGCTAGTAAGTCAAGATGGACACCATGAGAAGATCGTGTTCGATGTGATCAAGGCCCCTCAGTTCCAGATTATTCTAGGAATTCCTTGGTTAGAGAAGCACAATCCTCAGATCGATTGGCGAGCAAGAACGGTTCAGTTTCCAGAATGTGTCTCTACTTGTCACCCTCGACCTGGTGTTGCACTGGCAGCAATTTCCTCGGAGGCTCCTCAGTTACCTCCTGAATACCTAGAATTCCAAGATGTTTTCCGGAAGGATCAGGCTAACTCTCTACCTCCTCATAGGTCTTTTGACTGCCAGATAGACCTGATACCTGGATCTACTCCTCCTTGTAGTAGAATTTATGCCCTCACCGAGCCTGAGAATCTTCACCTCCGACAATACCTGGATCAATACCTAGCGAATGGGTTTATTCGTCCTTCCAAGTCCCCTGCTTCCTCAGCTTTGTTCTTCGTTCCAAAAAAAGAAGCGGACCTTAGAACTTGTATAGATTATCGCGCCCTGAACCAGATCACCGTTAAGAATAGATATCCGTTACCTTTAATCCCTGAACTCCTGGACCAAGTCAGAAAAGCATGCATATATACAAAGCTGGATCTTAGAGGAGCCTACCACTTGGTACGAGTAAAAGAGGGCGATGAATGGAAGACGGCCTTCCGCACCAAGTATGGGCTATTTGAATATCAGGTCATGCCCTTCGGACTTTGCAATGCCCCGGCCGCTTTTCAATATTTTATGAACGATGTCCTCAGAGAGCTCATAGATGTGTGTGTTGTTGTTTACATTGACGACATCCTCGTTTATTCTTCATCGGAAACTGAACATCGGAAACACGTGAAAATGGTCCTCGAGAGATTGCGTCAACACAAACCTTTCGCTAAGTTGGAAAAATGTGTTTTCAACGTGACTGAAGTTGAATTCTTGGGATTCATATTATCACCTAGCGGAGTGCGTATGGATTCAAAGAAGGTCGATGGAATTCTCAAATGGCCATCGCCATCCTCCGTAAAAGGTGTTCAAAGCATGTTAGGCTTCGCTAACTTTTACCGCAGGTTTATCCCCGAATTCTCTCGAATAGTCCAGCCCATCACCGCCTTGTTAAAGAAAATCAAACGTTTTGAATGGTCTACCGAGGCGGAACAAGCTTTCCAGAATTTGAAGACTAGATTTATCTCTGCACCGATCTTAAAAAATCCTCGCCCAGAACTCCCCTACATCGTTGAAACTGATGCTTCGAGCCTTGCCATGGGGGCAGTTCTATCACAAAAGGACCCAGTAACCAATCAGTTGCATCCCGTGGCATTTTGGTCCCGCAAATTCTCGCCTCCTGAAATCAATTACACTATTACTCATAAGGAACTTCTAGCTATCAAGTCCGCCTTTAAGGCTTGGCGGCATTATCTTCTGGGGGCCCGACACACCGTTACTGTGATTACAGATCACCGAAACCTGCAATATTTGAAAACCGCAAAAGCTCAATCCTCTAGGCAACTCCGTTGGGCACTATTCTTTGCCGAGTTTGACTTCATAATTACCTATCGACCTGGTACAAAAAACGGTAAAGCTGATGCCCTTTCTCGGATGGGAGTGGAAGAACATTTGATCAATCCTAAACCTGTACCTATCATTCCCGAACAAAGAATTCTAGGTGTAATCGCCACACAATCCATAGAGGAAGTTAAGGATAAAGCCAGGCTACTGGTAACTCCAGCAGACATACAGAATTGGCATCTGCAGGGAAAGGACTTTACGGTGAAGGACAACCTATTATATTTCCAAGAACGGTTATACCTGCCCAGCACAGATTTACAGAAAAAGGTAATCTCTTGTTATCACGATTCTTTAATAGAAGGACATCCCGGTATGACCAAGACCTCGGAAAAGATCAAGCGCTTCTTCTGGTGGCCGTCTTGGAAAAAAGATATCAGAGACTTTATAATGTCCTGTGGAGTATGCGCCCAAAACAAGAGTCAAAAGGAAAAACCAGCCGGCCTCTTACGCCCTATTGACATCCCGCCTCGCCCTTGGCATACGCTTTCTATGGACTTCATCACCAATCTACCTCCATGCTACGGATACAATACGATCCTAGTAATCGTGGACCTATTCTCCAAGATGGCGCATTTCATTCCACTCAAAGGCTTACCAACAGCAGCAACTCTGGCCCGAGAATTTCTCGAAAACGTCATCCGACTGCACGGTTTTCCTTCAGTTCTAATTTCGGATCGAGGTAGTCAATTTATTTCTCATTTTTGGCGAAGTTGCTGTCGGTCGGCTTAAATTGATGTGAGACTTTCGACCAGCCACCACCCTCAAACCGACGGACAAACCGAGAGGACCAATCAAACTCTGGAACAGTATTTGCGCTGCATGCTACAACAAACTGACAAAACTTGGAAAGATATCCTTTGGATAGCCGAATATGCCTACAATAACTCTGTCCACTCGGGAACTGGGAAGACCCCGTTTTTTCTTTTATACGGTAGTCACCCTCGAACCTCGGAGTTGGATCCACTCCAAGATCTTGGAACACCAGCAGTAGACCACCTGCATTCTACAATCACCCAAGCCTTTAAGGAAGCCGTTTCTCACCTTCAAAGGGCTAAAGAACAATACAAGAAAGGAGCAGACCAACATCGGAAGGAAGCCCCCCAATATCAAGTAGGAGATCAAGTCTGGTTATCCACCAAATATCTACCTCTAAAAGGACCACGCACATTCAACCCAAGATACCTTGGTCCCTATTCCATCACTACCATAGTAAATCCAGTAGCGGTCAAGTTGGACTTGCCCCCTCACATGAAGATACATCCGGTCTTCCACGTCTCTCTATTAAAACCCGTGCAACCTCAAACCCGACTAACTACATCTCCAAAACCTATTCTAGTTGATGGAGAACTCGAGTTTGAAGTCAAAAGCATCCTGGATTCCAAGATCTCCAAATCTAAATTATTTTACCTGATTGACTGGAAAGGCTACGGTCCCCAAGAAAGATCCTGGGAACCTGCAGAATATGTCCACGCGCCTCGTCTAATCAAAAGATTTCATCGAACATTTCCTAACAAGCCCAAACCCCCGGAGAAGCCCGGTTTGGGAGGGGCCTTGAGGGGGGGTGCTGTCATGATCTCTGCTTCCAAAAGATCAGGACTTGCCCGACTCCCTTGGAAGCAGACCCATAACCCTGGTTCCGAGTGCCAGCCAGTCCCAATTGGGACCTTTTGGACCCTGTTCTGGCGCCAGTGGCACCAGGCTCATAAAGATGCCCAGTCCCAGCGCTGGAAGCGCCGGGCTCATAATGCTTGGGTGGACTTACCTGCAGCAGACCATGCTGCTTACTTACCTGCCAGTTGAACCCCTGATCCTCTTCTGTTTGGGACTACTTTTCCTGTTGGGTGGGGCAGGAGCCACTCCCTAGGTTCAGAACACTGGAAGTCTTCTGGAAAGCAGGAACTCTTTTCTTACCTAGGCGTGGCTGTGGAAGGAGACACCTAAGCACTACAGGAGGCTATTTAAACCACACCCGATGGATGAATCTTGCTTTGCGTTATTCTGCATTCTCTGCAGCAGAACGCTCATCGTGTCTTCTTCTTCTGATCCTGGGCCTAAGGGAACAAAGGCTTACCATCCTGGAATCCAGTCTTCAGCAGCACCTGTAAAGACAAAGAAAGAACAGGTTAGCACTACGGTCTTCAGTGGCAGCGCATCTCTTACCTGGTCCATCGGCTGTCACCAACGCCTCGCGCTGCATTCTGGCATCTGAAAGACAAAGGCTTACCTACTCTTCGCATGCTCCGGAGGTCTTCGCACTGCATTCCGGCATCTGAAAGACAAAAGCTTACCAGCTCTTCGCACGCTCCGGAGGCCTTCGGCGCTGCATCCCGCATCTGAAAGACAAAAGAAGGTGCGTTTAAAGACATTGGGCAACTTTATTACTCACGTGCCATTACTCCTTCCCACGCCGAATCCAGTGGGTATTCCAGCACCCTTCAGCTTCTCTAAAGCTCCGAACTTGTACCTGCAAGATAAAAGGGACAGTTAGTGCGCATCGTGAAGCAGGCTACAAGCGCTTACTTACGTGCTTCCAGGCACTTCTATTCCTCACGCGGGTTCGATCCTCAACTCTCATCAGCCCGCCATCCGCCATCGCCGGAACCCTGCAAAACAAGAGATATCATTACAAAAGACTTTTAAGACATTTGAAGTGCCCAGAACTTACCGTTCGTGCAGTTAACGACGGACAGCAGTCCTCTGAGGTCAAGAGGCCTGCACCCTTATCCAGTGAAGAAACTGGTTACGGCACCCTGCCCCGAGGCAGATGGAGAGCTCGGCATTCACTTACCTAAGGTGAGGGTGTTAACCTTTGGGGTTCTACAGGAGAAGAGAAAGGGAAGAGGAGAGAGGCACCCAATAACCCCAGTTCATTAATCCCATATTTTCTATCTGCAGACATCTTACTCTTCGAGTCAGACATACAGTGCACAGAGGTCCAGCCCAAAGAGCCAACCGTGTGTTACACATAACCTTTGAAGATACGGCATTCACCCAGTCAAGACCGGCGCCTCTGCGGGAATCAGGTGAGCGTTACAGGTACAGTTCAAAACGTCAACAAAGTCTCTTTGCCATTCAAAGTCTCTTTTTCAGAGGGCCTGATGTAATACGACAAACAACAAAGTACATTTCTTCTTAGGATTTCACATCTACAAATTCTTGTGTGATTTTCTGTTCAACGCGGGTCCCCCTGCGCTGTGCTCAGACCCACTTTAACACAAAGTCTTCTCGGCTGATTTTTGCTTTACCCGGGGTCCCCTCCTCCGGGCTCAGACCATGTTAACCTTCTTGAATGTTCTTAAAGTATTTTCCTTAGGGTTTGGTCTCAGCTCATGGTGCACATACATGGGGCAATGAGCAGGCCACAAACACCCAATTCATTTGTATACATGATGATGAACTTTAATGTTATTGACATTTTCTGGTGGTGTTGTTTCTTTCTTCCTTAATTTAGTTTCTCTGTATGTGCCTCTGATTTGTATGCATTGTGGATCTATATATGTATTATTTGTACTAACACAAGTGTGTAGTAAGTCTTCAGTTGTTAGCTATGTATTCCATGTTTAACATTACTGAACACTGTGATAAGTTAGCATTCATAATTTTATTATTAAACATTGCCAGATTAAAAATATTGTACTTCTATGGGGCATGCTGCAGCCATTGCCTATGTGTATGTAAGATTATGTTCCTGTACTAACAACACTGCAATGTAATATTTTGTTTAGACGAGTACATTCTTTAATACATGAAGGAGTTCATGATAGGTCTCTTAATCACCTCCAACATGTTGCAACCAATATTGTGAACACAACCCTTTATAGGAACTATAGGAACTTTTCCTAACACTTAATTTACTATGTGATGTCATCAGTGATGGTACGAATGACATTCAGGGGCTGACAGGCGTGGCCAGGCAAGGGGAGTCGCTGGTGGCAGGTGTAGGGGAGGAGTGGTCCAAGGGACCCCCCTGGCCTACATCTCCAACCCAGGTGAGGGCCATGGCTCATCGGGCGTCCCCTCCTTACCACCCGGGCCCAGGTGGTGGATGGCTCGCCTGCTGAAGACATTGCCCACACGTATTGAATTTATCTAGGCCTCAGAAACCATTTTGCTTAATAAAGATGGTGTGAGCGTGGCGCACTGTAGTGCGGCCCCCACCCTTGGAGAGTTTCAATTATCTCTGTTGCCGCAGCACCCTGGCAGATCCGCTGTGAGCACGTTCCCACGAACAGGACGGACATGAGCTAGCATAAAATACTAACATTGTAACATTTCACCGTCCGCAGTGTATCACTGCTCCCAGAATGACCCGGTCAGCAAGGCCTGGGCGATGGGAAGATCTGTAGAATGGTCATCTGATGAAAGCAGAAAGGTACCCAAATATGAATGTCAAAAAACACTTTTAACACATGTATCCTCTCCATACAAAAACTTTTACTAAAGAAACCTGTAAAATTGTGTAATTATCGTACATGACACCAGCCGTGAAAGACCCACACCCCTGCAGGGGTGTGCAAATGATAAAAGCATTCCGGGGGATTATTCTTTATATATATCATTGAAAGCCGTACACCCCGCGGTCCCGCGCCATAACTGAACTAATGCTGCTAGAGTACACAAGAAAGCGAATGTAACCATACAGAGGGCACATGTGAAGAGTGTGCGAGAATGCACTCGTCGCGCGTGTATGTCTAAGCCCCTTACATGCCACCACCGTCACATACGGTGGCGGGTCATTTTCTATGTACTCCACCAACCTCAATACTACCTCACTTACTACAAATGTATATGCATATAGCTAAATACTGTAATTGTTGAAACATAGTGTACAAATAAGGTGCTCAGACTGGATATAATTGAGACGCCTCTAGCGAAATGAAATGTATGTTTTCAAGTAATTCAAACAAATATTATAAAGTGTTCTAATGATTGTGATGTTTTCGCCTCCAAAAAACTGGCAACACGCGAGGAAGATACCTTTGTGAATATGTGCAAGGCCATTTCCCCTCCCACCCTGCGAAGACTGCAAAACATGAAAGCAGAGGCCCGCGCCGCGCTGCCCCACCTCCCCCAACTAGACTGGAGCCGCTTCAAAGATGTGTAGCCCCCTCTGCAGCACCCAAGGCCACGGGCCGCCACCTGCATTATTTACAGCACAGCAGTAAACCCCTGCCTGAACCCACACTTCCAAAGGCGCCCCCTCGTAAACCCCACAACCCACCAGATCATTTTAGACTTATGGCCCTGTGCAATCAGGACACCCAACACTGTGGCAACACACAGCGGCACATTTATAACCACATCTAACAAGACAGGGAGGCATGGACCGTCCGTCCCGTGCCCTGAAGTTTAGCCCCTCAACCTATGGCCCCGGTCAACAGGACACTGGTAACCTTGCCCTGACGAATGACCATCAGACCCCTCACAAGGTGCACTCCTCCTGTGTTGCATTAACCTGTAGAATAACATATTGGAAGATTTACTAAAGAAGATAATATTGTAATGACTGCGGTGTGCATGGCCTAGGGCAAATAAGTCAGGAAAAGACATTCATCTCTGACACTGGCCGCGATGGCACAACAACACCGCCCGGATGAACTCTGCCAACCTGCCAGGCCCAGCCCAACCCACAAGGCTGACCAGTGACGTTCTCCAGCCACGGCCAACCACATCGCAGCAGCACCTATAGTTAGTCGTCGCCACCCAATCCCATTGAACTTGTGCCCCCTATAGTGTATAGGTTCTTATGACGTTTTCTGTAAATATATACGCCTGTCTTTGCTATTGTCAGACAGAGCGCTCTCGGAGTTTGCAGAGTTCTTTGCATGCCCTATTCTGATTGATAAACTCCCATTTAAGCTCACCCGCACTCTGTCTTGGCTTTATTCCCGTTTTGGGAGAGTCCGTCATTGTCTCTCATTGCGGGGAGGATCGTGCTGGCTGGGGACGCTCGCCTTCAGTGGTGACCCCGAAAGCGTGATTATTACTATTATTTTTTCCCGATCTAACATTACCGTCTCCTTTTGGCACGAGAATCTCCGGTCGAAAAGGAATACGTACGGTGAGCCGGCTCCGGGAGGCTGGCCGCCAACGGCGACCGGTACACTAAGAAGTGCGCACTCAAAAGAGAGAGGGTACGGGATCCCAGTTGAAAAATCCCCTTTGAGTACCGCTCGCCGGAGCCGGGGCTGACTGTTGAGCTGACGGCGACACTGCCTGGACGGACCCAGTTTCGGAGACTATCGGTACAAGACGGGCACGTGAGTATTGAGTGCGAGCGATTGTAAAGGGAGTGGGGGAAGAAGTGTAGGACAGGGAACGAAGAGGGGGTACGCAGATCTACTAAGGATCATCCTAAAATTTCCTTGCTTTTTCTTTGCATATGGCCATTAGGATTAAGAGGTGAATAAGAGATAAAAGTGACGGGAACCTAGCTCCGAAAGGGGGTGGAAGGCGGCGCCGCATAGTGCTATCTTGACTAGTACTGGGAATATATGAAGAAGTGGAATATAAGATAAAAGTGTCCAGCAAAAGGGGGCACTGAGAATATATTAATGACCGCTATTACTTCTTTCTTTTCTTTTCTTTAGGGTTAGGGGGGGGGAAGATAGAAGTGAGTTTAGTACAAAACTTAGGGAGAAAGTAAGAAAAAGAGAGTCCTACTATAAGAGGGAAGAGCAGACCAATATATATATATATATATATGCGCATCCATACATCCGAATAAGAAGGACAGGGACAGCCGGCTAGGGAGGAAAGGGAGGACAGTTTGATTTGTGAGTAGAGTGTTACCAGGAGGTGTGTGCGCCTCGTATGTGTAAGACGACAATCTGATGTTGTAAGTGTGTAAAATGGCTATAAATGTATAGAAATCGAATGGTCATGGTAAGTGTGACCGGATAGAACTTTTTGTAGAAAAGAGCGACAAGGCGAAGAGAGTGTGTACCTATTTGATTTCCGGGTTAAGGTTGTCGAAATAACTGATGGTTTGCTCTTGTATGTGCCCCCCCAAAGAGAATAGAATAGATACTGTGTACAGACAGTTTTGTATTGCGCAAGTAGGGGGCAGAGCACAAAGGAGCCCATTAGTGAATGTGAAATAAAAGACGAAACCCATAGTGGTAAGAGGTTTACATTGTAATTGTGAACACACAGAGAGAAACAAGTACTAGGAAAACACACAGGTGTTGGGGGGCCGAAACACCCTTATCACATATTTGTAAAAACCTACCAGGCTATGCGGAGCGAATTAAGAAATATCATGATCAATGGATAACCGAGTTGAAGGGAGAGGGGTTACCCCAGATATGGCCCGAGGGAGGGTCATTTGATAAAAGTGTTCTGGATATGGTGGCCACATGCATTTGTTTGAAGTACAAGGGGAAGCAGTTGCAAAATAGGAGAGAAGTATTAGATCTCTGGAGGTTATTTGAAGAGATACCACTGCCTAAAGCACCAGCATTAAATCCTGATCTCCCGTCCACCAAAGACAATCCACTGATAATACAGAAAGATGTTAAAGAATTGTCAAGTGTAGCGCCACCAGTAGAGGTAATAAGTTTGTACCCGATATTAAACAAGCCTGTGCCCGCTGAAGGATACAGTGACCCCACTTATGTGCCTCCCCCGACAACTACTACACCCCGCCTGCCCACGGCACCCCCGCCATATGAAAGTACAAGGGAGCGAACCCAGGCAAGTACACAAAGGGTGGACATAGAGAAACTCACAGATGATTTACAATCAAGACTCTCAATAGCAAAAGATGAGCTCTCGAGGATAAAAGATATGTGTGAACAAACAGCACTTAATGCGGCTAGATCAGGGCGCACGTCTAGAGCGCCAGGTGAGAATAGAAAACTTGAAGAGGGGTGGAAAAAAGGTGAGATACTGTTCAGGATTGAAGAAGAACCATCACGAATAATCGAAATAGGGACACGAGAGGGAGATATTGACAATGAAGAAAGGCCTATGGGGGACAGAAAGGAATTACTATGTGATATAAGGGACGATTTAGAAGAAAGCGACAGGTTGAGCATGGCAATGGGAGGGGGAAGCGAAGGGGGGATGGTACATGTTCAATGAGAACACTGGATGATGAGTGGACGGGGCGATTAAGGAACAGGGTGGGGAAGATGGCATCACTGGGGACCTCAGCAGCCAAAACGGGTCCAGATTCAATGACAAAAGGAAGGCTACAGCTCCCATTGATACATAGGGGAGGAGGGAGGCCGAATTATATCCCATGGGCCCAGATGGATAAAGCCAATTTACTAAAGCTGTTGCCCCCGTTATCGGGAGGGGCGAGCAAGTGGATATACGCCTTTGAGAAACACACTGCCGGGGTACCCCTAGCAATAGGAGATGTGAAGAGCTTGCTTGTATCAGCAGTGGGGGATCAAGCTGAGAGAGTATGGGTCAAGGCCGGTTTCCCAGGAGTAACATTAGACTGCGACCGCCATGATGGAGCCTCCTTTAACACAGTGCGTGCCAGGGTGTGGGATGCCTTGCGAGAAACGTTTCCAGACACGCCAGACTTACAGTCGTAATGCAGTGTACAAAGAATGACGGGGAGGAGGCTATGGATTACATTTTTCGGGTCCAAGAGATGTGGAGAGCAGAAACAGGTACGCCCTGGTATCAATCGACATCTTTATTTTATTTCATTATAAAAAGAGGGCTCCCCAAAGAAGTGCAAAAGGCGCTCGACAAGATAGCAGGTATTGAGGCAAAGGGATGGCCTGAGATTCAGAGCATAATAGTGCACCATTGTAAGCGAATAAAGGAAAGGGAGAAGGAGGTGGCGCAGAGGAGATTGGCAGACGAAGCAAAGCTAGTGCAGACAAAGTTGGTGAAGGTCGCAGCGGCTGTAGCCGCACTCCCCCACAGCAGGGAGGGAGATGAGGAGGAGGAGGGTCTAATAGCCATACAAGGAAGGATGGCAACTAGTTGGGCTGGAGCCGGACAGCGGCAGTGGAATGAGCAGGAGACAGGCGGAGGGTCGCAGTGGCAGGAGTGGGCCCCTCGAGGAGGACGAGGTGGGTACAGGGGCCGAAGGGGTGGACCGGGATACGGAGGAATGGGAGGAAATGGATGGCAGGGCCCTAGAGGTGCACAAGGGAGTTGCTGGAACTGCGGAAGATGGGGGCATTACTCTAGGGAGTGCAGAGCTAGACCCAACATCGGGTTCCAAGAGGTAGAACAGTATGGCCATCCCCACCCGGGGAGCCCATATGGTCTTCCAATGGGACAACAACAACTGAGAAACCCAGGCCAAGGTAATACTGAGCAGCAACAGGGGCACCAGTATAGAACACAGAACCACCCACAAAACAATGACAATATGCAGTATACGCCAGGCAACCCTTTCGCGACAACAGCAAACGGGGCCCCCGCACCAGCACCTTACAACGGCATGTCAGTGGTTTCAGGAAATGTCTTTAATCAGGGGGGGCGATGAGACACCACGCATAGGACAGCCCACAGAGAACACTTGCATGTCCAGTTCTATCTACAACCTACAATGCAGCAGAGGAACCATTGGTAGGGGCGCAGATAGGAGACAAGCAGTTCATATTCATGGTTGATTCGGGAGCGGAGAAATCATGTATCCGAGAGGGCCGGTTCCCGTTATCTAACAGGAAGTTAGAGACGCAGGGGTTCTTTGGGGCTGTAATTGAAGTTCCTTACACAGAAGCTTTGGATGTAACAGTGGGGGGTAAAACTGTAAAGACACCCTTACTTTATTATGAACACTCACCAATAAATTTATTAGGGAGGGATCTCCTGAGTAAACTTAACATGACCATATCATTCACCGAGAGAGGAATAGTGTGTTCTACACCCGGGATATGCCTCTTGCGTGCGATGTTGGTAGTGCAAGCCTACACAACCACACAGGAAGTACGAGGGTTGCCGGAAAATGAGGAAATGTTTATTGAAGGGCTAAAGACTTTGGCCCTCATAATTCCAGAGCTAAGAAGAATGGACTGGAGGATTCCAGCGGAGTTCCTCTTCCGCCCCATTGTGTGTCCCGACACAGCACCAGGATCAGTGGTATCATTAGACTTGCACGCTGTACAGGTATCAGCGAAAAGGATCGCTGTGATTGGAGTGGATAGGGAAGGATGTGAGTGGCGTACAGTGCTGTGTACAAATGCCAACATCGCCCTACGAGAGTTAACAGATGAGGATCTCTTTTCAGACACAGAAGGGGATGGTGAGATAGTAATGGAAATAGCGATGCCCTGTGACATTTTGATTCAAGCCAGGGAAACCCCCGTCCAATTGATGGCAGTGGTAGGAGCACCACCGTCATTTTTTGATGACGACATGAGGCTCGTACCAAATAATTTGTGGATAACAGGCCCCCATGATGTAGGGCTGTTGCATGGAATACAACCTGTGGTAATAAAGTTAAAGCAAGGAGCAATTTTACCCAGAGTGAAACAGTATCCATTGTCCCGTGAGGCTGAAGAAGGGATAAGAGAGACCATAAATGCACTACTAGCACAAGGGATAATAGTGCCTTCAACCTCCCCATGTAACACATGTATTTATCCAATCAAAAAAGCAAAAGGAGGGTCTTGGATGATGATACAGGACTTACGCCCCCTAAATGATGTAATTCAGAAGGAGTTCCCTCTGGTCCCGAACCCTGCATCAATATTATGCAGCATCCCGAAAGTGGCATCACATTTCACAGTAGTAGACTTGAAAAACGCATTTTTCTCAATACCCCTGGCTGAAGAGAGTAGATACCTTACAGCATTCACACTGGGGGGTAAAAGATATGAACATTGCAGACTACCACAGGGATACTGTGAGAGCCCGAGCATATTCAACCGCATATTGCATGAAGACTTGGGAAACCTATCAGTTGAGAGTACGATTATTCAGTACATAGACGATTTATTGGTGTGTGCCCAAGACGAAGTAACATGTAGAAAGGATTCAACAACGCTCCTGACTCTACTGGCCAACAAGGGGTACAAGGTAGACAACGAGAAGTTACAGTACTGCCTGACAGAGGTCTTATACTTAGGACAACTGATATCAAAAGATGGAAAAAGAATAATCCCCGACAGGGTAGAAGCGATAAGATCTGTAGGAGAACCTACAACAGTGAAAGACATGCAGAAATTCTTGGGAATGTGCAACTATTGCCGAGCATGGATATTAGACTATGCAGCATACACGAGGCCCCTACTACAAGCACTCAAGGAAGCACAACAGGAAAATAAAAAAATAGAATGGTCAGAAGAAATGCGCACGTCATTCCAATCATTAAAAGAGTTAATTTCAAGCGCTCCAGTGCTAGCAAACCCTGATTATGGACGCGAATTTTACCTATTCTCACACTGCAAGGGAACACTCATGACAGCTGTACTGACACAAAAGACGTCCCTAGGACACAAGCCTTTGGCTTACTATAGTGGCACTTTGGATGCCGTGATGCAAGGCCATTTCGCGTGCGAGCAATCACTCGCTGCAGCCGCGTTCGCGATTGAGAAAAGTGCCACAATAGTAATGGGTTGCCCTGTAACATTGTTTGTGGAACATTCATTATTTGCAATACTTGAGAGGTCAAAAAGCACACTGACAACACAGCGGGCAACAGCCTACGAGATCTTATTGTCTAGCGTCAATATCCATGTGGTGAGATGCAAGACAGTGAACCCCGCCACATTCATTTCAGAAGCGTGCACACTAGAGGACATGCAGGACCACGATTGCGCAACCTACACAGGAGAAAGAGGGGAGGACACAGTGGTGTGTGAGCGAGGGGGGAAGTGTACTTCGTGGATGGGTCTGCATCGATTGATGTGGACACGGGAGAAAAGTATGTTGGTATGGCAGTGGTGAGATTAGAAGACGGTGAGTATGAAACATTAGTTCAATACCGCCTCCCATCACATTACTCCGCACAAGCAGCAGAACTGATTGCGCTCATAGAAGCACTGCATGCAGCAAAGGGTTGCGCAGTGACAATATACACAGACTCAGCTTACATGACGACGACAGTACATGGAGGTCTAGCGAGATGGGGGCGGAGGGGATTTTGACGGGCAGACGGAACACCAGTACAGCATGCGGAATTGTTGAAAGAGTTAATTGAGGCCCTACAAAACCCTACTGCAGTAGCAATAGTTAAGTGCCAAGCACATACATCCAACACAGACGTTGTGTCTTTGGGGAACGCGGCAGCGGATGCTGCCGCCAAGGAGGCTTCCCATTTTCAGAAATATGACACAGGTGAGTACATGCTGCAGCATAAGACAAACGAAGAGCCCCCAGAAGGGTACAACATGATGCCCATATCACAAATACTAGAATTACATGAAGGAGCTAGTGAAGACGAAAAATTGATGTGGACAAAACGAGGGTGCAGCAAATCGGGAACAGACTTACTGTGGCGGCAAAATAACTCAGGAAAAGTGGTAATGCCAATCCAGTTACTAGAAATTGCGTTTCAACAACTACACTTCCCTGCACATAATACCAAACAGCATATTGCAGCAGAAATACAAGAAGAATGGTTCGTGCCCTGTCTCCAGGAGCACGTATCTCGATTAGCAATGGAATGCATAACATGTCAGATCTACAATTCAGGAATGACATTACGCACACTCCGGGGAACAATTCCTAAACCCATTGGCCCATTCAGGGAGCTGCATATTGATTACGCAGACATGGGGGAAAGGTGTAATGGCGCACGGTACATGATCGTGGTTGTGTGCCAATTCTCAAGGTGGGTGGAAGCAGGACCATGCGCACGACCTGATGCCAAAAGCGCCGCCAAATTCCTAGTGAGGGAAGTGTTCCCGCGCTGGGGAATTTGTGACGTGATTCGCTCAGACAACGGCACTCATTTTGTGAATGAACTTTTCAAGGAAGTCACTACATTATTGGGAATAAAACATAAATTGTGTTCGATTTATCATCCTCAAAGTAATGGCGTAGTGGAAAAGATGAACGGACTGTTAAAGGGCAGGTTATCAAAACTATGCTTTTCATTAAAGAAGAATTGGATCTACTGTCTGCCCCTTGCGCTATTTGAACTGAGAAATCAGCCAAGTAAAGATCACCATTTGTCCCCGCACGAAATCGTGACTGGGAGACGAATGCACACAGCACACTCTCCACTGCGCGAACACTCAGATGCACACAGGAGCGCCGCGATATTGGGAGAAGAATTCACGGACTATTTGAAAAAATTAACAAGGGCAGCGCACGCAATATCAAAGCAGCTCTCCCCACCCTTCACTAGAGAGGAGGGAAACATAACAGGGTCTGTCACGGAGCCTGAGCAACAGCTACAGCTGATGCCGGGCGAACTAATTTATGTCAGGAGTTTTGTGCGTCGATGGAATGCACCACGGTTCCACGGCCCATACGAGGTAGTGTTCTGCATGCCCACAGCTGTAAAAGTGAAGGGCTTGAGGTACTGGGTACACTTAACAGATGTGCGAAGAGCTTATAATAATGTGCAAGACGAGGCAGATGAGGAGGCACAGACAACAGCAACCGATTCGACTGAACAGAATGTCTGAATATTAACTTGTGTTTGTGTGTCAGCAACGAACGTGAATGGGAAAGTGACTGATGAAGTATTGCTGCATTCTCTTTTTATATATTACTGGGAAAAAAAAAGGGTTTTTTTTTTTTTGGACTTATATGTAATTCATGAAGTACTCAAATTATGACATGTTTACACCCTTGTCTGTGAATACCCTTCCCTACAACCCTACCCGATTCCATTACCTGTCAATATATAGTGGCACTAATGGTGCCAACAAAATGTTTACATGCATGCACTTAATGCACTTTTATATCTCAAACAGGAACTACCATGGCATCTAACAGGCAGCCTGCAACGGATAGAATTAGTAGAATGAGAGAATTATTAAATGAGAGATGCAGATATTCGTATGAGTGCGGATTATCTGTGTGCATTACGATGTTTTTTATGCTAATGTTTGGTCTGGTTACATATTGGTTTGTAGCGTTCATCTCTATCGAGATGAAAGAGGGGGGAGGGATTAACAGCACTGGGATTAACAGCACCACTGGGACCAATGTAACTGCAAGTGTCAATATGAGGGAAGGAGATTTTCTGGTATGGGATGGAACTAAACTTGTATGGGGTTATCACACCACACCATCCAATGCTGTCATAACAGAAAAAAAGAGCCACAGGGTGGAATGCAAAACAACACAGTGTCTCCACCAGTGATGTATAGGTATAATGCTCGCAGTTTAAATGACCGAAACCCGTCTGCCATATCGTGGTTGTATGATACCCCCACCAGTCAACCTGCCCCAGTCTTAAAAAACAACCTGCAAGATAAACTCAGGGACGAAAAGGAAAAGATGCTAGCAGCACACGAAATCTTATACGATGAATGGGCCAAGGGGGGCGGGAATGAGAAAGGGGGGTCTATTTTTTCCCTCGCCCAGGAGGCTGGGAAGTACATAAGGAACAAGAACAACAGACGGAAAAGGGAAACCGGGAGGAGGAAGTATGATGAGTACTATGGGTTAGGATTAGATAAAATGGAAGACCCACGACACCCCCACCAGACAAATAAGTGGTATGCAGATATGAGTGCCACCGCAAAACAAACAACAAATGAGAGCTGTTATGTCTGCTCCCTCATTCCTCATGCTTCAGGTACACCCAAAGTATTGCTACCCAAAGAGTTGCCAATTATAGATGCCCAATGTCTCCTTCATCTCACGTTATGCAGGATTAAGAACACCTTCCAGGCACATGAAGTTACTTTTAAAATGCTGCAGAACGAGAAAACTTGCTACCCAAAAACGGCAGGGGTGGTATGTCTGGAGGAACCATTTTTTGTAATACAAGGGACACTTTTTTCAGACAACAAGTGGAAGGATGAAGAAGTAATGTGCAAAGCTGAAGCACTGAGAGGTGTGGCACCAGAGAAACTGCAGTGGATAGAAGAAACATGCACACCAGTATGGAAGGAACACATTTCAAAACTAACTTGGGTAACCGCCATTGAAAAACCCTTCAAACTACAGAGTGAAATAGACTATGAACTATGTTTCAGAGGAGAGGGGAAAATCACCATGGGAACAAACAAGAGCTGCAACAAGACCCTCAGCATCCCAGATCTGAGAAAAGGGACAGCGGCCCTAGTGGACACGTACTGGGTATGCGGCAATCAGGCATACCTGCACCTTCCCCCGTCATGGAGTGGCAGCTGCTCAAAGGCCACTCTACACTCAGCCCTAATGGTAATACCAGAAAGCCACATCGATGGAAGCAAAAGGACACAGGAGAGCATACAACAAAGTGCAGCCCAGCCGACGACGGAGTCACAAATGTATGTCCTGTCCTCCGGAAACAAGGGAGAGGTGCTGACCCGTAACAGAAGAGCATCAAATTACATATCAAAGGCATCATCAGAACTGTTGGCTCAGATCCCAGACAGATATCGATTATTCAGCTCAGCAGAAACATTCTTTGCCTCACTCATCTCAAGTGTCCAAGCAAGGGCAAACGCAAAATGGCTCCAGATAACACGTTGGGAACTGATTCAGCTGGCCAATGACACTGAAGAGGGGTTCAACGTAATAAAAGTGGAACTAAGGGCTTTACGGCTGATGACAATGCAAAACAGGTATGTCCTGGACCTGTTGACGGCGATGGATGGAGGTGTTTGCCGAAAAATTGGAAGTGCCTGTTGCACTTTCGTACCTTCCGAAGATGCAGAAAACGGCTCCCTGTCCCATGTGATCGAAGCAGTGCACAACCTAGGAGAAAAAATGAAAATGGAAGGTGGAGCAGAAGACAGTACGTGGTTCGATAACATTTTCTCCTGGGTCCCCTCGTGGCTTGGAACAACTGTGAAATTTTTGATGCCAGCTGTGGTGTTCCTCCTTTTTGTTTTTTGCCTGTGCCAGGTGGGTCTTCGATGTTGCGCTAACGCAGTACCTAATGGTGCAATGATGATGGTGACAATGGGCAACACTCGTGGGACAATGCATAACATGCAGGAAGTGCAGGTACAAACAGGAACAGATAACACACCAAGATATCAGCTGGTGCCTATCTATCACGACAAAGATATCGTAGATAAAGCATGGCACACCACCATTAGAGAGCCCCGTGTACTAGAATGGTACCAAGAGGTGTGGGTAGATCTGGCGGGAGATGGCGGATGTATATACCTGACTTGTACCCCAGACGAATATGCCAGAAGAGGGGAAAGTTTACGGGGGGTGTGTAGAGCATGGATGCCCATAAAAGGCACACCTGCATGGGATGAGGCGGTGATGGACGAAGCAGAATGCAGAAGGCTGGAGGAGTTAAAGTATTCGTTACTTAAGTAACGAAAGGGGGGAAATGTAGGGGAGGAGTGGTCCAAGGGACCCCCCTGGCCTACATCTCCAACCCAGGTGAGGGCCATGGCTCATCGGGCGTCCCCTCCTTACCACCCGGGCCCAGGTGGTGGATGGCTCACCTGCTGAAGACATTGCCCACACGTATTGAATTTAGCTAGGCCTCAGAAACCATTTTGCTTAATAAAGATGGTGTGAGCGTGGCGCACTGTAGTGCGGCCCCCACCCTTGGAGAGTTTCAATTATGTCTGTTGCCGCAGCACCCTGGCAGATCCGCTGTGAGCACGTTCCCACGAACAGGACGGACATGAGCTAGCATAAGATACTAACACTGTAACATTTCACCGTCCACAGTGTATCACTGCTCCCAGAATGACCCGGTCAGCAAGGCCTGGGCGATGGGAAGATCTGTAGAATGGTCATCTGATGAAAGCAGAAAGGTACCCAAATATGAATGTCAAAAACCACTTTTAACACATGTATCCTCTCCATACAACCACTTTTACTAAAGAAACCTGTAAAATTGTGTAATTATCGTACATGACACCAGCCGTGAAAGACCCACACCCCTGCAGGGGTGTGCAAATGATAAAAGCATTCCGGGGGATTATTCTTTATATGTATCATTGAAAGCCGTACACCCCGCGGTCCCGCGCCATAACTGAACTAATGCTGCTAGAGTACACAAGAAAGTGAATGTAACCATACAGAGGGCACATGTGAAGAGTGTGCGAGAATGCACTCGTCGCGCGTGTATGTCTAAGCCCCTTACATGCCACCACCGTCACATACGGTGGCGGGTCATTTTCTATGTACTCCACCAACCTCAATACTACCTCACTTACTACAAATGTATATGCATATAGCTAAATACTGTAATTGTTGAAACATAGTGTACAAATAAGGTGCTCAGACTGGATATAATTGAGACGCCTCTAGCGAAATGAAATGTATGTTTTCAAGTAATTCAAACAAATATTATAAAGTGTTCGAATGATTGTGATGTTTTCGCCTCCAAAAAACTGGCAACACGCGAGGAAGATACCTTTGGGAATATGTGCAAGGCCATTTCCCCTCCCACCCTGCGAAGACTGCCAAACATGAAAGCAGAGGCCCGCGCCGCGCTGCCCCACCTCCCCCAACTAGACTGGAGCCGCTTCAAAGATGTGTAGCCCCCTCTGCAGCACCCAAGGCCACGGGCCCCCACCTGCATTATTTACAGCACAGCAGTAAACCCCTGCCTGAACCCACACTTCCAAAGGCGCCCCCTCGTAAACCCCACAACCCACCAGATCATCTCAGACTTATGGCCCTGTGCAATCAGGATACCCAACACTGTGGCAACACACAGCGGCACATTTATAACCACATCTAACAAGACAGGGAGGCATGGACCGTCCGTCCCGTGCCCTGAAGTTTAGCCCCTCAATCTATGGCCCCGGTCAACAGGACACTGGTAACCTTGCCCTGACGAATGACCATCAGACCCCTCACAAAAGTGCATTCCTCCTGTGTTACATTAACCTGTAGAATAACCTATTGGAAGATTTACTAAAGAAGATAATATTGTAATGACTGAATGACTGCGGTGTGCATGACCTAGCGCAAATAAGTCAGGAAAAGACATTCATCTCTGACACTGGCCGCGATGGCACAACAACACCGCCCGGATGAACTCTGCCAACCTGCCAGGCCCAGCCCAACCCACGAGGCTGACCAGTGACGTTCTCCAGCCACGGCCAACCACATCGCAGAAGCACCTATAGTTAGTCGTCGCCACCCAATCCCATTGAACTTGTGCCCCCTATAGTGTATAGGTTCTTATGACGTTTTCTGTAAATATATACGCCTGTCTTTGCTATTGTCAGACAGAGCGCTCTCGGAGTTTGCAGAGTTCTTTGCATGCCCTATTCTGATTGATAAACTCCCATTTAAGCTCACCCGCACTCTGTCTTGGCTTTATTCCCGTTTTGGGAGAGTCCGTCATTGTCTCTCATTGCAGGCAGGATCGTGCTGGCTGGGGACGCTCGCCTTCACAGGTAAGTGTTTTTTGTGTGTTTTTGAGTGACTGAGTTGGTGTCTGTGTCGGAGAGGAGAGTGAATGTTTATGGTGGGCAAGAGATGGAGTGGGGGAGCGGGTTAAAATGTGTTTGCGTGTCTATCTCTGTGAGTGGTGGAGGATGAGGGGGAATGTGTTGGACTGGGAAAGGGCTGGTACTTATTGAAAGGGGGGAGCTGTAGGGGTAAAACCCCCAGATTTCATAGAACTCCTGCCAGCTTGGAAGACGGTGGGCGTGCGGGAGGGGTCACCTTCCCAGGGGTGTGAGGTATTCAGAACCTCATATTTTGCGGTTTTAAGCCCACACAAATTAAGCTGAAATAAATCAGTCTTTTTTTGTGTTCGGCATTCAAAATTTGGACATATCACATACGACCCCCAATGTCTACTCTGGTTGCTTGGTGGGGCCTGCAATATGGCTAACACCCATGCTCCAGGGATGTGGCCACTGGCCATGACTGCAATCCCTGGGCAGTGACCCATAGTCCCTTTATGGGAGTATAGTGAACACTGGGCAAGGCTGTAGGCCAGGTGCAGTGGCTACTATGGGTGGCTTGATGGGGCCTTGGGAATGGCTGAATCGCATGCCCCATGCAATTCAGCCGTAACTTGCTTCACCAACATGCACTGCTCAAAGTGACACACATCAATATGCACTGTTAAAGGAATGTCATAGTTCTTCCATATATGTTAAAAGTACATACAGTGCTGCAACATTGTGAAACATCTTCAGTTATAAAAAACATTGATATTATGGGAAAGAACTTTGTTAAAGGGATATTATGGTTAAGGTGCTTGAAAAAAAATGAAATTCAGGGATAAACATTGCAGAGATATGTTATGGTTACCACGCACAATCTAAAAGCCAAAGAAATGAGCAAGTCATGGTAAGCTACAAAACCATAACGCGCATATCTGCCATATAGCGTCTCTGCCATATGGAGACACACGAGATATTACAGAAGACATTGCAAATGGCTTCATCAATGACATCACTCATAACATCATATATCCTGGGAATGTATTTTTGTTTAGCGACAGAAATCAAGGACTTTGCTTGGAGGTACTGCAATGAAAGCATCGTAGAGAAGCACTGAAGGCCTTACCCTTACGGAATGTGCTTAAAGTAGCTTATTCCTTGAATTTCACAGGTTTGTATCAGGGCGACTTAACCACAACGTCTCTTAAACAAAGTTTTATTTCAGTGAACATTTCAGCATTTACATATTGCCTTGAATTTGAAACTTTGTTAAGAGTTTGATGAATAGTCTCTCGTTTTTCAGCAGTAGATCCCAGACATCTCTAGCGGGAAGAAAGTACTAAATATTGTGTGCTGATATCCTATTCCTGAAATTACCATTTAAATGTATGGCAACTTTAATGGGGATTTCTCTTCCTGAACCAGTCCACAAAAAGCCCAATTTTGGACAGTACAACTTTAACTTTCCCTTTCACTTTCCCTTCCAAATTGTTCTGAATGGGGATCAGGGATTTAAAATTGTGGAATACTTTTCAACAACTGAAATGTGTAAAGAAATTGACTGCATGAAAATAAGCTAGAATGTGCGACAATAATGTTGAACGTTTTTCTTATAATGATTTAACTAATTCTGAATGTTGACAGAACAATTCCATCTTCCACCTTCCACATGTGCTTTCACTTTATTTGACATTTGAAAAGCACTGAACTATCACAAGTATGACTTTCTACTACCGAGTGACCTTTGCTACTGCATTGCAACACCAAACTATTATTATTAATATCATTATTTTTAGGGTATTTATTGAGCCCGGACCTAGCTTGGGGAAGCAACGGATTGCTTTACAATCATAGGGAGAAAAACACAGTGAGTGAAGCAGAGAAGAAAGGAGCAGGGAGCTAACAGGGGAAGGTGGGCAATTGACAGCATTGGGCAAGACCTTGGGGAGCTGATCACTGAGTCTCCGATAGGGTGGGGAGTGCAGGGTTTGTGGACCTAGGAATTAAAGAGGAGCCATTCCTTGATGAGGAAGGCCTTGGCTCCTTCCAGAACTGAAGAATTGCTGCTTATGTTGACAGGGAGGAGGTTCCAGAGTCTTGGAGTGCAGACAGAGAAGGCCAGTCTTCTGGGTCTTTCCTTCCTGCCCTGTCGTCATTCTGCACATGTCCTTACTTTTGGTGCATCGCAGGCTTCTGGAGACGCCAGATTTCTCAGTGAGGTAGCTTGGAGAATTCAGCATGACAACCTTGTAGATGATGCAGTAGGATTTGAAGATGAAGATGATATAGGCTTGCAGTGGGAGCCAGTGCAGTTAGATGAGAGTAGGGTTGATATGCTCGAATTTGCAGAGTCCTTTAATAAGTCTTGCTGCAGCATGCAGGACACATTTCAGGGTTGCCAGGGTACTCACCAGAAGATCTTCCAAACAGGGCATTGCCACCATCCAGGTGGGAGAAGACCAAGGCTTGGACAGTGGTTCTGAAGCTGTTTTCTGGGATAAAGGGCTTGATTTTCCACAGGAATGTACTAACCAGTCCTTTGAATCATTACAATTATGAAGACCATTCACACCCATCCCTTCACCCTGTACTATATAATATGTGATATTTTGGACTCAAATAATACCGCAGTATAATACACAGTTTAACACTCAAATTGAGACCCAATTTGACATCTTGATTTCTATACATCAAACATCTCAAACCATTGGAGACTACCATTCATGAGTGCCCCATCGTTTAGTAATTACCTGCTGTGAAACATGAACCACTCTTAATTCTCCCAATAAAGTCCACACCAGAAACCCAAAAGAAGACACACTCTCCCCCCACCACCTCATCCCACTATTCCCATCACTTACTAACTCTTCATATCTAAAACCTTGACAAATATCCACTTCACTGACTCCGATCAGATGACCCATCAGGTCTAGCATACTTAACAGACTGTATCCCATGATCCTTTCATCAACAACAACTCACTCATTGCTTAAATCATTGCTTTGCAACCAGGGGGACACCCTTATGCCTAACTTCATCTGTATATGCACCTCACCCAGAAACACAGAGTTTTTCACATCGGCACATTGGTAAATATGTGTACTTCCATCCATCAATGTCAACACCTCGGATGTTCTACATCTCCCATCATGCTATCCAACTAACTCTCCCAACCGCCTTGTCTTACAGAGCCATGCACATTGAGGACAGTTTTATTGACAAAAGGGTGCTATATTAGACCACTTACATTACCTTACTCTGTATTCATTCTGGTAGAGTAGTTACAGCATTAAGAGACAGTCATAAGGCTGACCAGTAATATTTAGCAATAGGCCATTGACAGAAGCTATGTGTGTGGTTGTGGTCTGTTTTGTGATGTACAGTCTTTGTAGTCTGAGCTCACAGAGGAAACATGTTCCAGAGTTCAGGGGCATTGGAGAATATCACCCTTGACCTAAATTATTAGATACTTTAGGCCTATTTGCCAGAAAGCTCTGCAAGTGATGCAAGAGAATTGATGAGTATGTATTGCTGGGTAGGGAGCCAGGACAGAGTTTATGATGCATTGGTTTGAAGTATGCTCATCTTAGTTTGGGCAGAAGAACAGGGTGGCTGCTACATATTGGATGAGATGTAGTTGATAGTCAAACGTCTGCAGTTGAACAATGTGTGGAACACCGTTGTTTTTCCCTAGAAATTAGTTCTCAAGGAATTGTAAAAATGTAACCATTTCAGGACAGAAAGTATAACATTTTCAACAAAAATAAATGTGCTAGTGACATAACAGATTTCATTCACGAATAAAGTCAATCAGTTTGCAAAATAAATGGATCGCTGCATGATAGAACAACTAGCAGCACCATCTCTCTCTCTCAGTCCCTCGCTCTCTCTCTCTCTCTCTTTCTTTCCCTCCCTCTCGCACATTAACACTCTCTCTCTCTCTCTTTCTCTCTCTCTCTCTCTCTCTCTCTCTCCCTCTCATTCTCTCTCATTCTTCTTTGGCTCTCTCTTTTTCTTTTTCTCTGTCTTTCTCTCTCTATTACTCTCTCTCTCTTTCCCTCCCTCTTGCACATTCTTTCTCTCTCTCTCCATCTCTCTGATCCCCCTCTATCTTAATCATTCTTCTTTGGCGCTCTCTTGTTCGCTTTCTCTGTCTTTCTCTCTCTATTACTTTCTCTCTCTCTCTCTCTCCCTCTCGCACATTCTCTCTCACTCTTTCTCTCTGTCTCCTCTCTCTCTCTATCTCCTCTTTCCCTCCTTCTCTTTCTCCCTCTCTCTCTGCCTCACTCTATATCTCAGTTTCTCCGTAGGTGGGAGTTGCATTCTCAGGTGTGTCCATCTACATATGCGGAGGAGCTGCTGATCACCTGGGCCCAACTCCTGTGCCAATATGACAATGGAATCCCAATGAACAATGCCCCATTCGGCAGCCGTGGACTGGATTCTGTCCCGGACAGCAGGAGTTGCAGTGGCGCCATGTGCGACTTGGCGGCAGTTGGCGGCTCCTGAGGTAGGGCTACCCGCAACCCACGAAGCAGCAAGGAGTCCCCCTGCGAAGGCAGGCTGTGGTGAAACTGTGCTCCTGGCCCATTGCAGTGAGGGGTCCCGAGACTGGGGCTCTGAGATTGTATGCCGGCTCGGGTGCCTCCACTGCGCCACAACAAACGTGTCAGTGCTACGAACCAGAGAGCTGGGCCTGGGGGACATGTATAGGCGGTAAGTGTGCAACAATGTTGAAGGTACTGCTGGAAGTCTGTCGGCTCTGGGCACGCGAAAGGGGACTCTGGGCTGGAGTCTGAGCCTGGGTGTGAACAGATGGTGGCAGAACCTGACATGGAGTGAGGGAGAAGGACCTGCAGCTACCTCACTGGACAGCATTATACTATGACCGGTGATGCAACCTGCAAACATTAAACATAATGTTGTCATGCACAGTGCTACAGGCCCCCAGCGCATAAGTGGATGATACTGTCAAGCCACACTGATATACCAGCAAATATCTCTCCTGCTTCTGAGAACAATTAAACATGCGCGTTGGCACTCTGAACAGCGGCAATCTGCCCACGGATGGCATCTCCCTTTTAAGCTATGGGGGGAGGTTGGTCATCATAGTAGTGTCTGGAAGCTTGCTGGAACTGAGGATGAGACCCGGAGGAACCGTATTGGTGCACAGCTCTGATCCTTGCACTCCGGTGGCTGGCAGACGTGCACTGGTGCATTGCGGGGCAGCGACTGAACTACCAAAGTTGCCACTAGCAAGCTGGTACCATTGCCATGACTACTCATGGCACTCGGGGTAAGCATTGTGTCCTGTAATAGCCTGAAGCTGAGACCCCAGAGATCCTCCCCTGAACCGGTGCAGTGAAGTACGGAACATGACGAAGGGGCTGGGAACAAGAACGGAGGCCGTATCGACCACTTCACGGCGGCCACCCCTATAATCTTGGAAGTGGTGGCACCAAAGTCCGCCGCAGCACTGACTCCAGGGACTCAGGCAGTGATTGAACCACTGGGTAAGCAACAAATACTTGATACTATGACAAATGGGTTTAGCGCAGTCAACGACAAGGTTGATGACATCACTACTACAGTCACCTCCATACGGGCCCAGCTTGAGAAGGAAACACAGAGAATAACAGAGACTGAGTGCAGAATTAAAGCAGCGGAAGATGACATCAGGACTCTGCAGACCACATAGACATCTTTGGCGAAAGCCATGAAATTGGTGAAGGCTGAGTGCGTTGATTTAGAAACAAGGTCCTGAACGAACAATTTGTGCATTATAGGGCAACCGGAGGAGGTTCTCTGCGGCAACATGGAAATATCAGTGGAAGAATTGCTCAGAGAGCTACTTGGTGATGCAGGGCTATCTCCGCATTTCACTTTCAAGCGCGCCCACTAGGCATTAACGCCCAAGCCTAAACTTTGCGATCATCCCCGGCCCATCATTGCCAGTATCATGAACTACAGGGATATAGACCAGATCCTGTAACAGGGGCAAATAACTAAAGGACCTCTGGTATAAATGACATGTCATACACATCTACCCGGACTTCACAGTGGTGGTCCAGCAGGAACGCTGCACATTAGCTGGATTAAAGAAGCTATTACGGGAAAGAAACATCTCTTATGCCATACTGTTCTCGGCATGCCTCAAGCTTCAGAAAAAAATAAGACGTACTTCTTGATGGTCCCAAGTGAGATGGTATCCTTTATAGAGGCGCAAATACCTATGTGTGACTCTCGACCTGTGGGCTCTACTCCCACTTGAATTCTGTGTTCTTATCCTTGAATCCTGATATTGTGTGACATGGGGCAATAGTATTGTTAGTAATGATGGGCTAAGCTTTTTTTGAATTGGGCAAATACGAATTGCATTCTGCCTGGCCCGTTCCGTACGGTAACAGCATTCCCCGATATGAGTGCAAATGTACTGTTTGGGGCTGGTTAATGTTGGGGGGGTCAGACACTGCCACCATTCAAGGCGCAGTGAGGAAGGGGGGGTAGGGCATAAGGGGATGCACTGTTGGGTTTGTTAAAATTACACTTGGCGAAACCTGGGATGCAGCACAGACTGTATATGTTCATTCTCCCATGTTGGGGGGATCCATTCGTACACTGTTGGCTTAAGCGATGGGGATGATCCAGAAGGTCTTGTTTCTCAGTTGGAATGTCAGAGGGTTAGGCAGTCCGATTAAGGCTTGCAGAATTGTACCATATGCTAATAAGAAGGGTGCACATATCCTGTTCCTGCAGGGAACACATGCCTTAGAGAGAGAAGCCCTCAGCCTTGCACTGCAGCGCTGCTACACTACCTATTCCACTAACGCAAGAGGCATGCTTATCCTGATACACTGCACGTTGCGTATCACACTCCTAGACACCAAGGTGGACACTAAGGGTAGATACGTCCTAGGCCATGGAATCCTACACAGGAAGGAGATCCTATTGCTAAATGTATACGGCCCCAACATGGATGACCCGGCCTTCTATAACAAGCTGCTTGAGCTTTGCTCCTCATTCCCTTTGGTGGAGATTGTGCTGGGAAGTGACATGAACACCATATTGGATGCAACGCTGGATCGATCCAGCACCTCAGATCAATGACTATCCAGGGCAGCTCAGGCAATACTGTGTGGTATGCAGACCCAGGGCCTACTAGATGTCTGGCGGACACAACATGGTGAAAACAGGGAGTACTCGTTTTACTACTCTGTGCACAATATGCACTCTCGCATTGATATGTGCTTGGTATCTGCCCCCTTGCTCATCATGGTCGTGCAGTGTCCAATACTAACCCGCACCCTCTCAGATCACTCTCTGGTACTTTTAACACTAGACTTCCCGGTGGAGGGGGTGACCTGCCCGCCGTGGCAGTTTAAGCCGGCTGCACTTCTGGACATAGCGTTCTTGATGGATTTGCAAGACCAGGTGGCAACCTTTTTTGACAACAAAATGAGGTCTGTCCCAACGGTGGTGACTCTGTGGCAGGCGTTTAAGGTGTTTGTCCGGGGAGTTGCATTGTTGGCAGAATTTTGAGCCCATAAAATGCATAAGGAGAAATGTGTCTAGGAAGAAGCAGAGCTGGGGACACTGCCGCTAAAATGTGGGTTATCCCCAAATATGGGCCTGTATCTGAAGATTAAAACGCATTAGAGACATACAGAGACATAGCTCAGAGGGAATTGAAATACATGGACAAGCTACTGATGGCCAGACGGAACAGGCAAGCAGACAAACCATGCTGGACTCTGGCTCTCTTAGTGAAGTCGGCATCAGGGAGTGCGCATATATCCCATGTCCAAGCCCCTGATGGCACGATAGCTCACACTAACACAGACATAAACAACGTTTTTTATAACTTTTTTTTGGCCCTATACCAACCTAAGAGGAGTGCTTCCGAGAGCGACGCAGAGGAATATCTGAACAGGATACCTACCACCCTACTCTACAGTGAGACTCATGATGCCCTCTAGCAACCTCTAACACTGGAAGAAATTCAGGCAGCCATAGTAGATCTGCCCTGGGGCAAGGCCCCTGGCTCGGACACGCAGGGTGCAGAGTTTTATAAGGAATATTCCGGCTTGCTCTTCCCGTACCTACTGCAACTGGGAGGAGGCACTAAGGGAGGGAGTGCTGCCCAATACGGTGCATGAAGCCATCATTATACTTCTACTCAAACCTGACAAGGCTCCTGAGGACTGCTGATCTTACATTGTCACTTATAAACAAGGATGCCAAAAAAGTTGCCAATGTACTGGCATCACGATTATCCCCCTTTATGCCCCATATGGTTCATCCAGATCAGGCAGGATTCATACCTGAATGGTCGACGGCGCTGAGCCTCTGACTCCTGTACAATGTTATAGTCCAGACTCCACCTGATGTACAGGTGATGGCGGACTCATTAGACGTGAAAAAAGCATTTGAGACTGTGTCGTGGCCATTCCAATTCCAGGTGCTGTCCAATTACGGATTTGGGCCTAGATTCATGTCCTGAGTGAAACTGCTTTACGCACGTCCCTAAGCCCGAGTGCACACTAATGGCTGCAACTCTTCACTCTTGCAGTTAAGTGGGAGAACCAGACAGGGGTGCCCACTGTCCCCATTGCTATTTGTGCTGGTTATTGACCCACTGGAAGACAAGCAGAAGTTATATCATTATATGCTGATGACATTCTATTGTACATTAGGGATCCCGACATTAACTTAGCTGGAATACTCAACACAGCAGCGGGATTTGGGGCACACTCAGGTTTACATGGAAATAACAATAAATATTCCTCCTGACTTCCGGTATGATAAAGCCCTATGGGCGGCACAATCTGTTCAATACCTGGGTATAGTGATAGCGCAGGCACCTGGACTCACTCGAGAACTAAATTATGGGGTGTACGTGGAGGACCTTAGGGCTGAGCTCCAGAATTGGGGAAAGATACCAATGTCACTGGCAAGGAGGTTATCCCTAATCAAAATGGTGGTATTGCCCAAATTACTCTACATGTTCCACAACATCCCGCTCTGGCCTGGCGGCATTCTGTTTCATGATATCACTGTGGAATGAACCTCTTTCATCTGGGTCAGGAGGCAAGGCTTGTGTGAAGTTATCACACCAGACCTTATGAGGACCTTATGAGGAGGGTGGATTCAATGAACCTGACTTCGAATTATATTTAGGCTTTCCTGTTTTCAGTGAAGACCGATAAACACCGGAAAAACACCCCCCGGAAGAAAAAGTGCCTCCTAGGTTTAAACTAAAAAACACTGTTTCCCCTTTCCCAGTAGTGCCTTAGTATGAGCAGGGATGGGATGAAGTTTGGAGTTGAAGAGGTGGCTGGAGAGGGGGCTTGGCAGACAATAGGTAAAGGGCCCTACTCTCCCCATGTATATTTGTTTGCTTTCTCCCATTGCTTCCCCTCCTGTCCCCTGACCTTATTCAAAAACACTGTACATTCAACGTTACTTCATTTTATTTGTTAAACGAAATGTATTCATATGTGGTCCGACCTATTTTGAGGAATTGTAGACAAATTGCAGCCATTTTTATGGTTGCCGATTCACATCTTAAAATTGGCTATAATTCCGCAAAAAAGCCCTTGACCACTGACAAATATTTGTATTTACAAAAAAATAGTTTAACATGGATTTTTCAGTGTCTCGGTTTGTGGTCAGAGACCCTCTGTGTATGTGTATCTGTCTGGAGAAGAGCTGAAAAGTGTCAGCTGCCTGTCGGTTTTAAAAGGAAAGCCATGTGAGGCTTCCAAGTACGAGGCTTGCTGGAGGCCACGCTGTCACAGTCACCTCCCAACCTCATGTGGCTCTCTAGAGCACCTGCACCCAGCAGTCCATCGGAAGCTGCAGGCCCCTCAATTGCTGCTTAGCACTTTCTTTCTTCAAGGAGAGTTTTTAAATTAGGAGCAATTTATAAATAATAGCTCATTTAAGGGAAACGTGTGGGTGGACAGCGTAACTTGTTTTTGTTTTAGGTTGGCAAGCTTGCTCAAGTATTTGGCTACCAGGATTTTACCCAGGTTGTCATGGTCCCAGTGCAGGCGCTTACCCACAAGAAAACAAGCACTTGTCTTGTATTGGGATTTTGTTTTCCAGGAAATATTTCACTAAGGATTGCTGGGTTTAAAAGGTTTGAAAGGTGAGCACCTTTTATACTTTTCCAGCATTTTTATTGGAACATTTCCTCTCTCAGATTATTTTTCTGATGTTCATTACTTGTTTTAAAAGTCCAATGGTCTTTTGTCTTGCACACTTCCTTCTAAGGGGAAGGTCAATTGAACTACATTTGTAAATTTCACTTTAAGATATGTTCACTTTTGATTTTAGTTATGGGGACAAAGGTGTGTTTACACTTGAAAAAAACTGTTATCCTCGATTTTTTGAAGTGGGCAAACAGGATAACACTGATAAACACAGATCCCAAAACATTTTGCAAACACTGAAAAAACACCCCATGAAGTACAAAATAATAAACCCCTAAAACAGGAAGCCCTAATTATATTACACGTCCGCGCAAGTACACTATGCAAACTATTGGACAGCGAGCAATTCCACCCTCCCACATACCAGCCTATAGAAGGTGGGTGCTAGCCCCACAACAGTAGCATCACTGTTAGTGGGAGGTAATTATCAGGCAATACATCAGTTGGTCCCCTTAGGGGTAACCTGGAGAGCATGGAAGAAGCGGAACGCTAAGGTGACACAGGCACCAGTCTACACTAAGCTTCTTCCTCTATGGGGACTCCCTATGCTTCCTTCCACCATGGACGGAGGTATCGTAAATACCCAGTTGGTGATTTGTATGTAGAGGGTCGCTTCGTGGACTGGTGGATACTGAAGACAGCTGTGGGGGATGGTCCATTGCAGACGCTGTATTATCTGCGCATGTGTGCTGCGTTACATACCCATTGGCCCACATTCCCGAATGAGCTCCCAACTCATCACTGTCTGTCATATATCTTACAAAGGTCTGCAGACAAGAAAAGTATTTCTGTATTATACAAATTGGTGCAATCTATGAATACAGGCACTACAAGAACTGTACACTCCAGATGGAGTACGGACCTTCAAGTAGAGTTTACCGACACACAATGGAGGGCACTTTGTTCAATATCGAAGGGAGTGTCATTGAACCCTAGCTGAGGCTCATACATTTTAAGATTTTAACAGGGTAATTCATGGAATAAATTTCCGCCGAAAAGGGGAGCGCAAGCATGAAAATCGCAGCGCACGCGTTCTAAAGCCGCGCATGCAGCCGTTCATCGATTCATGGAATGCGCTGCGCTTGTGAAACCTGGGATGTGTGCCAAATCCGTGGGTGGCGTACGCGGGCGACATCGTGTAGCGCACACAAGAAAAGTGGGTGGAACACCGGGGCGTAATACGCGGAATGGGGAACAATGCGTGGAAATGTGGGCGTTACGGGGGAAGTACAGGAGGTAAATGCTCGCAACGCCCACACGCGCGCTAACAACACATATTCATGGAATCGAACAGGGGAAACCTGTTGCGCATGCGTGACATTCGTGATGACGTGCATGCTTCCTGGGGGGACCATGCACGTCATCATGAAGAGCTGCGTGCCAACGTGGCCCAGTTGGGAGGGGCCCTGGTCGGGGGTTTTCTACATGTGTCGGGCACTCTGGCGGCCCTCTCCTCCTCTGTGCACACTATGCGCCAGTCGTTCTCCGTGCCGTCTTCTGGCCCAGTTGCCACCAGGGCTCCTGTGGACCTGTCCCGACCAACGCAGCCAGCTTGGTGGAGATCCCATCCCTGCCACAGTCGGGAGTCGGCGGTCCAGCAGGGGTGGACACCCCACCAACTGGAGCCCAGCAGATGGAGGATGTGCCGGCATCATCGGGCAGGGCACGTGCACGCCTGCGCTGGTGGATTCCATCAGCTGGGATGCCGTTGTGATAGCAGAGGCAGTTGCGTCAGAGGCAACAGCAGCCTTAGCGTGGGAGGCATCATGGCTCGGGGCCATCAACATCAGAGGGGAAGGCATCGGCCAGAGGGCAGGACCTTGGAATGGGAGTGTCTTCCGTGTGGCAGCAGTTGGGCCAGCGGATAGATACGGAGCGGCGGCGGGCGGAAGAGGCACGGCTCACTATGGTCAGGGCAGAGAACTCCATGCGCAGGGCACTGAGGCGGGCTGAGTGCCTCGAGGCAACTTGCAGGGAGTTGGAGGTGGACATGGCATTATCCCTGCAAGACCTTGGGGCCAGGGAACAGGCCCACCTCCAGGATTTTGAACAGGAGTTCGATGATGCCCTGGCTCGGGAAATCAACAAGTGAGCCAAAGGACTTGCCCGCCACCATTGTATATAGTTCATTAGTTCTGTTTTTCTTTCATTTGGGGCGCATGGACTATGCCCCAACTTTTTGTATATAGTTATTTCTTAGGTAGGGTTTTTTGTAGGTTTCCTTTGGATTGTTGGGCTCATGGACCCTGCATTTTTACTTTGTATATAGTTCAAGACTGGATTTCACTTCATTGATTTTTTTGGCCATGGAGCAATGGTTTTCTTTTTTTTTACGTTTGAATTTGGTCTGATGGACGAACCCTTTGGACCCATTTTCATTTGGATTTATTTTGATTCTGCAATGATATATTTTTCATTCATTTTGGACATCCAGCCTTTTGTTTATTATATTTTTTTCTTGTGTGATTTTCTTTCATTCCGTTGATTTTGTATTTAATACATTTTAATTTCATTATTAATTTGTGTGGTATTTTCTCATTGGTTTTGTGCATGTCACGATGTGGGTTTTCTCATTCACTTGCCCCCATTGTGTGTGTCTGACGGACATGTATTGATGTGCATACTTGTCATTTGGGATCTATCATGACATGGGGATTTCAATGTGGAGTGGATGGAATACTTGGTTGGGTGTTTGGACTGGGGTGGTGTGGGTGGGATTTGGGTGGCCATAAGGGCCATGAGTGTGGATCGTGATGACGTGTTGTGGGGGCATGAGTTGGGGCCTACTGGCAGGTGCCCGTCAATGGTGGCTGCGGTAGGGGTTCAGGTGGGCATGAGTTGGGGCCTACTGGCAGGTGCCCATCAATCGTGGGTGGGGAGACATGTGTCAAGGCTCCCAGGTGCATGGTGCCATGCGAGCTGCCTGCGGGGCATGCCCAGGGGTGTAGGGTGCTTTCCTGTGGTGTGGGCTGCCTGCAGGGCATGGGGGGGGGGGGGTAGGGACACACCAGGGAGGGCCCACACTGCCGAATCACGTGTGAAACTTCCCGCGCACCCCTCAGAATACACGTACCCCTCTCGCGCTAGCGAAGACGCGTGTCAAACTCCCCGCGCACCACAGTATTTCATGTACCCCGTTCTCGCCTGGAGTATCACGTGTGGAAGTTCCAGTGCAACCCCCAAATACATGTAGCCCGCTCACACAAGGCATATCGCGTGTGAAACTTCCTGCGCACGCCACAAATACACGTACCCCGCTCACACAAGGCCTAGCGCATGTGAAACTTCCCACACACCCACCAAATACACGTACCATGCTCACACAAGGCCTATCGCGTGTGAAACTTCCTGCGTTCCCCCAAATACTGTAACCCACTCACACAAGGCCTATCCCATGTGAAACTTCCCGCGCACCCGTCAAATACATCGTACCACGCTCACACAAGGCCTATCGCGTGTGAAAATTCCCACGTACCCCCCAAATACATGTACCCCGCTCTCGCCTGGAGTATCGCATGTGAAACTTCCCGCACACCCCCAAAATGCATGCAGCCACCCCATTCACCCTAGGCATGCCCCACAGGCAGCCCACTCACCCTCCCCACGCCCCACAGGCAGCCCATCCACCCTGGGCATGCCCGACAGGCAGGCCACGCCACAGGGGGGTGCTTTTTGTTTGCTGTTTACCTGTCGCGAGCGGGGTACGTGTATTCCGAGGGGTGCGCCAGTCCATTTTCACACTTTTGGATGCCGTGAGTGGGGTACGCATAGTATTTTCACCCGATTACATTGTACCAGGCCTGTAAACTGGTGCAGGGTTAGCGTGCCCCTTTGCGCTGCATTGGGGATTTCAGTGCCTTTTCCTTGCGCAGTGGGCGTTCTTGGGGGCGTAACTGGCGCTGCGGGATGTTCTCTGCACCAGTGCTTAAAATGGATTGGAAATTCCATGAATACCCAGTGCGCCAGAATGCTGTTTAGCGCACGCTGGCGCACGCTCCCTCTCTGCGCTGCTCGCGTGCGCTGCCTCTGCGCTGAAATCTATGAATTACCCCCTAAATAGATTATATTACCCCCCCTTCAAGGCTGAACCTGTTTCGGACTGATAAGATAAATGTGTGCCCTAGGTAGGGATGAAAATGCACCCCTGCCATGGTCCTGCCCGAAGCTGTATGAATATTGAGATGCTGTTAAAACTATCCTGTCGGAAGTATAGGGGCGCCAGCTGGCTCTGCCACCCTGTGAATGTATACTTGGTTATACTGGCCGGCTGGGTGTGGGCGTAGTTCAGCATAGATTCCTGAACAGTAACTGTTGAAGGCCAAGAGGGCTATTCTTATGAGATGGACTCATAAACAACCGCCGACGAGAGATATGGATAAGGGACGTGTTCTGGGGAAATGGCATGGAGGAACTGTACATCAACCTGCTGCCAAATGTCAGCCGCCCAAAGGGCATATGGTTGGACTTCTGTACATAGGTGAGACCCCTCATCCGGAACTGAACAGCCAATATCCCCTACCACAATATGTATACTAATGTAACCTCTAGATGATTGTACTATGTTTTGTCATTCTCCACTCTTCAATATATGTTGATGTTGTTTCACATGTTTTGTTTATTTTATTGTTCATTTATAATACCAGTGAGTGGTTTCTAAGTACAGAACCAGGATTCAAACCTGTGTTGTGCCACGTTGTCTAGCTTCCAAGACAAACACCTTGCCCCTGAGCTATCCTTCCTCCCTTTGGCAAGTGTCAATAAATAAACAGTTTTAAAAAAAAGGAAAGGGGGAAGGGCAAAGAGCACCAATGAAGGTTGCATGTTACTTTGAAATAAAAATACTGTAAATATTGAGGTTTGAAAAATATGTCTGTTGCAAAAACGTTGCTAGCTTGAATCACTAAGTACTTAAGGCATTCTGGGCTTTGTGTTCATTACATTTTTGACAACACTCACCCTAATAGTAACAGGAAACCAATTCTCAGTATTAAAATAATAAAGATGAGTCATTAAATCTGGAATACAATGTACATATGTTTGTGGCAGACCAGGTTCATTATAATCTGTACATTCCAATTCCTTTTCCTGAGATGTTATCTCTTTAATATTACTATCTATAACACGGACTTTTAATTGCACTTCTCACATGTCCTCTGTTTCTTTTGTCTCATATTTCACATCAATCCCTTGACATTTCAAACATATATTTACAGTACCTCACCACATTTCTATATAGTATGACCCCTGTACAGTGTGCTACCTCAAATTGGGCCATAGGAGCAGTTATGTCTCAATAATCATGAAATACGAGCTTAAGTGTAATGAAGGTGCACAAAGTTATTTAAGGGAAAATAACTGCTCATATTTCCCGTGTAGGGATGAGCAATTATAATTATAATTGTTCTTTTATAACAGAATTAGTATCAACAAGTGGTTTCTAAGCACGAGATCGAAATTTGAACCTGTGTTGAGCTGTGATGTCTTGCTTTCAAAACAAACATGTTGTCCCTGAGCTATCCTTCCTAATCATGCTATTGCCATTGGGCTCCTGGCCCCTGTTGGTGGGGTAGAACAAACATGAGGCAACAAGAAAAAACATAATTCCACCTTTAGGTATCACTAACGAGAAACAGCTGCTTAGTCCTTTTTCTATGATGGCCCAGGTAGAGGGCAGCCCTGAAGGCTGTGAGCAGGCCACACATGAAGATGAGGAGGAGTCTGCAGATAGTGATGGTGGAACCATTGTAGTGAGGAAGATGCAACCATTGGAGAATGAACGAAAGTGAACGGAGGATAGGACAGAGGCAACGTGCTTGTCCTGAAAGCAAGACCATGCAGAGCAACAGAGGTTCAAATCCCGGACCTGCGCTTAGAAACTGAACTGAAGCACGGTATTAGGCGTGTTATAAAAAAAATAAAACACTATAAAATAAAGGCATTTGGTGCAGGGGAGCTGGCTGATCCATCAGGCTCACTGGATGGTGTGTGGAATCCTGAGGACCCATCAAGTCCCATGGATTGTGACCGGCTCTCTGGACTATGACACATTCTCTTTGGCGGCCAATGCATATTAAAGTCAGAATTGTATTCGATTTTTTCTTCCAGTATTTCCTGTTATTTCGTTTACTGCACATTCAATGTAGGTTACAAAGACAATATTTTGTCACATAGTGTTTTGAATCATGAATATTCTGACAGCGCTGTGAAAATAGTCAATCAGCAAACACGTATTGAGTACTTGCAGTGACACGCATGGACTGACAGTTTCTTGTTCCGCTTTCAAGAGTGCCACTAGTGTAGTGCTGGCAGAATACATCTGAAAGTCTATGTTGTGCTTAGATCTGACTTATGGCCTCAAGCACTGTATAAAGATGAAGCACACGTATGGATAGCAGAGAGCATTGACAGACTCAACAGCGGCCTCAGTTGGCAAGATATGGGACATCTTTGTATGTTCTGTACTGCTGTTAGATAAAGTCATGACATATACTAAAGAAATTCCCATTCATTCCATACGGCTCATGACTGTAAGGCAGCAATTGCTCGACCATTTGTTGACCACTACAAACCCTTCTTTATAGAAATGCACCTGGACAACATTTTTGTTAAAATGGGTGAACAAGCTTGTGCAACTGTGGATGCATGTTCATCTGAATCATGAAGTACAGGAAATGAGGTCTGTAGTTGGCCTTTACCATTTGATGCAGGTTATATTTTTGAGGCTACGTGTTATGAGGGCAAATTGAAAGACACGTATAAGAAAACTGAATTCTTAAGATCAAAAAGGCGAGATGGATGACTTTAATTCATCTAGATGGGCAGAGATCGAGTATGGAATCTGTCTTGAATAACCAATAGACAAGCTTTGTCATAATGGGCAACAGGGTGACGACCTTCCCCCCATTATTATAAAAGAGCTAGAGTGCAGATCTTGTCAAACCTGGGCAATCCCTCAGCTGCAGAAGTGCTCCTGGGCTGGGCTGCTGTATGTTGTGAGCGAAGCCTGGTTTCCTTTTGTGTATGTGCTGTGGCCAGAACATACCCAATGCTCCATTCAACGCGGGTCGTGTCTTTTCTTACCAAACCTTGCATGGCTCATTGGCAGGGACGTCATTTGGGGGTCGCCAGAGGTTGCAAGAGCGACCGCTGGCGATTGGCCAGCGACCCCTGTCAATCTCTTGCGACCTCTGGCTACTGACCAATCAGAGGAGGGGGGCGTGGCCACAGCGTGCTGGCGCTGCAACGCTTGTCCAGGACCTCCATTTTGGCTGCGTGTTTCTCCCCGAGTCGTGCTGCCTGCTCCTCACAGTTTGTGTCCAGGCGCTGCAGGCATCCACCACGGCAGGCGGCAGGCCATGAGGCCAGTGACTACTTCGACCGTCGAGGTCGAGTCGAGTCGAGGCTCAGCTTAGGCAGGTGAGTGAGTTGACCGCTGCGCCGTGGTCGAGGCCGGTCACGGCCGCTGCTGCGCCAAATTCATTTTTACTAAAGAAGTTACAAATGTGTGCCGTCGGCGGCAGCTTAACCATTTGCAAGCTGCCGGCAGCACATATTTGCAACATTAGTTAAATGAATTCGGTGCCACAGCCGTCCACTCCGACGGCAGCACCAAATTCATTTTACTAATGTTGCAAATATGTGCTGGCGGCGGCTTGTGCCGCCGGCGGCACATATTTGCAAAGTCGTTAGTAAAATGAATTTGGTGCCGCAGCCGACGCCCGACGGCAGCACCAAATTCATTTTACTAACGTTGCAAATATGTGCCGGGCCGGCGGCACATATTTGCAATGTTAGTAAAAATGAATTTGGTGCCACAGCCGACGGCAGCTACAGCACCAAATTCATTTTACTAACGTTGCAAATATGTGCCGGGCCGGCGGTGGCTTGTTAAGCTGGCGCCGGCGGCACATATTTGCAATGTTAGTAAAATGAATTTGGTGCCGCAGCTGACGCCAGCTGCGCAGCACCAAATTCATTTTACTAACGTCGTTGTATTGAGTAATTCCACTCAAGCAGTGAAGTGGGATGGAGCAAACCCAATGTATATAACATGGTATAATCACTGCCACACCATTCGGCTACCTGGAGTACAAAGCTGGGTGCACTGGTTGGTAGAGTAGCCTACATAAATGTCTGCAACTGTCCCCGTGGGCCTCTGCACAGTGACCCTCTATTGTGTGGCTACTTTTGACCTTTTACATTGATGCACAACACACACAATGATGATGTGGAAAAGACAAAATCATGTGCACTCTAAAGAGGCTGGTACGTGTATCCCTTTGTTTCTTGAAAATGGGAGATCGGAGGTGCTGACGTTCCCTCTGAAAGTGAACGCACAGCTGCTGGCATGCGGTGCATCCCACATGGGTGGGCAGAAGGAGTTGGCCACTCACCGACCACAGGGGCACGAACAGGAACTCCCTTTAAGGGCAGCCTTAGTAAGCCAATCCTGGGACAGGTCCAGGTCCAAAAGAGCCCATTTCTATTTCATCTGCCCTGTGAGTAGAGGGACACTTGGCAGGAAAGCTAGTGAAGGGCCTGCATGGAGGTTTCTATGAGGAGGGAGAGTAGGGTTTCATGATGTAATAATAATAATGTATAATTTATATAGCGTTATGAACCCTCAGGCATCTGAGCACTGCTTGTTATTACCCAAAGGGTGTGGTACTCATTTATCGACCTCGAATTGCGTCAGCAGGGTCTTCACAGATGTCAAAGCGAGCGCTCTACTCGCTGTGCTATGGGACCATCTGATGTAGGTTATCCACAGCTTTCAGAGGAAATGGGAACACGAATACTAGCATGCAAGATAATCGTATGGCCTAAAGAAGTTATTGCTATTAGATTATTTGAGCTCTTTCTGCAGTGCTAGTTTATTATGTGTGTATATATACATGGGGGTCCCATCCGTTAAGGATTACATGAGCACATTGCTTAGGTAGCAAAACCTTGCTAATTTATGCTACGTAATATGTCTATAAGGCAGCCTCTAGGCACTATAAAAGCTATCCACAAGAAAGTATACATTAAAATAGCTTGTTTAGAAAGTCAACAATATATTAACATGGACGCCAAACCTTTCATTGTTGGGTTTTGTTGGGTATGTCAGAGAGAAAGTACACTAAAAACTAATGTGTAACATATGGGCAATGCTCTGGTGTGGTTGCCAGCCTAACCACTGGATCCAGAATATATGATCAGTGCACTGCACACCTAACAGAACTTTAGTGGGTACTTCTTGAAGCCTGGATTACGTTTAACATTGCCCGTCTAAATGATAGCTCTCCATCGGAACCAGAGTAAAACCTGTTCACCATTTTAGGGTGCTAGCGAGGCCACACAAGTCAAGTCAATTTATCACAAAGTGTACTGCAAAATTGACTATTTTAACCCCTCATTTACACATTTTTCTCAGGGGCTGAGTGGGGCAATCCCAGCTCGGTGGGTTTGCTCTTTCTCGCTACGCTCAGTAGCCCCTACGGATTCGTCCGCAGGCGGAACAAGCCCAGTTCCCTCTTCGGGCTGCCCTTGGGGTGAGCCCTACTACATTAGCCACAGGCCCCACTTGTTACACAATTTTGGATGGGCCCATGCTGAGTTGGGGTTAAAGTGAAAGATGCACCTAATGGGACAAAGCAAGGCATAAGAGCTATTCATCCTCCTGGGCACAATGGGTTTAATGACCCCACTCACAAACAGCTTTCAAAACTGCTCTCCGGTCCCCCTAAAATGTTGTGGCTGACGCCGCCCCTGCTGCTCCCGTCCCTCTAAAATGTTGTGGCTGACGCCGCCCCTGCCGCTCCAGTCCCCCTAAAATGTTGTGCTGGCAGTTTTTATGGGAGGGCAAAAAGTGCACTTGCGCCGGGGCCCCACTTGGAGGGGGCCCCAGGAGGCTGCATGATCTAAAGAAGTAAGATTCCATTCTTCACCTAACTTAAATATCACACGTCAGGATATTTTATGAGGTGCTGCTGAGGCTCTAAACCTATTGCCTGTCTGTACATTCTGTTTGGTCAATTCATTGTGTAATGCTTTCTGTGTTCACTGTCATTGTGTAATGCTTTCTGTGTTCACTGTGGTATCCATAGTTTGTGTATTCCTTACGGCACAACTCTTGTAACATGCTTTCCTTCCTGTGGGAATTATGTTGATCATGTGCAATAGCCAAAGTTGAAATGCATATTGATAACACCCTTCTATAATCTATTGCTTTTAAAAATGGTCATGTTTGGTAATGTGTTTTGTGTACTTTCCAAGTCAGTTTTATAAAATTAGAATATTTTAGTTCATGGTAAGAACTGGAAAAGAAAGTGTTCAAATGCAGAGGTTTCAGAGTTGGCACACATCCCAGCTTCACCCCGTAACACATGTGCGATCGTGGGCATCTCATTTTATCTTGTATTGCCTAACCTCTCGAAATTGCCAGTCCCTAAACCTTTCAAAATTAGGGGGAGGAATGGGGCGCAGCCAGATATTCTTGATCACTTAATTCCTTTGGTTTGGTGGAGGGGGGCCACAAAGATGTCTGTGCCGAGGGCTCCAAAAGTGCTTAAGATGCCCCTGGGTTTCACTGATACAGCTGCACGGGGCCCCAGCTAAAAGGAAGGGTTGGGGTCATTGCAGTCTTCTGTTATGCTGGGGTCATGCACATGTCAGCATGGCAGGCATGTGTTTCATGAACGCCCTCGTTCTCCCAGGTTCAAGCCATCGGGCCCCACTCAGTGCACCACCCCCGAATGGCTCACTTTAGGGGCCTGATGCATCAAATCTGGGTCAGGAAGACAGCCCTGTCGCGCCGGCCCCCTCCCCGACTCACATCTGTAGGCGGTAGGATTGCTTAAAAAGCAGTAGCCTACTGCCTAAATCTGTAGGGTTGGCAAGTATGTTAGTATAATGAATTCAGTGCTGCACGGCAGCGGCTTAACATTAGGGAAAGTAAGCAAGCCGCTGATGCCGGCAGCACCAAATTCGTTTTACTAACGTTACATTTTGTCTTTTATAGATCATCTGGCTTTCTCCTATCCCCATGCCCGCCTATCCATCCTTGTCCCCCCAGAATGTGATTTCGCTCTGTAGTCCTGTTGAAATAACAGGGCAGATCCACATAAAGAGGGGATTGGGGTTCATACACTTCACGTGGCAACATGGACCTTGACACTGCTACATATGATGATTCATTCTTGTATGAGATGTCACAATACACTGATATCGTAACAATTGTTTTCTTAGTGCACTGAGGGATAATACTTTATGAGGCCACTTCTGTGATGTCATGGTGGGGGCGTGGCCAAATGACATCACTTCCCGTGGGGTGTGGTCTCATGACATCACTTCCTGTGGGGTGGGGTGGGGTCAAATGACATCACTTCCTGTGATGTCACTCTTGGGGGCGCGGCAGTGTGATGTCACTTCCGCTACCCCTGGCATTTTGGTGAAATGACGTCCCTGCTCATTAGCCATACTAACCATGGTAATTTAGGCTATTCGGGTGTGTAGGGCACCCCTGTACATCCGATCCCCAGTGGCCTACAATTGGATCCCAGCACTAATGGTAGCACTGCAGGAGGCAGTACTCATGGAGAAATGTGACTGTCACCTCCCACTGCTTCCTAGTTCCTGTGAGGAGAGTGTGGAGTGGCAGGCCATCCAAGAGAAGAGTATATGTGTGGAAAGACAAGTCTAAGCTAAGCCGGCTGAGGGAGTATTTGTAGGTTAAAAAAAGCTCTGCATGTGCATGCATAGTTGTGTGCTTACCTGCGAGAGTATGTATATGGGTTATTCTGAATGTGTTTACTGGTACTTATAAATGTGGGTGTTTCTGTGTGTGTGTATGCCTGTGCGTGCTTGTGAGTTCAGCAGTTTAAGCAGGCTAGAAGATTTTGTGAAATAATCATCCTGAGGGTGTGGATGGCAAAGTGTTTTTTCTGAACTATGAACTGACATTTATTGGCACAGCCCACCACATGGTAATGCAGTCTTGCAATGACAATACTGCCATTACAAGGTAAATCAAATGGCAAACAAGTGTGTACTTACAGTAAGCAATAGTGGCCTTTTGGGCAAAGCCATCATGATTGTGTGCATACAGTGGCAGATCTGATCTGCCCTTATTGGACAAAGCCTGTGTGTCTGTGTGCGTGTGTGTGTGTTTTGTTAAGACTTCTTATATAGTGCACGGGTTCCCAAAAGCCTCATGGTGCTGGAGAGGAAAGAAAAGAAGCCCGGAACACAGCCATCAACCATCAGCCACTAAGGTTAAAAAAGAGTTGTTTTAAGAGCCGTCTTAAAGGCCAAATGGTTGGACATGTTTTTCAATGACACAGGAAGCTTGTTCCATAGCTGCCCCGCAGCAGTAGAGAAAGCACGTCCCCCAATCCAGGAACGGTAAAAGGCTGGCACACAAAGCATGCCAGCCGACTCAGATCTCAGGGAGCGCTTTGGAAGATATCGTACAAATGTAATCCAAAGATACTCATCCCCCTGATCGTGCAGAGCGTGATGCACAATACAAAGCGCCTTGAATTCGATACGTTGGGCAACCCGCAGCCAGTGCAAACAGAACAAAACCAGAGAAATGTGTGCACCATAATGTGACCCTGTCGCCACCCGCGCTGCAAAATTCTGAAGGCCTTGTAGTCGGAGGACCAGGCCCTTGGGCTGTGCAAGATAAAGAGAATTACAACAGTCCAGTCGACTAGATACCATTGCAGCCACAACCGGCGGCCCTAAGGAAAAGGAAGGTGGTATCATAAAGAGTACCTTTTTAAAAATTATTAGAAAAAACCCAGTCTGACAAACAGATGATACCTGGGCATCCTTAGACAAGGTGGCAGTCATAATTACTCCCAGTTTCTTCTCCTTCGCCGTAGGGACAGGAAGAGAACACAAAGAAGAAGGCCAAGAAGTACGCGATCCAAAGTGAAGGGTCAGGAGGAGAACCCACCACCAACACTTCCGTTTTGTCCCCATTCAGCTTCAGTGTGTGTGTGTGTGTATCTCAATACTGAAATTAGTGGCTAAGGTCATAATCACAGTATTGTGGGCTCTGGCATGAAATATGTTCCTTTGTGCTATGGTTAACCTAATCACACACTGGCAAAACCCACAGTGGGGGATTCACAGCCTTCCAACCTCGTGGGAAGTAAAAGGAAGGTGATGCAGTAAGTGTCCTGGGTTAACTTTCACAGGAAAGACAAGGAAAGGGTCCTAACATATATTAAACCTCAAACCAGACAAATGTGATTTTTGAACATAAAAAAAAAGGTTCTGTCAGTTCTGGCAAGTCAGGCAGTATGAACAGAGCCTTTCCAATACTCACCATCTACCCCCAAACACAACACCCTCAGCCTCTAGCCTGAAGGTTCACAACAAATGCAAACCATACGCTGCAGGGACGTGTAAGCAGACTTTCACAGCACTCTCGAAGGAATTTTCTGTACACACAATCGTGATTTCTGCCGTTATTCAGGTGTAAATTCTATTCAAAAGGTCACAAGAAAGGCCTGGTCAGCAAACCATATATTTACATTTAAACACCTGAAAAGTATCCAACAAGATGGTTGTAGCACTTGGGTTTCTATCCTGGACTATAGACCCCAAACCACTGTAGCGACACCTCAGTGATGATGTAAACATGCAATCTAATTGAGCCATGGAAGTGAAGATCATGCCATCTCTCATCTTTTATTTTCAAACAGCAGCAAGACTAATGTCCTTAGAACGAAAACACTTTATAAGAGAATGAAAAATCATCTAGTTCTTTAATTCCTTTTTTATATTGTCCACGGTTATCCCCATCCCCCATTAATAGGCTGTCCTTCTCTCGGATTGTCTTCTTTTCTTAACTGGCAGAGCCCTCTAGTAATCATACTTGTTAATTTATAACACACTTACTATAACACACTTACTATCAGGAGTGGTTTCTAAGCGTGGGTTCAGGATTCAAACGCATGTTAACTATCTGCATGTTTCTATAGTGCCTCTATCCATTAGGTTTCAGAGCGCTCACAAAGAGAAACACAGTGACACAGGAAAAGAAGGAATATCAGAAAAACATGCCGCGAATCGGAGCGGGGGAGTTAAGGTATTAGATTAACGTCCATCCGGATCCAGCGACGAAAAGGATAGGTTGCGCTGGGATGTCTTGCCCCTGAGCTACCTTCTTCCCCAGTAATCTCCTAGGCACTCCCCCAGCACTACCCTCATCAGAACCTAGGGTCTGTAGCACTTAATACACCAGACCACCACCACTTGAAGATGAAAGCACAATGAGGATCATGTCAGCATAGGGTTAATGTATTAATCAAACACACTGGGCCTCATTACGAGTCCGGCGTTAACCGAGGCGGTAAAACCGCCTGGTTAACGCCGGACTCGTATTACCATTCCGCCTCTGTGATTCCCGGAATTACCGGGGCATTACAACCCCGGTTTTCCGGGAATCACGGAGGCGGAATGGTGTAAATCCCCATTCCCATCGAGTCCTATGGGACTCGATGGAAAGGGGGATCATGGAAACACCGGCAGCATCTCGTAATGCTGCCGGTGTTTCCTCGTCCGCCTGCATGCGGGAGGTGTTAAACCCACCAGGTCAGACTTGGCGGGAACATCACCTCCCGCCTGCAGGGGTCGGACTCAGGCGGTCCGGAAACAACGGTGGCGGCGGGTGTACCACCACCGTTATTTCCGGACCGCCTGGGTCGTAATGAGGCCCACTGTGTTGGAAATTCTTCATCTAGACTCCTGCCACGCACAAAACGTCTTTCAAGCCAAGCATGCCTGGCAGACTAAGCATGAACAATGGTAGTTGTAACCAGCACCTAGGACAAACCTGAACAAACCCTTCCATCCGAGATGCTAGATGAGACAGGGAAGAAAGGACGTATCATCGAAATGGCAAGTGAGACGAAGAGCTCCTCAGGTCTTTTGTATAGTCCTCATAACATCTGATGCAATGGACTACACAGAATCTAGAATATTCTGGAAATGTTGAGTGCTATACAAAATTGGAAATTGTTTATGTTCCCTGATCAATCTGATCATTAACTATTTTTGGAAAATGATTATTGCAATATTAGAGGCCTTCCTTCGCTGGAGAAGTGAAAATGCCTGGAATGGGAACCCAATCTCAGTAACTGCCTGAACTTTAAAAATATATCTTCCCGATTGTTCAGAAAAAAACAACTTTATTTTCCCAAAAAGCTTTGGTTGTCAAAAAGACATAACACTCACCATTGCAGTGTTCACCTCTGTGCCTAAGTTCTAAGCTACCTATCAAGAACTGGCCTCTGTGAGGACAAACAATGGTCTGTGTATCCTGGATCATGGTGCATTACCCTTTCCACTGCTTGCTCAGGATTTGCCGTTCCTCGAGGGTTGATGGTAGAAGAGCCCCTGCTCATATATCCCTGGTAAAAGCTTAAGGCTAAAAGATGCACTATATGGTCACCTGGGACTTTTCTAGCGATCTAAAGGTATATATCTAGCAACTCACATCCTTATGTAGTTGTCCTCGAAGAGAAACACTTCTGTATTATCAGGCTGAGTCTCTGCAAATTTTCTGAATGTGCGTTATAGTTTCACTAATATCCTCTTTCTTCTCTCAGTGCATAAGGCTGTAGTAGCATTTCAGAAAAAAGCATGTCCCTTTCAGCAGAGCCTATTAATATCACTGGTTCAGTTGAAATAACATCAATTCTGGCAGCGTCTGCCTTTTTTAATGAATATATAAAGGGGCCAACTGTGTTTAATGGCTTGTCCTGATGTGGATATCAGACCATATCCACTCCTTTACTGGGAACCTCCACATACAATTTTAGGATTGACTGCAGTGATGACTTCAGGCACTCTAACCTAATTCTACCTTTGGATGCGGAATTCATTCTGGAGTTGATATGGGAGTGTGGGTATTAAACAATGTTAGGCGAATGGAGCCCCTCATTCAAGTTGGGGTAAATAATAGATGTTGACTCCAATATTCAGACCCCTTTAGGATCCACTGCATGACTGAATCTGGTAGGTCAGAGTCCTTGGACACCTGGACTGTGGCTGGTCGGGGTGGTATCATCATCGTTAATGAGAAATCCATCCCTAGGTTCTGCAGGCTATGTTGTTGGAGCTGGGTCAACACTGCTGTTTTGGACAGAATGGGACAACACGGGTAAAGCAGGGACTTTATGCTTTCTATGAAAAATATCTGCTGCCTATTCCTTAACATACAAGGGCTTGAAGGTTACTACACCACACTCATCTGTAGTGTGAAGGTGTTTCTTAATTTGAGAATCAGAATAGGGCCAGGATGTGCACCCATTTTGCTTGCATATGCCTGGTGTAGGGGTTGTGGGCCCTAATCACCTTAACCAAAAGAAGGGCCCCCACTTAAGGAACAAGTGCATGTTTGTACGCAAAGCAAGTTTATTGTATATTAATCTGGGAGCAGCTAGATGACACTGTAGAGTCAAACTAACCCAAGTCTCACTGAACCACACAAGCTGTCACATTATATACATTTGTGCAACAGTTAAAACACTCCCATATATTTTATTACAATAGACCTCCCACATGTGATTGGAAATCCCATCTATCTCCAATTCTCCCATTCGCATTGGTCACTTGTTATCTTAACTACCATCTTCAGCTCATGTGTAGAACACTCCTCTTCTTTGGATTTTTCTGTGGTAGCCCATGACATCATCACACAGTTAAACCTGTGTATACAAACATAATTCATTACTAGTAACAACTGGCCTGAGCCCTTTAACCTTAAACATAATTGTATATGATCTGCATGGATACTTTAACAACCTGAGACAAAGCTTTGTAAACAGGTTTTCTTTGAACTGGCGATAGCTATCTCAACCGCTCCAGCTTACTGGCTCCATTGAAACATTCTAAACTGAATGATTACCATTTTATCATGCACAGCGCATCTGAAAATACAATTGAAACCCCTGGAAATTGATTACTTTGCACGCAAGTGCCACTTCATCCCATGTTTTATTGCTGGTCAAAACAAATGGCTTGATCCCTCTGCAAGGCTTCAATGCCCTAAAAGAGATTACATCTGTTCCCTGTATAACTACTAAACCATTAACATTGTTCTGCTTCACAGCTGACCATCTGCTTTGTTAATTATTGTTCCTCTTTAACCTTCAATCCTGCAAAAGTAGATGTATCCAGACACCTGAAAATCACTGCTCTGTTCCTCAGTGTACATGTATGTTTAATAAATATGATCTCTCTTTAGAGTGGGTTCTTCAGGACAGACCTCCCTTTCCTGCATGAGCATTTAAGAAATTCATTGTTGCCTGCTTCTGGGCACTCACTAGCACATTATGTCTGACTCACATTTATATTTCAATTGGCGGTTTTAGCATTTTATCTTTCAATGCGTGTGCAAGTCTAATATGTATTAATTTAAACAAAAAGTAACTCTACAATAACATATCCCATTCACAATTAACTACACTGGAAATATATGAAATTGCATCATCACACCCAGCTCGCTGCACCCCCAGTCACAAATACGTTGTGTGCAACATGAACGCCTCTTCACCGTTGGTACCTTGCCTGACCACGCCAGCATTCCCCCCTTTAGTTAATACTTCAAATAACAAATCATATACCTATTCTTTGAAATCATCTTCTTGGGAAACAGCCCTACAATAATTTCTCATCTGACTCCCACAATGGGCATACTCCTCCAGTTAACAAGCCCAACTCATCTCCCCACCATTTCTGGAATCTACCCTCTGATCCACACAACCATCACAACTTGGTGGAGGACAAAAAACAGCTTCAGTCTGAATGCACATGTGAGATGAAATGGTAGTGTTTCTTGCTTTGGACAGGGTCACAGTCATCATGGCAGCTGATTTTGGTACCTGGGTAGAAGAACATCATAACAGAATTTAAAAGGAACACAAGATAATAAGACAAAACACAAAAATAGGTAGAAAATGTTTTGCAGCAAGGCTTATCCAAGTGGCACTCAAGAGAAAAGTGGATCTAATCACAAATCATTTTGTAATTCCAGCCTCATTTTCCATGATCACTCTGAGTTTATGTAACACTGCAATGGTCTGGGTTAGGGACCCATTTTCTGAATGATAGGGAGTCGCAAAAGTGCAGCATGTGCTCCCTATCTTCTGGCACACACCTCCATCCATAGCTGCCAGGAAGTCAAGGATGTAGCAATTCTGTAAAGTCATGAGCCTCAGGGCCCATAGTTCTTCCTTGATGGCACTGAACTCTGATTCAGGTGATTTGTTGAACAGTAAAAGTTCATATCTGGTTACCTGGAGCCACTTGGCATTTGCCATGTTTTGGATGCCAGCTGCCAGGTGAGAGGAGAATTTCTTTTCTGTATGACTAAAGAATTGGTACTGTTCAGGAATGACCATTACAGACTTTGATGATGCATCCAAAAGATAATTAGAACGCTTAGTCCATTGCAAATGTTCCTGCTTCCCATTGTCGAATAAAGTCATTAATTTTTCCATATGTGATGATGAATGTGTAGAGGAGCAGGCGTATACATCGGCAGGAGATCCTACCCCCCTACCTCCCGTGTATTGGAGTCATGAGACCATGCCCTGTCTAACCTCAGCGACTGTACCAATAATACAGCAAGCATATGGAAGACAGTATCCATTGAGACAACCATATCGAATGTATCCTCGAGTTGATGGCAGCCAGAAGGAGGAGGTTCCTGAAGGAATATGAGAAAGAGCTAAGAAAATGAACTGATGATGTCATAAGAAAGTGTGCACGACTTCCTGAGGTAATAAATGAAGACGATGTATGGATGCTAGAAGACAAACAGCAAAGTAAAGAATCGAGTGAACTATTAAAGTGTAAAAGAAGAAGATTATACGTCAACAAAGTGCTGCAGAAAACAGAAGTTTAAGGAATGTATAGACGCTGAAACACAAGATAGATCAAGTCATCATATAGGCTAGCTACAAGTGGTGAATAGAATACAGTTGGAGTTGCCATTGTATAGAAACTGGACATTGGTATCATGAAATAGTAAGCCAAAGAACCTTTAAGAAAGAATGAAAAGCTGTGTCACAGTAGAATAGCAGGTTATTGGAGCTGCGTTGGGAGGCTGTCTGGCCTGAAGTCAAGAACTGAGAAGTTGAGGTCAGCTATCTACTCTGAAGAAGAACGCGTGTGCGGAGGATGAATCCTTTCACGTTAAGGTGCAAGAAAGAACACAAAGGATGCCAAGTCTTCATTCATTTAAAGCATTTAAAAGCTTGCCGAATGAAGAGAATCGTGGTCTCTTGTCACATGAGTCAAGGATGAAACTTGCAGTTCCAGACACGATAGCGAGTGCCCTCACCCCATTCATTTCGAGGATGAGAATACTCTGCAAGGAAAAGTACAAAGACAATTTCATGGCTAATCATGTCGGTCAAGTGGCACAGCGAGTAGAGCGCTCGCTTTGACATCGGTGCAGAACCTGCTAACGCAGGTTCGAATCCCGGCAGGGCCAAACTCAGCCTTTCATCCTTCCGAGGTCGATAAATGAGCACCACACACCGTGGGTAATAATAAGCAGCGCTCAGATACCTGAGGGTTCGTAGCGCTATATAAATGCCAAATTATTATTATTATTTTTTATTATGGCAGAAGGCATGGGTGAGGAGAGATGCTGGGCTAATTTGGTGATAGGGGAGCCTCATGTCCTATCTACTTGCACCTGGGTCTTGGATCACGTGCTGCTAATTGAACCAAATGTTGCAGATACGGCACAATCGTGCCGAACCATTTGTGTTAGTTTGTATAACGAAGGACCATATGGTTTAAGAAACCAATGAAACACTGTGTAACTGATTTTGCTTTAATGATACATATGAAGAGGTAGGCATACGTTGTCCACCTGAAACTGGATAGACAATAACAGACCTAGCTCCAATATGATTGTATATCTAGATGTGTCCCTTAACCAATCCCAACCCTTGATAGGTTTTTCACTATTGCCACGTGGTATGACGTCACTCTGACGGATAATGAAATATATGAATTGTATTTTTGTGGAAATCACTGAGACCGAGCGTACGTCCCTTGATGTTCGTTGTAACCTCCCTGTTTTAGATAATTCTTAATAGAACAGCAACTTGCAATCTCCTTGAGTTTGTCCAGTTATTTGGACTCAGAATTATTCTGATGTAATCCCATCCAGTAACAGGTGCACATTTCAAGAGCCATATGCTCATGTGGTAGTAGGGCAGATGGTTTCAGATCTTAACTAGTTTGACTTAAGTGTTTCAGATGATCGGGCATCCACCGCCATTAGATGGAAGATCATAGAATTTCCTGTGGAGAGCGGCTGATAGAAATAAACTTTGCAAGAAGAATTGAGACGGTAGGCAGGTCCCTCTTTGTAGAAATCCCTGCTCGGTTTCCACAGGCACTCCACGGGTGGAAGGCGAAGTGGTCGGATTGGGGGAGGAGTCAATACTGAAGGCCTCGAGTTGATTAAACAGATGTAAGTAGACTAAGGGAAATGGCAATATAAAGGGGAGGGATTGTGACATTTTTGGCCAACAGGAAATTTCTGTGTAGTTAAAGAAACACATAGGTAATCATTTTTCAAGGGATATAGAAGAAAATGTCTCAAATTCCAGTCAGAATATTAAAAGAGAGAATACGCACGGTCAGGACCATGTAAGGTGATGTCTTAAACTCCATACAGCGTATCATAATTGGAGGAGAGGAGAGAAACCCTCTTACCATAAATGATGATAGGGAAAAGGGAAGGTGATCACAAATGTTATTAATGTGTATTGTGTTATTATTTTGAGTGTTAACTTGATGTATGAAGTTCTAAGAGGTGACAAACTGTGATGGTTGGAAGTAACGCTGTTTTGAGTCTATGGGCCTCATTACACGGAAGGCGGTTAACCATGGCGCAATTAGTAAAAATACTGGCACCGCCTTGGTGGAAAGGGGAATTACCGCCCCATTCCAAGGTTGGCGGGGCGGTAATTCCCCCTTCCACCATTGCCCTTCCCCATTCCCATTTTTGCCCCATAGGGCTCTATGGGAATGGGGAAGGCCGAATTACGGTACCGTAAAATTGCGGTACCGTAATTAGCTCCACTGGTCCCTTTGCGGGTTGGTTTTTAACACCTGCAAAAAGCAGGCGTTAAATTCCCCAACACGCAAAGGGACCTCGTAGTAAGGCGGTAAGGATTTACCGGTAAAATACCGGTACCAGTAAAACCTTACCGCCTACCGTGTAATGAGGCCCTTAGTATAGTAAAGGATTGGCTCCAATCAGAAGATAAATAGGTTGTTGAAACAAATGAGGATTGAGCAGCGATTGATGGTGCTTGCTCATAATTATTGTTTTTAAGATTAAAAGTGTTGAGCAATATGCCTTGAGAGGTAGAGATGGATTAATGATCTGATAAGTATCAACAGTTAATTGTGACTTGTCATTATGAAGAACACTCCTTCTATTTATGTATTTATTTATTTATGTATTTATTTGAATTTATGAAGTGCACACCAGCCCGGAGGGATCGTGGCACTTTTAGAGTGAACATGCTTGGTTACAGTTGCATAGTATGGAAGAAAAAAGACAGAGGTTACCTAGTTAAAGTGGTTGTCGAAATTGTGGCAATAGATTGAAATAATACATTGAAAAAAGTACAAAGGAACAGTGAAGCAGACAGTTAGAACACAGGGTTTAATCAGGTCCTGGGGTCCTCTTATGCATCTTTGTAAAACATTACCACAATATGCGCCCAAACTCAAACAGTACAGTGCAGAATGGGTAAAGGGCACAGCTGACAAAATGTTCATACAAGGGGGATCATTGTCATCGGCAGTATTACAACACATGACCACCTATGTGCACAGTGTGTACACAGCAAAGAAACTAGAGAAAAGACTTGCAGTTTAAAAAAAGTTGAAAATGTACAAAGAGGAGAAAGAGGATCTATTATCGGAGGAGTGGATGCTTAATCAGCATAAAACGGAGGGCAACGAGCCCTAGGCTCCTCTTACTGGGTCCGAGATTAAGAGCGTAGATGTAGAGGAGACAGGATTTTACCCTTTAAAGGAACTAAAAGCAGTGGTGGGGTATAGTAACCCAACAGGTATAGTAGTGATGACATTCCAGAAGAAAGCAAAAGGAAACAAGAGGCCTGTATGTTCATACGAGATTTGACACTTATTGCTGATCAGGGTGGAGTGGCGGCATTGATCCTGCTGAATCTTTCTGCCACGTTTGATAATATTGATCACTCCATCCTGATTAGTCATCTGGCAGCTGCTGGGATACCTGGCTCTGTTTGTTTATTGTTTTGTTCCTTTCTTTTTGACCATTCTGAGTTTCTCTCACTACAGCCTTTTCTTTCTTCCATTTCTGCACTGGTGTGTGGGGTTCCTCAGGGATCTGCCTTATCTCCTGCCCTCTGTAAAATTTACATCCAGCCTCTTGTCGCTCTTATCCGATCCCATGGGTTCAGACATTACTCGTACACTGATGACACTGAGATTCTTGTCCCGCTGGACCTTTGCCACCTGGCCCATGCCACTCAGCTGTGAGACTGTCTGCTAGATGAGTGAGAATTGGCTCAAATTGAAAGGGGATACATCTGAGGTGATGGTTATTGGCTCTACTGCTGTCACGCCCTTTTGGCCTCCTTCTTTTGGTTCTTTTCCTGTTGCTGTTCCTGTACTTTAGAATATTGGTGTAAAGCTGTCTGCTTCTCTCTCTGTGTCTTCCCAGATCAGCAGCTCACTATGTCAAGCTGGTCATTTTCAGCTGAAGATACTCAGAAAGGTTCTGTGGTTTATTCCTCCTCACCAACAGGCACCAGTTGTCTCTGCTCTGGTCCTTTGTCAGATCGATTATTGTAACTCTCTTTATTTGGCCCAGCCTGCCTCTCTGATTTGCCCCCTTCAAATTCTTCAGAACTCTTTACATGCAGTTGGTCCTGAGTACTTAGAGCTGAAGTTTCAACCCTATGTTCCTGGCTCTGCACTGCGTTCTAGGGACCGCTTCCTTCTCATCCTCCCTAGGTTTCGCCATGCTCGATATGGCGGCTGTTCGTTCTCTGTCAAAACTGCTATGCTGTGGAATACCCTACCTATTGCTCGCCACTCGGTTACTGCTCATTTGCAGATTAGAAGGGCTCTTAAAACTCTGCTCTTCTGAGCCCTGTTCCTTTCTCATTATTAGTGACTCAGTCTTAGCACGATGTTGCCTTTGGTGTTGGTTGCGCTGTACCTTGGTACGAAAACTCTTAACATAACATAACATAACATAAAGAGGAAAGAGGTGAGAAATCGAATATATCAACAGCTACAGACAGAGAAATTAAGAGATGGAAAGGAGAAAAAGGATAGGGCTGATGAGGTAACGCTTGTACGGAGCAAATGGATGGGAGGACAGATATTACTCAAGTTAGATGGGAAGAGCATCAAGGAGGTTAGACAAAGGGAAGACAAGGATGAGCAAGAAAAGAAGGATAGGGAACAAGAAAAGCAGTTGAGGGAGAATGAGCGAGGAAGAAAAAGCAGGGAACGACAGGAACAGGTATCTAGAGAAGAACAAGAAAAAGATGAAATGCAGACGGAGGAACAATGGAAGTATAACAGAAGAAAGAAAGAAATAGAAGAAAGGGATAGGAGAGAAAGACAATGAGAAAGAAAAGGCACTATGAGTGAAAGAAAAAAGATTATAGAGAAGAAGAGAAGAAGAACAAAGGGAAGAAATAAGAAATGAAGCACAAAAGCAAGAAGAAGTGAGGGCAAGGAGAAATGCGAGATGGCGAAGAGAGGTGGAAAAATTAACAGAGCATAATAGAAGGCAGAGAGAGCTTCATACCAGTCTTGTTCTTAAGAAACAAGTAAGGCCGAGTGTTGAAATACAGTGATGATGGGACACGGCAAGCAAAGTTCTACCAATGAGAGAAAAGAGTCAAGAAATACTTGAATTAGCATAGGAAGAGAAAATATATGATGAAGAAAGTATTGGAGAGAGAATTGACAATATATATCAGCAAATGAGGCAGAACAGTGAGTGTGGGACTCCAGGGAGTGGCTAACGACCCCCAATACCTAAACCACAGGAGGAGGAGGAAAACATGTTCAGTGATGAACAAAGCGTTTTGTCGTTAAGTAGATTACATTTAGATAGAGAAGAGGAGGATCATAGTCACACCACTTGGGCTCTAGCAATGTCAGATGAGGAAAGAGAGTCAGGTAATGAGAGAGAAGGGTAGGGTACATGTGTCCCCCTGGGAAGTCAACATTTGGATAAGGAGGTAAGATGGTCAGATTTGGAACACCCTAAGGAGAGAACATCAGATCTGTCATCATATCCCGATCTTTCCCGAACAAGATTGTGTAGTGTGGGGAGAATCCCCACCCTATGTGAGTAGGTTAAGGTTGTTACCAGGATTTCCATTAAAAGAAGTTGCTAGACTCTAGAGAGCCCAGAACGTGGCAGTCAGGGTAATAGGACATCTCGGGAAACAGGACCATGTGTTATCAGTGCCGAGATCCCTCAACTGGTTGATGGTGGAGGATAGAATTAAATTCAAAATGGCCTGTTTAGTCTTTAAATGCATGAGAGGGCTTGGTCCTGACTACCTTGCTGAAAATATCATGCTATACCATCCAAGAAGAAATCTGTGCTCGCAAGATAAACTCCTGACCTGTGTACCACGAACCAAATTTGTCTCCAGAGGAGATAGAAGATTATGTGTTTTTGGGCCTAAGGTCTGGGACCAACTCCCACTGGAGATTAGAATGTTTGAGACACTGGACCTCTTTAGGAAGAGGTTGAAAACTTTCCTATTCAAATAAATTGAAACTCGAACCTAAATAAACTCCGTTTTTTTTTTTTAATGTGCTCATGGTTAGTTGCCATCTGCGGCCAAATATGGTTTACTCTGTCTGGTGTATGTAATAAATCAAAATCAAAATCAAACCAGCACAAAGACCAATAGGGATGATTACCCCTGCATTGGGTAAATTAATAATGGGACCCAGTTATGGGATGGGGTTCGCACAGTTCCCCTTGATAGAGAAGGGAGGGCAAGACCACAATATATTCCATGGCCCCAGATGGATAATGATAACTTAAAATGTAAGTTACCTAGTTTGACTTCGGGGGCTGGGAAATGGCCGGGAGAAACATGCTGGCCATAGGAGACATGAAAGGTATACTGGCAGCTATTCTTGGGGAGAGAGCTGATGACATTTGGAGACGAGCAGGATATGCGAGTTTCACAGCACAAAATACAGCGCATGATGGAGCGCCATTTAATAATTGCAGGGCAAATGTTTGGTGGGCTCTTAGGGTACAGTTTCCTAATACGTCCGCTATGGGTGAAAATATGACACGTAAAATGAAAGAAGATGAGGACCCTATTGCTTATAGTCAGGATATTCAAGAGAGATGGCAGCTTGAAATGTGCAAACCGTGGGAATAAACAGTGGCAGTATTCTATCACATTTTGTGTCAGGGGTTGCCAGAACAAGTACAGATATAAATGAAAAAACAAGTAGGAATGTAAGTCGAGCCTTGGACTGAGATACAATGAACTATTTGTGCATCATTGTTGGTTATTACAAGAGAAGAAAAGAAAGAAATATGAGAACAGTAAGATTGAGGAAGCTGAGTTAGTTCAGAAAAATTGTCAATATTTGCTATAAAAGGGGCAGTATTGACAAAAGGAGAAGGAGTAGGGATGCAACAAATAATGGGTGTGTCACAGGTGAATAATACACACCCTGCAGATCAAAGTGGGTATGTGTTTTGGCCACGAGGTAGAGGTGGAGGATTTAGAGGAAGAGGTGGATTTCAGAACACTCGAGGTGGATTTCAAAATGCCCAGGGTGGGAGTCAGAATACTCAGGGAGTATATAATGGTGGGTTTGTCAGTGGGCCACCCCCAGTTTGTTGGCATTGTGGCATAACAGGGCATATTGTGCATGTATGTAGAGGCAGAGGAAATATGCAACAAAATGGACAACCTTTAAGAGGGGGAACAGCTCACCCACCGCCATAGAGTAAACAAACACGAGAGGGCTTTGCCCAGGATCACACATCTTATCAGACACAGGCACTGTAAGCATAGCAGGCGCAGCAGCAGGGGTCAGTGAAAAGGCACCCACTGCAAGGGCAATCACAACGAGAACCTATGCAAACACAATAGAATGGGAATGCTGGGCAAATAATGACACCTAGAATAGGGGGTGTCACTATGGTAGGACAGAATAATTTCAGGCAAACAGGGATGGATGTGTACGCTCAATAGTACAGCTCACAGGGTGACTTGATGTGTTCAGTACTATCAGTAATACCAGACCCCTAAGAGGAACCAAGGGTCGATGTGATGATAGGAGGCAAATCCTTTTCTTTTCTTGTAGACACTGGGGCGACTCAATCTTGCATCAGAGGGCGAAAGTACCCAATGTCAGGTATTGCCATGAATGCTCGAGGGTTCTATGGAGATACACATTTAGTTCCTTTTACTGACAAATTATCTGTTTCTATAGGGGAATGGGGCATGTCTGTCTCTTGCTATATTTGCGATAAACACCAGTTAACATTCTGGGTAGATATTTAATGACGAAACTTAACATGATGATTTCATTCACTGATCAAGGAATAGTGTGCTCCACTCCAGGAAAATACTATTTAAATGTAGGAGAATTTATACTAGCTTTTACAGGACAAGTGGCTCTATGAGGAGTCCCGTTAGATCCAGAAGTCTTCCTGTATGGGGTGAGCATTTTATTAACATGGCTACCTGGATTAGTAGGGAAGATTGTGAGGATGCCTGATGAATTAATTTTTAGACCACAAGTACCTATGGATGAGGAAGAAGGGCAGACTGTTCCTATAGAATTGGAAGCAGCTATAGTATGAGAAGAAATAGCAATGCTTGAAGGAGTAGATGACGAAGGAAGATCACGGAGGACATTGATAGCTCTTGGGAAGGGATACAGATTGACTGACATAACAGATGAAGATATGTTCAATGATGAACATATAGATAATGAGATAGTGTTTTCTAAGCATTACATATTGGATAGAAATTGAGAAAAGGGAAGTCCCAAAGAAAATGGCATTAAATGGCATCTGTTCTTTCAGGAAGACCTTTGCACTATGGGCCCATATGATACAGGACTATTGAAGGGAATAGGAGAGGTTACGTTTAAACTCAAGCCAGGAGCAATTGTAGCCTGAGCAAAACAGTACCCTATGTCTCAATAAGCTGATGAAGGCATATTTAAAACTTTTTCAGCGTTGATGAATCAGGGAATCCTAGTGCCATCGGAATCCCCATGCAATAGTGTGGTGTATCTGATTAAAAAATCAAAAGGAGGGATGTGGAGATTTATCCAGGACTTGCACCCTCTAAATCAGATTGTAGAAGCAGACTTTCTGTTAGTTCCAAATCCTGCAACAATATTGTGTAACATCCCAGTTGAAGCTAAGTACTTCATGGTGATCGATTTAAAGAATGCGTTTTTTTCGATCCCATTGCACAAAGACTCACAAGACCTTATGTCCTTTAAGTTCAGGAAAAAGAGACTAAAACATACCTGTTTACCTCAAGGGTACTGTGAGTCCCTGTCAAGTTTTAACATGGTCCTACAGATGGATTTAGGCAACATTGAACTCAAGAGTGTGGTAATTCAGTATGTTGATGACATATTAATCTGTAGTGAAACAGCGGATAAATGTAGGCAGGAATCTGTTCAGTTAATGACTATATTGGCAGACAAGGGATACAAGGAAGACAAGGAGAAATTAAAGTATTGCCAGGAGGAGGTGTTGTACATAGATCAGATAATTTCACATGAAGGAAAGAAAGAAGTTACACCTTAAAGAGCTGAGGCTATCATGAAAACACCAAAGCCAAATACAGTGAGGCAAATGCAGCAATTTCTGGGTTTATGCATGTCCTGGGTGTTTGATTACAGCACATACACAAAACTGTTTTACAAGCACTTAAGAAAGCAGAAGTTGGTAAGGAAAAGATAGAGTGAACTGAAGAAATGGAGGAAGGATTTGAAGAATTAAAAAGGGCAATCTGTACAGCTCCAGTTTTGGGAATTTCCAATTATAGCGAAGAATGTTACTTTAATTTCACACACCAATTGGTCAGTAATGACATCAGTACTCACACAAAGAACAAACCTAGGGTATAAACCTTTGGCGTATTACAGTGGAATTTTAGACCCAGTTATGAGAGGACATTTTCCATGCTAATCATCTTTGAAAAATGCAGCATTTGAAATGAGTAGTTCAAAAGTATTACCAAGGGCTGTTCCATTACTCTATATGTGGAACACTCCGTATTTGCTATTTTAGAGAAACCCAAAGGTACATTGACATCACAATGAGCTTCTGCAGCTGAAGTGATGATTTCTAATCCAGCGAATAAAATTGTGAGGTGTAAAATAGTGAACCCAGCCACGTTTGTAGCTAAACCTGTAGAAGAAGGTGATCATGTGCATGACTGCTCTAATTATGTTGAATTGTATGATGATATACTCTGTGTGAAAGAAAGTGCTCTAGCAGGAGGGGAGATTCTCTTTATTGATGGTTCTTTGAAAATTGACCGAACTAGTGCGGAGAGGCATTCAGGATTCACAGTTGTAAGACACAGACTAAATGGTGAATTTGAGGTAGTGGCGAGTGGAAGACTACCATCCTATTTTTCAGCACAGGTGGCAGAATTGGTAGCGCTTTTTGTTGCGCTCGAGAAACACGAAGGTCAGGAAGTGACGTGTACAGTGATTCCACCTATGTGACATTAACCATACACGCTGGAAAAGGAGTGGTTATCTCTGTGCAGGTGGCACTCTAGTGCAACATGCATCTTTATCGGACTGGCTCATTAAGGTACTACAACTCCTTGTGGCCATAGCGGTCATAAAATGTGCAGTGCATAATAAACAAACAGACGTTATCTCTAGCTGAAACAAAGCCACAGATGTAGAAGCCAAAAGTTTCAAGACTGAAAACATTAACAAAGTATCAAACCAAAGCATGATAGTACGAGAGGGGTTTAATATGCTGTCAATTATGCAACTAACAGAGATACAGGTTAGAACCCCACAAGAAGAACAGGAGCTATGGAAACATGGGGGGTATTCATTTTCCCCCACAGAAGCACTATCGAGACAGGTAAGCACTGGAAAGCCAGTGATGCCACCAGCAATTCTAAGAATTGCACTTGAGCAGCTGCATTACCCCGTGCATAAAACCCGAGATGTCTTGCTGCCACCATTCCAGAAGACTGGTTTGTCCCCAATTTGTTGGACCACGTTGCACAGATCATTGTGAATTGCTTCATGTGTCAGAGGTTTACAGCTGGGCATACACTAAGAACAATCAGAGGAGTAATAACCGTCCGAATAGTCTATTTCAGCATTTGCATATCGACTATGTCAATATGCTGCATACATATAATGGATATAGGTATCTATTAGTGGTCGTGTGTCCCTTTACTCTATGGATTAAAGCCTGTCCTTGTACACACCCTTATACCACCTGCGCATCAAAGTTTGTAGTGCGCTAAGTGTTTCCAAGATAGGGTGTCTGCGAAGTATTGAGGTCCGATAATGGGCCACATTTTGTCAATGAGCTGTTTGAACAAATAGGGCTCCTATTGAGCATAAATCATATGTTTTCTTCTGCTTATCACCCACAAGCAAACGGAATATATGTGAGAGACTCAACAGCCTCCTTAAGGAAAGGATTGCAAAGATTAGATTAACGTTGAAAAAGGAATGGCCATATTGCCTACCCTTTGCCTTGTACGCCCTTCGAAATCAGCCATGTTCAGAACATCACCTTACGCCCCATGAGCTAGTAACAGGGCCCGCATGATGATGCCACTTCGCCCCATCTAGAGTCAGGAATGATGCCCACAGTGTAGCACTGACTCTAGGTGATGAAATGCACAATTATTTTACATGTATGACTACCAGTGTTTCTTTTATTTCGATCAAGTCAAGCATCGCAGGGAGTGGTCAAGGATCACAGAAGATGACGGCCCAGTAAACAATCTGAGTGAATTATTGCCACCACCAAAGTTGTATGTTGGAGACCAAGTGCTTATTAAAATCTTTACCTATAGAGGACACAAGCCAAGGTTTAACTGACCTTTCTGTATAGAAGAAGTTTCCCCTACTGCAGTTAGGGCATCTGGAAGAAGAGTTTGTTTACATTTGGGAGATGTAAAAATCTATAAAGGCGAGACCCTCCCTCTAGTACCCGCTGACAAGAAGCAAGACAAGAAGGAGAATTGCAGCGTGTGCCGTCCTGATCGATGACCAGGAAAAAGGATGATAAAACAGTGCGAGATTGAAAAGATATTTCTTTTTGGACAAGTATTCATTGGACACTCCTTAAAATTTTAGCAGAAAGTGCATGGACTTGCAGAGAATTTCCGAGCTTAAACCTACTTTTAGAGATGCTTTGAAAACATAATGATAAAGGAAAATCATATTGCTACTATACCCAAGCACCAATTCCTTATTAGAGATTGGAAGAGAATTCAGTACCCAGATTCATTCCTAGGAGCATCTCTATTTCAAGGTTAATACATGATACCCGTTAACAGTGACACACGTAGGCTTGTAGTTGCCATTTGTGTGTTTATACTTCAATCATTGCCTACCCTTGTGAGGAGAGATGTTAATATTCTCATGTTTCTCCATGATCCAAAAAATGGCCCAGTGATAAGAAGACTTTTAATTACATTAGTTGAGCAGATTGTGCAACTGTGAATGTGATTGGAATGAATTGTATTTAACATGATTCAGGATGAAGAAAAGGCAGTTGCAGAGAGACTGGCAATTCAGAGAGAAATGGCATGGCACACACAATGTTTTTCTAGACTCTTTTGCCTGATATGTATATGCATGTGCTTTCTCTTTTTCTTTCTGTATCTTACATTTCAAATTTTTTATCATGCTGATGTTAATTTCTTTGACCTATTTGGGCATGTCAGGCGACATAAGAGGGATGCAGACGAAGATACCCAGGGGATAAATACCTATCCTGCTAATTCAGCTCACCTGGGGAATCATATTTGGTACCAACATATGAAAAAGGTGGGGAAGAGGGCATATGATGAAAGTTGCTATGTCTGCTCTCTCATCCCCTATGCCATGAGTACAGTAAGCACATTAATTTCAAAGGAGATGCCTGCACATGGTGCAAAGTGCCTCAGCCATCTTGCTGCATGCACTACCAGAGGACAGTTCCAAGGGAGTTGGGCAACACTGCAATGATGAGCAAGACAGTCGTTTCCATATCAGGACGATTATATCAAGACAAAGCAAATGGAAAAAGAGCCTGGACGGACACACGAGATGCTTGTATATCCTACTTCAAGACAAGACAAAGTGATAATTGAAGAAATGAAGAGGATGAATTGCTCTTACAAAATTGAAAAAAACTGGAATGCCTGGATGTTGGGAGCGCGCACAGCTGTTAATCTGTGGACGAGTGATTACGACCAAAGGATGGGAAAATTGGATGATGTTCTGTGCAGCTCATCTACTATGGAAGGAACCAGTGTACGAGGTGCAGAAGGTGAATGGCTAGTGCTTAAAGTCATGGGCCAAGAAATCTTAACTGCTGACATGGGCAAATGATGAAGCCGGACCACTGGCTGTGGTCCCATTGATTAGCGCAACAATATGCTTTCGAAGCACAGGTAAAAAAGAGTTGGAGAAAGTAATGGGTGCGTGAACATAATTGATGTCCTAGGAATGTTGAAAAGGACTGCTGTCCTAATGGATCAATATTGGACCTATGGATTGAGAGCATTTATGAAGCTACCCATGATCTGGGGAGGAGTCTGTTCCGTAGTACTCATCCATGTTCCAGCCTTTGTGATTCCTCAGAGGGACCTGAACATTGAGGGATTTCCTCAAGTGGATGATCACTTGAGAAAAAAAAGGCTGCTCACACTCCGGCAGATGAAAAGAGAGAATTATTTCTCATCAAAATCAATAAAGGCGTATGAAGATATTCCAGATGAGCACAAGTTGTTTAGCAAGACTGCTATGATCATGACATCTATATTCATGCCTGGACTCCAAACAGTAGTGAATGTCAAATGGCTTCAGATTACCAGATGGGAGATGTTACAGACAATCAGCACCACTATAAAAGGATTTAATGCCATGAAGGAATAATTGAGGGCCATAAGGTTGATGACCCTCCAGAACAGGTATGTCCTTGACATGATTAAAGTAATATAAGGAGGTGTTGGTGCCAAGGTCGGGCCATCTTGCTGTACTTGCATGCTATCTCATGACGGTGAGAATGGGACTCTGATGGATGCCATAACTATGATATTGACAGAACTGCACACAAATGGAGGAAGAGACAAAGGATATTGTAGATGACGATTGGTTCTCATACCTTTTTTCATGCATTCCCGACTGTATGGCGAATATATTCAAGTTCCTTAGAGCAATATTGGTGATGATTATGTTCAGATTATGCGTTATAAGGATAATAATTGGACAATGCCAGAAAACAGCAAAGAAAGTAGTGGGAATGAAGATCATGATCGATGTAAAAGGGGAAACAGAAGACTCAGACTGAATGTACCATCAGAGACCACCTAAAAGCAAGTATTGTCGCACCTGAGGGAATGAAGTTCCTGTATCCAAGAGATCATAAGAATTATGTGGGACGTTGTGTCCTCTGTAACCCACGTGAGTGGGGAATGCAATTACATGACCTGGACTGTGGACAAACCTATCAAAAGTGTGGGCACCCTGACGGGTGTGTTGAAGATATGGATACCAAAGAAACCTTTCTTCAAGAAAAGATCCAAAGAAGCAGAAAAACTTGAGGAGGTGGTTGAGGACTCGACCAGAGGGGAGGGGGGAATGTAGAGCAGCAGATGTATACATCCGCAGGAGATCCTACCTCCTACCTCCCCTGTATTGGAGTCATGAGCCCATGCCCTGTCTAACCTCAGATACTGTACCAATAATACAGCGAGCATATGGAAGATGGTATCCATTGAGACAACCATATCATCTGTGTTGATGACAGCCAGAAGGAGTAACTTCCTGAAGAAATATGAGAAAGAGCTAAGAAAATGAACTGATGACGTCATAGGAAAGTGTGCACAATGTCATGAGATACTTACTGAATGAAGATGATTTATGGATAATAGAGGACACATGACGAATTAAAGAATCGAGTGACCTATCAAAGTATAAAAGAAGAAGATTATACATTAACAAAGTACTGCAGAAAACAGAAGTTTAATCAATGCACAAATGCTGAAATGCAAAATAGATCAAGTAATTGGATAGGCTAGCTACAAGTAGTGAATAGAATGCAGGTGGAGCCGCCATTGTTTAGAAATTGGACATAGAATCATGAAATAGTAAGCCAAAGAATCTTTGAGAAAGAATGAAAAGCTGTGTCACAGAAGAATAGCAGGTTATTGGAGCTATGTTGGGAGGCTGTCTGTCCTGAAGTAAAAAACTGAGAAGTCAAGGTCAGCTATCTGCTCTGAAGGCAAAGGTGTGTGCAGAGGATGAATCCTCTCATGTTAAGGTGCAAGAAAGAACACAAAGGATGCCAGGTCTTAATTTATTTAAATTATTGAAAAGCTTGCAGAATTAACGGAATTGTGGTCTAAGTTGTCAAATGAGTCAAGAATGAAAATAGAGTTTCAACTTGGAGTTCCAGACACAATAGCAAGTGCCCTCACTCCCATGCATTCCCAGGATGAGAATACTCTGCAAGGCCAAGTACAAAGACCATTTTATGGCAGAAGACATGGGTGATGAGAGATGCTGGGCTAAGTGGGAGGTATGGCAGCCTCATGTCCTATCTACTTGCACCTGGGTCTTTGATTAGGTGCTGCTAATTGAATGTGGCACACACGTACCAAACCAATTGTATTATAGTCTGTATAACAAAGGACCTTTTAGTTTGAGAAACCAATGAAACACTGTGTAAGTGATTTTGCTTAAATGACACATATGAAGAGGTAGGCATAAGTTGTCCACTTGATATCGCACAGCCAATAACAAACCTAGCAACTATGTGATTGTATATCTAGATGTGTCCCTTAACCAATCCCTACCCTTGATAGGTTTTTCACTATCACCATGTAGTATGGGCTGGGGAGGCCCCAACTCCTCCTGTGTCCCCAAAAGGAGTATGAGACACACACAAGAAGCAAGGCGGTACTGCAGTTTATTATAATAACGGCAGGGATGAGTCTCGGTTCGTATGCATCCGATGGGACTCTCACTCGTAGTGGGACTCGCAGGCCCTTTTTACGGCATTATGACAAGCTACTCGCGTCACCTGGGAAAGTTAGCACAAAACCTATCGCCATTCTGGATTGGTTCCCCAAGTGGTAGGGTTAGTATAGGTAACATATGGAAAGAAATATTAGTAGATGAGGATGGGTCAGGTGGTATGCTTGGGTTGTCCCTTGCAGTTGTTACTTTAGAATTGTTACAGAGGGCACCTTGGTGATTGGCTAAGAGTAATGGCGTCAGTAATAAGCCCCCCTGTATTCTGATTGGTTCTCCCGCGAGCCCCCAAGCCTGGGACCATTGCCGTTCCCAGCTCGCGGTGTACCTGTCATTAGCAACAATGTGCAACTATGTGTTTGTGCAGACAATGGACAGGTCCGCTCATGGGCTTGTGGACAGGTCTTTCCCATCGCTGTAGGTGCCCATCTTGCTGCTTCGTTGTTGCAACTTGTGTCCCAGACGTGGAACCCTGGCGGCTTCCTGTCTCGTGAGCTTGGCACCTTGTCAGTTCGGCTTGGTCATGTGCGGAAAGACCATAGCTGGAGCAGAATTATTAGCATTAGATGTGTAGTTCGTCTCTGAGGGCTTAACACTTACAGGTGTAACCTTGGCGCTGGGCTTGCGGCACACGAGTTGCAACATCGTGGCCTTGGCTGTGAGCCCTCGCTGGGGGCTCGTCCAGCATGGTCACCACTTGTACTCTTGTCGCTGAGAGGATTTTCATTGCGAGGCTCCTGCCTCTTGCTTGCGGCCTACTCGGGCCTAGTTCATGGGTGGCGGTACATAAACCATAGCATGGAGATCGCGGGGCGACAGAGTGTCAAAAGCAACATTAGATATACATGGTGGTGTCGTCATAGGGATGGGTAGCAGAAGAAGCATCAGCAAGCATGTACACAAGCTCTTCGGCATCTTGTGTTTCTGCGGTGCTGTAAAAAGGCCTATGTAAAAAAAAATAACAACGATACACGTCAGTGGGTGTGTCAGTCACCTACGTCATAGCACTGAGTATGTTCTTCGTGCAGGTTGGTGTGTGAGTGACCAGTGTGCATGGTGGCACGTGTGTTCTCCTCTGTTAGCTATGTCGTTATGGCATCTCTAACGATGTGGATACTTGTGGCTGTTGTTCTTTGTCGAGCTCATCCATGTCGCAGGCGTCAGCTTGAGCTTGGCGTGCTGGTGGGCATGCTCCTCTTATGTGTACGTTTCTGAACCAGGGTATTTTATCATCTGGTAAATAGACAAACTTGTCTCGTGGGGGGTGTCTGGGCCGTGATCCTCTAGGCCATGGTCTGGATGAGATTGGGGGGAGGGTCTTGTCCCATTCTCCCACTTCAGTGGAAATCACTGAGAGACTGACCATACGTCCGTTGATGTTCATTGTAACCTTCCTGTTTTTGATAATTGTTAATAAAACAGCAACTTGCCATCTTCTTGAGTTTGTCCGATTATTACTCTTATCTGACACTACTCTTATCGTGTCTGTTTTATAACATCCTATGACTCCTATTTACTGGTAGAGTCTGTCTTGTTCCTACCATCCTTGTTGTCCTTTTTTATATTCTATGTTCTTCGTTGTCTGTTTCTTTCTCTCCTGTGTGCGCCCTGAGGCCTTAGGGTTAGTGGCGCAATACAAGAGCACAGATAGATAGATAGATAGATAGATAGATAGATAGATAGATAGATAGATAGATAGATAGATAGATAGATAGATAGACTCAGAATTATTCTGTGTAATCCCATCCAGTACCAGATGCACATTCCAATTGCCATATGCTCAAAGGGGACGCAAGGGGGCACAAATGTTACTTTGGGCATTGGGCGGGCCAGCACCAAGTGTTCCTCAAGGATTATGAGGCTTGGCACGTGGTGTGTAGAGAAACTGCACACACCTTGCCAGGCTGGAGCAACATCCAAAAAGGCAGCTGTACCTCCAGCCAAACAGTGATAGCAAGCGTGTCGCTGGAGTTCCCATTTGTACCTGTATCTTAACGGGTTTTTCTGGCTCTTTGAGCCACGTAGGATGCTGCAAATAACCATGCCACACATTTCCACATTCTTGGTTTATACGTTCCACCACTTCTTCTGAGAATCCCCTCATTCCACCAGCGCTGCAACTCTTTACCCCTTTCCTTATCAATTTTGGTAAAAAATAGCCACCCCTGAACTCAATTGGGCTCTTTGTATACAACGCACATGTGTTTGCTTTTACGATCTGGAACTGAATATTCTCCATCGAGAGGCAAAATGGATGCTGTCACTGATTGCCCTTTAAACTGCCCTCGGACCATGCACAATGCTAGGTGCACTAGACACAGGACGTTGGCTACCTCTACTTTGTTTGGGATAAACACCCTATGGTCACCAGAAGCATTGGGGGTGATATATGATATATGATATTTTATTTATAGCGCGCCCATACAGAAGTATTTCAAGGCATGAAAAGGCAAAGGAGGGATACAAGGGAGGTCAGACAACGATCTTACTAGGCCCAGGCACTTTGAGATCATGCAAGTGCAGGGGAGAGGGAAGGGGGGAAAAAGTGAAAGGTGCAGGGGAGAGGTGGAAGGTGCTGAACACGGGATCAAAACAACATCAAGTAGTGCGGCCAGCAGGTGGTAGGTGCAAGAATTAAGCACAGATAACAGGTGACTAATAAGTGCCGATAAGGGGACTGTAACCTTGCAGATATAGATCCAAGTGCAAGGGTTGCCAGGAGGCAGTGCGAGTATGCATCTGGATGGGCAGGGACCTGGGCCCGAATTCTGAGGGTAGCCAGTTACCCAGTGAAGTAACAAACAGATCAGCAAGAGAGAGGAAGAGAGAAGAGAGAAGCACAGAAGAAGGTCTTGAGGTGTTTCTGGAACCGAAGATGTTGCTCCTTAAGTGTCAAAGAGGCAGGGAGGCTGTACCAGAGGGAGGCCCCAGCCAAAGCAAGAGATCTACCACCAACTCATTGCTTGGAGAAGCAACTTACCCTGAGGGAGTTGGAGGTGGAAGAGCGAAGACCTTGAGTAGGAAGGTATTTCTGAAGGGAGAGTTGAGGGTATTGCGGACCCAGAAAGCCTTTTGACAATGCCAAGGTTCTTGAACTTAATCCGTGCTGCCACTGGGAGCCATTAAACAGATTTCAGGGCAGGAGAGATCCGATCCCTGGGCTTGAGGCCAAGGACAAGTCTTGCAGTCCTGTTCTGGATGAGTTTCAGAGGGCGGAGAGTAGAAGCAGGCAGATTTAGAAAGAGGCTGTTGCAGTAGTCCAGCCTAGAGAGAACAAAGATCTCTAGAGACAGTGAGCTTCTGGGGGAAGGAGAGGAAAGGAAGAATACCTCTGAGGATGTGCAGTTTGACATCTTAGAGACGTCAGAGATGTGAGGAGAGAAGGAAAGTGTGGAGTAAAGATGACCCCGAAGGTTCTCACAGGTGGGAGCAGGAAGAGGGCCAAGGGAGGCCGGCCAGAGAGTGACAGGAAAGGAAGGTGCAGGAGTGCTGATGAGGAGGATCTTTGTCTTAATGGCATTAAGGCAGTGGTTGTTGGCGGCACACCACTCCCGAATTGCAGACTGACAGTCAGAGATGAGAGAGGAAGAAGAGGTGGCAGAAGGGAGCCTGAAAATTAGATGAGTGTCATCCGCATAGCACTGAAAGTTGGAGCATAGAGCAGCAATGCAGTGGGCGAGGAGTGCCAGGTATTGGTTGAAAAGACAGGGAGAGAGGTTAGACCCCTGGGGAATAACGCAGGTAGAGAGATAGAGGAAAGGAAAGACCCAAGTTGGACCTGGGAGGTTCTGTTGGAGAAAAAATAGATTAGCCAGGCCAGGGCCTGATCGGTAATACCTATGTTATCACAGAGGCAGTTGAACAGGATGGCATGGTTGACCATGTCAAAGGCAGAAGAGAGATTTAGTAGGATGAGGACAGAGGGGAGATTAGAATCAAGGTTTGAGAGCAGGTCTTCATGGATATTCAGGAGAGCAGCTTCCATGCATCTGGCTGCTCTGAAGCCAGACTGATGGTCATGCAGACAACCAACAAAATCAGTGTGGAGGTTAAGCTGGGAGATGGCCAGCTTTTCCAGGAGTTTGACCAGGAAAAGAGTGATAGAGATTGGGCAATAGTAAGCTGGTAAGGAGGGGTCAGATTAGGGTTTTTGAGAAGAGGGTGCACAAGAGAGTTCTTCAGGGGTGAGGGGAAGGCTCCAGTGGCGAAAGAGTTATTCCAGAAGTTGGCCAGGGCAGGAGCAAGGGTGTCAATATGGTCCTTGATGGTTTTGGAAGAACAGGGAAGGACCTGTTTTCATGAGACTTTAGTAGATCAGACTTGTCTAGAAATGTTGTCAGGGGAGAACAGAGGAAAGGAAGATAAAAAGGGAGGAGAGGCAGCCATAGGGGGGGCTAGAGGTGGCAGAGATAGACCAAATGTAGCAATATCTTACAAATCTCTCTCTCCCAAACTTCCTCATATGGGTGTATCCTACATTATCTACTGGGAAACCATATGCATTTACTTTGGGGTGTATGTCATCATCCTCATTGTTCAAGAAATCACTAACAGTATCTCTTCTTAATCTTAATGATATATCCTCAGAGAACATATAAACACTCAAAAAAACATACATCATGACTTTGAATATTTTCTCTTCACAGATTTCCGTTCACACCTCGCAGTTCCACTGGAATGAACTGCGGATCCTTAGGGAATACTTATCTTTGAGCCTACTCCGGCTTCTGTGCCAGTGGAGGGGTGTAGGTATCCCTTTGGGTATCACTGACGTGGATCCAACTCTTGGTACCCTCCATCTTCACAGCAGTCGGAGTCACATAAATAACTCAGTGTGGCCCATGGAAACGCTGCTAATCCCAATGGCGTAGGAGGGTCCGGATGTACATTCCGTCTCCTGGGAGCAGTTGTTACTTGTGCTGGTCGTTGGTTTCCTTGCCACTTTCTCCTGTAGACTGTTGCTGAGAAGACGCAACCCGTGAAGATATCATCTTGACAGTTTTGTTTAAACCCCTAAGGTACTCCCTAAACTGTTCTCATAGGACCCCTGAGGTCTTGTGTTCATCTGATGCAGTGTGTGCAAGTGAGAGCGGTGCATATAGCCTACGCCCCGTCATAGTCTTGTGGGGACTGAGGCGATGCTCTTTTCCTGGCTGATTTATCAAATAAAACAATGCTATGTGCAGACCATGATACCATGATTTTCCTAAATCATTGCATATTTATTTCACCAAAGGACCCCATTTAACCTTTCCAGGATCCTGTTGGCCTGTGGGTGGTAGACCAATCACAACCTGTGCTTGATTCCCAAAAGCAAAGCAATTTTTGCAAACAAGGCATTTAAAAAGTGGGTTCCATTGGCAGATTTTAAGACCTCTCAAATTCCCCACTGTGTAAATACCTCTCTCGCCAGAAATTCTACTGCCTACTTAGCATCAGGATGAATGCAGGGACCAACCTCAAGCTACCATGAGAATGGACAAACAATTACAATGAGGTATCAATAGGTGTTATACCTCATAAGCATGTCCATATGGATTTCACTGAATGGCCCAGAGGGCCTAGGCAAGACTCCCCTTACTGATATCATGGTGTTTTCTGTGATTTCATTATTTTCAAACTATACAGTTTCCTGCAAATCTACTTACCTGTACCTGGAGGTTCGGTATAAACCATTCCTTCGAGAGCACTGTTGCAATTTGTTGTCAAGAAGTGTGTGATGGGTAATGTAGTTGTTCTAGAGCCACAAGGAGCAGTTCCACAGGCATTATAATCTTCCTGCTCAACTCCTTTTCGCCACAGCAAATCCGTGGGTGAGAGAATACATCCTCTCTTTTTCCAGAGCTCCTTTTCTCTCTAGGGGCTTTTTCTTGCATCTCTATGATTTGAAACACTGGAACTGCGGTGTATGGAGCTGGCAACTGTACCTTCTGAGACACAGCTTCCATTTTCTGGGAATCTGTAAATGCTACTATGCCACTTCTTTCGCTGCCTTTACTGCATCATTCCTGAGGGCCTTTGGATTAGTATGGTTAGTGTGCACTATGCCTACCTATGTGGACACGGTTAACGTTTGAATAAGTCTGGATAGCAGTGCATCATGCTGGGCAGGGTTTCAGTCAGATCTCCTAAACCCTCTTCTCTGCCACCTTGATAACCCTGACTGAACAGTGAAGGTGGCATACGCAGAGTACGAATAAATAGTGACTGCCTTCCCCTTTCTCATTTCTAGCACCCATAAAAGTACTACTAGTTCTGCTGCTTGTGCTGAGTAATGCAAAGGCAACCATCTCTTCAGGCTGACCTGGTACTGCCCCTCCACAAAGCCCACAACGTCTGCACCCGTATGCCTTTCACCAGTGTCTTGATTAATTTTTGAGGACCAGTCAACAAAAAGTATGTCACCTCCCTCCAAGGCATCCTCTTTAACATCAGTCTGTTCTTCCTTTTCTCACTCATGCAATCATGAAAATATCATCAGGTTTCACTGGCTCGTCTACAAATGTCACTGGATAGAAATGTCATAGTAGTGTCGATCAGTACCAACGCGCTTGTCTTGGAAGCAAGACGACGCAGAGCAACATAGGTTGGAATAATGGGTCCATTCTTAGAAACCTCTTCGGTATTAAGCGTATTATAAAAAACGAATTATAGTGAATAATAATTGACTAGGTGACATTACACAGGATGTATCAATGTGTTTGATAGAGTTATGTCATATCACGAAATTCTTTGGGTCGTCAAAGACGACTTGGACTTTTCAAAGATCGCGAAGACCACATGCGTCACATACAGTGTCATCTGGAAAACCATGGCAATGGTCGAAGACGTTTCGGTTGCCACTAAAGCTTGCTCACAAGACAACAGTCCTTGCATCACTGGGTCTAGGAGTCCACTATAATATGCTAAAGGTCTGTGGCCTAACAATGTTTGCTGGGTTAGGACCGCTGTCATCATCTGCCCATTTGAGAGAGAACCAAATTAAATGGTTTCTTGTAGGGTCACCAAGACCGGAGCATTGCTGATTACAGCTTTGAGTTCCTGAAAGCAGGTCACCATCTCCTCAGACCATTCTATTGGACCTTTGCCTTCTGCGCTTCCTTATGCTCCTGCAGTAAGGCGTCACTTAACTAGAGTAGTCAAAGATCCCCAATCTACAATAGTTACAGAGCCCCAGAAACTGCTGCATCTGTATCACTGTGACTGGCTGATGCTTATTCTGAACTGCAGTGGTTCTCTCTGGCATTACCTTCCTTTCTGCGGGTGATATCACTTGCCTCAAATAAACCACCTCTCTCTGCCAGTACCGTAATTTTTCTTTGTCCACTTTGCACTCCTTCTCCACAAGCAGGAAGAGGAGTGTTATTGAATCTCCTCAGCACTGCTCCTCTGAAGTGCTACATATTAACAAATCATCCACATACTGAATTACGGTACTGGACACATGTAAATTCCCCAAATCTATTTGAACCGCCTTGTTAAAAACACTCAGAGATTCACAGTACCCTTGGGGCAAACTTGCATGCTCAAATCACTGACCACGATACATAAACGCTGTGATGTACTGAGCATCTGGGTTTAAGGGGACTGAGAAAAATGAATTTTTTAAATCAATCACAATGAAGTGGGTTGACCCAGTAAGGATGTTACAGAGAATCGTAGCAGAATTCAGTACCACCGGAAATTCCACCTCAACAATGTTATTGAGGGGGCACAAATCCTAGACCATCCACTATCGGGACCCATTTGCTTTCTTCACAGGGTAGATGGCCGTGTTACATGGGGACACAGAAGGTTGTATTATGCCTTGCATTAACAATGCCATAATGCTCTCATAAATCCCTTTGTCTGTCCCTCTAGACATGGTGTACTGCTTAACCCGTGGTAATATTGAACCAGCTTTCAATTTTATTCACACTGCTCCAACACTCTTCAGCAGCCCGACATCATGATGATTGCTGGTCCATAAATGGTCCGGCACCTTTTCCAAATCCTGCATCCAATCTGGTGATGTATTCTAATGATGAGCATGGTCTGTGGTACCTTCCTTTGCTCTATCACTATCCGGCAAGACTCCCCAATTTCCAAAAACCATCTCTGCTGTGTCTTCAGTGACTTCAAATAATTGCTTGTCGGACACGTCCCTCAGCGACAAGGTTGGATCAATGCACAGCACTGTGCGTCAATCTTGCCTTCCTCATCATTGCCTGAGAGAACCACCCTATTCTTCTTTATCACTACCGACTCTAAGGGAATTGTAACAATGGTGCCTGGTGTTACCTCCTCGGCATAAACATCAACAGATCCATTACCCCATAAAGAAACAAAGCTAAATGGACAGGTTCCCCCCTTATTGTGCAGTCGCTTCAGTATGCATGCTGCTCCTCTTACCGGATACAAACCTGGAGTCGAGCATACTATACATTCCTCCATGAATGCAATCGACATCCGCAACTTACTCAAGAGATCTGGACCCAGAAGATTTGCCAGGCTACCTGTACAATACAACAAAGGAGCAGATACATTTTGTGTACCTACCTTGATACGTAGATTTCAGTATAAGAATAGCACCAGAGAATCCCTGTGTGTCAATTATTTTGCCTGACAAGGGGAGCTCACCTTCCTTAATGCAAGATTGTGTAGCGCCTGTGTCGACCATGAATGAGAGCGTTCGCTCACCTACCTACACACCTATCTGGAGTTCCTCTACCAGAATGGTAGTAACAGACAACACCGGACACATCAGAGACCCCTGTGGGCTCTCCTACTCTTCGTACATATTGACACCGGGGAGCCAAAAAGGGTTCCTTGGGGTAAAGGATTTTTCTACCATGTCTATACCGATGCTTATGCTGGCATGGTTAATGGGATCCCATCGGTCTGTGCAGCCCCTGTCACTGGGTTTTGTACAGCCCGGGCCTGCTGCGATTGCACAGAGCCTGGGGCATGCGGCAGGATTTTGTCTGCTGAGCTCTCATGTTAAAATATTGTAACCGGTCTCGACAATCTCGTGACACATGTCCCAACCTTCCACATGACCAGTACTGAATCGCATAGAACCCTCCATAGTTGTTTCCCATTGGCCCATTAAATTGGGGCCCCATTCCTCTGAACCCGCAGAATGCCACTTCCTCGTGGAAATCCTCGATTACCCTTCGGAAACAGTCTCATTTGCCATAGATCGGGGGCATACCCGTCCATCCAACCCTGTGTCATACTTGATTCACCATGTCCCTGTTGTCCCAATTGCCCCTGCTGCCCCCCCATAGAATTAGTCATTACTTCCCCTTCCAAACAAATCTTTGCCATTTTTTCTGCACAAGCTTGGCCTCTGCTTTCTGTGCCTGTTCTAAACTCTCCTTTACCTTGTCTTTCCTCCTCTTACAAAAATGCAAATGTGCTTGAATTTCCGGACAACTCTTTTTTCCCCTCTTTCGCATTGGTGTCATTATTGAATGTTATAGCAATATGCTGTTTTTTCATTCTAATGTTGTAACTATGGTGTAAATATGTAATATGTGTGACTTTCCGTACTTGTATTTCTAAATAATAATACATTTATTTTACACATGTACTTTGGCATCACCTTGAATATGCCCCAGTATGGGGGTACTACCACAGAATTTTTACCTCCCATGACAATGGTACCTGTGTGCTACATACATGATGCAGCACATCACATGACTTATGATGAGTTGTACATGGGCATTGTTGTTTCACTAACTCTGCATGAACATACGCTTGGTCCCTTTTTATGTAATTGATCACATTGTGACATGTGTTGCGGCCCCTGTGGTCTCCTTGAATAGATATGTAGCTATTGGCCCTGATGAAGGACATGTTGTCTGAAATGCATAGGCTTCTTAGAACACTGGCATAGGCCACCACAAAGTGGTCATATTTTGTTTGTTGTTAATACAGAGTGCTTTTTGCCTCTACAATCGTTTGGTGTTTTTTCTTTAAAAATGAAACACATTTTAAGAAAGCCGTATCCATTTTTCATTCGAAAATTAACCTATCGTAACTGCTAGAAAAAGGATGTGCAACCTTCACTTCAGGCTATTCCAGCCTAGGCCCACAGCTTTGCTACTATTTTCTATCACTATATGAAGGCATTCTTTATAGGGTATGCACCCCAGGTTTATACTTCCAATCATCAACTAGATTCTTTAACCACATTAAACCCAGCAGTGCCCACTCACAATCGAGATTTGTACACAATACGCCTTTCCCAGACCCTTCTGGAGTAATGGAAACTGAGTTACACCCACTTTCACTGGGGCCTTTCCCATCTCTCCCCTGCTACTTGCTGTGGCCATGCGATTACCCTGGCACATCCTAATACCCCATGGTGTACTCTCTGTCGCTGCTACTGGAGCAGGAGGAAGGACTGCTACACCCTGCTCTCCCTGCTTGACATCCGATTCCCATTCCTCTTCAACTCAAGCTCATGTTATTCGTTCCCTTAACACTTCTACATGCATGGAATCACACTCAGCACTACTGTAGGGTGTCGGCTCCCACCCTCCCTGCTTGAACCCTGTACCATGACAATATTTTTGTTCTCCTTGTCCACATTGGCCTCCTTGATCACCATTTCATCCAACCTAACAAGAACTGGTCTATACCTCGAACTTCCTTCCTCTACATCCTTTACCTGCCTTTTCACATCTTCACGTTCTTCATTTCTTTGCGTCTGTAACAGCATTACCTCTTCCTCCGCTTACCTCAGCGCTTTTTTCATTTTTTTCCACTCCTGTGTCGCTACTACCCTTAGCAGCCTATCCTCTATCCTAGCAGGAAAAGGCCTAACCTCCTCCTTCTCCCTCATTCTCAATCCTTCATCTGCTCCCCTAACTGCCTGCCTCACCCTCTCTCGTATGTCCACCGTTAATCTCTCTGCTAATCTAGCAGTCGGGGGAGTTATTCCCTTTCCAATCTCCATTCTCAGCCTTTCTGTAGCCCTAAGCATTGAAGGAGTTAACCTTTCACTTTTTTTGCTGTCCCATTTTCTAAGAATTATAGTCAATAGAGGCATTATCTGTGTCCGTCTGGAAACCACTGGAGTGGCTGCTGGAGGAAATGGGGGTTCAAACTCGGGGTCTGTATAACGGTCTGTGAGTGAAAAAGAATAGCACCCATATGGGGGCAGTGCAGAAGGAATTCCTGCAAATTCCTTTTTCGGCCCCTCTTCTGAGATATTAACATTATGGTCATACCTGCCTTTCTCGTACATCCTCCATAGTTCTAAGATGTTTAATTCCTTCTCTAATTTGCACGCCCTTATGCCTTGTAGTAAAAAAAAAAGTATGCAGGTTTTCCAATATTGCCTTATCATTGGTCCCCTCAATAGGACAATAATTTAGCATTTTATCTTTAGTTTCCTGATGGTATTTTAGAATCTCTGCCTTATAACCAGGAATCACATGACACAAATGATGCAACAAAGTATCCATCATCCAAAATGATTTCACAAAAACAAAAATAAAGTAAAAACTGCAGCACAGAAAATCTCCACCCAAAGAACCCCCTTCTTCCCCTCCCAGTTTCTTAGTCATTACCCACAATCACTCACTGCACTTGTTTTCACTGCAATCACTTTGCTTAGCTACTTGACTTTAATTCTACTTCTCACTCTTACACAAAAGACAGCATTTTATCAAAAAACACACACCAGCCAATATTTCCGAGATATCTCCTTCAATCGAGAATATAAGGAGAGCAATGCTTTTCACTACAACACCACTGCTCTCGCTCTTTTGAATACTATTAAGGTCTTCTCTACTAAAATACCATCTTTCCCCGACTACAGGAAGTTTCCACATTACTACTTCGGCTAACCAAGAAAGGTGAGGTGTGGGCTTCACCCGCACAGTCAATACAGAATGAGAAGATGCCAAGGGTATATTTCAGGAAGGTATCTACGGGTGGACTTACCATCAAATGCCACCTCACCTCTAGTTGAGGGCTCCAGCCAACTAGACAAGCAACCTGACGGGTATCAGGACAAACCTCACAATGGACTTGCTGGATGGAATACCACTTCTAAAATAACAAACTAGGTGTTAAGAGGCATACACAGGGTGACACAATGAGACAGTTAAACATTTATTTAAAAGCTGATAACAGTAAGGACCCCCAGCTGCCCACACGTGGCCTGATCTCCCTCAAGAGCCCTCCAACTGATCTCAGAGATAATCTTTACAAAGGTAAACCCACATAGCATTGGCTTGACAGAATCCTCACAAACCAACACTCCACCTGGCATCAGTAAGATCCATTGCCAGGACAAGTATCCCTTAAGCCACATCATAACACATCTCCCTCATTTTAAATATCATACATTAATGAAACTAGCACTCCTCTCAATCTCTACTACATGCACTCAAACGACACCTCTCCTGACCACGGCAACCCTATTGTTGTTCCATACCTGACCACCTGCAACACAAATGGCCCCCTTCAGCACCACACAGCAGGATCCCCTTTCGTTTTTATTACAGCTTTTCTTATTCGCACCATGTCACCACATTTTACCCTCAGCTCCTTTCTGCCTCTCCTCACATTTTCTCTCATGACCCATTCCTCCTTCCTCCTCTTCAACAACTTTCTCACATCCTCAATCACCACATCAGATTCTCTGCAAACGCCTAGCCATGGAAGACTCACTACAAAGTTTGGTTTGCGACCACACATCAGCTCAAAAGGACATAACCCCGTCTCCACTCTCCGTCTCTTATCACAGCCACTTACCTGGGCCATGCATACACTTTCCATCACACATCTATTCATTCTTTCCACCATACCATTCGTCTCTGGATGGTAGAAAGCCGACTTCTTATGCTTGACATGCACTTCATCAAGTACTCAGAAAAGCATCCTGCACTGAACTGTGCCCCATTATCCGTTAGGACACTCTCTGGAACACCTTCCCTCGCGAACACTTCCTGCAAGACATCAACCATACTCTCACCTGAAATGTCCCTAACAATCGCAAACTCGCACCACCGGGAAAACATGTCCATGAGAAGTACAACATATTTACTCCCCCCCATAGCCCAGGTCCACCGGGCCTAAAATGTCCATGCCAATTCTCTCCACACCCCCATTGGAATGTTCACCTCCACCAACGGTTGTCTCATTGCAACCAGGCCCTTCCCTCACTTAATACACACCTGACACTCACCCACTCTCTTCTCAATGTCCCTTTCAAAACCTGGCCACCAATAATCCGACCTTGAGAACACCTTTGATTTTAGCAATACCAATATGCCCAGCATGGGCCAAATCACCAACTTTGCCACTAATCCAATCGGGACCACTGCATGCTCTCATTGAAACAAAACCTCATCTCTTACACAAAGTTCATCCGTTACTTCCCAAAATGGCTTCTCTCCTTCCAATAGTTCCATCCTCCTAGGCCACACCGATGCTAACACATATGTCATAACGCGTGACAATGCATTGTCTTTCCTTCCTTCTTCTAACCACACCTCTTTAGGCAACATACCTTTAGTATGGACAAAAACCATTTCCATTTCTACCTCCTCATCCTCCCTTGCACTCGACGGCACCCTTAATCGAGACAAACTATCCGCTAGCACGTTTTCATTGCCGGATATCACCTACATCTGAAATCGGTGGCATTGCATCCTGGTGACCCATCCTGCCACCCTTCTTGATACCTTGTCCAACCCTTTGTTCTCGAAAATGACTTTTAGATGTCTATGATCTGTTTGAATTATAAAATCTGTTCCCTATACAAAATTCTTAAATCTGTCTACTGCCCAGTAGGATGCTAATGCCTCTTTCTCCAAAACAGAGTATCTTCCTTCTGCACCCCTTAATGCTCGAGACGCATGTGCTATTATGTCGTGGGAACCATCTGAATTAATCTGAGACAAAACCGCACCAACTCCCCCATCACATGCATCAACAGTTATGACACTTTTCCACCTAGTGTCGTAACATCCCAGGGGCTGAGCCAAATCAATATCCCTCTTCACTCTCAGGAACTCATCCTCATATCCTTGAGTCCACACAAATTCTGCGCCCCTCTACAACAGTTTCCTCAACTCGACAACCTTGGACTCATAGTTTTCTACAAACTTCTGGTAAAATTCTGCTAAGCCGAGAAAAGATCTCAACTCCTCCTTGTTGGTGGCCCTCTCCACTTCTTTTACTGCATCAACTAAACTCTTCTTCGGTCTGACACCACTTCCTGATACCTCATCGCTCAAATATTCTACCTGACTCACGCCAAACAAACACTTCTCCTCCCTCAAGGTAATACCCTTCCTTTCAAATATCCTCAGCACGTCATTCAAAATAGCATTGTGTTATTCAACAGATTCACCGCAGATGAGCACATCATCTTGAAAGCAAAACACGCCTTTTACACCGCCTAGCATCCTGTCCATAAGCTTCTGAAACATTGACGATGCCGACACCAGCCCAAAGGGCATCCTTTTAAATTGCAAAACCCCTTCATGGGTAACAAAAGGACTCAGTTTCCGACACCCCTACTCAAGCTCCACTTGATCGTAGCCTGACGCCATGTCAAGGTTTGAGAACACTTTCCCACGGCCGACCCTTGCTAACATCTCACCCATATTAGGGAGTGGATGCCGGTCCACCAACACACATCTGTTCAGTTCGCGCATGTCCACACATAATCTGAGCTCACCCGAACCCTTCTTTACCACCACCACCGGGGATGTCCACTCCACACTCCCAGCCCTTTAAATGATGTCCATCTGCAACACTTTGATGTTGGACCCCTTTTATCTTCCCAATACCCTTCTTAAAGACATGGGGATGCCTCTCAGCTATCGCACAACCCACATTAAGTACCTGCTCCTCTTCATTTGGATTTAATCTTATTTTCAACTTCCTCGGTTCTCTCCATCCCAATAGCGTAGGACCTTTCTTCAAAACATACATTTTCCCTTCACACTGGCGACCCTTGAACTCAAATCGACCAACACAGTAACCCAAGAACTCAATTTTATCTTGGTTGTATTCATCAGGGTTAATGTCCGGCTTCGCCAGTGATCTAACTTCTCCCTTCACATCTCTTTCAAACACCTCCCTGGATATCAACGTGATCTTGGACCCTGAGTCAGCCATCATTATCACATCTTGACCATTCACACTGACGCATGCATATGGATGCTCGAAATCATCGTAATCCTCATCATCACCAACAATATTTATTGTGCCAACAGTTAGGTTTTCAGCATAGGACGACTCCTCATCTTCCGATGATCTCTGATCGGACTCCTCATTAACATACAGTACTCTCCTTTGGTGGAAATGTCCAGAGTCCAGACTGGAAGTTCTTGCAACAATTCGGAAAGTGGCCCTTTCGCCTGCACTTAGAGCATGTGACTCTCCTCCCAAGGCATCCTAAAAACGCTGCCAAGTGGCTACCGCTAGCGCAGCGAAAACACAAACGGTCCTCTCTCTTCTTTCCTTCTTTTCCTTCTCACTTCTGGTTAGGGCCTATTGTGTATTTAGGCTCTCCTCCTCCTCGACCACCTTGTTTAGGCCTGGGCTTCTTCTTGCCTTTGGTTTCACCCACAGTCAGTGCTTCGGATTTCTGATCCTTAGAGGTATTGCTCCCATTCTTTGACAGTCTAGCCACACACGCCAAAGAATTCTCCACTCTACGCGCTATGGGCAGTACCTCATCCAAAGACGGTTCATCCCTTAACCATAGTTCCTCCCTAATCTTGTTGGAGCAGCAATGAGTCATGAATTGGTTTCTTATGTTCATCAAAGGCATCATTGAACGTGCATGACAGGGCCAAGTGGCCTAGTGCAGTGATGTAGTCCTCTACGGATTAATTTGGCTCCTGTATGTGCATACGAAAATTGAAACTTTCTAAAATTGTGCTTGTTTTGGGGTTCAAATGACAGTCAAGTCTCAAGAAGGCACCTTCTATTTCATTTGGAGCATTACCGGTTCCATCATCCTGCACCTGGGGCAGAGTCTAAAAAAAAATTCTGTCCTTCATATCCAAGAAAATGCATGAGCAAAGCCATCTTACCGTCATTGGGGTATGAGTTACCAAAAGCTGCCTTCAGGTAATGTAAGAAGCCCTTCTTCCATTGCGACCATGCAATCTTGGGAGTTCCTGGGTTCGGCATGAACGTTGGTGGCCCATTTATTCCTGACATTGCCATCCCGGTTCACCCGCTTGGAATGCGTTGGGCCGTTTTCTGCACCTCCTTTATCTTCAACCTGTTCTTCCTCTCTTTGTGGCCACTTTACAAACATGCCATGCACATATGAGTCTCTTTTCTCCTTATCTCTTTTGCTTCTTCCAATGAGATATGCTTGCCCAAATCTGTTCCCTTATAGTATACTGTGGGCAGTAGTGTTCACAGATACTGGATTCCTTTCTTCCTTTGCTGGTGAGGTATGCCTGCTTAGGAGAATGCCCCTCTCTTATGCTGCGCGTGGTAACATTGAGATGCAAATTCTCGGTGCGCCTCTCTTACATGGTGGGTGGATTGCCTGGTGCGCGGATATGACAATTCCCTCTGCTGCTGATCGCCGGATCAACGGAGTATGTCAACAGGCGTCAGGCCCTTTCTTCTCATTATTAACTTCTTATTAGCAAGGATGGGGCCGCGCGCACGGGGCGGCAACTCTACTTACCTCGTGGACGGTCCCACGGTGGTACAACGCAGTGAAGCAGAGCGGCACGAGCAGGAAGCGCCCGTCAGGTACGTGTCAGACTCGGGCAACTGGGCTGCTGCAACGAGCGGCCTTGGAGTCTGGTGCGGGCCACTCACCAGACTCCTGCCTGGGGTCCTTCTTCAGTACTTCACCAGATCCTCATCGCCAATGTTAAGAGGCATACACAGGGTGACACGATGAGGCAGTTAGGCGTTTATTTAAACGCTGATAACAGTAAGGACCCCCAGCTGCCCACATGCAGCCTGATCTCCCTCAAGTGCCCTCCAACTGATATGGCATCTGCAAACCTCTCATGTTCACGGTGAACGGAAGACTGGTCCCCGCTGAGAGGTGCTGCAGCTGAATTGTGCAGACTGGAGACCCCCAATATTTCAGAAAGCCTGAGTCCCTTTGGGGTCACCAAATTTGTAGGGACATTTGCAGGGACAGGGCCATAATCACCTTAACTCAAAGCAGGTCCCCCACGTAAGGAACGAGTGCACGTTTGTACGCAAAGCAAGTTTATTGTACAATCATCTGGGGAGGAGCTAGATGACGCTGTAGAGTCAAACTAAACCAAGTCTCACTGAACCACATAAGTTACATTATATACTTTTTTGCACCAGTTAAAACACTCCCATATATGTTTTTACAATCCACCTCCACATGTAATTCGACAGAACCTCGACAAATAAATCCCATCTTTCTCCTATTCTTCCATTCTCATTGGCCACGTGTTATCTTAACTACCATCTTCAGCTCATGTGTAGAACACACCTCTTCTTAGGATTCATCCATGGTAGGTCATGACATCATCGCACAGTTGACCATTTGTGTGCAAACATAATTTATTTTGGGACGTCACTTCAACAAAATGCCTGGGTGTAGTGGAAGTGACATCACACGACTATTGACGTCTGATAACATCACAGGAAATTATGTAATTTGACCCCCACCCTGAAGTGACATCGAGGGAAGTGATGAAACATGACCTTTCAACCCTTGACAAAACAGGAAGTGGCATCACATAGCATTGTTCCTAAGTACACTATGAAAAATATGGTAATACTATCACTGTAATTTGATATACATTTCATAGAAGAATTAATCACCATATGTATTGTTAATATCAGTGTGTATAGGGCCATATCACCAAATTACTGTGAATGCAAACAGACGTCCAAGGCCAAATGATAATGCTAACCTGCAGATCACACACACATCACATCAACGAACGCTCAACCCACTGAGATATCTCATTGACTATAGCTATCTTACCGGCTATAGTTAATTGAGCAATTACATGTCTGAATCATCTCAAAGTCAGAAAGCAAATTAAACTCAGTAGTGGATACCATCAAACTCGTAACTGAGATTCAACAGCGGGCCAGTTCATATGCAGGTCTGGTGCAAAGTTGGCCGCATGCTAAGCCTGCGTGGATCTAATTTTCAGGCTTCAGCGGTTGGCAAAATACATACCATTGGGAGAGTTCACAATTGTGCATTAAAGAATTTAGAGTGGCGCAGGGAAAGCAGCGCACTCACACGGCATCCCATACTCTGGGTACTCGTTACGTCATACATGCAACCAAACATCCTGAACAGCATTCCATGGAGATAGAAAAGATAGACACATTACAACAAAGCATTAATTGTGTCACAATTAAATCAAGGGCCAATTTATCTGCTATGGTCAAACATTTCTACACTGTACACACGCTTTTAGAAACAAGGATTTTGTGAAGTGTCTGAGGACACTGAGATCTAATGTCTTGTGGTAATTGTGACAGAGAAAACGGCAGAAAAAAACATGCTATAACTGCAACTTACGAAAAGCAAAATACATAGGGCCTCATCATGAGTCTGTCGGTAACCCTTAAATGCGGAGGTAGCGCTATTACCGCCGCATATAAGGGTCCGCCAGATAATGGCTTTGGCGGATTTCCCCCCAGCTCTTAGCTGGGGGAAATCCGCAGCAAATTTGCCAATTTTTGGCGCTATTACCGCCGGCGGGAATGGCACGAATTTTCCCCATTGGGCTCAATCCTGAATGAGCCCAATGGGGAATGGGCACTAACCGTTCCGCCAAACCTGTGATCTGGCGCTAATAGCGCCGGGGGGTTTGGCGGTAGGGCTAATAGCGCTGGCGGTAATAGCTCTGGCGTTACCGCCCAACTCGTGATGAGGCCCATAGTCTGAAATTGATGCTTATTCTACTCTAAATGCTTTTTGGAAATTTCTGTCTGCATTAGCTGGGGGGAAATCTGCAGCAAATTTGCCAATTGTTGGCGCTATTACCACCAGCAGGAATAGCGTGAATTTTCCCCATTGGGCCCAATGGGGAATGAGGAATTCCTGAATGGGCCCAATGGGGAATGGGCACTAACCGTTCTGCCAAACCCGTGATCTGGCACTAATAGCGCCGGGGGGTTTGTCGGTAGGGCTAATAGCGCCAGCGGTAATAGCACCGGCATTACCGCCCAACTCGTGATGAGGCCTGTAGTCTGAAATTGATGCTTATTCTACTCTAAATGCTTTTTGGAAATTTCTGTCTGCATTGTAAATTTGAGGTGTTTTAGAACAGACTAAATCAGTGACGCACCCCCTGAAGTGTGCCTGAAATAAACCTTTAATGAGTCTTGCAATTATTGTATAGAATTCCACAAATACATATTTGTTTTTAGGGGTAGCAAGGGAGACCACAGCTGTGGCAAAAGAGGGGTCACAGGTGTGATGCCCAACTGACATCCCTGAATTAATTACTAGCAACAACTGGCCTGAGCCCTTTAACCTTAAACATAATTTCACATGGTCTGTATGGATACTTTAACAACATGAGAAAAAAACTGAGTAAACATGTTCTCTTTGAACTGGTGATAGCTATCTCATCCGCCCCAGCTTGCTAGCTCCATTGAAACATTCTAATCTAAATGATTACCTTTCATCATGCACAGCACATCTAAAAATGTGGTTGAAACCCCTGGGTATCGATTACTTTGACCTCAAGTGCCACTTCTCCCCATATTTTATTGCTGGTCACAACAAATGGCCTGATCCCTCTGCAAGGCTTCAATGCACTTAAAGAGATTACATATGTTCCATGCGGAACTACTAAACCTTTAGCATTGTCCTGCAGAACTAGATTTTTCCAGCCACCTGAAATTCACTGCACAATCTGCTGGTTGCAAAGTCTGCAGATTTATATATTCCCTTGGTATGTTTCTTAGCGTGCATTCATGTTTAATAAATATTATCTCTCCTTTACAGTGGGTTCTTCAAGATAGGCCCCCGCGTTGCCCCCATTCCCGCATGAGCATTTACGAAACTGCTCGTTGCCTGCTTCTGGGCACCCCATAGCACATTATTTCTGGATCACATTTATATGTCATTTGGTGGTTTTTACATTTTATATTTCTATGCGTGTGCAAATCTAATATGTATTAATCTAAACAAAAAGAGAGGAAGCAAGCATAAGAACAGGACCACCCATTAAGAGCTGCATCCCCATGGTGCACAGGGTAAACAGAGCACCTGTCTCCACAACTGTTGCAAACTAATAGACACAACTAATTTAGCATAAAGCTTAAAAACTGAAAATGCTTCTCTCAGCCTCATAACAACACGAAATGAGGATGACCCAGTGGTAAGACAACCTATTAATGGAGGATGGAGGGAGCTGGGATAACCAAGACCAATTTCAGTGTGAGCTAAGGCATTGTGAGGCTGATGATTGTTCATTCTAAGGATCTTATTCTTGCTGCTGGGCCAAAATAAACAAGTGCCTGCATAACATGAAGCCTCTCTGCATGCCACAAAATTGTGTAATTGTTTGTTATAATGAAAACAAAATATGAACGAATTACATATGACCACAGGTTCTACGCAGAACACAACTTAATTAAAGAGTACAAAAGGAAGCAATGCCTAGTATTCAACACAAAGAAACATACTAAGACAACACGTATTGAAAACAAGTGTTTGAGACAATTTAAAAGGATGAATGTTCAATCACTGAATTGAGCAAACCAAGCACAGCTTTGGCAAAATGAGAAATGGGCAGGTGTCTGGACATCCTCATTTGCTAAGTTTAGATAATTTTAAGTATAACAGATGTACCTACGTTTCGGCTTCATGTGCGCAAACAATTGTGTGTATCAAGCATTCATCAGGACCAGTAATGTAAGGGAGCACATCACAAAGTCAAGTGAAAGTCAATTCTGTCTGTGGGATGGGAATAACGCATTACCCTCAGGTCCTGTTGGGTATGTTGCAAAATGGTTACAGTTCAGAATGGTCATTAAATCTTCATAGGAAAGTAACACAGCAAGTGATGTAGATGTCAAGAAAGAATCTGGAAATGAAAGCATGAAGTGCAGGGTCACAGACATGAGGGATAAACAGGTACACTCAGTGTCCTCTGTTAAAGACAAGTAGGGTTGGCAAAGCAAGAAGCAGACCAAGTAGCATGAGGTTAAAATCCTGCCTTGTTCAGAGCACCAGGTACCAAACCTTAGGACAAGCAATGGGGATAAATGACACCTGATGCGAGTGATAATATTGGTGTGTAACAGAGGCAGTCAACTCCTTGCACAAAACATGTGAATTTGATGGTGGAGTCTGGTGTGAGTGGCCCCTAATAGAGACAAATAAAAGAACACAGGTGCCTAGTCTGTGTTATGTCAACTCAAAATCTAAACGAATGCCTGGACCAGCACAGGACGCAGGGGCACACCCAACGGAAATCCAATGCACAACAGAGGGGCTTCCTTTCTAATCCTGTTCGTCGGGGGCAACAGAAACGCTATATGAATGTCAAATTAAAGAAAAAGACCATTAATCGAGTGTAATCTATTGAAAAAAAGAATATTGTATGCAGCAAATCAGTCCTTACAGGGTGACAACACCAAACTGAGTGTGGGGAATAATTACAGTGTAGAGGCACTATGGGCCATTATAAGAAGTAATTGAGTCCAGTTTGGTAGATCCCAAGTTAGAGAATGCTGTTCTGTTCCATCTAATGCAAGTGTGAAACAACTGAATAGTCTTCATCCGGGTTGGCCAACTCCAGGCCTCAAGGGCTGGAAACCTGACAGGTTTTCAGAATGCCCCTCATTAATATTCATGAGAACAAATCTGCATACATTTAAAATTGTATGCACATTTGTTTCATGAATATTAATGAGGGGTATCCTGAAAGTCTGACATGTTTCAGGCCCTCTATACCTGGATTTGGACAACCCTGGTCTACATTGTCTGGCTGACGACTTTAATCCAAGTGCAAGTCAAAGTGATAAAGGGAATACTCTTCATTGTTTTTCAATATAAGACTTAAGATGTAGTCGATGTGTAGGGCAGTAATCTTCAAAAGCCATCTGAATGGTGAAGTAGGGTGACACTTTGAGTTTGCACCATGCTAGATTTGGAGTGAGAGTAACGGGTGGAAACCTTCACAGGCAATGCCTCTGTTGAGGGGGTGCTGGACTTGAAGCATGGTCAGAGACTACTGGCAATATACTTTACCAGCCCCTTCATTGTTGAAGTGGAGCCGGATCTTGCATGGGGGTCACCATCAATACTCTTCACCGGCCCTCCCTATGTTGCAATGGGTGTGGTATTATAGACAACAGTGTACTATTTAGAGTCCAACTAAGGTAAAGTGTGGCTCTGTGATCTGTGGGATTCAAGAAGGCACTTTTTCAAGAGTAAGGGGTATGTGCAGGTCACATTTCCCAGCACAGAAACATCCCTCTTCCTAAACTACAGTACACTTAGATTTATTTTTTAAAGGAAACCCTCTTCCCTGCTCGTTGTGGCACCATGAGCTGTCTGGGTGCCTAGAGAACTGTTTCCCATGGTTTAATGGCAGAGCTTTACCAGGCTGAAATATGTGAGTTTGGAGTGTCTGTGACCAAGTCGCTCATTGTGTTCTTTCTATATGTTGAGAGTTGAAAGCAAAAACTTAAACATGTTCAAGACAAAGCAAAGATTTAACAAGGCCCGATTCTAATCAATCTAAAGTGCTCCCAAGAAAGAGAGAATGTTGGTGTGTTCAGCTTCCATAATGATCCATTATTAATGAATTAATTAGGCAACAAGCCCCAAGCCGGGTGCTGGGAAACGTATTACCTTCTCCCTTTCAATGGCAGTCATTAAAGTAAATGATTGAAAAGGTAAACAACAAAAATGGCCCCCATGTCAGAGGGTGAAGGGACTACATATAGTCCCTTTTCCCTTACCATGGTGGCCGGAACAAAAAAAAATGAAGACTGGCACCAGGGAAACACTGCAATATGTGCAGGCTTACCATAGGGTAAGGCTCGCAAATGCATCAATCAGTTTGTTTCGTTTTTTTTAAATGCGCCCCAGGTACTAATCACACTTTCCCGAAACCAGCATCTCAGTACAGGACCTGGGATTTGAATCTGTGTTGCTCTGCATGTCTTGCTTCCAAGACAAACACGTTGCCCTTGAGCTATCCTCCAGCCCCTTCACCTACTATGTAGCTTTCTGAATGCTGTGGCCTCATGCTCTGACATCATGGCAGAGGATGTTGGAACTCATAATCAACTAGAATGATGTCACAAAAGGAGGAGGATTCATTTTCTCCTCCAGATATATATTCTCTCATTTTTTGGTTCATGTGGGCTAAGGAGAGAGGGGACCTTGTATTTGTATGTGTCCCCTCTGTACCCCCTGCAATGCTCATCCCTCTGGAAACTGCATACAGTGAAAAGGGCATGCTAGGGGACCACAAACAACATACCATTTTCGATGGTACCTTTCACCTATGGGGTGTATTACACCTCAGATTTCCATATGACATCAGATGCACTCTGTTTCCTCTGAGGAACCCCTCGGTGGAACGTATGCCCATACTTCATAAATACCCATCTATAATTCTGCTTATCCTATTTAGACAACAACTTGCAGTATACATGGGTGACATTGGTGTATTTACGGAAGTGAAAGTTTGAACCCTACCTTTTAAATGCCAAGCCATTAATCAATCTAAACTGATGTCCTGAAAACACATTCTTTAAACCTGAAGGAGAAAAGTGAAACTGTGAACAAAGGCCAATTTTGTCAAGATTGATTTGACATGTGACTTTGAAGAAACATCAGGAGCAGTCTGAAGGCAAGAGATATATTGCAGAAAGTTAATGAAAGGGAGGAAGTTGGCGGGAGTGGCTGCAAGAATATGGGCAATGAAAAGGGAGTATGAAAAAGGCATTGCGTGTGTCTCGGCTCAGAAGTCTTCCCCGTGCACAGGAAAGGCCTCCTGCTGCTCATTACAGGACTCTTATATTGTGAAGCGGTTTGAAAGAACCATATAACAAGCAATGAAAGGTTCATTGGTTTCTAGCTGCCGAGGACACGTGATGACCTACTTCCATTATTATGAACACAAACTACAGTGAGGAGTGTAAATTGTCAGAGGTATTATAGCTTTTTTGCGGTTTTATTTTTATCAAATGACCCATATTCGTTTCATAAACAGGTTCCCGTGATGGTGTATGCTTTTCTTTTCGGCTTCATGTGGACTGGGGAACGGAACTGAGCACCCTGAGTACCTATCCAGAGCAGAATAAGAAACCACCATTGCTTTAAAAAATATATAGTTCCTCCCCCCTGTTACTTTGAATGGGAAAGCATGGCATCCACATCAAATGAAGAAATCGCTAAATCACCCATCAAAGTAATTGAATGGGAAAGCAGGGCATCCACATCAAATGAAGAAATCGCTAAATCACCCATCAAAGTAATAGAAATGGAATCACCAATATAATAATGCTGCAGACTCGGAGCCGGAGCCAAATGGACCCCTACGTGAGACCAGTGAAATCAGCGCGACTGATGTCCCAAGGAGCACGAAAGACTGGTCGGAAGGAGTTGAATGAGGAAGCAGCAGTACCAGCACCGAAAACCACATGTTTAGAGGCGGACCGGGGTCGAGGCAGGGGCTGACATTGCTTGAGAAGCAGTAAAAACTCACAAGATCAAGATCAAGAGCGGGACCTGGACGGAGACCAAGACCTAGCGCAAGGCCTAGTGCAAGAAAACGGACTAGGTAAAGAAGTCGTACCACCTAACGTACCTGCCATGAAGGATCAGCCACCAGCATTAGACCCAGCGGCCCAGGAAAGGAGGGCAGTTCCGGTGAGTGAAGACCCAGAAGACCGCGATTGAATCCAGGAAGCTAAACAACTGCCTTCCCTTGCCGCAAGCAGAAACCTAAGGGATCCTAAGCAGGGGCCTAAGCAGGGGCCAATTTGCGAGGTGGAGGGCAGGAACGGAACGTTCCGACCCGAGCCAAACGGAGCGAATGGAGAAAACAGAAACCGCAATGAGACGGAGGGGGGCACGATACCAGCACAGCTGAGTGCGGTGCAGCCGGGCATAGGCGCGGCTGGTACCGTCATAGCAGACATAGAGGAGCGTGCGTACGCCCACGATCACAAGGAAGAGGTGTATCAGGAAGATGTGAATCAGGAAAGCACTAACAGCCGAGAGGTGGAGGCTCATTCAAAAAATATAGACAAAGCACCAGACAAAGCACCGGACAACATACCAGCACAACCAGACCACCCCCAGAGCAAAATAAACGTTAAAGCAATGGTGCATATAGACAGTAGAGAGTGGCAGTATAACCAAATAGGTCGATCAAAAACGACTGAAAGGTTGACAAGTACGGATAAAGATGAAGACCACATTATAGATATTAAAGACAGCCATGTGGACACAGAAAGTAAAAAGGAAGAGGATACAGATGAGGTAAACTCAGAAGCGGATTCTGAGTTAACCAAGACCTTAGTTAAAGTGAACAAAAAGGAAAAAAATGAGTTTAAATCAAGAAAAGAAGGGACTAAAAAACATATGAAAGCGAGGTCAACCAAGAAACAAGCCACTACTGACCAGAAACAAAATAAGGGACAAGTAACAGTGAGTAAGGACCCAAAGGTGAATAAAAGATACAGAGTTACATCAAAAGGGTTTCCTAACCCGATGCTGTCATGCCCCTTAAAGGCATTCTTTACTCAACAACAAAAGAGAAAATTGGTTACGGACACGGAATTGTTGGATGCAGAGATGCTGGAAGCAGTGCAATAAACCCCTCCAGCAACAAAACAGAGGAAAACGGAGGTGGTGTTGATTCCAGAATCAAAGGTGCCTGAGGAAGAGGCCCGTCCCCAAGCCACACACACCATTAGTATAGTAAACACAAGTAAAGAGCAAGGTGAGACCAATTTGCCAGCGGAGCAGACTATTAATCAACAGGACAAGAGTAGTGTGTTTTTGGCTAAGGAACCCCGCGAGCAGGTAAAACAACAAGACAACGGGGCAGCGCTTAACGCAGGTGAGAGAGAAGGACTTGTGGGGAGAATCACGCTGGACCATATACAGAAAGAGCAAACCACAGGAGACGGTCGCCCCCCACGCACCGTAGGGGTTCAGGCCAAGGCACAATTAGAGAGTGAACATCGCCTCGCCTGGACGAAGCCTCACCTGAATATGGGCCAGAAAGTAGTAACACCTGTAAAAAAGACTGAGGGGTTAAGAGCAAATCAGGACCAACAAGGAAACAGAAGGCCATCAGGTTCCTTCTTAGCAATAGAATGAGAACAAAGTACGTCCATGGAGATCTTGTCATCGGTATAACCACAGGTCCCCAGGAGACCGGAAAAAATCCAATTATCACCGAAGAACAGACGTCTAAGTTATATCTCCTCAACAACTCAAAAAGACTCGCCAAATAAAAAACCGACATGCTAACGATCATGTCGGCAATGACTATCGCACTAGCCCCTTTTTGCAAACTTTATGAAGCAATTAAAGAGGAGATTCAAGACAATACCGCAGTCTTGATGAATATGCTTACGAAAATGACCCACGTGGAAGGTTACATAACTGCGGTTGAAGATAGAATTAGTAACCACCATAAAAACTGGGATAGAATAATAGAATCCCTAGAAAGAAAGATTGAAATCATGCAAGCGGTTAATAGAAAATTAACGGAATCAGTGAATACCTCACAATGCAAAGAACAAGTTCGAGAAGGGGGAACTGTGCTAGCTAAATATCCATCCACACAAAGAAGGCTCAGAGAGAATGAAATAGAAACGATGATGCCTTCAGACGTTAACAGAGAGACTAATCAACCAACAAAACAAATAAAGGTAATGCTAAAGTTAGCACCTCAGGAAGCAGAAAGTACAAAGACCAAAGAAATTAATAAGTTGATTTTCAAACCAACGACAGTAGAAAAATCAATCACGCATCAAGTAAAATAACAGTTGTAAAATGAAAGACAACATCTGAAGGAGAGTGAACCATCAAGATCGCCTAGATCAGTGGAGGAATTCATGACGAATTCAGACCTGATGAACCTATCGCTACATCTGGAAAATAACACGACTGGGGCGAAACAGGGGGAAAATTCCACAGAAGAGAAGAGAAGTATACGAGAAGTGGATACAATCCAAAAGGAATGCTCAACCCCCAAAGGAAACTCTAGAGGACAAGTCACACAGAACCAAAGGTACCGATCCAGGTCCCCAAAGAGAAACAAAATTGACCTCCAATACAAAAGCAAACGACGACCAAGTGAGGAGCGTGATAATGAGGAAATGAAAAGAAATAGAATTAGGTTGAATCCACGCAACCACAGGTCACCAAGAAAGGAGGAGAACATACAAAGGTTAAAGACCAGATCGGAGGAAGAGATATGTGTATTTTAAGCTAGGACAAGTGGAAAAAATGGAAGGTCATCTGATATTAAATCGATCCACAGTGCTGAAGATAACAAAGAAAACGAAAGCATTGAGGAAAATTAGAACAGAAGACATTAAACTGGTGGAATCGTACCATAGAGGGAAGACAGCTAAGCATACCTCCGTGTTAGATTGGCCGGTATCAAACAAATCGGCCAGTCTGCATTTGAGGAAATGGAACAAATGGGCTTTTGTTTGACAGAAATAAAAAACTGGAGGGGAAGCAACGATCACGAGAGAGAAATGAAAGAATCAAAAAAATATAAACAGCGTTATCTATTGCAAACGGAGGAATTATACCGTACGAACCGGTGTCGGAAACCTCGGGTAGAACATGAAACCCGTTTGGCAAACCGTCATATGTTCAGAGATGGAAAAGGACAAAGCAACAGAACGTGTATTGACGAAGAGGAAAAAACAAGGTCACAGATTTACACAAATAGATCAAACAGCAGACAAGATCTAGGGACGCCAAGGAGTAGAAGAGAGGAACACAAAGGGTGGACTCCACCGAGACATGCATATGTAAAGGCAAAGCTAATGAGAGAAGTTCATCGGAACCAACAGGGACGATACAACTAAAGGGCCCTTGGAGTTGGTTAAAAACAGCGTGGAGCAAGAAAAAGCGAAAAATAGCAACGACCACTGTCTGCCCTCGTCCATTCCAATGATACAACAAAAGTGGAAGAACAGATCGAAAAAGAAAAGTATACCCTGGAATCTTGGAATACGAGAGGTCATGAACATCTAACAACAGTAGGGGACATGGACTTGGGCCTCTATGAAATATTATGTCTGCAAGAGACATGGCTGGCCGAGAAACCCATGCTCGATGGTTTTATGGTCGAAATATCGCCAGCGGCTAAGGGCCTATTAGGCAGACCGTCGTCGGGTCTGCTAACGGCGATTAGAACAGGCACGGGTTTAACGGAACCAAAAAAACTGAAAAAATCCTATGAAATGCTAGTTACCTTGACAACATGGACTCACCACATGCCAGCTAACGCATGCAAGCAAGTAAACCATCAAGCGATAATAAACAGTTACTGGAATCCTCAACGCATGACAATAAAAGTCAGAAAGAGAAGGAATAGATCAGCTATGTGAAGAATTTGACAAGATAGAAATCATTGTATGCAGCGACTTTAACGCAAATTGCAATGCAGAGTTCGGGGATGTTCCAGAGAATAGAGCGAAAGAAGCGACAGTGGAGTGAGGAAAAGCATGGAACGAGGTCATCAAAACGAGAAATATCCATAACATTGTCTCGCTGTTCCCGGATCAAAACTTCATCTCTACATGGGAACGCTTGAACTCAAAAGCCACATTAGATTACATCTTTATCAGTGAAGGACTAATACCGATTGTCCAGAGCTTTAAGGTTCAAAGAACGTTACATAGCGATCATAACCTACTGTATTGTACATGGCAAGGAAGGGGACCGGAAAAACAGGTCTATAAAGCGAATATTGAAGTAAATATTCAACAATCACGGCTCCGTCTGTCTGAAGTAGACGTTCGGAAAATCAAAGTCACTTTGGAGCAGAGCAGAGGATCCAATACATACAGGAATGACGATGAAAGACCAAATTATCTTCCATTACTAATGGCATATCGAATTCCAGTGACAGGAAAAAAAAAGAAGGTGGATCACTGCAAACATGCCTATGATAAATCAGTGGTAGAGAAAAGGAAAGTGGGGCAGAGACTGAGGAGAATAGGCAGAAAAATGTATGCCAAAAAGACTGGGAGAAATGGCAGTTAGAAGTAAAAACTTACAAAAGCTGGCTGAAGCATCATAGAGCAGCACAATATCAAAATGATGCGGAATTGATGATGAGAAAACTGTCTACAAAAAATCGAGTGAATTCTGGGCGCTTATAAAAACGATAAACAACACTTCCTCCTTGGTGCCCTCCAACGCAGTGTCAGAAAAAAAATTGGAAAAAATACTTAACGACTCAATTTGATGGTCCAAAGTCAGCTGTACCTGCGATGGAGTGGGCTCCTAGCACTACTTGGGTCAATTTATCAAATTCAGAGGACATAGAAATAGCAATTAGGAAGCTCAAAACATCAAGAGCACCAGGTCCAGATGGACTGACTAACCTGGACCTGAAACAGTCCCCTAAAGAGTGGTCAGAAGTAATCAGCAAGATCTTTGCCGAATGTGGTAAAAGAAAACTGATTCCAGAAACCTGGTCGAAAGCAACAATCGTTCCAGTAGATAAAAAAGGGAGCAGGGAAGACCCGGAGAGCTACAGGCTGATAGCGCTACTCGATATCATAGGTAAAATCTACGCAACATGCCTACTAGAACACTTCAGGTCCTGGACAAAAAATGCTCCATCTAAAGACAAGCTTCAAACAGGATTTCAGAAAACCGGCAGTACAACAGTCAACATCATGCTGGTAAATATCCTGAAAGCTAAGGTGAAGGAAGGAGCCCCGATGGTGTACCTGTCATTCATGGACCTCTCGAAAGCATTCGACAAGATTGATCTCGAAAAACTGTGGTTAAAACTAAACGACTGGAAATGTCCAACATCGGTTCTCGAACCAATAAAAGCACTTCACTCCGAAACTAAGATAAGAGTCAAGTTAAACAACCAAGGTACCCTGTCGGAGGAGATTCCAGTAAATAGAGGTGTTAAACAGGCCTGCCCATTATCCCTGGCACTCTTTATTTCTTTCCTAGGAGATTACCAGCTTGCGGATTCGAAAATCAGGGCGTTCCCTCCCAGAATAGGAAAAAACACAATTCCAAGACTTCTGTATGCAGAGGTTATCGTTATAGATCAAACTCAAATACGTCTGCAACGAAAATTAGCCAATGTAGCAAGATACATTGACGACAACAACGTTGAAATAAACAAAACGAAAACAAAAATTCAGATTTTAGAGAAAGTAACCAGAAAACCAACTAAACAGCGGAAGTGGTTTCTTGACAAAAAAAGAATTGAAACGGTAAAGCACTTCACATATCTAGGAGTCAACATTAGCAGTTCAGCAATCGATAAGACAATGCAAGATTTGCTGTGTGACAAAGTGAAACGGCTAACGTCGCAAACAAGATCAGTCGACACAAGTTTGGAAAGTTTTAATTAATACCATCTATACATTTCTACAAGACAAAGGTTGTCCCGTCTCTCATCCACGGAATGGAAGCATCATTGAACATACCACGTTCTCTCTGGAACAAACTGGAGGGCCATGTATGGAAATCAGTGTTAGGCTTACCCAAGTCTACTTCGATGCCTGCCATCGGACGGGAATTGGGTTTGGAATCACTTGCGTCCTCGGTTGACCAAAGTGCCATGAGACTGCACAGAAAAATCATTATGGCAAATACACTACCCATATATAACAACATCTTGGAAGAAATTGAAATTGGATCATTTGAGGCTCTAGAAAATGGGTAGGAAGACAAAAAGAGATGCTGACTTTAATAGCCTGCACAGAAAACAACCTGAAGGAAAATCCAGACAGAGTGAAACAAAAAATGGAGGAGATGGACTGGATTGTCACTATTGAGAAAGCAACCGCGAATAAATTATTAACACACCTTCCTGAGACCTTTAACAAGCTCAAAATCCCTCAAAATTATTGTGTAAAATTTCCAGACAAAGGGAAGAGAAACCTGTTCCTGAAAGCTAGACTAAATGTGTTGTTAACACAAGAAATCATGGCCATTCAGGCACCGACGATCGCACATGGTTGCCGCCTCTGTAAAAACCAAGGTCAGTTAGAAAATTTGAAACATCTGCTGATACACAGCCCTAAAATCAAACAAAACAGAAGTGTATATCTCCTACCACTGATAGCTAACCCCTGGATGGCTGAGGAAGAAGAACTCTGGAACAGACTAATTTCAGGAGAAACTACTAGATGGACCGTCGCAATGGTCAAACTAATAGAATTAGCATTTCAGCAGATCAGACAGACAGCGACCGCAGATACTGTTTAGCTGAACCAAGACCCACAAACTGGACATGGGGGTAAGGTTGTTCCGCAGAACTGTATAGAAAAGTGGAGGCTAACTGATAAGGAAAAAACTTCACACCTGAAAGAAGTGGAGAAAACAAGTTACATTGTACTCTTGAACAAAATCCTGTTTGTGCCTAATTGAATTCAAGTAAATAAACAAAATAAAAATAAAATAAAATAATGCATAGTATAAAGAAACCATGTTAATGCATAGAGAGTTTAATCAGGAACAATTTAGACACTTGCATCTTATAAAGTTGGTGGGGGGGAGAATAAAACAAGCAGTTTGAAATGTGGCCTGACAAAAAAAATCTGTGTGAAATCTAATCTCAATTCCTCTGTAGAAAAAAAAAACAAGCACCACTGACAAAACACAGACTTTGTGTAGGTGAAAGATGCTACCTGAAAGAGGTTAGTGATTGTGTAACCCTCGTGCAATTCATTCCCCTCAGAATGCTTTTTCCCTTTAACTGGGCAGAAGATAGGAGACTCCTGCTCAAGGTGTAATGGGGTAAGCTTCTGAACAGTTCCTGGTTTGATGTCATGATATTTGTATATTAGTTAGGCGGCCCTGCACTGCAGTAACAGGGGTCTGGCCGCAGGTGGCAGCATGGTACCTCTAGGGGGCGGGGGGAGTGGCTGCATCTTGGCCACTGCATGCAGACAGTGAACTGAACCAATGATTGTGAGGACTTGGGACAGGACAAGAGAACAGGGGCTGACTGAAGGCGAGGGAGCAGATTTGTCTTAAGGTGAGTGATGCTGTGAACTGAGACGACTCCCTCTTAGGATTTCCTCATCCATAACAGATAATGACATGAAAACTGCCATTATGTGGCTCAAGCCATAATGGCAGAGGTCCCTTCATAAGGGCTAACCCATCTGTGTAGGCATGAGTGAGGCATTCAGGGAAGGTATTGGACACCATTATGGTTTCAGGACAGACTCACTGACTGTAAGCAAGTAGTTCAAACTATATGAGAAGTTGGGGATGGCAGAAACCACCAGAAGTGATTTCATTATTTGTGTGTATGTATCTAATGACTTGAAAATAGACAACACCACGCCTCTTTTGGCCGTTCCCACCTGCAGGGCAAAAAACCTTGGGGTCATCTTTGACTCCACACTCTCCTTCTCTCCTCACATCTCTGACGTCTCTAAGAAGTCACACTACCAGCTACACCTCCTCGGAGGTATTCTCCCTTTCCTCTCCTTCCCCCAGAAGCTCACCATCTCCAGAGCCCCGGTTCTCTCTAGACTGGACTATTGTAACAGCCTCTATGTAAATCTGCCTGCCTCTACTCTCCGCCCTCTGCAACTTATCCAGAACAGTACTGCGAGGCTTGTCCTTGGCCTCAAGCTCAGGGATTGTATCTCTCCAGGACTGAAATCACTGCACTGGCTCCCAGTGGCTGCGAGGATTAAGTTCAAAACCCTCTGCATTGTCCACAAAACCTTCCTCTTTGCTTCTGCCTTCTCTCCCCCTCTCCCTGCTAAATTCCTGGATGAAATTTCACCGGTTACCTGGCCACCCTTTCTGATCTCAGGCCCAGGCCCCGCAATTTGCACACCTGCACTGCCTCCCTGGCAACCCCCGCACCTGGGGACTGTTGTTCTGTAGCCCTACAGTCCCCCGACCAGCACTTATGACTGCGCCTAGCTGCACTTGCCACCATCTGGCCTTTCTATTATCCTATTTATTGTACTATCCCATGTACTGCACTTTCCCCTCTTCCTTCCCCCTCACACTTTTCCCTTTCCCCCTTCCCATGCACTTGCGCGATCTGAATGACACCTGGCCTAGTAAGATCGTTGTCTGTCTTCCCTCTGTTCTCCCTCCCTTGCCTCGTCGCGCCTCGAAACACTTGTGTATAGGCGCGTTATAAATGCCATATCATATCATACCATATCATATCATACACTCTTTCAGTTTGGAAGTGGTTAGCCTACCTTATTGCATTCACTTACTGATGTCTTATAACCAATAGGTGAAGGCACTTTTTTATGTGAAGCATGCTGTGACCGCGTGCTGCCCAGCCCAGGAGGGAGATCACACACATTAAACTCATGTGTGCCCACAGATATCCTTCTAAAGTCAGGTAGTACCAATCCACCCAGTGGGGCTAAATGGAGGGTGGAATTTGCAGTGCGCACCATTGAGCATATTGGATATTAGATAGAAAGAGAGAATGAACAGTGACACACACATCTATTATTATATATCCCTGGTTCCTAAACTCACAACCGAGAATAATAATGCAAAATCCATGCTGCCTTCACAGCTGTAGAAAATATAAAGCAGTGTTGCGAGTACCACACATCAAACGATGACAATTTGACTGAATAAAGTAATCCACACATGACAATTGGTTTCCGAAGCTTGTCAGCAATAGGAGCACTTTCTGAAATCCACAGTGGTCTAATAATCTGGGTCTACTTAGGTAGATCCACTCCATACTGTCACTTTGGGGAAACATAACCTAGCCCAGACATCTAAAATGAACAAACTACACAATGCCCTCTAAAAAGGAGTGAGAGAAGAAAAGAGAGAAATCGGGGAGCACAGAAGCAAAGGCAAAGAGCAAATAATGAATAGGGGTAGCAGGAAGGCAACAATGAAATAAGTGCAATGAAGGGGGTGTAGAAAGACAGAAGAGGGTGGAAGAAACTGTGGAACACAAAATTGAAAGGGGTCTTCAAAGATTTCATGATGTCAATTTGTAAAGCGGCCTTTCCTTGAATAAAGCTGCTTGTCATCAACAGAACTGGAGTCAACGAGTTTGCATTTGAGCCAATTTCCCACAGGGTGTGGGGCTTGATGGGTTCTTCATCTCCATCCTCACAGGATCACTATGGATAATGGCCCTGCATGGCGACGCAAGGACGCGCTGTGCCCCAGGTGCACGCACTACCTTCTGTGACAAGGGACTCTTCTGGGCAGCTCTTGGCATGTCATGGGAACCCATGCATATGTGGCCTACTCTTTTTGTTCACCTGACCAGGCAGATGACGCTAGTTTGGAGGTGCTTCAGGCCTTGATATGGCATCTGTACCTGGCATTTAATGGCACTCTTCAGACATTTGGTGGTTCAAACAATCACTTTTAGAACATTTTACTGTATTGAACTACAATGATACTTTAAACACCCACACATAAAAAGAAAAAATTCCACAGAAAGAAACAAAACATTGTACACTCATTTGTTCTGTCCTTCCCTTACACAGCACACACAACACCGCAGGGCCTTCAAGAAGTGCACCACTGTATTGCATTTGTAAAAATGCACTATTCGCAAACATCCATGCTTTTCTCGTGAGCGCTGGATGGACCAAGTGGTGAGTTCCCCACCAGAATACACAACAAATCCCAGCTAATGCAGTGTCTGGACAATACAAAATCTTGTAATGTGACCTCATACGGCGGAGTGGTGTGAGAGTGGACGCAGTCTGTGCAGTCCCCGACTCTTTGCGTGTGGAAATTGGTGCTGCTGCCCCTTTTTGGAGTCCCTCTTCGCTGTTCACCATTGCAGGAGGTGGAACAGTTAAAAACTCACAGGACCGCAGAGCGGAGTGGTGTGAGAGTGGACACAGTCTGTGCAACCCGTGCAGCCAGCGGAGGCAAGGTCAAGAGTCTTCCTTTGCCTCTCTACTGCCAGGAAACATCTAGTTCGATCTGCAATTTGGACGCTCTCCAGTATTGATATTTGTTGGACTGAACACATTGAATACTATTGCCGCTGTTATTACTGCGGGACTGTTCTGTAATTTACCCAGCAAACCTGAACTCCGTTGGCGAGGCTGATAAGTAAACAAGTCTTCTCTTACTTTTGTTTCATCTTTGGAGTCTCGGCGTTGGGCCAGTAACCCGAGCAAAATTCGATTCAGCTGATCTACTACAGATCTGTTCCTGTGAACGCGGGCCCGCTTGAAGTCTGTGCGGTGACTGCGGGCAATCGGAATTTGAGCCGTACAGATTTTTGTTTCTTTTGTCCCCGCACGGGTGAACCAAATTAGAAGTCTGCCTCCGCGAACGGGGGCCTGTTTGAAGTCTATGCGGTGACTGCGGGCAATCGGCTTTTGAGCCGCACAGATCTTTGTTTCTTTTGTCCCCGCGCGGGTGAACCAAATTCAGAAGTCTGCCTCCGTGAACGGGGGCCTGTTTGAAGTCTGTGCGGTGTCTGCGGGCAATCGGCCTTTTGAGCCGCACAGATCCTTATTTCCCCTTGTACACGCGTGGGTGAACCTATTTAGAACTGGGCTGAGGTCAGGGTATTACAGACCTTGCTGGGGCTCATAAACTTATTAACTCATTAACTCACTTGACGGATAAAATCACGGCTTGAAGGGAAGGGGGGAGATGGTGGAGAGAGTTATTGAGGAGTCTTCGTAGAGGAGACAAAAGAGGGCACATACGGCCATTGAATTAGATGTGTGTTGGAAGGGCAATGAAGCTGCGGAGCAACTCGCTTCAGGACGATCTTAGAGCCCCATAATGGGAGGAGCCCAAAACGGCTAGTAGTCCTCTAGCGCATGGCTCGAAGGGGCCACTGGAAGTCACCGGGAAGGACCTGCTTCCTGGGGAGGGGACTCAGCAGGTCCATGCGCAAGTACATGTGGACCCCTCCTTCTCCCCCCTCTCTACACCGGTAAGACCCAGTGGTGGGCAGGAAGTAGAACTCACATTGGTGGACAATTGGAAAAAGGGTCTTGAACTCACAATAACTACAACCAAAATACAGAAAAAAATAGACAAGCATTTTAGAGAAAAAAGTCAGTCGTGTGAAACGGTAGCTCACAGAGACAAGGATACACCTTTAGGCCCTATCATAAGACGCAAAGGGCTCAACGAGCCCGCCAGGTCTTCATTGGATTTGGACTATGGCAATCACACGTTGAGCAAATTGAATCTTTCTGGCACAGATAACAATCAAGAGCTGGCTGGTCCAGTGCAGGAAGAATTACCATCACAAGTACCATCAGCCCTACACCCAAGGGACCCCCAGGGCGAAACTGCTAAAGAGAGGGTCCAGTCAAATGGAAATACATTGGCCCTCATTACAACCTTGGCGGATGAGCACCATGGTCCATGCCGCTAAGGTTGCAATTCCGCCATGGTGGATGGCGGAATTACCGCCCCATTCCAAGGTGAGTGGGGCGGTAATTCCCCATTCACCAATGGCCCCTTCCCCATTCCCATTTTTGCCCCATAGGGCATAATGGGAATGGGGAAAGGCGATAATTACGGCACCATAAATTACGGTGCCGTAGTTATCGCCAAGGTCCCTTTGCGGCATGGCTTTTAACGCCTGCAAAAAGCAGGCGTTAAACAGCCATCCCGCAAAGGGAACCTTGTAATCAGGCATTAAGGGTCGGCGCAGTTTACGGCACCGTAAACTCCTTAACGCCTGGGTCGGAATGAGGCCCATTGAGTGCACTTAACTACGTGTTGAACTCGCTAGTCTCCATTTTTTAACTCCTGAAAGCCGAAGTGCAACTTCAATCTGGCTCCTTACTGGAACTGAAGAAGGAGGTGGCCGTACTAGATGGGTCAATAGCGGGCTGCTGTAATGTCATCAACACAAATGTGCTGCTAAAACTGCAGGAGAGGTAGCTAGAGTCAGTTAAACAAGGTTTGGACATTTCAGCGCTTCAAAGGTCCTTGGCAGCCAAAAATAAATCGGAAGAGACAGACAGGACTCTAAATCAAGCTTTACAGACTCAACTCCAATTGTTAATCAAAACCAACTGGAGTCGGTTCTGAATGATCCAAAAGAGGTGGATAATCAACAGATGGATGACACCCCTCTTTCAGAGTCAGTTTTGGAGGAGTTCCAGAGACTGGCAAATGTGGGTGAGGGGTTTCAAGTTGAGGACATAGTTGGAAAACTCCCCTCAGCCAATCCTACAGATCAGACGGATACTAAAGGAGTGGAGGACCAAGAAGTATGTCCCCAAAATGCAAGTCTAGGTGGAAAAAAAGTTCGGAAAAGGGAAGCCAGAAGGCTGAAAAGACTCAAAGAAAAAGAAGTTAAAAAAAATGGGAATAAAATCAAAGAAACAACAGAAAGTAAAACACAAGAATCCATAAACCAATTCCTTCTTGAAAAAAATTGGAATCTCCCAACCATCGGTGGCAGAGGAGGATCAAGAAATAGTCGAACTTGACTCATTGAACAGCCCACAGGTAAAAAGAGGGGATGTAAAAAAGAAAAAATAATTAGGAAAGAGCCTCCCAGTGTGCTACAGAAGATGTAAGGAAAACTGGCACTAACAAAATTGAGACCAAACTCAGTGTGACATCAAGAGGCTCACAAACAGAGAAAACGCTTAACAAGCAGGAAATGGGCCTAGCCACATCAAATATGAAGAAAGGCCTCAAATTAGCTCCTATTTCTCTCAAAGCCAGACCGAAATTGGGGCCTAAATCATCCCCAGTTAAGGATGGGAGTGCTGTAGAACCAAAAACTAATGTAAAGATTTCCCCCATTTTTCTGAAAAAAGTTTCCGCTCAAACCCATATGAAACCCACATCACAGACTGTGGAAATAAAACTGGGTAAAGCCAAATTCAGGAGTTTGGGTGATCCGGTCTCCTTCTCAGAAAAGCCAAGACTGTTGAAAGAAAATATGATCTCGACCCATGCAACCTCTGCGTCACTGATACAAATGCCTCTGCAGGGTGGTGAAAATATCATTATGGGATCACATTTCATGATGCCGATCATTTGGCTAACTGTAAAAAATCATGCAAAATTTCTAAATCGCGGGACCATACTTTCACTCCTAAAAAAAGTACTGAGTCTGTTTCTCATCAACAGCAAAGACATAGAATCAGAAAGATTCCCAGATCCCAACAATCCACTGCTGGCAGAAGTGGGCTGTGCCTCCAGGGAAGTGTTCATGGCAATTGATGAAGCAAAATCGGACTTAAAGAACTTGGACCAATTAGTTTTAAGAACCCAACCGAAACCCCTGCAGCTATTGAGCCCGGCAGTAGGAAAGAATGTTCAAAGTCAAGATGGGGCCGCTAAACTTCAATCCCCAACCCCGCAGACAGTGGGTACTTGTGAACCGTCGAGTGTCTCCTGCAAGGATAATGCCCTAGCCCTACTTCCGAGTACTCTAACAGAGGTTTGTCAGAAGCTGGGATTAGGTTCTCAACATCTTTGAAAATGAAGGGCTAAGAGTTATCTGTTGGAACACACGGGGGCCAAATAACTGCACATCAAGGGCAATAAAGAATTATCTTTTTTGAGGCGGGGGATGTCATAATGTTGCAGGAGACTTGGCTGGTTAACCCAATAGAAATAGAAGGGTACTTTATTGAAGTTTGTTCAGGAGGTGAGGAAGTTACTGACAGGCCCATAGGTCAGTACTCACCCTCCAGAGCTTGTAAGAAAAGATAGCTGCACCATGTGAGGACAGGGGGTGCAAGATTCACATACTCCAGCACAACTCAATAATGAGGACTCAGTAAGTTTGCAAAGGGAAGTCTGTTTAATGACAAGTACATCAAACAGGGAAACAAATGGAAATCAGCAGCATTGCGATCACCTCTCTCGCCCCGACTTCCTCGAACATTAGTTGAACAACAACCTTTATACATAAAACTCATCATCATTGACGTCTAACTCTACAAAATCGTCATGCAATATAATTGGTTAGGAAAGGTAACTTAAGTATAGGTGCTATATCTGTATATGGTAACAGAGCATGCGGATTGGAAAACTCTTATCGGGTGGGCGTCTAAGCCCACCCTTCTACATCACTCGTGATAGACGTCACTATAAGTATGACGTCCTTTTGGTTCTACTATCCATAGGACCCTAGATTACTTGGTCCATTGTGATTTGGTAGGTTACACCCCTAGGCATAAATCTCCACTTTAATTAGCAGCATGCAGAGTGAACACCCAGGTGCATAGTGCCCAAGATTCACCCTGCCTTCTTTCCATCAATCAATGCTTTAGGGCTATGTGTCAATTAGTTGGCTGGGTATGGCTCAAAACTTTAGCCTCTTATCTGGAGAAGTGATGGCATCCTCGGGTTCTGGATGACATCAGGCGATGGTAGCTCTTTGCGCCTGGCTGGTCACGTGTCAGTTCACCGTGAATCTGCTTCAGTTTCCAGCTTTTATTGTATTTAATTCTGCTTCGGCTCAGCCACCTGCCTGGGCCTCTCTTATCTTGACTTTCACGGGCGAGCTGGTACGCTCTGGAGTCTGATTCGTGTGAGTTGACGCTTTCCTCCCTTCTCTGGGTGATCTTCCAAGCGTCAGCCGCTCTCTTGAGTTTCAATTCCGCTCTCCCTCTCTGTTCAGGCTGGGTTATGAAACTTGGTCTGTTAGGCCTCGGGCAGCCTGGGCATACTTCTGCCTTACAAAATTGAGTTGCACTTGTATAATGTACTCCTTGAGGTAGAAATAAGGTTGGCGCATACCGCTTCTATTATTCTACTAAGCATAGCAAGCAGTATCGTTTTCTTTGTTTCTTGCGTTCCAAGCCTATTTACACACGTTTGACTGGTCGGTTACTTTCATTCTGTATTGTAACACGTGTCCCTACGTTTTAGCATCATCTCTCCCCTGTGTCCATTACATCTGTTTTCACAACTGCTCGTGTTGGCGTGTTATCTTCGTTAGCCGTCTTGTTCATTTGCGAGTCTGTTCAGGCACTTATGTCATTTCTACTGGCCTTCCATTAAGGCTTTTGGGGTCTCTTTGTGGACCGCATGAAGGTACTCCTCATTTCGTATCAGTGGCTGGTATGGCTGTCTGATAGGGTACCGTGCTGCCCAGGGTTGTCTGGTTATGGGCACTTCAATAGGCACGGATCCCTTAATGTACACTGGGCAGAGTCCCAGTGCTGCTCTCTGTTGGTTCATTTGCTCTTTATACGTCACACCCCTTGGTGAGTACCTTCCTGGCAGATCGAAATGAGGGGCAGGGGTGCAGGTCATGTCTGGAACCTCCTCTACACTCCCCCCTCTGGTCGGTTCATCGACCACTGCTGCTTCAATTTTCGTCTCCATTTCTCTTGATTGTTCAGTTTTTTGTTCATCATTTTCAAGGTTGGTACATGATGGAGTGAACATATTCGTTTTTGGCGTCCAGTTTTTATCACGCCTTTCAAACTCCCTGCTGTTTTGACATGTTCATCCTTGTTCCAGGTCATTAGCTGGCATTGTCCATTTGGACTGCAGTAAATCCATTTCCTTCATACTTTCTTCGCTTCTTAGGATATGCAAATTTGGTTCTCTCTGGCGCAAACTCACTGGCCTTCACAAAGTCCTTTATCTCTTCATCAGTCATGTCTCTGGGCTTCCACCCTGGCTCGACATCGACCATAATCTTCATCCCAATGGCTTTCTTTGCTGTTTTCTGGCACTGTGTGATGATTATTTTGATCACACAGAAACCTAGTAGTATCATTACTAGCAGGGCTCCCAGAAACTTGAATATATCAGTCATCCATTGTGGGACCCATGAGAACAGATTCCCAAACCAGCTGTCATCGTCCACTTCATCCGTTTCATCAATCATTTGATTCTTTAGATTTGTCAACATGCTTATGGCCTCTTGAGGGTTCCATTCTCTTCATCGTGAGATCGTATGAATGTGCAACATGAGTCTCCAATTTTTATGTAAACACCTTCATCCATTGCAGTAATCATGTCAAGCACATATCTGTTTTGGAGGGTCATCAGTCTGATTTCCCTCAGTTCTTCTTTGATCGCGTTGAATCCTTTTACAGTGGTGCTGATGGTCTGCAGTAATTCCCATCTGGTTATCTGCAACCATTTAGTATTTGCTCCAATTTGGATGTGTGGCAAGAATATTGTTGTGAATACTGATGAGGTGAGGCTAAACAGCCTGTGTTCGTATGGGATTGCATGAAATGCTTCTTCTGATTTGGCAGAATAGTAATTATCTCTCTTCATTTGGGATACCAGCTCCGCAGATCTCCTTTTCCTCAGGTGAGCATCTGCTTTTGGGAAACTGTCAATATTCAGGTCACTTTTTGGGATCACTAGCGCAGGAACGTGTACGTTTACTATTGTGCATATGCCTCCCCAGTTCTTCGGAAGTCTTATACATGCTTTGGATCCACACACCCAGTAATGATCCATAATTACTGCGGTACCATGTACCATTCCTGTGGTGTCAAAGACTCGTCCACAGTTCTGGTTCTCTCCCATCTTCCTCGTACCATTGTTTCTGAAGCAGAACTTTGGGCTTTCCAGTGGTACTATCTGCAGGGGTCCTTCTCTGTCTTCGACCCATATGAGTAATTTTGCGAGTTTTGGCCACAATCGCTTGCATCCGTTCCGCACTATGTTGATGGTAGGTTTGTATTGTCCAATGACCATCCAGGCTCTGCAGATCACCACTCCCTTCTCCCATCCGTCTGGTGAAAGCACTGTCCCCCAAATCTGCATTTGGCCTCTGTTCTTCAAACTTTGAGCCTCCTCTGGAGTTTTTCCTTGAACGTTTAGCTTCTGATTCACTTCCCGTCTAAGTCCAGCTCCCTTTACTCCAGGGTTCTCATTTCTGATTACATGATTCTTAGTATGGGCTTTGTTTCTTGTCTTTATGTCCTGAACATAATCATCCTCGTCAGGGTCAGTTGCTTCTGTTGCCCATTTCAGGGAGGCATCACTGCCCATGAACTGGCCTCTGGTCTTGCACATTGCTATGTGTGACATACAGTGCGCCGTCTGGACATCAATTTCTACAGCCACAAAGATCACGGATTTTCCCATACTTTACGACAGGAGTGCACAGACGAAGCATTCTCCTTCTGACTTCCTACGTCCTACTTCCTTCATGTGTTGGTACCACATGTTGTTTCCAAGATGGGCTGTGCTATTCCGGTAGTCATTAAGTTCATTGGAATCTTCGTGAGGGCTTCTCTTGATTCTTAGCGTTCTTCTGTAGTTAGCTATGACTGTCTCTGAATGCATCAGTGCTGCTCTTCCACTTCAGGTATCTCGGTGGGGCAGGCTAGCTCGACTGTATCGCTATGGTAGGGGAAGGTTTTGTGTTTCCTTTCCCTCCCTTTTGTAGTCTGTAGTCAGTTTCCCTTGACCACCATTTGTTCACAAACTTCTCAATGTGAGGCTGTATTGTGGGCCCGCGGCTTGTTTCTTGCGTTAGGGCAGGTTTGCCTGCTGACATAGTTTTTATAGTCCTGTTCTACAGCTACTCATGCAGTTTCTTTGCTTGGGCTATGAATGGGAACAAATCATTTATTAGCATTTGTCTCTTCTCTGTGAATTCCTTCATGGCCATTTCTGTTCTCTTGAGGGATTTTGCTATTCCCTCCGTCTTTGGTATTTCACTTGGCTTTTCCTGGTCATGGTCATTTCCACTGTTTTCTGGAACCGATTGTTCGGCAGCAGTCTCTCCTTCTCTGCTGCCTTCGTCGGAGGCGTTGTAGCCATTGACACTTGCCCTTGTTTGTGTGCATTCTGTGTGTGTGTGTGTGTGCTGTGGTCAGTGCTACATTATCATTCATTTTGTGATGACCCTGTCTCATGCTTTTCTCCCCATTCATTACCTCATGTGTATATGTATCACTGCTAATTACATTCAATTTCAAATCATTTTCTTCATCATTAGCTTTTCTTGGAACTGGAATCACTATATAGGGTCTGGGTGCTTTTGTGTGACCCTGACGTTCATTATCCTGTGGTCGTACTGATAGTGGGACACTTCGTTCACCTATAAAGAAAGCAGTTCTGATTGTTAATAATAGAAAAACAACAATAATCACTGTACATATGCAAATTATCGTTCGGAAAGATAGTTTGCAGCATTTTCTTCCAGGGATGTGGAGGCGCCCTTCTGCTGGGGGTAGAACTATGTTACTGTTCTGGGCCCCCATTTCGATAAAGTCCATGGTCAATTATTTATTATTTTCATGCTTTGATCTCACAGTTCAAAAGGTCTATTATTACTAAAGTGTCGAGTGCTTTTACAGTGTCCCCCCTCTTGTGGGTGATGATGATAGTCTCTGGGTATGCAGCACGGTTCTGTTCGCTAGACTATGGAAAAAGATTAGGCTATCAACTCTGGCACATCACATTTATTTATGCATATCTATAGTAGGTGAGGTCCCAATGAACACCTCAAATTTGCCTTGGTCCTGAGGACTTGCTGGAAACAGGTCAATGCGAAAGAATAAAACGATGGAACTGCTACAAAATCACAAAAAATGGAATGCTGAAAAAGTAAAAATAAAAAATAAAACTGAAAGAGAACGTGTGGCAAAAATAGGAGAAACTGAGCTATATTCACAAAAATAGAGTTGTAAAAATAGGAACAAAATAAAAGAAAAATGAACATATGGAAAAAATAAAAACGAGTTAAAACCACAAAAATAAGATGTTGCAAAAATAGGAACAAAACATAAAAACAAAAATGACCATATGAAAAAATAGAAAAAATGGAAAGGATGAAGAAAAGAAAAAATAAGACGGTGAAGTTCTTGTGTCCGTTCCTTTCGTTTGGTCTCTCGGCGACACGTTGAACAACAGTGTCTCTTTCCTCTGTCTGCTCCACGGCGGTAGGATGACGAAAGGTTCTATTTTGGATCTCCTCCTTCTAAGGCTCTCTTCAGCAGTGGACATCCATAATTGCTTCTTAGTTGCGCTATGATGGCTCTCAGGAGCCTGTTTAATTGAGCGTTCTTTACTGGGTCTCTGAGGAATGTGGAAACGTCAACATTGTTGGGTCTACCCACTAGTTCTGGAAAATTCTCAGTGAGATGGAAGAAGACTCAGTGTGCGTATCTGCTGTCTTCTGATGTCAACGACATTCGCTCTTGTTTTCTAGTCTCTAGATCACAGGCCTTTCTTGCAGCATAAACAGTCTTTGTTTCCTCGATCTGTCCCTCGGCGAAAGGTCTCACTGGAATCTCCTTAGGCATTCTTGCTGGAAGTTGGACAGCTCAACTAAGAGCATTATACCATGGAGAAGTGAGCCCATGTGTGGGGCGTTGGCCGGATCTCTAAGTAAGGTGATGACGTCAACATCCGCAGGCCTTCCTACCATTTCTGGATAGTCTGTGACTAGTCTGAGCAGGACATTGTGGGACAGCTGTGTATCTGCGGCAGACAGGGACATCTGCCTTGTTTGTTGGGTCCTTATCACAATCCTTTCTTTTGACGTGAACAGTTTTTACACTTTCCTGCTGTGTGGATTGCAACCACGTAATTTAGTTTGTACCACACTTGGTTTAGGAATTCGTTGTTTCTTGGGTCTCTGATGAAGGTTAGGGTATCTGTGGTTCTCCCAACAGCTCCTGGGCACTCCTCTATGATTCAGAAAAATAAGGTGTAAGTTAGTCCATCGATTATCACTTGAGGTGAAAGCATTTGTCCTTATTCCTAGTACTCTGGCACTTCAGTAAAAGCTTCTGCTAGGACAGTCAGTAGTTGCCGTATTATCTTCCTGTTAGCTGGATTTTGGATGAAATCTGGGATACTTGTGTCTCTCCCTACGAGTGATGGATATGTCTCTAATACTAATCGGAAACGGGAAAGCACATCCTTTGTAATATTTCTATTGGGGGAGACCATGAGTTTTGTGACAAAGTCTTGGTACTGATTGCTTCAGGATATTGTTTTTTGTTCTCAGGAATGTCTTACTTTCCGCTTATCAGAGTCTTAGGGTCTTTTCAATACTCAATGTGGCTCTAAACATTCATATGAGTAGCGTGACTGCGGCTTTGGGTGCGCGATTCTCTTCTTTACCTTGTATCTTTGGCTGCACAGAGTGTTCGTCTTGTTGCTTTTATCCCTTTTAGTGCTTAGAGGAAAAGTTCGGTGTAAGGCCAAGATTTTTACAAGAGCTCTTTTCGTCTTGTCCTTTCTGCTCATGCGTCCTTCTTCCTCGTCATGGATCTTGTCTGCATGTGCTTAGGTCCTTTCCCGTTGTCTGTAGCTTCTTCACAGCTGGATGCAGCTGGAGGGCTTTCTCCTATGTAGGGTTTAATGTCATTTAGGAAGATCCAGGCTCTTCTGCCCTTGAGATTGACAGCAGACGGGGTGCAGTCCTCTACGAAGAAGGGACCATTGAATTTTGGCTCGTCCCACCTCTTTCTTGTGTGGTTCCTCACCAGTACTGTATCACCAGGGAAGACGAGGGGCGCACAATGGATTTCAGCTGTGCCTGCATCAGCACTTTCTGTTGCGTTTTGTGTTGTGCTGTCCTCTTTTCACCGTCACTGCAGCTGGTCTGTAGTGACAGAGGCACTGGATGTCATACAGTCAAGATAGTTTTTCATCTCTGTTCCAAGGACCTCCCTAGTTGGCTGGGCATCACATCTGGCTCTCTCTCAGGGGGGTAAGAGGGGTCCCCATCCTTCTACCTGTAACTATCTTGTGCGGTGTGAGGTAATGGTCGGAGCCAGGTTGGTTCCAAAGAGCATACAATGCCAGTGGTAGACAATGCAGCCATCCCTTCTTTAATGTGAGCTTCAATTTGGCTATCCTTTCCTTCAACAAGCCCTTGAACCGCTCACATATGCCATTTCCCTCTGGATGATACGCCGACGAGAACTTGTGCTTTATACCAAGCAACAAGTTAATCTGCTCAAAAACTGTGTTAACAAAGTGAGCCCCATTGTCTGATTTCATTACCTTGCACACCCCCCATCTAGGGAACACTTACCTCACCAGGAACTTGACAGCACAGGTAGTGTTGGGGTGTGTGCAGGGACCTGCTTCTATCCATCTAGAGAATGGACACACCACCACAATTAAATACCTGTACCCATTGCAAACCTGAATCATATCGACATAATCGATATGCAAGTGCTGAAACAGTCCAGTTGGTCTGGGAATGATTCCTCTCACTACCATTAATGTGTGCCCAGCAGTGAATTGCTGGCAGACTATGCAGTTCACGATAAAAAATGCTACATGCTTTACCAAATTTGGTGTGAACCAGTCTTCTGCGAGCATTGCAGCTATGTTTTCTTTTGACATGTGAATGGGGTAGTGAAGCTGTTCTAGCGCTACCTTTAGAAGGGCGACAGGCATTACTGGTTTACCAGTGCTGTCTTGCCTCCACAATCCGTCAGAGGGGTTTAAAGAACACCCTCGGCGCTTCCACACATTTTTCTCCTCCTGAGGTGCCTTCCCCTGGAGCTCCATTAGCTGAGTCTGTCCCATATTACTATATGCTTCTGGGGTGGCTCGCGCTATCATCATTCGCTCATGGTTACGTGCCACCTCCACGTCCATGATTGTTTCGTTCCTAGATGCCATACGCTTGGCTTCTGTGTCCGCTTCCTAATTTCCACATGACACGAAATCTGTCCCCTTGGTGTGAGCGGCGCATTTCATGACCGCTATGCCCACTAGGAGCTGCAGTGCTTTTATCAGCCTGTCCAATAAGGCTGCGTGCTGCACTGGCATGCCGTCTGCTCGGAGGTAGCCCCTCCTCTTCAAGTGCGCTAAGTCTGCGTGCACTGTGGACATCACATAGGCATGTCACTGTGCACCATTACTTCCTGGTCTGCATGATTCTCAATGGCGAGTATCAGTGCCAATAGTTCTGCAGCCTGTGCTGAATAGTGAGATGGTATTCATGCACTAACGAGTACTCGAAACTCCCCATTCACTAGGTGTTTTACCACAGCCATGCCTGTATACCTTTGTCCGTCTTCTTGGTCTATTCTCAAAGACCCGTCAATGAAGACAATCTCTCCACTCGCCAGGGCATTTTCCTTTACCCTGGGGATATTATCATAGAATTCCTCATAGTTTGCACAGTCGTGCATGGGTTCTCCCTCTGTGACTGGCTCAGCTATGAACGTAGCAGGGTTTACAATTTTACATTGCACTATTTTGATCGATGGATTAGAGATGATCACCTCATAGGCGGATGCTCTTTGAGACGTCTGTGTGCCCTTTGGCTTCTCTAGTATGGCAAACAGTGAGTGCTCAACATACAGTGTCCTGGAGCACCCCATCACAATGGATGACGCCTTCTCGATTGCAAACGCGGCAGCAGCTGTATTTAGTTCGCATGGGAATTGGCCCTTCATGACTGGGTCCAGATTCCCGCTGTAATATGCTAGGGGCTTGTACCCCAGCGAGGTTCGCTGCGCGGGCACTGCTGTCATGAAATTACCATCGGTATGTGAGAACAGATAGAATTCCTCTGCATAATTAGGAATCCCGAGAACTGGGGCCTTACAAATTGCCCCCTTGAGTTCTGAAAACCCCTTTTCCATTGCCTCAGTCCATTCGATATCTTCCCTTGTCACCTGGGCTTTTTTCAGGGCCTGAAGCTAGGGCTTGGTGTATGATCTGTAGTCGAAGACCCATGCTCTGACATAACTGCACAAGCCCAAGAAGCTTTGCATTTGTTTTATCGTGTGCGGCTTGGCCGTGTTCATGATAGCTTCAGCCCTATCTGGGGTTACCTTTTTCCCTTTGTGAGGGATCAGTTGCTCTATGTACAACACTTCTTGTTGACAGTACTGCAACTTCTCCTTATCAACTTTGTATCCCTTCTCAGCCAGAATAGTTAGTAGCTGGAGGGAATCGTGTCTGCATTGCTCTTCAGTGGTGCTGCTGATCAGAATGTCATCTACGTACTGCAAAACAACACTGTCTACCACAATATTGCTTAGGTCCACTTGCAGGACTCTGTTGAAAATAGATGGGGACTCGCAGTACCCCTGTGGCAACCTCGTACTTTTCAGGCGCATTTGCCTGAAAGTGAATGACATCAGGTCTTGTGAGTCACGGTGCAACGGGATTGAGAAAAACGCATTCTTCAAATCGATCATCTTGAAATATTTTGCCTCAGTGGGTATGTTGAATAGGATTGTAGAGGGGTTTGGGACTAGAGGGAACTCGGCTTCAACAATATCGTTTAAGGCCCTTAAATCCTGGATTAAACACCAAGACCCTCCTTTTGATTTCTTGACAGGGTAAATCACTGCGTTACACAGCAATTCTGATGTCACAAGGATGCCCTGCTCCATCATGGCAGAGATTGTCTTCGCGATCCCTTCATCTGCCTCTCTGGATATGGGATACTGCCACGCTTGTGGTAAAATTGCTCCTGGCTTCAGTTTAATTTTCACTTCACCTGCCCCCTTCAGGAATCCTACATCGTAGGGTCCTGTTGTCCATACTGCGGCAGGCACTTGGGCCATGTCGTCATCAAAGTATTCTGGACGTACTAGTGCCAACATCATTCTCTGTGGCACCTCTCGTTTGATCATTTTGACCCAAAATATGAGACTCACTTCCACCCTTGCCTCTTCTAGGTCAGGGTGCTCTTCGAACAGATTGTCATCTGTGACGTAAGTCACTTGGTACCCTTCTTCAATGGCGATAATTGTACCCCATTGTCTGCCTTCATCATCACATCCTTCGACCAATACCACTTTCCCTCCTACTGCGGCATATTGCACCCTTGAAGGAAATACTTGTCCCTCCTCTTCGTGCATGGGTATTCTTGGTCTGAATAGAAACTCATCCGGGGTTCTTATAGGTCTGTCCGCGAGGCCTGGCAATCCCGCCATAAGCGCCCGCACGCCATATGCGAAAACCTGTGGTTCTAGCAGTATAGCCCTCATTGCTTCACGTCCAGAGTATGCTCTGATCATTTCGCACACATTTGAATAATGCATTCCTGGAGTGGAGCACACTATACCATTCTCGGTAAACAAGATGGTCATGTTTAATTTAGTCATCAGGTCCCGACAAAAAATATTTACTGGAGTCTGACGTGTATAGAATAGGGGTACATTCATTTCGCACTCTCCCACTGAGACTGGGAGTGTGTCTGTAAAGGGATCGCTACTATGAGCTCCAGTGAAACTCTGAGTATCTATAGCCTCGCCGGAAAAGGAAAACTTGCCTTCTCGATTGCACGAGCGCTTTGCACCCGTATCATCTAAGAAGGAATATTCTTTCCCCCTATGGTGACATTCACCCTTGGTTCTCTGTTAGGGTCTGGTGTCCCTGATAGGATAGAGCACATCAGAGTCCCCTGTGAGCTGTCCTATTTTATATATAAGTTTGGCCCACTGTATACTTGTTGATTTCCCCCAGTCCCAGGGTTAACTCCCCCTCCGGAGCTAGTGCCCTGTGACATTTGCGGTGGTGCCTGCTGGCGTTGTCCCTGCGGCAAGTTCCCCATGTTCGGTGGTTGAACCACTTGCTGTGCACCTTGCTGCATGCCTGACGCCTGTGGCTGCACTGTGTAATTTTGTTCACCGCCCGGTTGCGGAATGGTAGGTTGATTCATCATGCTTGCCCCCATCCCTTGGCTATTTTGCCACATGCCTTGGCTTCTGCACACACGCGCTACGTGTCCCATCATTCCACACAGCCAACACACTGGCAGTGGCCGGGCCATCTGTCCATCTGGCCTAGCTGGACTGCCCATCTGTGCATTCTGGAAGCCCCCTTGAACATTCTGAAAACCTCCTTGGTTACCTCGAAACCCTCCCTGATTATTCTGCCATCCTCTTCCTCCAAAGCTCCTTCCTCTAGAGTAGAACCCTGCGTTACCCTGATTATTCTGTGATGGGTTGGTCGCTTGTTGTGCGCTTTGTTCAGCTGGGCTGGTGAGAATGGCTCCCTCGAGAGCATATTTCGAGAGTTTCTTTTGCACTAGTTTTGCCTCCTCTCCCTTACGTGTTGCCTCCTTTTTCCGATTCTTTTCTTGCAACAATCTACAGTGGTGTGCAATTGTCAACTGTATTTCAGCCCATGGTTTAGCTTCTATTCCTACCAACTTCTTGAGCTGTTTTTGCACCGGTTCTGGTAACCCTTGGCACAATATATGGTACAATACAGGGATGGACTTCGTCCAAGATTCATGCGTTTCAAGCACTCGCGTCTTGAAAATTCTGGATATAAATCAACAGATCCTCGGAATCTTTCATTTTCGGAGTCATTATAGCTCCCATATCGGACGTGTCTGGCTACAGCATTCGAAGCGCTTTCCACACTGCTGCTCTGCAGTTATTAAATGGCGCTCCGTCTTGGGAGGTGTCGGTTAATGTTACCCTAGGGTAGCCTGCCCGCTTCCAAACATCATCTGCTCTTTCACCAAGTATAGAAATTAGGAGGCCCTTAATGTCCCCTATGGCTAAGGTAACTCCCCCCGTCATTCGTGTATCCACTTCCCAGCTTCCGATGTCTGCATTGGAAGTTTATTTTTCAGGTTTTATCGGTCCATATGAGGCCATGGAATATATTCTGGCCTTGCTCCCCATTTTTCTAACAGTGGGAACTGGAACGCACAGTCTTCCTTCTCTTTTCTCACCACTCTCCTGTCTATTGGTGGGGCAGTATTCCCGTCTTGCAGTCTACCCGGAAGTGCCCTTAATCTGCCTGTGTAGGTAGATGCTGCCTCCCCCCTCTGTCCATGGGGAGTCCCCTCATGTTGGCTATGCAGGGTGGCAGGCTTCGAAGTACTGGGCTTGGATTTGCTAGCATCGGTCCAACGTACCCCCTGGCCCTTTGGAAACTGCATTTAGCACCTTCTCCCTTCCTCATGTGTCTCATCCTCCGTTTCCCCACCAGACTCGGTTTCTGAGCGATCCCAGCTCACACAACTCCTTGCATCCTCTTTGTTCTGCTTGATTTCCAGCCTATCAAGGGACATCCCCCTGCTCCCACTGCTTTGGGTGACATCCTCAGTGTCATATAGCTGAGTGCTCTCTAAGCGCTCATCTTCCCTTCCCCCTTGGTAAACTAGTTCCAGTCCCATCTCGTCATAGATTTTATCAATTGTTTCCCCGATGCTTCTAGTATCGAAGTCATCTTTAATATTTGTCACGCTTGTACCTGGTACCGCATTGCTTGCAGGAAATAATTCTTCTATGTCTTCCCATTCTACTGCAGGATTGGGTTTAATCACTTCCCGCTCCAAGTATTCAAGATCTCATGCCCTCTGTCTGCGCGTGCGTTCTATTTCCTCGTCTATTTCCTTTTGCTTCTTTGCTTCCTCCCTAGCCTTATCTACTTCCCTCATCCATTCATTTCTACGTTCTTTTGCCCTTCTACTTTCCTCATCTTCCAGCTTTTTTACTTTCCTTTCATGCACTCTTCTTTCTTCCTCTAACTTCAACATGTTCTGCCTGTACTTTTCATAGGCTGCGTATTGTGTGCGACTGAGCAGTATTCTTTGCTCTTCGCAATACAGTTCCTCTTGCCTCAGCCTATCTTTCCTTCTTGTCATCTCATCCCTTACTTCTTTCTCCTTTTTCTTCTCCCTTTGTTGCGCTTCATCAGGCCTTTCTCTCAGCCTTACATCATCACTTCCCTTTCCATCTAACTTTAATAATATCTGTCCTCCCATCCATTCGTCCTTTGCGAATGCTACCTCGTCACTTCCTTTCCGTTTCTTTCCCTCTCTCTCTTTCTCGAGAGATGCACTAGTCTTTGCCTGATCCTTTTTCCCACCATCGCGTCTCTCGTAAGTTTACTCTCCTGCTCCCTCGTAAGTTTACTCTCCTGCTCCCTCTCCTTGATCTCGTCACTACTGCACGTAGGTGACTCATATGCGGGGTTACTATACCCCGCAGCTGCCTTGAGTTCTCTTACCGGGTAAAGCCCTTCTGTTTTGCTCCCTTCGATGACTGGCTCAGGCGGGGCTGGTGTCTCACCCCCCCCTCCGTACATACATTTAGTATCCAGTCTGTGGGTGGTTCTTCCACCTTTATTTCTTCAAACATTTTCCATAACTCAAGAACAGCAAGACGTTTCTCTAGCTTCTTGCCTGTATATGTGGCATGTAGGAAGGTGGTCATGTGCTGTAAAACAGCCTTAGAAAGCGACCCGTTCTGGGGCCAAGGCATAAACATCTTATTGGCGGTATCCTTAACCCACTCCTGGCTATATTTCTTCGCATGCTTGGGCAGTTGCTTGCACAAATGCTCAAGTGGGGTAACTTCCTCCATTCTTAATTCGCCACCAACAATATTTACACAGTTCTTTAATCTTTCCACTAATATGAGCGAGCACCACATACGCAAGCTCCAATCCCATTTTTCTTTCCGCCAAATATTGTACCAACAATTTACTCACAACTCATCAACTCAAAGGCGATTCCCTCTTAGTTACGAAATCGCGTAAATCCAAAATGCATTTCAATCAATCATCAATACAGTAATTTCACATTTGACATACACAAGACATATATGACAAACGCTTGACAGACTAGACGGACGCCAGCTGGTCACACATATACCTGCCTTCTAATCAATACCCCACCATGGGATGTGAATGAACCCCTTTCGTGACGTCTTTAATCGTTCCTGTAGCCTAAATGTTCCCCCCCACTGTGGGCCCTGGGTTCACGTTCCTTCTGACCACTCTTTAAAGTGCAGGAACAAGGTGAATCCTTACGTCTTTGCTCAGGTGCCCCCCTGGTATTCCTTACGTTTTTTCTCGGGTGCCCCCCGGTATCCACTCTTTATTTCTTATGCTCGAGTCATTAATCCCCTATATATATATATAGTCATCTCTACTTCTATCACTTCATTTTTTCTCCACCACCCTCCGTTACCTTTCCCTTACTTACTCTAATGCCTACGAGACATTTGCCAAAGTAACGAGTTTGTTGTTTCACTCACCAATCGTATCTTTTCCTCTATGGGATTTCGGGATCACGCCGACCACCCCTTCCTCTTCCTGCTTTTAAGGTTTTCATCCGATCCACTGCCCGTGGGAATGAGAAGGGTTATGCTTGGAAAGGCGGGTTCCTTCAGACCCACTGCAGATTTTTGAAACTTTTACTCTATCATTGTCCAAGGGGAACTTCTCAGTCTACTCAGCCGGAATGGCGAAAGGACTCGTGATCTTACCGAGGGCCTAGAGTTACTTTGTGCCGTCGGTCTGAAGGTGTCTTATAACTATCAATCGATAATCAATAATTGATGGTCGAAACCATCCTCATGCTACCAAGTGTTCAGGAGGTGAGGAAGTTACTGACGGGCCCATAGGTCAGTACTCACCCTCCAGAGCTTGTAAGACAAGATAGCTGCACCATGTGAGGACAGGGGGTGCAGGATTCACATACTCCAGCACAACATTTCCACCTGACTGAGCGGGAGACCGCTGCTGCAGCTGCCCCTCCTGTGCTGGTAAGCCCCTCTTGGGGATTTTGCATTACTTTAGGCTGATTGCCTGTTCTGGGTGCCCCTAGGCCCTGCTTGTCTCTCTTTCTCCCCGATCCTCTCCTGCACTTACCCGCCCTCCCCCCCTCCTAGCCCACCCTACCACTCATCAGCTAAATGCTAAACCGCTGTAATCTTTTCCATCTGTAGTTTAATTGCATATAGAAGTGTGCCTAATAGCGTGCCCTGGGTGAACTGACTAGTGTCCCTACAAACCTCTCTGTGCAAAGTTGATTTTAAGATTGTGCCTAATAGCCTCTCTGTGCAAAGTTGAATGCATAAAGTTGAATTTAGAAGTGTGCCTAATAGCGTGCCCTGGTGAACTTAGAATTGTGCCTAATATCCCCTCTGTGCAAAGTTGAATTTGAAACTGTGCCTAATAACCTCTCTGTGCAAGACTTGAATTTAGAACTGTACTTAATAACCTCTCTGTGCAAGACTTGAATTTAGAAGTGTGCCTAATATCTTCTGTGTAAAGTTGATTTTAGAATTGTGCCTGATAGTGTGCCCTGGCTGAACTGACTAGTGTCCCTAATTGCCTATCTGTGCAAAGTTGACTTTAGGATTGTGCCTAATAGCCACTCTGTGTAAAGTTGAATTTAGAAGTGTGCCTAATAGCCTCTCTGTGTAAAGTTGATTTAGAAGTGTGCCTGATAGCCTCTGTGCAAAGTTGATTTTAGAATTGTGCCTAATAGCCTCTCTGTGTAAAGTTGAATGTAGAAGTGTGCCTAATATCGTGCCCTGGTTGAACTGACTGTTGTCCCTTATAGCCTCTCCATTCAAAGTTGATTTTAGGATTGTGCCTAATAGCCTCTCTGTGCAAAGCTGATTTTAGAATTGTGCCTAATAGCCTCTCTGCGTAAAGTTGCATTCAGAAGTGTGCCTAATAGCGTGCCTAATATCCTCTCTGTGCAAAGTTGATTTTAGAATTGTGCCTAATAGCCTCTCTGTGTAAAGTTGCATTCAGAAGTGTGCCTAATAGCCTGCCCCTAGTTGAACTGACAGTGTCCCTAATATCATCTCTGTGCAAAGTTTAATATAGAAGCATACCTAATCGCGTGCCCTAGTTGAACTGACTAGTATTCCCTAATAGCCTCTCTGTGCATAGTTGAGGGGCCGATTCATGGAACAAACGTGCGCCGAAAATCTCCGCGCAAGCAGGCGCAAGCAGACGCAAGCAGGCGCAAGCGGAAAAAAACAGGCGCACGCGCACGCGTGCAATTCATGGAAGTCCCTGCGCGTGTACACCTCGGGATGTGCGCCAAACCCGTGCATGGTGCACAAGTCACTGCAACATCCCGAAAGGCGTGCGCGACGCGCACAGTGAAAGCGCACAACCTCGGCGCATACACCAGAAAGTGGGCGGGACACGGGGCGTAACGCGCGGAATGGGGAACAACGCGTGAAAATAAGGGCGTGACTGGGGATGTACTGCAGGGAAGCAGACGGAACGCCCACACGCACTCGAACCACACGTATTCATGGAATCGAATAGGGCAAAGCCACGCACAGCCAAAGACACGCACAAGCTGAAACACGTCCGCCACACGAAGGCAGGCGGTAGAGTCCCAGCGCATCACAAAAGTGGCAATATACAGCAATTGGGCCTGTGCGAGCGGGGTAGTGTATTTCGGGGGCGCGCGGGAAGTTACACACACGCGATTGAGCGGGGTACGTGTATTTCGGGGGTGTGCGGGAAGTTACACACGCGATTGAGCGGGGTACGTGTATTTCGGGGGCGCGCGGGAAGTTACACACGCGATTGAGCGGGGTACGTGTATTTCGGGGGCACGCGGGAAGTTACACACGCGATTGAGCGGGGTACGTGTATTTCGGGGGTGCGCGGGAAGTCACACACGCGATTGAGTGGGGTACGTGTATTTCGGGGGCGCGCGGGAAGTTACACACGCGATTGAGCGGGATACGTGTATTTCGGGGGTGCGCGGGAAGTTACACACGCGATCTCATCAGGGTACGTGTATTACAGGGGTGCGCCGGGAGCAGCACACGTGAATTGCACGTGTGGGTCCTCCCAGGTGTTCCCTCTACACCCTCCACGGCCCCTGCAGGTGGCTCACACCACAGGGGCCTATCCAGCACATGTCCTGCAGGCACCCCATCCACCATGGCCATGCCCACCAGCCAACCCACATGTCAACTTGCACTACTGCCCACCAACGCATGTCCCCCTGCACCCCCAGCCACCAGGGGCACCCACCACCAGGCCCCCACCCATGCCTCCCACCACCCCCACCCCCCAGCAGTGCAGGGGCCGCCTCCACCAGACCCCCACCCATGTCTCCCACCACCCCCACCCCCCAGAACTGTGGGGCACCTCCCAGCAGGCCCCCACCCATGTCTCCCAGCACCCCCACCCCCCAGCCACCAGGGGCAGCCTCCACCAGGCCCCCACCCATGTCTCCCACCACCCCCACCCCCCAGCAGTGCAGGGGCAGCCTCCACCAGGCCCCCACCCATGTCGACCACCACCCCCAGCCACCAGGGGCAGCCTCCACCAGGCCCCCACCCATGTCTCCCACCACCCCCACCCCCCAGCCATCAGGGGCAGCCTCCACCAGGCCCCCACCCATGTCTCCCACCACCCCCACCCCCCAGCAGTGCAGGGGCAGCCTCCACCAGGCCCCCACCCATGTCGACCACCACCCCCACCCCCCAGCCACCAGGGGCAGCCTCCACCAGGCCCCCACCCATGTCTCCCACCACCCCCACCCCCCAGCAGTGCAGGGGCACCCACCACCAGGCCCCCACCCATGTCTCCCAGAACCCCCACCCCCCAGCCACCAGGGGCAGCCTCCACCAGGCCCCCACCCATGTCTCCCACCACCCCCACCCCCCAGCAGTGCAGGGGCAGCCTCCACCAGGCCCCCACCCATGTCGACCACCACCCCCACCCCCCAGCCACCAGGGGCAGCCTCCACCAGGCCCCCACCCATGTCTCCCACCACCCCCACCCCCCAGCAGTGCAGGGGCAGCCTCCACCAGGCCCCCACCCATGTCGACCACCACCCCCACCCCCCAGCCACCAGGGACAGCCTCCACCAGGCCCCCACCCATGTCTCCCACCACCCCAACCCCCCCAGTCACCAGGGGCAGCCTCCACCAGGCCCCCACCCATGTCTCCCACCACCCCCACCCCCCAGCACTGTGGGGCACCTGCCAGCAGGCCCCCACCCATGTCCAACTCATGTCTCCCACCACCCCCACCCCCCAGCACTGTGGGGCACCTGCCAGCAGGCCCCCACCCATGTCCAACTCATGTTCACCACCACCCCCACCCCCCAGCACTGTGGGGCACCTGCCAGCAGGCCCCCACCCATGTGCAACTCATGTTCCCCAGCCAACATGTCATCACAATCTAGATCCCTGGTCCCTATGGTCAGCCTACAAATGCAAAACACCCACCCGAGTATTGCATCCACCCACTCCTAATTTGCAATTACATCACAGAACACCAATTGCAAGTTCCGAAACAAACACATTTCCCTCACATACACCCAATGGGTGTTAGTGAATCTCAAAACACATATCATGAAATGCATGAAACCAATGAGATACCACACATTGAAGTTCACCAAAAAAAATATGTATTAAAGGAAACATAAATAGAATAAAAAATGAAGAAACAGAAATGTGAATGTACAAAAATGAAAAGAAGCATGTCCGTTAAAAAAAGCAAAACCAAAAATAAAATTCCAAAGTAATGTTGTCCAAAGTCAATGTCCACAAAACAAAATCCAATGGGAAATAAAAAAGAAAGCCATTGCTCCATGGTTAAAAAGTGTCAAAAAAATACAATCCAACTGTGAACTATGTACATGGGAACAAGCCAGGGTCCATTATCCCAACAAAATAAAGGAAACCTATCTAACTACACTAACTAATAAAAAAAACTATATATAAAAATGTGGCCAATGTCCGAAAGGTCCTAATGAAATAAAAACAAAAATGAAACCTAACACTACCTACATAACTATGTACAAGGGCAGCGGGCTAGTTTCACGGCTCACTTGTGGATGTCCCGGGCCAGGGCATCATCGAACTCCTCCTCAATGTCCCGGAGGCGGTCCTCCTCCATGGCCCCGAGGGTCTGCAGGGCCGTCGACGTCTCCACCTCCAAACCCCTGTGGATTGCCTCGAGGCACTCGGCCCGCCTCAGGGAGCTCCGCATGGAGTTCTCCGCCCTGACCATTGTGAGCCGTGCCTCTTCCGCCCGCTGCCGCTCCGCATCTATGGCGTGGCCCAACCGTTGCCACACAGAAGACACTCTCTGTCCTGGGTCCTCCTGCCCTCCGGCCGATGCCTGCCCCTCCGATGTTGAAGGCCTCGAGCCTTCATGGCTCCCACCACGTTGCTGCTGCTGCTGTGCCTCTGCCCGTGCACTGCCTCCTGCTGCCTGCACATCCTCCGCCGGATGGGGTGCTGTCGTAGATGTGGCCACCCCTGCTGGACGTCCGACTCCCGACTGTGGCAGGGATGCCTCCTCCACCAGCCTGGCCGCACCGTCAGAGGCAGCTCCACAGGGCACCCAGGTGACTGATGGGTGGGAAGATGGCACAGAGGACGACTGGCACGTAGGGGGTCCAGTTGAGGAGGGGGTCGTAGAAAGCCCCATCAGATGGAGGAATCCGGCCTGGGTGACCTGTCCCAGCAGGCTGACGTGGTCAACGAGCCATTTGAGATGACGTGCAGTCTCTTCATGAAAAGACTGCAGGTCACCTCGCATGGCCCGTTGACGCAACGCCACACCAGCCAGGACAGGCTCAACACGGACCTGGATAGCCACGTCCGCAGGCAGAGGAAGGCCAGTTGACGTGAGCTCATCCCCTGCCTGAAAACGGGTCTGGACGTAGGCATCCCTGCTGGTGCAAGATGATGCAGGGACAGGATCAGGGACAGGATTGCACACAGGCACCTCCGCGGCGGCCTGTGCTGCCTCCTGTCCCAGGTCCTGCACTGCACCACTAGCACCAGTGGGATGCCCACCTCCAGACCCCGTCTCTGGTGCTTGCACGGCCTCCTCCTCCACCAAACCCCCCACCAACCTGGATGACTCCGTGCTATCTTCCCCTGTTGGGCCCTGTGGGGTCCCAGCTGCCCCCTCTGCTGCCGAGGAGTCCAACTCCAACCTCCGCCTCTTGGACCTCCCCCCGGCAGCTGCGGCCTGGGACGCGGCACCGGACTCCTCACTCCCCGACGAGATGACAACATGGGAGGGGAGCCGGACCTTGCGTCTCCAGCTGGCGGTGGGATCCCCGCCGCTGTGCTCCACAGCACCCTCTCCGCCCTCTTCATCAGTTGACGCTGCAGACAGGGAGAAACAAAACACAGGCATCAGGGCACTGTACAAGGGACACATACACACATGACAGTTGTACATGAGTGGCATTGGCAAATCTCAGACATGTCATCACAATCCCCAACACACATGTCATTACAACTCGCACACACGAGCCATACCACAGCCATATCGCAACTGCCACCACCATCCATACACATACAACAGCATGAGCAGCCAAAGGTGAGCCAGACATCACATGCAACACAGGAAGTGCACCACACATGTACACACACCACCACACTTGCATGCATGTGTACACCTCTGCCAAGTGTCGCAGTGTTCAGACGGGCATCCATGTCACATCTGCCAATCAGGCTTCCACATACCGCTGTCACATGCATCCATGTTGCATCACTGTTGCACCCTTGCCAAATACACACACATGCACATGTACACAGTGCTGATACATGCAGCCGAAAACAACATACATGCGTGACATCACGGACATGTCTACTCACATACACATTCATCCAAACATGTGTGCCCACACAACTGCATTTGGCATGCAAGCCTACACACACAAGCACCATCCATGTCTCACACATTACAGCCCTCGCATGTGTCAGCCCCACGGCCCTGTACACCCCCACCCATACTCGACCCCATACAAACAGATGTGCAACCTGCACACTACTGAATAATCACCACACGCACTGCTCACAATCAGGATGCATGTACCCTCACCGCTCGACTCCAGACGGGTCTGCTTCTCAAGGACCTGGACGTGGAGCTCTGGGGATATGCGTTCCAGGACCCTCATCTGTTCTTCCGACAAGTGGCCCCGGCGCCCCTTGGCATCCGCTGCCTTCAAGAGGCGCCGGGCCTTGTTCAGGGTCCTGGACCTGAAGTCCTCCCAGCGCTTCTTGACATGTTGTAAGCCGCGGACTGCCACCCCCTCCGCGTTGATGGCAGTCACGATGTCAGTCCAGATCCGAGTCCGTCCTTCCTTGTCGGCGCGGGAGAGGTCATCATACTGCCCCAGGACTTGCTCCACCAGGACACCAACTTCGGTGGCACTGAAGCTGGTGCCCCTCTGCCTCTCTGGCCGGGGGTTGTCAGTGGTCACAGATGGTGTTTGCCCCGACATGACAACCCCAGAGGCAGGAGTGGGTGGGCAACTGGGTCCTGGGGCTGGGCTGTGGAGCGATGGAATCCCAGTCGGGAGTCTTCGGTTCTAGCAGGGGTGGTCACAGCAACAGCACCCCTGGCTGATGTGCAGGCAGCAAATGGCAGGGCACGTGGGCAGCAGGCAGTCAGGCAGCAGCAGATGGCAGGTGGGAGCGTGCTCGGGGCTCTGGGGGGCAGTAGTTCGGCCTTCTGGGCAGGAGCGTGGTCTTCCGTGTGCTTACGCGTGGCCAGCTTGATACGTAGTGATTTGGCACGTGAAAAATCTGCACGTCAGCGTGTAATTCGAGGAAAGGCCCTTAGCGCGTAAGCGCGTCTGCACACATACGCATTTTCATTGGACAGAAGGCCCCTCAAGCGCAAGCGCCCCTGTGACATGACAGACGTGCATGGGCATTTCAGCGTGCGTGAAAAATTGCACGTCCGCGTGTAATACGAGGAAAGGGCCCATGCGCGTAAGCGCGCGTGGAAAACTGCACATCCGCGTGTAATACGAGGAAAGGCCCTTAGCGCGTATGCACGGCAGCACGCATATGCGATTTCATTGGACCAAAGGCCCTTAGCGCCTGAGCGCGCGTGAAAAACTGCACGTCCGCATGTAATACGAGGAAAGGGCCCATGCGCGTAAGTGACGTGACGCGCGCGTGCGTTTCCCTCAGCACGGGTTAAAGATGAGCGGGCCCAGCAGTTCGCTGTACGTGCCTTTCGTGGAGACCGACGTGTGTTGCTGCTTCCTGTTTCGCGCGCTATCACAACTTCACAGCTATCAAGGACGTATCTCTTCTTTTGGCAGGGGTATTGGCTACGCGTGTTTTTCTGCATCGCGCTAGTCAGACAGTGAGTCGCACACGCTCTTTTTCCCACTGCGGGTGCCCCTGTGTATCGCACCCATTTTCGATGTCATAGTAGCCTGCGTGTCCCACGCGTACGCGTTATTCGTGTTACTGGGTGCCACCGCGTACTGCGGGAGGTTGAATCCACGCACGTAGGCTGCAGGGTTGCGTGCAAGGTTTTACTGCAGTTTTGGGGTGCCTGAGCGTTGCGTGACCCGTCACCACATCACCGGGGTCACATACAGCCTTGCAGGTGCAGGGGGGCTGTTAACATCTTGCTTCCCACCCCCTTCACCCCAATTGCCCAGGTCAATTGTGGTGTACACCTCCCATTGGCACCACTCCATCTGTGCCAGCACTACTACATCTGTGCCATGGTTGGGAGGCCACCAAAGGTGAGGGGCGCCTCAGCAGGGCGTACTCCTCGTGGCGGGCATGGTCGGGGACGTGGCCGTGGTGACCAGGGAGTAGGGGGACTCCAGGGTGTCCAGGGCAGCCACAGAGGGGGAAGAGGCAGGGGTGCGCCACTTGAGCACAATGTTGTGCCATGTGTCGGTGCAGCCATGCCACCACCCCTTGTGGTTCCGGGGGATTCAGCTCCTGCATCTGGCACTGGCACCCATATGACCCGGCAGTCCGTTCCATCGACTGCCACGGGCCCAAGGGTAGTGGTAGCTGCAGGTGCAGCTGTGGACACCGCCACCCAGGCTCAGGGTCTGCCAGCGCAGGCTGCGTTGGCACTTGAAGAGCCCTTGGTAGATCTCCAACAGGCCAGGGGGGAAACCATAGGGGCAGGCCGGGCTGCTCAGACCAAGACACGTGTCCCTGGGGCAGTCATGTCATCTGCTGCCCCGAACAGCCGGGTGTTGGCAAGTGCAGGGGCAGATGCACCCAACAGCACCCCGGTTGTGAGTCTGCCAACCAGGACCGCTGGGTCAATGACCCTGCCACAGCTGATGTTGCTGCGCAGGGTCCATTAGTGGGCACCCAGCTGCCACTGACACAAGTCAGGCCTTTGGTCATCCCTCCACCTGCCACTCCCTTGGCTCAATCCACCGAACCCACTGGCCATACTGGTCAGGGCGGCATTAGCCAGCCAGGGTCTGCGCCACAGTCCAAGAGGAGGAAGGTTGCACCTGCAGCACAGGCTGGGACCCCACACACAGCCACGACCTCCTGCACGTCGAGGAAGAAGCCTTTCTGTAAGCAGGAACTGGACTTCCTCGTTGACTACGTGCGGGGCCACAGCCGTGACATGCTAGTGGGTGCCAATAGTCAGACTACGGCTGCCCAACGTGACACCCACTGGAAGCATGTTGAGGAACATGTCAGTTCATTCGGACATGAGGTGCGCACGGCGCAGGAGTGCAAAAAGCGTTGGAATGACATCAAGCGCAGCACTAAGGCCAAGCGTGCCTCAAATTACAACTTGACTCTGGTGACTGGCGGTGGGCCTGCACCAGAGGAGGAAGAACTCACTCCGCATGAGGCTCTCGTTGCGGAGTTCATACCACCTGAGTTGGTCGAAGGAGTGGGAGAGATGCTGGACTTTGATGCCCAGTCCAGTGAGTGTTGATGCGTGTTTGTTGAGGACGTGTGTGTTTCACTTGTGGGATGTGTTGTGCATGATTGCTGCTACATGTGACGTGTACTTGGTTCTGATGTGTAAGTAATGCAATGCTACCGTCATGCATGTCTCCTCTGCCTGCATGCGGGACTCCATGTAGGCATGCTCCCTTGCCCCTCCTCCGCCACTCTGCACCCCAGTTCCACCTTTGCACTGGTCTGCTTCAATCTTGCCAATGTGTACTTTCTTGTTCATGTGTCCTGTGTAGATGCTAACTTCCAGCGTAGAATCTGCCAGACATATGCCGTGTAGTACAGCCTTAGTACTCGATGCAGGGTATCTCACTTGTACTGTGCATGGGTCAGATGTCCCGCAGGGACATGAGTGCCCATTCATGCTCCATGTGCATTGCACGCATGCCCCTATGTGTCCTTGACTGGATGATCACTGTAATATAAGTCCTTGGTTACATACATTGCCTGCCATCTCATCAGCCTTCCCATGTCAACTGTGGCTCAGTCCTGCGTTGCACACATGTTTAGGCTCTGGCAATCTGTGTGGCTCACAGGCTTCAGCCTGTTCAATGGCCAATGACTCTGTCCAACTCTTGTTGTGTCTTCTTCACACGTGGGCGGCCTCCGGAGTTTCCATCATGTGTCCTGCCCACTGTCCCAGCATCATTTGCAGTGTTGAAATTTGAATCACATTAAGCTGTTGATGCCAGTCAACACTGCCTGTCAATACACAGGTGTATGGTCAGCCTTTTGATACCATGCTAGGCATCCCTGCTTTGGTACTGGGGTGGAGGGGTGCTTGGCTTCTAGACATGGTACACATTGAATGCACAATGCACGTGATGTCTGAATTTGACATTGCACTGCCTTCACATTTCCTGGCACACACCATGTAGTGCTTGTACATGTAGGTAGTGAGTGGCGTACACATTTTCTGCACTGCATAGACCCACTTCCATGGAAACTGCCACCTTTCAACAGGTCTGATCACAGAAGCTATTCAAAGCAGACCCAGCATGCATGCCAGGTCATATGTTGTGTGTCACATGTCTGCCGGATGCCTTTGCTGTCGGTGTGTGTGTGTGTCGTGTGCTTCTAACATGTGTATTGACCTTTTTCTCTCTATTTTTCAGGTGATGACGCAATGGAGGCGGAGGATGGTGTTGTCATGCCAGACACAGGGTTGGTAACACCACATCAACCCGGCACTAGTGGGGGTCGTGGGGTGGTAGGCCACGAAAACCGCCAAGTGCTGCAGTCCATCTTGTATCTGGCTGCCTATGAGTCCAGCCTTGATGACGACTCTGACGTCCATGTTGAGTTGGATGAGCATCAAGTCCATGTGTCAGGGGTGAGTAATTCTGATGTGGACACTCCTCTGTCTGCGACACCTGCACTGAGGGATCAGACAGTCTTGGTTCCTCCGCCCGTGGTGGATCGGGACACAGGGTCACCCTCCACACCAGTCACTGATGTGCCTGGGACATCACGTCGACGGGGGCATGTAGTCGTGCAGCCGCAGGCGGTGCCAACACAGCGAGGACCCCGGTCCTTGGGTCCCGCAGGGGTCAAGCCCGGCAACGCGGTCGCCTCGCGCAACCACTGTATACTGAGTGGGAGCAAGACATGACTGCCAATTCCGAACGGCAGGGGGCAGCAATGGAGAACATCGCTGAGAGCATGGAGCGTGTGGCCCGATCTGTGCTCCCCCCTGCTAGGCAGGTGCTTCTCCAGCAGCAGGCGGCACGGTCCACGGCCCGCTCACTCAGGCTGGGCATGGCGGCCTCAGACGGGGCACGCCAGGCTGAAATGTCGTCTCTGCGTCAAGCAATTGCTGCTCACGCAGAGGCGCACATGGATGCCCTGAGGGAGGAGTATGCTTCCCTCAGATCCACTCTGGGTGTCCTTATGATGTCCCAGAGGCAGCAGGCAGAGGAGAGGTTTGCACAGCTTGACCGTACCATCTCGGCTGAGCTACAGGCTTGGCGGGAGGTGCAGCGGTTGTCCAGCCAGGCCTTGCAGGAGGAACTCCGTGTTACACGTGCTACCTTGCAAGAGGAAGCACGTGTATCACGTGAGGTTCTGCATGCAGACCTACGTCACATCGCCACACAGAACCAGGCTCACCCGTCCGGCAGACTTGCTGCCGACGAGGGGCAAGCTGCGGCTAGGCGTGGCCAGGCTACTGTGCCACGTCCTCCTTTCCAGGATGAGCCAGATTCGGACGACCATCTATCATCTCCCACATAGGTCGTGCTGTGCAGGCGTTGAGCCCATGGAGGATTTTTTTTGGGCTCAGCATCATCGCATGTGGATGTTGAGCAGCACCCTGTACCTCCCCCCTCCTGGGTGCCTCCCCTCCCCCCCGGGTCGTATGTGGCCATTTTTGATTTTTCTTTTAGTTTAGTTAGTTAAGTTTCTGTTTGATAGTTAGTTTAAATAGGTAATGTAGGTTTTCCATAGTTAGTGTAATTAGTTAATAGTTGAGTTAGTTTAAAATTGTAGTCTATTGTGCTTTCATGTGACGGTGCGGTGCTTTGTGGCTTTTGAAGGCATCCACTGTCTGTTCCAGCTGGGCCCTTCATGGTTGTCTTGTGTATGTGTTTGCTGCTTGGGGTCCTTGACTCACATATGCCACTCCTGCCTCCCTTATCCATGGGCTCGCAAGGATGGTTCGGTGTTACAGCATTTTACACAAGGGCTTTGGACTGTCATATCTGTGGCATGTCTGGTGCTGTGTGACACCCCTAGTGGGGATGATTTAGGTGTCATTGTCCACTGTTCAGCTTTTGCTAGATGGGGTGTGTCATGATTAATGTGGACATTGATTGCTATGCATTGTGTAGTATGTTTCATATATTTCCTGTACATGTGCTTGTTGCAATTCATGCTGTAGATAGTGTTCCACACTTTGGAGGTGAAAGACGGACTGATGGTGTGATTTGTGATGTGACTCTCTGACATGGTCAAGTAATGAGATGCCTGATGAGACACACACAGATGACTTTGAAGCATTAATCATGTGTTTCATGCCCTTTCTGCAGGGGGATGAGCCTCCAAAGCACCTTTGCCAGCAGACATGGCCCATTGGACGACGGAATTCTGGACCCGCTTGTTGGTGCCCACATGCACATGTGTGCACAAGCAGAGGCACAGTGATTGCAGACCCACATCCTAGAACTGCTGACATGTTCCAAGGAACTCCAGGCAAGGTGAGCATTACAGGGGGGCCACGACACAGCAAAGCTTGCACCAGGCGAGTTGCACATGCAGGCTTAGTCACAGCACTGAGGGTGAGCTTAGACGAATATTGGTGTTGAAGCACACAATGCAGCTCAGATGTGTTTGTGGACTGATGGCTGTTGATAGTAGGGTTGTCTGGGACACATCCAGGGGCAGTGGCACATACCCTCCGGTACACCAAGGTCCATTGAGGCACTTGCATCAACCATGTAGCCTTCCGAGACATGGAAAGGGGCAGCTCACAGGGACATACAGCAAGGGACATACTCGGGTGCAGTGCATGTCTTTTCCACGTACTTCATGATAAATGCACTGCCAACTTTGTTTCGGTCATGGTGGTACGCAACTTGCTCTGTAGTCATGGCTTGCTATATGGGTCTGTCTGCTTACCCAGGGAACATTGCATGTTGTGTGAATTGTGACACATTGGTGTTCCATTTGCCACGCACCCACCAGCGGCTCACTTACTGCATTGACTGTGTATGACCCGTCACAGGGGTGATGTTATACATGGGTACGAAGCATCTACACCAGATTGTCTGTTTGTAGAGTAGTTTGTTGCTATGGGGCATGTTTGGTGTTGTGTTTTTGTGTAATTGGCACGTACAGCTTGTTGACTGTGGCTCTCTTTGCAGCATTGCAGTGCTCCTGTAACCGGACCTGAGAGTGCGCAGGCAGGAGGCCAGCACTCAAAACCAGAGCTAAGTGTCTTGTTGTTTTTCTTACGAATTGCTCTGCATAGGCTTGCTGGGGAGTGTACTGATGCATGGATGTATGTGTGGTTCAATTTGGTATGTTTTTTTCTCCCTAATCACCCGTGATCCTATGCAATTTTGAAACCTGTACCCTCTACCCGGTGTTCCTGCTTCCCGTGCCTATCCAAGCAACGTTCCCTGGCCCTCTTTCCCCACTGGGGTTGCGGATGCCTGTCTAAGCCCCGAACTTGCAGGCGCCAAAACCCTAGAGGGGGTGGTTGGTTCGTACCACTCCTGAGCCTGGACTACAGAAGGCCATGACAATGATGTCCAAGTTTGTTTGGATTGTGTATGTGTTCATGCAGGTTGTACATTTTCGTGCATTCCCTACTTTCATGTGTCATTCCTCCTTCCCTCTCCTGCCACTCATTCCAGTCATCCAGTGTGTCAACACCTGTCCCGACTGCATATCCCTGAACCTCCTTCCCCACCAGGGTCTCAGGGGCCTGTGTGAGTTTGACCTTGCAGGCACCCGGGACATGGTGGGGGTGGTTGTTTCGTGACACTCCCGCGCCTGTACATGGGACCTGTGACAGTACACATCCATTCATGGTGCATCATCCTATGTCATGTACCACACATGTCTCACATCCTGTCGTGACATTGTTTTGCTGTGCTACCTTGGTTGTTGCATCATTGTGGTAGTACTTGGCCTTTGTGAGGTACTGCTACGTCAAGTCATCTACTGGAGGGTGTTCGGGTTCGTTTTTATGCCTTGGGTTTTGTGATTTTGGAAATGAGTGTGGATTCTGAGGGTTCAGGCATCTTTTTACACACAAGGTGGGAGATAGTGACAAAGGGTAAAGGTGATCCTGTGGCCAGGTGGAATTGAGGTTTGGAGGCTCCATGACCCAGGTGCAGTTGTTCAGTGGGTCATGGTCATTTGTGAGTTGTTGTTGAGTGTGGGTTGTTGTTGATAGTTGCCTTGCCCTGCAGTGTGATGGGAACTCTGACATAGTAATGGTGGTATCCTATGTACATGTTGTGTTCTTCTGATCAATGCCTGTTCATGTGTTGTGTTTTCCTTTCAGGTGCGAGGGGATAGTTGTGGTTTGACATGCTGGGGTGTACACATGGTGGATGTTCACATGTGATGTGTAGGGAACACTGATGGTCACTTGAGTGCACATGCATATGTGGAGTGCATGTCCTTGCAGAACCACACACTTGCACTCTGATGCACTACATGTACTCCCACCCTTGCATATCCACGTGTACACTGTTTGCCTTCTGGTGCCCACTATGTCCCGGCAGCACATGTTCTGTGACCGATCATGGATCCAGTACATGCCTAATTTGATGTTTGACGTGGTCTGTCACTTAGATGTGATGCTCAGGGTGTGCATCACACACAATGACTGTTCACTGTGCTGTGCGCTGAGCAGTGTGATGCAGGAGTAGGACACTCCAACCATGAGCTGCAGTGTTGATTTTGCAATGCATAATGTGCATGTAGACAGGCATTCATTGTGATGTTACATCTACGACTGTTGTAATGCATTTGGAAATGACTTATTTTGGGTGGGAGATTTTGTTGGTCTGTCATTTCATCTGATTCCGAGTCAGGCAGCAGTGTCCGATGCCACTGTACATTTAGGACATGGCAATATGTACCTTATCGTTACTGCATTGGTGTATGGGTATTGCTTGCCATGTCATGTTGATGTTTGGGAGGGTTTGAGTGACATGACAGTGATGGCCATGGCCTGTTTTGCAGGTGTGTGTGATGCACACCTTGCATGTCCGGGTCATCCGCTTCTCAGAGCAACTAGCTGGGGGTAGATTTCTCTCCGCAGCAGGGCCCTCCCCCTGGAACAGACTTCCGGCCTGAATTCAACTTGAGGGGAACCATCTCCAGTTCTGGAAGCACCTCAAGACCTTCCTCATTGCTTCTGCTTACTCTCTGCCTCTCCCTTGCAGAATTGTCCACTGGAACTGCACAGGAGCTGCAACTGGGCCACTCTCACCGACCTCGGTCCCTGGCCCAGCCACTCTCCACTTGCACTGCCTCCCTGGCAACCCCTGCACTGCAGCACTGTCTCTCTATCCCTACAGCCCTCCCTTCCCAGCACTTGTCTGCACTTACCTTTGTAGTTGCCACCAGGCGACCTATGTATTATTTTTTTGGGCTACTTCCCCTGTACTGGACTCCCCCCCAACCTTCCCCTTGCACTTTTCCCATTCCCGCTACCCCTGCACTTGCACGATCTCAATGACACCTGGCCTAGTAGTACCGTTCTCTGTGTTCCCTTGTTCCCCCCTCCCTGCCTCATTGCGCTTTGGAATACTTGTGTATGGCCCATATCATGTCATATGTCATATGTGTGCCTTTTGGTCACACAGGATAGCTTGTGTTTAAGTAGCTAGGGATGCAGACGATGTGGCACTTCCATGGCAACTATCTCAGGGTGGTAGGGTTGTGACAGTTGACTGTCTCTTTGTCATCATCGATTGTCACCTGGTATGTGCCAGGCCTGTGTGCACTCCGCAGGGGTGGGAGTTTAGGTGAAAAATGTGGCCACAAGCTGGGTCCGGGCTTCCTCGCCACGTGCCCTGTCCCCTCCCATGGGCAGCGCCTGTGCCTGTGGTTGGGGATGTGGGGGCACCACCATGTCCACCGGGACACCCTGCCGTGTTGCAACATTGTGCAGGACACATGCTGCCACAATGATCCTGCACACTACTGGTGGTGCATAGAGTAGTTGCCCACCAGAGCGGTCAAGGGAGCAGAAACGTGACTTGAGCACTCCGAATGTGCGCTCCACTATGCCCCTGGTTGCAATATGGGTGGCGTTGTATCTTACCTGGGGTGGTGTGGTGGGGTTCCGGATTGGCGTCATCATGTGGTTGCTCAGAGGGTAGGCACTGTCCCCTGGGGAGGTGATAATAGTTGAGATTATTAGGGTTTGGATATTTGTCTGTGTGTGACTTGCATGCATGTGCAAGGGCATTTGTACTGAACTAGGAGCCATGTGTCGCCATGCTGCCCAGCTTCCAGGGCCCGGCTCAGGGTGGACATTCTGTATATGAAACTGTCATGGGTGGAGCCAGGGTAGTTTGCTTAGACAGAGGTGATGATTCCCTTTGCATCACATACCACCTGTACATTGATGGAATGCCAGTGCTTGCGGTTTCGGTAGATGTGCTCAATGGCCCTAGGTGGACGTAGGGCCACATGGGTGCAATCTATGGCACCGAGCACTTTGGGGAAGTGTGTCACCCTGAAAAAATCCAGGACAACGGCCTGCCTTTCTGCGGGTGTTCTGGGCATGTATATGTGCCTGCGGACTGAGGGGCGCGCTGTCATGATTGCCAGTACCTGGTGTAGGCAGCGTGACTGCGTGGCCTGTGAGACCCCCCCCACTATGGCAGTGGTCCGCTGAAATGACCCAGTGGCCAAAAAATGCAGGACATTGAGCAGCTTCTCCAAGGGGCTCAATGCTTGGGAGCAAAGGGTGGGGGATGTGAGGTCATCTTCCCACTCCCTGACCAGGTCTAGGATGATATGGGGTGGAAACCTATACCTGCCGTAGACCTGGTCATCAGGCATCCCAAAAAGGCTTGTCCGTGGTGCGAAAATGCGTGCCCTGGCTATTCTCCTCCTCCTGCGGAGTCCCACGATCAGTGCAGCGACAAATGGGGCATTCATCGTAGCTGTATATACGCGTTTGTTGTTTGCGCGCACTTTTATGCTGTGCGCGGGGACGGCTCCGCCTGCCTTCGTGTGGGCGGACGCGTTGACGCCTGTGCACGTCTTTTGCCGTGCGCGGGTTTCCCGTATTCGGATACGGTCCGAGTGTCATCGCGTGTGATCGGAGGGGAGTGAGCGTACACGCAATTGGCCTGGGTACATGTGTTTCGGGGTGCGCGGGAAGTTCCACACGAGATTAGCCTGGGTATGTGTGTTCCGGGGTGCCGGGAACTTTCACACGCGATTGGTGGAAATCCACGTGTGTTCTGTCATCACGTGCAATGAGGGAAACAGCTGCGCGCGTCACGTCACAGAAGCGCTCACGCGCTAAGGGCCTTTGGTCCAATGAAATCGCATATGCGTGCTGCCGTGCATACGCGCTAAGGGCCTTTCCTCGTATTACACGCGGACGTGCAGTTTTCCACGCGCTTACGCGCATGGGCCCTTTCCTCGTATAACACGCGGACGTGCAGTTTTTCACGCACGCTGAAATGCCCATGCACGTCTGTCACGTCACAGGGGCGCTTGCGCTTGAGGGGCCTTCTGTCCAATGAAAATGCGTATGCGTGCAGACGCGCTTACGCGCTAAGGGCCTTTCCTCGAATTACACGCTGACGTGCAGATTTTTCACGTGCCAAATCACTCGGTATCAAGCTGGCCACGCGTAAGCACACGGAAGACTACGCTCCTGCCCAGAAGGCCGAACTACTGCCGCCCAGAGCCCGAGCACGCTCCCACCTGTCATCTGCTGCTGCCTGACTGCCTGCTGCCCACGTGCCCTGCCATTTGCTGCCTGCACATCAGCCAGGGGTGCTGTTGCTGTGACCACCCCTGCTGGAACCGAAGACTCCCGACTGGGATTCCATCGCTCCACAGCCCAGCCCCAGGACCCAGTTGCCTACCCACTCCTGCCTCTGGGGTTGTCATGTCGGGGCAAACACCATCTGTGACCACTGACAACCCCCGGCCAGAGAGGCAGAGGGGCACCAGCTTCAGTGCCACCGAAGTTGGTGTCCTGGTGGAGCAAGTCCTGGGGCAGTATGATGCCCTCTTCGGAAGTTCCCGCGCCGACAAGGAAGGACGGACTCGGATCTGGACTGACATCGTGACTGCCATCAACGCGGAGGGGGTGGCAGTCCGTGACTTACAACATGTCAAGAAGCGATGGGAGAACTTCAGGTCCAGGACCCTGAACAAGGCCCGGCGCCTCTTGAAGGCAGGGGTTGCCAAGGGGCGCCGGGGCCACTTGTCGGAAGAACAGATGAGGGTCCTGGAACGCATATCCCCAGCGCTCCACGTCCAGGTCCTTGAGAAGCAAACCCGTCTGGAGTCGAGCGGTGAGTCTACATGCATCCTGATTGTGAGCAGTGCGTGTGGTGATTATTCAGTAGTGTGCAGGTTGCACATCTGTTTGTATGGGGTCGAGTATGAGTGGGGGTGTACAGGGCCGTGGGGCTGACACATGCGAGGGCTGTAATGTGTGAGACATGGATAGTGCTTGTGTGTGTAGGCTTGCATGCCAAATGCAGTTGTGTGGGCACACATGTTTGGATGAATGTGTATGTGAGTAGACATGTCCGTGATGTCACGCATGTATGTTGTTTTCGGCTGCATGTATCAGCACTGTGTACATGTGCATGTGTGTGTATTTGACAAGGGTGCAACAGTGATGCAACATGGATGAATGTGACAGCGGTATGTGGAAGCCTGATTGGCAGATGTGACATGGATGCCCGTCTGAACACTGCGACACTTGGCAGAGGTGTACACATGCATGCAAGTGTGGTGGTGTGTGTACATGTGTGGTGCACTTCCTGTGTTGCATGTGATGTCTGGCTCACCTTTGGCTGCTCATGCTGTTGTATGTGTATGGATGGTGGTGGCAGTTGCGCTATGGCTGTGGTATGGCTCATGTGTGCGAGTTGTAATGACATGTGTGTTGGGGATTGTGATGACATGTCTGAGGTTTGCCAATGCCACTCATGTACAACTGTCATGTGTGTATGTGTCCATTGTACAGTGCCCTGATGCCTGTGTTTTGTTTCTCCCTGTCTGCAGCGTCAACTGATGAAGAGGGCGGAGAAGGTGCTGTGGAGCACAGCGGCGGGGATCCCACCGCCAGCCGGAGACGCAAGGCCCGGCTCCCCTCCCATGTTGTCATCTCGTCGGGGAGTGAGGAGTCTGGTGCCGCGTCCCAGGCCGCAGCTGCCGGGGGGAGGTCCTAGAGGCGGAGGTTGGAGTTGGACTCCTCGGCAGCAGAAGGGGCAGCTGGGACCCCACAGGGCCCAACAGGGGAAGATGGCACGGAGTCATCCAGGTTGGTGGGGGGTTTGGTGGAGGAGGAGGCCGTGCAAGCACCAGAGACGGGGACTGGTTGTGGGGATCCCACTGGTGCTAGTGGTGCAGTGCAGGACCAGGGACAGGAGGCAGCACAGGCCGCCGCGGAGGTGCCTGTGTGCAATCCTGTCCCTGATCCTGTCCCTGCATCATCTTGCACCAGCAGGGATGCCTACGTCCAGACCCGTTTTCAGGCAGGGGATGAGCTCACGTCAACTGGCCTTCCTCTGCCTGCGGACGTGGCTATCCAGGTCCGGGTTGAGCCTGTCCTGGCTGGTGTGGCGTTGCGTCAACGGGCCATGCGAGGTGACCTGCAGTCTTTTCATGAAGAGACTGCACGTCATCTCGAATGGCTCGTTGACCACGTCAGCCTGCTGGGACAGGTCACCCAGGCCGTATTCCTCCGTCTGATGGGGCTTGCTACGACCCCCTCCTCAACTGGACCCCCTACGCACCAGTCGTCCTCTGTGCCATCTTCCCACCCATCAGTCACCTGGGTGCCCTGTGGAGCTGCCTCTGACGGTGCGGCCAGGCTGGTGGAGGAGGCATCCCTGCCACAGTCGGGAGTCGGACGTCCAGCAGGGGTGGCCACATCTACGACAGCACCCCAGCCGGCGGAGGATGTGCAGGCAGCAGGAGGCAGTGCACGGGCAGAGGCACAGCAGCAGCAGCAACGTGGTGGGAGCCATGAAGGCTCGGGGCCTTCAACATCGGAGGGGCAGGCATCGGCCGGAGGGCAGGAGGACCCAGGACAGAGAGTGTCTTCCGTGTGGCAGCGGTTGGGCCACGCCATAGGTGCGGAGCGGCAGCGGGCGGAAGAGGCACGGCTCACAATGGTCAGGGCGGAGAACTCCATGCGGAGGGCCCTGAGGCGGGCCAAGTGCCTCGAGGCAATCCGCAAGGGTTTGGAGGTGGAGACGTCGACGGCCCTGCGGACCCTCGGGGCCATGGAGGAGGACCGCCTCCGGGACATTGAGGAGGAGTTCGATGATGCCCTGGCCCGGGACATCCACAAGTGAGCCGTGAAACTAGCCCGCTGCCCTTGTACATAGTTATGTAGGTAGTGTTAGGTTTCATTTTTGTTTTTATTTCATTTGGACCTTTCGGACATTGGCCACATTTTTGTATATAGTTTTTTTTATTAGTTAGTGTAGTTAGAAAGGTTTCCTTTATTTTGTTGGGATAATGGACCCTGGCTTGTTCCCATGTACATAGTTCACAGTTGGATTGTATTTTTTTTCACTTTTTAACCATGGAGCAATGGCTTTCTTTTTTATTTCCCATTGGATTTTGTTTTGTGGACATTGACTTTGGACAACATTACTTTGGAATTTTATTTTTGGTTTTGCTTTTTTTAACGGACATGCTTCTTTTAATTTTTGTACATTCACATTTATGTTTCTTCATTTTTTATTGTATTTATGTTTCCTTTAATACATATTTTTTTTGGTGAACTTCAATGTGTGGTATCTCATTGGTTTCATGCATTTCATGATATGTGTTTTGAGATTCACTGACACCCATTGGGTGTATGTGAGGGAAATGTGTTTGTTTCGGAACTTGCAATTGGTGTTCTGTGATGTAATTGCAAATTATGAGTGGGTGGATGCAATACTCGGGTGGGTGTTTTGCATTTGGAGGCTGACCATAGGGACCAGGGATCTAAATTGTGATGACATGTTGGCTGGGGAACATGAGTTGCACATGGGTGGGGGCCCGCTGGCAGGTGCCCCACAGTGCTGGGGGGTGGGGGTGGTGGGGAACATGAGTTGGACATGGGTGGGGGCCTGCTGGCAGGTGCCCCACAGTGCTGGGGGGTGGGGGTGATGGGAGACATGGGTGGGGGCCTGGTGGAGGCTGCCCCTGGTGACTGGGGGGGTGGGGGTGGTGGGAGACATGGGTGGGGCCTGGTGGAGGCTGCCCTTGGTGGCTGGGGGGTGGGGGTGGTGGTCGACATGGGTGGGGGCCTGGTGGAGGCTGCCCCTGCACTGCTGGGGGGTGGGGGTGGTGGGAGACATGAGTGGGGGCCTGGTGGAGGCTGCCCCTGGTGGCTGGGGGGTGGGGGTGGTGGTCGACATGGGTGGGGGCCTGGTGGAGGCTGCCCCTGCACTGCTGGGGGGTGGGGGTGGTGGGAGACATGGGTGGGGGCCTGGTGGAGGCTTCCCCTGGTGGCTGGGGGTGGGGGTGGTGGTCGACATGGGTGGGGGCCTGGTGGAGGCTGCCCCTGCACTGCTGGGGGGTGGGGGTGGTGGGAGACATGGGTGGGGGCCTGGTGGAGGCTGCCCCACAGTGCTGGGTGGTGGGGGTGGTGGGGAACATGAGTTGGACATGGGTGGGGGCCTGCTGGCAGGGGCCCCACAGTGCTGGGGTTGGGGGTGCTGGGAGACATGGGTGGGGGCCTGGTGGAGGCTGCCCTTGGTGGCTGGGGGGTGGAGGTGGTGGTCGACATGGGTGGGGGCCCGGTGGAGGCTGCCCCTGCACTGCTGGGGGGTGGGGGTGGTGGGAGACATGGGTGGGGGCCTGGTGGAGGCTGCCCCTGGTGGCTGGGGGGTGGGGGTGGTGGTCGACATGGGTGGGGGCCTGGTGGAGGCTGCCCCTGCACTGCTGGGGGGTGGGGGTGGTGGGAGACATGGGTGGGGGCCTGGTGGAGGCTTCCCCTGGTGGCTGGGGGGTGGGGGTGGTGGTCGACATGGGTGGGGGCCTGGTGGAGGCTGCCCCTGCACTGCTGGGGGGTGGGGGTGGTGGGAGACATGGGTGGGGGCCTGGTGGAGGCTGCCCCACAGTGCTGGGTGGTGGGGGTGGTGGGGAACATGAGTTGGACATGGGTGGGGGCCTGCTGGCAGGGGCCCCACAGTGCTGGGGGGTGGGGGTGCTGGGAGACATGGGTGGGGGCCTGGTGGCGGGTGCCCCACAGTGCTGGGGGGGTGGGGGTGGTGGGAGACATGGGTGGGGGCCTGGTGGAGGCTGCCCCTGCACTGCTGGGGGGTGGGGGTGGTGGGAGACATGGGTGGGGGCCTGGTGGAGGCTGCCCCTGGTGGCGGGGGGGTGGGGGTGCTGGGAGACATGGGTGGGGGCCTGGTGGAGGCTGCCCCTGGTGGCTGGGGGGAGGGGGTGGTGTGAGACATGGGTGGGGGCCTGGTGGAGGCTGCCCCTGCACTGCTGGTGGGTGGGGGTGCTGGGAGACATGGGTTAGGGCCTGGTGGTGGGTGCCCCTGGTGGCTGGGGGGTGGGGGTGGTGGGAGACATGGGTGGGGGCCTGGTGGAGGCTGCCCCTGCACTGCTGGGGGGTGGGGGTGGTGGGAGACATGGGTGGGGGCCTGGTGGAGGCTGCCCCTGGTTGCTGGGGGGTGGGGGTGGTGGTCGACATGGGTGGGGGCCTGGTGAAGGCTGCCCCTGCACTGCTGGGGGGTGGGGGTGGTGGGAGACATGGGTAGGGGCCTGGTGGAGGCTGCCCCTGGTGGCTGGGGGGTGGGGGTGCTGGGAGACATGGGTGGGGGCCTGCTGGGAGGTGCCCCACAGTGCTGGGGGTGGGGGGGGTGGGAAACATGAGTTGGACATTGGTGGGGGCCTGCTGGCAGGTGCCCCACAGTGCTGGGGGGTGGGGGTGGTGGGGAACATGAGTTGGACATGGGTGGGGGCCTGCTGGCAGGTGCCCCACAGTGCTGGGGGGTGGGGGTGGTGGGAGACATGGGTGGGGGCCTGGTGGAGGCTGCCCCTGCACTGCTGGGGGGTGGGGGTGGTGGGAGACATGGGTGGGGGCCTGGTGGAGGCTGCCCCTGGTGGCTGGGGGGTGGGGGTGGTGGTCGACATGGGTGGGGGCCTGGTGGAGGCTGCCCCTGCACTGCTGGGGGGTGGGGGTGGTGGGAGACATGGGTGGGGGCCTGGTGGAGGCTGCCCCTGGTGAGTGGGAGGGTGGGGGTGGTGGGAGACATGGGTGGGGGCCTGGTGGAGGCTGCCCCTGGTGGCTGGGGGGTGGGGGTGGTGGTCGACATGGGTGGGGGCCTGGTGGAGGCTGCCCCTGCACTGCTGGGGGGTGGGGGTGGTGGCAGACATGGGTGGGGGCCTGGTGGAGGCTGCCCCTGGTGGCTGGGGGGTGGGGGTGGTGGTCGACATGGGTGGGGGCCTGGTGGAGGCTGCCCCTGCACTGCTGGGGGGTGGGGGTGGTGGGAGACATGGGTGGGGGCCTGGTGGAGGCTGCCCCTGGTGGCTGGGGGGTGGGGGTGCTGGGGGACATGGGTGGGGGCCTGGTGGTGGGTGCCCCTGCACTGCTGGGGGGTGGGGGTGGTGGGAGACATGGGTGGGGGCCTGGTGTAGGCTGCCTCTGGTGGCTGGGGGGTGGGGGTGGTGGTCGACATGGGTGGGGGCCTGGTGGAGGCTGCCCCTGCAGTGCTGGGGGGTGGGGGTGGTGGGAGACATGGGTTGAGGCCTGGTGGAGGATGCCCCTGGTGGCGGGGGGGTGGGGGTGCTGGGAGACATGGGTGGGGCCTGGTGGAGGCTGCCCCTGGTGGCTGGGGGGTGGGGGTGGTGGGAGACATGGGTGGGGGCCTGGTGGAGGCTGCCCCTGGTGGCTGGGGGATGGGGGTGCTGGGAGACATGGGTGGGGGCCTGCTGGCAGGTGCCCCACAGTGCTGGGGGGTGGGGGTGGTGGGGAACATGAGTTGGACATGGGTGGGGGCCTGCTGGCAGGTGCCCCACAGTGCTGGGGGGTGGGGGTGGTGGGAGACATGGGTGGGGGCCTGGTGGAGGCTGCCCCTGCACTGCTGGGGGGTGGGGGTGGTGGCAGACATGGGTGGGGGCCTGGTGGAGGCTGCCCCTGGTGGCTGGGGGGTGGGGGTGGTGGTCGACATGGGTGGGGGCCTGGTGGAGGCTGCGCCTGGTGGCTGGGGGGTGGGGGTGGTGGTCGACATGGGTGGGGGCCTGGTGGAGGCTGCCCCTGCACTGCTGGGGGGTGGGGGTGGTGGGAGACATGGGTGGGGGCCTGGTGGAGGCTGCCCCTGGTGGCTGGGGGGGTGGGGGTGCTGGGAGACATGGGTGGGGGCCTGGTGGTGGGTGCCCCTGCACTGCTGGGGGGTGGGGGTGGTGGGAGACATGGGTGGGGGCCTGGTGGAGGCTGCCCCTGGTGGCTGGGGGGTGGGGGTGGTGGTCGACATGGGTGGGGGCCTGGTGGAGGCTGCCCCTGCACTGCTGGGGGGTGGGGGTGGTGGGAGACATGGGTGGGGGCCTGGTGGAGGCTGCCCCTGGTGGCTGGGGGGTGGGGGTGCTGGGAGACATGGGTGGGGGCCTGCTGGGAGGTGCCCCACAGTGCTGGGGGGTGGGGGTGGTGGGGAACATGAGTTGGACATGGGTGGGGGCCTGCTGGCAGGTGCCCCACAGTGCTGGGGGGTGGGGGTGGTGGGGAACATGAGTTGGACATGGGTGGGGGCCTACTGGCAGGTGCCCCACAGTGCTGGGGGGTGGGGGTGGTGGGAGACATGGGTGGGGGCCTGGTGGAGGCTGCCCCTGCACTGCTGGGGGGTGGGGGTGGTGGTCGACATGGGTGGGGGCCTGGTGGAGGCTGCCCCTGGTGGCTGGGGGTGGGGGTGGTGGTCGACATGGGTGGGGGCCTGGTGGAGGCTGCCCCTGGTGAGTGGGGGGGTGGGGGTGGTGGGAGACATGGGTGGGGGCCTGGTGGAGGCTGCCCCTGGTGGCTGGGGGGTGGGGGTGGTGGTCGACATGGGTGGGGGCCTGGTGGAGGCTGCCCCTGCACTGCTGGGGGGTGGGGGTGGTGGCAGACATGGGTGGGGGCCTGGTGGAGGCTGCCCCTGGTGGCTGGGGGGTGGGGGTGGTGGTCGACATGGGTGGGGGCCTGGTGGAGGCTGCCCCTGCACTGCTGGGGGGTGGGGGTGGTGGGAGACATGGGTGGGGGCCTGGTGGAGGCTGCCCCTGGTGGCTGGGGGGTGGGGGTGGTGGGAGACATGGGTGAGGGCCTGGTGGAGGCTGGCCCTGGTGAGTGGGGGGGTGGCATAGCTCTCAACCATTTGTGACTCAAAGGCGGGTGAAATCACCCGATTTTGTTTTTGGCGGGTGAGACGCCCATTGAAATGAATGGGCGTGCAGGAGGCTTGGCGGGTGAGTCAGCCCTTTGCAAGGCGGGTGACACCCGCCAAATGCGTGTGAGTTGAGAGCTATGGGGGGTGGGGGTGGTGGGAGACATGGGTGGGGGCCTGGTGGAGGCTGCCCCTGGTGGCTGGGGGGTGGGGGTGGTGGTCGACATGGGTGGGGGCCTGGTGGAGGCTGCCCCTGCACTGCTGGTGGGTGGGGGTGGTGGCAGACATGGGTGGGGGCCTGGTGGAGGCTGCCCCTGGTGGCTGGGGGGCGGGGGTGGTGGTCGACATGGGTGGGGGCCTGGTGGAGGCTGCCCCTGCACTGCTGGGGGGTGGGGGTGGTGGGAGACATGGGTGGGGGCCTGGTGGAGGCTGCCCCTGGTGGCTGGGGGGTGGGGGTGCTGGGAGACATGGGTGGGGGCCTGGTGGTGGGTGCCCCTGCACTGCTGGGGGGTGGGGGTGGTGGGAGACATGGGTGGGGGCCTGGTGGAGGCTGCCCCTGGTGGCTGGGGGGTGGGGGTGGTGGTCGACATGGGTGGGGGCCTGGTGGAGGCTGCCCCTGCACTGCTGGGGGGTGGGGGTGGTGAGAGACATGGGTGGGGGCCTGGTGGAGGCTGCCCCTGCACTGCTGGGGGCTGGGGGTGGTGGCAGACATGTGTGGGGGCCTGGTGGAGGCTGCCCCTGGTGGCTGGGGGGTGGGGGTGGTGGTCGACATGGGTGGGGGCCTGGTGGAGGCTGCCCCTGGTGGCTGGGGGGTGGGGGTGGTGGTCGACATGGGTGGGGGCCTGGTGGAGGCTGCCCCTGCACTGCTGGGGGGTGGGGGTGGTGGCAGACATGGGTGGGGGCCTGGTGGAGGCTGCCCCTGGTGGCTGGGGGGTGGGGGTGGTGGTTGACATGGGTGGGGGCCTGGTGGAGGCTGCCCCTGCACTGCTGGGGGGTGGGGGTGGTGGGAGACATGGGTGGGGGCCTGGTGGAGGCTGCCCCTGGTGGCTGGGGGGTGGGGGTGCTGGGAGACATGGGTGGGGGGCTGGTGGTGGGTGCCCCTGCACTGCTGGGGGGTGGGGGTGGTGGGAGACATGGGTGGGGGCCTGGTGGAGGCTGCCCCTGGTGGCTGGGGGGTGGGGGTGGTGGTCGACATGGGTGGGGGCGTGGTGGAGGCTCCCCCTGCACTGCTGGGGGGTGGGGGTGGTGGGAGACATGGGTGGGGGCCTGGTGGAGGCTGTCCTTGGTGGCTGGGGGGTGGGGGTGCTGGGAGACATGGGTGGGGGCCTGCTGGGAGGTGCCCCACAGTGCTGTGGGGTGGGGGTGGTGGGGAACATGAGTTGGACATGGGTGCGGGCCTGCTGGCAGGTGCCCCACAGTGCTGGGGGGTGGGGGTGGTGGGGAACATGAGTTGGACATGGGTGGGGGCCTGCTGGCAGGTGCCCCACAGTGCTGGGGGGTGGGGGTGGTGGGAGACATGGGTGGGGGCCTGGTGAAGGCTGCCCCTGCACTGCTGGGGGGTGGGGGTGGTGGGAGACATGGGTGGGGGCCTGGTGGAGGCTGCCCCTGGTGGCTGGGGTGTGGGGGTGGTGGTCGACATGGGTGGGGGCCTGGTGGAGGCTGCCCCTTCATTGCTGGGGGGTGGGGGTGGTGGGAGACATGGGTGGGGGCCTGGTGGAGGCTGCCCCTGGTGACTGGGGGGGTGGGTGTGGTGGGAGACATGGGTGGGGGCCTGGTGGAGGCTGCCCCTGGTGGCTGGGGGGTGGGGGTGGTGGTCGACATGGGTGGGGGCCTGGTGGAGGCTGCCCCTGCACTGCTGGGGGGTGGGGGTGGTGGGAGAAATGGGTGGGGGCCTGGTGGAGGCTGCCCCTGGTGGCGGGGGGGTGGGGGTGCTGGGAGACATGGGTGGGGGCCTGGTGGAGGCTGCCCCTGGTGGCTGGGGGTGGAGGTGCTGGGAGACATGGGTGGGGGCCTGGTGGTGGGTGCCCCTGCACTGCTGGGGGGTGGGGGTGGTGGGAGACATGGGTGGGGGCCTGGTGGAGGCTGCCCCTGGTGGCTGGGGGGTGGGGGTGGTGGTCGACATGGGTGGGGGCCTGGTGGAGGCTGCCCCTGCACTGCTGGGGGGTGGGGGTGGTGGGAGACATGGGTGGGGGCCTGGTGGAGGCTGCCCCACAGTGCTGGGGGTTGGGGGTGGTGGGGAACATGAGTTGGACATGGGTGGGGGCCTGCTGGCAGGTGCCCCACAGTGCTGGGGGGTGGGGGTGCTGGGAGACATGGGTGGGGGCCTGGTGGAGGCTGCCCCTGCCCTGCTGGGGGGTGGGGGTGCTGGGAGACGTGGGTGGGGGCCTGGTGGCGGGTGCCCCACAGTGCTGGGGGGTGGGGGTGGTGGGAGACATGGGTGGGGGCCTGGTGGAGGCTGCCCCTGGTGGCTGGGGGTGGGGGTGCTGGGAGACATGGGTGGGGGCCTGGTGGCAGGTGCCCCACAGTGCTGGGGGGGTGGGGGTGGTGGGAGACATGGGTGGGGGCCTGGTGGAGGCTGCCCCCCTGAGTGGGGGGGGTGGGGGTGGTGGGAGACATGGGTGGGGGCCTGGTGGAGGCTGCCCCTGGTGGCGGGGGGGTGGGGGTGGTGGGAGACATGGGTGGGGGCCTGGTGGAGGCTGCCCCTGGTGGCTGGGGGGTGGGGGTGCTGGGAGACATGGGTGGGGGCCTGCTGGCAGGTGCCCCACAGTGCTGGGGGGTGGGAGTGGTGGGGAACATGAGTTGGACATGGGTGGGGGCCTGCTGGCAGGTGGGGTGGGGGACATGGGTGGGGGCCTGGTGGAGGCTGCCCCTGGTGGCTGGGGGGTGGGGGCGGTGTGAGACATGGGTGGGGGCCTGGTGGAGGCTGCCCCTGCACTGCTGGGGGGTGGGGGTGCTGGGAGACATGGGTGGGGGCCTGGTGGTGGGTGCCCCTTGTGGCTGGGGGGTGGGGGTGGTGGGAGAAATGGGTGGGGGCTTGGTGGAGGCTGCCCCTGCACTGCTGGGGGTGGGGGTGGTGGGAGACATGGGTGGGGGCCTGGTGGTGGGTGCCCCTGCACTGCTGTGGGGTGGGGGTGGTGGGAGACATGGGTGGGGGCCTGGTGGAGGGTGCCCCTGGTGACTGGGGGTGCAGGGGGACATCCGTTGGTGGGCAGTAGTGCAAGTTGACATGTGGGTTGGCTGAGGGTCATGGCCATGGTGGATGGTGTGCCTGCAGGACATGTGCAGGGTAGGCCCCTGTGGTGTGAGCCACCTGCAGGGGCCGTGGAGGGTGTAGCGGGAACACCTGGGAGGACCCACACGTGCAATTCACGTGTGGTGCTCCCCGTGCACCCCTGTAATACACGTACCCTGATGGAATCGCGTGTGTAACTTCCCGCGCACCCCTGGAATACACGTGCCCTGCTGAAATCGCGTGTGGCACTTCCCGCGCACCCCTGAGATACGCGTACCCCCAATCGCGTGTGGAAATTCCCGCGCACCCCTGAATTACACGTACCCTGCTGAAATCGCGTGTGGCACTTCCTGCGCACTCCTGAGATACGCGTACCCTGCTCGCACAGGCCCAATCGCATGTGGAAATTCCCGCGCACCCCTGAGATACGCGTACCCTGCGGAAATCGCATGATGTACTTCCCGCGCACCCCAGTGATAAACGTAGCCCGCTTGCCGTGCTGGTACAGGGTTAGCACAGCCCTTTGCTCTGGATTGGGTATATTGATGGCTTTTCCCTGCGCGAGAGGCGTTCTTGGGGGCGTAACTGGCGCTGCTGCAGGGTCGCTGCGCCACTGTGCGCCACGGCTGGTTTTGGTGGCTGGAATCCATGAATACGCTGTGCGCGGAAATGGATTTTGGCGCACGCGGCTGGCGCAGGGATTCGCACGCGCACACTGTGCACCAGCCATGTGCGCCACTTGTGCGCTGAATTCTATGAATTACCCCCTTAATGTAGAAGTGTGCCTAATAGCGTGCCCTGCTTGAATTTAGAATTGTGCATAATAGCGTGCCCTGGTTGAACTGACTAGTGTCCCTAATAGCCTCTCTGTGCAAAGTTGAATTTAGAAGTGTGCATAACAGCGTGCCCTGATGAATTTAGAATTGTGCCTAATATCCTCTCTGTACAAAGTTAATTTTAGAAGTGTGCCTAATAGCGTGCCCTGGTTTAATTTAGAAGAGCGCCCAACAGCCCACCCTGGTTGAATTTCGAACAGTGCCTAATATCCGCTCTGAGTAAAGCTGAATTTAAAAGTGTACCTAATAGCCTCTCTGTGGAAAACCTGAAGTTTGAAGCGTGCATGGGGCGGATTGGAGTGCGTGGGACGGATTGGAGTGCTTGGGGCGGATTGGAGTGCGTGGGGCGGATTGGAGTGCATAGAATTGCGCAACTTACATGGAATGGTTTGGAGTGCGTGGAACGTTTTGAAAGAGCATCTAACCCATCATATCACAACATCACTCTTACTCTCATCTTTACACCACCATTCAACTAGAATACAGAGATACTATGACACCATTCGGTATAGCTGTTCTCATACCAACATCTGCCTCATACTCCCCATCACTCTAACTAATCACTGCTGGTTACACACCCCCCAGCCAGGCATTTTCCTCAGGCCTTACACAGCCACAATCGGTCTGGATAAATCCTGCCAGAACGAACATATACTCTTGATATCCCAACCACCACACCTACCGCTAAGAAGCAGCTATTACACGAATGCCATACCAGCTGTACACATATGCTTTGCTCACACGCACCTTTGACTCTCTCTACTCTCTCTACTGACTTGAACTTCGGTTCCCAAGGGCGTTCAACCTACCAGCGCCTTCAGACCATACCAATGGTACATAAGGCGTTATATATATGCAAAATAACATAACATAACATAACTCAATAATGAGTACTTGCAGTGCAGGAACAAGGTGAATCCTTACATTTTTGCTCAGGTGCCCCCTAGTATTCCTTAAGTTTTTTCTCAGGTGTCCCCCCGGTATCCACTCTTTATTTCTTATGCTCGAGTCATTAATCCCCTATATATATAGTCATCTCTACTTCTATCTACTTTATTTTTTCTCCACCACCCTCCATTACCTTTACCTTACTTACTCTAATGCCTACCAGACATTTGCCAAAGTAACGAGTTTGTTGTTTCACTCACCAATCGCATCTTTTCCTCTCTGGGATTTCGGGATCACCGCCCCTTCCTCTTCCTGCTTTTAAGGTTTTCATCCGATCCGCTGCCTGTGGGAATGAGAAGGGTTATCCTTGGAAAGGCGGGTTCCTTCAGACCCCCTGCAGATTTTTGAAACTTTGACTCTATCATTGTCCAAGGGGAGCTTCTCAGTCTACTCAGCCGGAATGGCGAAAGGACTCGTGATCTTACCGAGGGCCTAGAGTTACATCGTGCAGTCGGTCTGAAGGTGTCTTATAACTATCAATCGATAATCAATAATCGATGGCCAAAACCATCCTCACGCTACCAAGTGTTCAGGAGGTGAGGAAGTTACTGACGGGCCCATAGGTCAGTACTCACCCTCCAGAGCTTGTAAGACAAGATAGCTGTACCATGTGAGGACAGGGGGTGCAGGATTCACATACTCCAGCACAACTCAATAATGAGTACTCAATAAGTTGGCAAAGGGAAGCCCGTTTAATGACAAGTACATCAAACAGGGAAACAAATGGAAATCAGCAGCATTGCGATCACCTCTCTCCCCCCGACTTGCTCGAACATCAGTTGAACAACTTTTAAACATAAAACTCGTCATCATTGACGTCTAACTCTACAAAATCGTCATGCAATATAATTGGTTAGGAAAGGCAACTTAAGTATAGGTGCTATATCTGTATATGGTAACAGAGCATGTGGATTGGATAATTTCTTATCGGGTGGGCGTCTAAGCCCACCCTTGTACATCACTTGTGATAGAAGTCACTACAAAGTACGACGTCCTATTGGTTCTACTATCCATAGGACCCTAGATTACTTGGTCCATTGTGATTGGGTAGGTTGCACCCCTAGGTATAAATCTCCACTTTAATTAGCAGCATGCAGAGTGGACACCCAGGTGCCTAGTGTCCCAAGATTCACCCTGCCTTCTTTCCATCAATTAATGCTTTAGGGCTATGTGTCATTTAGTTGACTGGGTATGGTCTCGAAACTGTAGCCTCTTATCTGGAGAAGTTATGGCATCCTCGGGTTCTGGATGACATCAGGCGATGGTCGCTCTTTGCGTCTGGCTGGTCACGTGTCAGTTCACCGTGAATCTGCTTCAGTTTCCAGCTTTTATTGCATTTAATTCTGCTTCGGCTCAGCCACCTGCCTGGGCCTCTCTTATCTTGACCTTCACGGGCGAGCTGGTATGCTCCGGAGTCTGATTCTTGCGATTTGACGCTTTCCTCCCTGCTCTGGGTGACCTCGATCTTCCAAGCGTCAGCCGTACTCTTGAGTTTCGATTCCGACCTCCCTCTCTGTTCAGGCTGGGTTATGAAACTTGGTCTGTTAGGCCTCGGGAAGCCTGGGCATACTTCTGCCTTACAAAATGGAGTCGCATTTGTATAATGTACTCCTTGAGGTAGATATAAGGTTGGCGCATGCTGCTTCTATTATTCTACTAAGCATAGCAAGCAGTATTGTTTTCTTTGCTTCTTGCGTTCCAAGCCTATTTACACACGTTTGACTGGTCGGTTACTATCATTCTGTATTGTAACACGTTTCCCTACGTTTTAGCATCATCTCTCCCCTGTGTCCATTACATCTGTTTTCACAACTGCTCATGTTGGCGTGTTATCTTCGTTAGCCAGCTTGTTCATTTGCGAGTCTGTTCAGGCACTTATGTCATTTCAACTGGCCTTCCATTAAGGCTTTTGGGGTCTCTTTGTGGACCGCATGAAGGTACTCCTCATTTCGTAGCAGGGGCTGGTATGGTTGTCTGATAGGGTGCCGTGCTGCCCAGGGTTGTCTGGTTATGGGCACTTCAACAGGCACGGATCTCCTAATGTACACTGGGCAGAGTCCCAGTGCGGCTCTCTGTTGGTTAATTTGCTCTTCGTACGTCACGCCCCTTGGCGAGTACCTTCCTGGCAGATCGAAATGAGGGGCAGGGGTTCAGGTCATGTCTGGAACCTCCTCTACAAGTTCAAAGGGCTGCACAGAAAGCAAGAGGGAGGCCTAGTGTGGGGCTGCTTATCGCCTTTAAAAACTCTAAATTCAAGGACGTTGTCTCTGCTGAAGTGAATATACAAGGGCTACAGCTATGCAGAGCCACACTCAGAAATGGGGGATGTGACAGGGCGATTATTTTTTGTAATATCTACTGGAATCCCTCAAGCATGGCGCTCCATGTATTCCTGGATGTGTTAGCCAAGGCTTTAGGAGACATGAAGTTAGCATTTCCAGGGGCTGACTTAATCCTGGGGGGCGATTTAAACACACAATCTATCAATCTCCTAAGAAACCAGAGAATACCAATGGAAAAGAGAACCACTAAAAATGGTCACCTGTGGGTCGAGTGGTTAAATGACGGGGGTCTGAAAATGTCAAATGGGAGTCTGCCAGGTGACATCCCGGCTAATCCGACTAGGATTCAGGGCACATCTGCCTCAATATTGGACTATCTCTTCTTGTCTGGTGGTCTTTTTGAACACATTGTAAATCTAACCATAAAAGAAGGGGGTGGTAGTGACCATCTCAGGTTGGAACTCTTTTCCCCAGAAATTACATCAGAAATTTTGCCACGTAATCCCCAGAGGTTAGTAGGCTGGAAGGGTAAAGTTTGCCTACTTAAATATAAAGCAGGAGGAGCCTAACCGAATGAAAGGCTGGCAGCCTTATCAGAAGGCGTTCAAAAGGAGAACTGTTCTCCCTCAGGCTTTATTAAATTTAATTAGCAAACTTGTCCCCCGAAGCCTAATAGGGGTGGGCCCAAACTAGCCCACCGGCACGTTTATGGTGAGGAAACTTTGGCAAAGAAAAAAGATCTTAATAGAAGGTTGAGGCTCATAAAAAAAGATTCATCTCTTGCCAAAATTGAACAAGGGGTGCAAATAAGATTGCTAAAAACATGCACAAAGTGACACTGAATGTAAAAAGGTTCCAACAGGATGGGGAGCATATCCTGGAGGTTCTGGACAAGAGAGACGCAAAGGGGTTTGGGATACCATGCACAAGATGGAGGGGGAGAAAACATCTCAACTTTGTAGTCTGGTACCCGAGAGTGATTGGATTAAATACCTACATTCAGTCTTTGGTCAACCGGCACGAACAGTGTACTATTACAACACTAAGGCTGAATGGCGGCTTGGTTTCAATGCCTCGGATATGGACCGTATTATGAAGGCCTCATCCTCGAAAGCGGCAGGGCCTAATGGCTTGACTTATCAAGTCCTGAAGGGTAGTCCAGCTCTATGGGCAAAATTGCTTAATTGGCACTTTAAGGAAATCCTGACGAAGAAACAACTGCCGTCATCCTGGCATACTGCTACAGTTATCCCACTATTCAAGGGGGGCGATAGGGAGGCGGCGAAAAACTATCTCCCCATCGCCCTGTTGGATATTGACAGCAAGATTTTTATGAAAATCCTGCTGGGGGAACTGGAAGCATGGGAAAAAAAGTTGGAATGCTGTCCAAGTGTCAAACAGGGTTCAGGAGGGGACTCTCAACGGCAGTGAATGGCATGGTACTAAATCTCTTGAGTGAAAAAACACAGGCAAAGGGGGGAGAACAACTGTACGGTGCTTGGGTTGATTTCTCAAGGTCCTTAAACCAAGTGGACAGGGGAAGGCTCTGGTTGAAACTAAGAGCAAAAGGCATTCCAGAGGGGCTCCTGGCGATGCTCATTGAATTCCATAAGGAAAACAACATCAGAGTGAGACTAGATGCCGAGGGTCATCTGTCAGAACCAGTGAGAGTAAACTGGGGGGTGAGACAGGGTTGTCTCGAGGCCCCGCTATTTTTCAATTTGTATACATCTGACATGGGGGACTTTCTAGCACCCTTGGCGTTGGCCAGTCCTTCCTTAAATGGAAGGAAAATACACTGGATGGCCTACGCCGATGATGTGGTGGTTCTGGACAAAACGGCCATCAGCCTGCAACGTCTACTTAAAGGCATTCACAATTATGCAGTGGAAATGGGCTTTCTTTAAACCCAAACAAATCAAAGGTGTTGGTTTTCAGGCAAAAGAATAAAAAAATTGTTTTCCCCAGATGGTCAATGGGGGCGGGGGTGATTACAAGGGTGGAGGACTTGGTCTATCTGGGCTATAAAATGTATGCCACTCCAGCAATTTGTAAGGTAGAGTTAGATCTTGAGGCAAAAATAAAACCACTAGCAGCCCAGATGAAAAGAATTCTCTGAAAATATGGTAAACTTTCGTTCATACCAGTCCTTAAGTTTTACCAATACCTTTGTGTATTTTGCTTAATGACAGTAACCAATTGTGTTTGTGGTGCTTATTGCATTATACCTGGAAAGCTCTATCGAACAAATGAATATACATTTACCCCTTTAAACGTTTATTTCCATTTGTTTAGTTCTATTATATGGTCTGGAAGCCAAACCACAGCTATGGAACACGTCTTGGCAAAAATGGGAATGTCTCTTATGGAAGCATGCCCTGGGTCTACCAATGAGTCTATCCATGAACAACCTCAGATTCGAACTGGATCTTAGATCACTAAAACCTCAAGCGGGGATACGACAACCCAAGACCACTCATTATATGCAAACATGAGAAAACATCTGGAGGCAGGTAACTCTCAACATTTGGGTAGGCTAGACTTGCTGGTGAAGGAGTGGCGGGGGAGGGCCTCATTACACGGTAGGCGGTAAGGGTTTACCGGTACTGGTATTTTACCGGTACCGGTAAATCCTTACTGCCTTATTACGAGGTCCCTTTGTGGGTTGGTGTAATGATCGTGAGGACGAATCATTCCGCTTCGCCTATTCCAAGATGGCCGCACCGGTTTATGGCCGCGGCAGCCCTAGCGGCGGTCTAGTTGTTTCCCTGCCTCGAGCCACGCAGGATGCGGAAGTCGATCTCTCTTCGGCATATCAGCCGGGAAGTCCTGGATACCGGTGCGTTGCTACTCTCATAGGAGTACACGGACGCTCAGTGAGTATAGCTAGTTCAGTCTTTACATCTCATTGTTTCCTCCTTCCTTCTATCCGTACCATGTTTTCTTCCTATTTTTGATACATCTGTTCATTCTTAGAATCCGGAATACGATCGGATCGAGGGTATCGTATTGGTAACCATTAAGCCACGCCCCCACAGTACGCGGCTAATATCGACTTTACTTCGTGCTCCCCTTAAAGGTAGATTTCTTTCTCTTACACTCAGATACTCCGACCCTTGCCACCCGACTTTCTTTGATTCTTAAATTCTTTATAATTTGTTTCCGTTTCATACAAAGGAATAGTTCTTGAACGGACTCGGTTCTCAAGGTTCCTCAACTACTAACTCCGGTCTAGATGTTTGAATGGTAACTCTGTTTTCCTAATCTCACCATCAGTCCTTATTGTGTTGTTTTCTCACCTTTGAATTGAACCTTGTGTTTTCACCCTTATACCTCTCCAGCATTTTAACCAACACATAACGTTATTATCGGAACCCGAGGTCCTTCAGTTTCCTCCTGTCTGCCTCACCTTTACCAACGCTCCCCAGCAGCTCTTCATAGGGTTTTCTCCCCCATGAGGGTTTCCCTGGTTTTCCCACGGTCGCCAAGTACTTAACTGGGCTCCGAGGGAGATGCCAGGGGGATTCCTATTTTCTACTGGGAAATCTTTCCATCCTTTCTTGTGAAACCTGGAACTCCTTTGGAGCCACGATTTGGACATTCATCTATTACCAGGTAGGAGAATCTACGCTTTCTATGTTGCAATGCCTGAAGACTGATGAATTGCCGGAAACGGTTTGTAGTAAACATTACAGATAGCAACGCCTGAAAACATACTTTGCTCTTTAGTCATTGCAACTGGGAGCCTAGAAGATCCTCATTATGGACTCCCAACAACAACAGCAGATCCAACAGTTGATCGCTGCCGTACAATCCTTGACCACTGAGGTTCAACAACTCCAGCAGGAAAATTCTGCCCTAAAACAGAATCAACAACAGGCAGCTCAGCAGATGGCCCAACAATTAGCACAACATACTGCTGCCTCACGGGTTCCTCATTGCTCAGAGGTCCCTCCAGGGCCTCTTCCGGGAGGCCAATTCGATGGGAATCCCCATAAGGTGAAAGAATTCATAGATTCCTGTTACGTTCAGTTTTCTTTTAAGAACGCCTTTTTCCATACCGATCGGGATCGTGTGGGTTACATGGTGTCCCAAATGACTGGACCAGCTTTAGCCTGGGCCACACCCCTAATCACCAGTAATAACCCTATATTAGACTCCCATCCGGCCTTTTGTAATAGTGTTCGTGCAATGTTTGGCCGGCAGGAGATTCGAGTAGCTTCCCAAGAACACTTGTTGGATTTAAAACAGGGAAATTCAGACATTCTGGCTTATATAACCAGATTTAAACAAATGGCCAGCGAAACTACTTGGTCTGATGACGCACAGATCACCATCTTTAGAAGAGGACTGTCTGAAGAATTGAAAGATGAAATATCCAGGGTTCCTCGTTCCTCTTCTTTAACTGAGCTTATCGCACTAGTCCTTCAGATTGATTATCGAATGAAGGAACGCACCAGTGAAAAAAGGAAAGGACGGTTGCCCCGTTTTCCTCCTAATCTGCCTGCTACTCCACGGGTTCCATCCACCGAGGAACCCATGCAACTAGGTGCAACAGGCAGAGGACCTCTTTCCTTTGAGGAACGGAGTCGAAGACGATCCCTTGGTTTATGTATGTATTGTGGTTCCAATACCCACACCGTACAGGAGTGTCCAATTGCACCACCAAGGAGATCGGGAAACGCAAACGCCCGACCGTAAGGGGAACCACGGTTCGGGATCCTATGGTTAAACAAGGTTCCTCACAAGTTGTCCATACATCGACTTGTAACAATCCCTCGGATACTACCATGGTGGTTGTAAAGGTATCGCTAACCTTTGGGAAACAGGTCCTACAAGATATCCCGGTCCTTATTGATAGTGGTGCAGCAGGGAATTTTATCGACGATCACTGGGCCTCTTCTCATGGTATCCCACGGTCCTCTAAGATAGAATCCATTCCCGTGGAAAGTGTTGATGGCAGTCCTTTGACATCTGGACCCATTACGGATCATACCGGTCCCCTGCTTATGTCTATCTCTTCTCATCATGAACACATAATTCTAGACATCATCCGAGCAGCACACCATCCTATTATTTTGGGCATACCATGGCTCAGGAAGCATAACCCCTTTATTAATTGGACAGCTGGGTCCTTCTTTTTGGGTTCCGAATTTTGTCTTGGCCACTGCATAAAAGATCAACAAGAGGTTCTGTTGGATACCAGTTCTTCCTCTTCTAAATTTCAGGGAATCACAACTCTCAATCAAATCACAGGTCTTCCCAACATGTACTATCAATATAAAGAAGTCTTTTCTACCTCTGAGTACTCACAGTTACCACCTCATAGACGAGACGATTGTGCCATCGATCTAATACCTGACCAACCGTTACCCTTTGGTCGAATGTACATCCTGTCTCATAACGAAAAAGAGGTGTTACGAGAGTACCTTAGAGTAAATCTTATGAATGGGTTGATTACTGAATCTACTTCACCGGCAGCTGCTTCCCTATTTTTTATATCTAAACGGAACACAACTGAACTTCGCCCTTGCATAGATTTCCGGGGCCTCAATAAAATCACTATACCAGACAAATATCCGATGCCCCTGATACCAGATATTCTGGAAGCAGTCAGGGGGGCAAGATTATACACTAAATTGGATCTCAAGGGAGCATACCATCTGATAAGAATCAAGGCCGGTGATGAATGGAAGACGGCATTCCGGACACCATTTGGTCATTACCAATACCATGTTATGCCGTTCGGGCTCTCTAATGCCCCGGCGATATTTCAACGCTTTATGGACCATCTCTTCGCTGATCTACTCTTACATAATGTAATAGTGTATCTGGACGATATTTTGGTCTTCTCCTATACTCTACAGGACCATGTTAAACATGTGGGAGAGGTTCTTCGTCGTCTACATCAAAATCACCTATTCTGCAAATTAGAGAAATGCTCCTTCCACCAACCACAAGTCACTTACCTGGGTTATGTTCTATCGGCAAAAGGGGTAGCTATGGACCCGGAGAAGGTTTCCGCCGTATTGGATTGGCCTGTCCCAACCTCAGGGAAAGACATCCAGCGTTTTATCGGCCTTGCCAATTTTTACCGGCGGTTTATTCCGGGATTCTCAAGCCTGACTAAACCACTGACGAATCTGTTAAAAAAGGGGGTGTCCTTTTCTTGGCCTGAGAGTACAGATCAAGCCTTTAAGAGACTTAAAGATCTGTTCACGTCCGCCCCTGTTCTGCAGACACCTGATCAGAATCGCCAGTTTATCGTGGAGACTGATGCTTCTCAATATGCTTTGGGAGCTGTTCTTCTTCAGTCTGATAATGCCGAACAGGAACATCCGGTGGCATATCTATCTAAGACCTTGGCACCTGCAGAATTAAATTACACGGTATTGGAAAAGGAGCTGTTAGCCATCAAAAGAGCATTCGAAGAGTGGAGACATTTACTACTTGGAGCTAAGTACCCGGTGGAAGTTCGAACGGACCATCACAATCTTCGTATTCTACAGTACGCCCAGACTTGCAATAGTCGTCAGGCCCGGTGGGCTCATTTTTTTTCTCCTTTTAGGATCACTTTCTCCTTCATACCTGGGAAGGATAACGTAATCGCTGACGCTTTATCACGTAAAGAACAGCTCCCTAATGATTCCTTTAGTTCTGAACCGATTTTTCCCAAGATGGCGTTAGGGTTACATACCTCCCAGGACTTCCTGACACGTCTGAGGGGTCAATCCAAATCAGTTGGAAAACCAGGCATGTCACAAGGGACACTACCCACATTGGTCAAGGAGGATGGATGCTATTTCCTAGGTCATCGGGCCTTCATTCCTACAACCTCCCTCCAGAAGGAGGTATTGGATATGTGTCACAAATCTAAGGTAGCGGGACATCGTGGAATCACCTCCACACAAGAAATGGTTTCTCGCTGGTTCTGGTGGCCGACTCAACGGGAAGACATAAAACGATACATTGGATCCTGTCCGGATTGTCTTCAGAACAAGTCTCCCCGAAGGACTCCAGCAGGACTACTGGTCAAGATGCCCATTCCATTGCGTCCTTGGCAGATAATCTCAACGGATTTCATCGTTGATCTTCCCCCCTCAAAGGGGTGTTCGGCAATAATGGTGGTGATCGACTCCTTTACAAAAATGGCTCACTTCATACCTCTGGCCAGGATTCCTACAGCGGCCGTTATGGCCCGTATCTTTACCAATAACATCTTTGCGTTACATGGCCTACCGGATACAATCATATCTGATCGTGGAACACAATATACCTCCCTCTACTGGAAGCACATCTGTCAACATCTCGGGATTTCCCGTGCCCTCAGTTCCGGTTACCACCCTCAATCCAATGGGCAGACGGAACGGCTCAACCAAACTCTAGAGGGATATCTAAGAAATTACATTTCGGCAGCTCAGGATAACTGGAAAGATTTACTTCCATTGGCAGAGTATGCTTACAATAACTCCTATCACTCCTCCATTCGCACTTCTCCTTTTTTCTGCTCCTACGGATTCAGTCCCTCAGCATTTCCGATACTAAAAAGATCGGAACACAAATTTCCTGATGTAGACCATTTAATGAATCAAATCAGACAAGGCCACAAGAGGGCTAAAGATACCCTAGTGCAAACCCAGGATAGAATGAAGAAATTTGCTGATCGTTCTCGTTCTCCTGCACCTATCATCAAATCAGGAGACAGGGTATGGTTGTCTTCGCGGTTTCTCCCCAGACGCCTGGTACCGTCCAAACTGTCTCCAAGATACTTTGGTCCTTTCCGGGTGGATAAACCCATTGGCAGTGCTGCCTTTAGACTTATTCTTCCTAAAACCTGGTCCCGAATTCACCCTGTTTTTCATGTTTCTCAATTGAAACCGGACAATCGAAATTCATTTCACCCAACGATAACGACTCGTCCTCCCCCTATTTTGGCCTCATCTGGTCCTGAGTTTGAGGTGAAGGGAATTTGTGATTCCCGTATGCATCGGGGACATTTACAATATTTGATCGATTGGAAGGGTTATTCCCCTTCAGATTGTACCTGGGAGCCGGAAGACGCTGTACATGCTCCTCGTCTCGTGAAACTATTTCACGCCAAACATCCTGACAAGCCGGGGGGAGAAGGACCTAAGAAGGGGCATACTGTAATGATCGTGAGGACGAATCATTCCGCTTCTACCTATTCCAAGATGGCCGCACCGGTTTATGGCCGCGGCAGCCCTAGCGGCGGTCTAGTTGTTTCCCTGCCTCGAGCCACGCAGGATGCGGAAGTCGATCTCTCTTCGGCATATCAGCCGGGAAGTCCTGGATACCGGTGCGTTGCTACTCTCATAGGAGTACACGGACGCTCAGTGAGTATAGCTAGTTCAGTCTTTACATCTCATTGTTTCCTCCTTCCTTCTATCCGTACCATGTTTTCTTCCTATTTTTGATACATCTGTTCATTCTTAGAATCCGGAATACGATCGGATCGAGGGTATCGTATTGGTAACCATTAAGCCACGCCCCCACAGTACGCGGCTAATATCGACTTTACTTCGTGCTCCCCTTAAAGGTAGATTTCTTTCTCTTACACTCAGATACTCCGACCCTTGCCACCCGACTTTCTTTGATTCTTAAATTCTTTATAATTTGTTTCCGTTTCATACAAAGGAATAGTTCTTGAACGGACTCGGTTCTCAAGGTTCCTCAACTACTAACTCCGGTCTAGATGTTTGAATGGTAACTCTGTTTTCCTAATCTCACCATCAGTCCTTATTGTGTTGTTTTCTCACCTTTGAATTGAACCTTGTGTTTTCACCCTTATACCTCTCCAGCATTTTAACCAACACATAACGTTATTATCGGAACCCGAGGTCCTTCAGTTTCCTCCTGTCTGCCTCACCTTTACCAACGCTCCCCAGCAGCTCTTCATAGGGTTTTCTCCCCCATGAGGGTTTCCCTGGTTTTCCCACGGTCGCCAAGTACTTAACTGGGCTCCGAGGGAGATGCCAGGGGGATTCCTATTTTCTACTGGGAAATCTTTCCATCCTTTCTTGTGAAACCTGGAACTCCTTTGGAGCCACGATTTGGACATTCATCTATTACCAGGTAGGAGAATCTACGCTTTCTATGTTGCAATGCCTGAAGACTGATGAATTGCCGGAAACGGTTTGTAGTAAACATTACAGTTGGAGAATTTAACGCCTGCTTTTTGCAGGCGTTAAAAACCATCCCGCAAAGGGACCAGGGAGCTAATTACGCTACCGCAATTTGTGGTGCTGTAATTAGCACCTTCCCCATTCCCATTATGCCCTATGGGGCAAAAATTGGAATGGGGAAGGGCAATGGGGGAAGGGGGAATTACCACCCCACCAACCTTGGAATAGGGCGGTAATTCCCCTTTCCACCAAGGCGGTGCCGGTATTTTACCGGCATGGACCAAGGTGCTAATAGCACCTTGGTCCACCGCCGTCCGTGTAATGAGGCCCATAGACTCAAAATTGCTGGAGAAAAACCCAACAAAGGCCAAAAAAAAAGGGAAGGAAATGGACTGGATCAAGACTCTTGAGAAAATAAGATCAGGGCCTAATCCGAATCCTCTCCAAATGTCGGAAAGTAAACTGGGCTTCCTCAGTAAATATCTAATAAAATTCCCAGATTGGAGACTGAGGAACACATTTCTAAGGGCCTCATTACACGGAAGGCGGTAATCCAGGGTGCTATTAGCACCCTGGACCATGCTGGTAAATTACCAGCACCGCATTGGTGGAAAGGGGAATTACCGCCCTATTCCAAGGTTGGCGGGGCGGTAATTCCCCCTTCCACCATTGCCCTTCCCCATTCCCATTTTTACCCCGTAGGGCATAATGGGAATGGGGAAGGAGCTAATTAGCACCAAGGTCCCTTAGCGGGTTGGTTTTTAACGCCTGCAAAAAGCAGGTTACCTCGTAGTAAGGCGGTAATGGTTAACGGTCACCGTTACCATTAACGGTGGCCATTAACAATTACCGCCTTCCGTGTAATGAGGCCCTAAGACTAAACATACTACAGACTGGGGAAATCCTAGCGAGAAGAGGAATGGGGGCCTTAGCCTTGAATCTGTGTCAGTCCTGTGCTGAGCCAGAAAGTCAATTAATCAAACATCTGATGATAGAGTGTGAGGGCACGAGAAACTCCAGACAACAGTTCTTCAGCAGGTTCATTTTTGAATCAACGCATTGGGTACACAACCATTTTTGGGAAAGCCTGATTGATGGTCAATCCCAACAAAAGACGATTGCTGTAGTTAAGATGCTGGAGGACTGTAAGTTAGAAATGTAAAATCTATGCAAATGTCTGTTTGGGGATCTGGAGAGAAAAAAAAAAAAACGTTGCCCCCTAGGAGTATCAAAGCGTGGTTAATTTGATTTCCTGTGGAAGTTCCTTGTATTTCCCCTCAGTTTTTACTCTTTTCTTCCTCTCCTCTTTTTCGTCTTTTTTTTCCCCTTCAAATACTGTTCAAATACTATTTTACCTGTTTTGGATTTGCTTCTAAATTTTCTTTTTTAAGTAGTTGATTTTAATCTCAGTTTAAATATGTTGTATGCCTGTGAATATTTGTGTACATTTGTGAAAGGTTATATTCTGTAACCATATACAATAAAAAATAAAAAAAATAAAAATAATAATAATGTGACCTTATACTCCTATTTCCGGCACTCTAACAAATCAATGCCTAAGACTGCTTCAACATTCAATTTAAGATGTTGTTATCCCAATTCCCTCGGTCATGCCAAGCGTCTTCAAAATGGGGAGGTGAATGATGTGGGCAATAGCTAAGTTTGGTGAGTTTCCGATTTAATAGTCCACCAACCAGGTACCTTTAATTGTGTATAAATGATCATGCTGTCCCTTTTGTCATGCGCACCTGCCTTGACTGAAGACTGTCTACCAGAACCGTGGGAGTCAATGTATGAACCATACCATGGGCAGTAAGATGGTCTACCCTGCTGTTGTGTATTTGTGTGCTTGATATTGGGGTTCTGAGCTTTCAGGCAGGAGGGTTCCTTGCATTTTTGCATTGTTGCACAGCGATGGAAGTTGTGGAATACATGTTGACATCTGGGCCCGGCAGGAGGAGTGGATTGAAATATGAATTGTGGGACACCCTCTACTTACTAACTTCAGCCTTCAGGTGAGAAAACGCCAGATCTGTGACAAAAGCATCTACAGGAGCGAAACACGTATCAATTATTATTGTGAAACCAGATGTGCATTTATTTATCTTTATAAGACCTGAGCGTGGGTCCTTCCTCGCCAAGCAAGTCAGTGAAACCCTCGAAGTCACACAGGTTAGCAGTTGCTCGGTGGCGCTGTTGATGACTGCTTTCTTCCAGCCTTTATTTACTCTCTAAGGAGTCTGGTGTGCTAAAGCCATTTGCTGGATACCTAGACATGTACATATTATTTTCATGAGCTTTCCTCTTTCCGTTTTTTTACTAAACTTGTAAAATGATTATGTAGATCTTTGATCCAAAATATTCTACTTGTGATTCTCTCAATCGTGAACTACCTTTTAAAAACACTGGAGTTCATTTATAGTGATTTTTTTTACATTTTTGATCCTAATAATTTTTAGTGGTATTCAGTTTGCAGTGAGTATTATTACTGTTCATTATTATTATTATTTGTATTATTATTTTTATTAATATTATTTTTATTATTATTATTATTACATTATTAGAGTGTAACATTTTGTTACTGAGCTGGGCGTGGTTGAAGGATCCAGGTGACATTGCACTATGAACCAGGTCTTTAGGGTTCTGCTGAAGGAGAGATGCTCGTTCATGGATCCGATTTGCGAAGGGAGGATTATCAAGAATTGAGAAGTGATGTTGCAGAAGGTCTACCCTCCAGTGTGTAACTAGTTGAAGCAGAGCATTTACAGAACAACGTTGATGAAAAAGTAACAATTCCTGTATGGGGCATCATGTGGGAGTAAAAGGCTGCTAAAAGTGGGGACCCAGGTAATGGAAGGGTCAATGTGTCTTGAGCAAGGACTTGATGTTGAAGTGATTGACAATGTGATCCGAATGACGGGAGAAGACGGATGGAGACAAGATATGAAGTGGCCTTCAGCACATGTCGCAGCCTGCAGATAAGGGCAGCAGGGATGATAAAGTATACCATTCATCAGTAGTTACATCTGGAAGAAGGAGGAAGGAGACACAGTGGAGGATTTTCTTGAGGGAGTGAAGGAGGAAGAGGTTTGAGCTTAACGCAGCATTTACTCTGGTGGCAAGAAAGAGAGGTTGTTATTTAGTGTGATGGGGAAAGGGCTGGTTTATGTAGTGAGTATCTAACACTGCTGACCATTATGGCAATGTCTGCATAATACTAGGTACTGTAGCACAGTGCTCACGATTAATTGGTGAATACTGCGCTATAAAAATAACCAATGGAGATGACTGTGTTATTTTAAGGTTGTGATTTTTTTTTTCGTTATTCCAGTTTTCGTTGTAATCGCATGGAACTGGTTCCAGCTTCCGATGAAGTCATGTTTGCACAGAACCGGCCAATGGTGGAAGTGGTTACTGGCCCAATACCTTGTGTTCATGTTTCCTAGCACAGCAAATCCGATCCATCCAGAATTGTGTGTGCATTGAGAACACATTGGCTGACAGTAAAGTTCTTCTATCAGCTCACCCGTAGGTTGCATTCTACAATTAATTTATGAGGACCCAGCACCTTTACTTGATTGTTTGAGGTAACTACATTGTGCAAAGTTAATCATTTCCACATTGATATAATATAATAGCTTTCATATATTTTCAACAAATATGGTCGGTTGCGTGTTTGCCCCAACTATCTGGACATCTGTGAATCTCTTGTTTTAGTAATTGGTATTACTGTGTTAATATTGCAACAGTTCATCTGGCTTCATGCATGTCTATTAGCTATGCAATCTGAACAGTTCAAATGTATCTTGCACGCCATAACTGAAATATGTTCCACTTCAAGGTACTATGGATGATATCCCTGAACTCTTTCTTGGGAAATGTATTTGACATTCAAATGAGTATCTACATTTGTACCATAGACTATACGAAATTAACTATAATGTGCTCTTATCAATTAAATTAATTTGATCGAGATTTGATCGAGATTTGGGAGCTAATCTATCCCCCCACTGGTACCCGCATTAAATAGATTAAGCACTTTTGTAGCATTTCAGTGAAAGGTATAATTGATTTGATTGAATACTAGCATATATACCTGATTTTGCTTGGGCTACAAAATAGCCAAATTTTGAATATGGTTATCCACTGCTGCCCAGGCTGTCTCTTTACACCAAGAATCAGACAACTACATCAGCCTTTTGTCTGGCTTGCCTCTGTTTCGGTGTGTCTTGCTGTCTCATTGCTGCCTGTCTGCTTGCGCTCTTCAGTTTTTGATGGCATTGTTCAACTGTCTCTGCTGACTTGGTTGCCTCTTTACACCCAGCATCCGACACGACTTTCCAAAAGTAGATAATCTCTTGGGTGTGCATGATGATTTAATTACAGGTTTATTGTCACTCAGAAAGTTTTCCTCTTGAGTGTCAATAAGTCTAATTACCTGTGTGCTCTTGTATCAATTTTCCCAAACTTTCATATGGTTTTCCACTGCTGCCCTGGCAGCCTCTTTATGCTGAGCATCAGACGGATGCATCCGCCTATTGACTGTCTTGTCACTGTTCTGGTGTGTCTTGCTGCCTCAGTGAAACCTGTCTGCTTGCATGTGCTTGAAGTCTTTAACGTTGTTCTACTGTCTCTACTGCCCTGACTGCCCTTTTATGCCGAACATCCGACATGACTTAACAAAATTAGATAATCTCCTGGGTGGCATGGTGATTCAATTACAGGGCTTTTGTCACTGTGGATGTGTACTTCTTTTGTGTCGATAAGAATAATTTCCAGAATGACCTGGATTACTTGTAATAATGACTCTGCTTGGCAAAGAGCTGCATAATGGAAAATAATAAATACATCAAATACTAGCAGCTCTGACGGGCACACAGATAAGTGAAAATGGTTTGCTAAACGTGCCCTGATGTGTAAATGGGGGACACATTATCCTGCTCTAAAACTACTACAATGAATAAAATATTAAAGTGGAATGTTTACACTTGCACACTTGCACACAATCTTAAGGACCAATCTGTGGACATGATGCATAAGGTCTATGAGAACAAGGTTCAATCAGTTTCCATCTATGGCCTAGAAATGTGGGGCTTTAGCAAGAACGGAGGGATCCTACAATAAACCCAAAATCAATTCAATGAAAGACTATTGGCTTTAGCTCTGTAACACCGGTGACCGCAAACCCGGCTTGTCATAGGGAGTTGGCCCTTGCATATGTTAGTGGACGATTATTAGTCTTAAATGAGCTAACTCTGAAGCATGTCATAGTCCTTCATTAAATTTGGCATAGCGATTGCACCCTTTATTTTCCCTAGATTGAGCATGATATTTCTAAAATGAACCTATCCATTGATCTTCAGTATTCTAATTCAAATCTGGTTATGCATATAACAACAAGTAAAGGTTATAGGACCGCTCCAGAAAGATTGGTGAGATGACTAGATCTCTAAATAGGTTCCATGAAGTAATCTCTTGCCTTCCAGCCCCAACCTGACCTCCCTCTGGTCACCAAATGCTTAACATCGGATGATCATCATGAACCAGAGGTTCAACTGTGTGGGCTTGAATCTCACTACTTTGCCTCGGAATGTCAAAGTGCCTGAGCAGACAAACTGCCCATATTGCCCAAACGAAACAGAGTCATTGACCATGTACTCGGCCAAGTGCAAGACATTTTTTAATACCTGAACTTTGGCCATTTGGTTTCAGACAATTCTGACCACTTTTGTGTATTTTGCTTAATGACAGTAACCAATTGTGTTTGTGGTGCGTATTGCATTATACCTGCAAAGCTCTATCGAACAAATGAATATACATTTGCCCCTTTAAACGTTTATTTCAATGTGTTTAGTTCTAATGTGTTCTAATGTTTTCCAATGCATTTCTCATTATGGTTATGAATGTATATATATTCTGTTGTTATTGTCATTGATATTATATAACACCAACATAATGTTTTAATGAAGAAGAGCTAGAAGAGGAAGAAGAACAAGAAGAACAAGAAGAAGAACAAGAAGAAAAACAAGAAGAACAAGAAGAGCTGAACTTGTTCGAGTCTCCAGCCGATTTATAGGGGGATAAATACTTTGAGGATGATGTGGCGAATAGTGTTATCTGTTCTCTGAAATTTTAGCTTTTAGCTTATGGCTGATTATGATGATTCATGTTTTTGTTAATTGATTGATTGATTGTATTGACTTGTTTTGTGGGCGTTGACCAAAATGAACAATGAAACTGAAACTATGAATTCCTCCAATTCGACTATCACATTTGTTGGAAGAGGGTGTCATGGTGTCTCAAATCTGAGCTTCATTAATATATGTTCCCAACATACGTGATGTTCAGATTTCTGCATGGTGGAAACGGGGCTTTGTAATAATCATTGATATGGGTATCATTATATTATCAGGCTCTACGGTATGGTCTTCAACCTCTGACTCTCCAGATGTTTTTGACTGTGAGTGCCTCACATTTGATTTTTGATGGCTATCTGCAGTCCAAAACAACTAGAGAGCAAAATAATGCAGAAACATGGCCTACAATATGGCTGTCTAAGCTGTGTTAATTGATTTTCAAAGATGTCTGAGTCCATTTTCTTTGAACTTGTCATAACAAGAGGACTGCTCATATGCCTGGAGAAATCTCCAGAGTTCATATGACTCTACAATGTTGCCAGAGAAACTGAAAGGTCTTTTCCAAATTACACTGGGAACTAGTGAAGATGTTTAAGCTGAAACTGAGAGATACAGATAAGTACTGTAGGTACAACAGGTCCAGCACTACAGACCTTCATGTGCTCTGCACATGTGGAAAAAGAACACAATTCTGGTCTTAGGTTCTCTGCAGAATTAACATGCATAAATACCCAACACTTGCCCCAAGCGTTATACTTTTGATCTTGACCGTCTTGCAAAGTCAACATTGTTGAATGGGCAGAGAGAAGAAATGAGTATGAAGAAGGCATTGTTGGTGGGGCAGGGTATTGTTAATAGTCATTGAAATGTAGTAAGTTACTGAAAATTGGAGTAATAGATGGAGGAGTTAGGAACACTGGTTTCTGTGGAAAGAGGCACAAAGAGGTAGAGGGAAAGGAGATGTGTTCTACGATGTACAGGGTTCCTTTGTGTACCTATATTTAGACTTATTGACATCCTAAACGTATCATTACATAAAGTTATGGAGCAAAACTGCACATACAGAGGTGGGAGAAAACTCTAGAGTAAAAAGCTCAGGGATGTTCAACTTGAAGTCAGTTATAGAGGTATGTTCTAGTGTTAAATAGACTAATAGAAATTGGTAAACAAATTGGTTGCACTCTCTGCTCTTAAGGTTTAGCCATGTGCATTTAAATTGATTGTTCTTGTATGTTGTGATAATGAACAACAAAACGTGTTCTGAAAAAATGATTTCTGATACTAGCCTTTTCAATCATAGTTTTGCCAGTGTTGCACACTTTCTAAGCATAGAGCAAAACATTTCACGAATGTGCCGGATCAACCATCAGCATCAACCAAATATTTATCAGAAGAACAATTTAAAGATGTTGTTCTTGGGTATGATGCACTGTGCTACATGTTATAGCCTCAATGATCATGTGATGATAAGGTTTTACTGTCAGATCTTTGTAGTTTGCCCTTCCCTGGCAGTGTGTAATGTGTGGGTTTATTTATTCTGTCAGGGACCACCTCCCTTGATTTTTTACTTGCATTATGGGCAATATGTGTTGGGGAATATTATGGTGGGCTAAGAGGTTTAAACACTGTTTGTCTACAGTTTGTGAGATAGCTAAAATGTGGTCATCATGCTGAGATATTACAAATCTGGAAGAGCTACAAAACACACAAGGCAATGAAGTTCCTCATTAAAGTTCCCCTTTGTTTGTTTTCACCAGGAGTTATCCATGGCAGAATTCATGATTTTGATGTCTTTGGTAAAAATTCATGATAGTTGCCTAACCAGAATCTCCACATGTTAGTTGTGATCTTGACAGTGTCAATATTTAGAAAGTTCAATTGATCAAGCAAGAATAGATGAATTCCGCCTAACATGGTGGTTCTCAGCTAGCTCTTGAATGAGGGCAAGAAGATGCCTTTCGAAAAAGAGAACAATAATGTTCTTCGTAGAAATCTCCTCAAATAAGATGTGGCCATGTCTCAATTTATTTAGCATTTGAGTAGTTAAATGGCTGATTACCTAGTCTAACTGCTACAAATATTCAGGTGATTAACTGTAGATGTTAGCAGCTGATGGTCATTTGGTTGATTCATTAGGAATGATTGACTAATGCTTGTAGAAATGATTGAAATAAAGACAACATAATTTGGATGTTTTTTCATGCATGATGTAACTGGGAATCCAACCTGAAGAGCAGCAATTATTATATCAGTTCTATTACAAAGGAAATGTCATAATACTTATCCTAAATCGTGGCAGCATTATAGTTAAATGCTTAGAGCCCAGCATATTTTTTGATTACTATTAGAAGTAAGAGTGGTCAAGCTAGACCATTTTTCTTTTCACATGTGACAGAATGCAGTATTACGATTCCGTGAATTTATGAACTGTGAAATTCAGCTGACCTGAAAATATTACATGTTAGTCAGCTCTTATTAGAAAGATCATTTCAAGACCTCTACCTACAGTTAAATGAATCCATGGAAAAAATGTGGCGCAGATTGCAGTTAATTTGTCTTTTGTTTCAAGTTAAGGAAGAACATGATCACAAAGTTTAACCTTTATAGCAAAAATTAGTCATTTTATACTAGAACATACATTTTTTAGCAGAGGCAATAAAGTTGGAGACTATCAGGAGAGCAGATTCAGTGGAGTGGCAGGCGCGGTAAACAGCTTGGAGGGGGTCACAAAGGTTGTGTGTGTCAAGAAAGTTAGGCTCTTCCCAACTCTTTCCAACACCTTAGTGTAGTGAGGAAGAAGTTACATAAGTCAAACGTTGCTCAGCAGGTTTGGATCAACACCTTACATTTTCAGAAGAGGGTTGACCATGTCCATTTTGAAAGTAGAGGGAAATCAGGCAGACTCAAAGGACAGGTTGAAGAGATTAGTGAGGTGAGAGGGGCAATAGGTTTGACAAGCTGAGGAGCAAGAGTATCTGATGGGGCACAACAGGGGTTAGCCTAATTCAGCAGTGTAAAGACTTCCTCAATGTTGGTATAACTGTAATGTGAGATAGCAGCAGTGAAAGATGCTAGAGTAGGTGGAGTGGAGAAAGTAGGAAGAGGGAGTAAGAGGAGGGTGACGAGAGATTCCCTGACCTTGGAGATTTTGGCAGCAAGGTTTTCAGCAAGGTCACTAGCTGAAAGAGTACATTTAATAGTTTTGGGTATAGGAGGAATAGGAAGCAAGTTTAGTGAGCTTTAGAGTTGGCCAGAATGGTTGGAGTGTGTGTTATTGAGAACTATCAAGTAAATTTGTGAGGGAGACATGTTCAGAGAGGTATAGTTGCAGGTCCTCATCAGAGTGGGAGTGCCTCCATCTGCGCAGTAGTCTTTGCATGTCAGTGCGGAGACCCAGTAAGAATGGGGAGAACCAAGGTTGAAGAGGCTGGGATTTAAGGGTAAATGATAGCAGTGTGAAGTGAGAAGAGAAGGAGTCGTAAAGTAGGGAGATGAATGTGGAGAAGGCAGTGGCAGTGAAGGAAGGATATGACAGAAGGAGGAGAGTAAGAGCTGAAGGGTATAGAGGAAGGGAGGAATAGCAGAGGGTTTATATTTTCTCTTGGAAATGGCAGTGGTAGGTGAGGAGGAAAGATTAAGGTGGTGGATTCAATTGAGTGGTCCAAAAGAGATGGCTTGACAGTTTTGTTCATTGTTGAGGGTTGGAGATGAACAGGAGGTCAAGAAAGGTTCCGAAAGAGTTAGCAGGTAGGCTATGATTAGAGTACATAGTGTATTAATTGAAACACAATTGAAGGTCAGATTTTCTCTGCAGTCTTAGGAGAAGAAAGGTTAACGTCACTAAGGGGATGAGGTGGTGTGACAGGTAGAGAGAATCAAGGAGCTGCCTGAGTTCATTAAAGCATGGTCCAGTGGGGCCTGTCAAATGAAGAGTGAGAGAGAGATAGCAAGTTTGGATTCATGAAGGGCTGACAGCGTAGCAGTGTCAGAGGGACCCAGGTTTCAGTGATAGAAAGGAAATCAAGGAGAGGAGAGCTAGAGTGAAAGTAATCTGTGATGTGTGGAAGTGGAAGGCAGGCCAAAATGGGGTTCTTGAAGGGATCATGGCTTTGGTCCACAACCCCCCACACAGTGCAGGTGACACAGAGAAAATACATATGGGGAAAATAAAAGTCACCCAATACTTTGGAAAATGAAGTTATGCAATACATTGAATACAGTGGGGAAAGCACTATAATGATAATGGCCATCCCATATTTATAAGAAGAAATCAGCATCAAACTCATTTATAGCCATTGTTCAATATCGTACTAAAAGCATGTAAAATAGTTAATCGAATTAGAATGTCCATTCATAAAACATTGTTACAATTGTTCATCACTGCCTAACATTGAGGTATCACTTCCATATGTCTCTAGATACTGCTACAGCAATACATGTAGCTGACTACATTCAATCAGCAGATGTCTAACAGCCTGTACCATATGACTAGAGCATTGTCCACCTGTTCTCATCCTTCTGTCAATTATATAACATTATCCCATAAATTCCATAGTTACAACCACATTAAATTTCAGGTGCATATAGGTGTGTCTTATGTAAGTGTTTGGAAATTTATAGGCCAAATCCTGTATAGCTCTTTTGTTGTGTCATGCTAATTCCCTCCAAGCTAAAATAATTTTTCAAACATCTAACCCAGTACTGCCCATCCTTGAAGCACTGATTAACTGCTAAAGGCTTGAAGAAAATCTATTTGCCCAGTTGCTCTGACTTGCTGTGATCAATATGGTACATCAAGTTGTTAGGAGTGGCCTCAGCAAATTTCGAAAGCAAGTTAGGCCTTTGCTGTGTGATTAAGTAAATGTACTACTTCGTACCCCAATGCTACCCATGGATACTCTGCCAGTAGGCTTCTAGGAAGCCCCCATAGCTTGTTTATGGATCAGTCATCCAATCTTATAAGTTGAGGCATTTTTGCCTGCCCCCAAATGCCAGCAGCATATATCAAACCTGCAACAATTTTCATATTGTATAGGTCATTTAAAGAACTTAGCACAAATCCATAGTTCTGTGCTGCAAACATTCTGACCGCAGACTATGGCTGCAATTCCATCTGCTTTCCATTCCGAAAGTGCTCATGCCAATTCAATTTCTGGTCAATATATTGATATATAGATATCTATAATGGGATACAATATTAACTTGCTGTCCGTTTAACAGCCACTTGTGATTCTTTTTCCTTTCAGATATATGGCATGAGTTGAATCTTATGATCTTGGTTTTGTTATTATTAATTACCAAGCAGTGCTCAACCACATAGGTCAGTAGTAAATCCATCTGCACTTGTAAATCAGTAGGAGTGAGGTTCAATAGAACAAGGTCATCAGCGTAACATAGCTATTGGACCTTTTTAGTTCCCTCACCATGGTAGATGAACAACCTTAGACTCAAATTCTGTGGAAAAGTTTGGCAGATATCAATTGAAAAATATTGGGGATAACACAAAGCCCTCTTTTCACTGAGTATATGTATCAAAAGAATCGGTCAGAGTACCATTGAGTCCCAGTCCTATGGCCACAGTAGTATTACAATGGAATGCCATAATCATCTTGAGCAGACACCTTGGTATCACCCATTTATATTTCTTAGACCAAAGCAAGTTGCACTGGACTGTATCAAATGCTGCACTAAAGTCAATGAATGCAGCATACACAACTGGCTTATTGGTACGGTTTGCCCGCTCAATAATGTTTACAAAATCCATGATGTCAGTCACCATTGACAACCTCTTCCTGAATCCTGTCTGATTATATAGGAGTATGTTGTAAGTACCAATCAATGTCAACAGTTCATTTAGTAATATGCGGGCAAACATCTTGGCTGAGGTGCAGGTGTTTTTTTCAGTAGTCCATCTAGACCAGGCTTTCAACGACTACAGAGATCTAATTATATCTATATTCAGTGAATAAACTTTGTTAAAGGGACGCTATGGTTAAGTTGCGCTACTAAAAACCTATGAAATTCAGTAAAAAAAACTTTGTTAAAGGGACGTTATGGTTAAGTTGCGCTACTAAAAACCTATGAAATTCAGTGAAATAACTTTGTTAAAGGGACGTTATGGTTCAAAGTAAAACCGAAAAACCCCTGAAAGTCGGCAGTTATGGTAAGATAAGCAACCATAACTCGCGCCGCCACCGTGCACTGCTAACACTAACACCCAGGACATCAAAGATATCATTTCATTATTCAACATATTAACATTACAAATATTATACTTTCATCTTGTACTCTGCACACAATGCCATGTTTCTCCATTAGTAGCTCAGTATACTAGATAGAATCCCATAATACAATGCTATTTATATCAATGCATCGTTCAAAGCACTAATAACGGTATGATATTTATTGCAATATCCTTGACACTTTTTTCGCAACATTATAATAAAAATCCCTGGTACACAAATTCCATGAAAAGTACATACACATGTGATGTCATCAGTGATTTCATCAATGACATTTGCAATGTCATCTTTGATGTCCTGGGTGTTAGTCTTAGCAGTGCACTGTGGTGGCGCGAGTTATTTTTTCATAGCTTACCATAACTTGCGATTTTCAGGGGTCTTTCGGCTGTACTTAGAACCATAACGTCCCTTAAACAAACTTTTTTTAATATCACGCAAACAATATACAAACATGGCGTGCAAAAACCAACTTCTCACAGATGGCTTTACACAGAATGTTGCAAAGTAAGAATTTATGCTCGTTCACAGTGAAGGTCAGCTGCTTCCATTTTTTTCTCGGGCCCCAGAGAGGCTCACGAAGCGGACTATAAGGTTGTATTGTGTTTTGACCTTGACAGACAGAGATTGTGATGAAAGACTTCTCTTGAAGGAGTGTTGCTAAAACGTAAGAGAAGATAAGGATGAAATTTATGAAACGAAAACCACTTTTATATATTATATCACTATGCGAAAGATCGTTGGCACACGCGGAGTCGTATTTTGGGAATGCACGACTCGTAGACAATGGAAATTGCAATTGTACTGTAAGTAACCCTTTAGATTATTTTATACCAAATATAATTACAATAGCGTAGCATTAAAGACCGCTCAAGTTGAACTTGTTCATGAAAGTGGCATGATGTTTTCTACCGCGCACTATCACCGCCGAATTGATCCCCTGTTGTTTAGAGGGCTCTGAAAAAGGCAGACGACACAGGGTGGGTTAATATAAATAATTTAACCGGTCTATAGGCGGTCAAGCGCTCTACTCGCTGTGCCACTTCACTGTAGCCTGTCAAGTGGCACAGCGAGTACAATGCTCGCTTTGACATCCGTGCACAGCTTGCTAACGCAAGTTCGAATCCCGGCAAGGCCAAACTCAGCCTTTCATCCTTCCGTGGTCAATATATGAGCATCACACACCGTGGTTAATAATAAGCACCGCTTAGATACCTCACGGTTCTTAGCGCTATATGAATGGGAAAATAGAAAAATATTATTATTTTATTATTAACATACTCCGTTGCACTATCTTTGATAGCAAATAGTTTCACGCTCTAATAAATAAAATGATGATTTTTAATGAAGATCGGCTAGTGAGACTAATTTATGTTTTTTAAAACAGGTATGTGGCCCCATTTTGCCTATGTGACGATTTACAGACTCCAGCGGATGGGGTCTTCAACTGCCAGGTTCAGGTCCAAATATGCAACTTCATGACCCTCACCATTTTATGGGACAATCGTCAAGGACCAATATGCCCTTACGCAGTACTAGCGGCTACAAACAACATACCAACCAATAGGGTGGTCTAATGGCTCGTTTTTGGAGCAACCTTCCGATTATCAGAGCGACCATTTACTGCTTTTATCATAAACCAACAGCCTATCTACCGCAAAGGAACAACGCGTGGCTCCAAATAAACTTTTGCTGATCGACAGCAGAGACAATAGAAAATCGCTGAATATTCACTAAACATTTCATGTGAAATAAATGTACTTTACCAAATTTACAATCTTGCTGTTTGCTTTTAAATCACTGTTTCATATTCCGAATTGTGGCGCTCTGTGTTGTGACATAATATGTGTTGTCTTCCGGGTTCTGTGTAAAGTCACTTAGGACTGGAGAGGACTGGGCGCGTTTGATGACGCACCCTGTAATGTCACGGAGAGAGGCGGGGAATATGAATGCTTTGATAATATCAGGCTTAGGGGCGGGAGATATGATTTAGTGTCGCAAAAGCAAGTCAGCCAGGTCAATAGCGCCAGTCATAGGATTATCACATAATGTCGGCGCAGACCAGCCGGATTTATCGTTTCTTTAGTGGACAAAAAGTCGGTTGACGCCCATAGGAAATTGTACTATTAGCGGACAAAAGGAGTGGTCTTAAAACACTTTCACCCTGACAACGAACAATACAAACAACGTTCTCAGAACACCCCCATTTTGTGTAATTGCAACCATTTCGGGACACCGCGAGTGTTCTTAGAACACATTCAACTAGACAGATTACAATACAGACAGCGTCCTGAGGACACCCCCAGTTTGTGTATTTACGAACAATTAAGTACACCGCGAGTGTTCATAGCTCATTTTTACCTTCCTTGCGAACAAAAATGACACATACTCCGTCCTCTAAACACCCCACCATTTAGTTTATTTACAAAATGTCAGAACAGCCGTGTTCTCCGCGGACAAATCGAACGCAACAAAAATGTCTAGCACATAAAAAAACAAAACATTGAACCTATCTCATACTCCCCCACCCTCCCCAAACACTCTTACACACCAACACAGGGCACTAAATACAATTTTTTATCCACATTTCACCGCGCTGTACGCGGTCGACAGCGAATACAAAATGGCGGGCGCCACAGAAAATCTGACGCGCTCCACGCCCCACGCCGTCCAATCAGCGAACACGTCACATGTCCGCGGACATGACTCAAGGCCATGGGCCAATCGGGGTGATGTCCGCGGAGCGAACAGGGAAGTCCGTCCGCGAAGCGAACACAGATATCACTAATTTTTTTGCCTTACATTTTGGTCATTTTTTTAAAAAACTACTGGACGGATTTACACCAAATTTGCAAAAGTATGCTTTCGGGACCAGGCCACCGATCCGGCCACAAATTTGGTGTAAATCCGTCCAGCGGTTCGGGCTGTAGCCGTGCGCAAAATTATTTTCCCATTCAGTCTATGGGAAAAAAAAAAGTTTTGGGACCCCCCCTATAACTTTTCCCCCCATGGACGAATCCTCACCAAACTTTGCAAAAACATTCAGAGTGGGCCATATACTTTTTTTTGCAAAGTTTGGTGAGGATTCGTCCAAGGGGAGCGAAGTTATAAGCCACCCAAAAAGTGCTCTTCCTATGGAAACACCAACTTAACCATAACTACATGGCCACTACAGTGGCCATGTAATTCTCCTTCACCATATCTGAAAAAATCCATCTATCATCCTCAATAGCATCCATAGTATACAGTATACTTGGTATCATTAACCCCAATAGAGGCAGAAATATATTTAGCACAATTTTCATGTGAAGCCATCCATGCAGGCACACGTCATTCTGCTTAACAGTCTCAATTAGTAGTTGCCATTTTTTGAATGTCCTCAATCTCCTATGGTCTTGAGCCATCTAGGATAATGGCTTTCATCCCTTTACATGAATGAATTTGCTGCTGCAAGAGCAAATTGCTGCTAACTAATAATTGCAAATCTCTTCAACATAATTTTTGTGCCATTGGATCGGCTTTCTCAATATAAGTAGGATTCCACTTAATGATGTTGGTTGTTTCATTAATTTGAACCATGCCAGTCCTATCCATGATTATTGGTCTTAGTTCACAAGTAAATCACATAATCATAAGTGAATTATGGTCACTGTCTTCTCTAGGGATGATCAATAGTTTGTGTATATTCTGTACTAAGGGCTCTATTAGAGGTTGGGCGGTATCCTGGTGGTATATCTACCAGAATACCACCCAATGCAATTACCGTTACCGCCACTTGGTCTGGCGGTATTACCACCGGATCACAAGAGGCAATGTTAGTCCCCATTTATTTTAGTCCATAGGACTCAATGGGGCATTTTGAGTGCAATTTCCGTGGTGGTAATTGCACTGAGGTAATTGTGCCGAAAATTGTCAGAAACTCAGTGCATTCACCTCCAGCTCAGAGCTGGAGGTATATGCACTGACTTTCCCCAAAACTCAGTATTAGGCACTGCGGTAATGCAGCGTTAACACTATTACTACAGTATTTTTACCCCACTGCCCATCTTCTGATGAGGCCCTAAGTAACCACTCAAAACTATATAATCATTGATCCTGGAGTAGTGGTCAGGCATGTCCCCTGGACAGTGTACATTCTGCATATGCATGCAATAGATGTTTAAGAAATTATATCACACTAATCACTTATTGTCACAATTACGCTGCTTTAGAATAGCCTCAGGGAATATTCCATAGGATTTCCTTAATGTCAGCATCGTGATGAGTAATATGTAATGGTATTTTAGCATTTAGCAATTTTGGAGCCCCCAGGCCCTGGTATCCCCTCAACGCTATTCGCACCCTGAAACTTCCTGTTTCATCCCAGATCCCGCCCTCCATCCCTCCCACCTCTCCCTATTGGTCAAATGTGTCTGCTGTGGCTGGGGTCTAGCGACCCGCGGTATCCTCCCTGCTTCCTTTACCATTGAGAAGCAGGTGAGTGCTCCGCTTCCCAATCCACCCTCATTTGGCTGAGAAAAATGAAATTTTGGAGTCCCTAGGACCTGATATCCCCTCAATGTTCTTCGCACCCTTAACCTTCCTGTTTCATCCCAGCTCCCACCTCCCACCTCTCCCTATTGGTCAACCGTGTCTGTGGCTTGGGTCTAATGACCCGTGGTAGCCTCCCTGCTTCCTTTAGCATCGAGAAGCACATGAGTGCTCTGCTTCCCAATCCACCCTCATTTGGCTGATAAAAAATCAATGTTGGAGCCAAAGGCCCCGGTATCCCCTCAACGTTCTTCACAACCCTGAAACTTCCTGTTTCATCCAAGCTCCCGCCTTCCATCCCTCCCAACTCTCCCTATTAGTCAACTGTGTCCGTGGCTGGGGTCTAGCGACCCATGGTAGCCTCCCCACTTCCTTTACCATTGAGAAGCAGGTGAGAGCTGCCACGCCAAAGCTTCTGTTTGGCAGACTCATCTGTTTATAACTGACCCTCCTAGGGCAGCCCCCTGCCCGGCAGCCCCTGCAGCTAAGGGCCCCAAGGCGAAGGGCGGCTAAAACAGAGGTGGCTCCAGAAAGTGTCAGCAGGTGTCCGCAGGGGAAGCCAGCGACCAGCCGTCAACCAGCAGCAACCAAAAAGTAAGTGTGGCATGGTTGGGGAGTAGAGCAATTACTCTACTCCGGAAAACCCTGCCACTCAGTGAATGTTAGCAATGCCGCACTTAGCTAGAAGAATTGCAAACATTTGCCTGCACCGGACCCAGACAGGATTGTGAATGTTAGCAATGTCACACTTAGTTTGAATTATGAACATTGGCCTGCGCCGGACCCTCACAGGATTGTGAATGTTAGCAATGCCACACTTAATTAGATCTGTGAACATTAGCCTGCGTCGCATCTAGATAGGATTGCGAATGTTAGCAATGCCACACTTAATTAAATATGTGAACATTAGCCTGCGTCGCATCTAGATAGGATTGCGAATGTTAGCAATGCTGCACTTGGTTAGATTGGTGAACATTAGCCTGCGCCAGACCCCGACAGGAATGTGAATGTTAGCAATGCCACACCTAGTTAGAATTGTGAACTTTAGCCTGCCAAACACATACTAGATTGTGAATGCTAGCAATGCCGCACTCAGTCAGAATTGTGAATATAAGCCTGCCACAGACCCAGACAGGATAAACATTCACTATATATTATGTCAACAAGATCAATACTGGGATGAGCTTCCTGAGTCATACTTCTACTAATGTGGGACTTAGTCTGCATCTGATCTAATGCCTCCCTTCCCAGGTGCTTCCATTACACTTCATTCACACTTAGATGAAATCATGAGCATTAGCCTGAGTCTCATCTGGAGAGAAATCTGAATGTTAGCAGGTCCCTGCATGTCCCACACTTAGACGGAACTGTGAATGCCGGCATGTCCCACACTCGATGGACTTCAGGATGGAAGCAGGTGCCCACTTAGATGAAATTGCGAACATTGAGTCACTTCTAGATAGAAATGCAAATGTTAGCTTGTCCCACACTGGGTGGAGTTGTGAACATTAACCTGAATTGCATGTAGACAGAAATGCAAATGTAATTGTCGGGGGGAAATTCTGCCGGGGTCGGCCGGGCCGTCCGCAGACCTCCGGGCAGGGAGGCCCCAACTCCTCCCGTATATCCCAAAAGAGATAGAGTATGAGACACACGCAAGAAGCAAGGTGATTCTGCTGTTAATTAGACAAAATGGCAGGGATGGGTCAAGGATTGTACGCGTCCGTCCTGACACACACTCAATCGTGGGGCTCGCAGGCCCTTTTTACCTTAGTATGACGCGCTACTTGCGTCACCTTAGAAAGTTTAGCAAAAAACCTATCTCCACTCTGGATTGGTTACTCGAGTGGTAGGGTTAGTATAGCATACGTATAGAGAACGGTGTTAGTGGTTGAGGGTTAGTCAGGTGATATACTTGGGTTGTCCCTTCAGTTTGATACTTGAAAATTGTTACATGAAGACCACTGAGGATTGGTCAATATTAATGGCGTCAGTGATAAGAGCCCCATGTTCTGATTGGTCCGCTCGCGAGCCTCCCAGTCTGGGACCATCGCTGTTCCCAGCTCGCGGTGTACCTGTCATTTGCAACAATGTTTCACTATGGGTAGGTGCAGACAATGTGAGGATTTATTCATATGCTGGAAGGCCGACTACTCCCACTGTCGCAGATGTCCATTGAGTCTTTTAATTGTATCTGCCTGTGTCTTGAAACGTGGAATTCAGGTGTCTCCTTCCTCCTGGGCTTGGCATCCTGTCAGGTTTGGCTTTGTCACGTGAGGTGGGACCGTGTTTGAGGCAGAATTCTGCACAATTAATATTGTTTTTTCCACTGTGTGCCTGGTTTAATTTGCAGGTGCGACCATGACGTCGGCTTGCGGCGTGCGAGATTGCAACATTGTACCCTTAGCTGTGTGCTTTCGCCGGGCTCATTCTGCAGGGTCAGCAACTGAGCTCTTACTCATTTAATGTTCATGGGAGCTTTTGCTTGCGGCCTACTTGGGCCTGGTGCATAGGTGGAACCGTTGGTGCACTGCGCTTTAGGTTACGGTATCATATTGCTCTATCCCCAGTATCGTGTCTTCGTTATATTCTTCATTATGGTACATGGTTTTAGAAGAAGCGTGAGCAAGCCTTTTTAGATACGTTTATTATGCGTCTTGCGCTTCTGCATTTTGAGAGCCTATGTGGAAAATAATAAAGATGCACGTCCGTGGGTGTGTCCGACGCCTACGTCATAGCACTGAGTATGTTCTTCATGTGGATTGGTGTGGGAGTGTCCTCTGTGTATGTTTTGCACAGGTGTGCTGACCGTTGGCTAGGTCGTCATGGCATCTCTAATGATGTGTTGGTTTAGTCGAGTTGATCTATGCCGCAGGTGTCGGCATGGGCAGGTCGGGCTGCTGGGCAGGTGGGTGGGCACATCTGTATGTTCCTGTACCAGGGTATTTGGTCGTCTGGTAGATAGGCAAACTCCTCTCGTGGCGGGTGTCTAGGCCGTGACCCTCTAGGCCAAGCGTGAGAGGGGATTGGCGGGAGCTTGTTCTTCCATTCTCCCACTTCAGTCCCCCCTCTGGTCGACTTGTCGACCACAAACATATCCTTTTCTTTATCTCCTCTTACTCTCCATATTTTAGTTATTCCTCCCAAATGTCCATAGTGGTTAACATGGTCTTCAAATGACCAATACATATATGCACAGGTTCCACCAGGAGTGCAGTATACCCATTTCCCTATGTAGCTCCTTGGGTTTCTTGGGTTTTCGAGCTTCACAGATGGTGGGTCCAGGTGGTTGGTTATTATCTGGTTGCGCAATTTCTCTCTCTCTTTTATGATAGTGCCTGTGTGCTGGCCGTCATCTGTTGGCATCAAGGGGTGCATACCAACCATTTCGATCATCTCGTCTGTGGTGCGTGCTTTCCGGGCCTTCCAAAATCTTATTATGATCAGTGTAGCTCCAGCCAAAATAGTACATCCAACTATAATCTTCAGTCCATCCGACAGCCAAGATGGCATCCATGACCATAATATTGAAAACCAGCTCTCATCCTTTTTCACACCTTTACTTTCATCCATCATTTTGGAGTGCATCTGGGCCAATTGTGAAACTGCTTCTGTCAGTGTACCATTGTCAGCATCGTTCGCAGGGATGAATGTGCAGCATGATTGTCCAATCTTTGCGCAAACTCCTCCTTCCATTGCTGTGAGGAGGTTCAGTACATATCTGTTCTGAAGTGCTACCATCCTCACAGCTCACAGTTCCTCTTTTATTGCGTTGAATCCATTTACTGTAGAATTAATAGTCATCATTAGTTCCCATCGAGTTATCTGGAGCCACTTTGCGTTTGCGTAAGCCTGCAGTCCTGGATGTATTATTGAGGAGAAGAACATTGCTGCTCTGCTGAATAGTCTGTGTTCTGGCGGAATTGAAGCGAGTGCTGTTTCCGACCTTCCCCATAGGTAATTTCCTGTCAGAGGTTCTCCTTGTCTTTTCTTTCTATTCAGGACAGTATTATTGCCATTGTTTTTGTTCTCTGGCCCCTTCTGGGGTTGTACAGATCTCTTCTTCCTCTTGTTCCCTTCATCCATTTTGGGGAAGTTCGCCACATTTACATGTTTCTGGGGTACCACTAGTGATGGTACATTAATGTGCACCATTGTGCATATACCATTCCACAGAGGGGGCAGTGTGTGGTATGCCTTTTCTCCACAGGCCCAGTAATGGTCCATTATTACTGCTGTTCCTGCTCCCCCCTCAGGTAACTCCATCACGCTTGCACAGTTGGTGTTGTATCCTACGTCCACCTCTCCTTTAGGTTGGTAGCATACCTTAGGCGCAGTTAGCGGCAGTATTGTTATTGGGTCTTCATCCTTCTCTATCCACGTGAGCATGGGTACGTACTTGACCCAAGTCATCCAACACCTATGGTTGTGTCTATCAATAGTTGAAATATTTTCTCTTGTTACCATGTTGCTGCCAAGCACTCCTATGTCCCATTTGTTGTCCATATACACCTTCCCTGTTATTGTCACCAGTGGTCTTTCCCAACATCCTTGTTTACCAGGAACTTCATTGGCGTACCAATCACATGGTAGGTACTGTAGTGTTACTTTCTTTGTTTCTCCTTTTTCGGGACCACTTGTTATGTATCTGAATGCTTCAGCATGTAAACTGCTCTTGTGGTAACTCAAATAAGTCTTGAGGAAGTTATTTTCATATGGATATTTATCTCGTGTTTTCCACACCAGCTGCACCACTGTCCCTTGAAATCTTCCTTTCGTCTGGAACAGTGCCAGGTATATTATACATCGTGCTACCTTTTCATCTATTTCCGTGGCAACGAATGTTCGAGAAGCGCTCATGGCGTATGGGATCAATGAGCAAACGTGGCAGCTGTCTTCTGTTGTCTGCTTACCTATGTGGGTCATGTGTTGGTACCATATGTTGTTTGAGATGTGTGCTGAATCTTGTATGTAGTTGTCAATACCTTTATTATCTGAGTATGTGCTGCGTTTAACTCTATTTCCCTTGTGTGGGATTTTACTAGTACCACATGACGTAACACCTGTTGCAGCTGGGGGTGGGGGTGCATTAGGTTTGGGTACAGCAATAATATTGATAGCATAGCTGTACTGCCATACAGAGGCAGCCAAGAACCCGGTGATCATTAAAATCCCTATCAACTTTATTGCATATGCTAATTTCACCGGCATTTTGCTCTTACCTTGCTGCAGTCCGGCAGCTTATTCTTGCGACGTTAAAGTTGCCCGCCTGAAAATTCTCAATATGCTTGTTATTATTGTTAGTTGTTGTTTATTAAGCTCTCTCTATCAAATAGTCATTCAGTGCCCAGGCGAAGAGCTGTTCCCACGCCAATCTAAGCGATCTATCTCTTAGGGCAGGCAAGTATGGTTGGAGGTGGGGCATTGAATGTTCTATGGCCAAGAGGAATGTTGTGTAGTAGACACGTACCCTCCTTCTTTTCAGGTACGTTGGCCTTTTTATTTCATATACAAATTGGTGTGACAATTCTTCTGGGTAGTTATCATCTGAGGGTACCATCTACTCCTGGGCAGAGAATGTGTTATTTATCTACTTTCTTAGCAGTACAATAATACGCTGTACCTGCATGTGCGAGAGAAAAGAAAGAGAACATTCAAGTATTTACATGTGTATATGTGCAAGACAATGTCCTTCAGTTCAGTTATTACTGCAGTGGGTAGGGGGTCAATGGGCAGAGGGTTTGGGCTCAAATGGCGGAAGTCTCTTTACTCTTTGATCGTGTGACCATGGGGTGGGTGGTATGGGGATCACCCCTTTCTTTTCTGGTAGTTGTCTCTGGGGAATCTGGGGGGTGGCAAGGTATGGGGACACTTTTGCCGTTAGTTGTGGTAGAAGTCTCTTCCTCCGTTGGTGACGCTGTTGTTGTTCTTCCAGTGGCCCTGTCGGTGGCGCTGGGGCGGGTCTGGGATTTGTAGATCTTTACGTCATGTAGGTGATTCCAGGCACGTTTGTCTTGTAGCTTTACTGCTCTTGTTGATACCTCCTCTACCAGATGAGGGCCAGTGAAGCGTGGGCTGTTCCACTTCCTGTTGAAATTGCGAAGTAGTACGTGGTCACCTTTAGCAACTTTGCACAGTCTTTCCTTTTCCAGTTCTTTGTCCGCGTCTTCTCGTTGATCGCTGTTAGACCCGTCCCGCGTGCGCTCGAGCTGTTGAGACACAAACACTACACTAGTAATCAAAGAAGACACATATTGGTACATTTCATCACCAAGAACAGTTGCAGTATTCTCGTGATCAGTGAATGCTCTTGATGTTGGCGTTAGGGGAAGGCGCATTTGACGTCCGGTAATCACCTCGTGAGGAGTGAGGTGGTGGTCGGAACCTGGTCTATTCCTTAGCTCAAATAGGGCTAGCGGAAGGCAATACAACCAACTCTTCTTTGTTGTTTGCTGTATTTTTGCAATTGCCTCCTTTAGTAGGCCATTCAGGCGTTCGCATATACCGTTGGCCTGTGGGTGGTATGCACATGCAAATTTATGTTTGATGTTCAGCAAGGATGTGATGTGCTGGAACATTTCTGGCCGCAGTACCTCGCACACTCCCCACCTGGGGAAGACCTCCCTCACTAGGAATTTAGCTGCTCTGAATGCATCTGGGTGTGAACAGGGCCCTGCTTCAATCCACCTTGAGAATGGGCATACTACTACAATCATATACCTATTTCCTTGACATACGTTGATCATATCAACATAGTCAATATGGAGATGTCGGAAGGGTCCCTCTGGCCGGGGTATAGTACCTTTTATCACCTTCAGCGTGTGACCGGCCGTGAACTGTTGGCATGTGAGACAATTGCTGATAAAATTTGACACATGGGAATTTAACTCGGGGCAGAACCAATCTTCTCTAATTCGTGCTGCAATTACTTCCTTGCCTGTGTGGGCTGGATGGTGTAGTTGGCTCAAGGCGGTGTTCAATAGTGCCAGTGGCATTACAATCTTTCGAGTGTTACCCTGGCGCCATAGTGCGTCAGTTGGTGACATTGTGCATCCTCTTTTTACCCATGTTTCTTTTTCTGCCATTGGTGCAGCCGCTTGTAGCTCCATTATCTGTGTGGCTGGGAGATGGGTGTACCCTTCTCTTATCAACATCTCCTTAGCCATTCCCCTCCCTCTCCCTCTCTCTGACTCTGGGGGGTTCCATATCTCACCAAAATATGCAGCATACTTCGCATGTGGGTCTGCTGCTGCATTCCCTCTCGAAATGTAGTCTTCACCGTTAGTGTGTGCGGTACATTTGACCAAAGCTAATTCTTGGGGGTCATTTATGACTTTAATTAGTTCAGCCAATAAGAGAGCATGTTGCACTGGAGTGCCGTCAGCTCTCCTAAACCCTCTTCTTCTCCATTTCGACAGCCCTGAGTGGACAGTGGACGTAACATATGCGCTGTCAGAATATATGGTCACTCGTTTGTCAAAGCTTTCCTTTTACGCCAAGATCAGTGCGACCAACTCTGCTGCTTGGGCAGAGTAATGCTGTGGTAGTTGTACACATTTCATTGCCACACACACCGGTACCTCCATCATTTTTACCACCGCTGCCCCAGTCCTCCTTATGCCATCCCTTTGGTCAATTGTTGATGACCCATCAATGAACAGCAGCTCACCACCCTCTAGTGCGTTCTCTTCAACCTTTCTAGTACATGAGTACATTTCAGTTATTTGTGTACAATCGTGTGCATAATCTCCTTCCTCAATTACTTCTGCTAAAAACCTTGCAGGGTTGACCGTGCTACATCTAACAATTGATAGTTCAGCTCTAGATAAGATGATCTCATAGCCTGATGCCCTCTGCGTGGTTAGGGTGGACTTAGGTTTATTCAATATAGCAAATAGTGCATGTTCCACAAATAGAGTGGTTGAGCACCCCATGGTGATTGCTGACGCTTTCTCTACCGCAAAAGCAGCTGCGGCGAGACCTTGTTCGCAAGGGAAATGACCTAACATCACAGGATCTAAGTGGCCGCTGTAAAATGCAACTGGTTTGTAGCCCATGCTTGTTTTTTGAGCCAACACTGCTTTCATTACTGCTGAGTGGCAATGTGAAAATATAAAGAATTGTCGCTCATAGTCTGGGGTTGCCAGTACCGGAGCAGTTGATATCGCATCTTTTAGTTCATCAAAAGCCTCATCCATTTCCATTGTCCATCCCAACTTTTTTTCCCCTTTGTTAGCTTCCTTTAACGCCTCAAGCAGGGGTCCTATGTATGAGCTGTAATCAAATACCCATGCTCTACAGTAGTTACACAACCCTAGGAATTGCTGCAGTTCCCTCACTGTTTGTGGCACTGGTGTTTTTGAAATGGCCTGTGCCCTTTGTGGTGCAATCTTTCTTCCATGTTGGGATATCAGCTGACCAATGTAAAGTACCTGTTCCTGACAGTACTGTAACTTTTCCATGTCTACCTTGTAACCTTTTTCAGCCAATATTGTCAGCATCTTTAATGAGTCCTCTTTGCATGTTTTTTCGTTTGTGCTGCAAATTATTATGTCGTCGACATACTGCAACACTGTGCTTTCCACTTCAATGTTACCCAAATCCATCTGTATTACTCTGTTGAATATTGAGGGTGATTCGCAGTACCCTTGTGGCAATCTGGTGTGTTTCCACTTTGTGTTTCTGTAAGTAAAGCTTGTCAGATCTTGTGAGTCTGGGTGCAATGGTATTGAGAAAAAAGCATTTTTGAGGTCGATAACTGTAAATCGTGATGCTTCTGCTGGAATGCCACACAATATTGTGGCCGGGTTTGCGGCTATGGGATATTCTGCTTCCACTATATTGTTTAAGGGCCCGAGGTCCTGTATGAAGCGCCAAGACCCTCCTTTAGCCTTGCGCACTGGGTATACAGCCGTGTTACATGGTGATTCTTAGGGGACCAATATGCCATTATTTATAAGGGCCGTTATTGTTTCATATATACCCTCATCTGCCTCTTTTGATAGTGGGTACTGTTTCACTCTGGGGAGTATTGCACCTTTTTTCAATTTTATCCTTACTCCCCCTATACTTTTTATGCACCCTACGTCATAGGGGCTGGTAGTCCATAATGATGTGGGTACTTTTGACATATCCTCCTTAAAGAAAGGAAATGGGGTGGAAGTTGGTGCCTCAAGTGCCATTGCCATTTTCTGTGCCACTTGTTTGTACGCTACTCTTAGCCATATTTCCACACTCATCATAAACACCATTTCACATTCCTCCTTTTTTTCTGAGAACAGCTCCTCATCTGACACCTGGGTGAGTCTACATCCCTCTGCTAGTGCTATCACTGCCCTCCATGCTCTTCCTTCTCTGTCCTGGGCATGCACCGCAATGTAATCAGCTGTTGCTATAATGCTTTCTATGTCCACTGAAATCACCTTTCCTTCTGGTTCATTTGCTGGTGTTTCTGGTCTGAACAAATAGGCTGCTGGCCTCCTCCAGATCTTTCCTTCTATCCCTGGCATCCATGCAAATGCCATGTCTGTCCCGTACTGGAATAGTTCACCATCTACTGGCTCAGCCCTAATCGCTGTCTGTCCGCAGTATGCTTGTATAATCTGTCGTGCTGTGAGCATGTTAATTCCTGGAGTAGAGCAAATTATGCCGTCCTCCGTAAAGGAGATCGTCATATTCAACCTGTTCATGATGTCTCTCCCCAGTTTATTTACTGGTGAGGCACTAGAATATAAAAGTGGGACTGACATGTCGTAATCCCCTATTGATAAGGGAATGTTATCAGTAAAGGGAACCAACCCTCTAGCCCCAGAAAATCCTTGGGTGTTCATGGCTTCGCCTGACATCTTAAATTTACCTTCCCTTATGCAAGACCGGGTCGCCCCGGTGTCGACAAGGAATGATAATTTTTTGTCACCTATCGTTACCTCTATGCGTGGTTCCTCCGCACTATTAGGTGTTACTGACAGGATGGGACACACCAAGGCCTATTGAGGGTACAACGATTGACCATTTCCTGTGTAAGGGTTATGTCCCAAGACCGTCACCCTACCCAGTTGTGTTTGTTGTGCTTGGGGTTGTTGTGTTATCGCTACCTGTTGTTGTGGCAGTGAATATGTCTGTGGCTGTTGTTGTGTTACTAGTTGTTGCTGAACAACGTCTGCTGTTGCTGTATGCCCTGCTGTTCCTGTGTTGGCCTTAGTTGTCCCTGTTCGCTCCATGATGGTGTTCCTGGTCTTACCCTACATGTGCGTGACATGTGCCCTACTAATCCACAACTCCAACACACCGGTGGTTCCCTACTCTGCCATGGGAAGCCTCCTGTGTTGTCCTGGTATACTGGTTGCCCGGTGGGGTAGGAATTTCTAAGTCCTCCCACCTGCTGTTGTGTGTTATATCCGTATCCTCTCCCTCTCATTATTCCTCCTCTTCCCCTGTTGTAATTATAATACCCTGCTCCTGGCATTGAGTATCCTCCTCCCATGTTGGTCGTGTATGGTTGGAGTGGCGGCACTTGTGGTGTTATAGTCTGTGAGGATGGTACTTGGGAGGGATCTTGTGCAGCCACTACTTGTGTGGGGCTTTGGGTCATTGTTGTAGGTGTAGTTATTAGTGCCCCTTCCATTGTGTATTTGGTAAGTTTTTTCTGTACTAGTTTAGCCTCTTCCGTTTTCCTGTCCTCTTCCTTTTGTTTCATTTTTCCTTGCCATGTCCTACAATGATGCACTATTGTCAGTTGTATTTCTGGCCATGCTTTTGCTTCCATTCCCACTACTTTCTTCAGTTGTTTTTGAACTCCTTCTGGGAGCCCTTGTACTAGTATATGATAGAATATTGCTGGTGTTTTGTCCCATTGTTCTCTAGTTTCCATGCGCCACTTCTCTTGAATTTCCTGGATATAATCAACAGGATCTTCATTCTCACGCATCTTGCGTGAGGTAATTGCTCCTATGTCTGATGTGTCTGGGTACTGTACCCTTAGTGCCTGCCATAATGCATGTCTGCATTTTGCGAATGGTGCCCCATCGTGCGATGTGTTGGTTATTGTTACCCCAGTGAATCCCGCTCTCTTCCAAATGTCATCCGCTGCATCCCCTAATATAGATATTAGAAGGCCCTTTACATCCCCCACTGCCAGTTTCTGTCCTGCGGTGTGTTTTTCCATTTCATATATCCATTTACCTGCACCTCCACTTAATGATGGGAGCCTGCACTTTATATTTTCTTTGTCTACATGCTTCCAAGGGACGTATTGTGGTCTGACCCCTCCCCTCTCCAGAAGTGGCATTAAGTTGTGTCTCGTTATATCCCTTGGGTTCCATAAAATTGAGTCCCCACACCCCTCCTCTTCTTCCGTCTCTCTTACATCGTCAATGTCGTCTGTAGTTCCCCTGCTCGTAACTCTTTCTTCTCCATCTTTTCCCCTTCTGTCATCATTTCCTGTATTTAATGTGGGCGTGTGTATTCGTTCTCCCTGCCTGCGTCTAGGGAGGTCTCTAAGCCTACCTACATAGGGTGTCATTTCGTTTGTGAAGGGCGCGAGTTTGGTTGTACGTAGTGAGCGTGAGGTGGTTGACCATGTAGGGTGGGATGGTGATGGTGTGGCTTCATGTGTCTGTCTTTCCGCTATTCCTCGCTCTTCCTCCTCACTTCTCTCCAGTTCATCCCTTCTCATACAGATCCATGGTGAGTCTGTATTGGTCCGAGTGGTGTATAGTTTATCTAGGCTTTCCATGTCACTATTTCTTCCTTCCTTCTCCATTCCTTCTTCTTCCTCACTACAAAAGTCATCTGTATGTGGCGGCCCCCACTCTGTCTTTCTCCCCTTGATCGTTACTGTTTTTAAGTCTATTAGGTCCGTGTCTCCCTTTTCTCCTTTACCAACCGCTCCCCTTTGTGCTGATGTTGTGGCTACTTCTGTATCTCTATATACATACCTCCTTACTTCACTCTCCCCTCTCCTATCTTCTCTTTCCCCTTCATTCCTCTCCTCCATCTCTCTACCAATTTCCTCCCTTTTCCTTTTTAATTCCTCCATTACTTCACTACTCATCTTTCCCAATATCCTTTCATCCTCTTTCTTCCTTTCCCATCTCACACTCTCCCATTCTAATATACTCTCTATCACGCTTCCTTCTTCGTATTTCCTAGTCGATTCTGATAGTAATCTCTTCTTCCACATTGCCATTTCTTTTTCTTTCTCTTCTTCTTCCTTTTTCCTCTCTCGTAGTACTGCTCTTGATACCCTTTCTGCTGCTGCTTTTACCCTTTCGGCTTCTCTTCTTTGCTCCTCAGTTCGTTCCCTTATTTTTTCCAACTCGTCCTTGCCTTCCTTCCTTGCCCTCGCTCTCTCCCTTTCCTCCCTCTCGAGCTGTTTGATTAGTTCATTCTGCTCATCCCTTAGCTCTGCTAGTCGTTCCTCCAAAATCTCTTCCTTTTGTCGTATCAGCTCTTCCCCTTTCATTTCACTCTCCCTGGTATTATCCTCGTCCACTTTCCTTACTACCTCTTTCTCTTCTCCTGTTAATGAACCTCGTAACTTTAATAGTATCTGTGCAGCTACCCACTCATCATGTCCTATTTCTGCAGTTTGTTCTTCTCCAGTCCTCCCCTCCGCTGCTAGCATCTTCCTTTGAGCTGCATATGGTGGCGGGCTGTATGCCGGGTTCGAATACCCCTCAGCCGCCCTTAACTGTTTTCTTTCTATTTCTCCTAGTTCTCTTAAAGGGTACAACCCCCCTCCCTCTGTTTTCACTACCTTCGCTAGGGGTATATCGTCGCTCTGTTCCTTTTTTATTTCATTTTCTTTTGGGTTGTTATTCTTTTCTCCTCCCTCTTGTCCGTTCCCCGTGTTCTTTGGGCCTTCACTTTCCTTTTCCCCATTCTCTCCTTCCTCCTTGATCTCTTTTTCTTCTGGTGTTTCCCCCACAGTGAACATTCCATTTGGTCCTGGTCGGGACCCCTGGAACATCCTCCATAAATTAAACACCTCCACGTGGTGTGTCAACTTCTTCCCCTTGTATGTGTTATGCAGATGGTTTAATAGTGAATGTTGGGTATATGGATCGAAGCTACCATTAGGCGGCCATGGTGTTATCATTTTGTTGTCCGTCCCCTGTGTCCATTCTATGCTATACTTGATCAGTTTCTCCCTATGGGGTGACAGTGTTTTACATATGTGTTGTAGTGGGGTAGTGAGGGTGTTCCCCCACCCTCCCGATCCTGCCCCGTATGACATAGTAGCGCTCCACTTGTTATCCTTCCCCTATCTGGTAGCTATTACTTTACTAACACTTACGATACACAGCCTTATACCTTTACCTGGCCCTGTAAGTTTGGGGACTTGCGATAGTCCGCTGAGGAAAATTATTAAAATATAGTATTTACATTTGTATATTCTTTTCTTTCTTTTCTTCCTTTACAGAACACCCTTACGGCCCCCTGCGGCCGAGCGCATGTAGCCCCCTGCGGCTGCATACCCCTTGTGACGTTCTTATATAGCTGTCCTATTTTCATTTGCTCCTCCTCCCTCTTCTACACTTGCCGTGGCCGGCGTTCTCCGTGCGCAGCCACGTCCCCCGTTTCGCCTTCCCCCGATCAACTCATTACCGTTTATCTCCGTTTCCACTCCCTTACCACAATTCTCTTCCCCACCACTCTCAGAAAGAAAGATGCCTTGTGCTCGGGATATCCTATGAAAGCCCTACTGGTGACGTCACCGATCTCTTCAAATTACTAGTAAGTTCTTAATACACTTGCACTCTACCCCCGTTAACCCCACAGCTGTCTTCCTGTCACGCCTGGAACAAGGTAATCAACAATATATAATCGGACTGCGCACGCTGCGTCGCCTCGCGTGTGATACGCCCCTCGACAGGAGGGCTTAACCAGCCAATTATCTTCCGTATTGGGCAACCAACTAGCTACCACCTACAGGGAAACGTCATCTACCTATCGAGTTTCGTGCTCGATCAATAGGGATCCTCATCTACTCATTGATCAATAAATGCCAAATCGTAGGAAACCACACGCACACACCCTTACACGTAGTCGCGACCTATGCCAATCAGTGTCTACGAGCGGCCGCACGTGATGTTTTCGTGCTCTGCCCCCCTCTCTCGCGTAACGTAGCCGACTGCTCTCGCACTCGTTCGGCTACCATTCATTTCATTGCCAACACTAAATTGTCAAACCTTCGCCGCACACCTGTGCAACACCTCCCACCTCCCGTATTTAATTCCTCCCCCCTCCCTCACAATTTCACATTGCTTGTTGTGCGTGGCATGCTCACCAAGTTCTCTTGATGCGGGGCCGCTCGACTGCGTGCACCCCTCCAAGCGGCTCGCCACCTCCCCTCGTCTGGACCACGTCTGGACACTCGCCAACCGCGGGCGGGATACTTCTCAACCGGCTCCCGAAGGCCAATATCCGGATTGCGCTGTCCGGTCTTCTCGCAGTTCTGCGATGGTCCTGTAGTCCTCAGAAGGGGGCAGCGGCAGAGGGGGCCGCGCCGCCGGACCTCCTCGCAACGGGAGTACCTGGAAAAATAAAAATAAAAAGCAGATCTTAAACAGATCTCAGCAGTGCCTCCAACTTGTCGGGGGGAAATTCTGCCGGGGTCGGCCGGGCTGTCCGCAGACCTCCGGGCAGGGAGGCCCCAACTCCTCCCGTATATCCCAAAAGAGATAGAGTATGAGACACACGCAAGAAGCAAGGTGATTCTGCTGTTTATTAGACAAAACGGCAGGGATGGGTCAAGGATCGTATGCGTCCGTCCTGACACACACTCAATCGTGGGGCTTGCAGGCCCTTTTTACCTTAGTATGACGCGCTACTTGCGTCACCTTAGAAAGGTTAGCAAAAAACCTATCTCCACTCTGGATTGGTTACTCGAGTGGTAGTGTTAGTATAGCATACGTATAGAGAACGGTGTTAGTGGTTGAGGGTTAGTCAGGTGATATACTTGGGTTGTCCCTTCAGTTTGATACATGAAAATTGTTACATGAAGACCCCTGAGGATTGGTCAATATTAATGGCGTCAGTGTTAAGAGCCCCATGTTCTGATTGGTCCGCTCGCGAGCCTCCCAGTCTGGGACCATCGCTGTTCCCAGCTCGCGGTGTACCTGTCATTTGCAACAATGTTTCACTATGGGTAGGTGCAGACAATGTGAGGATTTATTCATATGTTGGAAGGCCGACTACTCCCACTGTCGCAGATGTCCGTTGAGTCTTTTAATTGTATCTGCCTGTGTCTTGAAACGTGGAATTCAGGCGTCTCCTTCCTCCTGGGCTTGGCATCCTGTCAGGTTTGGCTTTGTCACGTGAGGTGGGACCGTGTTTGAGGCAGAATTCTGCACAATTAATATTGTTTTTTCCACTGTGTGCCTGGTTTAATTTGCAGGTGCGACCTTGACGTCGGCTTGCGGCGTGCGAGATTGCAACATTGTACCCTTAGCTATGTGCTTTCGCCGGGCTCATTCTGCAGGGTCAGCAACTGAGCTCTTGCTCATTTAATGTTCATGGGAGCTTTTGCTTGCGGCCTACTTGGGCCTGGTGCATAGGTGGAACCGTTGGTGCACTGCGCTTTAGGTTACGGTATCATATTGCTCTATCCCCAGTATCGTGTCTTCGTTATATTCTTCATTATGGTACATGGTTTTAGAAGAAGCGTGAGCAAGCCTTTTTAGATACGTTTATTATGCGTCTTGCGTTTCTGCATTTTGAGAGCCTATGTGGAAAATAATAAAGATGCACGTCCGTGGGTGTGTCCGTCGCCTACGTCATAGCACTGAGTATGTTCTTCATGTGGATTGGTGTGGGAGTGTCCGGTGTGTATGTTTTGCACAGGTGTGCTGACCGTTGGCTAGGTCGTCATGGCATCTCTAACGATGTGTTGGTTTAGTCGAGTTGATCTATGCCGCAGGTGTCGGCATGGGCAGGTCGGGCTGCTGGGCAGGTGGGTGGGCACATCCGTATGTTCCTGCAACAGGGTATTTGGTCGTCTGGTAGATAGGCAAACTCCTCTCGTGGCGGGTGTCTAGGCCGTGACCCTCTAGGCCAAGCGCGAGAGGGGATTGGCGGGAGCTTGTTCTTCCATTCTCCCACTTCATAATGTTAACATGTCCCACACATGTTTGACTGTGAACCCTGTTTTCCTGTTTCCCATGCTGTTGCTATATAACCGTACCCCCCCTCCTGTCGCTGTAAACCCAACCCCTGTCTCTATGTGACCGTGTCCCCCCTGCCATCCTGTTCTCGTGTCTGGTCTCGGGTGCTTTAAAGATAACCATCATATCACACTTCTATGCTTACTCTCTACTATAGACCATCACACAACTCAAACACAGCTATACCCGTGATAAATTCGGCCTAGCTGTTCACATAAGAAAACGCAGCTAGCCGAGCACATTCTGGCCCAGTTGCTCACATATGCGTACCTCAGGCCTAACGCAGCCAGAGCCCAGTCTGGGTGTCCATCCACCAGACTGCACACATCCAACTGATATCTTCAGCACCACACCTAACGCTAGGATGCAGCTACCATTCACCAATTACATCAGCTGCACACATATCTGGTGCACCCACGCAACCTACAATATTATCTCTCTCTACTGACCTGAACTACAGTTCCCGAGGGAGTTCAACCTACCAGCGCTATCAGGTCATACCAATGATATATATAGAGCGCTATATAAATGCACAATAACATAACATAACGTAACATTAAAATCGGCCAGAATCATTATGACACAGTTAAATGTTGAAATATAAACTTCTACCACTCGTTTAACTTGTTTTATTTGCATTCGTTTTACCAATGCCAGGTGGATCATAAATATGTATAATCAATAATAGAGTACAATAACTCATATGACCAGGTGCGGTGAACATCCTGGCTAGTATAAATTCAGAGTTTTACACAATGTCAGAAACATTGTTCCTATTTCTAACATGTATCAGGAGCCAACCCTTGGTTCTACCAATCCATCCCTTAGTAGCACTGTTTTATATTGTATCCAATCCATATAATATCAGAGGATTTAAATCCCATATCTCTTGGAAAGCAATAAAATGCTAACATTTAATGAAGTTGTGTAGACCACCTTCCCTGTCATACTGTGCATTGCCAAGAGTATTCCAGGATAAGAGATGGCATTTCTGGTTAGGGCCTCGTAATAATTATGTGTTTGCATATTGTTTATGTTGTTGTAAACGAAACCTCTGTGTCACTTCTGGCTTCGTAAGAGTGACTTCAGTGCAGTCATAGCCCAATGTATACATCTCTGCAGGTCACATGTGCACATAGTTTAACATCAAGTCAGAGACCAAGTCAATGTCAGATGTACTGTACTGAACCTGCTCCAGCTGCTCAACGCTAGCAATATCTTCAAATTTAACAAGCCACAACTGTGGGATCATATGAAACACTTCTAGAATTGAATGCCTTTTTAGGTATAAATGATTATTCAAACAAAACACACTCTCTATTCTAAGTACCCTTTCCCCAGGAATATGTTCCAAGTTTTTTTGTTGCCATCCAAAGAAAGGGTCATTTGGAGGATGAGTTGTGTGTTTTGCCACCATCCCCCCTCTCTGGACTGTATGTTAGACTCAATAGTGCCAGTCCCAGATGAACAGTCTGGGTCTTCTCTTCTACTGATGTAAGAGCCTGAGGGCCCTCACAAACACATTTCTCTTATGGTGTTGGTTCTGGAGAACTGTCTTTACTGATCAGTGTTAAATTGAATATTTATAATTAATATGTGAATCATCCCTGGTGAGTGCTTATATGTGTAAAACATTAGTTGGGTCTACCCTTCTATCTTCTTTTGATATTCAGATATTCTCATTAAAATATACAGACTGCCTGAAGTTTGATTTTCTTTTCTCTGCATGATGTTCTCCTTTTGACTGGAAGAATTGTGCATGTACACAGCATGTTTCTTAAAGGAAACACAAATAATGTGAGAAATCATTGTAGAAGAACAATCACTCAGCACAGGACCAGTCTACTGCTCACCTCTTGTTTACATCTTTTGTGTTAGATGAGACAAAAAGAGGGTGGTTTAAGAGTCTGGAGTTACAGGAGTTAAATATTTGGTTATTTTCTTTTTGCACACATGCGTATGCGACATGCACTGCTCAATAAACATGTTCATGATTGTAAGTGATCACCTTGACAGCTTTGATTTTGTTTTGTTGGCACACGCTACGTTGTGTGTGCATGACATGAGTAATGTCAACCTTTAATTACCTAACCGAGACTACTTGCAGATAAGTCACATTTCCATATCAAGGATGCTATGTTGCTGGTCTCAATCCTGTCATAGTTTTAGATTTGTATGCTCTGTGAATCTGTCCTTGCTAAATCTTCAGTTAAGATAGCCTAGGCCTATGGAGAGTTGGCAATGTCTAAGTCCGAGGAGCTGACAGATCCCAACGAATAGAAAACATCACCAAAGCCTTAGATGAACTAGCAAATAAGTAAAGTTTACCAAAATATAAGGAACATGTCTAATTATATCACAGTAAAATCCATAACCAGATCTCCAGATTTCCAACCTTCATTGTTAGATCACCTCTTTGTTTTGCTTTGTTCGCTCTGAGTGGGACGGGAATGCCCAGATATGGGTCCTGTGCCTGCTGGGCCCAGAGACCCGAGCTACTCCTCACTGATGAAACCCAATGAGGCAGAAACATGTCTGGGGATGCGTGTGGTCTCGTGTGGAAGGGATGTGACCTAGCAGTTTGTGCTGGACTGCCCCATGTTCATTCATACAATGACTTCCAAGCAAACCAGAGAAATATGTTGTAAAGGTATGCTGGTGCTGCAATACTGGGAACACTTATCCTCTTAGGGGAGATGTGTACCTGGGCAGGCAGCATTAAGTACCACAGGAAATCCAGTTTGGGTTCAAAATGGTTGAAAAACATGTGGAACCCAATTTCCATAATATAAGGGAGGGCGACTTTTACAAGTATTGAACTGGCTAAAGCATTGTTGGCAGAGACTTAACTTATGTATGCACAATCAGACATAATACACCACACATCCCACCCAAAATGTAGACACTTTGATGCAAGAACCGCTGTCATCATTATCATTTTCACATTGACTATATCTTGGTGTCTCCTCTCCTAAATGTAATAGCATGGTAGTGGATGGAGAGTCCAGAAAGCTAACAAAGGTTGATTGATAACCCTCACCACCTAGTGAGAAAATACATGTGTAAGCCTAAAATTAATATGTAGCCAATTTTGCATATGCTGGATATTGAGTGTTAGATGGTCACTCATGTCCTCAGAGTGAGAGTACAGTGACAATTAAGAAAATTCACCTATTTCTCATGACTCTCAGCAATAACCTATATGTACTGAGGTGCAACCTAGGCTGAGAGAGAAACCACATTTTAGTATGAGAATCAAACCTGAAGTATAGACTCTGAGTTGTGTACACCAACCTTTGCCATGCTGGCACTTTTGTACCAGAGTAATACATACAAAACTCTGAACAGTGGCTCAAATGGGGTTGGTTTATTTCTAAAGAGCATCACATCATTAAAATTGATAAATGCAACTTGTAGCTTGGCACACACAGTGTAGTACTATAGTGTGCAGATCCCTAACTCAATCTGTGCCTAGAGTCTCTTCCCATGGGGCCAGGAGAGGGCAGACATTTCCTGATCCCAATCCTGGGGGTGGTGTATTGCGGGAGGATCACCTAGGTGGAGACAAGGCCCAGGGTAGTGCAGTGATTTCATAGGGTGAGACATGGTATTGTTCCTTGGATGATGGTAAGGTAATTCCAAGAGGTTATAGTATCTTGCCATTCTGATGAATGTCAGTCTATGGTTAAAACCACGGCAATAAAACCTAGTACTGAAATGTCTAAAGATGCTACCTCTCCAGAACCATTCTTTTGAACCCCTAAATCCCCATATTCTCCACAATGCCAAAGGTATGCCAAAAGGAACAGCAAACATGTGACTTTTCCTGTCCCATGTGTCACTCAAAAGGTTTAACCTTATAACTCCTCTTTCAATAATATCAAGGGAGGAAAACCCATCCTTAAACCTTTTAAAAAAATATAGAAACAGCAGTGGACTCCGTGTCCCAGAATCCTTCAGGCACTGCGAAAAAGAAGGGGGCTAAGGAAGCATGCAGGAAACAAGGACAGGCAGGTAGGCCTACTAGCTTTTGGATGTTGAGCAATTAGTCCTAATGGCCTGTACCTGAAGCCATTTAATCCACCGGCGGGGCATAAAGGGCTGCAGCAGGGAGTAGCAGCAGAAAGAAACAGGAGCTGCAAGGTCAGCAGTAGAAGAAGCAGAAGAAGTAGAGAATGAAGTGGACAGTTCACAAGAAAGTGTGACCACAGAAGGGATGCCTGAGCAAAAGAAGAACAGATTTCACCTGTAGGCTCTGAGTTGGTCCAGTGGTCACAAACCCTGTTTAGCTGTGGCAGCATTTGATGAGTCTGGGAGAACGAGGCAGTCTTTTGAGGTGTGCCTAATTGCTGTGAATGCAGAGTTGAAGTTGTGCATCCACCCCAGGCCCTTGTAGAAGGGACTACTCTCCATTGATGACGCTGGATCGGATACATCAATGCAGCAGAGTGGTGTGAGTCCCAAGAGTGTCTGTAGTAGTAGCAGTAGAGGAAATTAATTTGGGAAGCAGAAGCAGCATGTACCTGCTGTGATTGTGGAGTTGGTAGAAGGAAGCTCGGTACTCCTAATCATTTGAAATACCTTGCCGGAAACACTAACCAGCTTAATTCATACTAGCACGCATAATAAAGCAAGTATAATTTGTTTGGAGAAATGGGAAGTCATTCTAACAAGGGAATTTATCACGCGCTTAAATCAACAAAGCTGAAGTACTGTCATGGCCATAGCCCCTGGCCCTGGTACTCGGGGCCTCTGGGCCACGCCACAGTGTCCCTGCATGGCCTCGAGGGCCCAATCATGCCCCCAAGACTCTCCTGGAGTCAGTCCTGGTGCCTTTGGCGCCAGGCTCATATGGCAGAAGGAGCTGGAGCTCTCAATGGAAATGGAACAATATGGCTGCCCCCACATGATTCAGTTCAGAACTGAACCATGCGGTCTAGCTTCTAGGGTGTGGTCAGGCCTGAAGTCACCTGGCATACCTGCAGACTATTTAACCCATGCCTGAGATGCAGCACACGCTTCACGTTGCTCTGCACTCGCAGCGTGATGTTCACTGTGATCTGTCCTCGGCTTTCCAGGCCAGTAACTGCAAAAAAAGAGAAGAAGAGCACCATTAGCCATCCTTACCTGCTTGTAAATCCAGCTCCTGTTGATAGCTCCAGTGTCACCTCGGAAACTCGTCCTCGCTTGAAAGCACAACCTGGAGGAGGAAAAAGAAAGACAATATTAGTAAGCGTTCACATCCCTCATTCAAGCATCATTTGGAAGCACGTGTACCTGAGCAGAACTCGCGTTTGGTCAATTTCGTGCCGGCCTCCATCAACCTAGACGAAAAAGGCAAAGCGGTAGTTCTCATACTTACTCGTCGGCGGTCAGGATAACATCTGCTCATCGCTCTGCATCCTCGCGGTCGCTCACCATCCAGAACATCACAGCGGCCTGCAAGAGAAGAATAACACAGGTTAGCAAACAGCAAAAGTGCACATAGCGCTGCACTCCGCACATTCACTTACCATCTCAAGCACAGCCCCCTCAACCAGCTCGACGTCTTCATCATCCCTTCTGCACCTAAGAGAGAAGGAGGACATTAATAAGGGCAATTACAATTACGGACAAATTATTAAGAACAATAGACTTACCTGAAGAACCGAGTCGCAGCAGGTCTGGACTCCCAGGCCCATGCCAGTGAAGCAACTTGGCAGCGAATCGCCCCATCCACGACGCACTCCTGCACAGAACTGCAGGACGAGAGTGCATCTTATCGAAATCCACGGTGAGGAAAACTCTAAGGGGGGCTTTCGGGTTCAAAGGGGAGGTGGGCACAGAGAGGAAGAGATTGTGGGCTAAACCAGAACTCCTGTTTTCCAGACTAGATCCTCGGCAGAACGAGAACCCGGGGGAGGCGAATCCAGGCCGGGTGTAGTCCAACCACGTCGGGTGGCGTCCCTGTGGATACCAGGTGAGTGTTACAAGTGCCTGTGTGTGGAGAAAGCTTCTATTTTCCCCATTGTTAGAAATAAACTGTTGCCAATCGGTTGTGTGTCTCCTATCAAGAAGAGAATGGTTTCGGTAAGCCTTATGAAGTAGAAGCTGATTTGCCACGATGTTACAAGCTCATATAACACCAAGAAGAAGTTGTGTACTTGAAATGTTGTTTCCCATGTTCTTTTGATGTATAACGCTGTCCGGGAAAAGGATACATACATCTATGCATCGTTAAAGTGGTAGTTTATCATCTAGACAAACCATTTACTGAGAAAGTTATTGCTTGTAACATACTGACAATTATAAAGCAGTTGTAGAAATTGCTGAAGTCCAACGAAGAACATTACCCAAGTTAGTAGACCAAACCCATTTAAAGTGAAGAACTACACATCATTGTTATCAAGTTCTTGAAGCTGCTGAACACCCAGAGTCTTCTGATATAAGAGTGACAAGGTTATCCAAGGCGGGGAGAGTGGCAATCCAGCTTTGGGGTAACCATTGGAGACAAGAAGGTGTATATAAAGCGAGGGAAGGGATCTGGGAATCAGCAAGACAGAAAAGAAAGGCAAAGAGGCTGATCTTTCTTTCCATACAAGAGAGAAGAGTGCCTTGCCAACATGTAGAGGTCGAAAAAGTCTTGTTGAAGTTGCCTAAAACTTTAAGTCGCAGTAGCAGCAGTAAAACTGTGGGTGTTGATACTTTTGTCAGAACATTATTATTTTGTAGTAGAATCAGAAGCACACTGTGGGACAGGGGAGTCTGCTCTCACATTATCAGTGGTAGAAGGGAGCTGCTAAGAGAGAGCAAACTCTGAGTACAAGCATCCTTACAAGCTGTATTAAAAGACACTGCAGAAGTTACAAGAAGAAGATTGGTTGCTAAGCAAAAGTGGTACTTTTGTCTTAAAACCGTATCCATTATTTTCTGAAAGGATTCTATCCAGGAATACCATTGGTGCTGATGTCTTCTTTGTGAAACTTGGAAATGGGATCTTTTTCATCAAGCAAAGAAGGAACTGTGACTAGTGGATTTGTGTTTGTGTGAACTTTTGTTTCTTTGGAACTTTTCTAGTCTTTATTCAAGACTTGCTTTTCTTGGAGGAAATTGACTTTGTGACATTTCTGGGGGAGCAAGATCTGCCCAGGACAAATAGAAGTCATCCAAGAAACTGGTTATTTGGTAATCTTTTATATTTATGTTGTTTACATGCTATTTTGAATGTTTTGTCATTTAGTGTGAGGGTTAGTTTTGTGAATGCTAGGAGGTTTTCCCTTATATCCTTGACTAGGTAGGGAATCCCCTGGTGGAGTAGGTTTCATTAGGGTTTCTATTCTATTTTTGTTTAAAATAAAATGGCAAACCTTGAGAAAACTAAACATAGTTGTGAGTCTCACAATACTGACTCCTTGCAAGTGCCAGTATTGTGCCACAAACAACAGCCTTTACATAGCAACAGTTCCAACACCATGTATGTATGAGTTAGACAATTACACCAAAGACGAGCAATGCTACAGTTCAGGGATTACATATGTGTGTTTCCCTGTTTGTGCCAATTGTCATTGGTGTTGTGCCATATTTTATTCAAAAACATTGTTTTTAGTTTTTTGCATTATAATGAGAATTGTGCACCATTAAAGTCCAGTTTTAAAATCACAAAAAGGCAGATTTCGATTCCCTTTAATCACACAGCCAGTTGTTTTTTTTTGTAGCCAGGCCACATCATTTTTAGTGGAATTATGGGTAACACTAGTGTTATTACATGGTGATACTACATTACATGTGTGTAGCACATTCAGACATTATTTCATGCAGGAGTATGGCATTATTACAAGAAATATAGACAGAGCAAAGTGTTCCCATGATGAATACATGTCTACATGGACATGACCAGCATAAACATGCTTACTTACAGTGTCATGGCAATATTGCTTGTATTAAGGGAAAAGGTAAAGTGGGCCATCTTGTGTGGGGATACTGGTCTAAATGTGCACAGCCCACATGGACATGTTTTCTTGAACTAACAAAGCATTATTGCTGAATGTATGGGTAATGCCGAAGTGAGTGTTCTTACGTGGGATTCTGGCCTATATTGGCACATTCAGTACAGATGTGTTTCCTTGTAGGGGCATGGTATTGTTACTGGCATTATGGGCAAAACCAAAGTGAGTGTTCTTATGTGAAGATTCTGGCCCATTTACTTAGAGCCAGGATGGACATGTTTTATATCAGTGGCATGGCATTATTATTGTCATTCTAGACAAAGGCAAAGTGAACGTTCTTATGTGGGGTGTGATGAATCCCGAGGCCCCTTTCCATGATGCCATGGAGGTGAGGTCACTACCCAATATTCCCCCAAGTGGTAGGACCCAGCGGGTGGATCTCATGAGGAGGGAAATCCTTCAGGGGACCAGTGACGATGACCCTGGGAAAACGCTGTATCCATTTACCTCTTTGGTGTCCCCACTCACCTCATCCCCATTCAGGTTCCTTGAGTTCCCCATACCAATATATTGTAAGCGATATTCAATCAACACTACAGCTAAGTCAATGCCTAGTCTGGGATGCTGAGGAAAACCCTTATTGATGTATTTTTATATCCAGTTCAGTACTCTGGATGACAACCCTTGTATAACACCCCCCTCTTAGAATCCCCCTAACCCCACTGAGCCAAGAAGTAGGTTTGTTTTGCAAATTAAAAGGTTTATTTGAAAATGTAAACAATATATATATATATATATCACACTTCTATAAATAAATTGATAATGGATATTACACTTGTGAATATGAGCAGTAGTCAGCAAGAGGTAACTTATGAATAGGAACAGAAGAATAAGGTGGGAAAGAATGCTTTATATGGTTCAAGGAAACGCAAGGTGGAATAAAATGCAGTACAGAAATAACTTGTTATGATTTTAGCAAAAGGTAATATGATCACTTTTTCTTTTAACAATTCACTCCCCCCTATGCAATACAAGAAATGGAAGGAGAGCACACAGTCTTCAAGAATGAGATTATTTTAACTAAGAGATTGGGTTCTGCACAGTTCTGGCGGATACTCACTCCTAATTTTGAAATGAATGGGCCTCATCACGGATCTGGTCAACTGGACTGGACTTCGGTTCTCTCTGCTCGGCGGGTCAATCAGGCACTGGTTCTGCTCACAGCGGTCTGGGTCTCTTTGGATCTCTGGTCTGGTCTCTGGCAATTGTTCTTGGCAAAGAATTCAAACAGCTCGCCCGGCAGTGGAATAGTTTGCAAATGATTTTAAGGCTGCTGAGGCCTGCTGAGACGAGTTCTCAGTTTGTGGGTTTAGGCCCTTGCTTTAAGTTCTGAAGTAAAGTTCTGGTCTTTGGAGATTGATGGATGTGAAGTCTGGAGTCTCCCGGCAGAGCGTCCCGCAGAAAATGGAATTGCCTGCCCCTCTTGCAACTCCTAAATACAGTTTCCCTGTCAGAGTTTAGACCGCTAGCGCCACCTTGGGGAATTTGTCGGTACTGCATCCATTTTTGAGTTGTCTTGAATTACTGCATTTCAATAGAGTGGTCTTTTGCTTGATAGTATAGGGCCCTTGCTTAACATTGTTTTGATGGCATCCTTACAGTAGAGTGGTGATGTGGAACCCCCCACAAGCAGGTTGTATCTTTGGAGTGGTCTCGTGCCAACTGCGCAGTTCTCCTATTCTGGCGTGAATGTGGGCGGCGATAGCTCATCCCCACATCCACCCAGTCTATTGATTTAGTTTGTTCTGGGATAGAATAATGGGCGGCGACAGCTCGTCCCCACATCTACCCAGTCTATTGATTCAACATGGGTCAAAACCCTTGACAAATCCCCCCGCCCGACTGCGCTTTGATTCAAGTCGAGGGGAAGTCAGGTGCAAAGGAGGTTTTGAGCCCTTGCGCTGGTATGTCCCCATTATCTTCTTCCAATTCTGTGGATGGCACAGTTCAGCATCTTTCCCTACATCTGGTTGGATCGATCGGTTCTCCTCGCCGGTCCTGATGGGAATATTGGGCGGTACCTTGGGCCCCTCAGATCTTTGCCCCCAGTCTCCGGATCGTCCTCCTTGGCCAGTCTCCAGGTTTTCTTTCTCCTAGGACGACAAAGGAAAGCGGCAATACCTATTCGTAGACATTTCTTCCCCACCATTGATATAGTGGGGTGGCATATACATTTTATAGTCAAAACATTTGCGTTCTTATTTTAACAAAAAACAAGATACAATCATAAAACATTTTTTTTCTCCAAATCATAATATTTTAGGGACTATAGGTGGGATATTTTAGGGTTGGAATTTAATTACTCTGGAGCGGTCCCCTCTGGTATTGCAGAGGACTCCTCCAGTTGTTGCAGAGTGTGCCTGGGATGGCAACACTTTAGCTGATTTATATGTACCCACTTGTCTTCCCCCTCTGCCGAATTGCCTTTGGGGATGCAGATCTTATAGGCAACAGGGGAGATCTTGTCTATAATTTCAAACGGTCCCTTCCATGTAGGCAAGAATTTTCGCTGTTTGTCCTGGTTCCTTTGGAAATTGTATAGATAGACCCGATCACCCACCTTATATTCCTTTCGGGTAGTTTTTAAATCATGGTGGGTCTTCATGCTCTCGGCTGATCTTTCTAGATTCCGCTGAGCATAGGCAAAAGCATGCTGAAGGTGTTTCCTTAAATTCTCCACATACTCATGAGTTGTGGAGGCATTTATCAACGTTTGCTCTTGGGTTCTGTAGAGCAAATGTTGGGGAAGCACCATCTTGCATCCAGTCATCAACTCAAATGGTGACTTTTTAGTTGCAGATGAAGGGGTAGATCTGATGGCCATTAGGACCAGAGGTAATCGGATATCCCAACTTGGCCCAGAATCCGCCACAAACTTTTTTAATATGCTCACAATGGTTCGGTTGTATCTCTCCACTGCTCCAGAAGAAGCTGGCCTGTAAGCAATATGTAGCTTCCTTTTGAGCCCCAGTATCTCCCACATCTTTGTCATTACTTCACTGGTGAAGTGGCTACCCCTGTCTGACTCAATCCTTTGAGGTAGACCAAAACGGGAAAAGATGTGGTTAATCATCAGGGCAGCTGCAGTTTCTGCCTTGCAGTTTGGGGCTGGGAGACATTCCACCCACTTGGTAAACAAGCATGTAACGATCAACATGTACTTGTTTCCTCTAGACGAGCGAATTACAGGGCCTACAAAGTCGATTTGCAAATCTGACCATGGCAGTCTCATCCCCCTCTTTTGGAGAGGCGCACGGTGTGTGAGGGATGATGGCTGAAATTGTGCACACACAAGACACCCCTTCAAGTATTGGTCGAGGTCCTGCCCCATGTGTGGCCAGTATGCAACCTCTCTTAAGATTTCCAGTGTTGTGTGAAACCCCCTATGACCGGCGGTGGCCGCATCATGGGCGTGACTTAACATCAGGCTTCGGAATGAGGTAGGGACCACCCACTGATCATGGCCAGCTTGGGATTTCCTTACCAACAAACCGTCTTGGATTCGGAACCTTTTTGGACATTTCATCAACACTCTTAGGTCCTCTTTCCCAATGTAATCGGTATCCGTCAGGGGAAAGTTCTCAGAGTCCTCAATGTGTTGGTAAAACTTACCAATTATTGGATCCCCCTTCTGAGCTGTAATACAATCAGCCTCAGGGGTCTCCTTACTCCATTGTGCAGTTGAAAGATCATTGTGAGCATTTGTCTGGGACCTAGTGATAGCAGTGACCTGGATTTCCCCCAACAGGGACTCTATTTCTATTAGATCCCCATGGATGGCCCCGGTTTTGGCCAGCTGATCAGCTAAGTCATTTCCAGTTTTGTCTGGTCCCTCTACTTTGGAATGACCCTTGATCTTTTTCCAGTAGATGGTCATCCTATTCGATGTGACCAGGTCATCAATGTTTTGAATTAACTTCCCATGTTTCAAGGGTTTGTTATTAGCACATAACATGCCTCTGGTTTTCCAATTAACCAGGTGCTCCACGAACCCGTTCCGTACATAATCCGAATATGTGATTATGACTAGTTAGTGGAGTTGATGTTGGACGGCAGTGAGGATGGCCTGATGCACAACAATCAACTCTGCCACCTGACTACTTCGGGGACCAATTTTGTATCCAGCAGAGGGTTCTGGGGACTCATTCACCCATGCGTTCCCTACGCCGGCCACCAGTTCTTTCTCCCCGTTGTTGTCAACATAGTAAGAGCATCCATCCACATAGACAGTGGGCATTCCCTCACACTTGTCTTCTTCAAAGATTTTGCGTGGGGAATTAAGGTATGCCTCCATGTTGTCCTTGATTTTTAGACTTTCGTCCTCAAGACAGTTTTCTCTGGCACAATCATGCAAGTCAGCCAGACCTTGCGCAAGGGGACTCTTCTTGTTTTGGCCATATCTGACCTCTACAGGAAAGCCTTGCATTGACAGAATCCAGGAAGTAATTCGGGAATTACTCACATTTCCGGCCCGGATTCTGTCACTTTGGAGGTATTGCAGAGGCTGGTGTGGAGTCTCCACTATGATGTGTTCCCACTGGATAAACGGGCGGTAATTCTTCAATGCCCACACCGTTGCCAGGAATGCCTTCTCACAATCGTTGAAATTTTCCACAGAGGATAAAGTTTTGCTCGCATAGGAGATTACTTTATTGACCTTGTCATGCTTTTGGTATAATACTGCCGTCAAGCACGTATTAGAGAACCCTGTCTCCAGGAAGAACTCCTTGTTTCTGACAGGGTAAGCTAGGCAAGGCGCTTGTGAGAGGAATCTCTTGAGTTGTCTTACTGCCTTGGATTGTTCTGGACCCCATTCCCACTTGACCCCCCCCTTCAAGAGATGAATCAGGGGTCTAGTGATCTCTGCGTAGCCTTCAATGAACTTTCTGCTGTAATTAGTCAGTCCAAGGAGGCTCCTTAGTTCACGCAGAGTTGTGGGATCCTTCAGTTTCTGGAGTGCTTCCACTTTCTTTTCCTGGGGACAGAGACCCTGAGGAGTAATCTCATGCCCTAAGAAATTAACACAGGCTCTACACCACTGTGCTTTCTGAAAGGATGAAAGGAAAGTTTTGCTCCGGCGGCCCTCATCTGTGTCAGAACATAACGGATCTCCGCTATGTGTTCCTCCACAGATGAACTTTTGATGAGGACATCATCTACATAAGCCAGGTTACCCCTCGCACCCAGGTCGGGCATGGCCTTATGTAGGAAAATGTTGAATTCATTGCCGGAGTGTAGGTATCCGAAGGGAGTCCGGGTCCATGTGTACTGCTGGCCCCCAAGGGTAAAAGCCAGTTTGTATTGGTCCTCCCTACTGACAGGCACGGTCCAGTATCCATTGGTCAGGTCTATTGCTGTGAATACCTGTGACCCCTGAATCTGGGCCAGCCCTTGGTCAATGTAGGGCAGAGGCCATCGGGAAGTATGGACCCGTTTGTTGAGCTCCCTAAGGTCGGCGCAGAGTCTCCACTGGCCATTTGGCTTCAATATTCCCAGCACCAGATTATTGAAGGTGCTGTGTACTGGACGGATTATTCCGCGGGACTCAAGGTTCTTAATTATTTCAGTAAGGGACTCCATGGATGCGAGAGGCAAACGATATTGCTTCACAAACACTGGAGTCATTCCAGGGTCCGTGGGAATTGTTGTGGTGTGGATGTCGGTGCGACCACAGTGATATGAGTCTACCGCAAAGAGATCTTGAAAATCCAAGAAAACTTGTTTCAACTTTTGCTTCTGTTCTTGAGTCACACAGGCATCAGCTTGGTTGACTCTCTCTTCCACCATCTGCCTGAAGCCTGGAAAGACTTCTGGTTTGGCTATCTCAGCGGCCTCCTCCAGCTGGGTGGAGAAGTCCCTGGTCAGAGTGCTGATTTGGACTGGCGGCTTCAGGTGGGGAAGGCAGCCCTCATGGACCTGGAAAATCACCTCATCCCTCCTGAAGTCACAAGTCACATCTGCCTTACCATAAGGGGAAGAAGTGTACACCAGGAAGTTCCCACCATGCCGGGTGAAAATCCTGTCTGGTGTTGTATTGTCATCACTGTCACTGTCAAAACAGTCCTTGGGGATTGGTCCTAACAGTTCATTTCCTAAATCAATGGAGAAATGTCGGTCATCAACCGCCATTCCAATAACGGTGCCTGCGGCTAGAGTAATACTCTTTAAGTCACTGTTATCCAGCTCTATTGGAATGGTGTCATGTTCTATGTTGACTAATGGAGTTGGGTTTACCCCCAACCCTTGCTGTTGGAGCGAAGCATTTAGATGTATGTAAGCATCAGGGTTTTTCAATTTTGGTCCTCTTTTAACTTTCACTTCCAGGGAGGATTGTCGGGTCCTTTCTGGGATGGTGACTTCCTCTTTAATCTGAATTTCAACTGCATAAGGTAGCAATTGAGCTGACCTAAATGCTTTTTCTTGATCATCAAAGCCCCTGGGATTATCCGCTAATCGGGACCAAGCTTTGAAGTTTATTAGGTCCAAACTAATGGCAAAGCGATTGAGAATGTCACTGCCTAAGTAAAATGCGGCAGTGACGTCTCGCACGACCCAACAATTATGGACTATGCTCTTGTTGCCAATGGAGATTTTGAGCATACACCTGCTTGGCAGGAGATGTTTGGAATTAGGTGCTTCCAGGTCCATTTCCCATTTGTCTATCAGTTTGAATGTGGGAATGGCTGGATCTTTTGGGAGTTGGCGGAACATGGCTTCGCTGATGAAGCTCTTACCGTTATTCACACACACTCTAGCGAGAACAGAGTCCTTCCCATCATTTAACTGAACAGGGATGAACAACTGCTCTCCAATTTGCTGAATATCAGCCAGGCTCTGAGCTGATTTCACCTCTTTCTGGACTATAGGAGTGGGAGTGTCTGATTGTGGATTGGTAAAGAATTTCAGAGTATTTCCTTCCAGTGTGGAATACCACCTTAAACTGGAAGGAAGGTTGATTTTCAGAAATAGAGAGGACCCCCCATCACCAGTCTGTTGTCCTACTGCTATTACTGTCACGTCTGGAATTTGGTTGTTCTGGAAGTGAAATTCTACTTGGTCAGATTTTTGTTCAACCATGTGGCAAGTGCCGTTTAAACTAACATTGTTGACACTCTGTTTTAATTTTATTGGTCGGCTAGTCTGTGTCCAGAGGACCTTGTTTACGCTATCTATTAGGGGTGACAACCTTCTCAGGTTGTCATTCCCTAGTAAGCAATGGGTGCCCTCTGGAGTCACTACTATGACCGGGTGTTTCACCTTGTGTCGCCCAATTTTGATGTCCAAATCTGCAGTCCCCTCGACAGGAATTTCCTTCCCGTCAAAGTTCTGCAGTTGTCCAGGAAGAGAGGTGAGAGGAATACGGTAATTCTCCCCCCTTCCTGCATTTAGTTCCTCAAAGGCCCTTTTGGACAGAAGGGTAGCTTGGGATCCAGTGTCCACCAGTGCAGAAATTGTACCCTGCCCCTGTACGTGTACCGGGGCATAATATCTTCCCTCCTTCTCCTCAAGGGGGCACAGATAATGCACATTTTTGGACAACTGGTGGGCTAACTTTCTGGTTTTGGACATTGCTAGCGAAGAGATTTGGGCAGAATTCTGTGGAGAGCCTGGGGAATCTGAAAGAAAAAGTTGGGCACTGGAAATGGTTTCGGGTTCTGGGCCGCCCCCCTCCTTTTTGGAGGCAGTCATCAGGATGGGTTTGACCCATGGGATTTTGGTATTGTCGGTTCTGGGATGAGATGATGGGCGGCGGTAGCTCAGTCTCCACATCTCCCCAGTCTGAATTGGCATCCCTTGGGACCCATTTTTCCTTGGCAGGAGTTCCCCCATCTCTGAAGGAGAAGATCCTTTTCCCAGGATCTTCTGAGGATCCCTCTCCCTCAAATTGGAAGACCTGTACCTCCTCCACAAAGTGGGTCTGTTTGGGTCCTTTGTTTCTCCTACCCCCCCTCTGCTCCTTTGGAGGCAGGCTTTCAGGGGCAGGAGATTTTGTTTCCGGTTCCTGGTTTCCCAGGGGCTGTTTAAAAGTTGGGAAGGAAGCTTCCTCCAAGGCTTTACACCCCCCTTCCCCTTGTGCCTCCTCCCTGGGAACCGGTGGGTTATCGGGGTGCTGCCCCCGTCATTGTTCTGGAGCACCAGGTCCAGAGTTTGGGGAATTCTGCGGTGGCATGCTCATCTGAGGGTTCTGTTGAGCCCTCAGTATGTGACCCAGATCCAGTGCCATATTTTGGACCTGGCGCTCAAGTTGTGAAACCCGCTCAGGCTGATACGGGGCTTTATTTTCTCCCCTGGGCTGATCCCGGGAAGGGTAGCTATCCCTTCTCTGGTGGTACCCCTGGTTGGGAAGATTTTGGTACCCCTCCACCCTTGGCCTCCCCTCTCCCGGATTGGGTTGTCTGGGCTCAGGGAATTGGGGAAAGAAGGATGGATGATTTTGGGGCTGGAAATTGGGTGGATACCTGGGGAAAAAGTTCTGCCCAGGATTTGGTGAATTTCTGCCCTCCTGGGGGAAGTTAGGAGGGAAGTTCCCCGGGTCAGGTGCTTGGCCGGATCCCCCCCTTGGGCTGGAGGAGTCCACACATAACCCAGGATTGGTCGGTTTCCCTTGTAGCGGGGACTTACATAGTCAGAGGAGCGGGGGACCCCATTTGTGGGACCACCTCCTCGACTCCCTGTCTGTGACTGGCCCGAGGGCCTTCTGGGCTGTGAATTATTTGGTGCAGGCAGGTTTTTAGGCCCCCCCACCTCCAAATCTAAAACGGGGGCAACCTTTACCTCTGCCACCTTGGCAGCAGCAGGGGTGCTGTTGGTTTTGGGGTTTTTCGATGCGTTATTTTTATTTTCGATGGGCTTCTGCACCTCATAGATCCAGGTAGCCAGCTCAATGACCCAGTCTAAAGATCTTTTCTCATGAAAATCTCTCACGAGCTGGGTCATTATGTATTTGGGTAAGGCATGGAAAAACGTATTGATAAATTCTCTGCTATCTGTGCGCACCCTTCTGGTGGTCTGCGCAAAAGCACGCTTTAATTCTTGCACAAACTCTTGTTGGGCCTGATCCTCCCCACATTGTAAATTGTAGGCTGCCTTGCGAGCCTCTTGAGGATTTCTGTGCACAGAAAAATGTTTCAAGATGGCCGCCCTGTATGTGGACCACCTTGAATGGTTTTGATCCACCAGCCCCGCAAAGAAACTGGAGTATTCTGGTGAGAAGGTCCACTTTACGTACTGGATGCAGCTACTGCTGTCCTTCAAATGGAAAGTCTCCATCATTTGCTCATAGAGCTCCAAGTGTTCCCAAACAGAATACTTGGCGTTCTTATGATAAGGCGTGATGACACTCCTTATTGCCTTTATTTGTTTCAATGGGTCCTTTTTGCCTTATTGGCCTTTTTGGTTCGGGTAACCCTGGTCCATTCATCCTCTGACTCAGAAGCACTGCTCCCAGAGGTGCCAGTCTGATCTTCCAGGTTTTCCCGGATTCTGCGAGCCTGGGAATGGCTGGCAGAATGTGGGGACCTGGTCTCCTGTGTCCTGTAATGCTCAGAGGAGTCTTCAGACCCCTCCTTGCGGCCAGGATTTGGTAGGTACCCCCCCATTGACCTAACTGGGCAGAGGTTTTCAGGATGCCCTTAATGGGCCTACTCTCCTGGGGTTCCCCACTAAATTGCACTGTGCTTGGGTGCCCATACCCGGATGCCCGCCCATCCATTCCTGGGAGGTACTGGCCTATGAGCCCCATACTTCTAGCTGGATAGTAATCTGCCATCCCGTGGCCCTGGGCTCATGTGTGCGAGGGGACATGGGGGTGGCAGAGTCCAGGGACTGGGAGAGATGAAGGCCTCTGGTACTAGGGCTCCTGAGGTTATGCTCAGGAGTTTCTCTTTCCCAGCGAACCTCATCTCTATCCGCCCCTGCTTCCTGTTGCAAAGCAAGAGCCTGCACTTTCAGTTCCTCAGTTAAGGCCTTACTCGACTCTATCAGTCTCTCCTGCATGGCTACCTGTTGCTGGAGCCGATCATTGTGCTGGCAGAGAGCGTCATTCTCTCTCTGTGCCTCCTGATTGGTCCTGGAGTACTGGGCCAGTCTCTGCTGCAGGAGGGTTACCTCCTCAGTCCCATCCCTACTGGCCTGCTCCTTTCTTGCCAGAGCCTCCTCCACCCTCCTGGTGTGATCTAGCAAGCCCTGATGCTCTTTTTGGAGGTCACCCAGCCCCTGGAGGGCCAAGTGATTTTCTTCAATTTTTCTTTTTAAATGGCAGACTTCCTGGCCTAAGGTATCCCTTTCCGGACCAAGAGCCTGCATTTGTGACGCCAGGTCGTCCCTCTGCCTTTGAAAGGCACCAGCTTTCTGGCGTTCTTCATCAAAATCTGCCTGGGTATCCAGGTCTTTCAAAATCAATGTATTGCTTTCCTCTTTCTCTCTGTCTAGTTGGATTTGCAGGGTGGCTACCTGCTCTGTGCATGCCCTGTTGAAATTGATCTGTTGCTCCAGCTTTTTCTGGCTCTGCAGTAAGGAGTCCAAACTGTCTTGGTGCTCCTTCTGCAAAGCCAGAATTCTGGTATCCTGGTCTGTCTTTTCCTGTTGCAGTTTATCCATGTCCTCTTTTATTTTAATGATATACTGCCTACTATCATTTTCTGACTCAGGGCTCCTCTGCAGCCTCTGCTCAGAAGAGACCAGGTCAGATTGGGCCTTTTCTAACGCCATCTGTTGCCTATTTGCCAGATCTTGGCCTTCCGCACATTTGTCCTGCATGGCTCTCATATATAGATACAAATATGCCGCTATTCTGGCAATCTTATTGTGTTCATCTTTGGCCTTAGAAGCCATATATAATTCACTCAGGGCCACATGTAATGGATCCTGATCTCTCCATATATCTGACCCTGTTTCCGTGACCTGTTGCGCGATTGCCTGCAACCAGACCGTTTGGTCCTGATGAGTCCACTCACCTCTCACAAATAGCTTATGTAAGAAGTGCTCTCTGGCTATTTTCATATCTACCAAGGTCGTCATTCTGGAATTTGAGTTCCTTCCTGACTTACAGAAGTTTGTATTTTATTTTGCAAAACAGACCGTTTCCTTAGAGCGTTCCCTTTGAGGGATGCTTTCACAGTGTAAAACAGCGTGGTGATCTAACCGGATATGTGTATCTGGTCAGTTGGCACACTGTTTTAATCTGCACAAGTGGTAAATCTAACCCAGAATATCCCAGACGAGCCCCCACATTTGTAAGCGATATTCAATCAACACTACAGCTAAGTCAATGCCTAGTCTGGGATGCTGAGGAAAACCCTTATTGATGTATTTTTATATCCAGTTCAGTACTCTGGATGACAACCCTTGTATAACACCCCCCTCTTAGAATCCCTCTGACCCCACTTGAGTCAAGAAGTAGGTTTGTTTTGCAAATTAAAAGGTTTATTTGAAAATTTAAACAATATATATATATATATCACACTTCTATAAATAAATTGATAATGGATATTACACTTGTGAATATGAGCAGTAGTCAGCAAGAGGTAAGTTATGAAAAGGAACAGAAGAATAAGGTGGGAAAGAATGCTTTATATGGTTCAAAGAAACGCAAGGTGGAATAAAATGCAGTACAGAAATAACTTGTTATGATTTTAGCAAAAGGTAATATGATCACTTTTTCTTTTGACAATTCACTCCCCCCCTATGCAATACAAGAAATGGAAGGAGAGCACACAGTCTTCAAGAATCCCAACAAATCACACTTTATAATGCAATACACAGTTCCAGTTCTCCCAGCAAGCTTAGGGAAAACAGGGATGAGTTTTAACACAGGCGAATTACTTTAATGCGGTTTGCAAGGAAGTGAAAAGGTGCTAAAATTGCTTTTAATTCCCTCTAGAGGTTCAGGGTAGGTGATGGCTACTTTATATTGGTTCAGGCTCACTTTAACAATACTCTCTGAATGATTAGCAGATTGCAAACGAATTTTAGCAAAGAGAAGCAAAAAGCTGCGGATTTCCACAGATGAAGAAATCGGGACAAATCGCAAATCGCGGTAAATTTTGCGAGTGCATGTCTCACGATTTTGGAAAAAGTATAGGGAGTAGAAAGTTTCTAGGTTCGTTGGAAAGCCTCGATTCTAAGCTTTCAGATGAAAGTTAAATCTCGTTCCTAGCATAAACGGTTCCGGAGATACGGATGATTTAATAAAGGTAGATTTTCGGATTTAAAGTAAAACTCAAAATGCTTGCAGCTTCAGAATTGACAGGTGACAGTCGTGCAGCTTTGAAAATGACAGATGACACGATTTCTAGGAGGCTGTTCTAATTAGGTTAAAATAGTTTGGATTAGATTATTTTAACTAAGAGATTGGGTTCTGCACAGTTCTGGCGGATACTCACTCCTACTTTTGAAATGAATGGGCCTCGTCACGGATCTGGTCAACTGGACTGGACTTCGGTTCTCTCTGCTCGGCGGGTCAATCAGGCACCGATTCTGCTCACAGTGGTCTGGGTCTCTCTGGATCTCTGGTCTGGTCTCTGGCAATTGTTCTTGGCAAAGAATTCAAACAGCTCGCCCGGCTGTGGAATAGTTTGCAAATGATTTTAAGGATGCTGAGGCCTGCTGAGAAGAGTTCTCAGTTTGTTGGTTTAGGCCCTTGCTTTAAGTTCTGAAGTAAAGTTCTGGTCTTTGGAGATTGATGGATGTGAAGTCTGGAGTCTCCCGGCAGAGCGTCCCGCAGAAAATGGAATTGCCTGTCCCTCTTGCAACTCCTAAATACAGTTTCCCTGTCAGAGTTTAGACCGCTAGCGCCACCTTGGGGAATTTGTTGGTACTGCATCCATTTTTGAGTTGTCTTCAATTACTGCATTTCAATAGAGTGGTCTTTTGCTTGATAGTATAGGGCCCTTGCTTAACATTGTTTTGATGGCATCCTTACAGTAGAGTGGTGATGTGGAACCCACCACAAGAAGGTTGTATCTTTGGAGTGGTCTCGTGACAACTGCGCAGTTCTCCTATTCTGGCGTGAATGTGGGCGGCGATAGCTCATCCCCACATCCACCCAGTCTATTGATTTAGTTTGTTCTGGGATAGAATAATGGGCGGCGACAGCTCATCCCCACATCTACCCAGTCTATTGATTCAACATGGGTCAAAACCCTTGACAATATGTTATTTTAAAGCAGAGAGTATCCTTGATAAGACTGGGATGAGGAAGAGGGAGAGTTACTCAAGTTTGATGCAAAAGAATACTTAGACAAAGAAGATTGAACAAGGAGGAGCAGGACTATCGTGGAACCAACACATGTGGTACAGCTGTCCAGAGGCAGCCCTGATGGTAAACAGGGAAGAAGGACTCAATGGACTGTCAAACCAGCCCTAGAGGTACATGAAACCGATGCTCGTCCCATGGCAGGGCACCCGAAGGCAGAGAGCAGGGATGCAAAGCATTGTGGTAACCAGAAGGGACCAGGTGAGGTGGGCCTGGCTGGTGGCAGGGCAGAAAACAGCCAGACCAACAGAAGCAAAGTAGGAAGGAAGGCGCAGGCAGCCGGAGACGTGAGGGGAAGGATACAGCTGAGCACGGCGAAAGCAGAGAATTTCCGCTCTGCCACCCAAAGACACCAGAGGATTCCCAAAGGTAGGGAAAGGGACGGACCGGTGGCTAGGGCATTGAGGGAGCTGGAGAAGCTGAAAACACCCACAAACGAATCCTGAAGCGCACAATGGGATACAATTGCCATTTTACTTGATACTAACTTTGTGAATACCTCCTCAGAGGTATTCTTCCTTTCCTCTCGTTCCCCCAGAAGCTCACTGTCTCCAGAGCTCTGGTTCTCTCTAGGCTGGACTACTGCAACATCCTCTTTCTAAATCTGCCTGCCTCTACTCTCTGACCTCTGCAACTCATCCAAAACGGTACTGCAAGACTTGTCCGTGGCCTCAAGCCCAGGGATCGTATCCTCCAGGACTGACATCTCTTCACTGGCTCCCAGTGTCAGCGAGGATTACATTCAAAACCCTCTGCATTGTCCAGAAGGCATTCTGGCGCCTTGGGCCTCAATACCTTCAACTTTATCTTCCTAAATATTTTCCTTCTCGAGCTCTTCACTCATCCGCCACCAGCTCCCTCAGGGTGAGTCACTTCTCCAAGCAACAAGTTGGTGGTAGATCTCTTTCTTTGGCTGGGGCCTCCCTCTGGAACAACCTCCCTGCCTCTCTGAAACTTGAGGAGAACCATCTCTGGTTCTGGAAGCACCTCAAGACCTTCTTCTTTGCTTCTGCTTTCTCTCCTCCTCTCCCCTGCTGAACTTCTGGCTGCATCTGAAACTGCACTGGTCACCTGGCTACCCTCTGTTCTCGGGACCAGGTCCCCTCCCCGCCAGTTGCACACCTGCACTGCCCCCCCCGGCAACCATTGCACTCTGGGGCTGTTTCTGTATCCCTACAGTCCTCTACCAGCACTCAACACCTGATGCCTGCAATTACATTTGCACCTGCTACCAGCTGGTTGCACTCGTTATTTATTGTCTTATTTATTGTTCTTATTTATTTACTGTTTATTCTATGTACTGCACTACCCCTCTCCTTGCCCCCTTGTACTTTCCCCTTCCCCCCTCCCGTGCACATGCACAATCTCAATGTCACCTGGCCTAGTAAGATTGGTGTCTCTGTCTTCCTCTGTTCCCCTCCCTTGCCTTGTTGAGCCTTGAAACACTTGTGTCTAGGCACGTTATAAATGCCATATCATATCATGACATACAATAACCACACAAACAATTCCCAAAGGCCACGAGATGGTAAAATTGGTATTATATTAGATATGAACTTTGTGAACCATGCAAACACACCCTGAAGAGCACATGGCAATATAAGACACATTATAGGCATGCAAACTTTGTGAACCACGCAAACAGACCCTGAAGAGCATAAGGGGATGAAAGCAGCATTTGACAGAGTGACAAGAACTATGTAAAGCAGATAAACCCATCCCAAAGATGGATAAAAGAGAGTACTCAAGCTGATAGCAACATTATGAGGAAATGTATGTGGGATTGGGCCTGGCAGGAGAGTATACGAGGTATGTCCAGGTGGACACTAAGTAAAGGAGGGAGGGAAATCCCGCAGAAGTAGAACAACAAGGTCTGGGACCAACATGGAAGCATAGAAGCCCCACCAGTTTGCACCAGCATCTGAGACCCAAATGGAATAGGGCAAGGCCCATCAGTAAGACATCTAAGGGTTGAAAGCCGTCAACAGTACAGAGATAAATACAGCCAGTGGACTGGAGCCCAGAAGCAGTTGGTAGACCCTGACTAGAAAAGGAGAAATAAAACAGAAAACAGCAACAAAGCAAACATCTTTTTGGGTCTAAACGTTGTGAAGTCATGTCTGGCAGGTTAGTGAACCAGACTTCATATACCATTGAGGAAGTCTATGGTCACGTCTGGCAGGTGTGCAAAAAGACTGGAAAGGTTAATTTTGTTTAAAAGACAGGAAAAAAAAGGTTCCCTCCAGGAGAAGGGAGATCTGTTTTTTGTTTTAAGGTTTAGAAAATCAAGCAGAGAGAGAGGTTCCCTCCAGCCGGGAGGAGAACCGAACCGTGTTTTGTTTAAACAGACGGAGGAAAAGGATCCCTCCAAAAGATTTGAGGAACGTTCACAAGTGGGAGCAAGATTCAAGGAAGAGGTTCCTCCAAGGACTTTGACGAAATGTGTTTTTTGTTTTTTTTAGCATACAAGCAAAACACATTTAACCATACATTCTTTGCACAAGAACTGTGCCTTATCATCGACATCCAGAGTGAGAGGGTCCTCCTTCTGAGTGAATAGGACATCCATGTCTCATTAGTTGAAAGTGTAACGGACAGAAATCGGTTTAGACACAGGATGGTGGACATTTACTATCGGATTTCCTGACTAGGTCCTTAGTATTTTTTATGAGGTAGGGCAACCCCACATAGTAAATAGGGCAAGATAGGGTTTTCTTCTTCTTTTGTTAACAAATAAAAATCTTTGCCATCCACTTTACCACAACTGTGTCAAGACTAGTATTTCCGCTCCCGTACAGGGGATACTGGCCTACATGGTCAAAGCCAGTGTGGACATGTGTTCGAACAATGCCATGACATTATTACCAGCTTTAGCAGTATATTCTTATGTGAGATAATGGAATATATAATGAAATACAGACCTATATTAACAAAGCCAGCATGTTGTGTTTTCCCACAGTGCCATGACATTAATGCTGCCATTAAGGGCAACGACCATGTGTCTGTTCTTATGTGATCATACTGGCACATAAGGACATAGCCAGACTTAACATATTTCTTATAGTTGCATTACTAGCATAAGGGATGAAGCCAATATGATAATGTTCTTATGTGGAAATACTGGCATAGGCATATTTCTAAAGTGGCATAACTGGCATTATTAGCAAAGTCAACATCAGGATGTCCTTATTGTGAAATACTGGTATATGTGGCTCAGCTTGCATGTGCACATTTACCTAGAGCTGCATTATTGGCACCCTGGGCAAAGCCAAAATAAGAGTGTTCTTAAGTGGAAATACTGCTATATATTAAGACAGCAAGCATGGTTTGGCATTATGTTATTTGTAAGTTGTTAGGATTTATACTCCACACTGCTGCCCTTTGCATGGTCTCCAGGCACTCTCGTAGATTCAAAAAGGACTGGGTGGGTTTGACTAGTGGGGGAGTGGGACAATATAAGACATCTTTGCTCTTGTATTAATGCATGCAGACTAGAAGTACCAAAGAGCTCATTTTAAATGAACTCATAATTAGGCAGCAGGGAGCCATTACGTGTAGACATACACGTAGGTTGCTCCCGCTGCCAAATTTTGGTAATTTGCATGGCAGCATGCAAATGTGCAGGGCAAAAGGCGGCATACATGAGATCATGGCAGGCAGCATTTACAATGGATCCTGATGGAGTCTGCTGGCTTTATGCTGCTGGATAATGCCATTGGGCTCAATAAGGGATCCCTAGAATTTGCGCTGTCATGAAAATGCATGCAGGCACAAATGAGGTGACATGTGTATGGTAGAGGCAGCTTAAACAAAAGTTGTGTTCCACCCCTACTCTCCATCATGCAAACAACTGAAAATGTGAAGTGACATGAATGAAAGGTGTAAAAGCCTTACGGAAAGGCCTTTACACCTTTCATTCACGTTACGCCTATGGCAAAATGAGATCTCAAGTGTCAAGAGTATCAAGGAATTTGTGTCTAGGCAGGAAACCTCATATGCCCATGGTGCTGCGGTGCATTTGCTGTGGCTGGGGTATGTAAGATGCAGTGTTCTCTTGTTTGAAGTTTTCTGGGCTGAGAATTAAAAAGCTGTGTGTAGGTGATTTGGTTTGTTTGTGTTTGGTATTTTTGAGCAATTCATTTCAGTGGTTGGTGGATAGGTCACAGTTAGGGTGCCGCACATCACAGCATGACTTAAATTTGATATTCTGTGAAGCTACCAGGTGAAAAGTTTCATTGCGAGGCAAATTGTGTTATGGAAGAGGTCAACCTGAATGACATTCACTGGATCTTTGACCAAGGCTCAAAGGATCTGAGTTGCTGATGCATACCAATTCCACATTTCTTCCAGTTGCTTGGTTGTATCTTGGTTGATATGTATTGAAAAGCCATGTGCTTCGCTTATTCTAAGGTGATCCTGGATTGTGCAGGCTTCCTTTGGAAGAGATTTACAGAGTTTGACCAACATTTTGGAGAAGGAGAATCCTCTCTGTCTCTCTCTAGTGTGGCATGTGGTCTCTCTTAGTAGATTGTTACTGGCTCTTCTTGTCCTTTTTGGCTGGGGTTGGATGATATTCCCTTGAATGCATTTGGCACCATGGCACTGAAGGGCTCTGTGAGCAGTTCAGAGTGCTTTGAAGTAGATTTCTTTTAATGGAGTCAGTCGAGAGTTTTTAGGACTGGTGTTATGTGTTCCATTCTTTCGAGTCTGAATAGTTCTCTATCTGCTGTGTTATGCATGTGCTGAGGTTTCCTTCTGAGGAAATTTGACATTCCGAAATATAAGATGATGCCATAGTCGAGTCTTGGTAAAACCATTCCTATGACAGAGAGGGAGGGTCCTGTGAGGGAAGGTGAGAAACTTAATTATCTGTCTGATCGAGTGAGTTGGCAGAAGCATTTTATTTACTAGTGCATGGATGTGTGTTTTAAGTCCATTGGCCATAAGTAGCCAGAGGTTCTTGATCATTTGTCAGGTGTCTGGGAATGGACCCATTACCGAAAGCCAATATATTGGTGATTCTGGTGCAGAATTAGGTGAAACAATCATGATTTCAGGATTGTCCAGGTTCACTTTTATATTATAAAACATCACATACTTTCTTATGGGCAAAGTTAGCACTGGTGTGTTATTTTGTGGAATTCTGGCATTTATTGCCAGAGGCAGCATGATCCTGCCTTCTTACAGTAGCAATTCTGACATTAGTAATCACAGTCAGCATGAAAAGGGCTATCTCTAACAAAAACACATCAGATGGCTGGCGTTATATAAAATCTCAGAGAGACCACCCCAATGCATCTCAGATAAATGGTGTCTCAGAGGTAGCATGGAGAAACCATTTTAAGACCTGATATGCAGCACCGACTTCAAAGGACCCTCCCTCATCAAGCTCCAAACTAACCTGCCAACTGGCATATGATGACAAGGATGTTGTGAACCTCATAAAACGAGCAAGCTCCTCATGCGCACAAGGTCCAGACGGCATGCTGAAGGAACATCCAGACCAATGGGTGACACTGTTATGTCAGATAATAGAAAACTCAAGAGCGGTACACAACATTCCTACCTCATGAAAGTCAGCAAACATGCTACCAATCTTAAAGAGTGGCTGTAGTGACCATCCAAACAACTATCGCCCTGTTGCCCTATGGCCCTCTCGGATGTTATGGGGAAGATCTAGGCATCACTCCTCCTGAGAAGGTTAAACAAGTGGATACATAAAGCTGAAAGGTATGTCACTTTCCAGTGTGGATTTGTCAAGGGTCTGGGTACTACTCCACCAATCTTCTTGCTGTCAGTAGTAAAGGAACAAACTAGAAGGAAAGCCAACAAAATGTTTCTAGCCTCCATTGTAGATTTGGTGAAAGCCTTTGTTACCATAAACAGACAGCGGCTATGGAACAAGATGAGGGACTGAAATTGCCCAGAAGATCTGGTGGTGCAAATTAAGCCCTTATATAGACACCTCTAAGAGAGTACTGTTATATCTGGAAGGACAAATAACTGATGAGATCGATACAGCAAGTGGCGTTAAACAAGGCTGTTCCTTAGCTCCTGCGCTCTTTAATATCTAACTCTCTGAAATGGGCCCTTAGATGGAGAACTGTAAAAACTTTCCACCAAAAGTGAGTGGTGTCCATGTGAGTCGTTTTCTTTATGCAGACGATTTGGTATTATTGGTCCACACAGAAATCAGATTGCAAAGACAGCTGAGGAAACTAGAGGAATATGCTGCAGAGAACAAGGCCTTATGAATTAAATCCAGCAAAACTAAAATGTTATGCCTGAATGGTGGAAGGGGTAAGAGAACACAAACCTTCAAATGCAACTGAGTTGCCTTCCACCGGAAAAGGTAGAATCGTTTAAATACCTAAGGATGACTATTAGTAAAAGCTCAGTGGAAACAAAGAACATACTTATTTTAAGATCTAAGGCAAGGTAGTGGCAATCATGACATATGGTGCAGACACTCTGGTATAGTTCCCAAAGAATCAGTGGTCATGCCAGGAGGGCATGTTCTGGAAAAGGGTTCCGTGTCTGGCAAAATTAACTCCTATTCAAATAATTAGAAGAGAGCTGGGACTCACTGCGCTAAAAGCAATGGCCAATTGTAAGATCTTGATGTTTTATGGGAAATGTATGAAAGATGACGTGGCCCCAATCCTCGCAATAATAAAAACAGAACTGGAATGGGGACCTGAGAAGGTAGTGCAAAGATGGGCAACGTGCTGCAGAGTCTTATTAGAACAGGTTAACGCTACACAAGAGGACCTTCACAGCACCCTGAGCAGAGTGAAAAAGAAATTGCAAGAGTGTGACTGCATACAAACTTGTGACGAAAAGGACCATTTTAAAATGTTTCAGAATCTAGCAACCGAAAGCAGAGTCTTGGGAAACATACCTTGCAAAATTCCCCGATCCTCATTATAGGGCACAATTTATGAGGGTACGATTAAATATGCACAAATCGAAGGAGGCCCTACCAGTGAGATACAGAAAGGGCCCTAGGAACTTTATGTGTATATTGGAAAACCTGCAAAATATCTTCATGACTTGTACAGCTCTGACCGAGATAAGGAGAAGATTTTTCTCTTGTTTTTTGAAGGACACACGCACACTCTCTATTGAAGACTGAAAAATCAACTGATGAGGGGGGAGAAATCCTCCCTGTGATTACTTCGATTAAATAGTTAAAAGAATTCCTGGAGAATGAGGTCCAGGCGGCTTTTTAACGATAATTTGGAATTCATTTAAAGGACTGGATAACATGAATGAAATGTGTGCACAACTTTGCTAAAAGTTTTAATAAACTAGAATGCAAATAAAAAAAGAAAATGTCTTCTTACACTGGCAGCATGCTGCCATATTTTGCGTGCAAAGGAATAATGAAAATTTGGTGGAAAATGCTCTAGTGTAATGTTGGTGCCTTGGCATCTATTGGATTTATTTCATGTTTCCCTAAAACACCTCTTCAGATTATATGCCTTTTGCCCAATTTTTCAGGCAAACGTGTGCTGCAACAAACATCTTTTTAACCCATTATTTTAAAAAATGTCTCCAGTAGAGAAGCCCCATGAACCTCTCCTATCTCCCCATATTAGTTGGTTGGGGCTCCCTCACTATGCTCAATCACCTGTAAACATTCTTAGGAAATATTTACACCCTTCCAGTGTAAAAAATCGACCAGCTTCCACTGATACAGGATGGATTGTTGGTACTGTTGCAGCATGAAATGGGACATTATTTTGATCAAATGTAAAAAAGAAGCTTGAAACCACCAAATCAGTGACATTTTGATGTATATGGGATGATTGGAGGATCATTTTTTTACAGGTGAATTGTTTATTTCTTCATTGTATTTATTGCATTTTTTGTGACGTTTGTAGATGGTAGAGGTGTCCATTATGCTTATTGCTGTCTGTTTCAATGTCTTCTGTAAGTTTGCCTAGACTGCACTGTTTGGGTCTGTGGTGTGCCCAATTAAATTGAGACCTTCTACTGTGTGTCCTCTTCTTTATCATGTAGCGTTAGCACCCCGTTCCAAGGGATGTAATGTGGGTTATGGCCTGGCAGCCCGAATTATAGGCCGAAGTGAAGCAAGGGCCTATAACGAGGAAACCGGGAAGTTACCCCCATTCCAGCCCTTGGAACGGGGTGCTGACGCTATTAGCACACCGGGTTACGAAAGCGGTACACCGGGATGTTAAAAAAAAATATATTTTCATTCAAAGAACGTGATGCACGTGGCTTCCCATTCATTGAATGAAAACAATCTGCCAAGATGGCTTCCATAGTTATGGAAGGCGGGATTTCCATTTCCATGGTGGCCACAAAGGAAAGCCACCATCACTTAAGTGGGACTGGGGTAGGGGGCTGGGATAAGTTAGTTTTTTTTAAAAAGGGAAAGGGTCAGTAGATGGGGGCAGCCCATGCCAGGGGAGGCACTCTAGAGGTTCAATGGAATGCAGCCTGAGATCGCCAGTTTCAGCCCGCAATCCACAGAACCTGATTGACTGTGCCCCCCTGCCTGAGTGCTAATATTCATTATGCCCTCTAATCAATCTTTCTTGTGTATTCAGGCCATACAAGGCAGATCATAATTAACTGTTGTTTTCAGACACCTCTTACTGTATAACACCTAAATCTTTTATGGTTCTGTGCTTCTTTCATTCCTTCATATACTGGCATACCAAGGGATGATGCCCTTGCCAAGTTACTGCTGGATGCAAAGCTATGGGTAATATGTTGGAGGAAGTGTTTGGATGGATGCACGTAGAGCATCCGAGCCAGGAAAAAAGGTTCAGGTTGAGGAAAACCTATTAGAATGCACCAACGTGGGAAGAGAGTGGAGGTTGTGCCGCGGGCAGCGCAAACATCGTCTCAGTTAGGTCTGAAGCTTATTAGATACTCACATACAGCAACACAGAAAGAGCAACTAATGTTGTGGTTGCAGAGATAATAGATACAGTAGTATTATAGGCCTGGGGTTAGTTGATGTATTGTATTGACGTAGGATAGTGTGATTCACGGGAAGGATTGAAAAGAGCGGAAGAAAGAGTCAACAAGACAGAATGGTAAAAATGAGGTTGGTGTGTTAATTTGGCAGAAGTGTCATTTTTTTTTTATATTAAGGCCTAGTACATGATGAACAGAAAAGAACACAGGCCTTGGTGTGGGGCTGCTACTTGCGTAGTTCATCTCCAAAAACAAATCTCCTTTCCCGTTCCCCGGGAGAGAAGCAGAGGTCAGAGGCACCCATGGTGCGCAGATAAACACTGAATGAATCCATCTGTGGGGCGTGCACGTGATGGGAACAGAATGTTCGTTGGTAAAAGTGTAGGGATGTAGGCGCCCTTTGAAGGACAAGTTCATGAGAATAGGGCAGGAGGCTCTGTGATACCAATGAACCAGGCAACGTTTTAGAACATTACTGCAGTCACCCTGGGGCGTACACCACATATGAACTACACCTAGACACCCAACTCAAGCAAACAAATCTGTGAAATTGATACTCAAGAGCGATGCCCTGGTCACATCATCCCTGGGCACCTGGAGTTGGAAGGAGATAAGAGCTGTGTCTGGAACGTCTTGAGATTTGGGACAGAAGGAGCAGAGGCGATTCCAAAATATGTAGTACAAAGTCGGGGGTGCAGCTTGTGTGTGCCATGGCATCTGGGTTATTGAGGAAGCCATATGTCTCATCAAAGCAGGGTGGACCTCACGTAGTTACTTTGATAACGTCTGGAAAAGTAGGGTGCACATCACGTGAGGGTCCCAAATCTATGAACCTATTGATAAGAACCCACCAATCATATACCTGGGTTCGGCAGTGATGATGTAGGGGACCACGTGTCTAGGGGGATGGGGTTGCATAGATGTGGTCAATCGTTCAAGGGACTATAGGGGGGACTATCTTGTTCTAAAGGTGGTAACCAATGAGGGTGGTGTGATTATGCTGTACTTATTTTTATGCATAGTATTGTTAATTTGCATGTTTTACGCTATAAAAGATATAACATGTTGATACTGAGACCCTTTTGCATGTAATAAACCATGTTGTCCCTTTCAAAGAGGTGCTGTGATCATTTTGGTTGTTTGGATTGCTTCTATTCTTCGGTTTCTGGTCTGCCACCGTTTCAGAAGCCTTTATGACAGCTTAATTGATTCACACTTCTTTGTGATTTAAAGGCAACTAGCACTCTGAGGTAAATTGTGTATGCAATATCATAAGAGAGGTGAATTACAAGCACTTTCCATTCTTGTATGTGGGTAAGTGAGACAAAAGGGACTGGATAGGTCTGGTCGATACCCTGTGTTCCTTCCAGACAGTGGCTGAGGAGGGATCCTTCTATCTTCTTTCTCACCACGCTATTTGCTAAACCATATCCTGAAGAGTACCCTAAGGCTAAGACTGCCACATGATAAGTCATCCCAGTGCATGGCAAGGAGTTTGCCTAATTCCTGATCTGGGGGTAATGGTCCCTAAACCTGGAAACAAAGTATCAGAGTCCCCAGTGCCAACAACAGCTTGCTTCTGGAGCAGAAGCTTGGAAGTGTAAAACAGCAGAGAACTCTCAGAATTAGACCCCGGAGGAAGGTAGATGAAGAAAATGCCAACATACCACACCAGTGGAATGCAAAGCCTCAAAACGTTCCGACCATCTTTGTTTCCTCATGCAGTGCGCTGGCAGGAAGTCTGTGGGTCAGGAATCAGCATGGAGACCATGGGCCTCCTGCCAGCCAGTGCAAAACCTGGACTAATCAAAGGTTAGCCAAATACAACACCTGGGCTAATCAGAGGTTGATGAGGACAATATATGTCTTCAGGGATACAGACAGACAAGGACTATTGGTGCAAGTGTCTGCGAAGAAAATCCCAAAACTCAGTTTTATGAAATAAGCAGAGAGGTGTCGGCCAGGGAGAAGGGCAAAATGCAGCTGCAGACAAGCATTCTGTACATGTCTCCCTTGACACCGAGTGACACTTTGGAGCTAAAACCTGCAACGTGAAGACGGAACCATGGAAGAGACTCAAAGCTACCTCTCCCTGGAGAGGGGTAACAGAAACCAACCCTAGGTGAAATATTTAACCAGGAGCAGCTGGTACATGGAGACCCTGATGAGGGGCGTTGTATCTCATGGTACATGTAAACAACTTGTGGACCTGTGGGTATAAGTTAGTGAGATTGTAAGTCTTACCATCGGCAAGCCCTAGGAAAATAGAATTCTGACCCATCGCTGGAGTGTGACTAAACAATAACTGCTGCACAAGGACCCTAAATGTTTGGGGGAGACGTAATCGTTGAAGTGTTGTGAAGGCTGAGGAAGGACATGTCTTGAATCCTGACAAAGTCAATGGTTCAGGAGGGGCCTGCTGTTAAACCCTGAAGAGACCTTCTGTGAATCGTGAAATGCCAAGGTCCTGGAAGGACCAGTTGTGTAGCCAGAATGAATGAAAGGTTCCGGAGGGAACAGTTATGAAATATAAGAAAGTACAAACTGAAGAGAAAAGCATTTTTAATAATCCACAAATGGCCAACTCTGAGAGAAGCTTCCTGTGAACCTGACATGTTGAGGAGAAGGAGACACCCCTGTGTTACAAAAACACAAAGCCAGGGTATGACCTGCAACGCAATCTGAGTATGATAAACTTCCCTTAAGGTGTCTGTGATCCTGGTGGTCAAAGCAAAGAGGACAATGGAGCAAGACAGACTGTAAGTAGCTCCTGGAGGAGCCTTCCCATGAACTATTGTATTGTGTTTGTTATAATGGTTTCTGGATTGACTTTAGTATATAGGTTTTGCAAACTATTGTGTTGGCCAACTTTGAAACATTTGTGTCATTATTTTGAGGTGGGAAGTGTTTTAAGTAGTCTTTAGGGTTAGGCTGAACATTTCTGTTGGTCATTACATTTCTGAATTGTTTTCTACAATAGAGTGTCCCAAAAGGGGCAAGGATTTCAAGGGTGGGCATTAATACCTTTATGATTTCAGAATTCATATTTGGTAAACCACCAAAACATGAAAGCTCACTTTACCTAAGACCGTCACTGACACTGCCTTTGTTAGAGATCCCAATATAATTTCTAGAGAACCCTGATAATTACTGTGCGTGTCTTCTCCAACCAATTCTTTGTATATAAGAACACAATAAAATAATTTGTTCTGACAACCTTGTCCTCTGCGACTAGTGCTTTTTTTTCCTGCCCTTATAACATCCGCTAGACACTGCTGAAAGCAGAATTTCTGGAATGTGATCAATCACAGAATATTATTGGCTAAATAATAATATCATTGAATTGCCCCAAGCAAATTGACCAGTCTTGGTTGTTGAGGAATCATTACATATTAAAAATGACTTACACAATAGCATGGGCAAAGACAATAGTTTTGGCTTTTCAAATGTTTACTGCATTTTACATTTATAGACATGAATTTGTGTCAGTGCCGTAAAGGACGGCCAGGCTCATAGAATATGCAAGCTGAAGGACCAGTCATCACGTGACCATTATTATGTGACTCTCTGTTGGCACAAATCCTGCAGTTTATATAGACTGCTACAGAGGTCCATACACTGCTTTTGAATTCTGTGTCATCTGGTTTTGCATCTTCAATAATGTTAAAACAAACTGTTGAACTTCAATTGACCAACGATGCAACTGATGTCCAATAGGACAGTGCCACCTGTAACAATCCAATCACTAGAGGGCCAGAAATTGGGATTGCGTCACTTCAAAATATAATGAAGACATAAATGACTCATGGGACCATATGCAGGACAGTGTGCGCTTATTAATAACAATTGTTTTTAGAAGGATGACAATATTGCCACATACCAAAACCCAGAGCCACTTTACCAACCATGCCCATACAAAAAGGGCATCAGAATTCATGTCCACATGGTAGTAAAAACGTATGCAAGGAAAGTAAGATCTGATAGTGTGAAGAAAGTATGCCCATTTCTGGCTGGGAAACATTTGCGCAGCAATCATGCCTTATCTTTATCAGCAGCTCTACTCATTGCCTGCAAGATTCACACTGAATGGCAGAGGTTAAGTTCTATTAATACCTTAGAGCCTTCCATTAATCACGGCCCTATTTAAAATGAATACCCTGGGGCACTGGCCAATCAGGATGCTCAGTGTTGTCTGTCGGTCTAGTGGTCCCCGCTGCGAACATGTCATGACTGTGTCATGACGCTTTAATAATATAAAAGGCGCTTTGCTGGCACTGCGAGGGCAGAGCAGCAGAGCCCCAGGAAGTGGCAACTCGTGTCTGTGCGTTTGTGTCCTGTGCGACTGCAACGTGGTCGTGGCCTGGTGTGCAGCACGGCCCGAGTGTCCTCAGAGCCGCGGATGCAGGTAACAGGGGGTGGACCCCCCGTACTGTGAGGATTGCGCCCGGTGACCCTGGGCACCGTAGGGTGTTCCCCTACCAACGATCGGTGGAGCGCCCTCAGCGCATCCGCCGTGTGGGGTGATCCCAACAGCATCGATGGCCCGCCCCGGTGACCGGAGGCGGGCCACCACACTCAGAACGTGTGCTGTTTTGTAAGGTACAAGTCAGCATTCCGAGCAGCCTGGATCGCCAGTGCCCTCTTCCCTTCCCCGCTCCCCCTTCCGCTTCCCCTATTAGCACCCATGTAGTTCACCACACGGATGCCAATGGTGTCTTTTTAAAAAAAAAAATAATAATTACCTTAGCTGCATGGCTCGGTGCTGCACAGTGCTGACGCCGAAGTCTATTTTCAATGTTGATGACATCAATCATCAACATTGAAAACAGACTTAATTGGACAGCACTGTGCGCGCTGGGCCACGTACCAAAGGCAAGTTCCTTTTTATTTAAAACAAATAAAGGCGCCATTAGCACCCGTTTAGGGAGCTGCGTGGCTGCTAATGGCGATATGCACCTCGGCGTTGGGACAACTCTGTCGGTAACTGGACTGCCGCCCCTTCATATGTGTTCAGTTTTACTGTTTGCATTATAACATCCGCCATGTTCACCTCCTTTTTACTGCTTCATTTTTAGTCAAGCTTATTATTATTATTATTATTATTATTATTATTCCTGGCCTATTGTATCCCAGAACCTACCAATCTACATGGATGTGCGCTGTACTGGCTTTGCTCAGATCTTTGTTAATATAGGAATACTATTAAATATGTATTTTAAATGTACTGGAGATGGGATGCTTAGTCTCAAACGCGGGGGATTGTTTCCGCATATGGGACGGTAGGCATTCCAGATCCCAAACGCAATAGGCTCCATGGATTAGGGAAAATAAATGGGGTCCTTTAATCCCCCAGGAGATATACAGAAGACAGGCCCTGCACAAGACGTTTAAACGGAGGTGATTTTCTGTTCAGAGCGTTGGACAGAACTTTTATCCTCAAACTGTCAGGGCGATAGAGGCATCAGCATACATTTACATTCATGCAGAAGGCAGCGGACACATGATTTATGCAAACGAAAAACAGAGTGCATTAGAATGCCTTCATGCAGTGTTTCTGTGGCGGGAGCGGTGGAATTCACGAAAAGATGTCAAGTTTTTCATGATGCTAATGCCAATTTATTATACAGAAGATTAAATAAGTGTGCTGGAGTGACGATTTAATCGAGCATTAAAAAAGGAAGATTTGGAAATGTTGTGAGGCCTTATTTGTCCTTCCTCTATTTTCCATTTATTATGCAGACGAGTAAATAATGTGAGCTGAATGTATATCTGCTCTTTGCACCAAAACATAGCTTCCCTGGCTGATGCATTATGCCGCTGGAATGCGTTCATTTTCGGCCTTGGAAGAAGATCGGCGCACGAGGGGAGCTCTGAAGACGCCGGGCTTGGTGGAACATAGCGACGATCATCACTCGGGGCCTGGAGACCAGGATGTGCGGACAATTCGTGTAGATATGAATTTAGCAGCCTTGGAAAAATGTCTTGTCTCCGAGCCAGCAGTATTTTAAAAGCGCATTGCAAGTTTTAAAGCTATTTCCCATCAAAAAAATTGCTTAAGAAAGTAAAGATTTGCCAATCGGACAACTACGCGATGTTCGGGAGACTAAAGGGGGTCATTTTACAATGAGCACGAAATGAAAATATAACAGCGATGCGTAAGGATTGAGATGTTCATGCAGGTGTGAAATACATGGATTCATACCACTTCAGTGCCTGGTAATGAGCAGGCAGATTCCATAGGAATCCATTAGTAAACGCAGACTACAAAACGTCATTTGCAGGCAGTGCAATACGACAAAGGGGGATTTATGGCCCTGAACTCTAAATTATATTACACATCGACACAGGCACTTTTTAGTTCAGGCTGGATACCAACGCTCCACATCTTCAAATGGAAAGAAATATAGTAAACCCATATGATATTAGACCCTTGGTACTTGCCCCTACATACACAGGTGCGTGCCCGTTTGATCAGATAAGGGCTTCAACTTTGGCATGGAAGAAATTGTTTCGACACATGAAGGTGACTGTCTGCACCATACTGCAAGGAAAAGCCCTTGTGGAAATGTCCTGCTCTTACTCCTACTTTTAATGTCAGCCTGTCCAGTATTTGGTCCCTGCTACAATACACAAAACTGGAGGACATGTACAATGAGGGGCGTTTTATTAACATCTCAGACGCCATCTCAGAGCTGCGTCGAAACCCCTTACAATTATTACAGTATTATAGACTACATGCAGCCTCTCAATCAAAGAGGGAGAACTTCCCGGAAGAAACGCCTAATAACTTGTGTCTGTCATATATTACATGTGAGGAGGGAGGTAACCACCCGATATCAACACTATAAAAGCCGATATTAAATTTGCCCCCTACCGGTGCATCCAAAGCTCATGTGAAATGGACTGAATGAAGATTTAAGGATTGAATTTACAGATGATACATGGCGTAAAATGTGCTATATGACACAAGAGGTATTGATAACTTCTAGATTTTGGATTATTCAATTGAAAATATTGAACAAATGGCACTATACCCCAGCCAGGTGGACTTATTTAGGCAAGATTGCAAGGGAAAATGCCCCAGATGTGGGTCTGAGGCCTTGACAAATATACATATGATATGGTTGTCCAAGATTGACAGTATTTTAGAGCGTGATGTGCAGTACTCTTGGGGAGATAGTTGGATACCCGCCTGTAGCCCACACCGATTGTTTGCTTATTTGGTCAATATAATGCCACCCTCATGTCCTCACGGAAACTGCTAAATCTAGGATTTCTTCTGGCCAAAAGATGTATTTTATTACATTGTACACATCAGTGAGCCCCTACAAAAAAACAATGGTTAAAAGAGATTGCTTGGTCCAACAATTTAGAGGAAGAGTGGATCTCTATGTCACCAATATCCAATCATCCTACTCCTTTATCTGACAGGAACTTTTAGACTAATGAATGCACTTTTTCTCCCTCAGGGTGGAAAGACCTAATGAACTATATGAACATTGTATGCCAAAGGTTACATAGCAAGTGGTCATTACTTTCTTACGATTGCATAATTGTCCTGACTCCTCTATGTCTGTAAAACTGAACAATACAAACAATAAAATAGAACTGTTAACCCCACTAGAGAAGCCCTTTTAAAGGCCCCTTCCAGAAACATTCAAAGACCAAAAACTCACTAGACGACAGCCTATTAAAAAATAATAATAATAATTAGCAATCTATTGGAGTTTTTCTTTTAAAGAAAAATAAATTGAAAGACACTCTATTGAGCAGGCCCCTTAAAGAAAAGCTCAATAAAAACCAATTCACTCTTAATGCCGTCTAATAACAGGTGCACATGTGGCTTAGTAATTTATATCACAACCAACGTGTGCTAAAAATAGTAGGTATGCCTATTGGATTAATCAGTCATGTAGTTAATTAGAATGATGAGATGGAGACAGCATTTCTATAACTCAGTACCAAGGTCCGAAAGACCTAATACCTTGCCCAGGGTTATAGTATATCTAAGAGATTAAAAGAACTCCAAAACTGCTGTTTTCTCTTATTAATAATAGGCAGAGATTTTAATATAAAATTAAGGAACAATGTTGTGGATAGATGGCTGGAAGAGGAGCAAGCTCAAGCCTGGGTGATTACACATTCAAATGTGTTCAAAACATTTCCATCAACTCAGGAAACTTATGCAAAATTCTGTAAATCTTATTAAAGGATTAAGTTCAATCAATGTGCAAGGGTGGTTGAAATGACCTGACTCAATTGATTCACATGCCCGAAACACAGCTAGGACCTCTGGAAAAATACACAATAGATAGGGAATTGCATGAAAGGGTTAAGCGTGCAAAGGTTTTGCACGCGATAATAACAATTCCTTTAATTCCAGAGATATACAGGGACGTAATTTAGGGGTTGCCAGATGTCGCAATTGCGACCTCTGTGGTCTCCCTTGCGACCTCTAAAAAAAATATATATTTTTGTAATGCATGTTCCTGTGCTGTGCAGCAGAAAAGAAGTGCCTAAATCTAAAGACACTCCCGTCCCCTGCACACCATTACAGCTGATACACAATTAGTCAAGTATAGTTAGAATTTTTACTTCAAAAGAAGGTAAATAAACATTAGACAAAACAAACAGATTTCACAATATGTTGACCAGAACACTTCTGGTGGGCATTAGAGTTTGTAAACATCCAAACACTCAAATAAGATCATCATGAGAAAAAATAATCATGAAAACAGCAAAAATGAAACATTGTTTAGAATAAAGCAAAAATAGCCAAGAACAATATTCTTGCGATGTACTGCGGAGCTCTACGCGTTCCAGGGAACACCCCCTTCTTCAGGAGCAAAAGTAATCTGAAATTATATACATTGAAAGAAACCATCAGTATAAACAACTCAATGTCATATTTACAGTGTAAATAAAACTTGAGAAAACCTGGACAAAAATGATCTAGAATGTAATTGTGAAACAAGTAATGCAATACACATAGCAGTCCACATTTATGTGGTCGAAATAGTTTAATTAAGATCCAAAGAAATACATACATAGCCATCAACTATCCCATGGGTGTGACTCCAAGAAAGAAAATAATAAGACCTCAAACGGGTACTAGAGTATCCAAGTGTACCAAAAGAAATGATTACCTGTTCGACACACTGACAAGGGACCATCTATTTCTGCTCCTGTGCTGTGGCCAGCACCATGTGGCTCTTTAGTTCTGGAGTGGCTGGCTTTCTTGTTCAGGCCCCTTAAAAAAAGGAGAAAAATAAGAACAGGAGTGCTACAAGTCTAACACTTTCAGCACTGACCCTAAATAAGAAAGAATAGGAATACCAAATAATGGGCCTCATTACGACCCAGGCGCTAATGGGTTAACGGCGCCGTAAAAGCCTGCGGCGCCGTTAACCTATTAGCGCCTAATTACGAGGTCCCTTTGCGGGACCCGACCTTAACGGCTGGTGTAGACCAGGTGTTAAAGTAGGGACCCGCAAAGGGACCTTGGTGCTAATTACGGTGCCGTAATTTGCGGCACCGTACTTAGCGCCTTCCCCATTCCAATTGAGCCCTATGGGGCAAAAATGGGAATAGGGAAGGGCCATGGAGGAAGGGGGAATTACCGCCCCGCCAACCTTGTAATCGGGTGGTAATTCCCCCTTTCTCAATGCGGAGTCGGTAACTTACCGGCATGGACCATGGTGCTAATAGCACCATGGTCTTCCGCCAGGGTCGTAATGAGGCCCAATGTGTCTTTCTGGAATTCTATACAATAATTGCTAGACTCATTAAAGGTTTATTTCAGGCCCACTTTAGGGGGTGAGTCACTTATTTAGTCTGTTCTTAAACGCCTCAACTCAGCCTTTCATCCTTCTGAGGTCAATAAATGAGTACCAAAACAGGTTGGGTGATATTGGGTGTATATTTTTTCTATATAAAGCACTTAAGCGTAAGTGCTATATAATAACACATCATTGGGCCTCATTACGACCCAGGCGTTAAGGGTTAACGCCGTCGTTAACCCTTAACGCCTATTCTGATTTTAACGGCTGCTTTTAGCAGCCGTTAAAATCCATGGCGCTAACCCGCCATGATGCTAATTACGCCACTGTGATTTACGGTGGCGTAATTAGCGCCTTCCCCACTCCCATTATGCCCTATCGGGCAAAAATGGGAATGGGGAAGGGAAAATGGGAAATGGGGATTTACCGCCCCACTCACCTTGGAATGGGGCAGTAAATCCGCCATCCACCATGGTGTAAACGTAGTTTAGAGGAAGCCATGGAGGAAGGGGGAATTACCGCCCCGCCAACCGTAGTTTACACCATGGTGGTAAAGTTGGCGTACTTAGCGCCTGGGTCGTAATGACCCCCATTATCATTTGGTCATGGACATCTGCTTGCATTCACAGTAAATTGGTAATATGGGCCTATACACACTGATCTTAATGATACATATGGCAATCCATGTTTGTATGAAATGTACATTACATTATAGTGATATCGTAACCATATTTTTCATAGTGTACAATGCTATGTGATGCCACTTCCTGTTTTGTCAACGGGTGAAAGGTTGTGTTCCATCGCTTCCCGCGATATCACTTCAGGGTTGGGTCAAATGACGTCCCTTCTTGTGATGTCATCAGGGGGTCAAGGGTCGTGTGATGTCACTTCTGCTACCCCTGGCATTTTGGTGAAATGACGTCCCTGATATCTGACTTCCTGAGACGGGGAGTCGGGGAGGCGGGGCCAAACAGCTGGTTGCAAGCGCGGCTCGTCCTCGTCGTCAATGTAAGATGAGGACTGACGCCGTGAATAGTTAAACAGGAGTCTTTATTAAATGACATGCAACGCAGGCAGCAGACGCACCTGCAGCGTTAGATGCTAAGATCAACTGTTCACAAATTCAAACCAAGCAATGCGTACACATTCTGAGAGAATCCTGTAACACGGAGATTCTCGGAATGTGTATGCATCATTGGAATACAGCAGAACAAACATTCTACATACCTCGAACACATATATAACAGCATAACCACTTACAAACCTAACACATCTCCCTCCCTTTATGAGGAAGATATTGAACTGAACTATTCAAGGCAATAGTCTTTAAAACGATCAGGTAGTCTCTTTGTTCTTTTGCAATTAACACCAGCATTTGATTCATACTCCACTTGACTGCTACTGCCTGTGAGTAATTGAGATGCAGCTTCTTCACTTTCAGCTCCCTCTTGATTTTTGCCGTTGACATTGTCTCTTATTATGTACTCCCTGTTCACATTTTGTGCACATTTTACTAATTTAGACTGTGAATAAAACACTCACCCCCTTCAAGGATTGCCACATTCCCTCTAATAGTTTTAACTCTCTTGGGACCCAAGAATTTGCTTTCTGTGCACTTGGCACCAAACCGAGGATTCTTAATTAGAACAGAGTCACCCACAGACAACCTCATTTCCTTGACCTTGAAATCAGAATCGAATCTCTGTTTGTACTCACTCAATCCACTTGGTGTGATAGTCAATGAGTCCCACCATGAACCTGAAACCATCGCCCAAACCTTGTATGGGGCCAATTATGTCAACTGCTAATTTTTTCCATGGCTCACACGGAACCTGAACGGGATTAAGAGGCCCTTCTCTGACTACGTTTCCCTTGTCCGCTCTCTCATATTCAAGACAACCACGCACCTTCTTTTCTAACATACTGTCCATGCCTGGCAACCAATATGATTGTCTAAGTAACCTTTGGTATCCATTTATTCCTAGATGGCCTTGATGAGATAAATCCACTAAGCGGGCCCTAATGTCTGAGGGAGGAACAATCTTGGATCCTCTTCTGAGTTCGATACCATCTCCAGACAGATTTAACTCATGTTTCACCTCATACATGCGATCAAAATTCTTATCCAGGGCGTCCCTACTGGGCCATCCATTAACTGTCCACTCTTTCACGCTGGTGATAGCTATGTCATGTGCATCTGCTTCAAGCCATTCTTCCTTTCCCACTGCAACTGTTGACACATCCGAAATAGACAAATCTTCTTCCATGACCATTTCTAATGTGCCTTCAGTGCACTCAATTGGCATTCTAGACAAGCAATCAGCCACTACATTTTCTTTACCTGGGATGTGAACCATCTTAAAATAATAGCCTTGCAATCCCACAACCCATCTGGCGATCTTGGGAGAGCCTGTAGCCCAGTCACAACTGCTTAAAAGTTGTACCAGTGGTTTATGATCTAACTTCATCAAAAACTCCTGCCCCCACAAAAAAATGTTTAAATGTGTAATAGCCCAATACATCGCTAATGCCTCCCTTTCTATCACTGAATAATTGCATTCAGCTCCCCTTAACGGCCTGGAGGCAAAGGCAATCACATGACATTCTTTCCCCGAGTCCACTTGATACAACGAGGCACCTAACCCAATCAAACTAGCATCTACAGTGAACACAGTTTTCCTACCGTCTACAAAACCACCGAGAGACGGTGCACCTGAGATCCCTTCCTTAATGGCAGAGAACGCTTTCTGACACTCAGGAGACCATATAAAATATACCCCTTTTTACAATAAGATCCTTAGAGGTGCTGAGATTGTGGCAACATTTTCCACAAACATATGGTAAAACTCCGCCATACCCATAAATGATCTGAGTTGATCCTTATCGGTAGGCGGAGGTACCTTGCATATATTCTTCACTAGATTGGTATTAGGTGAAATGCCATGACCTTACACTCTATGTCCCGGGTACTCAACTTCTCTGAGACCAATGCAAAGTTTTTCTCTTTGCACAGTAAGCCCTGAAACACTCAACCTTTGAAGCACACTCCTCAGTGCTACATCATGTTCACTTTCTGAACTCGCATGAACCAGAATGTCATCTTGCAACAAAGTGACATTTTTAAGATCTTTGAGCAGTTCTTCCACAATACGTTGAAATACGGAAGCAGTTGATGCCAGTCCGAAAGGCATGCGCAAATACTTAAAGGTGCCTTCCGGAGTAACAAAAGCAGTTACATGTTGACACCTCTCTGACAGTGGCACCTGGTGGTAAGCTGCAGAAAGATCTATCACTGAGAACCAACTTGGTTCCCCAAGCGAAGCCAGTGTCTTGGAGATTATAGGTAGAGGATGCCTTTCAATGTAAATGTTCTTGTTAAGGTGCCTGAGATCAACACATAATCTCAGGCTGCCATTGCTCTTTGTGTCCAGGACCACAGGGGATAGCCATTCCGTTCCCTCAATGCGCTCAATCACTCCCTTTTCAATCAAACTCTGCAGTTCCTCATGGAGTTGCTGGCAAAGTTTATGTGGAACAGGACTCACTTTGTGTACCACCGGCTGTGTATTTGGCTTGAGTTTTATGTTGTGCTCAAAGTGATTTAACCTTCCTAAGGTGTAGGTAAAAACTTCAGGAAATTCCCTGGACCACTTGTCCTCAATATCTGCAATAGTTACAGGTTCTGTTGCATTTGCTTGTATCCGGACACCTAATACTCTCTGCTCCTCCCAACCTAGAAGTGATGCTCCTTTCTTTGCCACCAGAATTATTGCGGAACACTCTCTTCCTTTGTAAATTACTGTGCCGTAGAACTCCCCAGTGAGAACAATGTCTGAGTCTCCATAACCACATGGTTGTACTTCAGCGGGAACGTGAAGATCAAGATTCTTGCCCAGGACATTCTTGAAAGTGTCTTCTGATATTATGGTCCACGGTGAACATGAGTCCACCTTCATCTTGATGTGACACCCATCAATCATGAAGTGGTCGACTGGCCCCTTGGCATCACCAGATATAGCACTAATCTGGAACACGTGTCTCACGTTCCTCTCCTAGACGGCGGGTCTTCTGACATCCTTTGCAGGGGTTGTGTGGGAGATTGGTATTCCATGTCCCTTTGTTCCTAAGAGTTCACGGAGGAACCTTTACACATGCTTCCAAAGTGACCTCTGCGTTTGCACCTGAAACATTCTGCAACTCTTTTGGGGCAGGATGGAATGTTTGACGAGTGTCTGGAATTTCCACATCTAGAGCACTTTTGACTCCACCACTCTTTCTTGGTATTCGCCCTCCTCTTCGGTACGACTGCACATACACCTTGCGCACCGCTAGAGACGACTGTTTGTCGATCTACATTGCCCTCATGTATTGAGAGGTCTGCTCTATACTGCACGTCAATTCTACAGCCTTCTCCAATGACACATCTTTGGCTTGCAACTTCTCCTGGACCCTGGGACTGTTGGTGCATCACACTAGTTGGTCTCTGATAAGGGAATCTGTGAGATCTCCAAAGTCACATGTGTGGCTCAATGTCCTTAAGGAAGCCACATAGGACTCAACAGATTCTGCACTCTTGTGCTCGTTGAAAGAACTTGTGTCTTTCAAATGTCACGTTCTTCTTGGGCTCGAAATGATCCTCAATCTTTCTCAACGCTATTACATATTCATCAGCATCTCCTGATCCTTCTTCCACACCACGCGTGAGACCGTCGAAGACAACACACCCCTCCGGACTCAATTTATGTAGAAGAAGTGCCCTTTTCCTGGCAGAACTGTACCTGTTGCCGCCAATGGCAATAATGTAGTTTTCGAAAATCTTGACCCACCTGTCCCATCTGATTGGGGGTCTGCCCGGTTCTGACAGGAATGGTGCAGGTGGAGGGATTGTCGCTGTCATGACGTCAGAGTCAGAGAAAGGCCCCTGGTCCTGCAGTTTTGCACAGAATAATAGCAGGCTGTGATGGGCTGGGTGTCCTAAAGTAGTCCAGGCAACATAAAGTCCAGGGACACACTTGATACAATGAGTGGAGGAATTATGACATCATAATGAACTGCAGTGCAGGGGGCCTTTCGCCTGAAGATTCTGAAAGGAATGTTCAGCAGAAGACCTCTTATTGCATCACAATGGGCATCAGCAATGTTAATATCCAGCCCTTGCTGGGTAGGCCTTGTTTGTTCCTGGGCAACAAAATGCAGTCTTTGAAAGTGCTGCAAAATTCTACCAGAGTCAGAAAGGAACTGACCTCATAAGCGATAGTACTTTGTTTTGTAGATTCCCATAACATAAATTCCTTTCTGTGGCCCTTGCATGCAAAACACACACGCTCTGCCTTGAAGCTGTGAAAGGGATGCCTCCAGACTCTGACGTGACCTCCACCCCCTGTTTCTGGGCACCCGTCTCTCACCTGATATATGGGGGGTGCCTGCTGCCTGACGTGCCGGCTCGAACTGCTGAAGGTGCGCCTCTCAGCACTCCCACGTAGGGAGGAGCGGCGCTCACAGTGCGCAGCGGGATGCGGGAGACTTCAGCGAGCAACAGCTGATCTCTTCCGTCAGTGAGCAACAGCTGATCTCCTACGTCCCTGAAGCTGAAAGACGGGGAGGCAGGGCCAAACAGCTGGTTGCAAGCACGGCCCGTCCTCCTCGCCAATGTAAGATGAGGACCGACGCCGTGAATAGTTAAACAGGAGTCTTTATTACATTACATGCAAAGCAGGCAGCAGACGCACCTGCAGCGTTAGATGCTAAGATCAACTGTTCACAAATTGAAACCAAGCAATGCGTACACATTCCGAGAGAATCCTGTAACACAGAGATTCTTGGAATGTGTATGCATCATTGGAATACAGCAGAACAAACATTCTACATACCTCAAACAATATATAACAGAATAACCACTTACAAACCTAACAATGACGTCCCTGATATCTGACTTTAAGTCAGTATTTTTAAGTAAGATCGAGACGTTAATTAGTACCGTTACGGACATATAGTAAGGGAAAGGCATTTCTGAATTTCGCTGTCACTATTGTCGTCATGAGGTCAGTATAATAATTAATTATATGTTTTTCGTCCTCTATATGAATCTGCATGTGTTAAAACATTAACAGGGTAATTCATAGAATCCAGCGCACAAGTAGCGCACGCGGCTGGCGCACAGCGTGCGCCTGCGATAGTCTGCGCCAGGCACGTGCGCTAAAACAGATTTCCGCGCACAGCGTATTCATGGATTTCAAGCCGTGGCACAGAGAATCGCAGCGAGCCTGCAGCAGCGCCAGTAACGCCCCCAAGAACGCCCTCGCGCACGGAAAAGCCATCAAAAGCGCTAAATCATCGCTAAGGGCTGCGCTAACCCCGGACCACTTCACAGGGCAGGCAAACAAGGAAAGCAAAGCGGGCAATCTCCAAATCAGGAGTACGCGGGAAGTACTACACGCGACTAGGCAGGGAACGTGAATCACAGGGGTACGCGGGAATCATCACACGCGAACAGCCAGGGTGCGTGTATTACAGGGGTAGCGGGAAGTTCAACACGCGATTGGCCAGGGAACGTGAATTACAGGGGGACGCGTGAAGTAGAACACGCGATAGGCCAGGGAACGTGTATTACAGGGGTACGCGGGAATCATCACACGCGAACAGGCAGGGTGCGTGTATTACAGGGGTAGCGGGAAGTTCAACACGCGATTGGCCAGGGTACGTGTATCACAGGGGTGCGTGGGAATTATCACATGCGAATAGGCTGGGTGGGCCCCCACAGGTGTACCCTGTACACCCTCCCCGGCCCCTGCAGGCAGCCCACAAAACAGTGGACTACCCTGCACACCTGATCATGTCCCCCTGCACCCCCATCCACCAGGGGCACCCTCCACCAGGCCCCCACCCATGTCTCCCACCACCCCCACCCCCCAGCAGTGCAGGGGCACCTGCCATCAGGCCCCCATCCATGTCTCCCACCACCCCCAAACCCCATCCACCAGGGGCACCCTCCACCAGGCCCCCACCCATGTCTCCCACCACCCCCACCCACCAGCACTGTGGGGCACGTGGCCAGCAGGCAGTCAGGCAGCAGCCGATGGCAGGTGGGAGCGTGCTCAGGCTTCTTGGGGACTTAAATTTGGCCTCCTGGCCAGGAGCGTGGTCTTTCGTGTTAGAACGCGTGGACAGCCTGATAGGGAGTGATTTTGCACCTGAAAACCCCACACTCATCGCGCGAAAACCCGTCACCAGCATATGTGCGTCAATAGTTACCTGCACGTGCAGTGTCAAAGCGTGTGATTGGTGAAAAGTGAGCGACACGCAGGAGTGTCGAAGCGCGTGATTGGTGAAAAAGGATCCACATGCAGGAGTGACAAAGCGTGTGATTGGTGAAAAGTGAGCGACACGCAGGAGTGTCGAAGCGCGTGATTGGTGAAAAAGGATCCACATGCAGGAGTGACAAAGCGTGTGATTGGTGAAAAGTGAGCTACACGCAGGAGTGTCGAAGCGCGTGATTGGTGAAAAAGGATCCACATGCAGGAGTGACAAAGCGTGTGATTGGTGAAAAGAGAGCTACACGCAGGAGTGCCAAAGCGTGTGATTGGTGAAAATGGGCCAAGCACGTACACGCCGTAAGTGACGATGTACGTGTGGGCCTGTATAAAAGGTAGTGTTGAACACAATTTCCTTGTACGTGCTTTTCGTGGAGAGCGAGTGGGTGAATTCGGTACTTCTTGTCGTTTCACACGCGATTTACTTCACGGCGTTTCCAGTTCGTACTCCCTGTTACCTCTGACAGCTCTTTTCTCTTTTTCCTCTTGTACTGGTTTTCCTGGGCCTGTTCCCTCAAACAGTGTCCCCTTCTACAGTTGTCCTGTCTCCTCAGACAGCGTACACCTCTTCTTTTGGCGGGGGTGTTGCCAACCAAAAGTGCTATTTTTTCACGCTCTTTTACCTGGCAGACGGTGAGTCACGCACGTATCTAACATCTGTGCTTGCCCCGTGTGTAGCCTACCCCTTCAGAGGTCAATCTAGGCCGCGTGTGACACGCATACGTTCATTGTGTTACTGGATGCCACAGCGTAGTGCAGGGTTTTCCATCAGCACACGTGGTCTAGGAGGGGTATTGTGCACGTTCCTTAACTTTTTTGGGGTGCCTGTGCGTTGCGTGACCCGTCATCTTTCCCCAGGGGTGTCATATAGCCTTGCCACTGCACTAGGGTACGAATACCATCTGGTACCCAACCCCTTTGACACCCAATTGCCCAGGACAATTGTGCACACCCACTCCCATACGCACAATACCATCAGTGCCATGGTTGGGAGGCGTGCAAGCCGTAAGGGTGGCAAAGGTGGCCGAGCCACACGTGGTGGCCGTGGAGGATCCAACAGGGGACGTGGTTGTGACTTGCAGGGCGCCCCTGTTCCCCCCAGTCTGGAGGAACAGTCAGGGACACCCATGCCCCCCCCCCCCCCAGTTGAGAGTCATGTGGCTGATACCAACCCTGATCAGCCCATGTCGGACCAGGCCATTGTGGCACCAGACCTGTCCGAGGGTGATTCCATCGCTGACATCCAGGTCAGCAGGTCCACTGCACGTGCACCGGTGCACATTGGTGTCATCAGGGCACGCGCATCTATGCCAGATAGGTCATCTGCTGGCCCCCGTAGCCAGGGTGTGGCTCAATCCACCCCACCTCTCATACACCCTGCCAAGACTGTGTCGGTCCTAGTTCATGCACCTCAGATCAGGCCTGACCCCATCCCACTACCCCCAATGCCTGCACCTACTCCCATGCTGAGTGGGCAATCACACACACCCAGTACAGAGTCCACCACGGCTCCTGCCCCTAGTGTCCACAGCGGCGTAGGACACTCTGGATCCCCACCCCCTTCCAAGCGCAAGAGGAAGAGTGCACGTCCGGCACAGGCTGATGCCCCAGACACGGCTGCACAGTCCGGCCCATCAAGGAAGCCAAGCTTCACAGACGCCGAACTTAATGCACTTGTTCAGTATGTGTCAGATCATGATAGGGAAATGGTCATCGTTGCAGGGTCCAAGACCACACATGCCAGACGCCAGGCACACTGGCAGACCATTGCTGACAGAATAAGTGCCCTTGGAGTAGTGAGGCGCACAGCTAGTGATTGCCAGAAGCGCTGGAATGACCTTAAGCGCAGGGCAAAGGATAAGCTGGCCTCAAGTCATGCCGCAACCTTGGTGACTGGAGGTGGGTCCCCAGCACAGGAAATAGAACTCACACCACACGAGTCCGTAGCTGGATCCTACGTCACCGAGGGACAACTCCAAGGTGTGGGAGACCTCCCTGATTACGAGGCATCATCCGGTGAGTGCACATGCATGTGTGTATTATCCATGTGCATGGTGTGTGTGTGAAGCATTCATGTTGGGTGCCTGTCAAGGGGGTGTGTGGCAGAGTTGATAGTGGCACCCATGTGCCTCATCCAGTATGTTCAGTGCAACACCATCTGGCCACAGCACTATCCCTACTGGCAACAGTGCACATATGGGCCAACACCATGGAAGTTGCCCTTGATTAGTAATTTTGTCACTACATTGTTGCTCATACTCCCCTGTCTATTCATCTGATGTCTTACATACCATTCCTCTCCTTTCCCCCAGCCATTCAAGTTTCATCTTCACATGCCTGACATGCAATGATACCACATGCTAATGCGTCCTCTGTATATAAATGCCTACCAACATGCAGTCATACTGTGGATGTAGCCTTGACATCCACCTCCTTCCTGGGTCCTTTGGTACCGTCTGGTTTCGAGCCCCATTCCCTCACACTCCATGCTGCTCTTCATGGTCTATCTTCCATGACTTCTACAGTTCAGACCATCGTGCCCTACGCACGACACCTGCTTGCCAAAAGTCAAATGAGGGCAGCCTGCCCTCCAATGCGACCCACCCTATTGCTGACCAGTGCATCTGAGCCTACTCTAAGCTAACTCTCACTGACATCTGCTCATACATGCCTTTGCCTGTCCCATAGACCCTTCACATGGTCCCTGTCCTCTCTCCTTGCTCCTCTTCCACCATCATAGGTGGGACCCGTTGGGGTGTACTCCTGGCCTCCTTCCAATCCTCAGATACCACTATTGATGTGCATGGTAATGGGAGCGTCTCAGTCCAAGGCCCTTAGGCCAACCTCAATCTCCTTGAGAAATGCTACCCACATCTCATCAACTTCCTTACCTCTCCTGCTGTCCCCCCTCCTCTCTCCTCATCAATCCTGCACTGCCTCCCTGCACCCTCCCATGAACCTTCTCCGCCTCCCACTCCAACTCCTACACATGCGGCACCTCTGATCTCTAGCACTCCCCGTAAGTCCTACAAGGCTGTCAACCTCCTCCACAATTACACTCCTTTCACTGCGGCTGCATCAGGCATTCCTCCGATAACTGTCACTTACATGAGGTTATGCACCTTGACATCCTTGGTCTCATGGAAACATGTCTGACGGCCAGCTCTGTCTGCATCCTTGACCCTCTCCTTGTCCCGCCACTACTGTGCAGGGGGGGTGTGCCCTTGGCTTCCCTGAGGGTATTCCTGCCACTGTCACACCTACTTAGACCTACTCCACTCTGGAATGGCTTGTGTGAGGTTTCTGTCCACCACACCTTGACATTCTCAAACAGTGCGTACTGTGTCTGGGAAAACTGGTCAAATGTACTACTTCCTTTCTGAGTGTCCTCACCTCTCCTCCTCACTCATGTCCCCAGACACAGAATTCCTCATCCTTGGTGCGGTACGCATCCACCTGCATGCCTGTTGACGCCCCCACGTGACCTTTCTGTGACCTCAGCAACTCCCTCTCACCCTCTAGACTCCCGTCTGTCCCTACTCATTCTGCAGGGCACACTCTTGATGCTCTGATCTCATCTGACTTTCCCCTCTCCGTCCATCTCTGCACTCCTCTCTCCTGGAGTGATCACATTCTCCTCTCCTCCCAGCTCACCCTCAACACCCCACAGGCAAAGCCACCCTCACCACTGTCACACACCTTCTTGGTATTCCGACCCATGAAGTGTGTGTCAGTCGAGGCTCATGCTGCCAAAATCTCCCCCCCATCCAGCTCCCCCTTAGGCTCACTCCCATCCTGACAGGGCCCACTCCATGCTCCACTCCATGTCAGGTACACTGGATGTCTTTGCCACGGTCATGACCACCTGTCTGAAGCCCCATGCCAATGCAGAGTCCTGGCATGACTCGGATCTTGGGAACCCAAACCACAGGTGCCGGGTGGCAGAGAGGGAATGTCCTGCATCATGGCCATCCTCTGGCAAACTGGCCTGCCACATGCTCCAAAGGCAATAGCGCCTCACCCTTCTCACCAAGATGAGATCCCCAATCCAAGGGCACATATCTGCGGCATGTGACAACTCTGCAGGACACATAGAAATCTGAAAGGACCTTGCCGAGCCAGAAGCAGTGTGTACCTCCCCTGTCCCCTCCGAGCCCACAGCACAGCATGATTGTCTCTGTACCCCTATAGGCCACCCCCCCAGCACTTGTCTGCGCCTAACACCATCTGCCCTTGACGTCAAGTCCTACTTACCTTGTACAGCACTTCCAGCCGCCACTCCCCCTTGCACTTCATTGTGCCACCCACCCCTGCACTTGCGTGACATGAATGACACCAGCACCAGTAGTATTGTTGACTGGCATCCCCTTCTGCCCCACCACCCCTCAGTGCTCCGCTGCACCTACAAACATTACTTGACCGGTGCTTCACGAATGCAAAATTATTCCGTTACAGGTGTTGGGGAGGTGGAATCACAATGTTTACTGCATTATGTTGATGTAGACAAGGCACTGTGCATCGTTGCCAATTTGGACTAGCAGATCCATGTACAACATGTATACTAATTGATGTGACGATGCAATGTCAGGACCAGAGTGGTTGAAATCCAAAAAAGTAGCCCTCCTCTCCCTCTTCACTTGGTGGCTATGTCACATGCCATGTGTGTGATGGCATGTGCCTTTGACATGGCAATCACCGCCCAATGTGTGATGGCAGTGCTAGGCATCAAGGTGAGCAGGCGTTGCTCTCCAATCAGTACATAGTATGCCCTGAGCCTCCCCTACAGACCCAGTGATGGTGAATGCATAGGAGGACTCCCAGTCATGTAGGACATGTGTCGTAGGACTACTGCCTATGTTGTTCATCAGCCCTTGTTGCATGCCATGGTGCTAATGCCTGTTTCCATTTTTCTCTTTCATGTCTTTGCAGGGGACGAAGCACTTGTTGATGCTGGGGATGTGGTGGTGGAGCCGTCCCAGGAGGGCAACCCGGGCCGACCTACCACAAGTGAGGGACGTGGTGTGTTTGTGGGTGAAAACCCACAAGTGCTGCAGGCCGTGCTGTCGAGGGGTGTCTCTGGGGGTTCCTCCCCCGAGCAGTATTCAGGTGTAGACTCGGAGGATGACACCTATGTGCAGTCGCAGGTGAGTGTTCTTGGGAGAGAATCTCCTCTGTCCGACCCACCTGCAGCCAGGCCATTGGCCTCAATGGGGATGTCAGTGTCGGCAGATCAGCCTCCGGTGGTTACGGATGCAGGGCCACACCACCCAATCTCTGATCCTGTTCCTGGGGCTGCAGATCAGAGAGGGAATGCAGTCCTGCAGCCTGAGGCCTTGCCGGCACAGCAAGGCGCAGTCCGCCTTGCCCCAGGCAGGTGTGGTGCCCGTCAACGTGGTGGCCGTATGCCACCTGGCAATACCGTATGGGAGCAATCCATCTACGGTATGGCCACCCAACAGGCAGCATCATCCGAGATGATTGCACAGGCCATGGATAGGGTGGCCACTTCCATTGTCCCCCCAGAAAGGCTGATGGAGCGACTGGAGCAGGCTACAGAGTCCATCTGCCAGGCACACAGGGAGGATATGTTGGCGTCCAACATGGACAGGCGGGCGGCACTGGCGACTCTGCGGGAATCACTTTCCATGGAGTCCCAGCGCCACAGGGAAGCCCTGAGGGAAGAACTCCGTCACCTCAGGTCGACCCTGTTAGAGCTTGAGGCTTCATCCCATAGAAGGACAGAGGAGCAGCTGGAGCGTCTGACACGGACGCTCTCGGCCGAGATGCAGGCAACTCGTGCGGAGGTCAGGTCATCCCGGGAGTTACTGCATGGGGACCTCCGCATGATTATAACCCAGAACCAGAACTACCAGACCCGCCTGCTTGCAGCCATGGAGGAGCAAACTCGTGCTTTGCGTGGGCTGCCTCCCATTGTCACACCATCTTCTGAGGCAGCTCCCCCACCTCCAGAGTCAGCTGCAGGGTCTGGGCAGAGCCATAGCGACTCATCTCCCACAACAGAGTAGCCGTGTGGGCCACGAGCCTATGGGGTGTTTTCCTTTCCCATGATCCACACAGGTGGATTGTGGCGTGCATCCTGTCCTCGGACCTCATAGGTGGCCCCCCCCCCACCCGCCGGCCCTTTCATGGCCATTTTTTCTCTTTTTCATTTTTATTTTGCAAGAGTGTTGCCTTGTGTGGGTACCTGGGCATACACTGTATTGTGGCTGGGCACATGCAGGCTTGTCCTGAGTTTGGTTTCGATGCTTGGGTAGCAGACATCCACACCCCTCCTGCTTCCGTTTCCATGGGCTTGCAAAGGGTGTGCCCAAGTGACAGCAAATTACACGGTGACATTGGACTCCCATGAGCTGTTGGCCAGTCCATAGTCAATACTGTGTAGACATTCATAGTGTTCATTGTTGTTGCACCTAACTATGCATGATGGTATGATATGTGCCTCTACTTACATATGTTGCTCATGTTTTGCAGGTATTTCACACAGATCTTCACAAGGGCATACTCTCTGGAGTCACACTACATGTCGGTAGATGTGCACTGACACTTTTGCATGGCGCCATCACTGTACATCTGGACGGTGAGGACATACCAGCTGAATCAGGTAATGAGACTACCATTGATTACATGCAATGTGTCTTGTTTGGGTGGGCTTCAGGGTGGGTTGGTGTGTAATTTGATAGAAATTACTCTTACACAGGTGTGTAGTAGTGGCTCCAGGGCGGTTAGCTGCTCAAGTGCGGCTATGTTCCATTTGGGGCACTGCTATTTGTGACACTGGTGTCATGTTGTGATGGCCAGTTTGTTTGCTGTCACATACCATGACATGGTGTCCTCAGTGGCGGGACTGTGAAGGGAGTGGGTGACATGGCAATGTTGTCATGTAGTGAATCGCCTGTGGCAATGCATTTTAGATTGATGGAGTTGTGTCTTTGCGTTGTGATGCATAGCTGGTGTATGTGTAGCTAGGGGTGCACACATATTGACACTTCCATGTTAACAATCTCAGGCTGATGTGTATCTGACAGTTCATTGTCAAGTAATTTTCAGACATTGTCAGGTAGAGTCATCATTGATTGTCAGATGGTATGTGCCAGAGCAGTGTGCACTAGCCAGCACTGTGATTCCTAGGTGAAGAAGTTGGCCACCAGTTGCGTACGGGCTGCCTCCCCCCGTGCCCTTTCCCCTCCCATGCGCAGCGGGCGTGCATGTGGTTGTGGATGTGGGGGCACCACCATGTCCACGGGCAGGCCCCGGCGTGTTGCAACGTTGTGCAGGACACATGCTGCCACTATGATCCTGCACACTATTCGGGGAGCATATAACAGCTGCCCGCCAGAACGGTCAAGGGAGCGAAAGCGTGACTTGAGCACTCCGAATGTGCGCTCCACTATGCCCCGTGTAGCAATGTGGGCTGTCTTGTACCTTACCTGGGGTGGCGTGGTGGGGTTCCGGATTGGGGTCATCATGTGGGGGCTGATAGGGTAGGCACTGTCCCCTGCGGAGGTGGTGATGGGTATCATTAGTGGTGTTGTGTCATGACCCAGTATCTGACATGCATGCATGTGGAGTGGCATTCATGCTCACCAAGCAGCCATGTATCTCCATGCTGGCCAGCCTCTAGGTCCCGGCATAGGGTAGACATTCTGTAGATGAAGCTGTCGTGGGTGGACCCTGGATAGTTGGCATATACTGATGTGATGATTCCCTTGGCATTGCATACAACTTGGACGTTGATGGAATGCCAGTGCTTGCGGTTTCTATAGATGTGCTCTGTTGCCCTGGGTGGACGTAGAGCCACATGTGTGCAGTCAATTGCACCAAGCACTTTGGGGAATTGAGCCACACCATAGAATTCCTGGATGCACGTCCGCCTTTCTGCATGAGTCCTGGGGAGATATATGTGCCTGCGGACTGAAGGCCGTGCAGTGATGATGTTCAAGACCTGGTGTAGGCAGCGTGACTGCGTGGCCTGTGACACACCACCCACTATGGCACTTGTCCGCTGAAAGGATCCAGTGGCCAAGAAGTGCAGTACATTCAGGACCTTCTGCAGGGGGCTGAGTGCTTGGGAGCACAGGGTGGGTGATGTGAGGTCATCCTCCCACTCACTGACCAGGTCCAGTATGATGTGTGCTGGAAACCTGTACCTCCCATACACCTGGTCATCAGGCATCCCGAATAGGCTGGTTCTGGGTGTGAATATTCTGGCCCTGACTCTCCTCCTCATCCTCCTTTGGTAGCCCACTGCCACTGCTGCTAGGAATGGTATGTTCATCCTGGCATCTGGCTTGTTTATTGAAAAGTGCGCAAATTAATGCCTTGCGCGTGTAGTAGGCAGCGTGTGAGCCTCGCACCCCTGGAATCGAGTTCCCACTCCAATCGCGTGTGGAAATTCCCACGCTGCAGGCATACAGGTGCGCTGACGTACTTGCCTGTGTAAGTGGCCGCGCGCCCCTGAAATACACGTACATAGGCCAATGGCGTGTACGCGCACTTTTGGGCAATTACACGCGATGAAATACACGTACATAGGCCAATGGCGTGTACGCGCACTTTTGGCCAATTACACGCGATGACACTCTGACGTGCAGGATTTCCACGTGTGCTCCGTCTTCACGTGCTGAGTGGGGAACGCCCGTGCGGATCACGTCAGACGCGCTTACGCGATGAGGGACTCTGGTCCAATAGAATCGCGTATGCGTGCTGACGCACTTACGCGCTAAGGGCCTTTCCTCGGATTTCACGCTGACGTGCAGGAATTTCACGTGCCAAATCACTCCGTATCAAGCTGGCCACCCGAAAACACACGGAACACCACGCTCCTGCCCCGAAGGCCGAGTTACTGCCCCCCAAGTGCCCTGAGCAGCCTCCCACGTGCTATCTGCTGCTGCCTGCCTGCCTGCCTGCCTGCTGCCACCGTGCCCTGCCATTTGGTGCCTGCACATCAGCCATCTGCAGGGGTCCAGTTGCTGTGTCCACCCCTGCTGGAACTGAAGACTCCCAACTGGGATTACATCGCTCCACAGCCCAGCCCCAGGACCCAGTTGCCCACCCACACCTGCCTCTGGGGTTGCCATGTCGGGCACTTCTACATCTGGCACCAGTGGCAACCCCAGGCCAGAGGGGCAGAGGGGCACCAGCTTCACTGCCACCGAAGTTGGTGTCCTGGTGGAGCATGTCCTGGGGCAGTATGATGCCCTCTTTGGATCGTCCCGCGCCAGCAAGGAAGGACGGGAGAGGATCTGGGCCGACTGTGTGGTTGCCATCAACGCGGAGGGGGTGGCAACCCGCAACGTCTTGAAGATCAAGAAGCGCTGGGAGGACTTGAGGTCCAGGACCCTTGTGAAGGCCCGGCGCCTCGTGGAGGGGGGCCGGGGCCACATGAGTTCCATCCAGAAGAGGGTCCTGGAACGCGTACGCCCAGCGCTCCACGCCCAGATCCTTGAGAGGGAGACCCGTCTGGAGTTGAGCGGTAAGTGTCCAAGCATCACTGTGTGAGACAGGGCATGTTGCGGTGTGCTGGTTCTATGATACTTGCCTGTATGTGTGCCATGTGCCATGTATGCATGTATGTGTGCTGGGACATCATGGTAATGCATGTGCGACCAGTGATGTGTGACCCACATGGTTGTTGCATGTGTAGAAATGCGGCATGGGGAGCACTATGCAGATTTGGGACATGAGAGCATGCCAGTCTCTGTACCTGGACATGGATGGGGGTGAGGATGGGTGCTGATGCCAGGTACATATATGGTAGCCATGTCTGTGTGCCTGACCTGCATGTCTGTGACTTGTGCATGCCATGGATGCATGACTCATGTGTGTGACAATGCACAGATTCAGTGACGCACCCACCTTACCCTTGTTTTGCCTGTGTTTGGTGTGATTGTGGCCAGATGGATGTGACTGAGGTGTAGTGTGTGCATGTGATATGCATGAGCCATGATGCATGTGAGTTACATTTCATTGAATGTTTCAAGAGTCAATTGGACATGCATGGAAATGTGCATGGCATGCACCATGCCTGTTACTGTGTGTGTTTTGCCTGGACTGACCCATGTGTTGTGGAGGGACATGATGGAAGTGTACTTTGACAGGGGTGCTCATCTGCTATTGCTTCCTGTCTAGGGGACCATTGTACAGTAGCCTGATGCTTGTGTTCTTTGTCTCCCTCTACGCAGCGGCTAGTGAAGAAGAGGGCGGAGACGGCGCTGTGGAGCAAGGCGGCGGGGATGCCCCCACGGCTGCAGCGGAAGGGGTGGGTGAGCCCCCACAGGGGCCTGCTACGGCGGGAGACGGTGAGGAGCCATCCAGGTTGGTGGTTTGCACAGAGGAGGAGGAGGCCGACACTGGTGCACACATGGGCCCTGGTGGGAGCATCCCTGCTGGTGCAAGTGGTGCAGTCCAGGGCCAGGGGCAGGAGGCAGCACAGGTCACCGTGGAGGGGCCTGTGCATGTCGCTGTCCCTGACCCTGTGAGTGCACCACCATGCACCAGCAGGGATGCCCCGTCCCAGGCCCGTCCGCAGGTAGAGGGGATGTCCATGTCAACTGACTCCCCTCCACCTGCGGCCGTGGGAACCCCTGGCCGCGTGGAGCAGGTCCTGATTGGGGTCGCGATGCGCACGGCTGTGATTCGTGATGCCGTGCGTGCTTCCCGGGAGGAGCACGCACGTCATCACGAAGTGCACCGTGCCGACGTGGCCCAATTGGGATCGGCCATGTTCGGGGGGTTCCTGCATGTGTTGGCCAATCTGACGGCCCTCTCCTCCTCTGTGCAGGCTATCCACCAGTCGTTCTCCTTGCCGTCTTCCGGCCCAGATGCCACCATGGCCCCCTGTGGACCTGCCCCGACCAATGCAGCCAGCTCGGTGGGGATCCCATCCCTGCCGCAGTTGGGAGTCGGAGGTCCAGCAGGGGTGGACGACACAGCAAGTGGACCCCAGCAGATGGAAGATGTGCCGGCATCATCGGGCAGGGCACGTGCACGACGGCGTTGGTGGTTACCATCAGCCTGGATGCCGTCGTGCTGGCAGAGGCAGTGGCGTCGCAGGCAGCAGCGGGCTCGACGTGGGAGGCATCATGGCTCAGGGCCATCAAGATCGGAGGGGCAGGCATCGGCCGGAGGGCAGGGCAACCCTGGCATGGCGGTGTGTTCCGTGTGGGAGGAGTTTGGCCAGCGGATAGGTGCGGAGCGGCAGCGGGCGGAAGAGGAGCGGCTCGCCATGGCCAGGGCGGAGATTTCCATGCATCAGGCATTGAGGCGGGCTGAGTGCCTCGAGGAGGCTCGCAGGGAATTTGGAGAGCACATGGGGTTGTCCCTGCGAGACCTCGGGGCCAGGACTGAGTCCCGCCTCCAGGACATTGACATGGAGTTCGAGGATGCCCTGGCCAGCATCACCAAGTGAGCCGCAGGACTAGCCCGCTGCCTTTGTATATAGTTTTTTAGTTAGTTAGTGCTAGGTTTCCTTTATTTAATTTTTTTTTTTTGGACCGCTTGGACAATGGCCACTTCTTTGTACATATTTTTTTAAATAGTTAGTATTAGGTTTAATTTGTGGTGTTGGGCTCATGGACCCTTGAACAATCCTGTAAATATAGTTATTTTTTGTGAGATAAATTTTTTTACTTTCATATTGGTCACACCATGTCGTAATGGTTTATCTTTCATTTCATTCTACATGTGTTTACTTTGGACAAAATCTATTCATTTTTCTATCCTTTGTTTTTTGGTTTCTCATTTTTGTTCCCGGACATGGACCTTTTATTTGCTTTACCAGATAGTTGTCAGAGTTTACTTTATTTTTATTTTTTAATACATTTTAATATTATCTTACACTTGTGTCATTTTTTCTTTGGTTTCTTACATGCCATGATATGGGTTTTGACATTGACTTGCACCCATTGTGTATGTGTGTGTGGCGGACATGTGTTCTTTTGCTTACTTGCCTTTGGGGTTGTGTCATGTGATTGCATTCACTATGTGGGTGCATGCAATCCTTGCCTGGGTGTTTGTGCTGGGTATGCTGGTCATTACTGCCATTATTGTGTATCGTCAGGACCAGGGGCCAGGGGGACATGGGTGGGGGCCTGGTGGAGGGTGCCCCAGGTGGATGGGGGGTTGGGGGTGGTGGGAGACATGGGTTGGCCATGGGTGGGGGCCTGCTGGCAGGTTGCCCACAGTGCTGGGGGTGGGGGTGGTGGGAGACATGGGTTGGCCATGGGTGGGGGCCTGCTGGCAGGTTGCCCACAGTGCTGGGGGTGGGGGTGGTGGGAGACATGAGCAGGTGTGCAGGGTAGTTCCCTGTGGTGTGTGCTGCCTGCAGGGGCCGTGGAGGGTGTACAGGTAATGCCTGGGAGCACACAGCCAAATCACGTGTGCAACTTCCCGCTCACCCCTCAAATCCACGTTCCCTGCCATATCGCGTGTGGAACTTCCCGCGCGCCCCAGAAATCCACGTACCCGGCCATATCGCGTGTGCAACTTCCCGCGCACTCCTGCAATCCACGTACCCGGCCATTTCGCGTGTGCAACTTCCCGCGCACCCCTCGAATCCACGTTCCCTGCCATATCGCGTGTGGGACTTCCCGCGCGCCCCAGAAATCCACGTACCCGGCCATATCGCGTGTGCAACTTCCCGCGCACCCCTCGAATCCACGTTCCCTGCCATATCGCGTGTGGGACTTCCCGCGCGCCCCTGAAATCCACGTACCCGGCGATTTCGCGTGTGCAACTTCCCGCGCACCCCTCGAATCCACGTTCCCTGCCATATCGCGTGTGGAACTTCCCGCGCGCCCCAGAAATCCACGTACCCGGCCATATCGCGTGTGGAACTTCCCGCGCGCCCCTGAAAACCACGTACCCGGCCATTTCGCGTGTGCAACTTCCCGCGCACTCCTGCAATCCACGTACCCGGCCATTTCGCGTGTGCAACTTCCAGCGCACTCCTGCAATCCACGTACCCGGCCATTTCGCGTGTGCAACTTCCAGCGCACTCCTGCAATCCACGTACCCGGCCATTTTGCGTGTGCAACTTCCAGCGCACTCCTGCAATCCACGTACCCGGCCATTTCGCGTGTGCAACTTCCCGCGCACTGCTGCAATCCACGTACCCGGCCATTTCGCGTGTGCAACTTCCAGCGCACTCCTGCAATCCACGTACCCGGCCATTTCGCGTGTGCAACTTCCCGCGCACTCCTGCAATCCACGTACCCGGCCATTTCGCGTGTGCAACTTCCCGCGCACTCCTGCAATCCACGTACCCGGCCATTTCGCGTGTGCAACTTCCCGCGCACTCCTGCAATCCACGTACCCGGCCATTTCGCGTGTGCAACTTCCCGCGCACCCCTCGAATCCACGTTCCCTGCCATATCGCGTGTGGGACTTCCCGCGCGCCCCTGAAATCCACCTACCCGGCCATTTCGCGTGTGCAACTTCCCGCGCACCCCTCGAATCCACGTTCCCTGCCATATCGCGTGTGGGACTTCCCGCGCGCCCCTGAAATCCACGTACCCGGCGATTTCGCGTGTGCAACTTCCCGCGCACCCCTCGAATCCACGTTCCCTGCCATATCGCGTGTGGGACTTCCCGCGCGCCCCTGAAATCCACGTACCCGGCGATTTCGCGTGTGCAACTTCCCGCGCACCCCTCGAATCCACGTTCCCTGCCATATCGCGTGTGGGACTTCCCGCGCGCCCCTGAAATCCACGTACCCGGCCATTTCGCGTGTGCAACTTCCCGTGCACCCCTCGAATCCACGTTCCCTGCCATATCGCGTGTGGAACTTCCCGCGCACCCCTGCAATCCACGTACCCGCCCATATCGCGTGTGGAACTTACCGCGCACCCCGGTATGCACGCACACGTTTATTTTTTCTCTCTGCGCGTGTCTGTGTTTGTGGGTACCCCTTTGTACGTCATTTGTCCAGGAGGGCAACAGTATTGTACATTGGTCATGTCTGTATATAGGTGCTATTTGTTGGCGCGCCTTTTAGCGCACATTTCTTGCAGGCGCAGACACGCTACCGCCTGCTTTCTTGTGGCGGTCGTGTTTGTGCCTGTTTGTGCCTGTGCGCTGCTTTGAGCGTGCGCTTTTTTGCCCTATTCTATTCCATGAATACGTGTTGTATGCGAGCGTGTGGGCGTTCCGCGCACTTGCCTCCTGAACTTTCCCCGTGCCGCCCACATTCTTCCCCATTCCGAGTGTTGTGCCCCATTTTATTCCCCATTCCGAGTGTCCCGCCCTGTGTTCCGCCTACTTTAGAGCTGTGCGCTGCGCTCGGAGTGATGGCGCAGTGGCCGTGGCGCACGACGTTGGTTGACCTGTGCGCCGGCCTGCGCCGCGCGTTTTTTCCGCGCACGTCCTCTGCTTTTCTTGCGCAGGGACTTCCATGAATCGACGTGCGCTGGTTTCCCTGCGCTTTGCGCTGATTTTCGGCGCAGCGCACGCATTGGCCCCTCTGCGCCGGGATTTTCGGCGCACATTTATTCCATGAATCGGCTTGTAATTCTATTGTTAAAGAATAATCAATATATGCAGGTGACACCTGCTTTATTGTGCTCACGAATGGCGGCGGATACTTGTGCAAGCTGGATTTTAAATAAATATTGAAAAAGGGCTTCCAGAAAAAGATGGACATTTGTAACCGGAGTATTTCGAAAATTACTTTTAACTGAATGTGCTAGGTTTTAAGTTTATATTCAAGGCACTACACTTTTGAGAATATCTGTTCTGTGTTGTATGTGATTTTTAAAAATGTTTTACCATTTGAAATAAACTGAATATGATTTAATTTGATTGGTCAAGTGCATACAATCTCACTTCAGTGAACAAGAAGCACCGAGGAAAGTCTGTGCCTGGACAAGTCCTTTAAAGAACAGTACAATGAACGATAATCAGTTAAAAGGTCAAAGGTTAATTTCAGACCAATACCAGTGCTCTGCCACTTGTTCACCAAATATCACATTAACAGCATGATCACAAAGCAGCTACCCAAACAAAAGTTAGCAACTATTCAGAAAGTTTCAAGTGCAGCCCCCATACATTTTACTTTAAAAAACAAGACATTTTGGCTTTCTCATTTTGACATGCCAGACCGAGCCGAGGCGGCCTGGGCTGGCATGCTGTTAACGGCCATGTCCACCCCCGATGTGGGGGTGATTGCCATAGTCTTCGTGTAGCCTCTGTTGTTAACTTTATTTTGGGAAAATGTTAAAGATTATTCAGGAAATTGTGTGTAGATTAAACTATTGCCAATGCAGTTCTCATGCAGAGTCCTTTTTATAGCATTACTAGCAAACAGTATCTGTTCTCCAAACGGGTTCTGTGGACAGACACGACAACACTCCCATCAATTGTTGAATATCAATGATCCTATAGGTCGCTGTTCCGAATCGCTTATCGCTTGATGTGCTTTCTACTCTGAAGAAAACTGCACTGAGACATACCCAGGAGCAGATGTTGGGAGGGGGCGAGAGTTGGTGTGGTGCTGCATACTGAGACGTACAGTGCTCTCTCTCCACTTGTTGCCTCACCATGGCTTGGTGCAGTTTGTTGCTGTGCAAATGTCATTGATACCGTGCATTCTAGGGTTGAGGCCAGGTCCTTCCACGACCACATTGATGTTTTGCTGATTTCAGGAAACCGTCTCATGTGTGAAGGTTGCTGAGATCTGGGGGCAGGGGTGGGTGTCTAAATGTTATCTAGCCAGTAATGTCTGGACGGGTCCTAATAGCTAACTATGCAAAATGTGGTGCAGATTGGTGAAACAGTGTTGAATTGAATAAGGAAAAATGCATCGCCAAGCCGCAAACCCACCAACAAATTGGGAGTTTTGCTTAAATCCAGGGAAAGGGATGGGGTGTCAAAATGCCATGTATCCAGTCCAGAGGGTCCTAACAGGCAACTATGCAACATTTGGTGCAGATTGGTGAAACAGTGTGGAATTGTATAAGGAAGGACGCTTCGACAAGTCCCCAAACCCAGCCACAAACTGACATATTTTCACAATATAGATATGTTTATGTTGTTGAAATTTTTTTCTAACTATTATATGGTGCTCTTCTGATAACCCAAGCCATAGAAGCTATACAATTACTCTGATAACCTCAACACACTTCAAGTCACACAAAATAATGCCCTCAGGGCTGCTCTGAGCATTCCCAAAAGGGAACACATCTTTCAAGCTAGGACAGATGCACACTGGCTTCCGGTTAAGGAACGTATACTCTTTAAATCACTGGCCATTACACATAGGTGCCTTTCATCAGATGCCCAACCCTGCCTATCAGAAAGAGTTACCCTCATCTCCTCCAATAGACCCACCATATCCCACCTCTCTAACCAGATTTGTGTTCCTACCTTCAAAAGAACCAAAGTTGAAGGGTCCAGCTTCCAACACCTCGCACCAAAAAACTGGAACGCCCTGCCCACCACACTAAGGAACTAAAGTTCCTACACTACCTTCTGCAAAATGTTAAAAACCTTATTGTTTTGCTAGTAGACCTAAGTAATTTTCATAAACATGCTGTTCAACTGTAACCCTAGTAACAACATACGTATGTTTCCCCTGTTTCTCTCCTACTGCTCCAAGTTAAGCACTCTTTAACAGCGCCACAATGCCTTAGGGCCGATGTGCGCTTTATAAATGTAAATAAATAAAATATCAGACATCCCCAGGACCTGGCCCTTTTGCAAGCCCTGTGTATCATAGCCAATTAAAAAAAAAAAAAAGTTCTGCGGTAGTCCTCTGCCGATAGATTGCGCGCCCATCGATTCATTTTGATGAGCTGGAACAAAATGACTTTTATGCCCACTGTGGAACATGTTTTGCTATGGAATTTCTGAACCATTGACTATCAGCTCATCAGTTAGAGGTATTGCCTAATTAGAACACTTTGCAGCAATGATGTCATTTTTAATATTCTAACGATGCATCTGCCTTTGAACCCTTCTCCAGTGATGGTTTAATCTACAGAATAGATTTTGTAATCTGTGAAATTATACATTTTAACATCTGTATGAAATACCATAACCACATTTCCCGTCTGTTGAGTGCCGTCTTTTTTATAGTCCTAAAGTCAAGGTCAAAACTTATAAATATACACAAGTTGCAATTAACCAGGTTTTCAAATTATAAAACGAGGTCTGCAATTCTCATTACAGAAATGACAAACTCTGCATTAAGTCAGAATAATTCAGACACAATTGTCTGGAACATATTTTGTTTTGCATATATCTCACATTGCAAGGGGCCAAGGGAGAACACAGAGTGCTTACTTTCAATTTGCATAAGATGTAACTAATTGCCACATATGAGTGGAATTAAAGTTTAATGAGTATGTGGCTGTTAAATAACTCCAGAACCCAAAGAATAAGTTGGAACGTTTCTATATGTTTGCTGCTGTTCACAAGTTTTTCTGATTTACGCTCAGCACTTTAAACACAAAAATGCATCTTTTCAAGGAACGCTGTGCCTTCAATAAGGGCTATTAAAAATGCTGCCTTTTGAGCTATCTTCTAGCAAAAATGAGTTTAGTAGCATCAACCCAGCTGCCAACTGTGCATATGCCATGCACCAGCATCGTATCTGACATACAAAAATGGGGTAGCCATAGCTGAGCCAGGGATACTATCTTGGCTTTAAGAACCAAACAAGAGATGAGTTGTCAAAATACTTGTGCGACATGTTCACCCGTGTGTAGTCATTTTTAATGTGGGCATTCAGTTTGTTACTGTGCATGATTGCAGGAAAACGTGAAGCTCCACAAAAAGTAAAGCCTTGTGTAGCATGTCAGACAATCAGCCATCATATAAATAAATTAAACAGTTTAAACGGGGGCTTGATTTTTGCAACTTAGCTCAATTGTTTTTTGCAGAAGGCACATATTTGCTAATTTACAGGTGCTGCGGAGCAAGGTGCTTTTATGCACCTAGACAGTGCTTTCCACCTGGAAATCAATGACCCATTCCTTATTTGCTATCTGTCTGCCGTACACCTGAAGAGCTTCCTATTCAAATGTGTAGCTGACAACACTGAGAAATGAAAATGCCAGGCCCTGCCTTTTTTATTCCATTAGGGCACTGAGGATTGCAAGACTGTGTAGCGGGCAGGAACGGGCATTAGGAAGAAACCACCTGTCTCTGACCAGGCACGTTCATATTTGTTTGCTTGTTTTATTGATTTATAAGACTCACCAAACCCGAATGTATGTGGGTGCATTTACAAGAGGTTACAAGAAGATTTGGTATTACAGTGGTTGCAGCAGAGTGTACAAGATAATACAAGGTAGACACATAATAATACAGGGATCATACAAGATTATAGTGGTTGCAGCAAAATATACAAGATAATGCAATGGCATATACATCATAATACAGGGATCATACAGTGTGCTACATATCGAAGCATAATAGACAGTGAGTGGCAGTGGTTACAGCGCAGGTATGAGCAGTGGAAAAGGGCATGGCTGTCCTAAGTGTGTCAGCGGTCCTTTGCAACGAGCCAGTTTAATCTATGTCGCCTAAAGTTGATAAAGGATTGGTCTGCTCTTAGGGAAGGAGGGAGGGCATTCCAGTACTGCGCCGCCATAACAGGAAGCTGCTCCCCCCATCTTTTTTTAGTTTAAATCTAGGAACGACCAGACAGCATGAGTTAACTGTCCTGGTAGGACGTGATGTGGATTTTCTGATAATTCTCTCAGAGAGGTACAGTGGTGCTCCATTGCTGAGACATTTGTGGGTTAAGAAGACGGTTTTAAGCAGGATTTTGTTGCTGATGGACAGCCATTTGTTCTGCCTCATCATCTCCGAGATGTGTTCTCTTCTAGGAATGCCCTGTGCTGTTCTAAGAGCATTGTTCTGAAGGATTTGGATTTTATTGACAATGTACTTACTCACACCCAAGTACAAGGCATTGCAATAGTCCAGTTTAGAGAGGATAAGGACTCTAGCTAGGATAGTACAGCTTTCTTTGGAGAGGAAGGGTTTACAGGCTCTGATCAGCTTGCAAGTATTTGCTGTGGCAGAGGCCATAGCCTTGACTTGTTTGTCAAGTGTGAGAGCTGAATCTAGGTAGAAACCTAGAGTTTTTACCTCTTTTTAATATTATTCCCATCAATGTTGAATGAGGCATGATTGGTACTAAATGTGTTCAGGTTGGCTACAGTTCGGAGGATCAGGAGCTCAGTTTTATCGTCATTCAAGCAGAGACTGTGGGCGGTCATCCATGCCTGGAAGATTAGATATATTTTATTCACTAGGGCCATGTCCTTGTCATAATCACTGGTAAGTGGTATGCGGGTCTGGGTGTCATCTGCATAATTGATGTAGGTGACACCCAGATGGTCCAGGTCATCGAACAGTGGCTTCGTAAATATGTTATACATTGTTGGTGAGACACAGGATCCCTGTGGCACACCGCATGTTATTAGAATAGGGTCTGCAGCCGCTGAAGGCGAAAAGACTCTCATGATCCTGTTGTTTAGAAAGGATGTGATCCATGCTATAGCATCCTGGGAAAAGTGGCCAGCTGAGGCCAGGTGTTTACATAGAACTTTGTGTTCCACCAGATCGAATGCAGCATACAGATAAAGGAAAAGTAATAGGGCCGTTTTCCCTTTGTCTCTAAGTTCATCGATCTTGGTCTTTAGGTCAATCAGTGTCGTTTCGGTGTTGTGTTGTGGCCTGAAGCCAGATTGGCAGACTCCTAGGAGGTGATTTGTCTCTAGTTACTCCTATGTCTGAAGGTAACCTACTTTGTGTAAAATCTGAAGTAGGAATGGTACTGTTGTAATTGGACTGTAGTTTGTGGGAATGGTCCTGTCCAGAGATTGCTTTTTAGGAGGGGTAGGACCCATTATTCCTTTAGGTTGATGGGTACAGTATCAGATGAGAATGACACATTCATTAGTTTTGATATGATTGGCGCTAAGTCTCTTGCGGCATCTTTGATAATCTGGGCTGGACAACTATCACCTTGGCACCTTGTGGGTTTGATGGAGGAGATAATTTTTTGACCTCAAGGATTGAGACTTGGGAGAAACTGAAGCATTCAGGCGGTTTAGTGGTGTAAGCTGGAGTTTTAGTATGCATATGTGGGTCAGGTAGGTTCGTTCTTTTGTCTGCAATCTCTTATTCTGGAGACGGGTAATTTTGTTCGATAAGACATTCTGGATGTTAGTACACCAGAGTTTATCCTTCAGGCAGCTGTCTGTCGGAGGTATGGATGTTTCCAATTCTCTTAGAATTACAAAGAGTTCCTTGGTGCTTGAGCTCGCTTTGTGAATCCTGTAGTTGTAAGTTTCCTGTTTAGTGCATATTATTTATTTTTTTATAGGGCAGAGATGTTGGTCAGGTGTCTTTTATTTTCCTCGATGGGTAAATGTCTCCAGAGGACTTCCAGTTTTCTTTTCTCTGTTCTCAGTGTTTTAAGATGAGGAGTAAACCATGAGTTCAGTTGAGCGCTAGGCTTGCTTTTACGCATTTTAAGTGGGGCAATTATGTCTAAGAATTTGGTCATAGTAGCATTGTAAGCATCTACAAAGGTGTCTGAATCAGTGGAATCCAACAGGGAGTTGAGGGTGGGGATTACGTGTCGTATGATCTTGTTCACAGTGATGTTTTTTTTGTTCCTGGTGAGGAGTGGAGGTGCTATTAAGTTGACTTTAGTGGTAAGGATGTTAATTGAGAGGGTGAAGGACAGAAGGAAGTGAGTTGTCCATGATTGAGGAGTAATATAGGTGATTGAAGCTTTGCAGTTGAGCTCTGCCACCCAATCTAAGCTTCTGCCTTTGTCATGGGTGGGCTGTAATACTCTGTAGATTAGGTGGGCTGTTAATGTATGGGAGTCAGAGATGGGTAGTTTGACTGTAAGTAGTTCACAGGACTTGATTGTCGGTGATGGGGCTAGTTTCATGGTTATATTGGTCATGACAATGAACGCAATGCGTCCGCCTCTGGAACCAACTCTGTCTGATCTTATGATATTGTAGTTGTCAGGTACTGCAAGTAAGAGGGTGGGGCCAGCAGCTGCGTGTAGCCATGACTCGGTTATTGCTAGGAAGTCGAGGTTCTCAGCCGTGATCAGGTCTGCTATCTCAGTAGCATGTTCCACCAGTGATCTGGTGTTGATTAGTGCACCCTTGATGTTTGGGGCATTGGTGTTAGTCAGTAGGTAATAGGTTTGCCCTGGCTTGCTGTTTTGTTGGTGATGTTGCTGGTTTTGGGGCTTTGATTAGTGCCTGTGGCATTATCTTGGTTTCTGGAAATTTTGGCATTTGGGTTGTTCCCCAAATAAGGGGGGCCTGATTTGGCTAGGGTACTGGACGGTGGCTCATAGAGTCTCGATAGTCTAGCGCATAGTCTGTTGTTTCTAGTTGCAATAGAGCATGGTATATTGAAGTTGATAAGAGTATGATTTGTCTTTGGGACAGTGGTTGGTGGGTGGTGTTGGTCCATGCCGCTAGTGTGTTTTGATTGAAGGAGCTTAATATCTAGATTCATTGGAGGTAAGAAATAGTGGGTTTGATAATGAAAAAGCTGACAGTCAAGTTTGAGCGGGGCAGGAATGTTGTGGGGTTGACACTTGCTAATGGTATGGTTCCGTTTGTCATGTTCGACAACTGTGGGTCTATGTGGTTGGTATCTACAATGTTGGCTAGTTGGCATATTGCCAATAGGGCGCTCAGTAGTTTTGGCTGCAGGTAGGTGATGGTGTACATAGTGCAAATAGGATGCCGCTGTGGTTGAATCGGGCACTGTAATTATGCAGTGAGGACGTGCAGTGGTGCAGTGTCCCATGACACAGGAGCAGATAATGGCATTAGACAGTGGTGTGGTGGTGTGCACAGTGGTGAAATTGCCGTTCCACTGCCAATAGTAAGCCACTTTGAGCTAGCCTAGAGCGTGTACATGAGCAAGTGGCAAGTGTCAGGAGCCACCTTTGAGCAGAGTTACAGCACTTATGTGGTGCAGCAGGCTAACATAACTGAATGTATGGCAGAGGAGAGAACCGGCAGTAGTATGTTAGAATGGCCTGAGGGGCAGCAGGGAATGGCTAGATGCAAAATACAACGTGCTACAATATGCAATGGTATGTCTCAAGTGGCCTGAGAGGCAGTAAGGGAACAGCTAGATGCAAAATTCAGTGTGGCGGCACAGTACAATATGAAATGGTATGTCTAAAGTGGCCTGAGAGGCAGTAAGGGAACAGCTAGATATATCATGTAGCATGGAGTCAGAACATACTGGGTAGCTATGTGGGCAGATGATAGAAACAGTGATGCTAAGAGTTGTAGCGGTCATGGGTTGAATCTGCACATATGTCGATAGAATAGGGCATGAGCATAAATATCATTTAACGCTCGACTCAGAACAAACAAGGAGGCTGTCCCAGAGGCCACAATCACTTGTTGAAAGGCTCAGGTAAAGTAGGTGGATATGTGGGAAAGTTAGAGTAGGTGATCTGTCTACATTATCTATGTGAGTCCGGTCTAAAGTAATCGTAGTGAGTTTGGCGGTCACTATGCTACTAACGGCAGTGGCGTGTAGGTGAATACATTTAGACCATGAAGACTTTGCTGGGAGTGGGTGGAGGGCAATCGAGTATCATATGTAGTGATAGAGCGCTTACCGCCTGATGCAGTCTATGTTTGGTCCTCGTCGGCAAGGTGGGTTGCGGGTAGACGGCACAAGGAGAGGTGGCCGTTGGTGGCTATGGTAGTCCTTGGTAGAGGGCTATGTCACGGGTAATGACCTGCAGCCTGGACAGGCCCAGATATTTATTAATGTATGCATTTTCTTTCTTTTTCAAGGCAAGCATGTGGGTCTCAGCTTATGTATTCGGTGCAGTGTCCCAAGAGTCAGGTTCCAAACAGGCACCTAGTCTGGGCTGGCCCATTCCAATTTGGCTTGCACACCAGTAGTGCCATGAGTAAGTATCACCCCATCTTTGTTATTGACTAGAGTGTTGCCCTGACTTTGTATCCACAAATCAGTTTAGCCCTGAAGTAACTCTTTTTGTCAAAGAATCTCGCCTTTAGAATATTTTATATTCAAATGTTCTTTTTTGTTTCATTTAAAAGAAGCTTGTAACACATTTTAAGAACTCATTCCTTAGTTGGAAAAGCAGAAAGTTGAAAGAATGTCCCTGAAGTGCTGAAATAATTTCCCTCCCTTGGGAGGAGTGGACGTTCTGTTCAGTTCCTGGGGCTAAAACTGAAAATGCCTCCCCCCCAGATCATGTTAGGATTGAGATGAGATGCAATGGGGTAGAAGAAAAATGACAGTAGGCATGTAGTGCTAAAGATACTAGGAAATCATCAGTGGGCACTGTGCCAGAATGTTATACAGAGGATGTGCCACAAAGAGGCCATGGCAGGGGTACATGGGTGCTTTAAATGTGGTGTGTCAATTATTTTAATAGAATGATAAGGCAGTGCAGAGAGGTTAGTATGGGAGTAATATGCCTGCTGCAGCGTCGATGGAGAAACACATGCAATGTTGCCTTTACAGTATGACTGGTATTGTTTATTTATATAGCGCCTATTCACAGGCAAGTGTTTCAAAGCGCTCAAGGAGGGTGGGAACGTGGGGAAAAATCAGTCGATCAGAGCCCTTGAAAATCTGAGACGATAGTCTGCACAGGCAGAGTAAGTGCAAAAATACATTTAACAGTATGGGGTTTAGCAAATAGGCCTGATGGTGATTCTGCAAACAGAAAGACGATCTTCAGGCGTGATGCGTACGTATCGTGCAAGTGCACAGAGGGTCACAGGGAGGCGAGTGACTTGTACACAGAGGGCTGATTGCAAAAATGGAAAAATGTGAGCTTTAGGTTGTATTTGACCATGTCTAATAGATGGTATGTCACAATGCAGATGAGCAGTTGCTGATCTACTGCATGGTCAAGATTTTGTCAAAGGTTTGTGAGGGATCTGATATCTATGACTGAACCTGGCGGGCGGGAAGGCACCCGCGAGCTGAACTCGTAGTTTGCCGGCCCGGTAACAACGGTACTGGCAAAGCTTACCGGTACCGTTGTTACCGGACCGGCAAACTTATAATGAGGCCCCATGTCTTTTGAAGAGGTTGATGAGAGGGGCCAGGTAGATGTTGAAGAGCAGTGGTGGAGACAGTGATGAGCCTTGTGCAACTCTGCAGGTTGTTGTGCGGGGTGCTGAGTTGAAGGGGTTTAGCCTCATTGCTTGTGTTCTTTCTACTAGGAAGGATTTTAACTACAGTAATGCTGTATTCCGATTCCCATGTTTTCTGGTCATTGGATGAGTGTTTTGAGGTGGACTTTGTCGAAGACTGTTGTTAGTTCTGGTAGTATCAGTGCAAATGTTTTTAGATCAACCCGTATAGATAGTAATGCTGCTTTCATTGCTCTCATAGGTCTGAGGCTGACCTGTGCCTGGCCTAGTATCTGATTGTTTTCTACATGTTCCAGGATTTGTTCATGAAAGCTCTTTCTATACGTTTTGCTGAGTATGGGATGTTTGAAGTTGGTCGGTAGTTGGTTAGGTTTCCATGTTTCTCGATGGCTCTTTATGGAGTGGCTTGATTCATAGCAATTTGAAGGCTTGTGGCTCATTTCTGTTGCTAGAGAATGGTTGAAGAGGTTGCGGAAGTATTCTGCAGGTGTTTTTTGGGTGAGGATGGTCTTGCACATGTATGATGGGCAAGGATCTTCTGGTGAACCAGATCTGTTGCTTTTGTTCATTAGGCCATGAATATTTCTTTCGAAATTGGTGAAAACTTGTTTAGTCTTGTAGTTGGTTCCCACACTGGCTGTTTTGGGCAGTTGTTCGTGTTTTTGAGCATGCTCTTGATGATTTGCTGGATGTTTCTGATTTTGTATTTTAAGTGGTCTGCAAGGTGCGTAGAGCTTTTGTGATGGTTTGGTTGTGCTGTTACAGGCAGTTGGTTCTCTTTGCTTGTTGATGATGTTGAACATTTCTTTCTGGGCATTGCTTGCGTTTGTGATATGTTCATTGTAATATGTTATTTTCCTTTGGGTGTTTCAGCTTGTATAGTGGTATGTTTCTTTGGTATGTGATTTTTTTTCTGTTGATCGTAGCTTTTTCTCCATTCCTTTTCTATTTTCCTGATAGTTTTCGTCAGGGCTCTGAGGTGCGGCGTGAACCATCTCAACATTGTTTTGTTTAGTGTGTGGGGTGAATGTTTTTTTCCAGTGCAATATAATCTTATGTTTTTGCAGTGCATTTTTGGATTGTGTCAGTCAGTTCTTTCTTCAATGATGGATGTGTCCAAGCCAGTTATTAATGATTTTGTAGAATCCACTCTGGTTTTTAGTTCCACAACGTTTATGGTTTACCAGTTTCTTTTCTGAATTGGAGGATTTTTTGGGAGGATAGTTAGTATTTGTGTTGGCGGGCGGGTGGATCACAAAGGGTATTATGAGGTGGGTGCTCCAGAGGATCTGCATCGGGGGTGCAGTTGTGACTAATTGCTGTAGATGCATTGTTGCCAGTTTATTTGTGAGTGTTTTAGGTAAGTTGGTGATTTCTTCTTCAAACCAGATGTTGAAATCTCCTAGTATGATCAGGTGGTTATATTTTATGGCAACGTTGTTGATGGCATCCACAAGGGTGTCTGTTAATTTAGAGTTAGTTGTATGTCTGCAGCGTGTAGATAAGCAGGAATGAAAGCTGATTTGGTGGTCTAAGGCTAAGCGCAGAAGGAGTGATTCACAGTTTGTGATGTTTAATGGTGGTGCTGTTGTCATTTTTAGATAATCTTTGTATGCAATGGTAAGACCTCCTCTTTTTCCCTATCTGTTGGCTTGTTTCAATTTGAAGCTGTTGGTAGGGATTCGTGTGCAACTACCTTGAAGTTTTGTTAGCAAGGTTTTGGTGAGGAATAAGATGTCTGTTCATCCATCACTTAGGACTTAAAATAGCTCTGTTTTGTGTTTTGACATTGACTTAGTGTTGACTAGGTTGTAGTGTATCTTTTTGTTTTCTAAGTTTTGTTTGTCCTTTGAAGATGGCGTTGATAATTTGAGTTGGTATTGTTTGTTTTCCCTTTAGATTCTGGATTTGGCTTTGTTGATTCTGTTTCTTCATTGAATAGATCTAGAATGTTGCATTTTGGGTTGATGTGTTCCTCAGGTTTGACTGCCTGCTCGTTTCGATGAATCTTTATGTCTCCCCAATTTGTTGTGATGAATGGTGTGTTTAGTTCATTTCATTAGGTTGTGCTTCTATGGATTTCTTGCCTTTTGTGGATGGTTGGTTGTGCAAGTGGGTAGTAAGTTGATTGATAAGCACGATAAGTAGAGTGATTTTGGTCTTGTTCCAGCAAAGGGAGTCTCTTCCAGTGGGCAGTTTGGTGTGAGGTTTATTGGTGTTGGTTGGCTCTGAGGTGTGTTGGTTTGATATGGTTGGTGTTCTTCTATTTGGTTTGTTCTATTTTGGCTACTTCATGTGCATCAGTATTTCCTGGGCAATGCTTCTTTGAGGTGTGGGCTTGTTGGTTGGTGGCTAGGTTTCTGGTTTGATTTTGAGTCTGTTTTTCTAGTTAGGTTGGTTGTTTGGGTGTTTTCCTGGTGGATTATCTGGTTGTCGACATTGTTTTATTTCTCTTTTTCCTCCTTGATGTCCAGTCGCACATATTTTATGGGTGGTAGCTACCTTTCATTGGTCAATGTTCCATGTTGGCGTTTCAGCGGGCAATATTGGCTTCAGTTGTCTTTGTTTGTGCTATTCCGGGATAGAGCTAGGGCATATTGTTTTGGATGATATTAAAGGGTGTAATATCACAGGGGCAAACTCTTCCAAGGACCAGATTATGCCAAGGACCAGATTATCCCAGGGGTCAGACTATTCCATAGATCAATCTGTCCCAGAGGCAGGCGTATCCCAGGGGCTGACCTATCCCAGGAGCAAGACGTATCCCAGGGCAGACCTATCCCAAAGGCAGAACCATGCAGTTGCAGACTATCCCAGGGCATCAGTTTTCCAGGGGCTAAACTATCTTAGGGGAAAAATTATCTCAGGTGCAAACATGTCCCCTTATCTGATGGGATTGTTTGCTGGTGTGGTTTTCATGTGGTCAAGGCCTCATAGTACTAGATGCTTGTCATGGCGAGGTCTTGCAATGGCAGGTTTTCTGAGTGGGAAGTCCTCTCTGTATTATGGCTTCAAAGGTGGCACCTTGCAGTGGTGAGTGGCTCAATGTGGCGTTAGCTTCCTGATGGTTGGGACTCACTTTGTTAGGTCCATGTATTGGTAGCAGGTTCACAGTGGTGAAAGCATCTCTGTGATGGTTGTCTCTCAGTGGCAAAGTCTCCTGGTGTGGAAACCTCAAATTCGCAGTGGTACAGTTTGAAGTGAGAAGTTCAAAGTTGCCAGAATTAATAGTTGTTATTTAATGTTATGTTATGTTATGTTATTGGGATTTTGTATAGCACCTTTTTTACCATTGGTATGATCTCAAAGTGATGTGGGTCAAACGCCCTTGGGGACCGTAGTGCAGGTCAGTGGAGAGAGTAGGATAGTTGTTAGTGCTATGGTGTACTAATTATGTGTGCAGCAAGTTTGGTTTACATGGTGTGTTGTAGCTGCATTATAATGCTATCTGTGGTGTGGTAGTTGTGTGAAATCAGTAGAATGTGTGCAGCAAGTCCGAATGGACAGTGGAATTTGCATTCTGGCAGTGGTGGAGCTTGTGTAAGAGATTATTAGCTGCCTTCTAAAGACTGTTCAGGTGTTCATGGAGGTGTAAGGTATGTGAGCAGCTATGCCAAATTGATGGAGATGTATAGCTGCATTCTATTGTTTGTTGGTGCGGAGGAGAGAGTGAGCATATTGGTATGTGTGATTGTCTGTGTGGGTTGGAGTGAGACCCTGGTTCGTGATTAAATTCCAGTGCCTTATGCTGTGACCGTACCTATCATTGTGCGGTTACATCAAGTTCTGTTCTATCAGACAAGTACATTCTAGATTCGATTACTGGTGCTCACTGAACCCGAAGGTCAAGCAGCAGCATCTACGGTCATCCCTGTGTCTTTTTGAGTCTGCATTTGCCTATTGGATGACATCATTTCAGTGTGGAATTATCACCAGCTCCCCACCAACTGACTCACGAGCACGTCCTACTCAAGATGACTGGTGCCCAGTGAACCCAAAGGTCCAGCAAACAGACCAGGCCATGGTGTCTGACTGACATTGTTATGTAGCGTGGAGGCTGCAGTGTCCCTGGTCTGGTGAGAGGTTTGAGTATTGATAGCAGGCAACAGCACATCAGTGACCCTTGCAGGAACTTGCCTATCCAGATTCCTTGCCTGGTTAAGCAGCGTAATGCCTTGAGTAAAGAAAAAACATGTCTAGTGCTGGAGTGTAAGTGCTAGTGGGCCCATTTTTCTGGGTTCCGGGAATTGATTAACAATGAGTCTAGTGGTATTCCCATTGTAGTTTATGGTTTGAATTGTGGAATTATACTGCAGTATTGTCCCTTGCGAGAGCTGAGTGTGCTAGCGTGGTCATATGATAGGAGATCGTAGTTTAAATCCACAAGAGATAAAAAAGCAAGCCCAATAATAGCTTTAGAGCACAGGTGATAATGGGTCCTGGGTGAATGAGTTCAGGGCATTAATTCCCTGATAGATCAAGGTAAGCGTCACATGATCGGCGGCCAAATAGCATAACTGGTGGATGACAGAATCATGCCTAATCATAATGTTTGTAACAGAAGTGCTAATAGGCCCTCGGTTAGTAGTTCTCCGCATTAATTACCTGATAAGTAAGATGAACAGAGATACACATCTCCTGGACTTAATTCATTGTGCATGAATGTAGGACTTAAAATGCATACATCCTGAAGTTAAGACATAGTGCATACCTGTAGGGGGAAAATGATCAGGCTCAGTCATGGAGTAAGAACATAAGTGCTACTAGGGCTCAGCTTTGGAGTCTTGGGTATTAGTTTCCAGATAGAGATGAACATATGCTGCTCTGTGAATGGAGTACATGCCTGGTGGAGGACAGTGAGCCAGCCCTCTCATAGCAGAATGACCACAAGTGCTACTATGTCTCCGGTTGGGAATCTTGAGCATTAGATTAGTAGACTGGTTTAGCGTTACGCATTCAGCATGTCGGTGCAAGGGAGCAGCAGGGCTTTTATTGCTGAGCCTGTAGGGCCAGCAGATTCTTGATATAGAAATGAATTACCCAATAGAGCCAGTTTCCATGACCCAGCATTTCTTACCTCCTCGTATTAATGGGGTTACAGCCATTTCTGGCCACTTGTGGTCGTTTGAGTGGTAAAAACAGTTTGTCGCATAATTTTATGGAAAGAGACAGGTTTTGAGTGCTTTCTGGAAAGCCATGTAGTCTTTGCTGTGTCGAATGTGGGGAGGCACTGAGTTCCACAGTGTTGGTGCCACAATTAAGTAGGAGGACCCTCCAATACTGGCTGAGTTGGAGAAGGGAACCACTAGGAGGAGGACCGTGCTTGAACTTAGGGTGCGGGTTGAGAGGTAAGGCATAATCTTTTGTTGAAGGTATTTGGGGCCAGCTTTGTGCACTGCTCAGTGATTAATGCACAAGATTCTGAATGTGGCCCTTCACCAATTGGGAGCCAGTGCAGGGCATGGAGAACAGGTGAGATGTTAGCCCTTCGTCCCAATGCAAGAAGCAATCTGGCAGCCGAGTTCTGTACTCTTTGGAGTTTGTTAAGTTGGTAGGCTGGTTCATCCAGAGGGAGTTTGTATAGTCAAGTCTGGACATGACAATGGACATCATTGCCGCAAGTCTATTTGGGTAGGTGATGTAAGGGAAGATGCGTCTCACAAGCCTAAGGTGGAAGTGACAGGATTTGGATACATTATTAAAGTGCTGCGACAGGGATAAATCCAGGTTTTTGATGGTGGTAGAAGTAGGAGGGGGAATGCCAAGGGAGGATGGCCAGGCAGATGGTTGCGGGAATAGAGCCATATTGTTGCACACCATGATCTCTGTTTTCCCTGGGTTCCGAATGAGATGGTTATTCGTCATCCAGAGGTCAATGTCTGTGAGACATGCTGCTAGGTCAAGGCCAGGAACAGAGGTCAATTTGGGAATTCTTGGGATGATTTGTGTATTGTCGGTAGTTATAACAGGTGAGATTGTGAGAGTGGATGATCCTTGGCAGAGGGATCATGTAAAGGTTGAAGAGAAGTAGTGAGAGGCAGGTCCCTTGAGATATTGCAGTACTCACTGGGCATGCAGTGGAGAGGAAAGTGGGGAGAACGTTGTTTTGCTTTCTGTTGGTGAGAAATGATGTGATCAAGTTGAGTGCCAAATCGGAATCTCGGATACCTAGAGAGTGCAGCCTGTCCTGGAGGATCATGTGGTTAATGGTGTCAAAAACTGCCGAGTGGTCAAGAAGAACAAGTGCTGCACATCCTTCTGAGTCAGCCGAGAATTAGAGGTCATCCCAGATAGAGATTAGTGTTTTTTCTGTTCTTTGGCACGGACGGAAGTCTGATTGTGCGGAGTCTAGGAGGTTGTTGGATTTCATGAAACAGTTGAGCTGTGAATATGCAGTGTGGTCGATGAGCTTTGCTAAGATTCGGGTGTTGGGGCTGGGCCTGTAGTTGATTGGTTGGGGAGGGTTGAGGGATGCTTTTTTGAAAAAGGAGTTTAACGTGTGTGATTTTGTAGGGTTCTGGGAAATTGCCAGAGGTAAGGGAGTCATTAAGTATGGACCTCGCAAGTTCTTCTACACAAGTGGAGGTGAATATTTGATTGAGGATAGAGGTGGGACAAGGGTCAAGGGTCAAGGGTCAAGTAGTGAGCCAGAGGGTCAGCTGTAGGATAGTAGTTTGTCAAACTCCTTGCTCGTGATAGGGCAGAAAGAGCAGAAGGAAGAGGTCTGGGAGAGCCGATGGGTAGATTCTTGAAGAGTAGGTTTTGGGTGGGTGGGGAGGTTGGAAAGTGTGGCATTGAGGGTGGCCGTCCGGTGTAGAGATTTTTTGTAGAAGTGTTCAGAGAGGTGGTTGGGGCAGAGGTGCAGGAAGGGTTCAGAAATTCTGTGATGATCCCGTGGAGCTCTTTGCTGCTGCTACGGCAGCTAAAGATTCTCTTATTTTAGCAGGTTTTTTGGACTTTTTCTGCAGATGGGGAGCAGGTGCAAGTGGATCTAGGTCACCTGGCCTAAGCCCCGCCCACCTGGTGCCTTCCTGGTCGCCGCTCTTTTTCCTTACTTAAGCAGCCCTCCAGCCTCTTTTCCATTACAGATAGGGAGCAGGTGCAAGTCGATCCTGGTCACCTAATCTAAGCCCCGCCCACCTAGTGCCTTCCTGGTTGCCACTCTTATTCCTTACTTAAGCAGCCCTCCAGCCTCTTTTCCTTTGCGGATGGGGACCAGGTGCAAGTGGATGTAGGCCACCTGGCCTAAGCCTCGCCCACCTGGTACCTTCCGGGTTGCTGCTCTTTTTCCCTACTTCGGCAGCCCTCCAGCCTCTTTTCCTTTGCAGGTGGGGAGCAAGTGCAGGTGGATCTAGGGCACCGGGCCTAAGCCCCGCCCACTTGGTGCCTTCCTGGTTGCCGCTCTTTTTCCCTACTTAAGCAGCCCTCTAGCCTCTTTTCCTTTCCAGATAGAGTGCAGGTGCAAGTGGATCTAGGTCACCTGGACTAAGCCCCACCCACCTGGTGCCTTCTTGGTTGCCGCTCTTTTTCCCTACTTCAGCAGCCCTCAAGCCTCTTTTCCTTAGCCGATGGGGAGCAGGTGCAAGTGGATCTGGGTCACCTGGCCTAAGCCCCACCCACCTGGTGCCTTCCTGGTTGCTGCTCTTTTTACCTACTGAAGCAGCCCTCTGGCCTCTTTTTCTTTACAGATGGGGAGCAGGTGCAAGTGGATCTAGGTCACCTGGCCTAAGCCTCGCCCACCTGGTACCTTCCGGGTTGCTGCTCTTTTTACCTACTTAAGCAGCCCTCCAACCTCTTTTCCTTTGCAGGTGGGGAGCAAGTGCAGGTGGATCTAGGTCACCGGGCCTAAGCCCTGCCCACTTGGTGCCTTCTTGGTTGCTGCTCTTTTTCCCTACTTCAGCAGCCCTCAAGCCTCTTTTCCTTAGCCGATGGGGAGCAGGTGCAAGTGGATCTGGGTCACCTGGCCTAAGCCCCACCCACCTGGTGCCTTCCTGGTTGCCACTCTTTTTCCCTACTTCAGCAGCCCTCAAGCCTCTTTTCCTTAGCCGATGGGAGCAGGTGCAAGTGGATCTAGGTCACCTGGCCTAACCCCCACCCACCTGGTGCCTTTCTCGTTGCCGCTCTTTTTCCCTGCTTAAGCAGCACTCCAGCCTCTTTTCCTTTGCAGGTGGGGAGCAGCTGCAAGTGGATCTATGTAACCTGGCCTAGGCCCCGGCCACCTGGTGCCTTCCGGTTTGCCGCTCTTTTTCCCTACTTATGCAGCCCTCCAGCCTCTTTTCTGTTGCAGATGGGGAGCAGGTGCACTAGGTCACCTCCCCTAATCCCCACCCACCTGGTGCCTTCCTTATTGCTGCTCTTTTACCCTACTTAAGTAGCCCTCCAACCTCTTCTCTATTGGAGATGGGGAGTGGGTGCAGGTGGATCTAGGTCACATGGGGTAAGCCTCACCCACCTGGTGCCTTCCCGGTTGCCGCTCTTTTTCCCTGCTTAATCAGCCCTCCGGCCTCTTTTCCTTTGCAGATGGAGAACAGCTGCAAGTCGATCTAGGTCACCTGGCCTGAGCCCCACCCACCTGGTGCCTTCCTGGTTACCGCTCTTTTTCCCTACTTAAGCAGCCATCAGGCCTCTTTTCCTTTGCAGATGGGGAGCAGGTGCAAGTGGATCTAGGTCAGCCAGCCTAAGCCCCTCACCCACCTAGTACCTTCCTGGTTGCTGCTTTTTATTTAAGCAGCGCTCCAGCCTCTTTTCCGTTGCAGATGGAGAGCAGGTGCAAGTGGATCTAGGACACCTGGCCTAAGCCCCGCCAACCTGGTGTCTTTCTGGTTGCTGCTCTTTTTCCCTACTTAAGCAGTTCTCCAGCCTCTTTTCCGTTGCAGATGGGAAACAGGTGCAAGTGGATCTATGTCTCCTGGCCTAAGCCCCGTCCACCTGGTGCCTTCCGGGTTGATGCTCTTGTTCCCTACTTAAGCAGCCCTCCAACCTCTTTTCCTTTGCAGGTGGGGAGCAAGTGCAGGTGGATCTAGGTCACCTGGCCTAAGCCCCACCTACCTGGTGCCTCCTGGTTACCACTCTTTTTCCCTACTTATGCAGCCCTCCAGCCCTTTTTCCTTTGCAGATGGGGACAGGTGCAAGTGGATGTAGGTCACCTGGTCTAAGCCCCGCCCACCTGATGCCTTCCCGGTTGTCACTCTTTTTCCCTACTTAAGCAGCCCTCCAGCCCTTTTTCCTTTGCAGATGGGGAGCAAGTGCAAGTGGATATAGGTCAACTGGTCTAAGCCCCGCCCACCTGGTGCCTTCCTGGTTGCCGCTCTTTTTCCCTACTTAAGCAGCCCTACAGCCTCTTTTTTTTTACATTGCAGATGGGGAGCAGGTGCAAGTAGATCTAGGTCACCTGGCCTAAGCCCGCCTACCTGGTGCCTTCCTGGTTGCCGCTCTTTTTCCCTACTTAAACAGCCCTCAAGCCTCTTTTCTGTTGCAGATGGGGAGCAGGTGCAAATGGATATAGGTCACCTGGCCTAAGCCCCGCCCACCTGGTGCCTTCCTGGTTGCCACTCTTTTCCCTACTTAAGCAGCCCTTCAGCCTCTTTTCCTTTGCAGATGGGGAGCAGGTGCAAGTAGATCTAGGTCACCTGGCCTGAGCACCACCCACTTTCTTACCCCTACACCTCTTCCTTCCTGCTCTTTACTCTTAGATCAAGGGTGTCTCTTACACGTGCGTCCGAAGCGAAGGGCAGACAAAGAAATTAGATTGTACCTGTGTGCTTGATTCCCTCATGAAACTTGCACTAAGTTTAGTCTTCCATGTGGGTGCTTTGGTGTACACAAAGTCTAGGTGGTTGGGTATGTAGTCTTTCAGATACTCATTCAATAGATGCATGTGCCAGTGTTTCTTGAAGATTTTCTGTATCTCTTGGTTCTTTCTGCCATACCTGGTGATCATACCAGTTTTATTGTCTGATTGTGTCTTTCTCTCTTTTGGGATGAGTAAAGTGGACCGTTTCAGCATGTCTACTTGTTCTCTGGCATCCCTTATACATTTGGTGGAGTACCCTCTCTCTGTGAATCTTTGCTCTGTAATTAGTGCTTCTTCCCGATAGTTGATATCCAAACCACAATTCCTCCTTTCTCTGATTAGTTCCCCTTTTCTTATGTTACTTAATACCGATTTTTGTGACAGCTTGAAGAATGTAAGACTGTGTTGACGCCAGTTGGTTTTCTGCACGTGCATGTGACAATGTTGCCCTCTATGATGTCAATGTTAAAATCTAGAAAGGTGATGTCTGTCTCTTTTTTCCAATGTCAGTTTGATGCCAAAACTATTCTGATTTAGGTATTGACTGAAACTGAGTGGTTCATCCTCTGTGCCCTTCCAGATCATAAAGATGTCGTCTATGAACCTGATCCAGGTACTGGTCTTGTCCAAAAAGCCAGGATGTATTAAAGCATGTTCTTCTTCACAAATACCCGTGAACAGGTTGGCGAGGGAATTTACATAGCTCGCTCCCATTGCCACAACTTTTGTTTTCCTGTACATGTTAGTATTGAAGAGAAAAATGCTGTGCTCCAGCGTAAAGGCTAAGACTTCTTTCATCATCTCCATTTGCATTGTGAAAGTGGATGATTTGTCTTTAAGATAATAGTCAATTATGATTAGTGCCAGACTATGTTCGATGGAGGTGTACAATGCTTTCATGTCCATGGTGCATAATAAGTAATGGTCCTGCCATACAATTTTACTTGAAGTGTCTAAGACATGCATAGCGTCTCTAGTACAGCAAGGCAAGGAATTTGAAAAACCTCAGGTCTCAGGACTGTGTCTATATGATGGACGTGTTTTCTGTTAGCCAGCCTTTCCCGCTAACTATGGAACGTACCTCTGGTAGTATGTCATATTGTTTGTGCACCTTTGGTAAAAAGTTTATGGTCGGTATTTTGGGATAATCTATGCTCAAGAAATCTTTTTCATCATCCGTAAGCAGTGTTGAACTTTGCCATTTGGCGATTAATTTTTTCGATGCATTGATCATCATTTTATTTACACAGTTTCTATTGATTTTTACGTAGCAGTTAGGTAACATCAAATGTCTCTCAGCCATTGTAATGTAATCTGATTTGTTAAGGATGACTATGTTGCCTCCCTTGCCTGCTTCTTTGATCATAATATCATCATACTTTTCGATTCTATGTAACGCCAACAATTTATGGAATGCACACCCCAGAAAGCAAAACTATCCCAACTCTTGGATCCTTCAAAACGAGTTTCAAACTCCCGCTACTGCCCTAGAAAGGTACTAATCCCAACCCATCGCAAATGAGACCATTCCACCCCAGCCATAAAACGACTCTGCTAAGTTCAGCTTTAAATATGTGAATATGTATACTGTGATATACAGAGGCACTATGCTAATATTAAGTGTGTTAGCAATTTCTGCATCATTTTCCATGTCCCGGTTTCTCTATTCCATTACCTGCCCTCCTCAACAGATGGCTACTCATTCCCAAGTGCCCTCAGTATATTGAAAAGGTGCCCAATCCAGAGCCTTCTTCAGTCTCATGTATTGTTTCCTATGCACATGATTTCTGACCAAAATGACATCTCAACCTTTAATAAATACAAACAAATTCAAATATATGGCAGCTAATCAGCACATGATAACAGTGCCAGGGCATATGCCAGCCCTGGGCATCTAATGGATGAGCTCTGTTGGCACTATGTATGAACATGATGATTGTTCTTTGGCATACAGAGTACCCATTTTGGTATGAGATATCAGTGAAGGAGGTAGGGCTCGGCCAGTTTCACAGGTAGCTTAGAGGGGGTATTTTAAATTAGCAGTGTGCACATTTTTATTTCTAGGATCAGCGTGTAGATTCTAGATTGGTGCTTGGGAAAAATGCTGCATAATTGTCCTTAAGAGACCATTCTCTCAGGATGGTACCCAATGTCTAGAGGGCAGCATGTACACTGAATCCTCACACGCAGATCAGAGTTCGTTAGGAGTCCCATGGCTAGAACATGAGCCCTTCAACACAAGCAGTAAACTTAATTGTCTTTCAGAATGTTCATCGCCCTGTTTGGCAGCTTACTTGCCAGCTCTGTGTGGGAATCTCAGTCAGTAAGCCCTTTCTGCCTAAAACCCGGAAGAAAGCAGAGTCAACAAACTCAGTAAAGGAGGCACAGTGATCAGACGCCCCTCTTTCTTTCATCCAGCAGCCCCAGCCCCAATATGATCCTGGACCCGACTCATAAAGTGTTGCAACACTGTCCAGTTGTGCCGCAGTATCCCCTGAAGTACTGCAAATAGTGATGAGCTTTGAAAGTGCCACAGCAGACAAAACCTGTTTTTCTGAGGGTGAATAGTGTTCATATAACAGTGTCAAGTGTTGTAGCTCTACTCCCTAGTCACCAACTGCCTTTCTCCGGAGGCAGTGTCCGCACCATTTGACTGCACTATAGTGGCACTTTTCTGCTATGCAGCGGTTGTTTTTCACCATACTCATGTGAGTCACAGCACAATACTCAAGCCCTGTGGCTAAGATATTGCAAGCAAGATGATTCTGCTCAGCAAGGAAACAAAGCAACCTCGGGGCAAAGTGAGAGTTTCCAGCCCGGGACAGCCCAGAGGAAGCAATCCTTGTAACATTAACCTGCTCTCAAAAGAGATAAGGGCTGAGTTAGAGGACTACAAACAGCTCTCAGTATGAACATCTTTATATAGTTTGGAAAAGAAAACACGATCCCTATTTCCATTTAGCAGGTTCGGCAGTACTCCGGTCTAGTAGGGACTCTTGAGAGGAAATATTTGATTTCCTAATTTGGGTGCACAAGAAGCCTGGAAATTTAGGAGACAAATGTCTCTGGGCGTTTTCCAGAAAAGGCTGCAGGTAAAAAGCATATATTCCCAAAAAGGGGGAGGCCCTGGGTGTGATTAGTCTCCAGAGATAAAAGTATTAACACTAAATATATTTCTTTTCCGCTTCCAGGCTCCAGTGGCAAAAACATGCTTTCCCTGATATGTCCCAATTCCCTTTCCTCTGGAGGAACATTGTGCTCACAGCCCTGGGAATCATCATTCTGGATCCTGCCAGCAGGTCAATTGATGGCTTAAAATAGCCATATGGAAACAGTTGAGGGCACATGATGGCTCTTCCTTGGCATATTATTGAAGTTTTACATCATAATCTAGCAGAACATGGTCATGAGCTGGCATAACCGGGCATATGTTTGCTGAACAAGCCAATATAGAGTTTTCTTCTTGGGAATATGATTGCTTGTTTCAGTCATATGATGGCTGTGCATGGGCATAAGTTTGAATTGTTAAGGTGTATGATGGGCCTGACCATATGGAGAACAATATATCGATTTCACAAAGAACAGGACTTGCAGTCACTCACTTTTTGTACCCATCATATGCACTGTACATGGGGTGCATCCTCTCTATGTGTCTATGATAGCTGTGTGTGCAGTTTTCACATAGCCACTTAATAAATGTGATGACTGTGAAAGTAAACAACTCTTGCAGTACATTTGGGTCACAGCACAGCGTTTGTTTTGAGGCTAGCATTTAAAATTGGTTGCAGTCTTTCCCTGTGTGTCAGCATAGGTACATGAACATTTGACTGAGACTGGGTTGTTTCCCGGATGTCATTAAAATAGGGCATGTATCACCTTTATTGAAAACACCTGATTTGGATGCAAACTGTATGCCCAACTGTAGGCCCATCGCTTCTTTGCCATTTTTGGGCAAGTTCATTGAGAACGTTTTGTCTGACCAATTGAATGATGGATCGTTAGAAAGAATTTACTTGCACCATTTCATTCTGGATGTTGACCAGGCTGTAGTAGACAAACCTTTACTCTTCATATGTTGAATGCCACATATATAATTTTGGATGACGGCGGTTCCAGTTTATTGGTGCCATTGGATTAGTCGGCCGCATTCAACACAATTGACCATGAGCTCTTGATTCACCCTTTATCTTGATGAATGTGGATTGGAGGTTTGCTATTGAATGGTGTTGCTCCTTTTTGATGAATAAAACACAATCTGTTGTCGTGGGGACCTAATGATCTAAACCATGTTTAATTCCTCTCGGAGTCCCTCCGCGGCCAATCCTTTCCCTTTCCTTTTTAATTTATATATGGAGCCATTAAGGAATCTAGTGATTAAATATTGAGTTCATATACATCAATATACTGATGAGACTCCGGTATATTCATCAGAACCTGATATGAAACCATTACGTAACTGCCTAGCAGAGATTGAATCAGAGATGTCGTTCCCATTTTTTTACAGTTAAACCCTTCAAAGACAGAGTTTATTTAATTCTCCAACTCTCCAAACCAACAGTATTCTCGAGTTGGTTCACTACTGTAGCTGGTTCCTCCACTGAATTTTCTTCCTTTGCCAAATCACTAGGTTTTTATCTTGATTCTTAAATCTATGATCCCTCATATTAATATGTTGGTAAACTCATCCCATTTCCGACCACTTGACTAAGAGTAGGAAAAAACGAGTTCTCTGTTGACCATTTTTGGCTTTTAATTCAATCATTGGTTTTATTATGAATTGATTATTATACCCCAATTAAGATCCCTAGGATTTGATCTTACTGAGCCAAAAACAGTGCATGGCTCCTTAAAAAATATTCATACTTCTGCAGAGCTGCACTCAAAACCTAATTCAAATACTCCTTATGGGAATAATAACAAGTGGTCCTCCAAACATCACGGTACGAGGGACAGCTCTTTCAATATTCATGATCGACGCAGCTGCAAAAACGACTGGCAGTAGAACCGGTCTCGTCACTCAGACCGCCATAGATCAAATAGAGGCAATTTGAACCATCGAAGACATTCCACCAGGCGTAGAAGCTCACCGTCGCCACCACCCAGGAAAGGACACAGCCAGGACAGATCATCGAACAAACATGATACAAAAACCCCAGTGGTGAGCACAGAAGAGAATTGGAAATGGCTCATGGGGCTAGTGGCTGATAAAATCAAGATGCCATAGGACGGGCCTTCATCAGCGGAAAAGCCCCTTACAATAGCATCATGGAAAACAAGGGGCTTTACGCATTTGTTTCAAACAAGACTCAATCAAATCGAAACTCACGATGTAGTCTGTTTTCAAGAAACATGGATGCGCACTCTACCTATAGTTGAAGGCTATTCAAGTCATCTTAACCCGGCACTCAAAGGAGACATTGGTAGACCAACGTCCGGCCTACACACCCTTATTAACATCCAGCTTGACTTTGTAATAGCCAAAGAAATCATGCCTCCGTCATTAATTCAAATTATAGTGGGCTCCATCAAAATTGGCAACAAAAAAACAAGGAAAATGCTCATTGTCGTCAACCTTTATTGGAATCCAGCCTCTATTGCAAGCTTGAACTTCCCGGACCAAATTGAAAAATGGCTAGTGCACTGTAAACAAAAATGGGCAGACCCATGGTTCATCATTTGTGGTGACCTGAATTCAAAATGCTGGGATGAAACCGGAGGCCTCATAACAATACACACTCTCTCAGCAACACCAGCAGAAAAGAAAGGTTATCAGTGGAACACTATTATGAATGCAAACAAACTAAGTCTACCCAATGGAAATACCATCGGAGACATACCAGCAAACATCACCAGAAAACATCCAAATGGTGGCCACATTATAACTACATATACATTTCATCTGAACTGATCTCTGCAGAAAATAAGATGATGGTCCGATACATGTACAATAGTGATCATAACTTGCTTTCATCCAGATTATTACCTATCTGCAACAATGTGACTTTTTCAAACATGACGATGGTGGAAGTCAGCATGGGCAAAACTCGAATTAAAATTCCGCCCAACAAATTAGCCTCATTAACTAGAAATATAACCAGCTTAGTAAATCATCTACATTCAACAGGAGGGATTGAACCCCTGAACTATCTTAGCCTGTTCAGAATATATGAGATCAAACCTAAACTGTCCACTCCAAAACAAATAATACATCGTCATGTTTTGGACCACCAAGTTACACTTCAAAAGAAATTCCTAAGGCAGAGTTTAAACAGTTTAAAACAAGACAAGTCTGCACTAGCCACACTCAAAAGGAAACAAATTTGGCAACACTATCGAAATTGGCTATGTCGATACAAAAAGGTATTGGATCGCAATGATGCAAAAAAAATGCTCCACATCATTAAGTCATCTAACACCGCAGAAATGTGGAGACAGATAAATCAGCTACAGATGGATCAAGATTCATCGATAATGACACCTATCCTCCCGGCAGTTTGGATCTCCCACTTTAAAAGAATCTTCAACCAAGAACATGACGACGCGTCATTCCCACAGAAGAACGCTAAATGGCATCTAATAGACACCTCAGCAGAGACCATTGAGAATGTCATCATGAAGCTGTCAAAATCAAATGCACATGGACCCGACGGGATAAGTAATGCCACCCTTAAAGTAAATCCACATCAATGGGCCAAGCACTTATCAATTCTATTCAATTATATTACAATCACCCAAAAGATATCAACTTCATGGAAAGAATCGATAATCATACCCATTTATAAAAAGGGCAACCGCCAAATGGCAGCCAACTACCGCCCAATAGCATTGCTGGACTCCATGGGCAAAGTCTTTGGTACCGTTGTACTTTGAGCTTTGTGGGCCTAGGCAACATCCTCCCGCCACTTTGATCTATGGCAATCGGGCTTTGTGCGAGGTATCGGAACAACACTTACCATCTTCATTCTAAATCTGCTGAAAAGGCGCACAGAAACACTTAAAAATGTACATTGCCTTTATCGACTTAAGTCAAACTTTTGATTTCACGTCCACGGCTATGGTCCAAATTGAGAGAATGGAATTGCCCTGCTTCCATCATTGACCCCATTAAAGAATTCCATCAAGATACCACTCTTAGACTCCGGATGAACAAAACAGGCCTATTACCAGCACCGATTCCAACTAATTAAGGCATCAAGCAAGGCTGCCCAATGGCCTTGGAAATATTCAATCTGTTCATCTCTGACATAGACGCGGCAGCTAACAACATAAGATGCTTTCCTCCATCGATAGAAACATCCAAGTTAGTCGTCTAGTCTATGCCTACGACGTAGTCCTCATAGACCAAACTCTGATAGGTCTACAGAGACAGTTAAAAGCTTTACAATTATATGTGGAAAAGAACGGCCTTACAATCAACCCGAAAATATCTACAATACTATCCCTCGGTCTTCAAAAGTGTCAACTGCGAACGAAAACAATGCGCTGGTCACTATTGGGAATGGAGATCCCCGTAGTGCAATCGTTTCTATACCTTGGGGTATGTGTCAACTCAAGGAAGGTTGACGCCGCCCGGCTTCAAATACTAAAAAAGAAAGTAATAAACTTGACAGGTTTAGGAAAAATCATCTTGAGACGTTACTGTGGCTTCAGCTTAATTCCACTAATCAAATTTTATAACGCAAAGGTGGTTCCGATCCTCACTTACGTTGCCAAAACCTCCTTTAACTTCAAAATCAAAAATTGGGCAGCTCTAGAAGGTCATTTTTGGAAAAACACTCTCTGCCTTCCTAAAGCTACGCCAATACAAGCAATACGTAGAGAGCTGGGTTTAACCTCCATGCTAGCCATGGTAGAGTGGAAGATACTCTCATCCTACAGAAAGTGCATAGAAGAAAACCCCAAAGGTGGCTTTCAATGTATCAAAAAAGCACTTATGGAAGAACAAGATCTGATATTGACCCTATGGCAATCAGGGTGCCGAAGCCTACTTGAAACTACAGGAGAGAAAGCTGAAACTCTGATTAACAACCCAGACAAGGTTAAAAACAAAGATCTACTCCTGTGATTGGTTTAGAACTGAAAATGAATGGTCAACATGCAAAACATATGGCAAACCGTGGGAGGACAACAAAAAAACAAATTCTCTGCCTAGCTACTTAAGATTGTTTCCTCATTGGAACTTTAGAGATCAATTTCTCAGATTTCGGCTCAATCTAATTAGAACAAGAGAAACCATCTGGCTGCGGAATCACGTAGCTTGCCCTTCGACTTGCAGATTATGCAAAAATCCCGAGTCAATAGAAAATTTGCAGCACTTGATGATGGTCTGTCCAATTTCATCACTGCAAAGGAACTCTTTCCTGATTCCCATCATTACAAAATACAGACACAGATCACAAGATCTATGGTGGAAGATGCTGCAATCAGGAGAAAAAATAACCTTGGCTGTCGTCAAATTCTCCATTGCCATACAGAAGCAACTGTCAGTGTTTGAAGACTTGTAAATCTTACTTTAACAGAAAAGGCAAACTTTGGAAAACTGTTCTTAAATTGAAAAATGTGATAAAAGTTTGTCAATTGTATAACCATGTATCATAAATAAATTAAAAAGAATAAAATAATTAATTATGGATTGATTATGGAAACTCTATTTTAATTCCGGCACTACCCCAATTGCTGTCAGGCATAGTAATTGTAGCTGCCTTCCTTCTGCAGCCATCCTGCCCCCCTTTAACCTTTCTATTATCTTAGCACTTACTCTTATCACTGTCCCTTGACCTCTGATAACAGCTGTCTGTCCCCTTTCCCTCCTTGCCATCTCCTCCCACTACTTCCCCAGCACTACCTTGATCAGTCTTTGACCCTTTAAGATAGTCACTTGTTTTGTTCCTCTCCTATTCCCTTTCTCGCCTCCTCCACACCTCCTCTCCTCCTCCTTTCAATCTTGCACTGCAACAATTATCAGGCATAGTAATGTTACTGCTAGTATTGTCTCCTTTTTTTCCTTCCCCTCCTCTCCCTTATTGTTCCATGCACTTGTACTATCTGTTATGCTATGATAGTTATTCTCACATTCTGATTTGTTTCAAGGACTTGTAAGAATGTCACTGTATTCTCCCATGTTTCCTCACTCCTTGAAGCGCTTTGAAACCCAATGTGTATAGGCACTACACAAATAAACAATATAAAAATCAATCAATTGGGCTTCCACAAGCATCTTTGGCCCCCTTAAAAGCGATACTTCATGTGACTGCCCACCTGGCGTCTGATGGAAGGTGATTTGATCATATTACTCTGATCTTGCATGCTCTCCACTGGTTAACCCTGACAGCTAGGATTATTTTTAATTCTGTATAATTTACAAAGTAATTTATTTTCAGACCCCAGCTTACTTAGCTACCAAACTGAACATTTCAAGTGGGTCCAGAGGGCTGCGTAGTTGAGACTCCCTTCTTCTTGAAGTACCAAAGTTTAGATGTACAACTTTTGCAGCAAGATCCTTTGCATGTGCTGCTGTACATTTCTGGAATGCATTACCAACTGATTTATGTAAAATTCCCGATAACCTGAGATTCAGGAAAGTCCTGAAAACATGGCTTTGGAAATCCAAACCGAAATAATCACAATCAATTGTTTTCATAACCGCTCTTTCACATTGCATAGTTTTAAATTTTGAACATTTGTATGTTCTTATTTGGTGTTTTTATGTAATTTGTGGATTATACATGTACTTATTGTAAAAGTGGTCACATATGTTTGTGTCTTATGTGTGCTATATGCACATTTTAAGTAAATAAATGTGCCTCACACATGCAGTAAATGTGGACAAGAGGCCTAAACGTCTAACCACTTACATTACATTTGTGAAGTACAGCACTAGTCAGGAAGTAAAGACTCATAGGGGTCATTCCGGGTCTGGGTAGGTGGAATGGGGACTTACCGGGACATTCCGACCTATGCGGACCCAGTAAGTCCCCATTCCAAATACCATTCTCCATTCCCATTCGAGCCCCCAGAGGGCTCAATGGGAATGGGGAAGGCACTAATAACGGGCCGGCAATTAGCGGGCCCGTTATTTGCGCCCTGGTCCCATAATGGGACCCACTAAGGACATCTGGTCTGAGCCGATGTGTTCAGTGGGTCACGTTAGGGGAACTTGGAATAGGGCGGTAAGGGGTTACTGGCACCGGCATCCTTACTGGTGCCGGTAACCCCTTACTGCCCAACTCGGAATGACCCCCATACAGTAAACATTGTACTCAGCCTTTCCCCACAAGCAATGTGCAGCCCCATTCATGTTACACACTATACTCAGCCACCTACTGGGCCTCATTCCGAGTCTGGCACAATACATTTGATGTTACCATGATGGCAGTCCCACCAGTACCGGCGGAATCAAGGTAGGATTACGCCTTGTCGGCCACACGCGTCCCCTATCTTCGGAACTGGTGCCACCGCCATAACGGTAACACCAGTGGAGATGGATGTACCGCCACCAAGGTCGGAGCTGTATCTGCCTCCGACGCGTGCATGCCAGATGTAACAGCACTGCAGACACAGAGCCAGAAACACCGGAACCGTAAATAACGTGATCGCCGGAACTGGAAAGAGCCTGGCGGCCATTACAAAAATCACAATCCACTGCAATCTCCCTGTGCCTGAAGCCATCCACCCCTTCTGAGTGCCTGAGCCAATCAAGGGACATGTCAGCCAGGATTCCCCAAACCCGCCAGCGCAAGCCATGCTTTGATGAGTCTGAGCTCAACATACTGGTAGATCACATTGTGGAGAATGCTGGTGATCTTTTTTCAACAGACCAGTGCTGCAGCACGGCGCTCTGGAGGAAGGCAATCTGTGCGGAAGTTACCCAGAAGGTGACTGGTGTGGGGGGTGACACCACGCAGTGTGAAGGACTGCCATAAGCAGTGGGTCGACCTGCGCCTAAAGGTGCACAACCTCCTTTCTGCACAACGCAGGCACTGCACAGTTACAGGTGGCAGACCACCCTCACCCATCAAGCTGCTGCCCTGGGAGGAGAAGTACAGTAGTGTGCTGCATATGGAGGAGATTGAGGGAGTCAGTGCAGCGGAGGCAGGAGCTGGGACACCTGTTGAGGCTGGTGAGTACAGAAAGTGCCCAAATATCAAGCGCACACCTGTCCACCCTGCCCCCCATAGCACCACTACACTGAAATGGCCATAGCACTGGCCACATCACCCCGACCCGACCCAGCACTCCCATGGCCCCAAAACCTAGTGAATGTTGTGCAAAGCAAGTCACGTGCCTTGACTCCCATGCATGCCCCATACCCAACCACATGACAAGGCACCACACATGACTATGTGGGTACCAAAACAAGTGTGCCTGTAAGTTCACCAGCACACATGTCACTGGACCAGCACACTCATGATGATGCCCCATTACAGTGGCTGGCAGGCTGTCTGTCCCTGGCGGGTGCTGCGACCCTGGTATGCTGAGTTGCCATGGAAGCACCAGCACCATCAACAACATTGTTGCTGCATTTTTGTACCCACTCCCATAGATTCCTATGGGACTCCATGGGAATGTGGATCAGGAACATTTCTGGCGCCTGACTTCCCCATCCCTGGAATTGTAATAGTCCAGTGGCACTGGGAAGTCAGGCACTGGTAATTGTTAATGTGTGTTGGCTTTGATGTCGCTCACATATTGATGTCCAACCCCACTGCATTATTCATTCATGTTGTGTGTTTTGCTTGCTTCACCATGTTATTCTATGTCTTCTGAGTGCTCATATGTCAATTTGCATGTCTGCAATCACAATTTGTATCATGATGGCACACAGATGTGCATCGATTTGGGATATATGAACATGTGGGCAGTGGTATGTTTATCGTTCATCTCACATGATGCAGCATGGGTGTGGTTGACACTCATTGTCAGATTTGTGTATTGTTTGCGGTGGGTGTATGCCCTGTAATGTGCACTTGGTGGTTGCTGGACAGTTGTCTAGGCATGTGTACTGGATACATGCTGTGGCGTTCACTGATGATGGTGTGTGGGATTACATTCATTTGACTTGTCTGTGATGCAGGCCATGGGGTATGTGCACAGTCATTTAGCAGGCGCTTTCGTAGTTTGTCTGATGCATTCTGGTACATGTGGTACTTTTGTGTTGCCTCATTTGACTTCTAATTGATAGGGATTGGGTTTAATCCATATGCCCGTTTGGTACATGCATTCCATGTCTTTGGTATAAGGGATGCAATGTTTGTGTGTTAGGTTGCATTTGCCACATGCTCTGCTGACTGTGCTTCTACCCTCTACACAGAGGTCATGAATTGGTCATTCTACTCACTCAACAGCCAGGTAAACTCTGGGCAGTGCCTAATCTCTCCACCCCACACATAGGTCATGCATTGGTCATTCTACTCACCCAACAGCCAGATGCGCTCTCCGATGTGCCGTGCCATCTACCCTGGCAACGGGGAGTTCCACAACACCATTGAGTTGTGTGTGGATCCTGGGAAACGTGCACAACAATGGGCGATCAGGTGTTCAGCATCACAGACCATCTGCTCATTGAGGGACTGGAATTGTTTCCGGTTTCTATACACTGCCTCAATGGCATGTCTGGCTACCAACTCCACATGGGTGCAATTTAACACACCGATGCAATTGGGCATGCCTGCCAGAGCATGGAAGGCCACATTGGTGCCATTATCCTGGGCTGTGATTCGGGGTAGGGTGGTATGGTCTGCCACATGGCGAGCAGTGCATCCAGTACCTGGAACAAGACCCTTGAAAAACAGGTTTGTGAGAGCCCATGTAGCCCACCCACGGTGTGTTGGTATGTTCCAGTTGCAAGGAAGTGCAGTACAGAAACTTTGCAAAAGTAGTACACCACACACTTGAAGAACTGCACCACACTTGCATTGGATAGTTTCATCGTATTTTCCTGCCGTCTGTTACAGCGTCTGAAGGCGCTGTCTCGTATAAACAGGGGTTGCCGTGGCAACCCTTGTCCGTTTTCAATTTCTGTTGTGCTATACTCCATTCTCTATTGACGGCCGCCATGTTTTGGTTTGACTTTTCAATTATCAATGTATATATTGTATTATACTGTACTCTATCATGACTTGTAATTATCGCTTTTTCACATACTTTCTGGATTTGTATTGAACTGTGGAAAATATAATGCAGCTATCAGCCCTGATTTGAAAAAGACACTGGTGTGTCGAAACACGTGTTATCTTAAAAGGGCATCTTAAAAGGGCATCATCTGTTAATTTATGTTAGTGATTCAAACTACATAAATCCACAAGTAGCTATCCAATGCAAGTGTGGCGCAGTTCTTCAAGTGTGTGGTGTACTACTTTTTCATTGTTTTATTATGGGGTTGGGGTCATACCCCTTTGTGCCCCACACAACTGCGACACTATTTTTAAATTATAAATAGCTATTTGGCGCATCAGTATAAGTCAAGTTGGCAACCCAAAAAAACCCAACAACGGTGATCAAGCTAGTACCGAAACTCCCTTCAGCAAAGGGATGGTTGCAGTCTGTATATTTATGAGGCTGCTGATGTCGTCATGAATGAGGGTGACAATTGATGTTATGGTCTCCCTGTCAAGTTGGTACAAGGTGTGGATTGGGCTTGGGGCAGGTTCTAGGACGAGGCCCTGATGCAGGGTATTGGTGGCTGCCTGTGGGGTGCTACCTGCTGTCCATTGTTGTTATGCATGGCCAACTGGTTCCTCATTTACCTCATGCGCCTACGCCACCTCCTCTGCTGCTTCATCGTCAATCCCTCCTTGCAGGTTCCCAGCCCAATTGCTACTACAGCGACTGCCAGCATGGTTGTGTTGGCAGGTGGGTTGGGAGTGGTCGTTTTGTACATTCCCAGTGGTCAATGGTGTGCAGCTGGGCTAATTTTGGGCACCTGTGACCTTTTTGCCAGCATGGTTGTGTTGGCAGGGGGGTTTGGTGTGGGTTTGGTCCTTTTGTACATTCACAGTGGTCAATGTTGTGTGGCTGGGCTGATTTTGGACACCTGGGGCCTATTGCTGCTCACATGGCACTGTTTAATGGTTGGTCCACAGTGCCAGCATATTTATGGCGGTGTTTCCGTCTAGGTGGTACTCTGAATGTGCCCGTACTAACTCCATGCCGGTAATTCAGGCACATCCGGCGACTCGTTCTGCAGTTTATGGTAATGCTGCTACTGGGTTCAGTAGCGCTGTGGGTGTCACTTTGCGGTAACAGTGTTTCTGCACTTACGACTCTGAATGTGCCGGTCTGAATAACGGTGCCGGTAATGTGCTAACAGCACCTCTATTTCCGGACCGGCATACTTGTAATGAGGCCCACTGTCTTATCTATGCCACACATAACATAAATGTATAGGCTCACTTGGAATGTAATTAATCTGAGTAGCGCACACAGTGCATGCATTGGCCACTCGGCAACCACTCAGACATGAAGCACCGCTCTGACAATCTACATGTGGTTTTTGAACACAAAGTGGTACACAGAGGGCATGAGTGGATGCATGATGCCAGCCCAAATTGCCTATAGTCCATCTCTGGATAGGTAGAAAGGCTAGTCTCCTCAAAAATATCTATGCTCTGATCCCTGTGTTTGCTAAATCTGTACACATATTTCCTAACATTCTGAAGGTCTGCCTTTTATTTTGCCAATATTGTAAATGCTGAGGTATTAATTGTTTAATTCTATTTTTGATAATGCTTGCTTTCAGTAATTAGTTATTTTATGCATTGCAATTTTCATTAGCACATATTGAAAACCCCTTTCAACTGCTTTGCACATTCACAATGACTTGAAACACCTGCTCCTCATTTAAAAAAAACACTGTTCTCCTTTTAGAGCTGTACAGGTATAAAGCACCAGGTACTAACACGTGCGCCCTCTGTCCTCTGTGCCAGCATCCTATTGCTGTAATTTTCAGAAACTAAAACAGACACAAGTTTAGAGTGCACATAAACAGGGCCAGATCAATACATATTCAAAACATTAAACTACAAACACAAGATACCCAAATCTGCTTGAAATAATTCATGAAACTGACTGTTTTCAATGGGAAACAGGAATTGCATATCTGCCGCTTTAATGTTTTTAATATGCAGCAATAATTGACAAATAATAATTAAAATTCTATGCAAGATGAATTTTACATATCCCCATAGGAACATGTGCAGCCCTGTGTGGTGCACTGAACTGTACTCCGTGGAAGGTTTCATTGTACACGATGATGTTGGTTATCAAAGACTAATTTGGCAATCCTCGGGTGGCCTAATTACAATGATTAATGCCAATTTCGATATTATTACAGAGGAAACAACATCTTTGGAAGGTAATGATGTAGTGCTGAGTAAACGCCACACAATCAAAAATATTGTTTTTCTGCAACAGCTATCTCAATCCTGAGGGAGTTGATATCCATTTTAATTAGCTGCGGGACTTAGTTACAAATAATACAGAAAAAAACATGTCACCTGAGCGAAAGGCTACATTTGTGCTGGTACACTTGCCACCTCTATTGCCTTGGTGACTTCAATGCAGGAGAAAAAAGGAAAGGGCTGAATTTAGCTTTGGTATTCCCGGGAGTGGAATAGGGTGGTTTAGCCAATCAACTGATCACCGGTTGTAGAACTAATGGTACATTAAACACACAGGACTTGACAAACCTTATGTAGTTTTCTGTAACGATGCAGCTAACAACACATAATGCACAACACAACAATGCACAATGAAAGTTACACAAAGAGTCACAGACAACATTCATAAAAAGGATAACTAAATTATTCAAGGCAGCGTTGTCATAGGACCATGCAGTCTTTTAATCCACGTGATTTTGGTTTTGCACAGTGCTGCTCCTAAAATGTCTAGTCGCGGGGGAATAAATAAAAAACAAATGCTCATGCAACAGAGAAAATGAGTAGTCGGAGGGCCTGGGAGGGTAAATGAATGTTCATGCAACAGAGAAAACGATTAGTCGCGGGGGGAATAAATGAATTTTCATGCAACAGAAAAAATTACTAGTTGCAGGGGGATAAATGAATGTTCATGCAACAGAGAAAATAACTAGTCGTGGGGGGAATACATGTATGTTCATGCAACAGAGAAAATGACTAGTTGCGGTGGGGGGATACATGAATGTTCATGCAAAAGAGACAATAACTAGTCTCAGGGGGATAAATTAATGTTCATGCAACAGAGAAAATGACTAGTTGTGGGGGGGGTAAATGAATGTTCATGCAACAGAGAAAAATACTAGTCGCAGAGGGGATAAATGAATATTCATGCAACAGAGAAAAATACTAGTCGTGGGGGGATAAATGAATGTTCATGCAACAGAGAAAATAACTAGTCGCAGGAGGTAATAAATGAATTTTCATGCAACAGAGAAAATGACTATTCGCGGGGGGCGTAAATGAATGTTTAAGCAACAGAGAAAAAGACTACTCATGAGGGGATAAATTAATGTTCATACAGCAGAGAAAATAACTAGTCGTGGGGGGGAATTAATGTATGTTCATGCAACAGAGAAAATGACTAGCTCCAGGGGATAAATGCATGTTCATGCAACAGAGAAAATGACTAGTCGTGGTGGGGTAAATGAATGTTCAGGCAACAGAGAAAATTACTAGTCTAGATGGGGGAATAAATTAATGTTCATGCAACAGAGAAAATGACTAGTCGCTGGGGGATAAAAGAATGTTCATGCAACTGAGAAAATAACTAGTTGTGGGGAATACATGAATGTTCATGCAACAGAGAATTCTACAAATGCTGCAAAACGAGAGCAAAGCGGCAGAGGGGCTGACCTGGGGCCAAATTATAAACAGTTTGCCCTTGTACCTAACATGTGGGCAAATGCTTTTAGCAGCAATTGTCCTACTTAGATAATACAGAATGGAACAAAGGGGCGTAGCCCCTGTCAACATTGTCTCAAAATGATATGATATGTTATTTATAATGTGCATAATACCCAGAGGTTTCTAAGCGCAGACTGGGGATCGAACCTGTGTGTCTCCGTGTCGTCTTGCTTCCAAGGCGAGCGCGTTGCCACTGAGCTATCCTCCCGAGAGCTATTTATGATGTGCATAGTTTTCACTATGGCAAAATTGAAGCAGGTTAGTGCATTTACTATGTATGCTGAGCAACATGAAAAGAAATGCAATAAACACATTTCCTTTTTGTGTTATGTGGCAAACATAGTACGAAATACAGCATGTTTCTTTTTTTCCCAAGTCAAAACGTTTTTACATAAATAATGATTGAAGCAAAACCTATTAGGTCCATTGCATATTAGCTAAGCATTTGGTCCTTTTTTTAGCACTGGTTCAAATGTTAGATAATCTGGCCCATGAATTTTGACAGACCGGTTGGAACTGGGATTGGAAAACCATGTCGCCCAACATAATACAGAATGATTTTGCCTACTGGAAGTGGTAGATTCTTGACAGGAGGCTTTCAATTGAACCCCAAACTACTCCAAACCTGATGTTTTAGGACCATGAGGTACATTTCAAAATATCTAGACATGCCTCAACGCATAGCAGTGGGGAAACCTCTGACTATTGTACCTCGACTGGATTATGCTAATGGTTTTACTTGGGACTCCCAAACTCTGCAGCGACCAGACTGTCGGGAGTACAATCGGCAGCAGTCAAAATCCTACCCAACCAACCCTCTTTACCGTCAGTACTGGAGCCCTGCACATACTCCAATGGCTTCCTGGAAGAAAGCAGAGCGACTTCCAAACTTCCAAACGTTGGGCATTGCTCATAACTCTATCTATATCAAATTATCCTCTGCTTTATGGCAGATAGATTGCAGCCTATTATCTCATCACAATCTCTCCAATCATTCGGAACTGGCCGACTGTAAATCCCAAAGGTCCAGTTGTTTCCATAAGGGTAGGACAGTCATTACAACACCGGCAATAACCAATGGCGCTATTAGCACCATGGTTGCTGCCGGTATTGTAACGAGTCCGCCAATGGTAAATGGGAAAATACCGCCCCACTCCAAGGTTGGCGGGACGGTAATTCCCCATTTACCATTCGCCCTTCCCCATTCCCATTTTTGCCCCATAGGGCTCAATGGACTGGGGAAGGCGGTAATTATGGTACCGCAAATTGCGGTACCGTAATTACATCGGAAGTCCCTTTGCGGGTCCCTATTTTAACGCCTGGTCCAAACCAGCCGTTAAGGTCGGGAGCCGTAAAGGGACCTTGTAATCAGGCGTTAAGGGTTTAACAGCGCTGACACCTTTTATGGCGCCATTAAACCCTTAACGCCAGGGTCGTAATAACCCCCATGGTGTTTATACATACATCTTGATGTGATGACGACCATCTGAACTGGGAATTGTTCTGTTTAATCTAATGCTCAGAAAAAAAATATAAAAGACTGACATTTCACTATGATCAATCAAGATTGGCAAACTCCGGGCCTCGAGGGCAGGAATCATGCCGGATTTTCAGGATGCCCCTCATTAATATTTATGAGATAAATTACCATGCAATTATTCTAAATGTATGCACATTTTTGGTCATGAATATTAATGAGGGATATACTGGAAACTCATCAGGATTCTGGCCCTCATAGTTCTGGAGTTGGACAACTGTGACCTAACACATACAAATTCAAGCTGTCGTCCCACAGATACTAGCACCAGGACACCTGAATAGGGAGAATGTTGTGTTTTAAAAATGTCCCATAGCACTGACATTGCAATTATATGGTAGAGCCTGGATTAAAAATCCTTCTACTCAGGCCTACACATGCTCGAGTGGTTTGTGCAAAAATGTGCCTTACCTGATAATACCAAACATCTTTCACTTCCCACAAAGCACTAACCTCTTTAAGCTTACGGTAGGATGGAAAACCACTGCAACTCATAGATGCTTCACCAACCCTTCCATAAGGGTACTAAGAAGGAAGCTGTGACCTTTTGCGATTGTGAGGAGGAGCTCAACCAACCTTATGAGGGCCTTTATGTGTCCACCCTGCATGGTCATTTTGTCCTGAGCTCTGGTGGTAATTTTGCACATTAGTAACATTGCTGACTTTGGACCTTTGCTTTATTCTTCAAGACCCATCGTTTTCATTATAAATTGGTTATTTATATTGTGCTTAATGCCAGACTCCAGCCTCTAAGCGTGGGACCGGGTATCGAAAACCTATTACTCAACATTGTCTTCTTCCCAAGAAAAGCGTGCTGTCCCTGAGTAATCCTCCCAGCCTGGTTATAGGGTTTGCTGAACCGTCTTACCTTTTGACTCAGCATTTGCCAGTCAATAATTCAATTTTCAATATGGACTTCTTACTCTAACGCAATGTAAAAAAATAATTTTGGGTTAGGGGACTCAAATTGCATGCTTGCAGAAGAAAACCAATGTGGTGCCGAGATGAAGAGCCCATGGCAAGACAACATGTAATAAACTACTATCCAAATAGCATCCGGGACCAGACATTGAGACTCAGACACCTTCTAATATGAGGTATCAGCTAAATAACACTGCCACACAACCATAGCTGTAACTGGCGACAGTAAAAGGTCAAGAATTACATTTATATGGGAGTAACTATTACAAAAAACAACAAGAAACAGAAAGAATGGCATCATTATACAACAAGATAAAATATTAAAAAACAAGGGAAAAAGCAGGAAATAAAAACAACTATGCTCAATGGAATAACTTAGACCTATGTGCAAGTGGCAACACTGCTGCAGCTGATGAGAACACAGGAAGCAAGAGCAAATGCTGAAATGAAGGCAATTAAGCATCTGTTGTATGTGGAGGTTTATCAGAAACAGCAGGAGAAATGCGCAAATAGTAGGACCACCCCTACTAATCCCTAAGCCACCATGATCAGCAAAACCTAGCAGTTCTCCTTAGACACTAAATAAAGCAATGAAAATGAATGGTGAAAAAGGAAATTATGTTGTTAATAAATGCCATTAATAATATTACATTATTATTGTTATCATTATTCGAATTAGTAGTAGTAGTAGTAGCAGCAGTAGTTTAATTATTATTCATATAATTTTAGCTCAGGAGCAGCAGAGAGCTGTGCAGGTCATAGGGCAAAAGAGTGGTAGTGAGAATTTAACAAATCATCAAGTAAATATTAGAAATGACTATCTCAGTCCTATATGAGGATGGGGGAGTGCACGAGATAGCTGGAATTTATGAAACACCAAGGAGCTTTTGATAGAGGCAGGTCTTCAGTTATCTCCTAAACTGAAGGAGGCTTGAAGCAGTCCAGATTGTCACTGGGATGGAATTCCAGAAGACCAGAGCATACATGCGAAGGACCGTTTCATAGTTTTCTCCATACGAGTCATTCTAGTATGGAGATACTCTTACTGCAAGATGACTATGTTACACCTGATGTTTTTAGTTCGGCCATCAGATGTCTTGTAGGTGAGGCATGCAGTTTTCAACCATATCATAGCCGAGATGGGAAGCCAGAGTAATTCCTCCAAGATGGGGCTGATGAGGGTGGATAAATAAAGACATATTGATGGAGAAGACAGACAGAAGGGGCAGCCTAATGGTAAGTGTGGTAGCAATTGTATGTACACACACAGACACACAGACATATATACCAGTGGTCAGTCTTTTCATACTTTGGTCAAACCTCTATGAAGCTTGGTCTCTTAACCATTTCCACCAGGCTTTTTCAGCATATTGAATTAGTGCATTTAACAGCAATATGTGGACATATATTTAATTTCATCCCCATTAGCAGTCATTCCTGTGACACATCTCGCTCTGTTTTGACCGCGTAGCTCTGATGCACAGCCAATACACCTGTGTGAGATGCTATCATTTCAGAACAATGTATCTCCTTGTAGATCAACAGCGATCAAAGCACCTGTATCTGAATGCCTATTGGTGCATCATTCTCTGAGACATAACCAGCTGACAAAAGGTTAATACAATCACTCGGGGTGAAGCAGCCAGCCAAATGTATTTGGTTCAAACGAGCAGGAAAAAATGCTTGGTGCTTGGTCCGAGCCTCATCAAAGAAACTCTTTTCTTTTTTTTTTTCATTTAACAAAGCCACCTGATTGCTGATTGCATGACTTTATGAAGCCTCAACCAGTGTATTGACCTGACTAAAAATAGTTATGGGCAAGTATCTGTTAAAGAATTTCACGAATAGCCGCATGTTAAGATTACTTTTAGTGGTGATTGGAATATTTGTTTTTTCTTGTAGATGCACTAATTTTTCCATCATATCATCATCAATAAACACATACTTGACAGTAGTTATTTACACATTTGTGGACATATTCAAACAAGGTATTGAGTTCCAAGGGGATTGATGTCTGAAAATGTCATTATTAGATTACATTTAAATAATTAGAATATGTCCGCAGTTCAATCCCTCCTATATTACCATGTTACTTTGGCATTTGTACGGTTGAGGATAAGTAACATGTTTCCTCATTTCAGCCCTGTTGGGTCAACCAATGCTCTATTACACTGTGTTTATATTTCAAAGAGGTAATTTGACACTGTACCAAAAACAAAATGCTGCACACACTTGTTCAGGTGGTGGCTTTATTTTAGGGTTGACCCAACTTTAAGTTTCTTAAATATTCACAGGTCAATTCCTCCAAATCTTTTTTGGGGCTCACACGGCAGAAGGGCATCCTCAGCAACTCGCTTGGTCAACCAATGCTTTTTACCAATACTAATTTTGAGGGGACCTCTCCCTCAAAAAAACAAATTTCTCTCAGGTGAGTTCAATCCTTACACATACATACTTTGCAGGGGTGTGGCTAGCTGCTACTAGTCGCAGCACACACGTACCACATCAACCTGGGCTTTTATTTATCCACCAATAAATCACATAACGTGATCTTTTTACACCCTTCACTAGAGGTGATGTAATTTGATCCTGCCCCCAAGTGACATCACCAGAAGTGATGGCAAACGACCTTCAGATTTTTCAGATGCGTCTAGCACCCGTGTTTCTAGGTGCTCTCATTTCATTAAGATATATGAATCGAGGCACAGAGGGAAGTTTGATTTGTCCACAATCATACATTTGGTGAATGCCATTTTCCAGATTCAATGTGGGTTCTATACATAAAACATACATAATGAAGTACTTGTGATTGGGTAACTGAAATCTCTAACAGAGGCTACAGCTAGAGTATGAAACATCTATAGATTAATTAACACAGAAGTACTAGTTATCTGTGGCATTGCTGTGTTAAACTAGACAAAGCACTGTTCTGGGGATGCATGTGCTCCTATTTACCAAGGAGCAAAATGCTGCACGAGCAGGGCCTGAAAATTAAATCATTGTCCAGAATGTAGGGCCTGATTCACAGAAGTGGTTTAGAATGGCGTAATCCCATAGGAAAACGTTCTGTGAATCAGGCCCTTAGTATCAACAAAATTTGCTGTTTATAAATGTATCTATGAGTCAGGTACCACTAGTGTAAAAGAAACCTTTTAAACTGGTCTGCATGCACACAGGGGAGTGCACCTGATAATGTTATATTTGCCTAATACCTGGGAAAGGTTCTTTCAATATACCCATAACCATCCATTTTTTTTCTATGTGTAATGCAGGGTGCCAGAGGACTTAAAAAGCCCCCAGCATTAAATGTAATATCACTGCTGCAAACATAAATCCATGGGAGTGCACAGATATTTTAAATTGAAAACACCCACAATGAGCTTCTCACACTCACCCAGAACATTCAAAAACACACCATCACATGCATGCTCATTCACCCACCAGTCACTCAGTCACACCTTCTCTTACATCCACTGATTGCATTCTCTACAGTCACACACCCAACCACCCAGAACATTCAAAACCATACATTACATTACTTCTCGTTCACCCACCATTCACATACATACATCTGACACGCACTTCACACATGCAAAGTACACATCATATTTTAAAACCTTCTTAGGTAGAGCTTCCTGGTTCCTGTCTGCGAGCTGCAAGGAAGCCGAGGGAGAAGGGGTTGGAGTTGAACATGGCATGTCACATGTGCCACATGTCAAGTTCAGCTCCAACGCCAACTCCTAATGAGCACCTCCCCAGCCCAGCCTTCACCCTGATAGGTGAGTACTGACCCACAAGAACTGGTGTGGCAGGCCCCCTGCAGCGATCGGGCCCCTGCTACACCCCGGCGTTTTTGTTTGGTCTCAAGGGAATCCCCAGGTGTTGCTACTGCAGGCACACAGGGGCCGCAGATGTGACCCATGACGACCCCCCAACTGACATCCTTGGTTGAGTACAGTAGATAATGGGACATGTTGCGTTTGGATAAAACCTTGTGCAAGGCAGTGCATTTTTCATCTATCACCACTAAAACTGTGGCGAGGTGCAGTTATTTTTGGTTTTAGGCATTTCAGCAAAGGGCCCAATGGAAAAACACATGTGAAAGGTGGCTAACCACCATGGAGGCTGCTTATCGAGAAAAACGGCACATTGCAAATGTCTACAAGCAAGAAGTAAGTTAAAAGTGTATTTGAATAAAATGCATGTACAAATATAATTCTATTACATAATACATTACCTTAAAATTCAATTTCTCTTCACTAATGAAAGACACCTTCCTGTTATATAGTGCTAAACTGTTGTGTACATTTGCTGACTTTATCTAGTGCAACGATAGCCTTGAAATTGCGGTCAGTCTCTATTGCGTTTTCAATGCAAGGTGATAACTATGCTTTCAGATAGGCGATATAAAATGGACAAACAAGCAGGAAGTGGATAATCATTTCCTTTCTTTCAGGTTCAATGAACAACAATCCTCCATGCGTGCTGACGATTTACAAGTTGCAGTGCGTCCTGGAAAAACGTATCTACATCTAAAATCACAATTTCTTAAGAATGCGTACATCTCATTTGCGTAAATGTTTTGTGTTCTGCATTCTGTCTCGCCATGCTGCTTCTAGACATTAATATTACATGTTGTTCCTCCATAAGGTTCCAATCCTTGCATTTACTGGGCAATGTGTCAGAATGATTGATCTGTTCTGAGGTTTGTCATGTATGCTGGCCGCAATCAGAGCAATCTTAGTCAGTACGAGCCAATTACATTTCCTACTCTGTGAAAAGGGCTCAAGGTATGGCTCTGAACCCTGACCTTGAATCTTCCATGTTAAGACACTTGCTCCGTCTTTTCAGGCCATTACTAAAAAAAGGTGTGTAAAATATGGGCCAGGACACATAACTTTCTTATTGTTGTTTGGCAACATATGATTTAACAAATACAAAGAGGTGATGGCTGGAAGGTTTAGAATGAATCTTAACCACCGGCATTGCTCAGGGCAACCCTCCAGACCACCGTTCTTCGCCTGCCAAGCCATTACTGAAGGGGAAAGACCACATGCAAATCAGGCTTGTCCCCACCCCAAAAGGGGCAGTCCAGCCCGAACTGCTAGGCCACATCCCTTCTGCACGAGACCACAAGCATCCCCAAACATGTTTCGCCCTTGTTGGGGCTCATCAGTGAGGAGTAGCTTGGGTCTGTAGGCCCAGCAGGCACGGGACCCACATCTGGGCATACCCGTCCCACTCGGGGTGACAAAGCAAATACAAAGAGGTGATGGCTGGAAGGTTTAGAATGAATCTTAACCACTGGCATTGTTTTGGGCAACCCTCCAGACCACCGTTCTTCGCCTGCCAAGCCATTACTGAAGGGGAAAGACCACATGCAAATCAGGCTTGGCCCCACCCCAAAAGGGGCAGTCCAGCCCGAACTGCTAGGCCACATCCCTTCTGCACGAGACCACAAGCATCCCCAAACATGTTTCGCCCTTGTTGGGGCTCATCAGTGAGGAGTAGCTTGGGTCTCTAGGCCCAGCAGGCACGGGACCCACGTCTGGGCATACCCGTCCCACTCGGGGTGACAAAGCAAATACAAAGAGGTGATGGCTGGAAGGTTTAGAATGAATCTTAACCACTGGCATTGCTCTGGGCAACCCTCCAGACCGCCGTTCTTCGCCTGCCAAGCCATTACTGAAGGGGAAAGACCACATGCAAATCAGGCTTGGTCCCACCCCAAAAGGGGCAGCCCAGCCCGAACGGCTAGGCCACATCCCTTCTGCACGAGACCACAAGCATCCCCAAACATGTTTCGCCCTTGTTGGGGCTCATCTGTGAGGAGTAGCTTGGGTCTCTAGGCCCAGCAGGCACGGGACCCACCTCTGGGCATACCCGTCCCACTCGGGGTGACAAAGCAAATACAAAGAGGTGATGGCTGGAAGGTTTAGAATGAATCTTAACCACTGGCATTGCTCTGGGCAACCCTCCAGACCGCCGTTCTTCGCCTGCCAAGCCATTACTGAAGGGGAAAGACCACATGCAAATCAGGCTTGGTCCCACCCCAAAAGGGGCAGCCCAGCCCGAACGGCTAGGCCACATCCCTTCTGCACGAGACCACAAGCATCCCCAAACATGTTTCGCCCTTGTTGGGGCTCATCTGTGAGGAGTAGCTTGGGTCTCTAGGCCCAGCAGGCACGGGACCCACCTCTGGGCATACCCGTCCCACTCGGGGTGACAAAGCAAATACAAAGAGGTGATGGCTGGAAGGTTTAGAATGAATCTTAACCACTGGCATTGCTCTGGGCAACCCTCCAGACCACCGTTCTTCGCCTGCCAAGCCATTACTGAAGGGGAAAGACCACATGCAAATCAGGCTTGGCCCCACCCCAAAAGGGGCAGTCCAGCCCGAACTGCTAGGCCACATCCCTTCTGCACGAGACCACAAGCATCCCCAAACATGTTTCGCCCTTGTTGGGGCTCATCAGTGAGGAGTAGCTTGGGTCTCTAGGCCTAGCAGGCACGGGACCCACGTCTGGGCATACCCGTCCCACTCGGGGTGACAAAGAAAATACAAAGAGGTGATGGCTGGAAGTTTTAGAATGAATCTTAACCACTGGCATTGCTCTGGGCAACCCTCCAGACCACCGTTCTTCGCCTGCCAAGCCATTACTGAAGGTGAAAGACCACATGCAAATCAGGCTTGGCCCCACCCCAAAAGGGGCAGTCCAGCCCGAACTGCTAGGCCACATCACTTCTGCACGAGACCACAAGTATCCCCAAACATGTTTCGCCCTTGTTGGGGCTCATCAGTGAGGAGTAGCTTGGGTCTCTAGGCCCAGCAGTCACGGGACCCACGTCTGGGCATACCCATCCCACTCGGGGTGACAAAGCAAATACAAAGAGGTGATGGCTGGAAGGTTTAGAATGAATCTTAACCACTGGCATTGCTCTGGGCAACCCTCCAGACCACCGTTCTTCGCCTGCCAAGCCATTACTGAAGGGGAAAGACCACATGCAAATCAGGCTTGGCCCCACCCCAAAAGGGGCAGTCCAGCCCGAACTGCTAGGCCACATCCCTTCTGCACGAGACCACAAGCATCCCCAAACATGTTTCGCCCTTGTTGGGGCTCATCAGTGAGGAGTAGCTTGGGTCTCTAGGCCCAGCAGGCACAGGACCCACGTCTAGGCATACCCGTCCCACTCGGGGTGACAAAGCAAATACAAAGAGGTGATGGCTGGAAGGTTTAGAATGAATCTTAACCACTGGCATTGCTCTGGGCAACCCTCCAGACCACCGTTCTTCGCCTGCCAAGCCATTACTGAAGGGGAAAGACCACATGCAAATCAGGCTTGGCCCCACCCCAAAAGGGGCAGTCCAGCCTGAACGGCTAGGCCACATCCCTTCTGCACGAGACCACAAGCATCCTCAAACATGTTTCGCCCTTGTTGGGGCTCATCAGTGAGGAGTAGCTTGGGTCTCTGTGGTTAAGATTCATTCTAAACCTTCCAGCCATCACCTCTTTGTTTTAGCTTTGTCACCCGGAGTGGGTCGGGTATGCCCAGACGTGGGTCCCGTGCTTGCTGGGCCTAGAGACCCAAGCTACTCCTCACTGATGAGCCCCAAGGTGGCTGTAGGATAGGCTACACACAAGCCCTCTTACCCTCATTAAAATAACTTCAAACACCTGCAAACTCTTTTTCAAATGTGTTGCTTTCCTCACTTGTGGTAGCAATTGCAATACATGGTCAAACCTTCAGTCACCTTGACTGATATTCCATATGCAAGCTTACCAACCACTGTTCCTCTGTTGTCCAGAATACATAATGTGTTGAATTTGAGTCTGCAAACTAAAGTGGATGTCTACGCAGGGTACACATGCCAACTCTAAACAGTAATTCTCTTTCTGAAACAGCAGCTTAACATACAGTGTGATTACAGTTGCCAACCCATCCTAGCTCACTGTGTGCCTTACCAATTACACCTGATCTGTCACTAACTGGCAAAGACAATACAGCTAGGGATGTTATACGGGCCACAGTGTTCAACTAGAACCACTAACGAACCATAAGTGAGAGATTATATCTTGGGCAGATGTCAGATAGCATGCCGGACCTCCAGGAGGATGTAATTCCCACACATCTCTGTGGGTGAGCCTGTCCCAATTACAGCCTGCCCTAAGACTGGGGCCAATTTTTCTGGCTGTGTTTCAGACTCCTTTTACCAGGCCCCTGCCTTGAAGTTGCATGTTGTGCACTCACAGCTCCACCTGCTGTACTTCCACAGGTCTCACAGGGCAATAAGTCTTCTGGTTTCCAAAGTACTTACTGAGGATTATTGGCAGGCTGTTGTGCAACACATTTTCTTTGAAGCTAAGAAGTTGATGTTTGCATAATCTTGAACTTCCTCACAGGCTGTGTCCCAATATATCATTCATTCTGTTGATGCAATAACTTTTAACAATTGTATCAGTAGATCTGATCCATTGTTAACTCACTTTTCTGTACCTCCATACTTCACCTGCCTTGAAAAGGCATCATGTGGAAACATTACTGTATGTGAATTAATATGTTATAATCTTCAGCTGTTACTCTCTGATCAGATAGCATCACCTCTACTGTGGCGACTAACCCCTTTTGGTGCCAATAGATGGTCCTCTGCCCCCTTTCAAAAAGATAAGACAGAGAAGCAATAGTGCATTTGGACGGAAATGTGGGTCAACTCAGGTAGTACAAGAGTTTGTTTTTTCAGTGGACTTAGTGCTATTAAAATTGTGTAATTTTGCCAAATTGGTTGTTCTGCAGGTAACGCTTGGGCATAGATCTCATCCCAGAGCCAATTAGGAAGTGTTTAACATATGCGTCTTACCTGGCCAGTCTGACTTTGAGGTTTAGGAAAGAATCATAGAAGAAGATCAACACTAGATACCCACCGTCGATTAAGGTCACAAGTACCATCTTGCCATGACACAATGTATATCCAGTGATACCAGGACCATGATTCAAGAATCCATTGCCTGCAATAGTCCACTATGCCAAGAAAGCTTCTCATTTGTGTGATTGGGGATTTTATATACAGCCTCTTTTCTGTAGGAAGCTATGACTCAATGACCCAGTAAAATATCATGACCCAAACAGTGTACTTTTTCTTAACATAACTGCAACTTCTACTTGTAGAACACTTCAGGAAAAATCTGTCCTAGCTGGGTGCAGAAACTTCACAATGAAAAGCCCCACTCCAGCTGGATGTCACACCTCCCATCTAATAACCTGCAATAAAATGTGATGCTGAGGAAGGCGTCAACATTCTCCATTCTACAGACTTGCTACCAGGAAATAAGGGATTTCAAAGAAAGCCATCCTGGGCTGAAGCATGACTAAAAGGTGTGAATCCTTGTTGCACCCACTTCAAAGAGCCCACACTAATTTCAAAGGGACTCATAAAAATCTCTAGTCACAGGCTGACCCAGTGGAAAAGGTTGCTGTGGGAGATACAGCAGCCATCCCATTTGCTGACAGAAACACTCATTATTTACTTTGAAAGACTATTTCCTTTTTCGGCATTTAATCAGACTGAGGATTAATTTTGTTTTTATGCCATTTTTCATGTAATTTTCGGGCAGTTTTGAGGGTATAAAATGCATCTACGTGTGACTCTGGTAACTGTAAAGGCCAGTTGGACTAGGTTTCTGGCTGATCTGAACATGTGACAAATATGACAGTTGTTGAAAAGGTAGAAAATGATAATTTACATATTCATAACTGTTGTACATTTTATGAAAACAACGAACATGTGACACATGGCCATGCTACATCCTACGGATTTGGCGTTTGGTTTATCTAATTCCCCATGATCAGCTAAAATAGAATATATGTTTCGTAGGCAGTGTCTAATAACATTATGAAGTTATGCTATATACCTAGTTTTTGCCAAAAGGCTGAAAGGAGAACAAAGGATGGTGATAAATGGCAAAAGACAGCTGTTGCTCCAAAACCCCTAAACCAATACTGGCTGGGGGCAGAGAGAGAGAGTAACTATCCAATCCTAGTGGCAGAGATTATTGCAGGGTACTCCCTCTAGATTGTAAAAGTAGTGATGTCTTTTTGGCTATATAAGTGGGACTGTATTAGGACTCAGGACAGACAGAGACAACCACTGCGGAAGACAGAAAAAGGAGGATGGAGAGAAGGCTGCTGAAACTTACCATCTTTGAGAGTGCAGTAACCAGAGTCCTATCTTTCCAGAGTGTCCTGAAATGCAGCTGGCTTTCCTGAATCTTAAACCAAGTCTTGCTATGTAAGTAGCATTAACCCCAGCCCTAAATTGCATAATCCCTTTATTTTTGTAGCAGTGCATCCAGTACTTCCCCATTGAAAACCTCAATTGCCAGTGTAGTTCAGTCATCTCCACATAGAATAACCTCTTGTTTACCTGCGTATGTTAGCAAATCCCCATTGAAAGACCCCTCATGTCTGTGTAAATCCTTAGTATTTTTGCAAGTAAATCAATTAATTCCCACATTGAATTTTACAGGATCAGGATTGGTGGCGTTTGAAACCTTCAATCTTTTTTCCAGTGTTCTTGTTAATTGTTATAGTTATTAAAGTGTTGCCCAATAGAATTAATCCCCTTGTGAGCTGAAATCCGAATTTCTCCCTGTGTTTAAGTTATGCCCTGATAAACAATTTTTCTCTTGCCAGTGCCTTTCCTCTGTCAGCCTGAACCAAAACCGATTTTAGATTTGTGAGCTAAACCCCTTTCCCAGAGCCTACCTGTCATTATAAGCCTCAGAGTAAACAAATTTCAATTTGCCACTGTATTTTCCCTTTGCATTTGCTTTCTCCCAAAAAATGATTTTCCTACTTTATTTCTCTTTTCCTTGGTGTGCTGATTAGTATTCTCTAAAACTTTGCCTGTCACCTGAGTGTAAGCAGTATGACTTTTCTTCTATTCTGTTCCTTAGCAGATGTGAGAAATAATAAAAACTCCATTCTTCCATTTTGCTCCCAAAATAGATGTTTCCTTTCTTTGCTGGCTTCCCATATTGTGGTGGTGGGCTTCACCCCAAAAACCGATTTCCCCCATATATTCCTACTCCTTGCCACTGCCTTCCATTCAAAGGAATCAAGTCCAATTGATGTTTGGGGTGAGTGTTGCAGGGGCAAGTGCTTAACTGTAAGTGCTATCACTATGTGTGGAATTGTTATTGTTCTGTTTTGTCATTTAAACAAAAGCAGGCATAACAGTCTATTTCAACTGGTTGCTCTAGATAGGATATTGCATTTGTGTTGCCACAGCTTTGGTGGCTGTTGTATTTTGATTATCTTCATTTATAGTGAATAATACATTGATAACACATCTTGTTAATACACACTGGCTTGGTTCCTAGTCCATTGTGACACAGGGTGCTGGTAGAGGTTGGTGCAAGATGGGTTGGTTGCCTACTTTCCTTACCCACATTCATTGCAGGGTAAGGAGTTCCCTGGCTGGCGTCTGGTGTGTAATAAACCATCACAATCCTAAGGCAACAGCTCCCTCTAGCAGTGACAACAGGTGAAGCGGGCAGTCTCGACTGTGCATGGCTGCATCGGACAAACATACACCTGGCCTTTAATTATATAGGATTCTAGGTAGAATATGTCCATTTCACTGATGTCTTGACAATAGGTCTAGCTTGACTATAAAAGAGCCAACAAGAGGTTAGTTCTCATCTTTTCATAGACTGCAGTATTGTCTAGCTATTTAATGAATGGGAATGGGTTTCACCCAAGCAGAGTCTTAAACTCCTCGAAATGTATTAAGATTATGCAATCAACTCAACATAGAACTGATTTCCCTGCTCTTATCAATATAACAGGGAATATTACAGGACATATTGCATTTTGTAGACTGCAAGTTAACCTATGTCAATATCTATAATTCACTGAAAAAGTTAGTTAAAGATTAATTAAGTCGATCAGAGTTACTGCAACAAAACCCTTGAAATTCGGTGCATTTTGTAAGTTATGACCGGCTTGACTCAGCGCGCTCCCAATGATGTCCCCCTTAATGCTATATCCCCCATAATGCTATTTTTCATGTTATTGTAAATCCCATCTCTTATAATATATATGTGCTCTTGGGTCTTGCAACTGGACCACACCGAGTTAAGCCGGTCATGTATTCCCCAATGCGCTGAATTTCAAGGGTTATGCTGCGATAAATCTTATCAACTTAACAAAACTTTAATGAAAGTTTTTTTCAGTGAATGTCAAGGGTTTTGTTATACCATCATTTTTTCTGCACCACTGGCCGCAGCCTGTGGCTGTGTCCACTGTATATTTTACAACAGTACCAGCCCACTAGCCATGGCCACCGGCCATGGCCAATGGCCTCGGCCTTCATCCGGGTGCACTGTATATGTTTCCGCAATATGTTTCTTTTGGCTGTTGATAGTGGCGATTGCCTTTGGCCGTGTCCACTGCACATGTTCCCCCTCTCTTTTGAGCCCAATAGCCAGCGCCTTTCGGCATGCCCACTCTACATTTTACAACACTACCAGGCCACTGGCCAAGGTCTTCAGCCATGGCTAGTGGCCAGGACCTTCAGCCGTATCCATTATACATGAGTTTCACGGCCACTCTAAATTTTAAAACAATACCACGCCACTAGCTACTATATGTGTCTTTTGGGCCCACGAGTCAGGGCCTTTGTCCCGGGTTAGTGAGCAAGACCTTTGCCCATGCCCACTCTAGAATTTACAACACTACCAGGCCAATATCCATGGCTTTCGGCCATGCCCACTGGCCACGACTTTCGGCAGTGTCCACCGCACATGTTCCACCTCTCTTTTGGGCCCACTAGCCTGGGTCTTCGGGATTTCCCCCTCTCTATTTTAAAACACTACCAGGCAACTTGCCATGGCCTTCTGCCGTGTCCATTTTGCACCGCCTACCTCAAGCTGTAGCTGTAAAAATAAATGTTTACTTTGCTCTCTTTTTTAAAAACATTTTCCCTATAACTGCAGGTGTAATAAAAATGTACTACAGATAACTGGGTTATCTGTAATTATCACATACCCACGCTTATCTGAAAAAAAAACAAAATAAAATTATTTGCTTCCCCCGAACAATCACCTAGTGCCCCCCTCATCTGGGCCTCCACTCAAGGCATTCTCACCTCCCCAGCCCTCTCCCATTCCCCCCAACACTTGTTTTTTTTTCTGTGACACACTTTCAGCCGCAGTTGTCCCGACGAATAACCGCAGCTACCAGAAAACATGTGTGATTCATGTTATAAAAATTGTCTCTAGCCACCCTCCAACTCCCGAATTTCACATGGTGTCCTCTCCCCCCCAACCCCAAACCTCTAGCATGATGGCATTACATTGTTTTTTGACCTGCAAATTGCATTTTTCTGATGTTTTCATTTCAGGTAGCGGGTATACCTGTGTTATCAGGTGCACCTCCTTTTCTGTCCAATATTTAAAAAACTACCGGAGGCAATAACCCCATACCTTCTGGGAAATCGAGTCAACGATTTTTGTGCCCAAGTTGTTTCATGCCTGGTCCACGTCTGACCAGCTTTTTAGCTCTGAGCACAAGAAAAATTTGGCCTTTTTTATCTATTAGAAAATGAATGGGGACAAGGCCGAAACTGTGTTTTTTTTTGTTTTCTTCTTTTTTTGTAACAGGTCTTTCCCAAAAATTCTAGTCTGTTGGTGGTGCGGAGGGTTGGGGGGGTTGTTCAGGGACCATCAGTACAATTTTGTCCACGAAATTTCAGCTGACTATGTTGTACGAGCCATACTCAACTTAACTATAAGGCAGCATCTGCCACACTACAATAATATCTAATGTAACCTTTCTATATTGATGAATTTGTACTTTATATTACTTTTGCATATCTTTTTAATTTGGTGTACTGTGTTAAGTAATATGTGACATGCCAATAGCTTGCGTTAGGTAAATTAGACCTATCGCTTTTATATACTGTTTTGAATATAAACTGTCTTGCATATCCCCAACCAATACCCTCTGTATCACCAATGAGCTAGGAACCAGGCCGATGTATAGTAAGAATATATATTTATTTAAGGTTTGACAAAGAAGAATAGCAACCAAAACATCAGCCACCAACGTCATGGCACTATAAAATGTCACAATTTCAAATTACTAGCACCAATTGACTGACTTGTATTTCTAATGAATTTACAGATACCACAAAACACAGATAAAATTTAGAGAGTGTACATCAGACACACGCAGAGGATTTCTTGCACATTAACAATTATACATTTTAACAAACCGCTGTGATGGCTTGGGTTATCACAAGGCTCTTCTCTCCCAGCAATCCCCACCCCAGGCATCAGTTACATATGAGCCCTTGATTTGAAGACAAGGCACAGGGAGTTAGAATACAGTAGTAAAATAATTTTGGCTTTTTATTAAAAGGCATGGTTTGACAAATAGAAACATCTAAAAAAATTGTTTGGGGTTTTTGAATTGAAAGTCAAAGTTAGGAAAGGAACTCAATGAGAAAATCGTTGGGGGCTTTTTATTTGCATGAAATGAAGGGATTTGGGAAAACTGTTTCTTGAATGCAAATAAATAAGTGGGAAATGTTGTTTGCATACTCTACATTCACTTGCATGGCAGCGTTTTAGGGTTACTTATTTTGGGATTATGGACACCCCCATCGGGACAGAAGACAGGAGTTTCAGAAAGGTAGAGTTACCCAAGTACTTTATTGTCTATACCCGCTCTAACTCACTGGGTATGAACTTTGTTAACAGCACTCCTCCTGTGATTTTCTATATGGGAACTAAATGATTTAACTTCAATTCAATGTGTTAAGGATCTACACAGCTTCTCCCCTACCCACAATTTAATGGAAAGGATTAAGGCATGCAGTTCCCTTCTATTTACATGGGAGGCCTTGGTTATGGGGCATCCAGGGAAACAGCAGGACTCCTCTGAGGACAGCACAGATCTGGTCAAAAGGCTTCAGTCAAGGGTAGTCCCCAGCACCCAGACTTCCTCTGGCTCCACAAATGGCAGGCCCTAATAGCTTCTAGATTTCCCAGTTTCTGTCTCCCAATGAATTTATAAGGCCTTGGTAGCTCTCCTGTCTCCCTACTAGTTATTTGTAAGCATCCAGAAGCAGACTACCTCCAGCAGTAGAGTGGGAAAGTCAAGAGAAAAATCAGAAGTCCAAAGAAAGGTCCCAATAGCTGAAAAGTCAAAGAAAGATCCCTCTGAGATTGAAAACTGATCTCTTATAGGGCTGGTGGCACTACATTATTATTATAATTCCTATGCCACGGATTGGCCAGCTCTCTCCCTCTGCCTACCTCCAATACGCCCACTGCCTGATAATAGGACAAAGAGTTAGGCGGTGTGAATGATGAAGGCTGAGGGAGGAGAAAGATTCCTCATCCCAAAATGACAAGTGGGTTTAACTTTATCATCAAACTTAACATCTAACAACATGGCAACTACCGTAATTTTTCAGATAACTGCAGGCACATATATTTTTTAGTTCTATATTTTATGGGGAGTTGAAAAATACTAATCATATCTTGGCACGCCCTTCCTGGTAGGAGCTACCTTTTCTATTGATTTTCTCCTGAGCAGAAATAGTCACAAATCTACCCCTTCCTGATTCAAACCATACACCCATAACCTATCATCACATCAACTTTCTATTCCCTCTGAATTATGGGAAGGCCAAAATTATAATTATCTTCATAATTTAACTTGTATCCATCACCCAAAGTTTGTTTTTACATGGTCCTAACGGGCTTCTGATCCCCTTTAATATGAACCAGGGGTGAGCTAAGTGAAACACATGATGCACTTTTTATTCAAGTAAATGTATTCAATGTTATATCAATAGCATCAATGGCAAGGCACCACAAGTGTCCCTGAGTTTCACACCAGCCCCAACCATTTCTTAGGTTTAATTTCTCTTCTGTGACCTGAATAAGACATCTGGCTGGCCCATGTGATCATGCCCCCGCCTTCTTGGGAATCAAAGGTGTTTGTTCGAAGCTAATGCACAGTTAATGGAGAGACCTGACCTTAAGGTCACTTCTGCTGGCTGGCTTATCTGCCACCTCCACAATTCGGATGTACTCCTCTGTATGTTTTAGCATTTATACTGAAAACCAGACCTTCTTCTCCTAGAGGTCCTCAGCCAGAGGTCTTCAGGTCAAAGTTTCAGAGGCCCACACCTTCCAGTTCAATGGGGAAAAACAAGCTACATACATAATTCTAAAATAATAGCATTTTACATTGACACAAAGGGGGTCATTACGAGTCGGGCGGTAGGGGATACCGGGCACCGGTAAGGAGACCGGTGCCGGTAATCCCCTACCGCCTGATTCCGAAGTCCCCTAACAGGAACCGCAAGGGAAGTGTGGTCGGACCACATGTCCCATACGGGTCCTGCTAAGGGACCAGGGTGCAAATAACGGGCTTGCCATTTGCAAGCCCGTTATTTGCGCCCTCCCCATTCCCATTGAGCCCTATGGGGGCTTAAATGGGAATGAGGAATGGTTTGTGCAATGGGGACTTACCAGTCCCGCCAGGGTCGGACTAGACCGGTAAGTCCCCATTGCACAACACCGGACACGGTCACGGTATGGGAAGCAGCCATGGAGCTAATTGCTCCATGGCTACCGCCATACTCGTATGTGTTTTAACATGTAACATTTTGTATTACACCAAGGCCTGCTGTTCATAAATACAATCTTTATTTTCTACTATATTAGAACAGAGGTAGATTCATTATTAATCTTATGCACACAGGTAGGCCGCAGTTAACATAAGAAACCAGTGTTCACTTTTACCAAAAAACAAAATAGTCCTTCCTCTTTACATGCTGTGATTCTAAATGATGAAAATTAAGTCTCTTTTTTTCCTGATAACGGAATCTGACACTTGACTTTATTTCTTAAATGTCAGGAGTCATTCCTCCTTTTTATCTTCCAAATGCATCGCATTTCAAATGTATCTTTTCTTTCCACGTGCACTGTTACGATTAGGTGCCTTTTCCCAATTTACACAAAGTGAACATATGTAGCCCCACCTGTTTTTTTTTGTTTCACTCCATTGGACACAGTTAGCAATGTTATAGTTCTAAGGCACACTCTCCTTCAACTCAGTGGGCCTCATTACACGGAATGCGGTAAACCATGGTGCTATCAGCACCATGGTTGCCGCCGGTACCATACCGGTACCACCATGGAGAAAAGGGGAATTACCACCCTATTCCAAGGTTGGCGGGGCAGTAATTCAACCTTTCTCCATGGCCCTTCCCCATTCCCATTTTTGTCCCATAGGGCTCAATGGGAATGGGGAAGGGGCTAATAACGGTACCGTAAATTGCGGTACCGTAATTAGCACCAAGGTCCCTTTGTAGGTCCCAACTTTAACGGTTGGTCTACACCAGCCGTTAAGGTTGGGTCCCGCAAAGGGACCTCATAGTAAGGCGGTAAGGGTTTACGGTACCGGTGCCCTTACCGGTACCGGTAAACCCTTACCGCATTCCGTGTAATGAGGCCCAGTGTCTTTGTATTTTACTAAAGTTGAAATTGGCCCATTTTTGTTCATTCAATAGGCCTTATATCGGAAAACAACATTTTGAACTGGCCTGCATTTTCCAATGGGTCTCAACATCAGCCAGTTTCCCTCTCACAATAGGGGCATAGCATGGCCTCTCTATCTCTGACATTTTGGGGCCACATTTTACCCCACAATACACATGGCTCGATAGCTATGACTAACACCTCAATGCCTTAGTAAACGATACTTTATAATGTTAGCATAAAAATCAAATTAAACTGAGGGTTGATAATTTTCATGTTAGGACACGATCGTTACCATGGGTTGTAAGTGGAGGAGGGTGGAGATAATGTTTACTACATACATTGGGGAAACAGTGACAGACACTTTGTTAGGAAGCCAGATATTGAACAGGCCAGATAGAAAAATAAGAGAATTGTAAAAGTGATCAAACAATTTTCCCAATGCTCCTGAAGCAACATCAGTGATAAACTAAATGAAAATGTGCTGGCAATGACAGGAGCATCCACAGGCGCAACCTTCTGCAATGCACTGGAAATTCGGGTCTTTGACAAATGCGCATGAAAAATATGTGAGCAATGGAAAGAGATTGAGGCAATGAAATGCTGTACTTTCACCCAGGCACACACATTCAGCATTAATATATGCTCAATGTTCCCACTCGTCAATATAAAATATAACTGGGATAATCGCCATCTTGCACACTCTCAAAGAAAGGGAAATGCGTGAACGCAAATCTACCAGATATCTCTTACCGGATGAAGCAGCGGAGCAACAAACCGAGGAAGCAAAGTAACCTGGTGTAAATTTCAAGTCCCCAGAGTGGGGAAAAATGGATGCAAACAGTGGAATAAAAGTGTTACACCTGCTTTAACACCACCTTTTGTGAACTGTGGTATTTTCTGCTGCGAAACGAAACGATAAAATTGCTCAGAGGGGACCCCAGGTGCATGATAGTGCATGAGAAAGTGGTCTGAAATGAACCTTTTTTTACAGAAATTAGCCCCTTTACATGATTACCCACAGGACACAAGATAAGGATAAACACTCACACATATCATAAAGTACAATGAAGTGACAAGTGACATGAATCTTTGGGAAACAGAGTCCTGCCATTCGTGGCCCATGAAGGAAGAACCATGCAGCCAACATTTACTGCGAAGTTAAAAACATGCAACTTTTTGGTAAAGTCCGTAGGACAAAGATTAACTATTTCCGCAAGAGACCTTCTCTAGAAAAGAAGGCATAGATCATCAGAAATAAACCTGCCACATGAACACAGACAGAATCTGAGCACATGCCTGAACAGCTGCAGTGATTTTCCTGACTTTTCATTTCCTGATTTAAATATTTCTCTGACATGCTTTTAGCGTGTGGACATTGCATCACTCAAGTGTACCAGACCTAACTAGTTTACATGTTTGGACTGGACTACCAGTGTCAAATGACTTTATAGGTATTGAGGGTATTTCTCAAATACAACTCATGCCGAACAGGTACTTCGGTGCACAAGAGCATATCAACCAAGGCTAGTCAAACAAAACGCATACACAGTCAATAATTCAACATGAACATGCCACAAACAAGTTATAATAACAATCACATATAAAAGCTGCAAGCCAACTGCATATGATTAAAAAATATAAGTACCCAATACGGAGGTTGAACTTGGGTGGTGACCCTGGATTGTAAAATCCAGGTAGGTGTTGAGGTGGTCCACAAATAATATTTAGGAGACAAATGCCCATAAAATGAACTTCAGTGAATTGTATTTGCAAATATAATTTTATTATTCTATAGCTCATCAAACCCAAACCTTCAAAAAAGCGGTGGTGCATTGTCCACCGCCATAAAACGGATAGTATTGTGCTGGGAGTGTGTCCGCGGGAATCTGCCTTTCGGCACTCAATAAAGGTGAGGTTGAAAGATGCTCAGGAGACTAGCACAGGATTCGGAAATGCACATGGCGACCCGCCAGGAGTTAAACGACCAGCCGCACATCTGGAATTCCAGATTCCATTTATTTTATTATTTATTTATTCGCATTTGTTGAGCGCACAGCAGACCGAAGACATTGTGGTGCTAGTTACAGTGTTGCTTATACTTAGTTACAAAACAGTTCATGTCCGTACGGTTACATTGGACGAAATGAACTTTTTTACAGATATGCAAGAGCAGCAGGAGCATCCGAGAACAGGGTTAGTTGAATAAGGCAGTTTTGAGTTTTTTTCGGAAGGAGAAGAGAGATGCGTCAGCTCCATAAACACATCATTCCGAAGCCAATGACAAAGATGGCCACACACAAGAGGAAGACCCCTCCTCCAAACCCCCCCTAATGTGACAAGTCTACCTGTGCACTGTCATCCCAGTTGGCCTGTGCAAAAGCTGACTGGGGGCACAAGTGTTAGGGCCTCATTACACGGTAGGCGGTAAGGGTTTACCGGTACCGGTATTTTACCGGTACGGGTAAATCCTTACCGCCTTACTACGAGGTCCCTTTGCGGGTTGGGGAATTTAACACCTGCTTTTTGCAGGCGTTAAAAATCCAACCCGCAAAGGGACCAGGGTGCTAATTAGGGTACCGCAAGTTGCGGTACCGTAATTAGTGCCTTCCGCATTCCCATTATGCCCTATGGGGCAAAAATGGGAATGGGGAAGGGCAATGGAGGAAGGAGGAATTACCGCCCCGCCAACCTTGGAATAGGGCGGTAATTCCCCTTTCCACCAAGGCGTTACCGGTAAATTACCGGCATGAGGCCCTTAATATCAGTCAGTCATCAGAAACATCATATACATCCCCTCTACACCCAACAAGGATGGGTTTCCCAACTACGCAAAACGTTGCACAAATTAACATTTTCCTGAACAGTAAGTAGCAGGACATGTATGAGTATGACTGAATGTATGTCACTCATATATATCCAGCTGTTACCTTTAAACCTTTGGATGCCAGGGTCAAACAAATCATGCATCCAATTGTGTTTTTAAATAAACTTTAACATGTAAGACACTTCACAAAAACAACGAGGTCTGTCATGTATGCATTTCTGTTTTCTAAATTGCTCTTATTTTCATAATCCCATCGTATCTAGTTAAAGCATTAAAGAAAGACATGTATAAAAAAAAGTCCAGCAACCTGGTTACCCTGAAGGTTGTGAATCTGATGTGTAAACACACAGGTGCTCATTTTCACGAGTCCGATAATTCGGCGGCAGGACCGTTATGTGCAGACTTCCATGTAAGTGCGTCCCCGCCGCCAAATAGTGGTAATTTGAACAGCAGAGTGCAGAAAAGGAAGGCAAAAGGTGGCCGCCTTTTGCCCTTCCCTTTTGCACTGCGCTGTGCAAATAGTGTAAACGCTGACTCCCATTTATGGATGACAGACATTGTTTAAAATGGATCCCTATGGAGCCTGCCGGCTTTACAATGGTGCCAAAACTCAGCGTACTCCATAGAGATTCCCAGAATTTGCTGGCGCAAATGCTGGAGTATTTGTATGGCAGAAAGGAAGGGAGCGGCGGAAACGCAAGTTGCGTTCTGGCCCTTCTCTCCACCATTCTGCGTTCTGGCCCTTCTCTCCACCATTCAAATGCAGGGAAACGAAGCGAGACCGGAATCAAAGCTGTAAAAGCCTTACACAAGAGCCGAAAATGAGCTCTACCATATCTCCCTTAACAACCATGTGAACGAGCTCACTCACGATTAGTGAAATTGTCTCAGAACGCATAACGACACATTCACAAAAAGTGACACAAGTATAACAAGCTCTGGTGATTCACAGCTTTACTTGCAGCCCTTTAGGAAATGCACAAGCAAGCCTGTTCTCAAATATATGGTGCATTTGCAGGGGGCAGAGCTGCCCAGCCCCCTTGCATACATCAGTGTTGGGAGCACGCTCCCAATGCTAGTCCATGCCAGGCTCCGGGCACCAAGATATCTTCTGGGACCTCATTACACAGGAATGGAATGTAATATATATATATATATATATATATTAAAATAAAGCATTTGTATCCGTGTTAGGGGAATACACATGCAAATGTGACAGCCCCGGTTCATACACCTACCGTTACAATTAGGCCACGCATCAGATGCACCAATAGGTGTGACTTTTTATAAAAGTGTGTGGGTGAGTATGATTGCATTGGTGGTTCGATGGATGCAAGTGTGAACATGGCTATACAGGTGTTAGGATGGTTGGATTATTGGGTGAATTTGATTATTTGGAATAGAGGGTGAATATGGAGGTATAGATGGATGGATGAGTGGGTAAATTTGTTTGAACAGATGGACAAATGAGTGGGTGAATATGCCTGGATAGATAAAATAGAAGATTGCTATGTTTGCATTTGTGGGAGGACTGAGACTTCATAGGGCTGTGGTTTCATACTAGATTTATCCTTGTCCAAGTAACTAACAGTATTTCTTTCTACCGATTTTGTGGTAACAAATGTTGCTTTTTAGGCAGCCAAAGGTTGTGAAGGAGTCATGTAATCCTGCCATTCTTAATGCTTCGCCACTGCAGACATAACTTTACACTAACAGCAAAAAATGCCAACCCCGCCTGCAATGGTCACTTTTGGCACCTACATTGGGGTGCCACCACTCACATTTCATCGCACTAGACTTGCTTCAGTTACATCCTGCACTGTACGCAACTCTGCATGCCTTGTGCATTGGGATTGGGATATAACATATCAACTTTCATTCGTTTTTAACTAAGGTAATACTGTCATTATTGAGGCAACCACAGTCGGCAGTGAATGTGATAAACCACCACATCCGCCGCTCCAACTGTGCTCTCCCTCGCAGTCTCCTAGGTGTGGATGCTTTGCATGAGGGACCAATGGTTCTCAGGGCAGCGCCTGAGGCTTGGCAACAACCTGCCATTCAAACTGAGAGTGGCTTTCAACCAGCTCTTAGGAAAAGGAATTTCACAAAGGAGTTTTATCATATCTTTAACTAGTTATTGGTAATTCGTAAGGCATCCATTATGGGCAGGATGCTTCATGGCACAGCTTTTATTTAAGAAATCCAGCAAACGGACATTGGCCGAGAACCTCAAACGTCATGCTAGAGAACTATGAAAGTTGGGTTTCCATAGACTGTGGGTGCTGTCTCATCTTTATTGTCTTACCCATAGTATAATATCCCTGTCCTGTCTCTGACACTGGTAGTTTTGTACCAGTCAATAGTTCTGCCTTTTGATCTTGCATTTTCGTGTCGTGGTGTTCTCTGTTTTAACATTTATTAGGACGGTAGGCAATAAGAGTATTGGGTGATTTAGGAATAGCAGTGCGTTGAAGTATCCTCACTGGTGGTGTAAGTGCTTCATAAATAACCACACATAAACGAAATCTCCCTGTATTGCCAGACCCATTGGCACATGTTGATACGTGGCTGCTTACAAAACGTATGGAAATGCAAAAGAACGGTAAACATTATCCAATCAAACGAACAGCAGAAAAGAACACTCTTCCTTCTGCCCCTTCTGCAGCCCACACGAACAATAAGACTATGAAAGGGACAAAAAATACACTGGTCATCATACTGGGGAGACCAAAAGCATCGTGCATGTGCCTTAGCACGTGGGGAAACCCTAAAGAAGACACAGCAGGAGAACTGCCTGTGCATTCGACATTAGAGCCATGGCGACGTATTTACAGAACAACTCTGGTAGGAGGAACTCTTCTGTTTAGCATTCCTTGCATGGCTTGCCCTCCTTTGCATAGATTCTGCTATCTTGTGCTTCAGCCTAAACTAGACACCTCCGCAGGGGTGGACTGGGAACTAAAAGAGGCCCTGGAAAAAATTACTGGGGACCAAAAGAGTCCCTGGAAATTAAGTTCAAAGTGGCCCCATATGACACATTTTAAGAAAGTCCAATGCTTTTACTATGAGAACATTTGGAAATGACACACAAAAGAGGCCCAGGGTGCAGAGGCCCACCGGGAAATCTCCAGAGTTCCCTATAGGCCAGTCCACCCCTGCACCTCCGGATGAATGGCAATGCTTGGTTTAGTAAAAGCTGCCCGACCTCGACAAGGGCACGATGGGTCTTATTTGGAGGTTGCACCACTGGATGCAGCGTGCATAGCAGAAACAGTGCCATGTTTGACAGCTCTGCGGCACTGACTTCCATCCTAAAAGCTAATCAAAATGATCACGTGATGTACTTTTCTAAAGGCATCCTCGCACTTAAAGGCAAAGCAGTGAAGACAGGCATTGTTTTTGCCACATGCCAGAGTGTTCGACAGGGTGGTCGGAGGAGGACTCTCTAAGGCAGTGGCGATTGGTAATTATTGTTAATTGCAAAGCAAGGCAGCCCGAACCAACCAAGGCTGGCTGGGGGTGTTCTTCCAGAGACACAGTTTTAAAAAATGGTTTAAAATTGTGGATTTTAAAGCACATTTTCTGTGTCAAATTGGGTAAAAAAGCCAGTCAGTATACAATCGGTTTTACAAGGTAACACATTATCTTATGATATGCTAAGCAGAAATAAAAAAATAGTAAGCCATAGTTACACTTCCACATCATCAAACTCTGCTTGAGTTGTTGCCTTAACTGATGCCTAGCCTGCGCCTGACAGGGACGAAGAAACAGGAGGAGACACAGGTTATGTTATATGGCATTTGTATAGCACCTACTGCCATTGGCATGGCCTCAAAGTGCTGTGGAGATGAACGCCCTTCGGAGGACCCTAGTCTGAGATGGGAGATGTGAAGGAAGGATTTTTAGTGTGTGCACATTTTTAACTTGCACGAAGGTATGCAGGGAAGGGCTAGTTCTCTAATACTAGCCATAGTTATCTGGTGAGAGGATGGGTACCATGACCGATTGTCAGGGGAGTAGGCGAGTCAGAGAGACTGAGTATTTGAACAGCAGGACCACATTCTTTCGTGGACTCTGCTGTATTCTATTGGAGTTGGTGATGTGTGTTTGGGTGGGTGGGGTCGACCAGCATTTATTGCAGATGTATGGAGGTGGGTGGGCTGAGCCCCGGGCGGGATACAGCTATGTTCCGATGTGATGGAGTGTTTGACATTCCAGTGAAGCAAGGCTGACACCTAGTTAGATGTGGTCTTGCAGGGCTCATCACATGCCTGACTGAGATGCATTCCGTGGGGGGCTATATCCCACCTTGTCAGATGGACTAAGTCTGTTAGGATGCTGAAGGGAAGAGCCAGGTTTTGAAAGACTTCCTGTAGGCGAGGTGATCCACTATGTGGCGGATAATGAATGGAATCGAGTTCCGGATGGTGGGTACTTGGACTGAGAAAGAGGAGGCAGCTATTCTGGTTGATTTTGCCACTGGAATGACGGAGAATAGTGCTGCTCGTGATCTGATGTTTCTGATAGGCCTATAGTGTATACGTTTATGTAGCAAGTATTCTGGCACTGAGTTGTGGAGAGCTCGGTGGGTGATGCATATTGCCTTGCCATTTGATCTTTACCCAATCGGCATCCTGTAAAGGAAACAGAGGGAGGGTGTGATGTGTTCTCTAGGGCATAGGGCAAGGTGGAGCCTCGCAGCAGTGTTTTGTACCCATTGGTGTTTTCTTAGTTGTGATGCGGGAGCTCCCAGGTACAGGGCGATAGTCTAAGTGTGAAAGGATGATAGCAAGAATCACGCAGACTCTGTGTGGTAATGTCAGGTAGTGAAAGATGTGGTAGAGAATGTGCATGTGTAGGTAGCAGCTTTTCGTCACAATATTGATATGGTCATGTCCGTGTGCATAATGCATCCAAGGTTATTTTACTGTTTGGAGATGGTGGGGAGTGGGCTTAGAGAGAGCAGCCATGGAGTGGGTTGGAGAAAATGGTGGTCTTCCCACACAGCATGATCTTGGTTTTTCGTGGGTTGAGAAGGAGGTGGTTGGAAAGTCATCCAGTGTTCGTTTTCTGAGAGACATGATCCGAGACCCTGGGAGATAGAACAGGGGCCCTTTGGGTGTCATCTGCATAGTCATAACAGGAAAAGCCATAGGGTCGAATGAGTGTGGCGAGAGGGTTCAGGTAGAGCTTTAAGAGCAGAGGGGAGCGGCACCCTGTGGTACTCCATGCACAACTGGGTGGGGAGTCGAGGAGAAAAGAGGCATGCCTTTTATTTGGGATCTGTTGGAGAAGATGGAGGATATAAACTTCAGGGCTGTGTCCCTGATGCAAAGTGAGTGAAGTCTGTCCATGAGGGTGGGATGGTCAATGGTGTCAAAGGCTGCCGAGAGGTCAGATAGAACTAGGGTGGCACAGACTTCTGAGTCTGAATGTCTTTGAAGATCATCCCAGGTGGAGACTAGACATGATTCAGTTCCTCGTATGGGTCTGAAGCCGGATTGGGTGGGGTTGACTATTTGGTTGAATTCTGAAATCGCAAACTTGGGAGTAGACTGTTTGGTCAGTTAGTTTAGCTATGAATCAGTTGTTTGAGATGGGTCTGTAATTGGTCGAGAGGGTCATGTGGGGCTTTTTGAGTAGGAGTTTGATGTAGGAGGTCTTGAATTCTAGGAAGGTATGGGAAATTAGATATGTTTTGATGATAGATCTTGTGATGTCTCCAGCACAGGTGGAAGTTAGGATTTCTTTTAGTAGAGCAGGCTGACAGGGGCCTCCAGGGGATCCTCACAGCTTTTAGTAAGTAGCTTAACAATTCAAGGTGGTGAGAGTGGAGAGACGGATGAGAAGAATGGGAGGGTAGAAGGTTGTTCTGATGTCCTGGTCGAGGTAACAGGGGAGGGATGGGTGAGCGATGCTATTTTAGTGACGATGACAGTGTTTTTTCTAAGGGTATGTTGTGAAAGTAGTCTGAGAGGGAGTGTAAGAGTGTTTGAGTGTGAGTCAGGGAGGAGGCAGTGCACACTAGGGCACTGCATTCAGTGATAAGCCAGTGGAGTTCTCTAGAGGGGTTGGCAGTGTTGGTGATTCTATTCTAGTAATCAGTTAGTTTGGCCTGAGTTTTTCTACCCGGTAAGCTTTGAGCCGGCAGGTATGTGCTATTCTGTTTGACTCCAATGTGTCTGCATGCCATCTGCTTCTACGATGTGGTTCTGAGATTCAAGAGTTTTGAGGATGAAGGTGAATCATCTGAGGGAGAAGCTGCATCTGCTAGAGAAGGCTCTGACTGGGGTGAGTAGGCTGAATGCTTCCGAGAGCCAGAGATCAAAGTGGTGGATGGAGATTTGGCCCAAATGGTGGAATGTAGAGGTCAGGGAGGCAAATAAGGAATCTGCCAGGCCAGGAGTTACTTTGACTTTCTTCCAAAGGCAGGAGTGGGTAGGTGGCCCCGAGGCTGCCGGGGGTAGAAGGGGTCTACAGTCAAAAGAGTGAAGAGGATGGCCGAGTGGTATGTCAGGACAAGTGGGCAGGGTGGCAGTGTGGTCTGATGAGCTGAAGATAGCTTCAGAGTGGGTAGGGCCTGAGACTAGTTGTGTTAGATGTAGGTTTTTGAGGTTGTCCAGTAGGGATCATGTCATGGGGTTGTGTGGGTAGTCAAACCAGATATTGAAGTCCCCTAAGATTATGAGGAGGGGCTGGGAGGTCAAGATGGCTGCTAGGGAGTAACTAAGGGATTCTAAAAGACTGTATTTTTCCCTGGGGGTCTATATATGAACAGGAACCCGTGAGTGTACAAGGAGGTGAGCAGAAATATTAGCAGGAGGGATTCACAGTATGAGTTTCAAACGTGTTCCTCTAAGTGTGAAAAGGAGAGGATTTGTACAGGATGGCATTGCCACCTGTCTTGCTAGTTCTGTTAGGCTCAATATGATTGTAGCTTGGAGGGAAGGATTCATGTGCAATGCAACAGAAGTCTTGTGAGAACCATGTTTCAATCATGACCTTAAGACGAGATGAGGTTGTAAATGTTGTGATGATTTTTAGCAACAGACCTAGCATTGATCAGAATGCAGTTTAGACTGTTGATTAGTTGATTGATTGAGGTAGGGGGTGTAGATTTTGTAAGGGAGCGGGGGGTGGGGGGAGTTGTATCTTCCAGATTGGGATGATATAGAAGTTGGAGGGGGTGAAGGTTGTTGCATTGATAGCTGTAGAGAAGGGGTGGCCTGCTAGGGGGTTCCAGTGAATGACTAGGGTATGACTGTGTTAGAATCCAAGAGGGTGTTGAGTGCTGGGTCTGAGATCAGTTTGTAGGTGAGATGTCTCTCGGGGTGGCCGGTGGTTTCTGGTGGAGGGTGAGGAGTTGGTGGCTTGTGCGTTGTAGGTGTGTGTGTGTGTGTAAGGAGTGCTTGCAAGGTAAGAGTTCTCTGTGTGAAGGTAGGTGTAGTGGTTTCTAGGGATGAGAGTGCATGAGGGGGTGAGGTGTGGAGACCCTCATGTGAGGTGTGAAGGTGGATGTGGATTCTATGTTGGATAGTGCATAGGTTTTCCAGTCGGGATTGGGGTTCCGGTGACAGTCTTCCCAGGGTACTAGGGGAGTCTGATGAAGGTCTTCCAGAGGTGTGAGGGGAGTGGTGCCTGGTGTGTATGCCTGACTGAGTATTTTGAAGGCTGATGAGTGATGTTTCTGGGTTGGGTGGCTTGGGGGACAAACGGGTGTGTGCGAAAGGGACTGTGGTGTGTCTGAACGGGTGTGGCGACAAGGATTTGAGATGCAAAGCGTGGATCAGGGGGATGTGATTGCGATATTGGAGTGTGCTTTGGGATGGTGGTAGAGATGTCCAGGGAGGAAAGAGTCTGGTTGAGTAGAGAGTGCTGAGGAGGCAGACTGGGTGCGAGAGGGGGGATGATCAAATGGGTGATGTGGGAAGGGGGGTCCATGCTGGACAGGGGTAAGACGTGTCCTCTTATCGGTGCTAGGTTGGGTTGGATCGGGGGAGTGGAGGCATTTCTGGTGTGCCAGTAGGCGCCTCTGATTTTGGATCGGCTAGGCATGGTGAGAGCAGGTACAGACTGGCAGCGGTGGAACTCAACGGCCTGCTCCCAGATGGAGTAACCTGAGGAGGAAACAACGCAGGTGCAGCTAATAAAACAGAGTTGAGTCTCAAGTATGCAAAACTAAGACCTGTGTCACCCCGGAGTGAGAAACGGGAAGCATGTGTCAAACTAGAAATTATATTGTGCCTCCTATTGCTATGAATATATGTATATTGGCCTACGCCAAGCTGCTAACAAGCTGCTTATAAACTACATGTGAATAAACTCGCATTGCAAGGTCCTGACCTTAGAAACCATGTAAACTGTCATTTTGGGTCAAGCCGCCATTTTAGGTTTTCTTGCTCTATAAAGTCACCATGTGAGCTAAAATGGTAGCCTATGTTATTCAGAACAGAACTCGATTGTCATGACCTCTGTACAGCTAATGTATAATTTGCCTGCAGGCCACTTGTTAGGGTCATGAGCTGAGACCTTGTCCTTCTGCTGACCTGTGTGCAATGGATTACCTGTATCACCGAAACTGATCTATAATTGAATGAGAACACCTGCTTAACTATATTGTATAAATTAAGTCCTGCATTGTAATGTTAGGCCTAGAGCATACATTATTACCATTTCTTCTTGTTAATGTATAAACCTAAGATGAACTAGATTTGTCCTGGCAAGGGACCCTAGAGCAGTAACTTATTTATGGAATGGTTAACCTGCAGAAAGGCTGGACAACAGGCTGGAGAAATGTATAAAAGCCTGACTGTTTCAATGAATATTTGCACTCACTGAGCACACCGAACCACCCGGAGTTTGCTGTGTTGTACTGAGGGTCGATAGCTATCTGAATTTTGTTCTGTTCTTTTGTAACTGTATTCAGTATAAAATAAAGTGCTTTGTATGTTCCTTTGTAACCTGTGTTTGGTGTGTTTCCTTTTTGGTTACCCTGCCTCATATTATTTCCTTGTTTTCACAGTTGGCGCCCGGAATAGGGACCCTCAAGATTGATGCCGGATTATTGAAGGTTGACGCACGCTGTCGGACCGGGATCGGACGGTGTGACATAACGGGCCCAACTGAACGAGACGCGACACCTCAACAGCGCTGCACGATCCGTTCCCTGGACGATAGCCTTGTGGTCTGAGACAGCATCTTGACGAGGGTCAATTTTTTGAGGCGGGCAGATTTGCCAAAATCACCATACACAAGGTAAAATTCGTTAGGTAAGTCCTTTGTAAACCCATCGGTCCTCCTTAGGTTTGGTCAGGTGAGTCATTACCCGACTCTTAATTCAACCCTGACAATTTGAATTTGGCGCATTGTATCTGCAGACACAATTATTGACCAGGTAACACCGAGTATTTGAGAAATGCCTGGGAAAATGTCTAGCTGCTTTAGGGCATTATTCCGCAGCGATAGACAATCTTTGGAATTTAGCCATTCGGCACCACAGGAGGGGTCACCGGCATGTACTATGTACTGTAAGCATGGCATTGGAAGTGTAGTATTTAATAAAATTTGGCACAGACAAACCAGACATGCCTCCGAACTTCAGTGGCCAGTCAATGGTAGTTTTGAGATCCCTCGTATTGAATATTTAGAGTCAGTCTTGTTAAAAAAAGAAGGCCAGACCTGCAGCATTTGATGTTTTGCAAAATTGGAAAAGAGAAGCATTGCAGCAGCTTAAAAGTAGGGAAAAACATGTGCGCCGTCATAAAACAAATGCTGAAAAGGCGTTGTTATATGATCAGGACAAACAGTCTGACAGGCCGATTCATGGAATAATTAGCGCGGCGCAAGTGGCCAAAAACGTGCGATACGCAGTGGAATAGCGAAAATCGCAGTGCAAGTGCGAAAATCGCACGAAAAGCAGCACACATCGATTCATGGAAACCCCTGCGCGAGAAAACCATCGGATGTGCGCTAAAAAAGTGCCAACCAACGGCGTGCGCCAGGTCACAGCGAAAATCGCACAGGCCACAGCGAAAATCGCGCATAGCGCGGCGCACACAACAAAAGTAGGCGGAACACAGGGCTTAACACTCGGAATGGGGAACAACTTGCCAAAATGTGGGTGTCACGGGGGAAGTACAGGGTGCAAGTGCGCGGAATGCACACACGCTCGCCTACAACACATATTCATGGAATCGAATAGGGCAAAAAAGCGCACGGTCAAACCAGCGCACAGGCACAAACACGACCGCCACAAGAAAGCAGGCGGTAGCGTCTCTGCGCCTGTAATAAATGTGCGCCAAAAGGTGCGCCAACAAATAGCACCTATATACAGCCATGATGAATGTCCTATACTCTGGCCCTTCAGGACAAATGATGTGCAAAGGGGTACCCACAAACACGGACACCCGCTGACTGAAAAATAACGTGTGCGTGTATTCCGGGGTGCGCGGGAACTTTCACACGCGATTTGGCAGGGTACGTGGATTTCAGGGGTGTGTGGGAAGTTCCACACGCGATTTGGCCGGGTACGTGCCTGGGAATTTCCACACGCGATTTGGCTGGGTACGTGGATCTCAGGGGTGCGCGGGAAGTCTCACGCGATTTGGCAGGGTACGTGGATTTCAGGGGTGCGCGGGAAGTTCCACACGCGATTTGGCCGGGTACGTGCGCGGGAATTTCCACACGCGATTTGGCTGGGTACGTGGATCTCAGGGGTGCGCGGGAAGTTCCACACGCGATTTGGCCGGGTACGTGCGCGTGAATTTCCACACGCGATTTGGCTGGGTACGTGTATGACAGTGGTACGCTGGAAATTCTACACGCGATTTGGCTGTGTGCTCCCAGGTATTCCCTGTACACCCTCCACGGCCCCTGCAGGCAGCTGACACCACAGGGGACTACCCTGCACACCTGCTCATGTCACCCAACACCCCCACCCCCCAGCATCCAGGGGCACCCTCCACCAGGCCCCCACTCATGGCCCCTATCACCCCCACCCCCCAGCATCCAGGGGCACCCTCCACCAGGCCCCCACTCATGGCCCCTATCACCCCCACCCCCCAGCAGTGCAGGGGCACCCTCCACCAGGCCCCCACTCACGGCCCCTATCACCCCCACCCCCCTGCAGTGCAGGGGCACTATCCACCAGGCCCCCACTCATGTCTCCCACCACCCCCACCCCCCAGCAGTGCAGGGGCACCCTCCACCAAGCCCCCACTCATGGCCCCCTGCACCCCCACCCCCCAGCATCCAGGGGCACCCTCCACCAGGCCCCCACTCATGTCCAACTCATGTCTCCCACCACCCCCTCCCCCCAGCAGTGCAGGGGCACCCTCCACCAGGCCCCCACTCATGTCCAGCTCATGTCTCCCACCACCCCCACCCCCCAGCAGTGCAGGGGCACCCTCCACCAGGCCCCCACTCATGGCCCCCTGCACCCTCACCCCCCAGCCACCAGGGGCAGCCTCCACCAGACCCCCACTCATGTCTCCCACCATCCCCACCCCCCAGCAGTGCAGGGGCACCCTCCACCAGGCCCCCACTCATGGCCCCCTGCACCCCCACCCCCCAGCATCCAGGTGCACCCTCCACCAGGCCCCCACTCATGGCCCCTATCACCCCCACCACCCAGCATCCAGGGGCACCCTCCACCAGGCCCCCACTCATGGCCCCTATCACCCCCACCCCCCAGCAGTGCAGGGGCACCCTCCACCAGGCCCCCACTCATGTCCAACTCATGTCTCCCACCACCCCCACCCCCCAGCAGTGCAGGGGCACCCTCCACCAGGCCCCCACTCATGGCCCCTATCACCCCCACCCCCCAGCAGTGCAGGGGCACCCTCCACCAGGCCCCCACTCATGGCCCCCTGCACCCCCACCCCCCAGCATCCAGGGGCACCCTCCACCAGGCCCCCACTCATGGCCCCTTTCACCCCACCCCCCAGCAGTGCAGGGGCACCCTCCACCAGGCCCCCACTCATGTCCCCCTGCACCCCCACCCCCCAGCATCCAGGGGCACCCTCCACCATGCCCCCACTCATGGCCCCTATCAACCCCACCCCCCAGCAGTGCAGGGGCACCCTCCACCAGGCCCCCACTCATGGGCCCTATCACCCCCACCACCCAGCAGTGCAAGGGCACTCTCCACCAGGCCCCCACTCATGTCTCCCACCACCCCCACCCTCCAGCAGTGCAGGGGCACCCTCCACCAGGCCCCCACTCATGGCCCCCTGCACCCCCACCCCCCAGCATACAGGGGCACCCTCCACCAGGCCCCCACTCATGTCCAACTCATGTCTCCCACCACCACCACCCCCCAGCAGTGCAGGGGCACCCTCCACCAGGCCCCCACTCATGTCCAACTCATGTCTCCCACCACCCCACCCCCCAGCAGTGCAGGGGCACCCTCCACCAGGCCCCCACTCATGGCCCCCTGCACCCCCAGCCACCAGGGGCAGCCTCCACCAGGCCCCCACTCATGTCTCCCACCACCCCCACCCCCCCGCAGTGCAGGGGCACCCTCCACCAGGCCCCCACTCATGGCCCCCTGCACGCCCACCCCCCAGCATCCAGGGGCACCCTCCACCAGGTCCCCACTCATGGTCCCTATCACCCCCACCCCCAGCATCCAGGGGCACCCTCCACCAGGCCCCCACTCATGGCCCTTATCACCCCAACCCCCCAGCAGTGCAGGGGCACCCTCCACCAGGCCCCCACTCATGTCCAACTCATGTCTCCCACCACCCCCACCCCCCAGCAGTGCAGGGGCACCCTCCACCAGGCCCCCACTCATGGCCTCTATCACCCCCACCCCCCAGCAGTGCAGGGGCACTCTCCACCAGGCCCCCACACATGTCTCCCACCACCCCCACCCCCAGCAGTGCAGGGGCACCCTCCACCAGGCCCCCACTCATGTCCCCCTGCACCCCCACCCCCCAGCATCCAGGGGCACCCTCCACCAGGCCCCCACTCATGGCCCCTATCACCCCCACCCCCCAGCAGTGCAGGGGCAGCACCACCAGGCCCCCACTCATGTCCCCCTGCACCCCCACCCCCCAGCATCCAGGGGCACCCTCCACCAGGCCCCCACTCATGGCCCCTATCACCCCCACCCCCCAGCAGTGCAGGGGCACCCTCCACCAGGCCCCCACTCATGTCTCTCACCACCCCCACCCCCCAGCATCCAGGGGCACCCTCCACCAGGCCCCCACTCATGGCCCCTATCACCCCCATCCCCCAGCAGTGCAGGGGCAGCACCACCAGGCCCCCACTCATGTCCAACTCATGTCTCCCACCACCCCCACCCCCCAGCATCCAGGGGCACCCTCCACCAGGCCCCCGCTTATGGCCCCTATCACCCCCACCCCCCAGCAGTGCAGGGGCAGCACCACCATGCCCCCACTCATGTCTCCCACCACCCCCACCCCCCAGCAGTGCAGGGGCACCCTCCACCAGGCCCCCACTCATGTCCCCCTGCACCCCCAGCATCCAAGGGCACCCTCCACCAGGCCCCCACTCATGGCCCCTATCACCCCCACCCCCCAGCAGTGCAGGGGCAGCACCACCAGGCCCCCATTCATGTCTCCCACCACCCCTACCCCCCAGCAGTGCAGGGGCACCCTCTACCCGGCCCCCACTCATGGCCCCTATCACCCCCACCCCCCAGCAGTGCAGGGGCACCCTCCACCAGGCCCCCACTCATGTCTCCCACCACCCCCACCCCCCAGCATCCAGGGGCACCCTCCACCAGGCCCCCACTCATGTCTCCCACCACCCCCACCCCCCAGCAGTGCAGGGGCACCCTCCACCAGGCCCCCACTCATGTCTCCCACCACCCCCACCCCCCAGCATCCAGGGGCACCCTCCACCAGGCCCCCACTCATGTCTCCCACCACCCCCAACCCCCAGCAGTGCAAGGGCACCCTCCACCAGGCCCCCACTCATGTCTCCCACCCCCCAGCATCCAGGGGCACCCTCCACCGGGCCCCCACTCATGTCCAACTCATGTCTCAGAACCACCCCCACCCCCCAGCAGTGCAGGGGCACCCTCCACCAGGCCCCCACTCATGTCTCCCACCACCCCACCCCCCAGCAGTGCAGTGGCACCCTCCACCAGGCCCCCACTCATGTCTCCCACCACCCCCACCCCCCAGCAGTGCAGGGGCACCCTCCACCAGGCCCCCACTCATGGCCCCCTGCACCCCCACCCCCCAGCATCCAGGGGCACCCTCCACCAGGCCCCCACTCATGGCCCCTATCACCCCCACCCCCCAGCAGCGCAGGGGCACCCTCCACCAGGCCCCCACTCATGTCTCCCACCACCCCCACCCCCCAGCATCCAGGCGCACCCTCCACCAGGCCCCCACTCATGTCTCCCACCACCCCCACCCCCCAGCAGTGCAGGGGCACCCTCCACCAGGCCCCCACTCATGTCTCCCACCACCCCCACCCCCCAGCATCCAGGGGCACCCTCCAGCAGGCCCCCACGCATGTCTCCCACCACCCCCACCCCCCAGCAGTGCAGGGGCACCCTCCACCAGGCCCCCACTCATGTCTCCCACCACCCCCACCCCCCAGCATCCAGGGGCACCCTCCACCAGGCCCCCACTCATGTCCAACTCATGTCTCCCACCACCCCCACCCCCCAGCAGTGCAGGGGCACCCTCCACCAGGCCCCCACTCATATCTCCCACCACCCCCACCCCCCAGCATCCAGGGGCACCCTCCACCAGGCCCCCACTCATGTCCCCCTGCACCCCCACCCCCAGCAGTGCAGTGGCACCCTCCACCAGGCCCCCACTCATGTCTCCCACCACCCCCACCCCCCAGCAGTGCAGGTTCACCCTCCACCAGGCCCCACTCATGGCCCCCTGCACCCCCACCACCCAGCCACCAGGGGCACCCTCCACCAGGCCCCCACTCATGTCCAACTCATGTCTCCCACCACCCCCACCCCCCAGCAGTGCATGGGCACCCTCCACCAGGCCCACACTCATGTCTCCCACCACCCCCACCCCCAGCATCCAGGGGCACCCTCCACCAGGCCCCCACTCATGGCCCCTATCACCCCCACCCCCCAACATCCAGGGGCACCCTCCACCAGGCCCACACTCATGTCCAACTCATGTCTCCCACCACCCCCACCCCCCAGCAGTGCAGGGGCAGCACCACCAGGCCCCCACGCATGTCCCCCTGCACCCAGGTCCTCACAATCCCCAATCATGTGCGTTATGGTCAGCCTCCACAGCCAAAAGGCCCTACCAAGTAACCCATTCACCCACATGGAAATGGAAATGACATGTTACACCCCCAATGTTCATAAAGCAAATGAACCCATGTCCGTCACACACAATGGTTGCAATTGAGTGGGAAAACACCCAACATGACATGCATGAAACCAATGAGATGATACCACACAGTGACGTATGAAAACAAAATTGTATTAAAAAAAATTGAATGCAAATGAAATGAAACAAACTACAATGGCAATGAAAAAAGATAAGCTGCATGTCCGTCCAAAAAAATCAAAAATACAAATCCAAATCCAAAAAAATGTTGTCCAAAGTCACATTAAAAATAAAATCAATCCGAGAGAGAAAAATAAATGCAAAGACCATTGCTCCATGGTGAATAAATAAAAAAAAAAAAATCAAACAATCCAATGAAGAACTATGTACAAAACATCCAAGGGTCCATGAGCCCAACTGAACAAAGGAAACCTACAAAAAACCCTAACTAAAATGCAACTATATACAAAAAGTGGAGCAGTGTCCGTCGACTCCAAATCATAAGAAGAAACAAAGGAAACCTAAAACTAAAGAACTATATACAAAGGCGGCGGGCAAGTCCAGCGGCTCCCTCTGTGGTGTTCCGGGCCAGGGCATCATCAAACTCCTCGTCTATGTCCCGGAGGTGGTCCTGTTCCATGGCCCCGAGGGTCCGCAGGGACGACGCCATCTGCTCCTCCAACCACCTGCGGATTGCCTCGAGGCACTCGGCCCGCCTCAGGGCCCTCCGCATGGAGTTCTCCGCCCTGACCATCGTGAACCGCGCCTCTTCCGCCCGCCGCCGCTCCGCACCTATCTGCTGGCCCAACCGCAGCCACACGGAAGACACTTCCTGTCCTGGGTCCTCCTGCCCTCCGGCCGATGCCTGCCCCTCCGATGTTGATGGCCCCGAGCCATGATGCCTCCCACTTTGACTCTGCTGCTGCCTCCGACGCAACTGCCTCTGCCAGCACGACGGCATCCAGGCTGATGGAATCCACCGACGCCGTCGTGCACGTGCCCTGCCTGATGATGCCGGCACATCCTCCATCTGCTGGGGTACAGTTGCTGTGGTGTCCACCCCTGCTGGACCCCCGACTCCCGACTGTGGCAGGGATGGGATCCCCACCGAGCTGGCTGCATTGGTCAGGGCAGGTCCACAGGGGGCCCTGGTGGCATCTGGGCCGGAAGACGGCAAGGAGAACGACCGGCGTATAGCCTCCACAGAGGAGGAGAGGGCCGCCAGATTGGCCGACACATGCAGGAAACCCCCGAACATGGAAGATCCCAATTGGGCCACGTCGGCACAGTGCTCTTCGTGATGACGTGCGTGCTCCTCCCGGGAAGCACGCACGTCTTCACGAATTGCACCCGTGTGCATCGCGACCCCAATCAGGACCTTCTCCATACGGCCACAGGTCCCCTCGTCCGCAGGTGGAGGGGAGTCAGGTGACATGGACATCCCCTCTACCTGCGGACGGGCCTGGGACGGGGCATCCCTGCTGGTGCATGGTGGTGCACTCACAGGGTCAGGGACAGCGACATGCACAGGCCCCTCCACGGTGACCTGTGCTGCCTCCTGCCCCTGCCCCTGGACTGCACCACTTGCACCAGCAGGGATGCCCCCACCAGGCCCCATGTGTGCCTCAGTGGCGGCCTCCTCCTCCTCTTTGGAAACCACCAACCTGGATGGCTCCTCACCGTCTTCCGCCGTAGCAGGCCCCTGTGGGGGCTCACCCACCCCTTCCGCTGCAGCCGTGGGGGCATCCCCGCCGCCTTGCTCCACAGCGCCGTCTCCGCCCTCTTCTTCACTAGCCGCTGCGTAGAGGGAGACATAGAACACAAGCATCAGGGTACTGTTCAATGGTCCCCTAGACAGGAAGCAACAGCAGATGAGTACCACTGTCAAAGTACACTTCCATCATGTCCCTCCACAACACATGGGTCAGTCCAGGCAAAACACACACAGTAACAGGCATGGTGCATGCCATGGACATTTCCATACATGTCCAATGGACTCTTGAAACATACAATGATATGGAACTCACATGCATCATGGGTCATGCCTATCACATGCACACACTACACCTCAGTCACATCCATCTGGCCTCATACACCCCAAACACAGCGGATACAAGGATAACTAGGCTGCATCAGTGAATCTGTGCATTGTCACACACATGTGTCATGCATCCATGGCATTCACAAGTCACAGACACGCAGGTCAGGCACACAGACATGGCTACCATATATGTACCTGGCATCAGCACCCATCCCTCACCCCCACCCATGTCCAGGAACAGAGACTGGCATGCTCTCATGTGTAAAATCTGCATAGGGCTCCCCATGTCGCATTTAAACACATGCAACAACCATGTGGTTCACACATCACTGGTTGCACATGCATTACCATGATGTCCCTGCACACATACATGCATACATGGCCTATGTCACACATACAGGAAAGTATCAAACAACCAGCACACCGCAACATGCCCTGTCTCACACAGCAATGCTTGGCCACTTACAGCTCAACTCCAGATGGGTCTCCCTCTCAAGGATCTGGGCGTGGAGCGCTGGGCGTACGCGTTCCAGGACCCTCATCTGGATGGAACTCATGCGGCCCCGGCCCCCCTCCACGAGGCGCTGAGCCTTCACGAGGGTCCTGGACCTCAAGTCCTCCCAGCGCTTCTTGATCTTCTGGACGATCCAAAGAGGGCATCATACTGCCCCAGGACATGCTCCACCAGGACACCAACTTCAGTGGCAGTGAAGCTGGTGCCCCTCTGCCCCTCTGGCCTGGGGTTGCCACTGGTACCAGATGTGGAAGTGCCCGACATGGCAACCCCAGAGGCAGGTGTGGGTGGGCAACTGGGTCCTGGGGCTGGGCTGTGGAGCGATGTTATCCCAGTCGGGAGTCTTCAGTTCCAGCAGGGGTGGACACAGCAACTGGACCCCTGCAGATGGCTGATGTGCAGGCACCAAATGGCAGGGCACGGTGGCAGCAGGCAGGCAGGCAGGCAGCAGCAGCAGATGGCACGTGGGAGGCTGCTCGGGGCACTGGGGGGCAGTAATTTGGCCTTCTGGGCAGGAGTGTGGTCTTCCGTGTGTTTTCGCGTGGCCAGCTTCATACGGAGTGATTTGGCACGTGAAAATCCTGCACGTCAGCGTGAAATTCGAGGAAAGGCCCTTAGCGCGTGAGCACGCATACGCGATTCTATTGGACCAAAGGCCCTCAGCGCGTAAGCGCATCTGTGATGTGACCCGCACGGGTGTTTCCCTCATAGCACGTGATGACGGAGCACACGTGGAAAGACTGCATGTCAGAGTGTCATCGCGTGTAATTGGACAAAAGTGCGCGTACACGCGATTGGCCTATGTACGTGTATTTCAGGGGTGCGCGGGCACTTACACACGCAAGTACATCAGCGCACGTGTATTCCGGGGTGGGTGGGAATTTCCACACGCTATTGGCCTGGGTACTGCATTTCAGGGGTGCGTGGAAAGTTTCACACGCTCGCCCAAAACACGCGCAAAGAAACACGTACGCCAGTAGGAAGCAGGCATACGTTGACCCGCGACGCATAAATTTGCGCGCAAAAAACTAACAAGCTCAGACGCCAGGATGAATATACCATTCCTAGCAGCAGTGGCCGTGGGCTACCAAAGGAGGAGGAGGAGGAGGATAGTCAGGGCCAGAATATTCACACCCAGAACCAGCCTTTTCAGGATGCCTGATGACCAGGTGTATGGGAGGTACAGGTTTCCACCACACATAATACTGGACCTGGTGAGTGAGTGGGAGGATGACCTCACATCACCTACCCTGTGCTCCCAAGCACTCAGCCCCCTGGAGAAGGTCCTCAATGTACTGCACTTCTTAGCCACTGGATCATTTCAGCGGACAAGTGCCATAGTGGGTGGGGTGTCACAGGCCACGCAGTCACGCTGCCTACACCAGGTCTTGAACATCATCACTGCACGCCCATCAGCCCGCAGGCACATATACCTGCCCAGAACACCTGCAGAAATGCATGCTGCCGCCCTGGATTTTTACGGTGTGGCACGATTCCCCAAAGTGCTAGGTGCCATCGACTGCACCCATGTGGCTCTACGTCCCCCCAGGGCATCTGAGCACATCTATAGGAACCGCAAGCACTGGCATTCCATCAACGTGCAGGTAGTATGTAATGCCAAGGGAATCATCACCTCAGTATATGCCAACTATCCCGGGTCCACCCACGACAGCTTCATTTACCGAATGTCCACCCTAAGCCAGGACCTAGAAGCTGGGCGGCATGGCGATACATGGCTGCTTGGTGAGTATGAATGCCACTGCACATGCATGCATGTCAGATACCGAGCAAGGTCACAACCCCACCAATGATACCAATCACCACCTCCACAGGGGACAGTGCCTACCCTCTCAGCCCCCACATGATGATGCCAATTCGGAACCCCACCACGCCACCCGAGGTAAGATATAACACAGCCCACATTGCAACCCGGGGCATAGTGGAGCGCACATTCGGAGTGCTTAAGTCACGCTTTCGCTCCCTTGACCGTTGTGGCGGGCAGCTGTTACACGCTCCCCCAGTAGTGTGCAGGATCATAGTGGCAGCATGTGTCCTGCACAACGTTGCAACATGCCGGGGCCTGGCCGTGGACATGGTGGTGCCCCCACATCCCCAACCACATGCACGCCCGCTGCGCATGGGAGGGGAAAGAGCACGGGGGGAGGCAGCCCGTACACAGCTAGTGGCTAATTACTTCACATAGAAATCACACCCCTGTGGAGTGCACACTGCCCTGGCACATACCATCTGACAATCAATGATGACTCAACCTGACACTGATCCTGAATGTCTGGAGAATCAACCGTCAAAACCATATCAGCCTGAGATTGTTCACCTGGAAGTGTTACAATGTATGCCTCCCTACCTACACTGACACCACCAATGCAGTTTCGTGAAAAAACACATTCATGCAGCTAAAATGAATACCCACTTGCAAAATGCAACATGAGGACAGTGCCATGTCACCCAACCCATCCCCAGCACCGCCACACGACACACCGTGCCATGTCATGCTATGTGCAGGTAAACAAAGTAATTCCCACAACATGACACAAGTGTCACAATGTACAGTGTCCCTAATTGAAACTCGCGACACCTGAAATGCTCACAGTAATGCAGGACCAACAACACACTTGAGCAGGTATTTAGCAATAACACTTATCAGCTACTGACCCTCAAAACTACCATTAACATGACATTACGAATGTAAGGAATTAGTAGTCTCACCACCTGGAAATGCCTGCACTCCCACCACTACCAACTGTGCAGTGTTGGCGCCATGTAGAGTTGTAGGTGCACTGCTGCCAACATGGACCCCATCTCCAAAGTAGAGGGCCTTGTGTAGACATGAGGAAAGGACCTGCAAATTAGGAGGTAGACACGGATGATGAGTTAGACATCAATGCAACATGCAGTGTACAACACAACAGCAATATGCACTAGGAATTTATACACAGTATTGACTAGACTACCCACACATGTAGTGGGAGTCCAATGTCACCATGTACGTCAATGTCACTTGGGCACACCCTTTGCGAGCCCATGGAAACGGGAAGCAGGAGGGGTGTGTGTGACAAAAACCCAAGCATCTGAATCAAATACATGACAAGCCTGCATGTGCCCAGCCACAATGCAGCGTATGCCCACGGGAGCCACACAAGGCAACACATTGTCCCAAAAAAAATCAAAATCAAAATCAAAAAAAAAAAAAAAAAAAATATCAAAAATGGCCATTAATGGGCCCGGGGGGTTAGGGAGGCCACCCAGGAGGTCCGAGGACAGGGTGCACACCAAAACCCACCTGTGTGGATCTTGCGAAAAAAAAAAAAACACCTCCATGGGCTCATGGCCCACACGGCTACCCTATTGTGGGAGTATCACTGCTGTTGCTATTATCACCCTGTGCAGCTGCATCCGGAGGTGGTGGCACTATGGGAGGCAGCCCACGCAAGGCCCTAGTCTGTTCCTCCATGGCTGCAAGCATGCGGGTGTGGCAGGTCTCGTTCTGGAGGATGAGTGTGCGGAGGTCCCCATGCAACAACTCACGGGATGCCCGGACCTCCGCCCTAGTTGCCTGCATCTCAGCTGAGAGCGTACGGGTGAGACGCTCGAGCTGCTGTTCTGTCCTTCGGTTTGTTGAAGCCTCAAGCTCAACAAGAGTCGTCCTGAGGTGAAGGAGTTCCAGCCTCAGGGCTTCCCTGTGGCCCTGTGACTCTATGGAGATGGCTTCCTGCTGAGTCGCCAGTGCCGCCCGCCTGTCCCTGTTGGACGCCAAGATGTCCTCCCTGTGTGACTGGCAGCTGGAGTCGGTTGCCTGCTGTAGTCGCTCCATCAGCCTTTCGGGGGGGACAATGGAAGTGGCCACCCTATCTATGGCCTGAGCCATCATCTCTGATGATGATGCCTGTTGGGTTGCCATACCGTAAATGGATTGCTCCCATGCGGTATTGCCAGGTGGCGTACGGCCACCACATCGGCGGGCACCACACCTGTCTGGGGCAAGGCGAACTGCGCCTTGCTGTGTCGGCACTGCCTGAGGCTGCAGGACTGCATTCCCCCTCTGATCTGCTGGCCCAGGAACAGGATCAGATGTCGCGGAGTGTGACCCTGCATCCGTAACCACCAAAGGCGTAGCTGCCAACACTGACATCCCCATTGAGGGTTCTGACCCTGGTGCAGGTGGGTGGGACAGAACAGAACCCCTCCCAGGAACACTCACCTGCGACGGCACGTAGGTCTCATCATCCGAATCAACACCTGAGTACAGCTCGGGGGAGGTGCAGCCAGAGACACCCCTTGAGAGCACGACCTGCAGCAGTTGTGGGTTCTCACCCACCACCACACCACGTCCCTCACTGGTGGTCGGTCGGCCCTCGGACCCCTCCTGGGTCTGCACCATCTCCACAACCCCAGCAGTATCAGGTGCGTCTTCCCCTGCAAAGACATAAAAGCAAACAAATGGAAACAGGCATTAGCACCATGGCACACAATGAGGGCTGAGAAGCAACAGAACCAGTACTTGATTGACACATGTCCCACATGACTAAAACCCTCCCATGCATGCACCCTCACTGCGTATGAAGGGCAGGCAAATGGCACACACTGATGACACCAAGATGGAAGATGAACACATTTTCTGCATGCTGCCTGGCAGTGGCATCACACATTGGCCTGTGATTGCCAGGTGAAATACACATGCCATCACACAGATGGCATGTACCATTGCTATTGAGTGAAGATGGAGAGGAGGGCAGCACTTATTCATTCAGTCCAGTTCCCTCATGTAATAGCTTTTCTAATTCAAACAGGTCTGATTTTTCACCTGGAGCTGCCAGTCCAAAATGGTCCGATTGCACAGGGACATGTCTAAACAAATGATATCCAGGTAACAAAGTCACTCCACTTTACCATAGCCATGTCAGACATGTGACTAGAGGACTGAGAAATGCCTAGTAAACGTGGTGGAATGCAAACAATCTGCCTGAATGAACAGAGAAAAATAAGCAACAATGTTGTGGCAAGGTGACACTTCAAGGGCAACTGGCGTGCTGTTGGGCTAGATGTCTACTGTTGGCAGAAGGGATACTGCTATGGCCAAATGCTGCTGCGCAGAATGTATTGCATGAAGCACATGGGTGACCCAAACGACTCAGGCGCACACACCCTCACCTGGCACACAAACAGTAGCCCTCACACACACACCATGCACATGGATGACACACACATGCATGTGCACTCACCGGACAATGCCTCATAATCAGGCAGATCTCCCACGCCTTGGATCTGTTCCTCCGTGACGTAGGTCCCAGCGACTGACTCATGTGGAGTGAGTTCCATGTCTTCTACTGGAGACCCACCTCCAGTCACTAGAGTTGCGGCATGACTTGAGGCCAGCTTATTCTTTGCCCTGCGCTTTAGGTCATTCCAGCGCTTATAGCAATCATTGGCTGTGCGCCTCACGATTCCAAGGGCACTTACGATGTCCGCAACGGTCTGCCAGTGTGCCTGGCGTTGTGCAGGTGTGGTCTTGGATCCTGCAACAATGACCATCTCGTTATCATGTGCGGACACATACTCGACAAGTGCATTCAGTTCGGCATCCGTGAAGCTGGGCTTCCTCGACGGGCCGGACTGTGTAGCCGTGTCTGGGGCATTAGCCTGTGCCGGACGAGCACTCTTCCTCTTCCGCTTGGAAGGTGGTGGTGATCATGAGTGTCCTACGCCGCTCTGGACGCTAGGGGCAGGAGCCCTGGTGGACTCTGTATTAGGAGTGTGGGATTGCACACTCAGCATGGGAGTTGGTGCAGGCATTGGCTCAAGTGTAATGGTGTCAGGGGGAATGTCAGCAGGATGGACTAGGACCGACACTGTCCTGGCTGGGTGTGTGAGAGCTGGGGTGGATGGAGCCGCAGCTGCCCCTGCAGCCTCTCCACCCTGCCTACTTGGGGCAGCAGATGACATCTGCTGCCCCTGATCCACGTGGCCTGATGACATCAACGTGCACCGGCGCACGTGTCATAGGCCTGCTGACCTGGAAGACAGCCATGGAGTCAGCCAGGTCTGGTGCCACAATGGGCTGGTCCAACAAGGGCTGAGCATGGATGGTGTCAGCCACATCAGCCTCAACCAGAGGGGGGGGGGATTATGGGTGCCCTTGACTGGTCCTCCACACATGGGGGGACAGGGTCACCCTGCAAGTAACGACCACGTCCCCTACCGGATCCACCACGGCCACCACTTGTGGCTCGTCCACCTTTGCCACCCTTACGGATTCCTCGCCTCCCAACCATGGCACTGATGTTAATGTGCGTATGGGAGTGGCTGTAAACTATTGTCCTGGGCAATTGGGGATCAAAGGGGTTGGGTACCAGATGGTAATTGTACCCTAGTGCTCTAGCAAGGTTGAATGTGACCCCTGGGGAAAGATGACGGGTCACGCAACGCACAGGAAGCCCAAAAAAGGGAGATGACAGGGACAGGAGGCAGCACAGGCCGCCGCGGAGGTGCCTGTGTGCAATCCTGTCCCTGCTTCTGTCACTGCATCATCTTGCACCAGCGGGGATGCCTACCTTCAGACCCGTTCTCAGGGAGAGGATTGGCTTACAACACCTGGCCTTCCTCTCCCTGCGGATGTGGCTATCCTGCACCAGGTTGAGCCTGTCCAGGACGGGGTGGCGTTGCGTCAACGGGCCATGGAAGCTGACCTGCAGTCTTTTCATGATGAGTCTGCACGTCTTCTCGCATGGCTCATGACCGCGTTGACCCACTGGGACAGCTCATCAGGGCTGGATTCCTCCGTTTCCTGGACCTTGTTCCGACCCCCTTCTCCACAGAACCTCCTATGCCCCAGTCGTCCTCCATGCCATCTTCCCACCCATGTGTCACCTGGGTGCCCTGTGGAGCTGCCTCCGAACGTGCGGCCAGGCTGGTGGACAACAGATCCCTGCCACAGTCGGTAGTCGGACGTCCAGCAGGGGTGGCCACATCAACGACTGCACCCCAGCTGGAGGAGGATGTGCAGGCACCATCGGACAGGGTACATGGACAGCAGCAGCAGGAGGCTGTAGGTGGGAGCCACGATAGCTTGGGGCCTTCAACATCGGAGGGGCAGGCATCGGCCGGAGGGCAGGAGGACCCTGGACGGGCTGTGTCTTCTGTGTGGCAGCGGTTGGGCCACGCCATAGATGCGGAGCGGCAGCGGGCGGAAGAGGCGCGGCTCACGATGGTCAGGGCGGAGAACTCCATGCGGAGGGCCCTGAGGCAGGCCGAGTGCCTCGAGGCAATCCGCAGGGAGTTGGAGGTGAACATGTCGGCATCCCTGCGGACCCTCGGGGCCATGGAACAGGACCGCCTCTGGGACATAGACGAGGAGTTCGATGATGCCCTGGCCCGGAACACCACTGAGTGAGCCGCTGGACTGGCCCGCCGCCATTGTATATAGTTATTTAGTGATAGGTTTCCTTTATTGTTTATTTTTATTTGGAGTCGACGGACACTGCTCCACCTTTTGTATATAGTTCCATTTTAGATAGGTGTTTTTGTAGGTTTCATTTCTTCTGTTGGGATGATGGACCCTGAATACTTTGTACATAGTTGAACTTTGCATTTGGATATTTTTTTTACTATGAATATTTTTTTCCATGGAGCAATGGTTTTCTATTTCTTTTTTCCCTTCATTTCCTTTTTATGGACTTGAACTTTGGAAGACATTTTTTTGGATTATCATTTATTGATTTTAATTTGAAAAGGGACAGCCAGCTTAATTTGCTTTATTTTATACTAGTGTATATTGTTTAATTTTGATTGGCATTACTGTTGTTTTTAATACTTTATTTTGATTTTTTCATTCTTCAATGTGTGGTTTCATCTCATTGTTTTCATGCATGTCATGATATGGGTTTTAAGGTTCACTTGCAACCATTGTGTGTGTGTGAGACACATGTGCTCATTTACATTGTTTCCATTGGAGTAGTATCATGGGCGCATGTAATACTTGGTTGTGTCTTTGGGCTGTGGTGGCTGGCCATGAGGCCCATGCTTGAGGATTGTCAGGGCCTGTGGGCAGGGGGACATGAGTGGGGGCCTGGTGGAGGGTGCCCCTGCACTGCTGGAGGGTGGGGGTGGTGGGAGACATGAGTTGGACATGAGTGGGGGCCTGGTGGAGGGTGCCCCTGCACTGCTGGGGGGTGGGGGTGGTGGGAGACATGAGTGGGGGCCTGGTGGAGGCTGCCCCTGCACTGCTGGGGGTGGGGGTGGTGGGAGACATGAGTGGGGGCCTGGTGGAGGCTGCCTCTGGTGGCTGGGGGGTGGGGGTGCAGTGGGCCATGAGTGGGGGCCTGGTGGAGGGTGCCCCTGCACTGCTGGGGGGTGGAGGTGATGGGAGACATGAGTGGGGGCCTGGTGGAGGGTGCCCTGCAATGCTGGGGGGTGGGGGTGCAGGGGGCCATGAGTGGCAGCCTGTTGGAGCTGCCCCTGCACTGCTGGGGGGTGGGGGTAATAGGGGACATGAGTGGGGGCCTGGTGGAGGCTCCCCCTGGTGGCTGGGGGGTGGGGGTGGTGGGAGACATGAGTGGGGGCCTGGTGGAGGCTGCCCCTGCACTGCTGGGGGGTGGGGGTGATAGGGGACATGAGTGGGGGCCTGGTGGAGGCTGCCCCTGGTGGCTGGTGGGTGGGGGTGGTGGGAGACATGAGTTGGACATGAGTGGGGGCCTGGTGGAGAGTGCCCCTGCACTGCTGGGGGGTGGGGGTGGTGGGAGACATGAGTGGGGGCCTGGCGGAGGCTGCCCCTGCACTGCTGGGGGGTGGGGGTGGTGGGAGACATGAGTGGGGGCCTGGTGGAGGCTGCCCCTGGTGGCTGGGGGGTGGGGGTGCAGGGGGCCATGAGTGGGGGCCTGGTGGAGGCTGCCCCTGCACTGCTAGGGGGTGGGGGTGGTGGGAGACATGAGTTGGACATGAGTGGGGGCCTGGTGGAGGGTGCCCCTGCACTGCTGGGGGGTGGGGGTGGTGGGAGACATGAGTTGGGGCCTGGTGGAGGCTGCCCCTGCACTGCTGGGAGGTGGGGGTGGTGGGAGACATGAGTGGGGGTCTGGTGGAGGCTGCCCCTGGTGGCTGGGGGTTGGGGGTGCAGGGGGCCATGAGTGGGGGCCTGGTGGAGGGTGCCCCTGCACTGCTGGGGGGTGGGGGTGATGGGAGACATGAGTGGGGGCCTGGTGGAGGGTGCCCTGCAATGCTAGGGGGTGGGGGTGCAGGGGGCCATGAGTGGCGGCCTGGTGGAGGCTGCCCCTGCACTGCTGGGGGGTGGGGGTGATAGGGGCCATGAGTGGGGGCCTGGTGGAGGGTGCCCCTGCACTGCTGGGGGGTGGGGGTGATGGGAGACATGAGTGGGGGCCTGGTGGAGGGTGCCCTGCAATGCTGGGGGGTGGGGGTGCAGGGGGCCATGAGTGGCGGCCTGGTGGAGGCAGCCCCTGGATGCTGGGGGGTGGGGGTGATAGGGGACATGAGTGGGGGCCTGGTGGAGGCTGCCCCTGGTGGCTGGGGGGTGGGGGTGGTGGGAGACATGAGTGGGGGCCTGGTGGAGGCTGCCCCTGCACTGCTGGGGGGTGGGGGTGATAGGGGACATGAGTGGGGGCATGGTGGAGGCTGCCCCTGGTGGCTGGGGGGTGGGGGTGGTGGGAGACATGAGTGGGGGCCTGGGGGAGGCTGCCCCTGCACTGCTGGGGGGTGGGGGTGGTGGGAGACATGAGTGGGGGCCTGGTGGAGGCTGCCCCTGCACTGCTGGGGGTGGGGGTGCAGGGGGACATGAGTGGGGGCCTGGTGGAGGCTGCACCTGCACTGCTGGGGGGTGGGGGTGGTGGGAGACATGAGTGGGGGCCTGGTGGCTGGGGGGTGGGGGTGGTGGGAGAAATGAGTGGGGGCCTGGTGGAGGCTGCCCCTGCACTGCTGGGGGGTGGGGGTGATAGGGGACATGAGTGGGGGCCTGGTGGAGGGTGCCCCACACTGCTGGGGGGGGTGGGGGTGGGAGACATGAGCAGGTGTGCAGGGTAGTCCCCTGTTTTGTGGGCTGCCTGCAGGGGCCGTGGAGGGTGTACAGGGAACACCTGTGAGGACCCACCCAGCCTAATCGCGTGTGTAACTTCCCGCGCACCCCTGTAATACACGTACCCAGCCAAATCGCGTGTGATAATTCCCGCGTACCCCTGTAATACACGTACTCTGGCTAATCGCGTGTAAAACTTCACACGTACCCCTGTCATACACGTACCCAGCCAAATCGCGTGTGATAATTCCCGCGTACCCCTGTAATACACGTACCCTGGCTAATCGCATGTAGAACTTCATGCGTACCCCTGTAATACACGTACCCTGGCTAATCGCGTGTAAAACTTCACGCGTACCCCTGTAATACACGTACCCTGGCTAATCGCGTGTAAAACTTCCCGCGTACCCCTGTAATACACTTACCCTGGCTAATCGCATGTGAAACTTCCCGCGTACCCCTGATATGAACGTTACCCGCTTTGCGTTTCTTGTTTGGCAGCCCTGTAAACTGGTCCAGGTTTGGCGCAGCCCTTTGCAATGATTTAGCGATTTTGATGGCTTTTCCTTGCGCGAGGGCGTTCTTGGGGGCGTTACTGGCGCTGCTGCAGGGTCGCTGCGATACTCTGCGCCACGGCTGGTTTGGGAGCCTAAAATCCATGAATACGCTGTGCACGGAAATCGGTTTTGGCGCACGCGCCTGGCGCAGACAATCGCACGCGGACACTCTGCGCCAGCCGCTTGCGACACTTTTCTGCGAAATTCTATGAATTACCCTGTGAGTCGGTTAGGAATATGGACAGGGCTTCTCACTCGGTATTCAGAAAATCTATCCTTCTAAAGATCTTCATGTTTCTGATGAGTTTATCGACAAATTGTTAAATGAACGAAGGCCTGGTGCATCTGCACCACCTCTGTATGTTCCTCTTCCTCCTGCTGTACCTCTTCCTGCTGTTATTCCTGCTCTTCCTGCTCAACCTGTTGTTCCTATTCCTCAGGTTGTTGTTCCTCCACCTGCTCCTCTGCCTCTTCCCATTGCACCAGTAATAGTAGCTCCATTGAATTTGCCTGCACCCTCACTCCCAAGTAGTTCTGTACCGCTTGTAGTTGATCAGGGTGCGGGGTCGAGGATTGTTACTCGTAATACTATTCCTACAGAAAAGAAACAGGATTTGTTTGCATGGGCTAAGCATTGTATGGAGAGAGATGATCGAGCTAATGTTCTTGCCACACTTGCTAATATGGATAATTTTCCTGAGAAAAACGTTTTCATTGAAGTTTTAGGGATTCATTTATGTGTAATGTGGGGTACATTGAATAATGCAGACCTCCCACAAGGGTTGAGGGACCTGAATACTTTAGCGTTTTCAAGAGACACTGTGGAGAAGGTACATGAGCATGTTGAGAGGATATTTGAGTATAGAAAGGAGTTGGAAAGGTTACGGAATGAGGATGACGAAGAAGAAAGTATGTATGTACAGAAACGATTTCTTCCGTGTCGTTAATCGACATCTGAGGAGGCGCGGATTTGTACAAAAGATGCGATTAGATGGATTTCAGACATATCGATAACTCCAGTTGAGGTATATGACACATACAGTCAATATACGCTAGAAATGCAGAGGAAATTGATACAGGTAAAGGTAGAGTACCTGCAGGATGAATGTTTAAAGAGAAAGGTTAGTTGTCCCAAAGAGGTATTGAGCATTTATAAGAGAGCTTTTTCACTTGACACTTCTTCAACTGCTTTAGCGCTCGACTTAGCTCTGTTGCTTAGTAAGCGTTCGGAGTTGCCTACATCTCAGTTGCCTATGAGAGAGGTTCCTCCGACATTTGTCCCAAAGGTTGAGCTTCCTGCTAATGCTGCAGCAGGTACACCTGCTGTGGACATTCCTGCACATGATGTATCGCAGTTTGTTCACGTCCCGTTTTCACGACAGGAAGTGAATACTATTAGACAAGGTTCTATAAAGAGATAGAGTCCGTTTTGCAGTCCTCAGTGTTTACCCTAGGCGACATTGATTTGTTATTCCCTGTACTCCTGCCTGTAGATTTGTGGAAACAAGTTAGAACTATAGACGATGTACCAGGGTTGGGAGATACATGGGCTAACATAGTTAGGCTTGATGGGGAAAGGCCAGCTGGTGAGAGACCACCTCAGGTGATACTAACTTTGCCTGACAGAATCATTGCAAAACTGAAAACTATAATCCCCGAAAAGAGAATTATTTGGGACAAGTTTACGGCCTGTGTCCAAGGAAAATCTGAGGGTGCTACCGAGTTCTTTAATCGGTTTGAACAGGTATTCTCGGATTTCAGTGGACAAAACTTAGGCACAGAGTCTGGGAAAAGATTATTTGTGGACAAATTTGTACGTGGATTGCTGCCTGACATCCAGTCACAAATTATGTCTTTTGAGAGCGCTTGGCAGGCGAAATCCCAATCAGAAGTACTGCACATGGCTCAGTACTACGAGAACCGTGTCAATAATGAAAAAGATAGAGCCGAGAAAAGAAAAGGTGATTTGAAGACTAAAGTATTGTTACAGCAAATTGTTAGAGGCCCCAGAGGGGGTTGTTTGCAGATTAGACGTCAGTATGTTCCACAAGGGAATGTGCCCTTGGGTCCTGTGAATATTAACCAGTGTGCCTATTGTCGCCAGGAGGGTCATTGGCGTGCACAATTCCCCGTCCTTCGACAGAGGTCGATTAACACATTTGGAAATATGGGTAGACGATCCAGAGGTCGCCCGGGTGTAGGGGGCCCTGGTAGAGGCCAGTTTTCGCAAGATCCCCAACAACCTTTTTCACAGGATAATCACACTTTGAGTGTAGATACTAGAAACATATTTGATCATCCTTCTGCTGCATATCTATCTGAAGAGCTTCCTTTTGATGATATTTTGTTTCGTTAGGATTGCCCGAAGCAGGGTTTGGAACCTACACCTATTCCCGTTAATCAGAAAGGTCCCTACGTTGAAATGGTAGTGGGAAATAGGAAACATCAATTTTTGATAGACACTCATTCTCGGGTTCCAAACATTCCACTGTCAGGGCAAACCAATGTTTCTGTAGGGTTTTCTGGCACACCAGTTGTTTGTCCGGTTTCTTCACTGGTACCTATTTCTTTGGGTCCCTTTACGGACCACTGTCTATTTCTCTTGACTTTGAATTGTGGCGAGAATTTGCTGGGGTTGAATCTGTTGAAGGAATTAAATGCGGTAATTCATTGTTCTTCTGATGGAGTGCGTTTGACGATTTCACCACAGCAATGTTCTGTTTCGCAAATCTTGACTAGACCTTTGCCGCCAGAATTCAGTAATGTACCAGAGTGTTTGTGGGCAGTTGATGACAATGATGTCGGTGTTTTGCAGATTGAGCCTGTTAAAATAGTTTTGAAACATGGAATTAAGCTGCCCCGTATTCCACAGTATAAGATCTCAGTTGAAGGCGAGCGAGCTTTGAAGAGCATTGTTTCCGATTTTGTGCATCGTGGGGTGATTGAGGAGATTGCAGGAAGTTTATGCAATAGTCCGATTTTACCCGTGTACAAAAAAGGTGATAATGCAATTCCATTTCATTTTATAATTGATTTACGTGCCATTAATAAAGTCGTCGCTCCGCAATTTCCAATTGTGCCTGATGTGACGACAATATTAACCATAATTCCGGCTACGGCTACTCACTTCAGTGTTGTGGACCTAAAGAATGCTTTCTTCAGTATTCCTATACATGAGGATAGTAGATACTTGTTCGCGTTCACCTTAGGGGGACGCTCATTCACATTTACTCTTGCACCTCAAGGTTATACTGAGAGTCCTAGTATTTATAGTAGGGCTTTGAAAGAGCAGCTTGATACCCTTGGATTGCCCCCTACTTGTACGTTGCTTCAATATGTTGATGATTTGCTTTTAGCCGCTGACTCTGAGAGCTCTTGTAAAGAGGGCACTGTGTTGTTGCTCATCCATCTAGCTAAGCATGGGCACAAAGCTTCGCTCAAAAAGTTTCAATATTGTTGCCAGGATGTCGCCTATTTAGGCTATCTCCTGTCAAAGGTGGGAAGAAGATTGACACCTGAAAGAATAAAACACATTTCTGGCATTTCTGTCCCAAATACACAAAAGGAAGTTAGAGCCTTGATAGGTATGGCTTCTTACTGTAGGTAATGGATCCCAAACTTCTCACTAGTGATAAAACCGATGTTGGCCTTGACGAAGAAGGGTATTTCTTCGCCATTGCCATGGAATACGGAGCATCAACATTCATTCGAGTTGCTCAAGACTGCATTATGTTAGGCGCCAGTTTTGGGCACACCGAACTATGAGAAGGCCTTTGTGTTGTTTGTGCATGAATGTGATGGATGTGCTTTGGCTGTATTAACGCAGGAACATGGAGGGAAGAATAGGCCATGCGGTTACTACTCTTCTGCCCTTGATCCTGTTGCATGCGCTTTGCCAAGATGTTTGCGCTGCTGCTGCTGCGTCTGTAAAACAGAGTGAGGGAATGGTCCTAGGCCATGATTTAACCCTGATGGTGCCTCACTCTGTAGATATTCTATTGAACAAAACCCAAACGCAACACCTCACTTCCGCACGACTGACAAGATATGAATTAATCTTGTTTGATCCCCACATTCAAATTAGGAGGTGCTGCGTTCTTAATCCGGCTGAACTCTTACCTTTCCCGCAAAATACTGTTTGCGGTGGCGAAGAGTCACATGACTGCCTGTATACTACTGAACAAGATACAAAAGGCAGAGTTGATTTGAGGGACACTCCTTTGGATAACCCACAAGGGGAGCTGTTTTGTGATGGCTCCTGCCTCAAACTACTGGATGGTACATCCACAGCTGCTTATGCAGTCACTACATTGAGTACGGTTGTGGAGAACAAGAGAATTACGCATAACTCTGCGCAGGCCGCAGAGATTATAGCATTGACTCGAGCTTGTGAGCTTTCCGAAGGGCTAACAGTAAACATATATACTGATAGCCAGTATGCCTTTGGGGTGGCTCACAACTTTGGAAGACTTTGGTCAGAGAGAGGGTTTTTAACTTCGCATGGCACCAAGATCCAACATGGCTCCCTGATAGTACAATTGCTTTCAGCGCTTGCGCTCCCTAGTCAGTTAGCGATCATTAAGTGCGCAGCACATCGCAAGATTATAGATGATGTAGGGAAAGCGAATGCTTTCGCTGATCAAATAGCTAGACAAACTGCCACTGATCTCTTCACGGAGATGTATGTTTCAAGGGAGACTGTAGATGCCTATGTAATGGATGAGGGTGTTGGGTCTGTACGGGATATCCAACCCGATGCCACATTAGAAGAATCCAAGAGGTGGGCTGAGGGCTTGGGGAAACTCGATGATGATGGGTGTTGGGTGGACATGGGTGAAGGGAAATGGTTGCTTCCTAATGCCTATATAGTAATGATGGTTACCATGGCACACGGTCCCACACATGTGTGCGCTCAACAGATCACGAGAATGTTAAAGAAAGTCTGGGTAAATTATAAGATTTCAAAAATTGCCCAGCATTATGTCCAAAATTGCATGATTTGCCTACAACACAATGTGGGAAAGGGGACAGCAACTCCAAGAGTTAGCTTTGGGCCGCCTTCTGTCCCGTTTGAAGTGATTCACTTTGACTTTATTGAAATGGAGCGATGTAACAATCTTAAATATGTCCTTGTGGTCATTTGCGCCTTTAGTAAGTGGGTCGAGGCTTTCCCTGTTAAAGACGCTACAGCCATGACCACTGCAAAGACCATGTTAAAGGACTTCTTCCCACGGTTCGGTTTGCCGAGAGTTATCTGGTCGCATAATGGTCTGCATTTTATCGCTGCTGTAATTCTACAGATATGTACGGCAATGCAAATTGACAAATGATTCCATTTGGCCAGACATGCTCAGAGCGCCGGATTAGTGGAAAGACACAATGGTATCGTAAAAAACAAGCTCGCTAAGACGTGTGCCGGCACCAAACTAAAATGGCCAGACGCCTTACCGATCGTGTTACTAGCCATGCGTACAACCCCTCAAACTAAGACTGGGCTCTCTCTATTTGAGGTGGTAATGGGGAGACCTGCCAATATCTGGGGTCTTCCAAAGCCTAGGGCATTGAGGAATGTAGAAAATGTATTGCTTTCAGACTATTGTAGCCAGTTGACTAAAAACCTGTATTTCATTTATCACCAGGTATGAGACGCTTTACCCGCGCGATACGAGGGCCCAGGCCACAGTATACAACCTGGAAGTTGGGTTTTGGTCAAATCCTTTGACCGATCTTCCTGCCTTGCACCTCGGTGGCGGGGCCCGTTCCAGGTCCTGCTGGTCACCCAAACAGCGGTGCGTGTCGCAGGCCGGAAGCATTGGATCCACACGACGCATGTCAAGAAACTTCCTCACCCAGTGCCACACGTTACAGAAGAAACAGAACCCCTCACTAACGCTGCAACCAATGATCCCAAAGCAGTGAGTAGCACTGAGAGTGCGTCGGAGAATCTTTCTGAGCCCGTGAGGCTTGGGGAAGCTGCCATTTTGTCTCTGCACTCTCCGAAAATTTTGCTCCCGGATATTGCTGTTCCAACTTCACTTGCCTCTGATACGTTGCTTCCAATGGGAAGTGACGACATCTTGCTCTCGGATCAAACAATACCAGGCACAACAAGATACAACTTCCGGCCACGAAGATAGACATACGGCACGGTTTTGCTGTGCATCTGATAGACATACGGCACGGTTCGGCTGTGCATTCAAGGAAGGAAAGGATCATCAAGGGCTTGCTTTTGCCCAAAAAGTTGAGGAAGGGGATTCTGTTGGCTAGGGGTTGTGGAAGGACTAAGAAGCCGCGCGACCGTAGTGTCGCCAGGAACGAACATTGGGGTCGTCAATTGAAAATCTACAATGCCTGCTACCGCCACCGCTGCTGCTCGTATTGGACTTATAAATAAGGGGGTGACCAACTCGGACAATGAACAATGTGCCTGGGCCCCGAAAACGTATTGCTGTGTTTTTATGATAATATTTGGTTTTATAATAGTCACTGTTTTAGGCCTTTGGTATTTCGAAGAAACTCATCCTTTAGAGTCTTTGCTGCTGACTGAAATTGTACCCACTGTTCCTACAGCTTATGTACATTTGCATACTCTGTCACCTAGGGACTCACAGCGTAGACAGAAGTATCACAATAATACCTTGTTGCTTATAATGAATGCAACACATGCCATTTTTAATAAGACTAATTGTTGGGTCTGCTCACATTTACCGCAACATGGGGATAAGGGGCTAGGTTGGTATATTCACCCTTTACCTTTGACAACTGCTTGTTATGCTTCACTTAGTGCACTGTTCTTTGGCCGATGGAACGATAGCATCTCGGGGAACTTTGATGGAACTAATTTGAATAGTTTCGAGAAACGTGTTCTGACTCCCCTGGGATGCTCGCTTTTCGCAAATAGGAGTAAGCTCCATATTGCTTCTATTAGGCCTTCTGATAGACTGTCTCATCCTTTCCAATCTTTGATTTCCTTTAAAATGGCTCCGATAGCCAATAAGAATGCCGTGCCTCCTTCTTACACTGTTAACCATAGCCCCGATTCAGTTTCTTTCTGCATACAGAGGAATGCACTCGGTCAATGGGAGATTTTAAAGGTTGTGCCAATGTTGCAAATTTGACTGGGGAAGACAGACCTTTGTATGTAGGCGAACCTGTCTATTTTGTTTGCGGTAATGTAGCATTTCCATGGTTGCCCAGGGATTGGCAGGGAACTTGTTATCTAGGAATCCTGTTACCTGGGCTGTTTATAACAAGTACTGTAGAGGTTTCGAAGGCTCGTCCACGGCGGTACGAGAATGGCGACACTCCAGCACAGGTTTTAGGAGATGTAGCAAAATCATTCCTTCCATTCTTTGGGCAGATAGCGAATTCCGAGGATATCAGGAAACTAGCGAGAGTACTGGAGAGAACCATCAACCGGACCACAGATATACTCTATAATATGACTTTAGAGCAGAAAGCGATCAGATTGGTAGCTCTTCAGAACCGGATGGCATTAGATGTCATTCTGGCTGAACGTGGTGGAGTATGTAAACTAGTGGGGTCCGCTTGATGGTGTTTTCGTACCGGATTCCTCCCCAACTATTTTTTAAGGTAATACAGAATCTGCACATTCTTAGTTCAGAAGTGCATGTTCCAGAGGGAAATTGGGATCTTAGCGCTTGGTTCTGGGACTTCTTGGGGTCTTGGGGGTTGGAAAGTGCTTTCAGTCTTGCTGATTATTTTGGGAATTCTGCTATTTCTTTGTTGTTGTATCCAATGTCTACCAAGTATGTCTACCAAGTATATGTTCAATGCCAGGGGGATGTTGCGCTCAGGCGATAGGTACAATAGGACATAAAGTGTATGCCCCGGATAAAACCTCTAAGGAGTATGTACTGAAAGAGATCTTAGTAAAAGATCTAATGGCGATAGATATTTCTGAGAGCTATTCAGGGTGTATGGACGATGAGACATGGAGTTATTTGCAGGGAGATCAGAAGTTTAGAACTTGGCATAGGCCAAAAGGAGGGTTTGTCAAACTAGAAATGATATCGTGCCTCCTATTGCTATGAATATATGTATATTGGCCTACGCCAAGCTGCTAACAAGCTGCTTATAAACTACATGTGAATAAACTCGCATTGCAAGGTCCTGACCTTAGAAACCATGTAAACTGTCATTTTGGGTCAAGCCGCCATTTTAGGTTTTCTTGCTCTATAAAGTCACCATGTGAGCTAAAATGGTAGCCTATGTTATTCAGAACAGAACTCGATTGTCATGACCTCTGTACAGCTAATGTATAATTTGCCTGCAGGCCACTTGTTAGGGTCATGAGCTGAGACCTTGTTCTTCTGCTGACCTGTGTGCAATGGATTACCTGTATCACCGAAACTGATCTATAATTGAATGAGAACACCTGCTTAACTATATTGTATAAATTAAGTCCTGCATTGTAATGTTAGGCCTAGAGCATACATTATTACCATTTCTTCTTGTTAATGTATAAACCTAAGATGAACTAGATTTGACCTGGCAAGGGACCCTAGAGAAGTAACTTATTTATGGAATGGTTAACCTGCAGAAAGGCTGGACAACAGGCTGGAGAAATGTATAAAAGCCTGACTGTTTCAATGAATATTTGCACTCACTGAGCACACCGAACCACCCGGAGTTCGCTGTGTTGTACTGAGGGTCGATAGCTATCTGAATGTTGTTCTGTTCTTTTGTAACTGGATTCAGTATAAAATAAAGTGCTTTGTATGTTCCTTTGTAACCTGTGTTTGGTGTGTTTCCTTTTTTGGTTACCCTGCCTCATATTATTTCCTTGTTTTCACAATGTCCAACCACAACAGTAGCAAAAGTCACACCGGGAAATCCACACCTGTCTTGCTCCCAGCAGGGGAGATGGAGGTATGGCATAACACAGCTGAGATGAAGCATAAACTGCAAAATTGCACTCTAGATGGAGGACATTTGGGTGTGAATGCAGAGCAGCAGCAAAGTGCTAAACGAGAATGCCTATTCAGACTGTGGGAATACAATGAAAAGTGGTGGAATGCACCAATAGCAAGATAGCAAGATCCAAAAATGAAACCAAACCCAGGAAGCACTGTTGAAAGAAAATGCAATGTGGTGGAGCACAACAGTAGTGAGATAAAAAAAAAAATCAGGAAGCACTGTTGGAAGAAAACGCAAAATGGGAGATGACGAAAAATAGCAAGATTCAAAAATGCAAACTCAACCCAGGAAGCACTATGGAAATAAAATGCAATGTGGTGGAACACAACAGTAGCAAGATTAAAAATGGTAAAGAAACACAACCTAGGAAACACTGTGGGAAGAAAATGCAATGTGGTGCAACACAATATCATGAATCAAAAATGCAAACACAACCCAGGAAACACTGTGGAAAGAAAATGCAATGTGGTGGAACACAATAGCAAGATTCGAAAAAGCAAACAAACCAATCCCAGGAAGCACTGTGGAAAGAAAATGAAATGTGGTGGAACACAACAATAGTGAGATTCAAAAAAGCAAACAAACCCAACCAAGGAAGCAATGTGCCAAGAAAATGCAATGTGGTAGAACACAAAAATAGCGAGATTCAAAAATGCAAACCCTACCCAGGAAGCACTGTGGAAAGAAAATGCAATGTGGTGGAGAACCAAGATAAAGAGAGATAAAACAAAAAGCAAACTAACCCAACCTAGGAAGCACTGTGGTAAGAGAATGCAAGTTGTCTCATTTTGAAAGGTCTCCTGAAGAAGCTTGTCCATTCCCTGTGATTTTCTCAGAATGAGTATGGCCACCTGGTACTAGGGCTCAAATTCCAATATCAAAATATACTCACTGCGAAGACCCTTCATTGGTTTCATTTGAAAGACCGGATCAATTTAATAGTACTTTGCATTCTTCATAAAGCCACCATTGGTAGAGAGCCCTTCTACCACAGATCATTCTCTGTCAAATACAACCCTTACTGGGACACCACAGTTGCAAGGCTCATGAACACTTCCATTAGAAAAACTAACCTTGTTCTATATTCTATTAGCTCCAAAGGCTCAGCTCTCTGGAAGCACCTTCCTCTAAGCATCAAATCTGAAGAAAGGTCCCTAAATTCAGAAAAAGGGTTGTGGCTCACCTATTCAAATTTACGTATTCTGCGTCATGGTAGTAGCTCACTGTCTTGAAAGCCCCTGGAGGCATGGAGATGATTTTCATGTCTAGCTTATAAGAACCTGTGTTTGAGGAATGCCATGAAAAGGTTGGCGTAATGGTGTGCTATTCTTGTGGCCATAGCCATGCTGGTCTTTGTAGGAAGTGTCTTCCATTGAAATAAATATTTCTGAGTAGGTATCTCATGAGACCCGTGATGACCCTGATCAGGGTGTCTATACTGGTGTACTCTTCATGCAGTGATCTCTTGCATGCAGCTATTCCATCTTCGTATGGGATTCTGCAATATAGTGAGGTGACATCTAACGTGGCAAGGAATGTATCTGGGGGGCACATTCTAACTCTTGAATCTTCTTGAGGAATTGTGTTGTGTTCTGCATGAAGCATTCTCTATCCATCACCAGAGGTTTCAGGATGGATTTGATATATATCCAGGTATGACTTTGGTTTATGTTTTTACTTCTGAAATAATTGGGTGGACAAGGTATTCTAGTTTGTGGATCTTCAGTAGCATAAAGAATATCCCAACAGTTGGATTGTTTGTTATCAAATGTTGGAGGTGCTCCTCAATACTGTTCTTATCGACCTTCTCTCTTAGGGTGTGAGGGTCTGTTTTGTCACCTCTTATTTGTCAAGTATTTCAGATACTTCACATTTTCTTAGGTGATGTAGGTTTCAAGGTTTGGGCTACTGCTATTTGGAGGTGTCCACTATGACCATGTTATATGCCATCCTTATCTGTTTATTATTCTGGACATGGAATGCATTTGTTAGGATGCAAGCCTAATATGTAGTCTACAATTCTGTGCAAAATTATTTTTGTTTAGTTCCTGTTAGGGAAAAATGTGAGTCCCTTGGAGAGTACAAACCTTTCACCATGTGTAAGTTTGTGCACGTTGATAACTGATAGTTGATTGGTGTTGAGGTGCCCAATCAGGTCTTTATTGTTGGTTCTGTTAGGTGAGAACAACTCTGTGAACTGTTCAGTGTGCTCTTCATTGACACACACATCCTTCTGCATCATCTGATACAGAAGGGTATGAGACTTCAAAATCTCATTGTTCCAACTCTGGATAACACTTCAAGTTAGTCCAACAAAGGTATACAAATCGCCATTTTCTGTGACCCTGTTACTGACACAGTTGTATCTTCGCTTTTGGCTATCTTTTTTTGATCTAATGTCCAGACGTCAATGGACTTGGCTGGCGGGACATGCTGGTTTGGGTAGAGATGGGGCAGTCAGGTCTCCTGTCTGACAAAACTTTGCAAATCAGGCAAATGCCCCCACTTTAATAAGAGGCTTTATCGGGGCAGTTCTCTGATAAAGGGTGTGTGCAGTTCACAGAACATCTACACCTAGAAACTCCTCTGAAATAGAGACCCTAAAGGGATAGGCATCCTCTTGCTGCCAGACAGTTTCATCCGTAATAAAAAATAAAGTCAAGTAAAGATAATGAATAGACGAAAGACAGTGCGCGAAATGATGGGATAGGATCAAATGGAAGCAATTGTGTGACCTAAAGTGGAAACTATAGAAGCAGAATTAAATGAAGTATTCGTGTGAGGACAGGAGGTTATAGAACTAAGAGATGGACACCCGCTGCTCTGTTAGTTTTCTCAACAGAAGCTTTTGTAAGGTAAACATCCCAGTCTGAAGGAGAACATATGCCAACTCTTCCTAAAATGGGCTGAAAACACACAAATCTTATTGAAAACTGGACCTAACCATCTGGGATGGAAGATCATGAAGCTGCATCTCAAAATGGGAAAATTGTGATATGATATTGTTTGTTTTATAAAAATTGCAATGCAATTAAATCAAATAAATAACATCTCTGAATTTTAGATCTAAACATTAATGTCCTTCTTACAGCCTGTTGAACTGACTTTTCAAAATTGTCCCTGTATCTGGTTCATTGTTCATACAATCTGGTCGCCATACATTAAACATTCACGTGGAAATCTACACACGACATATGCACTCCCTTCCTTGTGTCAATTTAGGTTGTAATTATCGAGTCCAGACACAAAATAAGAGCGTGACCAATGCACATTTTCACTATGAAATTACCATTCTTAGCATTATGTTGATCTAGAAGGGATTCAATACTGCAAGGAAGATGTTAAAAATGTTGAGAAGTGTGAGAAACAAAACAAATCATTTTCAAAGAATTCTTCCCGTTGCTTATGATGTATGATCAGATCTGTGAACCGGTAAAACAAAACTCTGTGAGGGCCAAACATCACGTAGGTACCATTTTTCACTAGAGTTTGCCCCATTCATTCTGTTTTGTTTCTGGCATATGTAGGTGGGTTTCCTCAGCTGAAAGGATGGGGTCTCCAGGCACCATTTTGAATGGTCCCCCATACATCTTCAGCTGGCCCGGTCAGTTTTGCCATTTCTTTCCTTCACAATATGATGTGGACCTTTCTGTAAAATGCATACTGCTGAATTAAACAACACTAGCGGTGCCCAGCATATTATATGCTGAGCAAGCACACTGTCCCTCGTTCTTGCTCCCCCCCCCATGTCTCTCTCTGCACTGTCTTTGTCTCTCACTCTCTGTCAGCCACTCGCTGTCTCTCCCACCATGTCCCTGTCTCTTTCGCTATCTCTATGCAGACATAAGTTGCATTGACAGATGCACATTTGGTAGAGCCACCAAAGCCATTGCTGACAGCAGTGTGAACAGCAGTGTGACAGCAGTGTGGCAGCAGTGTGACAACAGCAGTGTGAACCGACAAAAAACACAGATCTCATGGAAGAGTTCCTATGTTTTGTTGCAATTAAAAACGGAATTCATTTAATTGTGCTAGAATTGTTAAGTGACTATCACTTTGAATATATGTTGTAGTCAAAATATATGGGGTAAAATACCCCCTACCATTGGTTATGAGGATATTGCACCTCACCAAGGCGTTCCATGATTAGAAGAACGAGGCAGAATGCAGAGTTACTTTATAAGGTCATGGACCTCTGAGGTGACTTGTATATCCTGTTTACTCATGGTGGGGGATATGTTATTCCTTATAATACATGGCCATGCATTGCCATCACCTTTATTACCTGGCCATTTGCTTACTTTAATGCAGGATATATTCCAGTTCAGGGTGAACATAATTAAAGTAGAATCTGTTAAGATTTTTGTTTTTAAAACTAATATGCAGCTTCTAATGAGTTTCAGAATGATAGTTAAAGCAGTTTATAAAAATGTAACTAAAAGCGTTTTCAGTTTGTACTTTATAATAAGTAATACCATGCAGATTCTTGCTCTCATTTTTTGATTTGATTTGATTTGGATTTCTAACGCGCACAGAACAGAATACACTGTATAGTGGCGCAGATGACACTCATAAGGTGGGAGATATAACAAGTCATACCAAACCAACATCCTATGGACAAATGTCTATTTGAACAGAAAGGTCTTTAGTGCTCGACGAAACTGAAAGAGCGAGCTCATAGTCCTTAGTTCAAGTGGCAAAAAATTCCACAGCTTTGGGCCAAAGACAGCGACTCTTCTACCGCCCCGTGACTTGTAAACTGAGTAAGGTATAACCAACAGCTGACAATCACTGGAGCGGAGCTGCCTTGCTGGGTGATATAACTGGATTAGCTCCCTCAAATATGAAGGGGCGATACCATTTACACGCTTGAAAACGATACAGTCTGTTTTAAACCTAATACGGTCTTCAATTGAAAGCCAAAGTAACTCACAGCGAAATGGAGATACATGAGCCGTTTTCTTCAACTTAAATATTAGTCTGACTGCAGCATTTTGTGCCTTCTGAAGTCGCTGAAGCTGTTTAGCAGAGAGGCCCAACAATTGACTATTGCAATAGTCTAAGTGGCTGCTGGTTAAGGCTCTCACCACAGCCACCTGATCTTCCGTGGGTATGTAGGAAAGCACTTTACGCAGCAATCTTAAAACAAAATCCACAGCTTTAATATTGGCTCCAACCTGGGCTTCAACACCAAGGTCCTCCTGCCAGATACAGCCCCAATGTTTTACTTCAGATGTGAATTTAAGGTCTTTGCCCAAAGGTAAAGGAATAGGTAAATTCTTGGCAATATTCAGCAAATGCTTTAGGCCAAACAGAATGAATTTGGTCTTTGAAGCATTGAGCTGTAAGTAGTGTTTTGACATCCAGCTGCTCACTTCTTCCAGGCACTGTCCTAGTCGGTTAAGTGCTTTCTCAAAGTTGTTAACTTGAATAAAAATCTATGTATCATCCGCGTATGAATGGAAATTCAACCCATAACGCTTCAGAATTTCCAGAAGGGGTCATTAAACTCCAGCAGTGCACAAAATAAGCATGCTATCATAAATATTCCCTGATCAGTTGACTATAAAGTGTCCCCGAAAGCTACTTTACAAAAAAAGAAATTTGAAAAGCTTGTCATGGCTTTAATAAAGTGCTGCAGTGGCACCTGGAATTCTGCTTTGTACTGGCTCAAGCTCCAGGCTTTGTGCATCTCAACCGAAGCACATTATCTGATTACAGGTCAGTAGTGATGTTACGACTAGCCTGTACCAAGTCATTTATTTGCAGGATTTCATACAGGTAATACAGGCTGAAATGTATTATAAGAAAGTCACAAGTGTGTTACTGAGCAAAGCACATTATCAAAAGCTACAATAACTATGTTTACTATGTTCTGATAGAAAGTTGTCATTCCAAGATGGACAGTCTGTCACACACTTGTTGTACTTTTTCCACATACCCCCAAGAGAAAGAAAACAAAGAAAAATAGAACCAATGAGTGTTACTGACTGCTTTGCATAGAATGAAAGAACATGTTGGGAACTTAAAAATGACCATATGTATTTATATTTGACAAATATGTCTGTGATAAAATATCTCTATACTTGAATCACAAAGTACATGATGCACACTAGGCGTGGTGGTTATTTAATTTTTCAGAAAACTCACCCTAACATTAAAATGTTTGTAACCATATTCCATATATACTCATTCAAACCTAAGGCTTTAGATTTGAGGCTAGAATTGCTTTGATATCTGTCACCCCTCTGGCATGCCAACACTGTCTTGCTTCTTGTGTCTAGATAAATTCAGAGGATGGTTGGGTTTCAGCGTGAGCATGCGCAGTCCCCAATGCACAGACATCCATATCGAATGAAACACATAGGACCGTAATTCAGCACATGACATCCAACACATCATTGTTTTAGTAATCCAAATATGAGGGAAACTGATATTGCCCCACAGTCAATGAGTGAACAAACTACATTCCACTAGGGTGCCAGTGAACAAGTAGCATTAACTACTGCTAACACCTTTGAATAAACCCCTGTGTTTGAAATTGCCACCAATTGTATGAAACCCTGGCCAGTTGTAAGGAACTCTATGTATGCGTCATTTTAGAGGAGTATTTTACAGGGAGCAGTGTACAGGGATGCCATCATAAAGTAGTGAACTGTAAAGGAGGTTGCTTGGTTGTACGAGTCAGCTCTCGAAGAAGCCGAAGTTTGCAACTTTGTTTGGTACCTTGAAAAGTACAGGGCCTGTTGGGCTTGGAAAAGTCATTTTATCATAGATGTGGTGCCCATCTACATCCATAGCAGCGGTGAAACGGAGGATAGCACAGGGGCAATGTGCTAGTTTTGGAATCAAGACGACTCAGAGCAACTGAGGTTTGAATCCCGGATCCGCGCCGAACAGCAACTGAGGTTTGAATCCGGGATCCGCGATTAGAAACCGAACTCAGATATGATATTAGGTACGTTATAAAAAAAATAAATAATAATAACACAGTGGAGGGCATGCAGCCAGGCATGCAGCCATCAGAAACAATCAGAAAATGCGCATGCTTTGTGTTTCTGTCTGAAAGGTGGGAGGAGAGGTCATTGCTGGCCCACCAGAGCACATCAGCATTCCAAAGAGTGTTAAACATACATGCAGGACATGGTGTGCTCACACTATTTACCTAAACTCCAATTAGCTCAAAACAACGCTCTGAGAGCCGCCACAGGCACCTCAAGACGCGACCACATCTCGGAAATCAGGAGGATGGTTCACTGGCTCCCCGTCAGGGAGAGGATTGTTTTCAAAACACTGGCTTTGATGCACAAATGCCTCCATGGGCTGGCGCTACCCTACCTAGCCCACAGAATCATCCCCCACACCACTTCCAGACCATCTAGAACTGCCTACGCCAACAGAATAATTGCACCCATCACACTCAAAGTGCGCGCTGGCGGCTAAAGCTTCCCCAACATGGCTGCCACCCACTGGAACCCTCTCCCACCAGAACTGCGGCAGATTGACTCTCACGCTGCCTTCAGGAAAGCCATCAAGACTAGGCTCTTTGTCTAAACAGATGCCTGAATAGCCTTAAGCAGATGCACTCACTGTTTGCCTCCCTGGAATGCCGATTGTAACTGTTCACCATGTATTTTATCATTCTGCACCAAGTATTTTTGTGAGGCCGCATTCTTGTAACCCTGAATCATGCCTTCTTACATGTCCTTCATAGAGCCTCAATGCCCGAGGGCTGCAGTGCGCTCTATAAATATAAAAATAAAATAAAATAAATATATGAGCCTCACAATGACCCCTGAGTTGTGTTGCTGTTTGGTTTATGCTCTCACAAATAGTGGTTGACAAAATAGGGGCAGGATCGGTACTTGCTGTGGTGAACATTAGATATCGCTTAGTGCAAACACAGATCATGTCAACTACCTTAATGGTGGTGAAGGATGCTTGCATAGGGCTCAGAAGGAACAAACACAATTAGAACTGCGGATATTTCATTACAAAGAATAGACCATGTGAGGGCTCAGATTCCAAGTCCCCTGAGAGCAAATGCAGGTGGTGAAGACAGGCATAAATGTTTACCCTGTCTTCCTCCTTCATCAATGCTCCGGGGCAGTTTTGTGGATTTGAAGGTGCACAGAGTGGCAGAATGTGAGTTACGGTTCTGCCTAACTTTGCCTCTCCTGGCTCTCCACCTTCAAAAACCACTTATTTTTACGGCAGCATGACATTTTTATGCTGGGGTAAAACTAATGACTCCTTTGTAATCCACCTGTTTTTTTACACGACTGAAAAGCAGGCATAGGAATCCACTGTAAACCCTGCCTGCCATGTGTAAATGGCATGCAGCGTTTACTCATGTTGCACTGCAGTGTGCAAAAATGAAGATTAAAGGTGCTTCAGCCACCATTTTACACCTCCCTTTTGCAATCCACAGTGCATACGATGAGAATTGCCCAGGGGGTTGAAGGGAGCTCTGCATTTCAGTGCAAACGTAAGCAGGCCCTCCTGCCAATTTACATTTTTCTTTAAAAGGACCTCCATTGTGTTTTCATGTCCAAAATTGTATGTACTACAATCGACAATATAGAGTTACGCTCAGGGGCATTGCAACACAGAAATGTTTAGGTTGCGGTGTGTTACATGCCCAGGAGATTCACGGGGCCAAGAATGACACATATTACGAGAGGTAGTGCAGCAAGTGACCTCGCCCCAAAAGAGGCATGTTATTGTATTCCAATCATTGACATCATATCGCCCTGCGTCACGCCCTGAAGAGCTTTAACATCCCTTGCCAACAACAAATAAACAACATTATAAAATGACCGCTTATCGTTCTTCTGTAGACCCTCTGGAATGTCTTGTAGAAGTGAGCTTTCATCATCTCCGTCCCTCCTTTCAGTCATTATTCACCAGATAGTCATTCAGCTTTTCAAGCAGCTTCTTATGTTCTCTCCTGGGGAATCTTCTCATCTAGCACAGTTCATCTACCCCCCAGGCACCAGCCAGGTCCTCATGTTCTGCGCTGTCATCACCTGCTTCATCCAGTACGCGGCAACCACCGTCACCACTATCTTGGAGAGTTCTCACTCATCTCCGCTCGGCATTGATTCAGATGTTTGTCATGGCATCAAGCTTTTAAACCAGCTGCAGTTGCAAGTTACCTATTCACCCTGCCACCAGGCCATGACCTGTACCCTTTCTTCCTGGTCACCATCGATGCGGCCACCTCATGGGGGAGATCACATTTTTGGGTAATTTGTATGTTACGAAACAAAGCCATATCTCCCACCTGTATCTGGGACCAACAAATATCTGCATCTGGAGTCACTGTCATTTTCAGTGAACGTGTGTGCCTACACAAGCCCTTTAAGATGAGGTAACAATACTTTGAGATAGATGGGGATGCAGAATACACTCAAACATCAATAATAAAACTCGGGAAGTTGTCAAAGTGCGTCTGTTTTAATATCAATTATCTAAAACCAGGAGTATAGGAAATATCAACAAACTCGCTCGATCTTCTCACTCAATGCATTTCATAAAAAACATAGCTTATACACTAAAAACCCATCATCATTGACGTCAATCTACGTTGCAAACTAGAAAAACCTACTTGGGGATGTGATAGGAATTACAGGGAACCTCTAAGTATACGTTCCATACTAGTTGGGAAGGTGATTGGGTCTCTATCATCAGGTGGGGGAACTAAGCCCTCCTCTAGTGCAGGTCACTATGAATGTCATCAAATACACAACGTCCCATTGGTTATACAAACTATAGGGCTCTCTACTATGTGGCCCTTTATAATTGGTTGCCATCCTTGTACCCCTCTGTAATATTCCACCCACGCAAGCAGCACACAGGCTAAAATCCAGGTGCTTGTGGGCTGGTCATAACCATAGCTTCCCACCAATTAGCCTGTCGTCAATCATCATCCTTGCAGTCTGCCAGTCAATTAAGGCTTTGAACTTGGCCTTGGAAATGTTCTCTGTGCCTGAGAATAAGACGGCGTATAGGCATACTATGCCTCTTAGTTTTGATACAGCTCAACTCAGTATCTATTTTCATCCATTCCGGTGACTGCAGACCAAGTTTCAGAGTCTTTCTGTATTTTAAAATATTATCAAATGATGAAACTCTGACGTATTCAATGTTCTCACTCCTCATCCAAGACAGGAGTTTGTTCTTTTCACATGTTCTGTAACTACTGCATGAGCATTCAGGTTCACAGTGGCCTTGTCTTCCTGGTGCTGGGCCAAGCAAGCCTCTCTTGATTCACCTCTGAATGTCGATTGATTTCCCAACTGCGACACACTGAACGCCTTTCTTTTCAATGAATCTAGCTCTGCTAAAATGTGTTTGTGGAATCATCCATAGCCCATACATTTCTATGCATCTCGTTGGTGCATAACTGCAATCTATTCACTACATAGCAAGCCTTTAAAAATACTCTGTCTCCTTGCTTTACTGCGTATGTGCAATTGTAAAATGACTTGACATTTTCTTCATCGTTTCTGTAGCATGAGCATCTTCATCTTGATCCCAAAATGTTGCTCATCTTTAACACCTCCTCCTTTGTTTCGATAGAATATCTATATTCTTCAGCCTCTTCTTCTGAGTTCATCAGCTCTGCTCTGCATGATGTCACCAAGCTTCTCTTTTGTTCAGTTTCCACACTTCTTCTGGGATTTCATTCAAATGGCCATCATATTGTCGTGAATGCTTGTATGGCTTCCTCAATTGGAATCTTACTTCCAAGATCTTTTTTGGTGTCAGTATTTTCACTGGTACTGCACGTGACTCACACTCTGGCTCCCAACATATAGGCAGCATGGGGGAGGAGCTTTGGATGGGGGTACTTGGCTCCACCTCTACGTTAGCTTTCTGCTTGTTATTGACTGTTGTCACATCAATTTCTACTGTTCTCTCATGCAGTGTTCAAGGATTGTTGATGGGGCTTTCCATTGTAGTAACGCCTCAGCTGGTGACACACCTGTTGACATGTGAGGCATCACCCTGTATGCCAGCATGAACGTTGTTAACTCTTTTTCCTGGGATACACCTTTTTCCAGAGCAATTCTGAATATTAGGTTAAGTGTGCATATAAAATGCTCCACATCTCCATTTGCCATGGGCCAACACGGTGTGATGCATCTGTGTTCAATCTGCTTGCCCTCCAAAAAGTCCTTGAAACCCATTCCTTGAACTGGAGGACCATTGCCTATCCTGACAGATGTGGCAGATCATGAGTCCAAAAGATGTCTTCTATGACTGTTATCACTACTTCCGCTGCTGTGGAGTTCCTTAATGGTACAATAGGATATCCTGAGAATTCATTGATGACCACCAAAAAGTGTCTATTCTGTTGGATGTTTCTGAAGTCTATGCTCAGAGTATGCCATGGTCTCTCAGCTCATTCTGGTGTCTGCATCGGTGGATGCTTTTGAGTATTGCCAGCTGACTGGTACCATTTGCATCATGCTAAAATTGAGTCCACATAGAATTATAGTTCAGGAAACCACCCCTTTTCCCTGATTAGCGATTTGGTTTTATTTGCCCCCTGTTGTCCAGTGTGAGTTTTGTCAAGGATGATCGGAATAACAGCAGGAGGAATCACTATCCTGGTGTCATGTGGTAACACCCCTTTGGTACCAACTGAGAGTTCTGCCCTTTCACTCGATAGTCCATTCATGAACGCTTAAGTGTCAGATGTACACCGGCCAATGTCTGCCAACACAGTTTTCCACTGGCCTTAGCTGCTCATCCATTAGCTGCATACCTCTATGTTGGCTAGTCTCCTTTGCAATCACGTGCAGTGACATGGAGTTGGGCACAGTGCCCCAGTGAACGTATTGACCAGGTCTTCACTTTCACGTTCAATGTCAGTTGAGGTGTAACCGGACTCCACCGAGTGTGAAGACAGATAATCATCTGGATTCATTGCTTTGGACTAAAAACGCATTGTGACCTCATAATCCTGCAGTTGCAGAATCGAGCCTTCCAACCTGTGAGGAGGAGGACGTAGTGTAGTCTAGGCAATGACCACAGAGATGGGGCAACCAAACACATATAGATGAAAGTGGCGGCAGCCCCCACAATACTGCCAGCCCTTCCCGCTCTATCTGTGAGTAACATCTCTCTGTTGGAGGAAGCGTTCTATTAGCAAAAGCAATGGTCCATCATACTCCATCTTCATTCGCTTGGGCCAACACTGTCCCTGGCACAACAGGGCTTGCATCAACCAGCATTTCCAATTGGTGATGCAAATTGAAGAACACCCTAGTAATGCCCTCAGCCAATTCCATCTTGGCAATCTCAAACACCTTGTTTGTGGTTGTGTTCCACTCCCATTCAGTATCCTTACGGATCAGTTCCACAAAGGCTTTGTGATTGTAGCCTGATTGGGAATGAATTTCTCACAGAAGTTGATCATTCCTAAGAAACTTTGCATGTCTGCCGGTGATTTCAAGGGAGCAATTATTTGAAAGGCTTCTACCTTCAGGGAATAATGCAATATTCCGGTATGCTGGAATATGAATCCAAAGAGCAGAACATTTTGTTGCAAAAATCAACACTTGCTTTCATGAAGTATGAGACCCTTGTTCCTTAACTGTAGAAAAACAGCTTTTAATCCCTTCAGATTCTCCTCTTAGGTCTTGGAATAAATGAGCACGACATTGCTTACATTTATTACCCCTTCAGGTCAAGCCAGAACTTCCCTCACCATATGTTGGAAAAATTCTGCATCTGAAGATAACCCAAAACTCAGTCTCTTATACTGAAAGAGGTTAATGTATGACAAGAACATAGATATTGTCCTTGAGTCCCAATGCAGCGAAATCTGATGGTATCCAGCCCGCAGGTCTTTCGCCTCATGGAGATCAACTTATACATCATCGAGGATTGGTGTTTGGTGATGCTCTCTCTTTCTTGCTCTACTTGGGATGTGTATGTCTACACAGATGGACATGCTGCCAGGCTGTTTGGGTTTGGCCGCAATCACTATTGGTGACACCCAAGTTGTGGGGACTTCAATGCTTTCAATAATGTCTGCCAACTCCAGCGACCTGATTTCCTCTTCCACTTTTTTTCATAAGTGAAACATTATGCCTCTATGTCGCAGTTCAACTGGTTGAATAGTTTCATCAATATGCAAACACACAACTTGACCTCCCCAGATATCCAATGCCTTGGAAGATGCCAGGGAACTCACAGCAGAGACTGTCCATATCCTTTGCACATGCATTGAAGGCAAAATGTATCAATCCCAAATCTTCCAGATTGTCACAGCTCAGCAGTGTATTGGTTGCAGCCAATGTGACATAAGACGTCCCTCAGAATTGATATGCAGTAATGCATCACTTGCGTGACAAATTCCCTTTCAAACAGTAATGGATGCTTCTCTCCATATGTGAAAATGCAGACCTTTGGAACCACCAAGGGAGGTAGAGGTGACAGTCTTCAAAACTGTTCATACATCATCACGTTGACATATGCACCTGTGTCAATGAGCAAAGGAACTTAGACGGATAGTATCTGCTCGACCCAGCATGGTTGTCTCTGCGTTTCCGGTGTCTCATCTGAGATGGCAGAGATTAAGAGCACATCCTTATTGTCGAAAGTTGTCTTCCCTATTTCTTCTCTTTCTGGAATGTCTTCTGAAACGACAGTCACTCTTTTCTGGTGGGGCCTCACTTTGATAAGGAGTTCCTGGATGGAGAGAGAGACCATACTGCGTGGCACATGCTGGCATATTGATTCATCTTGCCACATTTTCCACACTGTCTTCCCATCACCATTCCTGGGGATGTGGAAGAGGCCTACCACATTGTATATGTGAGGGCTTAGACAGTTCCTGACACAGATGTTGCTGTGGTTGGGATCTCATCTTATCTCTGCCTGTGGTTTGCTTGGAAGGTGTCGACTTGACAGCATGCACTTTGACTTTAGCTTCATTCCCTTAATTGCATCCTCCATAGGTGCATCCCACATATTGGCCAACTCTTGCATCCTGCATAGTTTCAGTGTACATATAAGAGGCAGGCCTGGTTTCTTCAGAATTTGTTTTCTTAACTATGAAGTGTGACACTTCTGAATTATCTGACCTCTAATTTCACCTTCTGTATCCTGGAACATGCACGTTTAGGCCAGGTGACATAATCTGGTACAGAAAGCACCCAATGACTCTTGTACTTATTTATTTATTTGTCAATTGTGTAGCGCACTGAACCCAGAGGCATCTAGGTGCTATTGCATAAAATGGTTGGTTACAGAGGTTGCTTACATAGCAGGTTACATACTTTAGTTACAGTGGTTACATCTTGCATTAGGTTACAGTAGTTACACATTGCATTATGTTACTATATGCTCAAGGGTACATACAGGTTAGGACATAGTTGTTACAGCTCGAGGAAGCTCAAGGTAAGGAAAAGGTACAAGGTATAGGTGCATATGCAGCTAGGTGCTTCTATGTTTCTTGGGAAGAGAGCCAGGTTTTGAGGCCTTTGTGGAAGGACTAAAGGGAGGGGTCTGATCTCAGGGCCAGAAGAAATGAGTTCCATTGTTTTGCTGCAATCACAAGGAAACTACATCCTCCAGATTTTATTCATCTAAATCTTGGGATGGCCAGGTGGCAAGAGTAGGCTGATCGGTGAGGTTTATTAGACTGGGCTTTGGAGATTTGTTTGGCGAGATAGATCAGAGCACTATTGGACAGGCCTCTGTGAGTTAGTGATAAGGTTTTAAAGTTGATGTGATCCCGAGCCAGCAGCCAATGGATATTCTGTCTGGCTGAGGTAATGTGTTCTTTTTTTGGAATGTTAAGTGCTGCTATTACTGCATTGTTCTGGACTATTTGTAGTTTGTTGATGTTTCAGGCGTTGGAGGCTACAAAGAGGGAGTTGCATTAATCAATCCTTGATAGAATGAGGGCTGTGGTGAGGGTGATACAGTTGTTGGTGGTTAAGAAGGGTCTGCTGGCATTGATCAGTTTGGCAGTGTTGGCAGCTGCCATCACAATCGCTTTGACATGCCTTGTTAGGGAGAGTGAAGAGTCCAGGTAGACTCCTAATGTTTTTACCTCTTTTGCTACCTTGATAATGTTGCCGTCAATGGTGAAGGAGTTGTAGTATTGCGGTAGATTATTTAGCCTAGTTTGACTACTGATGATGAGTAGTTCAGTTTTCTCATCATTAATGCAGAGCTCATGTTGTGCCATGCATGTTTGAATGGTAAGGTGCATTTTGTTATGTAAGTTAGAGTTGGTGTCATGGTTGCCCGTGATGGGTCATGCTGTGCTTGCCACAACTGAAAACATTCATATGTTGACCAATCGGCTATAATAATTTGTCAGAGCAGCCTTTGTGTCTGCATATGACCCATTGCCTTGAGGGAGCCTATTGAAAATGTGATGAGCCTCACTTCCAATATAGAGCATCGCGCATTTGGTATCATCATCCCACACGTTGGCAGCAACAAAAAACATATTCAGATGTTCACACCAGAGGGCAGGTCTTGTTCCTAGTGTCACTGGTGAACCCGCTATATCAAATTATGGGACTGGGTTACTATGAAAAGGCTGGGGTACCTGCAGATGTCTAGATCGACACCCTTGACACCACTGGTCCGCAGATGACGATACATCATCCTTCACATCAACTTCCCCATCCCCCACATCACTCCTCTAATGGGACACAGCTAAAGGTTTACCAGCAGTCAGTGTCGCATGACCACTCTCCTCTGCCATAGGCGCTGACATCGCCACTTGCAATCCGGATACTTCCGAATTGAAAGTCACTTCACTGGCAACTACTCCCAAGCACAACACTCACCTTGTTGCAATTCAGTGGGGCTCCCAATAGAGCGTAAATGAACATCCACTGAAAAAGTAGCAGCATCCTGCAGGTCACATTTCAGGATCTGTGTCCACAGAGATTAGTTGGTGTGGTGTTGTGCAGAAAGAGCTTGCTCTCTCTCCTTTTTCTGCCCCAGTGGGCAGCGCTCTAACTCTTAACAAAAGCAAACACCACCCTTCACTCGTCTGACGTCAGGCCGACATGTGCACTTACGTGCCTCCAGGCAGCAGGATGTTGCACGCCGTTTTGTGAGGAGAGTGGGCACTCCTGGTGTGAGAGACGGAACACCAGATGCCTTGTCGTGGCGCTTAAGATACCGGGTCCGGCGCGACCACCTTGTTGTTAAATGTTGAGCATGTTGGCTGAGCATGACGCGCACACACACAAAGGTAGTGCAGCATTTGGCCTCATCACAGAAGACTGCTGCCATTTTATTCCAGCCCTTGACGTTATGTCCGCCCTGTGTTACACCACGCAGAGGGCGGCCACAATAACAGGGTGATCAGACCTCAGCTTTGGCCATTCTCTCCTACTCTGCTTAGGGTCAGTGGAAAAAATAAGGAAACTGAAATTGTAGGAAGTTCAGAGCACAGTGTCAAGTCTGCTAATTGGTTTGTTTGTGATTTTGTGAATGCTATAATTTCATGTGCTTGACATTTTTCGTGTTGTGAGATATATTTTTTGTGATGGAATATTATGTCAATAAACTGAATAAATAATGTACTGTGTGATATTTAAAAAAAAAAAGTACTTTAAAAGCTCATCCCATACAGAAACAACTGCTTGTTCCTGGTGAGAAAAGCATTTCAAATGATTGACTTTTGTAGAACTTTTCATGTGTGAGACCTTGGAATCCTTACGGATGCGCATGTTATCGGTTTGAGTAGCATTAAATATGTTTTCAATCTCAGGCTTAAATGCAGAGTTGCACGCTAAGCACATTTTTATTAAAGGGGCATTGCACCCTTGTGTCCAAATTATCTGATTTTTTGCTGTGGCCTATGTGGGCTGAGCACTACGAAACTATGCATAGCGACCTCTATTATTCAACCAAAGCAGTCCTAGACATGGCGTCCATGTCACTCATAAACGGAAAAAGTACCAACTCTAAAATGGCCTCCGTTGTAATTTACCAGCAGCCCTTGACCACTCTCCCATAAATGGAAACAGATTTATTCCAGACATTCAGCCCCGATTCATTAGGTATGAAATACGCCCAAAGCTGCACAACTGTAGTTTATATTTTCAACTTGTTTCAGTTATTTCAGGAAATTGACACATGACAGTTTGACATATTCCAGAACCGGGCAGTGTTCGGGTGTAGGTGACAGACATGGTGCAAGATGCATATATTTAAATAAATGAAATGTCATTGCCCTTTTTACTGCAGCTGCTAAAATATTGAAAACATATTTTGAAAAACAGGATTGTTTTCATGAAAGTATTCAAGCACAGTCAAGGTTTTAATCAAAACAGGGTAATGGACCGTAGGCAGAAGTTTCTTGTTGCGAAATCGTTACGTGCACTGAGGCATGTTGTAGGCTGCAAACTGCACAGCATAAAAGGCCTCTCGGCAAGAGAGCAGAAGCAAGCATCCTAAACCATTTTATATTTAAAGTCATGTCAATTATTAATGAATGATTTCTGATAATGGCTAGTAATTGTTTACTTGAGAATTTCAATAGAGAAATTTATTTTGGACTTCATGAAAATGAAATAATATCGGTTTGTCAAATGCAGGTTATTTTACAGGACCATTGGGGAGTGTATTGCTAAACACTGTGGCTCAAATGTTGACCTGAGTAATTAAAGAAAATGTGCCTCATTACGACTTTAGAGGTAGCCATGGCACAATTAGCGCCATGGCTACCTCCAAAATCGTGTCTGGGTCCGACCTGGTGGAGTGGGGACTTACCGGGACATTCCATACTTGGCGGACCCGGTAAGTCCCCATTCCAAATGCCATTCCCCATTCCCATTTGAGCCCTCAGAGGGCTCAATGGGAATGGGGAAGGCGCTAATTACGGGCCCGCTAATGGCAGGCCCGTAATTAGCGCCCTGGTCCCCTAACGGGACCCGTAAGGGACGTGTGGTCTGACCCCACATCCCTTGCGGTTCCCGCTAAGGTACCTTGGAATTTGGCGGTAAGGGATTACCGGCACTGCTCTCCTTACCGGTTCCCGGTATCCCTTACCGCCCACCTCATAATGAGGCCCAATATCTAGGCTTAAATAGGATTGGTCTAGATCAGTGCTAGAAATGGAAACAATTTACTCTGGGAACGAGTGGTTGAAGTGTACAAAAAGAAGTAGTGGAACTATGTTCACTGCTGGCCTGCCCCTCCTTTCCACAAACCCATCACCACACACCCTCCCACGCACAGTCCAAATCCCCAAACAAACACACCTGTTGTTTAAGGGAATGTTCAGTGATGTGCATTGAAGTGCAAGTTTCAACTTCTTCCTACAATTTTATTTTAAAACTAAACCATTCCGGAATGGTTTCTTATTAAAATAAAAGTATAGGAACAGTAAAACTTAAAAAATAAAAGTAGAGGAGCACCGCTCCCAACCGCTCCCGCCCACACCGACCACTGCTGGGAACCCCCTCCAGCTTGGGGGAGGATGGGCTGAGGCCAAAGATCCTGGTCCCAGGCCAGGTCACGGAACACAGTGGGCCTCATTACAACTCTGGCAGTAAGGGCACGGCTGCTGCCGGAGTTGCATTTTTTCCGGCACCCGCATATGGGCAAGAACTGGGTCATGCCGAGCTTGGCGAACCCGGTAATTGCCCATTTGCGGATGCCGGAATCAAGGGCCTCCCGATCCCCATTCTGCCCCATAGGGCTGAATGGGGATGGGGAGGTCGGATGCACTGACATACAGAGTTGTGTCGGTGCATCTGACATGCTCTGCTCGCGGGTGCCGTTACACCCACCAGGAAAAACCTGCGGGTGAAACTGCACCCGCAAGCAGAGCACATAATATGGCGGTCCGTGAACTACAGTACCGGCATGCTTACCGGTACCGTAGTTCCCGGACTGCCATGCTTGTAATGAGGCCTAGTATCTCTTCCTGGAAACCAAGCCTGATGATTTCCATAAAAGCGAAGAGCATTTTGGGAACATTAGAATGTTGACAGTTTTCATTGTTAATCATGTCTATGATAGCGATTCAGCAAGGAACCCTTAAGTGCGAGTAATAGAAGTAAACTCTGTTCTATTCATTGGTTAAAATACTCACCCTAAGAAAACAATGTCTGTAAATTGCAATAGATATATACCAAGCCTTTCAGCTTCACCAAAGTAGGTCAATGTGACATTTCCTTTCACCAATATACAATTGAACATCACTACTGCTTTAATGTCATTTAGCCCACAGCCTTGATAATCAGAGCAAACCTATTGTCCGAAAAAAATCACTGCAAGTTTCTCTAAGATGGTCTGAACAAGGATTGCGTACATAAATGTGCAGTAGCTGGTGAAAGTCAGGCTTTGTTATAACTGGCAAGTAGCCCAACGTTGTGTGTGAGACCTTAGAAAGTCGTGGCTTTTTACCAGATACCACTTTGCATTCTGATTTGTAGGTCCATATTTATAACTGAGAAAAACAAGCTACACGCCCCAGAATGCAACCTGATGTTGACTGAAAATCCAGGACTAGCTGGAGGAGTCCTATAATACAACGGGCCACTCAACACCTGTGCCACCTGCACTTGCAAGCATTCAATATGCATCTCTAAATTGGCAGATGAGGGGTTTAGAAAGGCAAACAAATTCTGATACACGTACAAACAACCAAGAGTGTGGTAAACGTGAACGAGAGCCGCAGAATGCTCTTTCTGATAGATTTCACAAAATGGCCTCCATGGACTATGATCCAGCCTGGCTGTTTCCATGGCATCCATCAATTAAAAGCATGACTTTTAGATGTGACCTCCTCCCTGTGCATAAAATGTGATTAGAAGATTTTCAAAATCTAAAATGGAAATGGGGAGAGAGAAAATGATTCTGAGAAGCCTTCTTTATCCGAGCGCTGGATGTGAAATTGGATATGCAGATGGCGAATTATCTTACACAATGGTTCAATCCAATGATAAGATCTGCATTAACTAAATTGAGGTTTCAGCTAATGGAAGTAATGGAACCTGCCATTATGTTGAGCAGAAGAGACAAGAACCGAAGAAATGTAATATTCTGTCGACAATGCTCTTTGCAGATTGAAATTTTAATTGATAGCGCTCCTTGTTAACACACTTAAGATACAAATATTGTAGTCAATGGCTGTCAATCTAAGTGAGATGTAAGTGACCGTAACGGAAGATATGCATGCTCCTTCTAGTCCGAAAGGCTTTAATAAATCCATAATATATAAGGACGAGTTCATTTCTGAAGATAATGCGTGCCACAGTGAAAAAAACATGGAGGTGCTTTTAGCGTGCAGTGGAGGGGCCCTAAGAAACATGTAAAGATGTTTAGGCCTCAATGCAATTAGAATAGTTAGACTCTAAGCTAAAGGATGGAGTGAAATAGTCCAGTGTTTCCAAACATAGAAGTAAAAGTTGTCAGAAAGCACGAAAGAAGACTGAAATTAATTAATTATTTGTTTATAATGTACCAGATACCAGTCAGGATTCAAACCCGTGTTGCTCTGCGTTGAGTAGCCTACTGAAATCAAGACGTTTATATGTTGCACAGTGACCTGATAGGTCTTTTCTTGGAATCATGAAGTGTTTATTAGGTAGAATTTCAGTGCAAACTCAAAAACGCTATTCATTTTTTATTTTTTTTTATCACAGGCACACTGTAATGGGCCTGTAATTTTCAATCGAGAAAAAGAGAGGATTTATACTTCATCAGTTCAAATAATGATGCAACTTTGGCTGCCTCACTGAGTGTGTGAGTGAGTGAGCAAGTGAGTGAGTGAAGGACGAATGAGAAAGTTAAGAAAGAGTACTAGATTGCAGCACATACATGTCTGGCAAGCACACTAAATGCTACACCTTAGATTGAATAGGGCTGGCATTAAGCTGGGGAAGGTGCACACTGGCGACATATTTCAAACAAGAAAAGAAGTGCCAGCACTAACGCACAGAATAATGCAAAATCAGCACATTTGATATTGAATGCGTATTGAAATCATGCAATAGAACCTAGCCCTTTCCAACGTTGTTGGTCCTGCAGGTGAGTGTTGTTCCTCCAGATCCTTCTGGGCCTTGATGTTTGGAAAAAATAGAAACCTTGTTGACCCCCCAGCCCCGGCGTGCTCCCTTGCTGATTCTGATATCCCTTTCCCCACCCTCCTCCCATCCCAGCCCCTGCTGTGATAGGCTCTTGGACTTCTGTGCTTGGCCTAATGGCCAGCACCACTCGCCTCGCGATTTTCCCACCAGGCGCTGCCCAGGTGAGTGTTGATCCTCCAAACCCTTCTGGGATTTGATTTTTGAAAAAAATAGAAGCCTTGTTGACCCCACAGTTTTGGTGTCCTTCCTTGCTGCTTCCCAATGCCCTTCCCCTGCCTCCTCCCGCCTCCCAGCCTGCCCACCTCTCGTGATAGGTTCTTTCACTTCTGTGCCTGGCCTAGTCGCAAGCACCACTCGCCCTGCGCTTTTCCCACCTGGTGCTGCACAGGTGAGTGTTGATCCTCCAGACCCTTCTGGGCCTTCATTTTTGAAAGAAATAGAAGCCTTGTTGACATCCCAGCCCCAGTGTGCTTCCTTGCTGCTTCCCGATCCCCGTCCCCTCCCATCTCCCGCCTCCCAGCCCGTCCCTCTCCTGTGATAGGCTCTTGCACTTCTGTGCCTGGCCTAGTCGCCAGCACCACACACTTCACGCTTTCCCACCAGGAGCTGCCTAGGTAAGTGCTGATCCTCCAGATCCTTCTGGGCCTTGATTTTTGAAAAAACATAGAAGCCTTGTTGAGCCCCCAGCCATGGTGTGCTCCTTTTCTGCTTCTTGATCCCCTTCCCCTCCCTCCTCCCGCCTCCCAGCTTGCCCCCCTCCTGTGATAAGCTCTTGCACTTATGTGCCTGGTCTAGTCACCAGCACCAGTCGTCTTACGCTTTTTCCCACCAGGAGCTGCCCAGGTGAGTTTTGATCCTCCAGAACTTTCTGGGCCTTGATTTTTGAAATTTGAAAAAAATAGATGCCTTGTTGACCCCCCAGCATCAGTGTACTCCTTTGCTGCTTCCCGATCCCCTTCTCCTCCCTCCTCCCACCTACCAGCCTGCCACCCTCCTCTGATAGGCTCTTGCACTTCTGTGCCTGGCCTAGCCACCAGTACCACTCGCCTCGTGCTTTTCCCACAAGGCGCTGCCCAGGTGAGTGTTGATCCTCCAGACCCTTCTGGGCCTTGATTTTTGAAAAACATTGAAGCCTTGTTGACCCCGCAGCCATGTGGAGCTCCCTTGCTGCTTCCCAATCCCCTTCCCCTCCCTCCTCCCGCCTCCCAACCCGGCCACCTCCCATGATAGGCCACATTAGTGCTTTTTAACCAACCTTCCCAGGGCAGCCCTCTGCCCATGCAGCCATTGCTGCTAAGGTCCCTGAGGCAAAGGGCGGCTCCTTCAGAGGTGGCTCCAGGTTGTGTCTGCAGGTGTCAGCAGGGAAGCCAGGGGCCAGCCGTCAACCAGCAGTGACTAGTAAGGTAGGAGTGGCCCAGGTGAGGAATAGAGCCATCAATCTACCCTGAAACCCTGCCACATAGCAACCTTAAACACACTAGAATAATACTGTGATTATTAGCCAGTGCCGCACTGCGATAACACTATGGTTATTGGCAATATTTTAACTGCATTGTAAAAACCTAGGCCTTTCCCCAACTATACAGGACTCTCAGACCTAGGTGTGTTTTACTCCGGTATTTAATTTGCTTTGCAAAACTATTTAAATTGCATTGTGAAAGTATTTAATTTGCATTGTGAAGGTATTTAAACTGCATTGTGAAACCTAGGCCTTTCCCCCACTACACAGGACTCTCAGACCTTGTTGTGTTTTACTCCAGTATTTAAATTGCATTGTTAAAGTATTTAAATTGCATTGTGAACGTTTTTAAACTCCATTGTGAAAAATAGAACTTTCCCACACTATACAGGACTCTCAGACCTAGGCATGTTTTTATTCTGGTATTTAAATTACATTGTGAAAGTATTAAACTGCATTGTGAAACCCAGGCCTTTCCCCCACTATACAGGACTCACAGACCTAGGTGTGTTTTTCTCTGGTATTTAAATTGCATTGTGAAAGTAGTGCTGTCTCTGGTTTTGCCATCTTAGCAAAGCGTTCATCTAGCAAACTGTTCTACTTTTGTCTGAGCTCTTGTCGTTTTGTTCAATTTTCAACCCTTGTCTCCTTGTCTCGTCTGCTTGCGGCCTTCCCTAGTGTTCTCCCTGCCCCTAAAGCCCCCCCTGTTTCCCTTTCCTCTTCTCTCCTCTCCCTATATATTCTATGGTGCTCTCTGTCTCTCCTATCTTTTCTAACTGCTTCTCTATGGACTATCCTGCTCTTCTCACTAAATCTGGTAGGAAGAAGTTTAAAAAGGACATTGTGGTCTACAACCCAGGTCTCTCTATCGCTGACACATATACCAGTGCTTCCTCCAGGCAAACCCTCACCGACATCCTCTTTGTCATTCCCTCGCCAGACTTATGGACACTTCATATGGTCTCTGTGCTTTCTCCTTTCTCGTCATCTGCCATTAATGGAGTCCCTCCTGGCCTTCTTCCACCCCTCTGAGGTCATCTTTAATGTTTATCTGAATGGTACGGTCTTGGTTCAAGGCCCTCAGGCCAACCTTCTCCTCTTTGATAGATGCCTCCAGCGCCTCATCAATTTTCTTTCTTCTCCTGCTGTCCCCTCTCTTCCCTCCATGGCTTCCTTGCCTCCACCTGCTGTCTCCTCCTTGGCTACCTTGTCATCTCCTTCCTCTTTTGCCCCTACTCAGGCTTCTTCTACACCTCTGCAGGGCATACATCTGTTTTTTCCCCCTCCCTGGAAGTCTTTCAAGGATGGCAACCTTCTCCATATTGCCACTCCAAACTCTCACTCAGCTGTCAAACACTCCTCTGACATCTGCTGCCTCCTTGAAGAACTTGACCTCAATGTCCCCAGTCTCACAAAGACGTGGTTCACGGCCAGCTCTGTAACGAGCTTTGACACTCTCCTCCCTGACAGCTACAGGATCCTCTTCACTCCCAGGTCCAATAGTTCCAGATGGGGTGTAGCCCTGATCTCCCCTGAGTGGATTCATGCCTCTGTCATTCCTACGCAGGCCTACTCATCTTTCGAATGCCTTGTCTGCAGGCTCTCTATCTCTCTCCTAGCCATTCCCTTACTGTGGCTATCATCTATCGGCCACCTGGTCAGATCTCCTCCTTCCTCTCTGAGTGGGCGCACCTCTCCTCTTCCCTCCTGGTCTCGACCACTCAACTCCTCCTTCTTGGAGACTTTAACATCCACCTGGATGCTTCTTGTCCTTTCTCTGGACTCTTTTGCGACCTCTGCAACTCTCTCACTTGTTATCCTCCCCTCTGGCCCAATTCACTCTGCAGGGAACACTCTGGGTGTTCTTATCCCTACAGACATTCCCCTTTCTATCCCTCTCATCACTCCTCTCTCCTGGAGTGAGCACTTTCTCGTTTCCTCCCAGCTCACTCTCTCCACCCCTCAGGCCAAGTCAACTCCAGCACTGCCACCTACCTTCTCAGTTATCCGACCAATGAAGTGTGTGTCAGTTGAGGCTTTCGCCGCCACTTTCTCACCCCCATCCTCCCCCTTCAGCTGACTCACACCCTGATACAGCCCTTTCTATGCTCCAAAGCCAAGTGCAACTCCTGGTATGACTCAGACTTCGTCACTCTTAAACGCAAGTGCAGGGTGGCTGAGAGGAAATGGCATGCTTCCTGAACATCCTCTGACAACTTGGCCTGCCGCCTGCTCCAAAGGCAATACCGGCTCTCCGTCTGCACCAAGAAGAGAGCCCTCATCGAAGCCTGCGTCTCTGCAGCATCCAACAACTCGCCAAACTCTTTAAAATCTGCAAGTAGCTGGCCAATCCTGCTGCAGTCACATCCCAGGCCCTCTGCACAGCCCTGGCTTCTCATTTCATCTGTAAAACCCAGGACATCCTGTCCTCTCTCCCTCTCCTCCTCCTCCTTCTACTACCCACTCTTCCTCTGGCCCTTCTGTGGCCACCCCTCCTCCCTCCTTCTCTGCCTTTCCCCTATTCTCCCCAAATGATGTTTCTAGACAAGTTTGATCTATGAAAGTCTTGTCAAAACAGGTTCTCCCCTGTTCCTTTAAAACCATCAAGGACCACATTGACACACTGGCTAACTTCTGCAACCACTCCTTCACCACATGAGTCTTCCCTTCCCTCTGAAGCACTCCCTTGTGCACCTCTTCTTAAGAAACCCTCAGCCGAACCCTCCTGCCCTGCAAACTACTGCCCAAACACCATCACTCCTTTCCTAGGCAAACTCCTGGAAAAGCTGGCCATCTCCCAGTTTAATCTTCACACTGAATCGGTTGGTTGTCTCCGTGACCATCAGTCTAGCTTCAGAGCTGGCAAAAGCATGGAAACTGCTCTCCTGAACATCCGTGAAGACCTGCTCTCCAACCTTGACTCCAACACCCCCTGTGTCCTCATCTTACTTGATCTCTCTTCTGCCTTTGACACGGTTAACCATGCCATCCTGCTCAATCATCTCCATGATAACCTGGGTCTCACCGATCAGGCCCTAGCCTGGCTGACCTCTTTCCTCTCTGATCGACCCTCCCAGGTCCAACAGGGACCTTCCTCTCCTCTATCTCTATCTCTACCTGTGGTGTTTCCCAGGGGTCTAATCTCTCTCCCTGGCTGTTCAACCAACACCTGGCACTTCTTGCCCACCGCATTGCTGTTCTTTGCCCCAACTTTCAGTGCTATGCAGACGACACTCAGCTCATTTTCAGGTTCCCCCCCACCACCTCTTCTCCTTCTCTTATCTCTAACTGTCTATCCTCTATCCAGGAATGGTGTGCCACCAATGATCTCTGCCTTAATGCTAGTAAGACTGAGAATCTCCTCATTGTCACACCTGCTGCCTCCTTTCCTATCACTCTCTGGGTGGCCTCGCTTGGCCCTCTTCCTTCTCCCACCTGTGAGGCTAAGAACCTCGGGGTCATCTTTGACTCCACGCTCTCCTTCTCTCCTCACATTTCTGACGTCTCTAAGAAGTCAGACTACCAGCTGCGCCTCCTCAGAGGTATTCTTCCTTTCCTCTCTTTCCCCCAAAAGCTCACTGTCTCCAGAGCTCTGGTTCTCTCTAGGCTGGACTACTGCAACAGCTTCTTTCCAAATCTGCCTGCTTCTACTCTCCGCCCTCTGCCACTCATCCAGAACAGGACTGTGAGACTTGTCCTTGGCCTCAAGCCCTGGAATCGCATCTCTCCAGGACTGAAATGTCTGCACTGGCTCCCAGTGGCTGCGAGGATAAAGTTCAAAACCCTCTGCATTTTCCACAAGGCCTTCTGGGGCCTGGGGCCTCAATACCTTCAACTCTCTCTTTCTAAATATCTTCCTTCTCAAGCTCTTGGCTCATCTGCCTCCAACTCCCTCAGGATCAGTCGCTTCTTCAAGCAATGAGTTGGTGGTAGATCTCTTTCTTCGGCAGAGACCTCCCTCTGGAACAGCCTCCCTGCCTCCCTGAAGCTTGAGGAAAACCATCTCTGGTTCCGGAAGCACCTCAAGACCTTCCTCTTTGCTTGTGCTTTATCTCCTCCTCTCTGCTGCTGTACTCCTGACTGAAACTGCACTGGTTACCTGACTACCCTCTGATCTCAGGCCCAGGTCCCCCACCTCCACCAGCTGAACACCTGCACTGCCTCCTGGGCAACCCCTGCACTTGGGGACTGTGTTTGTATCCCTACAGTCCCCACCAACTCTTGACACATGAAGTCTGCACTTACCCCGGCACTTGCCACAAGCTGGCTGCACTTCTCACCTATTGTTTTTATTTATTTTATTTATTTATCACTGTTGATCCTATGTACTGCACTGCCTCCTCCCCTTTCCCCCTGCACTTTCCCTTCCCCCTCACCTGCACTTGCGCAATCTCAATGTAACTTGGCCTAGTAAGATCGTTGTCTCCGTCTTCCCTCTGTTCCCCCTCCCTTGCCTTTTCACGCCTTCAAACACTTGTGTATAGGTGCGTTATAAATCCATATCATATCATATCATAGCGTCAAGACGCCAAAGCGAAGGGAAAAGAGGGAACCCTGGTATGGCTACCAAAATGCAGCTGGGTGAGGGCGACCCTTGTGGTGGACCGGAAGTATGCAGATACGGCTTCAGGCAGGAGACACTTGGAGAGGAATGCTTACAAAACTGGGAAAACACCTGCGGGGCGAGTATGCATCAATGTATAAATCTCTTTGTATAGAGAACGGTAATCTGCAATGTTGCACACAGTAGGTGTTCTGGGAATGAGGTGGTTTGCGATCAATGTATACCTACCAAATGTAATCCATACCTTAGATATGCCTGAATGCCAAAGGGAAAAAGATAGAAAACAAACGAAAGTGACCTGTAGATAAAAGCACACAGTAAGAAAATACAATTTGAAACAGACTGAATGGAAGCACTGTTCTTCACATGAACATTGCTCAGATTTGAGTGACCAGCGCAATAACACACCACAACATCATTGTATGGTATTGATCACAGACACCATTGAAGATATATTGTATTGTACTCTGTCTGTATTTGTAGTGAGCATATCCTACTGATGATGGAATCTCGCAGTAAAATTAATCTGGCCGCAGATGAAACTTAATGAGGACTCAAGGAAAGAGCATTATTGCAAAAAGAAATGTTGTTCGCTTTTTTTTTAAACAGCCAAAGGGAGTTGGGAATTCAGATGTCCATTGGGATCTGAGTATGCAATTTCGGGCCCAACACAAAAAAGCTTATTTTTCCACGTGACCAAAATCGAGAGTGGGAGACCACAAATAATTGCTTATCCATAGAGCACAGTGATCCCATGGAGAAGAAAATAGAGAGATCTTTAAACATAGAAAAGGTGGAGCCAGTTTGTAAATGAGAGGAGTAGGAGATTCAAAGTAACCCTTTGTTGAACTGCCATTCAGTGAAGATCTTTCCAGTAACTGGCCAACAAAGCACATTTGGGAAGATTGATATTTGCTGAACACCACCATTTTGGATCATTTGTACGTTGTGAAGTAGGTTATTAGAGATGCCCACATAAAGGGTGTTGGCATAGTTCAAAGGGGAGTTTCTAGGAATAATCTGAAGGAACCTTCTAAGCAGATGAAGTCTTAGAAAAAAGGCTCTGGCGAGTTAGTTAACTTGAGCTGTGTGTTACACATCTGTGTCTAAAATAAACCCCAAATTCCTTACCTTTTTGGCAAAGATGACAGTAAGCCAAAGATGATAAGTGGGACTGGGGCACGAGCCAACTCATTAAGCAAATGTGATGGGCCTAATAACATGGCTTCTCTTTTGGATGGTTTCAACTGGAGGCCATTAAAGATCATCCATTGACAAACCATTCCCAGACACCTGTCCAGAATAGGGAAGTTTAGAAGAGATCAAACAGCCTAAACATGAAGCCGGTTGTTATCTGCATATGAGTGGAATTTAAACTAATAAGTACAGATATATTCATAAGTAGTTGAACACATATATTGAATAATATATGGAAGAGAGGGAACTCACCTGAACCTGGTTGGATACATATGGTTGCATCTTCAACGGTTGGTATCTTTCTGTAAGAAAGCTCCTAAACCAGGTTACGGTAGAGTCTGTCATTCCCATTGAATTCCCATTGAATTATTTAAACAGAAGAGGATGGCATGGTCCATGGAGTGGCCTTTGTTATGTGTACACATTCAAAAAGTTCAGTGCAAGCTGCTGGAAGGCATCCTTTGTTTCTTCCAGGGATTCCGGCTGTAGACTGATGGGGGTTTGTGCTACTATCACATACAGAGTTCACTCCCATTTATGGGCAACAAAACCCCTTCATTACCTGATGTTCTACACTGTGCAGAATTCCTGTGCCACAGACTGATGAGTGCATCCATTTAGATATAATAATGAATGTGCAAAGAAGATGGCTATTAAGAGTTGAGAAGTGCTCCTGAACTCTTATGGTCCTTTTAATTAAGGGAACACATCGTACAATGGATGGGATGGAGAATAACTCCCACACCAAGACCGACTCAGGAAGTTGATAAAATGTCTGCTTTATTCTCAATTGTCTAAAACAGGGATTACAACGGACATCAACGGACGTCGCAGAGCACAATATCAACACATTTCATAAAAAACATTACTTTTATAGCAGAAACTCGTCATACGTGATGTCATACTACATGGCAAACTAAAAAAACCTATGCAGGATTGTGATAGGACTAAAGGGAGTATCTAAGTATACTTTCTATATGGGATAGGATTGTGATTGGGTCTCTACAGTAAGGTGGTCAACTCATGCCCACCCCTAGTGCAAGTCATCTTCATCAGTTATTATCTACACGGCATATCATTGACTCTCAACCTATAAGGCCCTTCATTATATGACCTTCTACAATTGGTTGGCACGCTTGTACCCTTATGGAAAATTTGATTCTCTTGCAGCATGTAAGCTGGTACCCTAGGTGCCGGTGGGTGGAATTGACCGTAAGTCCCCACCCAATTAGCCCACCATCTGTCATGACCACTGGTATCCCTCTTAAAAAGATCTCCAAGGTTTCCTGGGTGGTTGCCTACAATTCCTGGTCCAAGAGTAGGCAGAGCTTAGTGGGTTAGCGGATCTAAAACCACTTCGTCATCTTCCAACATGGCGGTCTGAATATGCACCTTGAATTTCAGGCAGCAGTCTAGTTGCTGCAGCTCCTAGAGTATTTAAGCCCCTCCCTCTGTTCGTTCCACACTTCGCGTATGTTGTTATTAGCGACGCTTACCGCGGTCCGGATTACTGTCAGAGATATTCTCTGATTCCCTATTTGTTTTCTGTCATACTTTTGCCCTCAGTTGTCGTAGTAATTTTCCCTGTCCTTTCACAGTGCCCAGTCCTCCTCTGTCTTGTCCTTCCCCGGCTCCTGTCGTGTGTGAGGTTTCTGAGAGAAAACCTTTCCATTTGATTTCTCTACTATCTCAGTGAAAACGCAAGTACCATGGTGTTGTGAGGAGTTTTATGGTTGTCATTTGCACTCATGGTGGCATTCAGTTGTTACAGTAATTCTTCACATGTTTTTACGAAGTGCTCACCTCACGACCTGCATGCGCAGTTACGAGTCGCGCCGCCTCACAAAACGAACTAGTGTTCGATAAACCTGCATCCATGTGTCTTTAGGCGCATTGTTTATTCTGACAATTGTTGTATGATTGTGAACATTTTCTGCTTACCATTTCAGATTAAAAGAGGCATATTAGGTTGCTCCGTATTTTCTTTAGAATTCACTGTGGTATTTACATTGCCTTGAGTTTAGTATTAGCCATAGGGGTGATGGACACGGAACTCTCCTTTATAGAAACCTTTTGTTCCTCTGTCAGTAAAATATTTTGTCCAGTTCTGTGCGCTATCAATCCCATCTTCAGAACCTGTGCCCAGGCATCGAGCTAATATCCCATCTTCAGAACCTGCGCCCCTGCATAGATTGCAGGATGGATAGCTCACCATACCATAATTCAAGGTAAGGGGTTGGAGTCATTTAGATTCAGAATAAGATTGAGATAGAATCACTATTTCTCTCAGTTATCAGAGAAAGCCCTTAAATAATTCCAGGTATCTTCTCCAGTTGGTTCTTAGACCCTTTGTGAACTTGAAGATAGTTTCAGCCGATATAGAGAGTGAAAGGGTAACAATGCAATCTGAGAAAAGAGAAGAGGTCAGTTGGGGTGGTGTTCCCGCAGAGTCAAAGGTAAGCGTTACACCATCTCTCATCACTCATGCCGTCTGCCATTCAGATTGTCTTTGAACTTGGCCTTGAAGCTGCTGTTACGCTCACCTGACTCCCACAGGGGCGTCGATCTGAACTGGACAGCTGCGGTCTCCACCAATGTGACACGTAGTGCCGAGATGTCAGACTGGACTGGCCCACCTAGCTCCGTTTGCTTGGCCCGTAGGAATATTCTTCTGCAAATGGAGAAAGGGAATTAACCACCTCTGGAGTTGAGCGTTAACCCCCACCCAGTCCCGCTGTTCTCCCCACTGATCACCTTTGATGTCCCCTCTTATAGTCTCACCTGATGGTTTGGAAAGATGAGCTCTCCATCCTGCATTGAGCACAGGGGCGCGTAGATAACCAGTTGCTTCACTGGCTCGAAGGAACTGGAGAGTTCCAGAACAATATTGACTCTGAGATTTCCGGCAAGACGCCGTAAGTATGTAGTTCGTAAGAGTTCACATTTCTGACTTTCACTCTTGTCCGATTCCTTGCAGGTTGCAGCTTGACCCTAATGAAGAGTACCTTGTGGCAACCGGTAATATTCAGGTAAGGATTTGTATTATGCAACACAGTTCGATAAAATAATGTCAGCATGTAATCTGTTGCTTTCTCCCTTATTCAGGTGCTGAGAGAAAGTATGAAGTCTCGAAGAATAATGCCTCGGGCCGTAAAATCAGGTAAGTCTATTGTGGTGAGGAGGTTTCCCCTTGTTTGTCCCTTTGTTTCACCTTGCTGTCCTTTTGTTTCCCCTTAGGGGCCGGGGTTCGGCGAGGATGCTGTGGAAGCTGTGCCGACCCGTGAAGAGGTATAGTACCCCGGTGGTAAAATCAGGTAAGTCTATGGGGGGTAACTAATATTGCCTCTGTTTATTCCCTTGGCTCACCTTGCTGTTCTTGTGTTCCCCGTAGGTGCCGGAGTGCGGTGGGAACATGCAGAAGGATGCGGTGGAATATGAAGATGCTGCGAAGGCCGGTGAGTTCAGCGCGGCGTTGCAGCAGGTGAGGCGACGTGCATAAAATAACTTCTTTCTTCCAGCTCGAAGGCGCAGTGGATCGGGAATTCAGGTAAGGATCAACGGTATTGCTCTTGTTCTAACCTTTTCTCCTTCTTTCTCCCTTTTTCTAGGAGCTCCAGACTCGAGGCGGGCGTGGCAGAAGACTGGAGGCAGACTTGCAGGCACGGTGAGCGTTACACTGCTGGATGCAGAATAACGCGAAGCGTGTGCTGCTCTTCGGGCGTGGTTTAAATAGCCTCCAAAGTAGTCCCAGGTAAGTATTCCTCCCCAGCCCCACCCAAGTAAAAAAATAGTCCCTAGGTAAAGTAGTCCCTTCCAAGCCTCTTTTGGCTTGGAGCTCTTGCAGCGTGGTCTGCATCAGGTAAGTTTGCAGTATGGTCTGCATCAGGTAAGTTTTAATCTATGAGCCTGGCGCCAGGACTGACTCTCCATATTAGCCTGGCGCCATAGATGCCAGGACTGCACCCAAATAGCCCCTAGCAGGGGTTGTTGGGCTTGCTTGGAATAACTTGATGCCTGCTTCCGGGGTTGCTGGACTTGGTCTGGGTCCCCGGGGGTAGGCATCATGACAGCTGCTTCTCGTCTCTGGAAATATAAGGGAGTATGATATGATAGGATATGATATGATATATGATATGATATGGCATTTATAACATGCATATACACAAGTGTTTCAAGCATCAGCTTGTTCTTATCAAGGTTCAGGCTGAAATGTCTGCATCTATTTCATCTTGAACTCACGTGATCAGAGACTGTGAATCGCCCCATTTTATAGCATTTAATTGTCTTAAATGAAGAACTTGGCTCTCCTGGTGTTCTCTCTTTGCAACTTAACAAGAGATGCCTCTGTGTCTCACATTCACTTGTTCTTCAAGGACTGATAACCCGTTTTAGCTGCTTTTAGCCTTTGACACCAGGCCAAGCAGTCTTCCTTTGGTCCATCTTCGAACCTCTGCTTATTTCTTTGCTGTGACATACATACAGCTATCGATCCTCCTTTCTCCACGGGTTGAGCTTACTAACATTGTGGCATCAGATTTGTCCAGATTCTACAAATATACATTGGCGGCACCGTCTGCAGTCTATTCACTATGTGCAACCAGCCTTACGATTACTAAGTCTACTTGCATTATGGCATCTGTACAGTTATAAAATGACTTTCTGCACTGCTTCTTCACACATGTAATCTTCATTTCGCACATGAAAGTCTTCTGGATTCTTTACTTCGCCATCAGATTCTATAAGGTCTATGCATTCTCTTCTCTGGTCATACTTCTCAGCGAGTCAAACTCATCTCTTGTGACATCATCAGTCTTTCCTTTTCACATCTTCACACTTCTTCGGGGTTCTCTCCCTCAGGAGACCTTCATCTCTTCAGGGATATATCATGTAGGGTTTTCTCAGTGGATAACTTGTCTCAAACGATTTTCTCAGTTTAGGTGACATTACTGGCATTGTGCATGTTGCAATTTCCGGTTTCCAACATATAGGCAGAATAGGGGCGGGACTTCCTGCAGAGGCATTTGGCTGCTACTCTACTCTCCTGGCTAGGCACTTCAGATTTACTGGATCTCAGATCAGTAGTAATTGGGAACAGTGTTTTCCAGCCCTGATCGGCCAAAGCTCAGCATAAAAAATCAACAAATGTTTTTGAGAATGAACATTCTAGAAACTAGTGAATGGGGAAACAAAAAAGAAAAAGAGAGAGATGCCCCTTCATAACTTAATGGGATTCGATTAATTTGTTCATTAATGATAACCCTGCAACATCATGAAGTATGTCAGGTTTCAAAAGCCCATATTGGAATCTATAGCCTTGCAATGTTATGTATACACTTCTTGAAGTCCACATTTGTCATTGACGATGCAGCGCACCTAGTACTGAATAACTTGAGCACATGACCCCATGTATAAAGTTGCACACCTGTCATTGACATTTGCACATCTGTCATTGACGGTGCAGCCACCAAGCACTGAAATAATTTGACCACAGGACCACATTTATGAAGTTGAACATCTGTCATTGATGATTCAGCCGCCTAGGACTGAATAATTTGAGCACAGGACCACATTCATAAAGTTGCACATCTGTCATTGACAATGCAGCCACCTAGCACGGAATAACTTGAGCACAGGACCACATTCATAAAGTTGCACATCTATAATTGACACTGCAGCCACCTAACACCGAATAGCTAGAGCACAGGACCATATTCATAAAGTTGCACATCTGTCATTGACAATGCAGCCACCTAGCACGGAATAACTTGAGCACAGGACCACATTCATAAAGTTGCACATCTGTCATTGACACTGCAGCCACCTAACACCGAATAGCTAGAGCACAGGACCATATTCATAAAGTTGCACATCTGTCATTGACAATGCAGCCACCTAGCACGGAATAACTTGAGCACAGGACCACATTCATAAAGTTGCACATCTGTCATTGACACTGCAGCCACCTAACACCGAATAGCTAGAGCACAGGACCATATTCATAAAGTTGCACATCTGTCATTGACAATGCAGCCACCTAGCATGGAATAACTTGAGCACAGGACTACATTTATAAAGTTGCAGCCAACCATGATCTCTAACTGTGGGAATGTGCTTGTCTTTAGTAACTATGTGAATTGTCTGGGGTCTGATATCAGTCTTAGTGTCATTGGAAGATTATGCTATAATCTGGCCACCAATATCGAGAAAGCATGGCCTCTTATTTCTTATTCCTTGAAATATCGAAAAGCTGATATGTTGTCAAGGCTGGAGTTCAGCATGGGGTGAAATCTGTAAACTTATAATAAGAAATGTTGGTAAGGAAGATGTTCATTCCTAGCACCCCCACGTGCCACCACCTTTTGAATCCTTTGGGCCATGTTCAATGTTTTGGTTGTCCATAGTCTCCCATAGTCACTGTAGTGTGGTTGGATTTTTGGCTATTATTTTAATTTGTTAAAAAAAAGTACCAGGACCCACATTTTTTCTTGCACTTATTAGACACTGTGGGGGGCAGTTCCCCGCCACTGATGCCACCACTCATAGCTGCTCCCCATAGGGTCAAAATATTTGGAGTTACACTACAGCACGCACCTGCTCATTGTGGTTGATGGATGCACTGACTATCACCACTTTATAAGTAAAGTGAGTTTCAGACAAATAAGTGGCGGGGTTAAAAAATAATTGGCAGGGCTGAGCCCTGGCAACCACTCCCACAAATGAAGCACTGCTATTAGTTAATGTTGAACTAATGCAGAAAAGTGTATGCTCCAATTTTAAGTGCACATGGATGCAGTTTACCTTATGGCCACAAGGCTCTGCCAACGCTTGGAGCTGAACATTGATTATCAATATCTTAGATTCATGGTCTTAGAGCATCCAGAGGCACAGAAACTGCTCTTCTGAACACCCTGGAACACCCTTGAATACCTGAAGACCTGCTCTCAAATCTGGACACTCCACTCTCTCTTGTGACATTTCTGACATCTTTAAAAAGTCTAACTATCAGCTATACCTCCTTAGAGGTACTCTACCTTTTCTCACTTTCCCCCAGTGGCTTACTGGGGGTCATTCCGAGTTGGGCGGTAAGGGTTAACGGGCACTGGTAAGGATGCCGGTGCCGGTAAACCCTTACCGCCCAATTCTGAGGTCCCTTAGCGGGAACCGCAAAGGACATGTGGTCAGACCACATGTCCTTAACGGGTCCCGCTAAGGGACCAGGGTGCGAATTACGGTACCACAATTTGCGGTACCGTAATTAGCACCGTCCCCATTCCCATTGAGCCTATGGGGCTCAAATTAGAATGGGGAATGGTTTACTGAATGGGGATTTACCGGGTCCTCCAGGGTCGGAATGACCCGGTAAGTCCCCATTCAGCCAGACCGAACCCGGACCCGGTATTGGAGGCAGCCATGGTGCTAAGAGCACCATGGCTGCCTCCAATCTTGGAATAACCCCCACTGTCTCCAGAGTCCTGGTTCTCTTTAGGCTGGACTATTGCAACAGCCTCAACCTCCCTTCTTCTGCCCTGCGCCCTTAGCAACTCATCCAGAAAAGAACTGCAAGACTTATCCTTGGCCTCAAGCCCAGGTACCGTATCTCTTCGATGCTAAAATCCATCCACTGGCTCCCAGTGGCAGCAATGATGAAGTTCAAGACCCTCTGCATTCTTCTCAAGGCTTTCTAGGGCCTGGGACCTACCTATCTGCAACACTGTCTACCTAAATACTGTCCCTCACAAGCCCTCCACTCATCTATCTTCAACCTTCTGCAAGTGAGCCGGTTCTCCAAGCCGAGATTTGGAGGGAGATCCTTATCCTCAGCAGGTGCCTCCCTCTGGAATAGCCTCCCTGCTGCCATCCGTCTTGAGCCAGATCTCCTTAAAATTCGGAAACTCCTCAAGACCTTCCTCTTCTCTTCTTCCTTCTCTCTCCCTCTACCCTGCTAACCTAGCACTCTGCTCTTCCCCTATCTCCCTCCTCTTCCTTACAGCTTGCTGATTAGCCACCTGGTGTACCTCAGAGTCTCACAAGTCCCAGGCACCCCTGCTAGTCTTCTTTCGCACTTGCCTCAGGGCCCTACACTCTACCCACACTCACTACACTTGAGAAATAACCTAGAGTGTGGCTCTCACTGCATTTACTCCAGTCTAAACCGGCCGGGTGCTCTAATCCTGCCCCTCCCTGTACCTTCCATGCACTTGCACAATCTGCACGCACCGTGCCTGAAGATCATCTGTCTGTTTGCCCTTGTCTTCACCCCTTAATTGCACTGGTAAAAACTGCAGAATCACAGTGAGGCCTATTTGCTGTATCTCAAACTGTTAAATGTATTTTACGCACTTACTCTGCCTGTGCAGACTATTATCTTTCAAGGGCTCTGAGCCACTGTTGTTTTTGTCCCCATGTTCCCACCCTCTTTGAGTGCTTTGAAATACTTGCCTGTGTATAGGGGCTATATAAATAAACAATACCTACCTACCTTTGACACCCAGACAGATGATGAATGATGCTATCATATCCAATAATCCAGAGGTGGATCTGAGAGGAACTCTGAGTGTGGCTCTATACTTATTTTCAGAATTATGAGCATATGTGACAAATAGAGAATTGTGGGTGTGACCAGGCAAATGGGACCCTGATGCATAAGGAACATAAATCCTCCTACTCCTGGGGATGGGCTCCCACTACAATGGAAACAAATACATTAACTGGCATTTAAAATAAGGTTCTTGGCCAGAATGTGCAAACTGGTCTCTTACAACTGGCTAAATTGAGGGTTAGTTGTGCTGGGAAACAGTACCTGCTCCAGGATCCAGAGAGAGCAAAAGCTCACTTGAAATGCATACCCATGTACAATAGATTGGAGGCCTTCTTTCTGTAGTGAAGCTTGGCACTTTGCTCCAAACGTGTAGTTAAAGGAATCTTCCAATCCTGGAGCATGGTGCCTTTTTGAATGCCAAGGTTAATTCAGAGGTTTCTCTGGGTGCGGTTTTCGGTGAGGTACTGAAGGCTACTGCAGCCTTCATGGGAAGCCAATGGACCCTCCTTGCTGCCTGTCTATGTTTGCATAGAGAATGACTTGAAGATAAAAAAAATAGTATCAGATATACATGGATTTCAATAGGAGGGGAGATTGGGGATCGAGCATCAGAGGGGGTGCAACATTGATCAGAGGGAATTCATCAGGTCTCAGAATTAGGTATTGTGATGTGTAGAGTGATGCCAAGTGGTTTGTCTTTGAAGAACGGTGTGATGACATCCTAGAATTTGCAGGTTAGGTGACGGCTCAGCATTGTCATTCAATTTCAAGTTGAGGAATAGAAATTCCGTTTAGCAGCAATGGCAAAGTGGGAATCTCATGGAAATGTGTGTGCTGATAGATGACAGTTCTTTTGGCAGGACTTGGCATTGGTTATGTTTATTGTCAATTCAACAGTATTGATGTGTGTCATCCCCCTGGCGCTTATGTGGGAGTTCATGGTTGTCAATAATATCATGGTTTGGGATGCTCCAAAATATCCCTCTACAAACATATGTTACTGCAATGTTAGTAAACAAAAACACCTCTGACACATGATTCAGAAAAACTGAAAAAATGAAACACGCATACAACCTACTATTTATGTCCACCATTTCATGGTGAATTCAATAATGACATTTGGGCTCATTACGAGTGCGGCTGTGCCGGTAAAACCAACAGTCTGTCGCCGGACCCGTAGTGATTTACCAGCGCCGGACTTGCCGGATTTACCTGGGCATTACTACAGCCCTGGTGGTCTAGTAAATCCGGCGCCGGGAATTCTGTTAATCCACATTCCTGTGGAGTGCCATAGGACTCCAGAGGAATGGGGACCACGGAATCACCGGAACCGTTTGCAACGGTGCCGGTGCTTCCATGAAACTGTGCGGGCGGGACGGCACCCGCTGCAGAACTCGTAGTTTGCTGGTCCGGAAATAACGGTGCCAGTAAGCTTATCGGCACCGTTGTTTCCGGACCGGCAAACTTGTAATGAGGGCCATTGTTAATATTTCAGGGAGTCAAAATAAAACTATAAAGCGGATACAAAGTGACAATCAGGATTTTAATATGTCAGTCTACAGATGAAATATTCAAAGAATTTGCTTCAAAAGCAGTGTATGCAGCTTTATGACACCACATTCCTCAAAAAAAGTCCACAAATGGATCCATGAATCATATTCTCGATAAAATAAGCATAACTTGCAGCCAATTCTCGATTCAATAGTGGATCATTGCTGGACAGTATTCCATAGGCTGTTGGCAAAGAGTGGTGGATATGCAACTAGGGGCAAGACATTAATACCCCACCTCTGACACACGTGATAGACACCTGCTTGAGTATTATTCAATGCGTAAACGCGCAGCCAAAAAACTCCATCCCGTGTGGAGGGTGTACAGCACTTGCCTTGGCCCAATTAGGTTATGCTATCTTAATATGTGTTTAAACAATGCCAAATCATCCTGGTCATAGTTAAAAAGAATCTAGGTTTGCCTGTGGAGTGGCTCACCGTGCCCAAACAAGGCATCCAGATTTTAGTCTGCCGCAGAAAAGAAAATGAGCAAGCGGAAGATAAAAGGGCGATTCATTATTGGTCCTATTTTTAATACTGCCTTTATTTCTGTCATTAAAAAGTAATTTAAATGTGGGAACGTCCAACAGTCCAAAAAAGCCTACCGGGAATGCCATTTGTATGCAGTTTCCTTACGCAGTTCCACCACAGCGAGGAAATCAAACCTTTGCTTATGTTCCAGACTCATCTACAGTTGGTCGATGTCATGGCAGTCTATGCGTGGAAATGGTCTTGCGACTTGGTGAAGCTTGACACCCAATGTGCTTTGGGAGATTCCACACGCTTCTACAACTTGGCAAAGAGACAACACTCAACGAAATCCAGCGTTGTTGCTTTCTTCCCTTGCTTTTACTATGCTTACATTCAGGAGTGGACTGGCAACCAAGAAAAAGCCCTGCATTTTATTGTTCAAATTGGCCACACATGACAATGTGCACGCTAAAAGAGCCTCATAATTGTGAGTACTGCATGCAGCAATTTAAAAACAATGGTGAGTGCTCGTAGAAAAGGGGCCCATGGTGTGGAGGCCCAGGAGACATCTCCAGACTTCCCTGCAGGCTAGTGAACAAATGCTTCTATTTGACATTCTTGGAATCTAAGTGATGCAGCTGTGGTGAATGAAAGTCTTGCAGGTCATTTGCGGATCACCAGGAATAGCATCTGCTACCTCTGACTCCCCCTTTGCTACACCCGCAGCTGGCTTTGTGACCACTGGGTCGGAGGTCATGGTGGCAGCACGAGGGGCAGGCAAAAAAGATGACTCTGCTGTTCTCAGACACTGTCCCTCTGCTTCCAGCAGCGAATATGAAGCTTCTGTGGAGGCAAAGAAGGGTCAAGGGAGTGTGACACACAGCCCCTACTTCCCTCCCCTACATTCCAAGTCCTATCTGTGATTGAGTGATCAGATATGTGCATGCTCATTTCGGAATCCTTCAAATGCAGCAGTCAGTGCATTTGTGTTGTTGAAAAATGCAGGCGCATTTCCGCATATATAGAGAACAGGGGCGCCACGCCTCATTTTGAAGAGGCAACCTACGCATCTTCAAGAGGTCCTGTCACCAACAATTGCAAAATATGGGAAAAGAATGACAGCAATCAGTGACGTAACAGAACAATGAAACCATCACGGACGTACTAAGTAAAGAGGACGGAAGGAACATGGCCGGTTTTACCAGGAAAACGTCATTGTTTGTTTGTAAATGTATGCATATTGTTCATTGTTGCAAGTGCAAATCTAAGGGGTTGAGGGGTTTGTGATGTATTGCGCAAGCATATGTATTGGAATTAAAAGTTTAAAATTGAAGCAAGTGGCAGTGAAGAAAGACTCATCCATATAGTGCTGTTTAATCTGCATTGTGTCTTGCGGTCACTGTCCGTGTACGCTCTTGGCGAACCACGACATTGCTTTAGTTATGTGTAAAAAAAATGCCCTGATGGTCGTATCAGTTTACTTTTATTGGCTTTTGGTGCTGTATTCAATTGAAGTGCAACTTCTCACTGAGATACTTTGCAGAAATGGTCTATTTTATAAAGACGCTGCAAGTCACTCCATTCAAGCTTTAAATACTTCATGGATGAACCATGCGAGTCGCCAGTATATTGAATGTATTAATGAGTAGTTAATATTGATGAAATATAGAGGCATAGTGAAACGAGACTGCGCTCATGTGAATCTTCACCATATTCAACCTTTTGGCCCACTGGCCACCACTGCCAAGTGCCTTCAACCCCTCATCAATCACTAGTGTCATCTCATGCCCACAAGCACACTTCTCATTTGTCTTCCCAACGTTTTACAGTCCTGACCCTACCCCTGTTCATGCATCAGCACATACCATCCAGGCTGACCCTTTCATCATTGCTCCTAAGATAATAACATCGAAAGGATTCTTCATACATGATCTGACTCTGGGAGCCATTACGGCACATCCGCCAGCCACAGGATGCGAGGCCTCATGATAATGCGCATTGTGCACTGGGTACCACTAGGACCGTGGCCCATGTCTTGGTGGTGCATGCACAAACTCTCCTACTTAATTGTCCAAACACAGAAACATGTCACACCTTAGCACATGCTCAAACAGAAAGCACACTCTACGTGACTCTAAACTAATGCCATAACAAACTAGCATTCGGATTCTGTGCATGCACAATCTTTGACCATGACCTCTAGCATCAAGTCAACCCCCATTACCACTGGCTTATCGTCCGCATCTCCTCATAGCCAAACTCTGGAAAACCCAAATTCAGGTCCTTGGCTCCATCAGGAATTTCCGGGCACCACCCATCGCAGGTCAGATTCCTCCTCCTTTCACATATTACCCTTCCAGTATAGCCTATATCTTAGAGAAATCCTGCCATCAACTTCTAATGAATCCTCACCAGCACCCAGCCCAGCACTCTTTACTGAAGACAGTGATTCACACACCCCTAACCCATTTTCTCCCTCTTCCTCTTAAGCCTTCTCTCAGGGTCATCAAAGATGCAATGGCAACACGGAGACCAGATGTTCCTTTTCCCCCACTCTCACGTCCACATTTATACCCAGACCAACATAAATAATAAGGCACTAGTTAGTCCAGCCCAATGGCAGGAAAGGCATCTTCATACCCATGCTGACCACTTCACTTCCCCAAGCCTTGCAATGCTTAGAAATAGAGATGAATTCTAAGTATGTATCAGTTCACAACCACCCATTTTTTATACATCCATACCTTTTGTTTACCATATTAAATCTCTCCTTTCGTTTTTCGTGCACTCACTAGAACCAAAGCTCTCATCCTCCCCATTCCCTAGAGTTGTAACTAATGACACAGTTATGTTGCCTCACCCTCCCCATGTTTTTAGGGTGCAGGCTTATCATAAAGTACACACCAACTACTCGGTCCAATCGTCTATCTCCTCCTTGTTGTGAATCATGATGTCATAATCCCAAACAACTTGCATGTATCATTGTTAGATACACCACTCAATGAGCTAAGGAAGGCTACCCCTTGCGCAACACACGCCTCCAGTGATGGTATGGATGTATGCTCCCGGCAGCAATTTGTTCATTTAACTAGTCATAACGTGCCAATAGCACTCAAACCCAACCATAACATCATATCAAAATGGCCAGTATCAAAAGCATTTGAACAAGACACCACTTTGACCTGCAGCCTACTTAACATGTATTCTCTTCCTAAGTGTGAATTGAGCCCTCGTGACTTCATTTCTGAGCACACACCAAATCTTTTCTTCCTCACTAAGACAAGGCATAAAGATAAGCAAACCCTAGTCATATATGAAGCAACGTCTGAGGACTATAACATTATCTTAAGAAACAGGAAAGAAAGAGCATCAGGAATTGCTCACATTTTCAAGGACAGACACTCCATCCTAACGTACGTGCATTCGTACACTCCTCACTGTAAATACCTGATCGTGAAATGGATTAATGCACCCTCTTTATTCATTTAATTTCTTTTCTACTCGTCTACAGACCTCCTGGTTACAACTCCAAATTCAGAGAGAATCTTGCAGATTCGGTGGCAAGTTCCTTAGTGGATCATCCTAACCTCTGCATTCCACGGAACTTCAATATATGGGTCGATCTTCTGTCGAACACACTCATATTAATTACACAAGTAGGAGGAAATGATCTGCACTTCCTTAACTCGGACACCACTCTCAAAGCAGGCCATACCGTCAACGTGAGTTTCTACCCCATGAACATACAAATGGATCAGACATCACTGAGCCTTCCTTTGGTTGATCACTCTGTTACTCTCAATGAACACTCCAGCGATCACAAATAAGGCATCCCTTGCATCAAACATTTTATTCAGAAACTGGAAAATGAGTTGATCACTTGCTCAATGAATTTCCTCTAGCAGTCCAAATCGTGCAAACCCTCTGTTAGCTAGTTAAACCTTTGACAATTGTATTTCGGGGGCTCTGAACTCCAAAATACATGTAAACAATTGTAATGGCTGTAAACCCTGCAACAGACCATTTTGTTTCACAGAGCACTTAAAACCTCTCCAGTTCAATAATAACTCTCTCATTAAACATGGAAAAAGAATCCTGCACCAAGTGAGAAATTGTTATAACTAAATCAGAGAAGAGGATACCGTTCAGAAATTAGAAGAACACAATTGTCCCTTTATTCCTGATGGAGATGAATGCGTGATTAATGTCACAATTTTCCAAATCATTGAAGAAATCCGAATCCCGGCTGCCCTTCTTCTCAAGATCTCTCCAACTCACTTGCTGCTCGCTTCTCCCAGAAGCTCATAACGTGGATGTGATGATACAAGATAAAGTCTGTGCTTCTCCCCAATACCATTGTATTCCTCCCCCTACAAATAATAACCTTTCCTTTTCTAAGAGATTAACAAACTATCACAGCAGTATGTTGCCAAATGTGTCTAAGAGTTCCTGCGTAGGTACCTCACAGAACCATGCCTCCATTCTTTTTACAATCCTTGTTAGTATTCACACTCTTGCAGACACTGCCAGAGCCCTGATGACTGCATCCTTCTGAATTCAAAGTAGCCTTTTGCAAACCCTTACTCCAAAAACAGGCCGGGATTCATCTAATCGCAACAAGTTCAGAGCCATTTCAAACTGTAGATTTTAGGCCAAATTAACTGTTAAGGCAGCCTATTCCCAAAACGAGCACAGCATTTTAGAGTCATCACACACCAGTTTTAGACCAAGACACAACCCATAATCTTCCCCTTATGGGATGACAAGACAAAGTGTCAGCGCTTATACTTTTATATGTGTCTGTAGCATTTGACTTAGTTGACCTCAGCATTCTAAAAGACAGTCTTTTCAACTTTGAATTCAGGCACAGGCTTTTGGTCTGGACAGTGGCATTGCTTGTGAGCAATGGCTCAGTATAATTTAGTAATATTTCAGATCAGACTTCAAAGTACGACCTTTTGGTGTCCCCCCTATTCACTTCATTCTCTCCTTTTCTTTTCAACCTTTTCTTATCCCCTCTCCCATCCTTTTTGAGATCACTTACTCTCTTGTACTAAACATATAGAGAGGATACTGCAGTAATTCTAAAACTCCTAATGACAACTCTCTTTTTAATATCTATGAACCGGTTCATAAACTGGATTCCTGGATGGCAAATAATCATATGTTACTCAATCCAGAAAAAAACTGGAATCCTAATCTCTGGAACATCTTCCTAAAACTAAACTATCTCTCCTTGCAGACTCAGACTCTACACAATTAGCAAGCAATGCCTCCCAGTCAGTAGTAGCACAAACTAGGTGTTTCCTGTAATAATGATATATCCCTTGAACCTCAAACTATGTTCTTGCAAAAAAATGCCTTTTCATTTAAAAGACTTGAAAATAATCCACTCATTCTTTGCTGGTACACAAAAGATATATGCAGTAATTACCATATCACTTTATAGAATAGACAATGCTAATAGCCTTTACCTCGGTGCTCCAGCCTTCCTCATTGCAAGGCTACAAAGAGTCCAAAATGAGACCACACACATTTTAGTCTACCTCAAGTATAGAGAACATATCACCCCGGCTCTCAAATCCTTCACCTTCAAAGTTATTAACAACACAGTTCCCAAGATTTGTCAATCAAAAGACACTTCCATACCACTACCATGGGCCATCTTCTGCCCTCACTCCTCTAGGTCCGAACTACTTCACAAAGAAACTGGTAGGTTCATGCTTCTGGACTCTAGCACCACATTTTTGTATTTCACTTCCCAAGGACATGAGATCAATTGTGGACCTTGCTGCCCCTTATGGGGTGGGAACAAGCCTGATTTGCATATGGTCTTTGCCCTGCTATAATCACTTGCAGGCTGAAAAACAATGAGCTGTGCCTGAGGTTTTGATGTATTCAAAACCTTTCAGCCATCAACTTTTGGATTTGCTTTAGTCATCCAAGTGGGACAGGTATGCCCAAATGTGGGTCCCGAACCTGCTGAGCCTAGAGGCCCAAGCTACTCCTCAATGACGATCCCCAACAAGGCCGAAACATTTCTGGTGATGCTTGTGGTCTAGGGAAGAATGGGTGTGATCTACCAGTTCGGGCTGGGCTGCCTCTTTTGGGGTGGGATAAATCCTGATTTGCATATGGTTTTTCCCCTTCTGTAATGGCTTTGCAGGCTGAAAAGCCGTGGTCTGGAGGGTTGCTGAGATCTGTGCCTGTGATTATGATGTATTCAAAACCTCTCGGCCATCAACGTTTGGCTTTGCACATTTCAAGAAAGCAATGTTTTCCAGCTTATTCTTGTACTGATGATGATCATGTATTCCTATCCCTGCCATTGCTCTGATGGTCCTTTTAAATACACTAGCCACTACAACACACGTATCAAGCAATCCCGATTAGAAGTCAATGCAAACTTATCCCGAGACAATTATGAGACAACAGTTGGCAAAGTACAATATCTTATCATTTCCACTGGCAGGCACTTATCTTAAAAATCTGCATCTTTCTTTTACATAGCAGCTATCTCGCATAGGCTTATCCTTCATGTACATGATAATGATGTAGCGGCACTCGTACATTTCCATACAATTGAGCAACTTTGTCAGTGATATTAACTCAGGAAGGAAAGGTAGATCTCCTTGAAAGGTGGGATTCTACTCTGCAACAGACTTTCGTTAATCAAGGTTCATGAAAGGCCTGTCCCGTTGCCATTCGATTTTTACCTGATATGTATTTTCTGGATAAAGACATGTTGTTTGAACTTGTGCCCCTGTATGTTTTTTCGCCACCAAGAATACCTCCAACAATTTGTAATCATTCTACATTTATATTAAGAGATTCTACATCAAGATTCCATCCGAGGCGAATTTACTGAGAATTTACATAGTAATAGGATTTTCACAGGAGAAAGGACTCCTAGCAAATGGCAGACTCTTTGAATTACTGCACAGCAGCAGCATGGGAATCACAATTTCACCACCTCTACCAAAGACCAAGGTCTGGTTTATATGTGGGGTGAGGGGGTCACAATTTGCCTACACAAGGAACGTTTCAGCACTTTAAGACCCTAGGTAGTACTTGGCTTTGGAGGAGAAAGCTTTGTTTTGATCCTCAGAGGTGAACTATAATAAGTTGTTTTTATGGATAAAACCATTTTTGAATTGCAGCGCGGCACTAGTATAATTTGTGTGTTCTCCTTTGCTCACCAGAAAGAGGCTTAATTTCTACCCAACCAGATAGCCACACATATTTACCACAAGTAGTGTGCGTACCTCACAAATGATTTTCCGGAATGTGCGCATTAGATTTAAAAGCAGGGAGCCACATAGCACTGTACATAGTGGCGACATCCAGAGGCTTAAGGTTAGGGGACAAGGGATGGAGATTTTGGTAGAAGCCATACAGAAAAGCATGGTAGTAGCCACATTTACTCTCTAAAACAGTCAGTAACATTTGCAGAAAAACAGATAGTAAAAACACTTTCAACACAAAACAGGAAACCATTGGCACATAGGATCCTGCCCTTGCTTCCACCGGCAGCCCAATGTATATGTTCATATGAGAGTTATCAGCCAAGCAGTGGTAGAGAAAGGGGCTAATATCATACTGTCTGGCAATGACTGGTGCATCATTATAATCTAGACTCTGGTGCTGGGATTGGTAAGAAGAGCTAGTGTAGGGGAGCAAAAGAGGGGGAGAAGTGGCATTGAATGGAACCATTACCAAGGTGTTTTATTAAGAGTACATTGCTGTTACATAGAGGTGCCCAGACTGATCTGCATTGGTAACTTGTCGATTTGGAGACACTGGGCCACATTGTGAGTTTTCCGGTCCAGAGAAAAGGGTGCCGGTAAGCTCACCAGCACCCTTGTTTCCGGACTGGCAAACTACGTGTCTGCCTACAGTGGCTGCTGTACTCAAGAGGTCTGTCCCTGCCAGGTGCAGTGGCCACAGTAGGCAGACCGTTCATGGAAGCACCGGTGCCGTTAACAACGGTGCAGTCGCTTCCGAGCCCCCACTCCCATAGAGTCCTATGGGACTTGATGGAAATGGGGACTTGCATTTTACCAGCACCTGACATCCCGGGCCGCCGGAATTGGAATCTCCCGGTGGCACAATAAGGACCATAATCCATTGACTTTTATAACTATCCGCATAATCCACAGTCCTGTTTCCAGCCCATACGGGTAACCTTATAATGAGCCCCTTTGTCTTGTTGACCATATATGTGCAATATTACAAAAACATACCCTGAACAAACCACCTGTGTACATTTGTATAGAAAAGCAAATGTAGCAGAGTTTTAAAATATTTTTCGGCACAAGTGATGAGATGCACTTGTGTATGGCATCACTTGCACCAAAAAAAGAAGCAGCCCAATCCACAAAGAAGCGCTTCTTAGATGCACTCCTTCAGACGCCCTTTTTCTACCCTTTGTGCATTTTCACAAATCAGTGGGTGTTTCTGCACATTTAAAATCACATTTCAAATTCCCAATTTGGGCTATCAAATGCATGGACATGATGGGCACCACCCTGCAGCTGTTCAGGTGAAAATCATGACAGGATTATTTCTGGGGAGGGAAAAACAATGAGGAGATCCCAAACGTCCACAAATGTGGAATCCTACCTTAAATTTGGGAGAGTTAAAGGATTAGCAATATAAGGAAGGTAGGAAAAGGGAATTGTCAACAGTCACTTATTCTCTAAATGATAAATTCACATTTAGAAAAGATATAAAAAAACTTTAATAGTAATAATTTTAAGTTAAACATTGTACATATATAGATACACAAAAAATTTCTTTTTCAAACACTCTAAAATGCATGCATGGTCAAAACCTTTACAAAGACTAATTAAGACTCGTAGTTCTAAATAAATTAGGAGCATATGGTGGTCTAGCTGTTAGTATTTAACCTAAGCTTTGGGTCCTGTAGTTTATCGTAGGGTATTAGATCTTGTTAGATCTCTAGCTATTTCTGTGCAATCTAGTTAGACTCATAGATTGCCAACTCAACATGTTTCAGTCCTCTATATCGGGTGTAGGGACTTTCTTCAGGAGTAGTCTTAAACATCCATATTGAGTGATCAGTCAGATTGTCTGGAATCTTCTTTAGATGAAGAGTCTTTAGTTAAAAAGAGAGGTGACTGTTGACAAAACCAGAAAACCAGAGTCAATATTATATAGTATTCTGGTAACACAATTTAGGGTGTTATGAAGCGGAATTAGATAGATAAATTACCTTTCCGTTCTTGTGTAGGGGCTCCCTTTGTTGGTAGAGATAAATCCACATATGTTGGACACGTTCTCTTGGGGGAATATGTATTATTCCTTAGGTACCTGAAATAGGTTAAATAAGGGAGTCATTAGATCCGTTTTTCTCTTTGGGTCGGGATTAGCCAAAGTCCTAAATAAACAACCTAATGTTGATTAGTAGCCATGATGTAATTGGCGTATATTGCCTTTCATTCCTACCTTTTCAGGCGTGGGTAGGGTATTTCTTTCTAGTCTCTACCGGACGCTTGGAAAGTCGTCGCTGCGGGGCGGGCCATTTGATTTTCAAAACTCGTGTGCGGCGTCTAGAGGGTCAAAAGTACCTATTAGTTATGCCGTTGTGTCAAATGTTATAATGCGGAAACCTGTTGTTATTATAAAACTGTTTACCTTTGTTTCGCGGCAAAATTGCGTGTTTGTGCCCTTTCCTGGTCAATCCCTTGTTCCTAACTTGCGAAGGGTGTTCTCCTGGGCGGTCTGGTTGATGAGCCGCCGAACGTCTGTTGGTGCCGTTGGGAAACCTGAGTAGGCTGCCATGTTGGGTGTATAAATACATGAGTGCCTGGTTCTCTGTGTTAGTCCTTCTTTTGTGGTGTTGTAACGTCCTACGAGGATAGCTGGCTAGTGTCTTATTTTACTGGCAATCAGGTTCGGTGTAGTGAGAAACATTAGTAGATCTCTAGCAAAGTAGTTCTATTGGATGTCGTTTTTTCCAAATAATTCAGAAATGAGTATTTAGATTTTAAGCCATTCAATGGACTCGTTAAGTCCTTTCTTATCACTTTGTGTTATAAAGATGAGTCTTTGTTCTTTTTTAAGAAGAATTCTACTTTTAGTATGGTGATCGTTCCCTTTGATCATTAGCAATACGGTCCATTTGAAATCTTCGTATCCGTGTTTGGCTTCTGAAAAATGTTTTACTAGAGGGGCATTTACTGTTTTGTTCTTAAGACAGCTTTTGTGTTCTTGCATTCTTACTTTTACTTTTCTGTTTGTTTTTCCTATATAATGTTTGTTGCAGGGACAGGTAATCATATAGAGGACATATTCCGAATTACAATTTGTGAACTTTTTTTGTTTCCACATTTCTGGTAGTCCTATATCTACTTCTTTAGTTTTTTGTGTTTGTTTACACATCATACATTGACCGCATGGATAATGGCCCACAATTGGGTCGTTGCCCCAAATTTGTGTGAGGCTTGGCGTAGAGGGTCTAATAGTCTTTAGTTTGCTATTGCTCACTCTGTTACCTATAGTGGCTGATTTTTTATATGCAAACATAGGTATTGGTATTGATGAATTGCCCTTTTCAAAGATTTTCCATTGTTTCTTAACTATTTGATTGATTTTGAGACTCAAATTAGTGAAGGTATTCACACATACACACATACAAGGCGATCGTTGGTAGGTTGTTTACACTTATCTTCCAATAAGGCTCATCAACCAGACCGCCCAGGAGAACACCCTTCGCAAGTTAGGAACAAGGGATTGACCAGGAAAGGGCACAAACACGCAATTTTGCCGCGAAACAAAGGTAAACAGTTTTATAATAACAACAGGTTTCCGCATTATAACATTTGACACAACGGCATAACTAATAGGTACTTTTGACCCTCTAGACGCCGCACACGAGCTTTGAAAATCAAATGGCCCGCCCCGCAGCGACGACTTTCCAAGCGTCCGGTAGAGACTAGAAAGAAATACCCTACCCACGCCTGAAAAGGTAGGAATGAAAGGCAATATACGCCAATTACATCATGGCTACTAATCAACATTAGGTTGTTTATTTAGGACTTTGGCTAATCCCGACCCAAAGAGAAAAACGGATCTAATGACTCCCTTATTTAACCTATTTCAGGTACCTAAGGAATAATACATATTCCCCCAAGAGAACGTGTCCAACATATGTGGATTTATCTCTACCAACAAAGGGAGCCCCTACACAAGAACGGAAAGGTAATTTATCTATCTAATTCCGCTTCATAACACCCTAAATTGTGTTACCAGAATACTATATAATATTGACTCTGGTTTTCTGGTTTTGTCAACAGTCACCTCTCTTTTTAACTAAAGACTCTTCATCTAAAGAAGATTCCAGACAATCTGACTGATCACTCAATATGGATGTTTAAGACTACTCCTGAAGAAAGTCCCTACACCCGATATAGAGGACTGAAACATGTTGAGTTGGCAATCTATGAGTCTAACTAGATTGCACAGAAATAGCTAGAGATCTAACAAGATCTAATACCCTACGATAAACTACAGGACCCAAAGCTTAGGTTAAATACTAACAGCTAGACCACCATATGCTCCTAATTTTTTTAGAACTACGAGTCTTAATTAGTCTTTGTAAAGGTTTTGACCATGCATGCATTTTAGAGTGTTTGAAAAAGAAATTTTTTGTGTATCTATATATGTACAATGTTTAACTTAAAATTATTACTATTAAAGTTTTTTTATATCTTTTCTAAATGTGAATTTATCATTTAGAGAATAAGTGACTGTTGACAATTCCCTTTTCCTACCTTCCTTATATTGCTAATCCTTTAACTCTCCCAAATTTAAGGTAGGATTCCACATTTGTGGACGTTTGGGATCTCCTCATTGTTTTTCCCTCTTCTATAGTGGCTAATTAGTCACGGAGACTCACTCAGTGTAGTGATCCGTTCTTTCCTCTGTGTGAGAGGGACCCCAGAGCCTACTGACTTTACTAAATACCTAAGATATACACCTCTTTAGCTCTGTTCAAAATGACAGACGAAAGACTACTCGCTTATAGCGATGATTATGCCACGGCACTTATGAATGCCGTCTCAATCATTAACAATAGCGAATTAGAAGAAAATAGTGACAAACTTAACGATTGGGATGAAATAATCCAATTACGTAAAAGACTGATCAGAACAGAACTACATGGAGCCATAATGCTAGAATATCTTAAAAACAAGGCCCTACCACAAGGGTTAACTGTACCAAATGAACCACGACTATTTCTAGATAACCCTAAATTCGTATTACAATGGAGCTATATTGCGAATCGCTGCGGGAGAGACTGGCTTATACTCATAATAGACACAGCCAAAGAAACCACAAGCAAAATAGAGATCGACCTTAAAAAATTAGAAGACGACATTAAAAAACTGATCGCTCTAGATGCATTAAAGAAAAGAATAGAAGAAATCGACAAAGAAATGAAAGATTTCAAACAAACAAACACCTTAGAAAGAATACAAAGACTTAAAAAAGACCTTGCCAACTACTCACATGAGAAAGCATACCCCTACACTAAAGATGGATATAAAACACAAGCAATACCTACATATGGCCAGCCACGCCAAAATAGACGAGTTAGATTTAGAGCTACATCATATAGTTCGAGTAACTCCAGTAATGACCCAGATAATACCAACCCAGGCCCTTCCGGTAATCCACCAACTAGAGGAAGAGGAAACCCGAACTATAGACAAAGAAGAGGGAATCCAAGCACACAACCTTTTTTATACAAAGGCCCCAACAGGGGCAATCGGAACGGAGACCAGAGATACCTCCGAAGCGGCAACAACTTTTAGTCAATCTATCTACTTATGAACCAACCAACACTGAAAAACAACTTTTGGAGAAAGGTTTAGGGTTTGTATTCTCTAATAAACACGACCCTTTCCAGTTCCGCATAGAATTCTTTAAATTCATGCGTAAGATTAGACTTAAAGAGTTTTTCGCCACAGAACCAGCCATACCAAAAGAACCTAATACAGTGAACCATTCAGGCCTAAGGAATCCTTCAACCTTCTGTCCACCAACTTACACTTATTCTCCAGAATCAATAATTTTTGAGAAGAAAGTCCTGGCAGATGTTACCAAGTTAGAACTACAGAATATACCAATGTACCATAATCTAACGACACAAGAAAGACTAGCCATGGAATCACTAGCGATTAATGACAAAATTATCATCAAGAGAGCTGATAAAGGCGGAGCGATCGTAATGCTCAATAAGAACGACTATATTGCAGAATGTCAAAAACAACTAGCAAATGGAAACTATTACAAAAAACTAAGTAAGGATCCCACTAAAGATTTACAACAAATGATAGAACTGAAGACCACCAAAGCTCTAGAAAGGAACTGGATCAGCAAACAAGAATGGGCATTTTTAAACAATCCAGAACCCAGCGCACCAAAATTCTACTGCCTACCCAAAATACATAAGTCACTAATTAATCCACCGGGTAGGCCTATAGTTTCGGGTATTAATTCCATTTTGGAACCTCTTTCTAAATTCGCGGACCACTATCTGAAAGACTACGTGGTTAAAATGAAATCATACTTAAAAGACACCAAAGACGTGATAATTAAGTATGAAAATCTACCATATAACCCTGAGAATTCCTACTTAATAGGGTTAGACATTGTTTCTTTATACACCAATATTCCACAACAAGCCACATTAGAAACAATAAGCGAAATTCTACTCAACAGACTAGACAACGACCCTGTACCAAGTTCATTCATCCTTTGGTGCATAGAACTTGCACTGACACGAAATTATTTTGAATTTCACGAAACCTTTTACCAACAGGTTGAGGGCACAGCAATGGGAGCCACTATGGCCCCCAGCCTAGCAAATCTGTTTGTCGAATTTTTCGAAAAACAATACATTTACATGACAAACCCATTTAAAGACAATATTCAATCGTGGGCAAGGTATATTGATGATATACTTATGGTCTGGACAGGAACAGCAGAAAAAGCTGAAGAATTCCTCAACTGGCTTAATAGCTGCAATCGACATCTGCAGTTTACTATCAACATTCAAAAACACTCGATCGACTTCTTAGACCTTACTATCTATCATGAAGAAGGCCGACTACTAGTGAAACCTTTCCACAAACCCACAGAGAAAAATTCCCTGTTACATTACGAAAGCCATCACGTTAAACATTTAAGAGACAATTTACCCTATGGCCAATTTTTACGTCTAAAAAGGAATAGCAGCCAAAAACCAGCATTTGAAAAAGAAGCCGAGAACCTAGCTGCAAAACTTAGACAAAGAGGGTATCCTAAAAAACTAGTGAGGAAATCCGCAAAGAGAGCATTCAATAACAACCGCGACGCCTTATTGGAAGATAAGTGTAAACAACCTACCAACGATCGCCTTGTATGTGTGAATACCTTCACTAATTTGAGTCTCAAAATCAATCAAATAGTTAAGAAACAATGGAAAATCTTTGAAAAGGGCAATTCATCAATACCAATACCTATGTTTGCATATAAAAAATCAGCCACTATAGGTAACAGAGTGAGCAATAGCAAACTAAAGACTATTAGACCCTCTACGCCAAGCCTCACACAAATTTGGGGCAACGACCCAATTGTGGGCCATTATCCATGCGGTCAATGTATGATGTGTAAACAAACACAAAAAACTAAAGAAGTAGATATAGGACTACCAGAAATGTGGAAACAAAAAAAGTTCACAAATTGTAATTCGGAATATGTCCTCTATATGATTACCTGTCCCCGCAACAAACATTATATAGGAAAAACAAACAGAAAAGTAAAAGTAAGAATGCAAGAACACAAAAGCTGTCTTAAGAACAAAACAGTAAATGCCCCTCTAGTAAAACATTTTTCAGAAGCCAAACACGGATACGAAGATTTCAAATGGACCGTATTGCTAATGATCAAAGGGAACGATCACCATACTAAAAGTAGAATTCTTCTTAAAAAAGAACAAAGACTCATCTTTATAACACAAAGTGATAAGAAAGGACTTAACGAGTCCATTGAATGGCTTAAAATCTAAATACTCATTTCTGAATTATTTGGAAAAAACGACATCCAATAGAACTACTTTGCTAGAGATCTACTAATGTTTCTCACTACACCGAACCTGATTGCCAGTAAAATAAGACACTAGCCAGCTATCCTCGTAGGACGTTACAACACCACAAAAGAAGGACTAACACAGAGAACCAGGCACTCATGTATTTATACACCCAACATGGCAGCCTACTCAGGTTTCCCAACGGCACCAACAGACGTTCGGCGGCTCATCAACCAGACCGCCCAGGAGAACACCCTTCGCAAGTTAGGAACAAGGGATTGACCAGGAAAGGGCACAAACACGCAATTTTGCCGCGAAACAAAGGTAAACAGTTTTATAATAACAACAGGTTTCCGCATTATAACATTTGACACAACGGCATAACTAATAGGTACTTTTGACCCTCTAGACGCCGCACACGAGTTTTGAAAATCAAATGGCCCGCCCCGCAGCGACGACTTTCCAAGCGTCCGGTAGAGACTAGAAAGAAATACCCTACCCACGCCTGAAAAGGTAGGAATGAAAGGCAATATACGCCAATTACATCATGGCTACTAATCAACATTAGGTTGTTTATTTAGGACTTTGGCTAATCCCGACCCAAAGAGAAAAACGGATCTAATGACTCCCTTATTTAACCTATTTCAGGTACCTAAGGAATAATACATATTCCCCCAAGAGAACGTGTCCAACATATGTGGATTTATCTCTACCAACAAAGGGAGCCCCTACACAAGAACGGAATGGTAATTTATCTATCTAATTCCGCTTCATAACACCCTAAATTGTGTTACCAGAATACTATATAATATTGACTCTGGTTTTCTGGTTTTGTCAACAGTCACCTCTCTTTTTAACTAAAGACTCTTCATCTAAAGAAGATTCCAGACAATCTGACTGATCACTCAATATGGATGTTTAAGACTACTCCTGAAGAAAGTCCCTACACCCGATATAGAGGACTGAAACATGTTGAGTTGGCAATCTATGAGTCTAACTAGATTGCACAGAAATAGCTAGAGATCTAACAAGATCTAATACCCTACGATAAACTACAGGACCCAAAGCTTAGGTTAAATACTAACAGCTAGACCACCATATGCTCCTAATTTTTTTAGAACTACGAGTCTTAATTAGTCTTTGTAAAGGTTTTGACCATGCATGCATTTTAGAGTGTTTGAAAAAGAAATTTTTTGTGTATCTATATATGTACAATGTTTAACTTAAAATTATTACTATTAAAGTTTTTTTATATCTTTTCTAAATGTGAATTTATCATTTAGAGAATAAGTGACTGTTGACAATTCCCTTTTCCTACCTTCCTTATATTGCTAAGGATTATTTCTGGACCAGTCAGGATGTTTTCTGTAAGTGTGATAGCCAACCGTCAAGAAGTGTTGGTATCAAATGCAAAGTTTGTCTCAGTATATGTTATCTTTTTCTAGGACTGAGTAAAATCTAAAATGCTGGACACAATTTGTGAAAACACTATTGGTTCCTAGTTTGTGCATAGATACAAACATATTTGTGTAGGGGTTCACTGGGATACCATTATTTTAAAGTCTTGTGTTCATGATTTCTTTTTCTTTTTCGAATGCTGCAACAGTAGCACCTATCTGCCTCACTATTCTATAGAAAACAGGTTGCCTCCCTCAACACTCCATTGCCATGTGTTAATAAAGGAATGGATTTCAATTACTTTATTGACTACGGCTGTCACCAATCACAAAGGCTTGTTATTTCATGTTTCAATTACGGGTGTCCAAATCCTCCACAGACCCCACATAGCTAGAGACAGCCTTATCATGGAGAAATAAGCCTAGATTTCAATTTTAGTTATCAGTCACAAAGCATATAAGCATTGTACTGTATTTCTGCTTTCAGTTATATAACTTGTAAGCAGGGATCCGCCAAAAGTACATTCAATTGCAATCTTGGACTTATTTAAATCTTGGGACATGTTTCTGGATGTTCTGGGATAAGTGTTTTCGTGTTTGTTTCTCCCTTTTCTGCTCATTCAATACTCCCCTCTCTTCCTATGTGTTTGAGTTTTACTACTCAGCAAACTCTACAAATTCAGAATCATTTGATGCAACAATTTTTGAAATTAACATAGCATGTGAGGGGTTCTGCTCAATTTCTCACACCCACAAATGTACTCCTCTTTACTTTGATTGGCCCATTGAATATCCTGAGTCTTGAGGGGATTTGTTAGCTATGAGGGAGTCCTCCCCCCAGGAATGTGGAATTAAAATGGGAATTGAATTTTTATTTTCTTGTAATTACTAGTTTGGACCTGTGCCATAGTCAAATTCACAAGAATATTCTGAATCCAAAGACATCCATTGTGTTTTTGTGACTGAACGCATAACATAGTTAATAAAATATGCAAATTATTATTTCCATGGCCACTTTTAAATCTATTTATTGTGTTGCGCACTTTAAATGGACAGCATGTCATTTTATCCAAACTGATTTGCATTTGGGTGCCCCCTGTGTTCACAGAACCATCTGCTACCTTTAAACAAAGAACCATTTTAATAGACTGCTTTAATGGAAAAGACACATTGTTCATGATTACTTTCCAAGTTCAGCGGTTACGGTCTGTGAAGATATCTGCTTATTTTAAATCACCATTACTGCATTCATCAGTCTCTTAACAGGGTGGGCTTTCAGCAAAGCTTGCAAAAATAAGTGCATGAAATCCCTAATTTATTAGTACGTTTTTACATAGTTTTCACATTTTGAAACCGGGCCTTTGTCCTGATAACATGCAATGTCCATTAACTCGGATAAAAGTGATATAAAATGGATTGGTGCATTCCTGCTTTTAAGAAATCTGACTCTTACATAAACTTACACTGTATAGTTCAAACTGAATTGGCAATTTAGATGCAACATGTAGAAGAGAAATTATATATTTATGTCATTTGTACTGGTAATGGTAATCTAATAAAGTTCAGTACCATGCTCAGATTTAACTTGATAAATGATGATATGCAATACACATTGTGTTCATCATTTCCTTGTAGAATACTAAAATGCACGTTTTACAGTTTAATATATTTTCCTTTCACATGGCGCATCACTACTACAGTTCTTCTGTACTAAGTAATTGTGTTTGGTCTTGTTATATACAACATTAATTACATGAAATGTCAATATAACACTCTTCTGAGCTTACATTATTTAATGAAGAGCATTACATTTAATGAGATAATATCCTACATGGTGACATACAATACAGTATTGACTTCATACATCATTCAGCTTATGGGACTTAGATATCTAATGCAAAGCATGACTCAACATGGCGGCACAAATCAGTTGAAAGCTTTAGGTAGAGTAAGGTGCACTTGCCTGCATCTCCATGCACTGCCAAATTCAACTATGTATTGTTTTATTGCATTATTGTTTGATTGCCAAACTGTGCTTTCATAATGGTGTATTGTTCTGTTAGCTTAATTTTCCTAATTACAGAATTTAGTCATGACCACTTTAGATATTTAACTTTCAACTTAAACTATGCATGAATGACTTTCTTTAGAAAAACAATTTCTAAAACAATCTTCTTAAATAAATCATCTGCACATCAATGCTCCAATATTGCTATACAAAATAAATCAGGCCCATGATTAAATATCTCAGTACTTACACAGTTATAAAGTAATATTTTAATACACTAGCAGATTGACACATTCGTCAAAACATACTATGATTACATATATGTCTTCCAATTTTCATTTAAGATTCCTGTAAGAATAAGCACAATGTGTATGTCCTCACTAAAAATGTTCAGTCATACCAAATTCCTCCAGACCACAAGAAGCTGATATTAGGTAACAAAACACGAGTTGAGGTTTCAAGACTTTTTTAACAAAAGCAGTTTTTCAACATTGAAGAATTGTTTAATGCTGTCCTGCTGCTAACAAAATGGGTTGATATATGTCACGTTCACAAACAAGAGGCAGGATAGCTTTCAAGGAAACAGTTTTACACAGTTTTATGGGTTAAAACAGATTAAAAATGTGAACATTCAGAAAGTGCATTAGGAAACCATTATGAAAAAGGAGATTTGAATGAAGCATAAGATGTGTGCAGGTTGGCTCTAGAAATACACCAGTACTAGAAACCTAACAACCAACTTGCTTAGTGAACACCAATCGGGCTGAGTTGCTTCATCAATATATTATACACACATGCTGCTTTATGACCCTATAGCTGAATAAGTGTTAAGACATTAATTTCGAGAGATAGTAGGGTTATGTCCAGATTCTGACTCCAGAGGTGACAATGGAGCACCCTCCAAGTGTTCTCTCTCATTATAGTTTTGGGTGCTGTCTTTCCCTTCACTTTTCCTTGTCCTTTATTCAATCTCTAAGACTCTGGCAATTACTTCCATCTTCCATAGATGGAATGTTTCTCCCACTTAAGTCCCCAAACTGCTCGGGCATGACCATCTTGGAGCTCCCACTTAATGCTTCAATGAGGGCAATTTCATTGCTGCTATCAATTAAACTATTTGCTCACAGAAGGTGCAGGGCTTAGTTGCCCAGTAAAAAGTATTCTCTCATCTGAAAAGGGATAGTTTTGATCGCACTCTCCTGCAAGAGGCCCACCTGAGTTATGATCAAACCTTGAAGCGCCAATGAGACGGCATAGTCCTCACTGCTTTGTCACCCACACTATGCTGAAAAGAGGGAGTGGTCATTCGTCCCAAAAAACATTAACATGCCTAAGGGCTTCAACCCAACAAAAAAAAACTCAAGAAGAAGATGGGATACTGCCAGCCATAGGGACCAGTCTTTATATGCCATGTGTAGAGGCCAACATAAGACATCACTACTTTTTGGGTGGAAATAGGAAAGCGAGTGTATGATTAACCTTTAGATAATTTACACCAATTTTCTTTTCACATTAAACTTGAACCGAAGTTCTGACCAAAGATTTGCCATATCACGTTCTCAAAAATCCCTCGAGTCTCACATTAGCTCTCTTAGGCTGACAAACCCATGGATAAGTTTAGAGCCCCATTATTTAGATGTCACTGTCTTCTCCAATTAAACTTGTACACTATCTACCGCAAGCAGATCTTGCTTCCATCAGAAATTTCAGTTATGCCCCTACTTGCACAATCGATGAAGGAACTCACAAGGCCCTACACATCACAAAAAGCCATTAGAGTCTGCCCTGCTCAAGGATGAAATGATTAGAGGTACTATTAAAAATGCCCCTTGATAGATTTAATGCCAATCCCACCAGAAGGTATATCTCTGCTACACATTGTTAGACATAGAAGGAAAAAGAAAGATCTTAGAATAGTAGATGCCCTAGAAGGAGATGTCAACCTGGCATTAATGGCTTTTGCAGCAACAAACAGCAATTCACACCTTAAAATACTGAAAGTCACACAACACAATCTGCTTACTAAGCATGCAAACATCATTCTCTTCAATACCAATGCTAAATTCGTCCAAGGTAACAACAATAGGCATTGCAAAAGCAAACCGTTTTTTCTTTTGTGTAAGCATGAAAAAAGGTACTGTCATAATGGCACTACCTAACCATAAGACTACAAGAGCTTAAAAATTGTGTGAGTACCTGCACACATGGTAGCTGTGAATTACAAATGCCTATAAGCAAGCCAAAAAGGTTGGTGTTGCCAATGCTTGTTAACAGGACAGATGTAAGGGTACACATACTGCTTATAAATTAAGTGGCTAAAGGCACTCTTGGTTGAGACATTTGTATTACACTAGTAGTATATTTATATATGCACTAAAGCCATTGCCTGTTAGAAGACTGCTTTGAAATTACATTCACCATCTATATAATGGGGTTTTAAAAAAGAAAGACAAAATCCTCCAACTAGCAATGTCATAGTAAAATTGGCCATTTTAGAAAACAAGCCACACATGCACAGTGGTTCTATCTGATTTTCTCAAATATTTAAACCCGCCCACCATAAAGACTGTTTCTTTTCGGCCAATGTTGTGTGGCATTTAATATTCTGAAATGTCACTTTTTCACCCGAACCCTCCTCTAAAGTTATTGTTCACCTGCCTCAGCTTTGAAATCAGGACTTTGCCCCCCCTTCATGCCATTAACATTTGTTTACAAATGCATCTTCCCCTCACACACAGACACACACACATGCACAAACACAAACATGTACTCGCTAAGCCTCCAACTCCTTTACATGCAACAACCTCTCATTCTCAACCGCCCCCACACACACACTTACATTTAGCTTCTCTCCCACCTCCTCTCCTCTCTTTCTTCCTCCACACTACAAGCATTCCCCCAAAACATGCACACAGACACACAGCCCATACTTATCTCACACGCAGACAACTTCCGACTTCTTCTGCCTGCCCCGGCCACACCAGTCAGCCCCGGTACTGACCTGTGTGCAGAAGATTTACAAAGACCGCTCTGAGCGGTCTAAGACCAGTCTTTCTAAACAAAATTGTTTTGTCTTTGGACATAAAAAATACCTTTTTTCTCAGGACTATGCACAGCGCCACTTAGAAGCCATCACTGGATTGTCACCTACAGATCAGAGCCGCCCATCAATCAATATGGGTATGCAAATTATCTGAGAACTTGCATTTTGCTTCATTTGAGTACTGTAAGGGTGCAGAAGTATGAGTCTAACATAATGTTGTCATGTTGATTGACAAAGACTTTTATTTAAGTACAACAAGGAAAAATAAACCTATCATACCCCATTTCTAAGAGAGGTTTCCCTGCCTCAACTAAAAATACTACAGAGTCTGTCAGAATGTCCACAGTTCTGTGTAATAAACCTATTTCCTCCTCATTAAATACTAAACTAAGGAAGTGGTGTGTCTCCAAGTGTTCCAAATTGAGACTGTATCCTGAAAGAATGTCTCCCTTCCCCAGGTAGCAATCTCGTTTCGAGGAGAACACAAAGGTCTGGGTTTAGAAGTTCTTAAAGAACACTTCAAAGAAACATCAGCATTCCTTATTGCCCACAGTTGTCTTCACTAGGGTTTTTTTCTTGGCTAGTCTCCAGGGGTAAGGAACTCCTTTCCCTGGCCCTTTTTGTACTGCTTTCCTTAATCTCCTTGACCAGGGGGATGACTACCTACCCTCTGGGCTACGGATCACAATGATAGGGGGATGTCTCCCACCCCCTAACCTTTCTCAGGTTTTGGTAGGTTAACTATTCGTGCGGGAATGTCTCCCTTTCCTGCTGGCCTTTCCCAGGCTTCTTAGACAGTTAAACAAGTGATTGTGGAATGTTTCCCTACCCCTGGCCTTTCTCAGGCTTCTAAGACAATTCAACAAGTGATGGGAGAATGCCTCCCTTCTGCTGGCCTTCCTAAGGCTTCTCAGACAGTTCAACATGTGATGGGGGAATTTCTCTCTTCCCTTGGCCTTTATCAGGCTTCGTGGTTGTGGACAGCACTGATTCACTAATCTGCTAGGGACTGTCTATCTGCTTCACAACTCTGGTGGACAGCCCTGGTTCACTACCCTGCCAGGGACTGTCTGTCGGCTTCACAGTTCACTCTTCTGATGTGGATCCAAGACGCTTATTTCTTTACTTCTTGACTTGTACTATTTTGGGAACCTTCTTTCCCGAGTACTACAACAAGGAATAAGGCTTATGAGGCTACTCATACTTTTACTTTACACATTCACCCTTCTGTATCCCACCAACCATTCCTGGCTACCCAGAGCTCCACAGGATGCTTACAGACATTCTACAATTGTTCACGGCTGTCTCCAACCTTCCGCTTTGCCTTCTCCAGGGGCTGTGGTGCCTCTGCAGCCTTCCCCTGTTACAAACTTGATGGTCGTGCAGAGTATGGGCAACCCCTCTGTCCCCAAGTATCACACTGACAACACCAGAAATACTGTCTGTGTGATCTTTGAAGCCACAGGTGGAAGTCCGCAAACCTGGACGTGGGACACAGCCGGAAGAACCCCTTGAGCGCTGCAAGGCAAGGTGCAATTGTGGTTAGAATGCAGGACGAGGTAAAGTATACGGAATGTCAAATACAAGAACACAATGTACCTGTGAGGATATGAAGGTGGTTCCGAAAAAGGCCGACGAGGCGTTGACCTTTAGACGGCTGTTGGGCCAGGCAGTGGGCAAGGTGAACACCTAGTGCAGGACCGTAATCCCAAATTGGTACGTGATTCGTGGAAGAAAACCAAACAGTCCGAGGTCAAAAAACATACGATCCAGGTAGATAAAGGGTTAAGCAGAGCAGTCCGTTGGGCGAAGCGTAGCAGTCATAACCGGTAATCCAGAGTACAAGAACAGTTTAAGGGCCAAGCATAGCAATCCGTGAAGCAAACCGTGGTCAGGCGATGGGTAAGTTCCTTGGAACGAAGAAATGGGCGACACGTGATCCAGACGAAGAACAGCTGTAAAGCAACGCTTTCTGTTTCCAAGCGTCCTTTATCCATCCGGCAGAAGTCACGTGATGTATGTACGGAACCGAAGCGTTGCGTCGTTGCTAGGAGACAGGGAATCACGGGATCCGCGGCGCGCAGTGACGCGCGGTTCTCCGCAAACGGCGCAAGCCGATGCGATGATGTGGAAACAACCTCCAGTTCAGCTGCCACAGACGTGAAGGGCGGTAAATGCCAGTCCTAACATTCTGTGACCGGGAGTGAGGGGTACGTGTGCCAGATTTTGTATGTCGGGTAGCAGGGTGAATGGGAGTTGTGTGCGGGGAGGGGCGTGACCTAGATCGTGTGGTCGGCGTGACAGAGTCCCCCCTCAAAGGCCCACGACCCCGTGGGCAAGCCGGGCAATCCCTATGAAAACGCGCAACAAGCCGCCGAGCCCGGACATCCCGGGAAGAAACCCAAGAGCGGTCCTCAGGACCATACCCCAGCCAGTCCACCAGATATTGGAGGCGACCCCTATGGAAACGGGAACCCAGTATCGCACTGACTTCATATACGTCCGGAGAGGACACAGAGACAGGAGCGGGCGGAGCAAGGACACGAGTAGGAGCAAGGTAGGGCTTGAGGAGGGAAGTGTGGAATACAGGGTGGATTCGCCAAGCAGGAGGAACAGAGAGGCGGAAAGCCACAGGATTCAGGACTCCGGCGACCCTGTAGGGACCCACAAAACGTGGTAACAGCTTCCGACAACCAGGTATCCGTAAGTGTCGAGTCGACAGCCATACCCGGTCGCCCACACGATATTCCGGTGCCACGGTTCTCCTCCGATCCGCCTTAGCCTTCATCACCGTCTGGGCTTCACGGAGGTGAACCAGTGTTTGTGCATGAACCCCGGCCAGATCGCGCACACAGGCATTGGCAGCCGGAGTGGCAGAGGAGAAATCAGGGTGCGGCAGGGTACGCGGATGCTGACCATACATAGAGTAGAAAGGGGAGAAACCACTGTCTGATATCTTGCCCCCATAAGATGGTGTTGCCATGTTTGGAGGGCATCTTTAATAGCCAACAGCTCTTTCTCGGTCACAGTGTAGTGTGTCTCGGCAGCCGAGAACTTCCGAGAGTGAAAGGCTACTGGATGTAAGCTACCCGTGGTTGGACAAGGCTGAGATAACACCGCCCCTAAAGCAAACAAGGAGGCATCCGCTTCCAGAACATAGGGAAGACCAGGGTCAGGGTGTTGCAGGACAGGAGCAGAAACGAATCTGGACTTGAGCGTCTCGAAGGCTTCCTGATGTACGGGGGTCCAGGTGAACGGGACGAGAGGACTGGTCAGAGCGGTCAAAGACGAAACAATAGAAGAGAAGCCGGCGATGAATCTCCGGTAAAAATTAGCGAAGCCGAGAAAGGATTGGAGCTGTTTGACGTTAGCGGGAGTCGGCCACCCCGTGACAGCCCGTACCTTGGTCTGATTCATGGATAACCCTCCGGGGGAGATGTGAAAGCCTAAGAACTCCGCCTCCTTTGTATGGAACAGACATTTCTCGGGCTTGGCGAACAAGGCGTTCGCCTTGAGGCGAGAGAGGACCTCCCTAACATGACCGACGTGTTCCTCCAAAGAGGATGAGTATATCAATATATCGTCCAGATATACCACCACGAACGTATCCAAGATACTAGAAAATACGTCGTTGATAAATCGTTGGAACGTTGCGGGGGCGTTACAAAGCCCGAAGGGCATCACAGTATATTCAAATAACCCCTGTCGGGAACAGAATGCCGTCTTCCATTCATCTCCACGCCTCATCCGGACTAGGTTGTATGCCCCCCTTAGGTCCAGCTTGGTGAATATGGATGCCTTGGTCAATCTGTCCAACAGCGTGGAGATGAGTGGGAGGGGATACCTGTTTTTCACTGTGACGGAATTCAACCTCCTGTAGTCCACACAAGGGCGAAGATCGCCCTCTTTTTTCGGTACAAAAAATATTGGGCTAGCAGCAGGGGAACAGGAGGGACAGATGTGACCTAATTGTAATGCCCGCTGGATGTACTCCTTGAGAGCTCGTTCCTCTGACTGGGTTAACGAATAGATCCTACCCCTGGGAATGGGAGCATCTGGGACCAGATCTATCGGACAATCGTATGGTCTGTGTGGGGGCAACCCTTCTGCAGTAGCTTTGTCAAACACCATATGAAAATCGTGATAGTCAGCGGGTATGTTTGACATGACGGCCCCCACGGTATGCGTGGGCACAGGGTCGGAGGCTACGTCATCAATGCGGGTGGAAGCCATGGCACTAAGAATGGTAGCAGGAGTGGAGACCGAATCCCTTTCTGTGAGACAAAAGTGTTGGCATACTTCTGACTCAAATGTGACTTGTCCCGTCCCCCAGTTTATCAAGGGGTTGTGCTGTCGTAACCAGGGTATCCCTAAGATGACGCCAAACTGTGGTGTAGTGATAAGGTCAAACGACATGGTTTCCCTATGGGTACTCTGTATCATTACTTCCAGAGGAGCAGTCTGGAACTCGATTGGGCCGGAGGATAGGGAAGTGCCATCAACCGCGTGTACGGGTTCTGGGTGTTCTTTTCTAACCAAGGGCAGATTGAGTCGATGTGCCAAGGCAATGTCGATAAAACAACCAGTGGCCCCGGAATCAATCACTATCTGTACGATGTGTGCGATCTCTCTAGTGGGTTTCAGAAGGGCTTGTACTACCACCGGTCTGATGGGACCGAAGGCGGGTTCAGCGGGGGTCATGGACAGGCTCGCCGGTGCCCCCTGTATCATGGGCGAGCCTTCTGAAAACCCGGGGTCTTGTTCTTGGGGCGTCGGGGGCATTCCCTTACATAGTGCCCGTTCAACCCGCAATAGAAACAGGCGTTCTCAGCCCTCCGACGTTCACGTTCGGATGATGTTAATGGACTTCGGATGCCCCCTATCTGCATAGGTTCAGAAGCGGTGTTAGAAGTGCTCGGGCTTGCTTGGCTAGTGAAAGAGGTTTCTGCCCTCCGCTCGGATCGCCTTGCGTCAACCTGTAAGGCAAGATCCACTAGATCCGTGAAGGCCGCAGGAAGGGCAGGAATCACCGAGAGTGCATCCTTCATGGTGTTACATAGCCCACGATAAAACACGATAGCCTTTTTCTCCTCCGGCCAGGAGGTCTCGGCGGCCAGCTGGTTGTACCGTGTGATGTACTCTATTAGTGTTTGTTTCCCTTGTGTCAAATCCAAGAGTTCCAGGTCCCTTGAGTGGGCCTTATAACGAGTGTCGAAGACTTTGGCCATTTCGGCTATGAGAAGATCAAAATCGTACAAGGCGGGATGATCGTTCTCCAACATTGGATTAGCCCAGGTGGCTGCCACCCCGGACAGATGTGACAGAAGAAATGCGGCCTTGGTGACTGAATCGGGGAAAGCCAAAGGTCTGCACAAGAAGTGCAGCTTACATTGATTAATAAATGTACGGTACTTCCGGGGGTCCCCCTGGTAGCGTTCTGGAGCGGCAAGGGGAACGGGTGTCGGGAATAACACGGGAGTGGGAGTTGGGGCCTGAGCAGGTGCTAGTCGGTCTGGAGAGGTTGGGTCCCCAAACTCGGCGTCTGCGGGTAAAGGGTGTTGGGTGCTTTGTAAGGCGTCTAGGCGATGATGTATGGCTGCTGTGGCGGCGGCCATGTCGGTCCTTAGGGCCGCCACTGCCTGCATCAAGGCGGTCACAGGATCCCCGGTGGAGGGATTCATACTCTGGACGACCAAAAGGGCTTCACAGTCTGTTACAAACTTGATGGTCGTGCAGAGTATGGGCAACCCCTCTGTCCCCAAGTATCACACTGACAACACCAGAAATACTGTCTGTGTGATCTTTGAAGCCACAGGTGGAAGTCCGCAAACCTGGACGTGGGACACAGCCGGAAGAACCCCTTGAGCGCTGCAAGGCAAGGTGCAATTGTGGTTAGAATGCAGGACGAGGTAAAGTATACGGAATGTCAAATACAAGAACACAATGTACCTGTGAGGATATGAAGGTGGTTCCGAAAAAGGCCGACGAGGCGTTGACCTTTAGACGGCTGTTGGGCCAGGCAGTGGGCAAGGTGAACACCTAGTGCAGGACCGTAATCCCAAATTGGTACGTGATTCGTGGAAGAAAACCAAACAGTCCGAGGTCAAAAAACATACGATCCAGGTAGATAAAGGGTTAAGCAGAGCAGTCCGTTGGGCGAAGCGTAGCAGTCATAACCGGTAATCCAGAGTACAAGAACAGTTTAAGGGCCAAGCGTAGCAATCCGTGAAGCAAACCGTGGTCAGGCGATGGGTAAGTTCCTTGGAACGAAGAAATGGGCCACACGTGATCCAGACGAAGAACAGCTGTGAAGCAACGCTTTCTGTTTCCAAGCGTCCTTTATCCATCCGGCAGAAGTCACGTGATGTATGTACGGAACCGAAGCGTTGCGTCGTTGCTAGGAGACAGGGAATCACGGGATCCGCGGCGTGCAGTGACGCGCGGTTCTCCGCAAACGGCGCAAGCCGATGCGATGATGTGGAAACAACCTCCAGTTCAGCTGCCACAGACGTGAAGGGCGGTAAATGCCAGTCCTAACATTCTGTGACCGGGAGTGAGGGGTACGTGTGCCAGATTTTGTATGTCGGGTAGCAGGGTGAATGGGAGTTGTGTGCGGGGAGGGGCGTGACCTAGATCGTGTGGTCGGCGTGACATCCCCTCTTCTCAGACTACATGTGCTCTGCTGATAGCGTCTACCAGCATTCTCGCTCAGCTGGTTGCCCATGGCCTCTCTTGATCTTATGGTCTGGTACGGTGGACCTTCCTGGGATGCCTCTGCCTGCGGGTAAGCATGTCAGTTAATGCTCTCCTGCCCTCTGTTAGGTATGGGTCCACGCAGTGGCATCAGTATCACACAGTCTTTTATTAGGTATGATACAGGGACAGCAGGTACCCCCTCAAGAGGCAGGCTCCAACTGACCAAACTCAGAATACACAGTGAAACCAAACATTCCAATTAGAACTACATGACATCACAATGCCACTCTTTTTGCTAAACATATTATAATATAAGGTGGCACAATGATAACACTGGGAAGATTCATCTCAACACATCTCCTCCCTTCATTTTGTGGCAAGTTTAACCCAGGTAATAATCATTTAACCTGACCGGTTTGTTCCTGACCCTGTTGGCATTCAAACTGGTGTTGTTGCTGGAGGCTGTACTCACATTTGGTTCATACATACTCACATTTGGTTCATACATATGTTCTTCCCCTCCATTCTCCCATGAAACTTGTTCCTCTCTGGTTCCCTCACCAGCTTCGCTGTCCACCATATTGCACTTAACCAATTTGGCCATTGACCAACATTCTCCACCCTCCATGATAACCACATTCCCTCTTATCACAGCAATTTTCTTTGGTCCAATAAACTTGCTCACAATACATTTGGGAGAGGCTCTGGGATTCTTAACATAGACCCAGTCCCCCACTGACCATTGCATCTCCTTGGCACCCCTTTTTGTGTCAAACCTCTCCTTGTATTCATCTTGAGTTTCCCTAATGAGATTCATGATCCTTTCCCTGTTGACATGTACACTCTTCGCTAAATCCAACCAACCCGGACACAATTTTGTTCCTGGTTGTCTGCCTTTGAGAGACATGAAAGGTGAAATACCAGTAACCGAGTGTGGAGTTACACAATAGTTCCAGACCATCTCCCTGAGAACTGTCTGCCACCTCAAACCTGAAGCCATCGCTAGTTGCAACCCTCCTTTAAGGAATCTATTTGCTCTCTCGACAAGACCATTTGCTCTGGGCTGGTATAGTGCTGTCCTGTAGTGCTTAATACCAAACCTCTTGAGAAACTCTACCATCCTATCCGAACAGAATTGTACCCCATTATCAGAAACAAGTTCTGAGGGAAATCCTTCCCTATAAAAGACTTCCTCGAAAAAATCAATCATTTGTGAAGTTGTTGCCTCTCTAATGGCTTTCCACTCAACCCATTTTGAATGATAATCCACCAGGACAATAAGGTATTTAACACCCTCTCCCAGTTCCTGTATGGGCCCCATTAAATCTACTGCTAATTTCTTCCATGGCTTACTTGGAACACTTACTGGTCTTAAAGGAACTTCCTTAATAGTCTTACTTTTGTCACTTCTGTCACATTCTTTGCAGTTCCTCACACATTTCTCTACCTGACCATCAATACCTGGCCACCAAAAGAATTCTCTGATATGCCTTTTAGTACCTCCCATGCCTAGATGGCCTTGGTGAGCTATGTCCACTAATTTGGGCCTGATCTCATATGGGGGTACTATTTTCATTCCTTTTCTGAGTTGAGACCCATCTTCCGACATGCTCAACTCCTCTTTAATACAGTAATAAACATCATATTTCTTTTCAATGAGATCTTTTCTGGGCCAACCACTTTTGGTCCACACTTTTACTTGCCCCAAGACCTCATCCATGACATCAGCTGACTGCCACTCCTCTTTGCTTATGGCATTGTGTACTAAAGCACAAATACCCACAGTACTTTCTGCACTCACATCCTTGACACTCTCGTTCTGTGCAGGAAGTCTGGACAGACAATCAGCAATCACATTTTCGTCCCCAGGTATATATACCATTCTAAAGTCATATGCTAGCAAGTCAACCATCCAACGAGATATTCTAGGTGAGCCTTTGGCCCGTTCCGCACTGCCCGGTAGCTGAACTAACGGCTTGTGATCAGTCTTAACAACAAACGACTGACCCAATAAAAAAAATTTAAAATGAGCAACAGCCCTTGATACAGCTAGGGCCTCTCTCTCCACCACAGAATAATTGCTCTCCGCCCCCCTCAGAGGTCGGGAGGCAAAAGCTATGACATGTTCAATGTTGCCATCATATTGAAAAAGAGCGGCACCCAGACCTAATGTGCTTGCATCTACAGCCAGCACAGTTCGTCGGCCAGACACAAACCCTCCTAAAGAGGGTGCCTTCACAATGCTATCTTTAATTTTACTAAAGGGATTTTGACATTCTTCTGACAACAGATATTTAGTTCCTTTTTTCAATAAATCTCTCAGAGAAGATGACATTGTAGCAAAACCATCCACAAACTTGTGGTAGTACTCCGCCAATCCCATGAACGAGCGCAGTTGCTCCTTGTCAAGGGGTTGGGGAGCACTCACAATACTATCCACTAAAGACTTCCTGGGGGCAATACCATCACATGAGATTTTATGCCCCAAGTAATCCACTTCCGTAACAGCAATTTTGCATTTCTCCCTCTGAACAGTCAGACCCGCTTCTTTTAGTCGGACTAAAACCGACCTAAGTATTTTATCATGCTCAGGACCATCATTTGCAAATATCAAAATGTCATCTTGAAACACTGTTACTTTCTCAAGACCTTTCAATACCGTTTCCATCACTCTCTGAAACACGGATGCCGCAGAGGCCAACCCAAAGGGCATCCGGTTGTACTTGAAAACACCCTCAGGAGTGATGAATGCAGTCAAGTGTTGACATTCCTTAGACAACAGAACCTGATGGTAGGCAGCAGAGAGATCTATAATGGAAAATAACTTGGGTTCCCCTAGCATGGACAAAACTTCTGAGATATTAGGCAACGGGTGTCTCTCAACCACTATGTTCTGATTGAGGCTACGCAGGTCAACACACAATCTCATCTTTCCATTGGCCTTAGTAACTAAAACCACTAATTCCGTGGCTACAACAGGTTCAATCACCCCTTTGTCAACCAGGCTTTTTAGTTCCTCCTTAAGTTGTGCTCTCATCTTCAGTGGTACCTGTCGTACCTTGTGTACTACTGGTTGAGCATTATTCTTAAGCCTGATGTGATGTTCGAAATCTTTAAGCCTTCCCAAACTCTCAGAAAACACTTGTGGAAATTCCTTGGTCCAAGAGTCCCCCAACTCAGCAATGGTGACAGGGTCCGGTGCATTGGCTTGTACCCTTAAGCTCAGCTTCCTCTGCTCCTCCCAGCCTAGCAGAGAGGTCCCTTTTTCCGCCACCAGGATTGTGGCTTGGCATCTTCTTTCCTATACATGATTTCTGCACGGAATTCACCCAAGATATTTATATCAGAGTCTGCATATCCACACACCCTGATATTGGTGGCTTGTATAATGTTACTACTCCTTCCCAGAATGTTAGTTAGTGTCTCTTGGGATATGATGGTCCAAGGGGAACAAGTGTCCACTTTCATTTGGAGCTCTATTCCATCTACTTGGAACTTGTCCACGGGACCTTTGGTCATTCCAGACATCTCTGAAATCTCGAATATGCGCCTTGGTGTGAGTTCTTGAGCGCTGGATACTTCTTGGATATTGTACCCCTTTCCGATGCCGTCCTCGTAATTGTCCACTGGCCTGAACTCAATACTATTTACAGCGTTACCCTTGCAGACATTGGCAAAATGCCTTTCATTTTTGCACTTGAAACATTCTGCATATTTTGCAGGGCAGGCCGGGTAGTTCATACCATGTCTTGAACTGCCGCAACGAGAACATGCATTTCTTGCATTCCCTCCTCCTCTCTTGACTGTGGGAACGCCAACTTTCTTCTTTTGATTAACGACACAAACCGAGGACGATGAAAGATTGGATTTGTCAACCCTAAGTTCCTTGACATACTCTGAAGTCTGCTCAATACTTCTTGCTAATTCTACTGCCTCATCCAATTTCATATCCTTTGCAAGAAGTTTTTCCTGTACTCTCACGTTATTGGTGCATCTAACCAGCTGGTCTCTGATTAGGGGATCAGTCAAATGTTCAAACTCGCAAGTGTAACTCAGGGATCTGAGACAAGCGATGTAGGACTCCACCGACTCTGACTTCTCTTGGGCTCACTGGAAGAATTTGTGTCTCTCAAAGCTGACATTCTTCTTCGGTTCGAAATGATCCCGAAGTTGGTTAAGAGCAAACATATATTCATCCATGTCCCCTGCCTCAGGGGTATGGTGTCTGGAGAGTCCATCAAAAATTCTGCGTCCTTCTATGCCAAGGTTGTGTAGTAGTAAGGCCCTTTTTCGCGCAGATGGAAATCTTTCCCCTCCCATCGCTACCAGGTAGTTCTCAAAAATATCCTTCCACCTGTCCCATGTGATTGAAGGCCGGCCTGGTTCACTCAGAAAGGGCAAGGGAGGTGGAATGGAGGCAGCCATGGTTACAGGACGATTTTAAAATTCAGGCAGACTGTTGCATAAAGTGGGAGGTAAATGTTTTTTTTTTTTTAAAGATTGCAGGGTTTGCAGTCCACTCCTAATATTCTGTTAATCACTGCTTGCATATATATTGCTGGGAAACACTGTCACAATGGGAAGACCAGGGCTTCTGGAGACTGAAATATTGGAGTGGGCGTGGCTAACCAACCCACATGAGCGGCGAGCGCTCGCTGTCAGCTGTTCCGGGTAGCCCAGGGTTCCCTCTTCAACTTGGTTTTTCGCGCAGCCTCATAAGACCGGCAGCCACTGCACAAATAATGCTCCCCAGCTGGGCTTCGGCTCGCGCTGGGTCCGCGCGATGCTCCTCGCTGCCAAGGGGGCTCGCGTAGGGCTCCACGGCAGTGATCGCTGTCCCAGCGCCGAGATCACAGCTGGGTCGCGGCTCGCTCTGTATCCGCGCGACGCCCCTCCTTGCTTTTGGGGCTCGCGCGGGGCTTCACAGCAGCGGCCGCTGCTCCTGCGCCGTATACAAAGCCCGCTGCAGCTCGCACTGGGCTCGCAGCAGCCGCTGCCTCAGCGCCGAAACTAAAGCCCACTGCAGCTCGCGCTGGGCCCAGGCAGTGCCTCTCCTTTCCTCAGGGCTCACGTGCGACCCCCCAACGTAGCGGTCGCTGCGCTGTAACTTCAGGGAGCCTGGCTTGTCTGGGTATGGCCCTCACTCCACCTCCTGCCCGCCTCTCACCTGCTGTCGCCGTCGGAGGCGGAGATTCTCTGGGAAGGACCGGAGACCGGCGAATTCCACATGAAGTGCCAATCCTCGTCGCCAATGTTAGGTATGGGTCCACGCAGTGGCATCAGTATCACACAGTCTTTTATTAGGTATGATACAGGGACAGCAGGTACCCCCTCAAGAGGCAGGCTCCAACTGACCAAACTCAGAATACACAGTGAAACCACTCTTTTTGCTAAACATATTATAATATAAGGTGGCACAATGATAACACAGGGAAGATTCATCTCAACACCCTCTCTTCTCCTCTCACTTTCGAACCTCCCGATTATCCAAGGGCAAGCTTCTCCCTTTGGATTGTCAGTCGTTTATTTTTAAGATGTGACTTTTATGGGTTTTTCCTGAGCAACTAGACCGCTCACCATAGTTGTTTCTGATGGTGATGTTTATGGCTCCTCGTTCCTCCCTCATCTCACTACTCCTCAAGTAGGATGTAGGACTTTCTACCTGGGCTACACATGTTGAAGTGTGGGGTATAGAACGAGTTTGTGTAAAACAAGAGGTAGAGGGAGGGGTCGATAGAGTCTGGGAATACTGCTGTTTGTATGTTTGTTTGTTTATTGATTTGTAGGGTGCACCGAACCCTTAGGTAACTGGGCACAACAAGGTACAAGGATACTTAAAGCTTAGTTACACAGTGAGATAGATACAGTGAGGCAGGAGGCCAAATACAGAAGTGCAAGCAAGTACAGCAAAAGGTTACATAGGCTGATACATAGATTAATGAAACGGTTAATAAGGGGAATCATACAACATTGGAGCGCAGCCATTTGAGAGTGTTGTGCCTAAAGCTGAAGTAGGACTGGTCAGTTCTAAGATCAAGTGGTAGCACATTCCAGGACTGTGTTCTCCCTGTCTAATTGTCCCTGGTGCCAAAGGGGTATCGCTCCCCATGTGATCCTCCCACTAAGTACCATCCCCAGGGGAACTATTGGGTTGCAGGATCACCTCTGTGGCCTTATGGGAAGGGTCTCACCCCAGGGAAGCACGGACGACATCCTGGGATTCAGCAAAGTACATTACGATTGTCTTCTAGGGAACCGCTATTTTAGACAAAGCTTTGTCAACCCAAGAATGGCAGCTCTCAAGAATGCAACAACCAACCACACAACACTGGCAATCTCTTAACAGAACAAAGTCTTATGTTACTGCTGGAAAGAAGTAACTCAAGAAAATCCCAGGGCAATGTGTTTTGGGTGGGAAGTGGCAGGTAGTGGGGAACATGGCTATGGAGATTATCATGGCCAAAGGCGGTCTAAGGGTGGGTAAATACCCAAACAACACCCACAGACTGTGTCCCTCCTCACATGCCATCTCTCTTCTACCTTTAATTACCAGAGGTGCGGCTAATAGTAAACCAATTTCAACACCCTCTAATGGGCAAAACTAAAAACAAAAAAGCAAAGTTGCTTCTAATACTACTTGGAAGCTAGAGAATGGATATCCCAGAATTCTAAGTATGAGAAAGAGTGGGTTGAATAACCTACTACATATATTTGGATAAATGAACCCTTCGGATGTCAATGGAAGATAGCCATGTAGGGTTCTATTAATGGTACCTTGCATTAAGTGGAATAACCAAATTAATGTTCGTCAATACAATGGTATGCAGACATGGAAAAGACTATGTGAAACAATGTACCATTCTTTAAAAGATACCTTGATGCATAAGACTAATAAACGATGGATGATGTGACATTGCTCAGTGTGCATGTTGTTACATGTCCACAATAAAAAAGGGTCACCTTTCAAACAGTAGATGAATAACTTAATTTGAAATTAAGCATATGTAAGCAACATTGATATCGTAAACACCTTTAAAATTTTAATGGGGAAGATATTACTGAATATTTAGGTGTTAACTGCATTTTATGTTTTTTCAGCACAGTTTCTGTTATTCAAATTTCAAACATTGTACTTCAGAAATGACACATTTAGTAAAAAAGTTAACTCAGTTTTCGAGGCTTACTAGTTACACGAAATGACTGTAGTTGTGTACCTAAACCCATGCCACTGTCATGAGTTGCTGGCAGTGTGATGATTCTGAAATGGCCGTTTGATGAGGACTTTACAAAGGACCAGTGGCCAGCAGCCACTGTTTCCACATGCAGCAGGGCTGGGCTAGATTTTCATGTCAGAATAAACCATGAACCATTGCACTGGCAGAGTAACTATACCCATTGACAAGCCAGTGAAGCCACAGGGTGGCGAGCGCCATGTGGACGCGTTTTACAAAACAAGTTGTGTGTTTTGGTGGGGTCGGTCAGTTTTAGAGCCTTCGGGATATTCTCGGCCATCATTAGCGTGTTTTCCTGAGATTTGTTGCAGTATTTCTCAGCATTTATACGTCGTTCCTAAACATTATGTCCCACTCCCCTTGAATATTCTTGTGTTTGGCATTTATATTCTTTTTGAAAATGTGCTTCAAGATACGCATGCATTGGCACTGGCATTGCAGAATGAATATTAAATCTTTGCTGCATGGTACATGAGGGTCTAGTTTTACATTTCAATGATACCAACAGCAAAGACAGCCATTCTGTTTAAGTGTATGCATCTTTATATTTTATATAGGTTTATATCTGTATAATAGCATACACAGGACTTCAGAGGCTTTGTAACAAAATCACATCTGCAATGGAACAAGCGCTGCTTATTACCTTACATAACATAGCACACCAATGTTAGCTAGCTAGTAAGTAGTATACCATTCACTGCTGTGTCTCAATTGTAGGTGGTTCTTAACTGTAGGCATATTTTCCCACTTGCCAGGTATCTCAAATCTAGTTGTAAGGGAGGGAGTTGGGCCCGACATAACTGGACCACTGATAGAGGACCCAAGATGGAAACAGGGGAGACAGGTGTCTCGATCTCAGAGCGGATGAACCACAGGGTACAGTGAACGCCCCCCCACGCCGCCTCCGGAAGAACCCGTGGGGGTGATCATTGCTGCACTACAAAATGTACTAAAGGGGAAAGGACATGGGCAGCGCTTAGTTGGAACAGGTAGAAAAGGTACGTCCACTCATTAACCCTATTAAAAATCCACACTTTTGCACAGACCTTAGGGGCAGTAATTGCAGCACACCAGAACGTACGACAGGGGAAGTGATATGGGCTACAGTTAGTCATAACAACCAGGGTAGGAAAGGGTACTGCCACTAAACAACCCTTCTAAAAACACACCATTTTGCATACACCTCAACTGAACTAAACACAACCATAGCTCTACAGCACAACAAACTGCACGCACTTCACTACACAACAATGTAACAAGACACACATGGCCTCACCCAACAGCACATGATGGCTACCAACCGAAAAACACATCTACACTCAGTGAACTGTGTTAACCGAACAGAAGCTGCCAACAGCACTTTACAGCTCTCTTGCTCTTTCTCCTGCTCAGTCCAACTAACTTACCTCCCTCCCCCTTTTCTTTTCCAGATCCGCCAGAGCGCCATGAAATCACTCAAGTGGCAACAGTGCATGGTATATGAACCGTTAACATAACTTAACATACCATAACATAACATAAATCAAGTGGCAGAGGGCTTACTTGGTCAGGACATTTTTATTCCATCAGTAGCCATTATCAGCTGCAGTTCAGCCATTAACTCTCAAGAGACTGCTTTGAAAAAACGCTGGCAGGCCATTTACAGTACAAAGTCTGAAGTTACTGTTCAACAGAGGTAACTCAAAGAGTTCCCACTGGATGTGTTTTCGGTGGGGAGAGGCTGTTAGTGGGTTGAAATGATCATAAGGACTAGCATGGTCAGGGGCATCTTTACTTCCACTTAATAGCCAAAACTAAAATGGAAAACATATGGTGGGTTATCTAAAGGCACACCAATATCACACTAAAGTTTCTGCCATTTAGAAATTAGATTGCGGAATTGTTACCACAAATCAAGGAATATTGTAAAAATGTGTGATTTTACAATTCTCTCTACAATTCAGCTAACACCCCCATGTGCAATGGTATTCCAATTTTGTAAGCCTCACGTGGGTCCAAATGCAATGTTGTAGTGCTTTATCATCCGACCGTACTTGCTTAATTTGCTTAATTTGCAGGCAACATCTCTGTCGAAATGGCATATATTTATGCTTCATTTACAATAGATTTGCCCCTGAATTCATTGATTGAGTAATTGTAGCTCTTCACAGTGACATTGGGCTTCATTACGAGATTGGTGGTAGTCATGGCGCTATTTGCGCCATGACCGACACCAATAACGGGTCCGGCACCGGTGTTGTTCAATGGGGACCAACCGGTGTAGTCGGATCCTGCCGGGACCAGTAAGTCCCCATTAAACAAACCATTCCCCATTCCCATTGAGCCCCCATAGGGCTCAATGGGAATGGGGAGGGCGCTAATAACGGGCTCACGACTTGCAAGCCCGTTATTAGCACCCTGGTACCTTAGCGGGACCCGTAAGGGACGTGTGGTCAGACCACACGTTCCTTATGGTTCCCTCGAAGGGACCTCGGAATAGGGTGGTAGGGAATTACCGGCACCGGTCTCCTTACCGGTGCCCAGTATCCCTTACCGCCCTACTCATAATGAGGCCCATTGTATTAAATCATCCTTGACCCTACTCCCAGCCTGTCCAGGTCCCCACTCAAATGAATAACTATTAACCCGTTCAACTAATGAATTACAAGTGCAAAATATATGTCAATATTAATGTTAAAGGGCATTGGAGCATGCACTTTCACCACTGGAGTAGTCCCCCGGTGCTCTGGCAGATTTGAAAAAGAGAGGGGGTGGGTTGAGTTAGTAGGAGAGATTGGGAAAAGTGCAGGAGAGCAGTGACGTGCTGTTGGTAGCTTCAGTTCGGTTTGCACCGTTCGCTGAGCTTAGGTTTGGTTTTCGAGTGGTGGCCACTGTGTTCTGTTTTGCAACGCTATGTGTGTTTTGTTTTGTTGTTGCAGTGTCGTTGGCTGCGGTTCAGAGGTGTGGTTGTGTTCAGTTTGAGTTTAATAGGTGTATGCAGAAGGGTGAGATTTTTAGTGGGTTGGTTAGTGGCCTCACTATCTAGATGAAAGGCATGCTAATCTAGATGTGGCATGTGAATATCTCTGTATGTCTGTCTAAATGTGGCATAGGCTGGCATTCAGAGTCTTATCCAGGGACGTCATTTAGGGGTCACCAGAGGTCGCAACTGCAACCTCTGAGGTCTCCCTTGTGACCTCTGTGGTCTCCCTAGCGACCTCTAAAAAAAAAAATGAAGAAAAAAACGAAAACCTTTTTTAAAAAAAAATGTTTTTATGTAATGCAAGCTCCTGGGCTGTGGCCAGCACTATGTGGCTCTTTACTTCTGGGGTGGCTGGCTTTCTTGTTCAAGCCCCTTAAAAAAAGAAGAACAATAAGAACATGAGTGCCACAAGTCTAACACTTTCAGCACTGACCCTATATAAGAAAGAATAGGAATACTAAATAATGTTTCTTTCTGGAATTCTATACAATAATTCCTAGACTCATTAAAGGTTTATTTCAGGCACACTTTAGGGGGTGAGTCACTGATTTAGTCTGTTCTTAAACACCTCAACTCAGCCTTTCATCCTTCTGACGTCGATAAATGAGTACCAACACAGGTTGGGTGATATTAGGTGTATATTTTTTCTATATAAAGCGCTTATGTGTAAGTGCTATATAATAACACATCATTATCATTTGGTCATGGACGTCTGCTTGCATTCACATTAATTTGGTAATATGGGCCTATACAACTGATCTTAACGATACATATGGCGATCCATTCTGGTATGAAATGTACATCACATTATAGTGATATCGTAACCATTTTCTTCGTAGTGTACAATGTTATGTGATGATCCTTCCTGTTTTGTCAACGGGTGAAAGGTTGTGTTCCAACGCTTCCCGCAATATCACTTTGGGTGGGGTCAAATGACATCACTTCCTGTGATGTCATCGGGGGTCAAGGGTCATGTCATGTCACTTCCGCTACCCCTGGCATTTTGGTGAAATGACGTCCTTGGTCTTATCCGGATGGAATGCAAGCTAACATTTACACTTCTGTCTGATGTGGTGCTGGCTAATATTCACAATCCTGTCTAGATGCGATGCAGGCTAATATATACGGTTCTATCTGAATGTGAAACAAGCTAATATTCACAATTCTGACTAGATACGATGCAGGCTAGTATGTACGGTTCTATCTGAATGTGGCACAGGCTAATATTCACAATTTTGTGTAGATGAGAAGCCGGCTAGTATGTACGGTATCTGAATGTGGTAGAGGCTAATATTCATAATCCTGTCTAGATGTGATGCAGGGTTTTATGTACAGTTCTATCTGAAGGTATCACAGGCTGCTAATATTCACAATCCTATCTAGATGCAATTCATGCTAGTATATATGGTTCTATCTGAATGTGGCACTGGCTAATATACATAATCCTGCCAAGATGCAACACAGGCTAGTATGTACGGTTCTATCTGAATGTGGCACATGCTAATATTCACAATCCTGTCTGGATGTGACACAGGCTAGTAATATGGTTCTATCTGAATGTGGCACAGGCTAATATTCATAATCTTGTCTAGATGAGAAACAGGCTAGTATATACAAAAACAATAAATACACCCCACAGAAAACCACACACTAGGCAGAAAACAATTGCAAAATGCACACAAATCCCTTCACGAACTCACCTAAAACAGGCCAAAAACAGATTGAAATCAACGTAAACCTACCCACTGAGCATCAACTAGCCCCTAAGACTGCTTTTCAAGTGGTCTCCATGTAGGAAGCATCTGGATTACAGTCAGTGACTCACAGGGAAATGGCTGCCAGCAACAGAGGCACAGAGACACTTGACTGTTTCAGCCAATTGCAAGGGGGAGGATGAGGAGAGTAAAGAAAGCCAGAAACAAATAAAGGACTACACCATGAGCCTGCCTAACCTAGATGCAGACCAGCTTTTAAAACTGGATTGGAGTCAACAAAAACACTAAATGAACTGCACAAAACACCACATACTAGGCAAAAAGCGATAGCAAAGTCCACATAAATCCCTCCACAAAGTCACCTAAAACAGGCAAAAAACGGTTTAAGTAGGAAGTATCTGGATTACAGTCAGAGAATCAAGGTGAAATGGCTGCCAGGAACAGAGGCACAGAGACAACTGATGGTTACAGCGAATTGTAAGAGGCAGGGTGTGCAGAGTAAAAACAGCCAGAAACAATCAGGACTTCTTCATGGACTACACCACAAGCCTGCATACCCTAGATGCACTAGCTCAGAAAACGTGGTGGGAGTCAACAAAACACACTCAATAAACCCCACAGAAAACCACACACTAGGCAGAAAACTGCCCAGATTAACAAACTCACCCCTCCCCCACATGTTTATAGGTCCAGGCCAAGTTAAGCTTGTCAAGGGAAGATTGGCCCCAGACAACACCTACATTTCTTGAAATATGTACAGTATTTTGTCAATTCCAGCGATCCTGCTGAAACTGTACCTTTTGATTGTTTAGAGGGACGCTGTATGTAAAAACCTTTAGATTGAATAGGAAGTGCCCCTCCCCCCCACATGATTTCACATATTAACCACCTGTATGCTTCACCCAAATCCTCTATAGAGGCCTATGGAAAATCACCCTCACCATTTAATTTATTCATTGGGGTTTGCTCCATGTCCCCAACCTTGTTTATTCTTTCCCTGGAACCACCACTGATTAGTGTCTGACATAATTGTCATAATAAGGGCATACCTCAGAATTCAAAGTAGCTACATATGACAACACCATATTGGTCTGTCTTACGCTTCTACCTACAGTAATATATATATAATTGTTCATTTATAAGGTGCTTAATACCAACAAGTAGTTTCTAAGCGTGGAATCAAGATTAGAACCTGTGTTGAGTTGCATTGTCTTGCTTAAGACAAATGCGTTACCCCTGAGCTATCCTTCCTCACCTTCCTTAGCTATTCTGACCCTTATAGATGAATACTCTTCCCTGATGGCATTCAAAGCAAATTGGGGGGGGAATCAAACTCCTTACAAACAACATGCACCTCATAAATCTAGGTATCATACCTCTTTATTCTATTTAAAAAACAGCTAAATTAAACATCAATGCCCTACTAGATATGATCAAGGAGGTCACTAAGAAGTGATCGCCCCTGGTCCTCACTTGCAGGAATAGATTGAATTCAATAAAGATGGTATGTGTCCTGAAGGTTCTTCACATTCTAGTCATACTCCCATTACCTCTCCAAGCCACATTTTTTGAATAATTGAAGTAATTTGTTCTAGTTTTTCTTTGTGGAAAAAAAGGCAAATCAAATTATCTACAATTCCATTAAACCATAGACAAGGAGAGGCGTGGTTCCCTGATTTATTTTATTAATACTAGGCTTTTGATCTCTGATAAGTCTTTAAACGATTCACTCCCACCCAACACCAGTCCACTGACTCATCTTCCAAAGTCTTTAAATTGCTGTGGGACAGTGGTACTGGCACACCCAAAAATACATTACAGCAATGCAGGTGTAAATCTTCTTTAATAAACGCATACATGTGGATAAAAGAGGACTCTACTGGTGCTCAGAGGTTGTGAAGGGCATACATTTTATAAAGCAATACATAGTAATTACATGAACTCCTACAATACATGTTTTTTCATTATCTATTTTTATTATTATTATTATAATTATTATAATTATTATAATTATCATTATTATTATTATTATTAATATTGAATTTGATGATAGAGGACCTAGCTTCGAGAAGCAACTGAGAGCTTTACAGAGGTATAGAGCAATAAAGATACATAACGGACCGCTTTACAGAGATGTACAACATTACAGATGCATAACTGAGCCCTTTTCAAAAGTAAAAACAGAACAGATATACAGCGGGGGTGGGATACAGAGGGGCACAGAGGAGGGGTACAGGTGTACTGGGTGGTGGGGAGGAGAGAAGCTGGCGGTGTCTAGCGGATCAGGTGGTGCGAGGGCCCATGTGATGGCCTAGTGTTAAGGCAGCGAGATTCCTTGAAGAGGTGGGTCTTGAGTTATTTTCTGAATTGTATGAACGTAGGGGCGAGTCTTATGCTGACAGGGAGACGGTTCCATAGTCTTGGGGCGTATGCATAGAAGGCTTGTTTTCTGGCCCTTTCCTTTTTGCAGCAACGGATGTCAAGTCTGTATGCGCCCTGGCTTCTGGTGGTGCACTGTGCGCCGGACATGCTGAGATTCTCCGCAAGGTAGCTGGGAGGCTTGAGGGCAACTGCCTTATAGATGGTGCCGCAAGACGTGCTTCAGTTAGAACCACCCCCCCTTTTCAAAGCTGTAAAGCACAATTTATTTTCTGCCACCTTTTTCCAAAATCCTCCATTGCTCCCTCTGGCTGAGAAATGGTCTGCTCTTAAATGCTTACGTTGGTATAACCTCCTGTTTCCCACTCCAATTCCAGGCGGACTTCATGTTGAAGAGAAATGAGAAAAGGAATTGGGCTTAATGTTAGATGACAGAGAATGCAAACCCGCTGGATGGGATGGTTGAATGGATCTAGGGCAGCATCACATAAGCAATCTTTTTAATGGAAGCGTATAAGCATAATGTGGGCTGTTCAGAGACAAATTAATCGCAAATGAGTTCTGTGAGAAAGAGTTATGCTCACAACAGCACATGAACCTTTCGCACTAACTACTGGCAACTCGTGGTGAAGCCCAAAGAGCAGGAAGGGGGTGTGGAACCTTTCCAAGACTAATAGGGAACCATTTTGTAAAACAGAAGGAACCAGTTTTACGACAGTTATAGACATACCAAATGAAGACAAAGAACATACGTGTGTGAGATGATCAAAAACACCATAATCTGCAGTAAATTGTAAAAGTATCACAACAGAATTAAGTTTGCCATGACATGCATGAAGAACAGAGTCTGATTCTGCCAAAATAGGCCTGGGGAAAAGCTAGATATAAGTGATGCCAATTTGTGAAAAACAAGGTAAGCAGATAGCTGAGAGTGGACACTTCTTTCCAGAGGTTTAGGTTTATAAGGAAACCACGAATTGTTAATAACAGTTTTTTATTAGAGGGAATAGATGTGTTACGTTGTATTAATAGAAAGACAGAAGTCAGTATGAAATTCACAAGAAAACATCCTGATTGGAGGGAGGTGTTAAACATAGTCACTAGGTATGGTAGGAGAAGAGGGGATGTGCACCTGAAGTGCTGATGAGCTCATTCTACCACTATTTGCTCCAAGGCGAGCTTTGTTGTTACTTTATCTGTGTTCCACAGGTGGTCACTGTGCCTCTGTCAGTTGTAATTGTTGATTGTTTTTCAGTACTGGTAATTGGAGCTCAATACAAGTTTGGTGGTAAATCAGAGGTAAATCTGCCGATTTACCACCAAACTCAACTACCATTACCATCACTTAGTTCTGTGGCATAACCATGGGATTATGAGTGGGGAAATGTCTGCCTAAATTCCCTTTGACCATAATTGATACAACTGTATGGTAAATCTGCCAATTATTGTAAGTAAAAAAGAGGATTCACTTCAAACTTTTTGCTGGAAGTGAATCCTCCACATTACTGCCAAGCTCATAATTCATTGTAATTATAATTATAATTATGGTTGTACAGTGAAAGTAGTACAAAAATGGTGCTGATGGAATTACCCCCACTTTTTTTACTCCTCCACCAAACTAATAATCAGGTCCTTTGCCCTCACATTTCAAATAATTTGCCCATGCCCTATTTCTACCTAACTACTTTGTACTCTTTAAATTCAAAAGAAGATGTGTTAAAACAAAAATGACCATTGCTGATGCATATCAGGAGGGCCAGAGTCTTTACATCTCACATCAGCGGTTTGACCTCTTGCCATGTAGTCCTAACTAATAAAAGGATTAAGTTAAACATTTCACACTTTGTTTCCAAGGAAACACACCTAGCATGATGGCTCTACCTTGGTCATAATGGTCATTAGGATGACACCGCCCATGTGGTCTCTCTGGAAACGCTGGCAGCTTACTCCAGCCCGGCAAGAGTAACACCAAAGATGACACCAAGGATGGCCACTGCCTTGGTACCATTACCCCTTACAAGATGGCAGATGGAATGTCCGCCATCTGGAATGTCCGTGCCACTTGTGTCAACACAGGCAAGATGGCACTGCCATATCTGCCCCATGTCCTTTGGACAGAGCAGACTGTGCGCCACAAAGCCCAGGTTAGTGCTGCTACCTCGCTGCCGACTGTTTGCCTGCCTCCTGCTCCTGCCTCCTAGTCCTGGCCTCCAGTTTCCTCCTCCTTCTTGCTCATCCTGGAAGCCTTGCTCCTGCTTCTGCGCTCCAGCTTCTCTTTCGTTGGATAGCTCCCTGGATATAGATTGCCGTTCTTCCATCAAGCACGTTTTTGTTTTCCTTATTGGGTTTTTCCCTTGGCAGTCACTGTGGTACTCACCAGCCTTTTCTGTGTACCCTTCAGTATCCTACTTATAGCGTAGTACGGAGGTACGTGCTGGGGCAGTTGGAAAGGTTGGCATAACCTTGACAATAATAGATAACTAAAGTAAGATGAGGCATTTAATTCCACTTAATTGATTCCCCTCTGACAGCCCGTTAGTGACAATCTTCCTAATTGTTGCCTGGTTAAAAAGAATTCGCACTGCAATCATTTTTGATCATGGGCAACATTCATGTATAAATTGTGTCTGTCATTTGGGTTTTTGTAGGATCAGAGTTGAGGCTTTCATCGAGCTACCACCCACAGCCTGCTGGACAGATGGGTCCTTTATTACAAACACGAAAACAACTCCAGTGTTGCAGGCTTGCCTTGAAAGGGGGTGGATTCGCTGAACACATCATCAGTGGCAGAATTTATCCATAGCAACTAAAAAGATACATCTACACGTTTCTCACTTTTTTGCTTTTATCCTTGGATTCTAACGAGATGTTTGCAAAGGTCCAACAATAAATGAAAGTCATAAAGTGCGAACTCTTCCAACTATTCCACAGAATCAAAAAGGGCTATAAGAAATATGGTGATCTATAAAGCCCTCCCACCCACTCTTCTGAGCAGAGAACCACATTTAGGTGTGCACAAGGAACCATAATTTCAGGGATTCACACACATTACACCCACAATTTGAATGCCCCTTTGCTAAAGTATAGGTTTACATCCCAAAATACAGATGTCTGAATCTTCTCAAAACTCTCAAATCAAACAATTCACAGAGTGTTTTCCTATTGGATTGCACCATTTTAAAACACTTATGTGAATCAGGCCCAAAGTGTTTTACCTTGTTATTAAAACCCGTTTTCAGGGCATCATGGGAATGATTTAACATTGTGCTTTGAAATGAGCTAAGTACAACTCTCTGATCATTGCTAGATTGGGGTTTCCTAATCAAAGTCCATCTTTAATCTTTAACATTTTCTGAACATTCATTAACACAGGAACATCGTGCTTTCCCTGTCAGTCTTGATCAGTTAAGTGAATGTTTTCTGGATCTTGCAAATATTTATACCATACTATGTCTTTTTTTTTGGGTGGCATTTCGGCCTTGACCTGTAGCATTTCTACTCCACTATAGCTCATTTTTAGTTTGCTATGGTATTATATGATAGGATATGATAAGTCATTTATAACGCACCTGTACACAAGTGTTTCTAAGCGCAACAAGAGAAGGGAGGGAAGACAGAGGGAGGGCAAGACAAACAATCTTACTAGACCTTGTGTCATTCAGATCGTGCAAGTGTAAGAACAAGAAGTGCAGGGGGAAAGCAAGTGGGAAGTGCAAGGGACAGGGGAGGGGAAAAACAGGGCAGCAATGCTCTGAGTAAGTGCAGCCAGGGCAGCGCTGCATTTGGGTAGTTCAAGGAGAACAAGGGACTGTAGGGTTACATGTACAGCCCCTAAGTGCATGGTAAACCAGGAGGCAGTGCAAGGGTGACTGATCAAGAAAAAGCCTAGTACCCAGTGAGACTTTAAGGGTAGCCAAGCAACCAGTAGGTACAGCAGACAGATAGGTTAGGTAGGGCAGCAGGGGAGCGAGAGAAAGCATAGAAGAGGAAAGTGTTGATCTGCTTCCGGAACTTCAGGTGGTCCTGCTCAAGTTTGTTTGGGGCATGGAGGCCATTCCAGAGGGTGGCACCTGCAGAGAGCAGAGAGATATGGGCCCTCATTACGACCCCGGCGTTGGACCATGGTGCTAATATCACCATGGTCCATGCCGGTAACTTACAGACTCCGCCATGGCGGAATGGGGAATTACCGCCCCATTCTGAGGTTGGCGGGCGGTAATTCCCCATGCCGCCATGGCCCTTCCCCATTCCCATTTTTGTCCCATAGGGATCAATGGGAATGGGGAAGGTGCTAAGTACGGTGCCGCAAATTGCGGCACCGTACTTAGCACCAAGGTCCCTTTGCGGGTTGATTTTTTAACGCCTGCTAAAAGCAGGCATTAAAGTGCCACCCGCAAAGGGACCTCGTAATCAGGCGTTAAGGGTTTAACGGCGCCGCCACCTTTTTCGGCGCTGTTAACCCCTTAACGCTTGGGTTGTAGTGAAGGCCATTGAGTTTATGATAGGGTTACTGCTGTTATTAACATTTCTTCAAGGCAGTTCTGACTGGGTAGGCAGGCGTGATACCGCAGGATTCCCCCAGTAGGCCTCTGACACAAGGGGCATCTTTTTTGAGTGGCAGGATAGATAAATGAAAACAGTCCTGGGCTGACTGACTGACTGACTGACTCTGAGATTCGTACTTCTTGTAGTCGGCATGCAGGTGACGAGAAACAGTCCCATATAACTCTTTATTAAAAGGAAGGCTCTGGTTGTGCACTATGAGGGGAGATATCTAGGGTGTAGTTTATTTGGCCTGGGCTTGTCCCTACGCATTTCTGACATTGCACTGCAAGTGCTCTAGTGTGCTCTCCTCACAACTGTGTAGGTGCAGACCATGTGGTTCTATTCCTTGACCTATGAAGACACGCTGCATGCAAGTACAGCCTGCAGCAACCTCGGATAAGCCAACCATTAGAAAAAGAAGCAAGGCAGCCTTTGCTACCCTCCCTGCTGTTGCCTCTCCCAGCCGACCTGCTGCCACTGACTGTGACCTCTCTCAGAAACAAAATGAGGTATGTAGACTGAGCTGCTACTAGCAGTTGCTGGTAATATGCGTAGTGTTGTATGGTCCATTATAATGGCTGGCTGGCACTGACCCTGCCACTGGTTGAAAGTCCTTTAAAGGTAGAGTGCCGGGCTGGCATGGCATTTTTGCCAGCTTCTAGGGACACCAGCCTCTAAGGACACCAGGCAATCCAACACAACACTGCTTAGAAGGTTAAAGCTCAGATACTGACAATAAGTGACTTTGGGGTATATCAATGGGGTGCCTGATTGGGTCTTGATCTTACATGCTCTCATAACATTTTTGAACAGAAAAATTAATCAAGACCAAATTGTACAGATCAGGACAAAACACATTTGTAAATTAGTTTATGAAACTCTTAGAAAATTGAGAGTGAATAATTTGATTAATTATTGTTTGTTCATTTATAAATTCAATTTAAAAAAATTCACACTTTACAACACCATAGAAAAATATTATCTGAACATTCTCTATTAAAATATTCACCCTAATTAATTCGATTAAATCCATACACATTCATTTTGCCTACATCCATATCTCTACACGCCAATAATCACGTAAATTTAACAATATTTGACAAATAGTAAAACTTGTATGTTGGGATTCCCCTATTTTATATTTTGCCCAAAGTGCATAAAGACAGTATAAACCCACCTGGACGCCCTATTGTGTCCAGTTGAGGTTCCATTTTGGAACCTCTGTACAAATAACTTGACTTCTTTTTTAAACCACTAGCAATTACTACTATTACATTTTTGGTAGATTCACAGGTAGTCATCAGTTTGGTTGAAAATGTTCCTTTCTGTCCCTTGACTCAATTACTAGTCACAATGGACATCGAAGCATTATACAGCAACATTATACAGGACAAAGCATTGTGCACCCTTGAGGTTATGCTTAATAGATGGCAAATCCCACATAATGTACAAACTGAATTTCTGGTAGCCTGTGCTGATTTAGTTTTGAGAAGTAGCTTTTTTATGTTTAAGGAAGATTACTTTCTCCAACGCAAGTGTACGGAGATGGGCTGTACTTTTGCCCCAAATTTAGGCATCCTACATACGGCACTATTTAGAAGTGTGTGTGCTTGACAATGTGAATCCTTTTCTACACTCAATCTCTATATAACGCAGGTATATTGATGATATTTTCTTTATTTGGACTGGTAAAGTGGAGGCACTATGTGAATATTTAGACTGGATTAATAATCTGGACCCTGATCTGTATTTCATTTGTGAGCACTAAAATTGTAATGTTGCTTTCTTGGATTTAAACATATTTGAACATAATGGGACCCTTGAAACTGAATTGTTTTGCAAAAGTAGTGAAAGGAATACTGCACTACACCTTTTGAGCCAACATCCTCAAAGTTTGCTTAACAACATTCCATATGGGATGTTTTTGCGCCTTCGTAGCAATTGCACCTCACTGTCTAATTTCAATAAGCATGCAGATATTCTGCAGAATAGGTTCGATCAAATGGGCTCCCCAAAGAGAATGGTACGCCACTGTCTCAAGAGAGGCAGAAATACTGATCAACACGCCTTGCTAAGATCCACAGTGTAAGATAGAAATGCTGACAAATTGGTTTGTTCTACCACCTATTGCCAACATAGTACTGCCATTTGAGGCTCCATTCTGAAAAACTGGAGCGTCCTGTCCTCCATGGATTCAAAATTGGAAAAGCCACAGTTTGCTTTTAAGAAAACGCGCAGGTTGGAACAAAGCTTGACTAGGGCAAGCAGAAAGATCATGGACCTATATTAATAATTATGGCTGTTTTCCAACATCCTCTTTGAAAATTCAACATTTTGAATATGGGGAAAGAACTTGGGAAGGGGGGACGTTCACCACATGTACGACCAAAAATGTGGTTCATGGGATTTTCTGCCCATGTAATAAACTATATGTGGGAATAACATCAAGAGAGGTGCACGTTAGAATAAACAAGCACTGTTGCAAGATCTGCAATAAAGTCTACAATGCACCATTGGTGATTTGTTGATCTTGAACATGATGTGTCAGAGTTAAGATGGTTCTGTATTGGGAAAGTGAAAAATATTACAGAACATGGAATTGGCAACAAATTAAAATAACAAAGAATGGCTTTGGATTTTTCTGCTCAAAACACTGCAGTATGGTATCAATTACGTTGAACATTGGGACTGGAGTGGTTAGAAATGATTTGGTTTCTTCAGCTCATTTGGGTTTTTGAGTTACTATTATTATTTTATTTTTATTATTAATGTTTATTGCTTTAGAACAATCTGTTCTGCCCCAATTGTGTGGAATTCAACTGCTTTAAATCGTTCTGGGATAAGGTCTCTGTCTGGTGCCTTCCACCCTGTCCTTTGCTTCCCGGGGAGTGTGGTACATAGCCCCGGGCCCCATTTGGACTAGAATACTAATGTTGGCCTTCTGCCAGCAACTTTCAGACCCACATGAGTGAAGAGCATAATTACTCTCAACCGCCCCAGTAGGCTGCACAACACACCCCAGTCACATAGACTCTCTGGCATGATTGTCAGATTCCAGCTAAGGCACACACTACCATCGGTATTCAGCAACCCGTTGTGTCTCACATAACACACTCCATCTAATTAGCTTCTGAAGCATGATTGTCAGATTTCAACCAAGGCACACAGTGTCTTTGGAGGTTATTAACCCCTTGTGTCTCTCCCTCTACAAGATGGAGCTCAGGATAATGCATCCCTGCCCCTTTTCCATTTCCACCATGGAGGGGCGGTCACATGTATGCAGTTACCATTTTAGGTTCCAGATTACCTCCTTGCTCCATATGTGCCGAGATTAATTTGGACAGCTCCGGCACTGAGCGGATCAAAATGCAATAGGAGGTAAGTGGATCAGCATTTCTTGTCAGCCATTATTTCATGCCACATAACCCACAGCCTCTGACAGCCTTTCTCGGGCCAGGTTTCTGATTGGGCTTCTGTTCACACAGCAAACTGCTCCTGCTCCATTTCATCAACTTATTTGGCGAGGCATCCCTCACCTCTGCAGCTGTAGCATTGTTTCTACTGGCTGTCTGATAGGTGGCTTAAGCTGTAAATCGAGTCAATTATATATTCTGATTCCAGTCACATTACCAACATACCCCACAATTGTGTGGTTCTCCCTGCAGCCTGTAATAAAAGCTGGCTTCTTTCCACCAATTCTAGTGGTACCCGAGTGGTGGGGCCATCTGATGGCACAACTGTGATGTGGATTAATTCCAGTGTTGTTAATTTTCAAGTTGCCCCTGCTAGAGACCTGACTCAACTTGTAAAGGTAGTACACATTAAGGATTTTCACTCTCACTACAGTGGTTGGTTGGTGTATTAGGCACTGGTGAGGGAGTGTTGGTAATAATGATTACAATCATGTATATACAGCTTTATGGTGAGGTGTCAGCCATTTTTGTCACAATTTAATATAATTTAATGGTGTGCAGTGGCTCCATGACCTGGTTGCACCTATACTTGATGACCCTCTGTTTTACTTGTTCAGGCCTCCAAATGTTCCATTGGTGCCTGGTGCTTTATTTAACTGGTTGTATGTGAATTAGATGATCTAGACTGTGAGTAAATATAGTTTTTACTAAAGATTCTGTGTCTTTGGGTACTACTTTATGCAGTTTGCTGCATATTGATTTGAAAATGATTATATATGTATCTGTTCTTAGATCTACTAGTTCCCCTGATGAAGACATTTTAGAATTATTTTGTCAACGTCGAAACCAGTCGGTGCTTTCTTTTGGAGTAGCAGGAAGTCAACATTAGAAAAATTGAGCTACTTCAGCCTTCTCCTGTCTACATTTCAAAGTATACATTTTTTAAAAATATTTTTCTTTGGCTTTATTGTTATTTCATTGACTGTTTTCCTCTATGCTGTTATTGTTTCTGTACAAAGTCTTATTGAATGTATAGGTTAACTGTGTACATGGATGAATTGAATGTGTTGTATGGGTTGAATGAATTTCATTATTAAATGAATAATTGCATTGTGCTATTCTTTATATCTTCCTTGAAATGTTTTAACTATAAATAAAAACAACTGATTTTCACATACAAGTCAATAATCCAAATGTATTGTTAATCCATTGTTTCCTGATCTCACTTTTTCATATATTACAATGAATGTTCCCGGAGTCTGGAAGACAGTGACTCCTGTCTTTCTATGGAAATGGCATTTTTACGAGGCTTGTCTCCAGTCGGTATCCTTGCAGGACGAATGACTGACTGAGCATCCTCACATGTTTAGACTAGTGCAGGCCAGGCAGCCTGCAGCCAGTGCAGTGAACACAATAAGTCTGGTCAGGTCCGAGGCCAGCCATATCCAGACAAATAACAGAAAATGGGAGGGAGTGAGGGGAAAATAAGAGCTCGAGCACTTGAGCTTTATTGAAAGAGAATGGAAGGCTCTCCTGCTGCTCGATAAAGGAGCTGTGAAGTCCCTCTGCGACCGACCCTCTTTGATTCTGTATGCCTCATTCATTCCCTCTGATTTTCACTGCTTACCACCCGTTTTCACCAGCTCCCCATCGACTGCTGGCTGGGTTGGTCTTCTAGAAATCCCTATAAATACGTACATGCACACATTGGGCTGTACCGATGTTATTATTGATTGTGACTTTGGTGTAAGCAGTGTGTATGATAAAATAACATATCTTTTCTTTAGATAAAGCACAGTAACACTGAGTGGGGAGTGCAAGCTGCAGACAGCGTCCTCCTCAGTACACTGGACAACTCCCTTTTCCATCTATTTTCTAGCAGACATGCAGTGATTAATGTTTACAAGAGACATCATACAGGAGAGATGAATGAGTGCCGTTTTTCCTGTCACGTGGTCGCTGCTATGCTTTTACTAACCTTCAGGATGCTGACAAATGGCTTTCAAGTATATCACATGTATTTGGTAGGTAATAGATTCTGATTCACAAAGTGCTTTTCAATGGTATATTCCCATTAAAAAACGCTTTGTAAATCAGGCTTTAATTGAAGTATTACATTGAAAAGGAGTGTGGAAGCCCCTCTGCTGGGAAAAAACATGGGTCAAATACCCTGTTTCTATGGAATTTCCTCCACTCAGTAGGGTCTAAAATCATGTTTTCGCTCACTGTCCCCTTCACAGAGGAAAACTATCCCTTAGTATCGGATTTCTATGGGGTACTCCTGCATTGAAAGATTGAGGAAGTAATCTTTGTATTAGAGACATGCCTAGTCTGTTTTCAATCACTCTGTAAGCATTGCAGAAACTGGTGGAAGACCTCTACTTTTATGTGTTGCCAATGGATCAATCAACAGTAGTTTTTCAATGCCCCCTACAGCTGCTAGGAGTGATTTCTCACACTCATAAAATGTGATCTTAATAGGAGATAAAGTTTGCTTTGCGTACAAGATCACTTTATTGACCTGGTCATTCTTCTGATATAAGACCATAGAAAGTTGTCAGGAAATCCCACTTCAAGTAAACAATCTTTATTTTTATTGGGGTAAGCCACCCTTTGAACTTGGGAACTACTTCTTTTCCGTTGTTTAACAGCCTCTATTTGAAAGTCTACTAACGCATATTCACCCATGCCTTCAATATGGACCAACGGCTGACTTACTTCTGTGTAATTCTCTATGAATGTATGACTGTAATCAGTCAATCTTTAGAGACTTTGTAATTCACGTACATGTGTGGGATTTATCAATTTCAACTTCCTTTTCTGGGGATTAAGACCCTCAGTTGTGTTTCATAGCCTAGAATGTTTACTTCACTTCTGCACCATTGTGCTATCTGAAGTGATAATTTCACACCTGCATTCCTTCACTAGGTCAGCACATAGCTGATCTCCACCAGGTTTTCTTCCACTGTTTTACTTTTGATAATCCACAGTATAAGGAATGGTTTATGCAGAAATATATTGACCTACTTTTCAGTGTTAATATAAACAAAAGGAGTATAGGTCCACGTCTATCGTGTCCCACCTAAATGTAAAGACACATTTAAATTGGAGATCAGAGAGTACAAAAATTGTCCAACAGCCATTAGTAGAAATTAGGGCAGAATATATTTTATAAACTTGGATCTCTGCATCTGATTGATATAATGAAGAGGCCACTGTGACATGTGTACCCTGTCACAAACCCCAGAGGCTCCATTGTCCATTGGTTATTAAAAGTACTGTGGATTGGTTGAATTATGCCGCAGTATTGCACATTTTTGATAAACTTTGTGAGTGATTCCATTAACGCTAGAGGTAACCAATACTGTGTTACATATGCTGGCATCATGCTAGGGTCAGTAGGTATGACTGTATAAGGAAGGGATATATGTCCACAATCACAGGAATCCACAAAGAACATTTTCTGGGAATCTAGAAATACCAGTTTTTGTTTTTGTTTTTACTCTTCTCTTTCAGAGGCATCATGTCATACCCACACGGAATACGCCACATCATACCGATGCACACTCACCACAGCAGATAACTGGTGCCAGTTGCGTGGCACCCGATTCGACACAGGGGGAGGTGACACGCCCTATTGCTGTCTGGGTTGGCGGCCCCTCCTTGGCACACGGTCATTTGTCTTGGCGGCTTTGGTCGCGATGGAAACTGCCATGGAAGCATTACGGTGGTCCAAGATTCCGGAAAGGTGCACATGTGACATGGGTCCACTCACTTGACCCATCAGCCTTGCGGACCCGTGCACGTCAATGTGCATCCATGACAACGGTATAAAGTTACAGTGGTTGCCGAACACAGTGCTTCTTAGCTGTTCTTTACCTCGGGAAGTGGCGCTCCTGAATTTACATGTTTTCACGGACCTCGACCTTTGGAACTCTGTTACGGTTTTCTCTTTCTGCCTCATCCTCCAGTTATGACGCCTTGACTCTTTTTGTATTTCACTGAACTGCTCGAACTTGGATTGTTACACGGACTGCCTTATGTTCTGATTTTGCCACGGAAGACTTCTGAACTCTGTTTTGTCTTCAACCTTGAACCTCAGTTGCATTGGTGTCACAGAGGTCACCTTCCACCGCCATTGGGGTTGCCCTTCTGGAACTGTACGACTGAGGAATCTCCCCGCCATTGCCTTTGGGACTTTAAAACACCTGATCTCTTCTGGTGACCCTTCACTACATAGGAACAAGATACACATCCACATAAGGGGGGGGGCAGGTCCAGCTACTCCCCACGTATTCATCTCCCACGTAGAACACGGGTAGGTTTTATTTGTTCATTCAATTTCTGGTTATCCTGCATTGTACTGTTTAACCCTTACCCTGCCTATTTCCATTGCAGCTACCTTGGATCCCGGTGCTCTTGTTCCTGTCACCTGTGGCCTCAATAACTGGTCAGCTAGTATACCCAAATCTGGCTTACCGGTGCTTGGGGACGGAGGTATACATAGTCTACGCCGATATCGAATTCTTGACACATCAGCCATGTTGATCTGTTCTTCGACCATCTCAAGGAGGCCTAGGAATATTTTGGGGGTGGCATTTTCAGAGGTGTCAGTCTAGTTTGGCTGACAGGTCCTTATACATGGCATATGACTGGATTACTGATTACTTAGCATTGAGGCACCTACTAGTGACTCTGTATCTTCAAACATGTCACAAGTAACATGCTCTAGGAAGTATGACTTAAAATGCTTCCCGTGTCCAGTATAGAAAGTTTCTGGTTTGCTACCATTAATATTGTTGTAACAACTTTCAGGAATGGGACCATTGATAGGGTGGCAACATCAGTGGAAACGAGTCTGAAATAAACAGCTATTCCAATGGATGTATACTGGAATGGAATGATGATTTGAGGGTCATTATTGTCATTTGGGGGTCTTTTGTATTGTGTAATTCCTTCTACCAGGATTTTCTTTCTCTTATAAAAATGCATCTCTTTCACTAATTCCTGGTTAATTGACTGCCAGCAGCTCATTCTTTCTTCAGGTGCTCAATCTGTGGAACTACATAATGAAGATCTTTCATTATTTTCTCTGACTTCTCTCTCACTGCCACGTTCTCTTCTATCCTTTGCATTAATTTGTGTGAATTCACCTAACACTGATCAACCTGTGTTTGTGCTGTGTTCATACAAATACCATTATCTTTTTCCTGAGCTAACTGAGCCTGATGTTGTTTAGGAGGTCTTATATCATGATGTAGCTGATGGAATTCGGTCTTTGAATGTATATCCTTCATAACAGCTTTGTGGTTCTTTAATCTCTGAGTTGCATTTTTATATGCATCATGTTGTCTAACAAGTCCTTTGTACAAGTGGTTTGATCACTTATTTCAGCTTTCAACGTATTGTATGTCGGTAGATACTGGCTATGAATGTCATTAGTATTCATTTGTTCTCATTCTAGGCATTGTTTTGCTTTTCTGCACACTTTTAATTTATCTTGTACGGCTTCTACTAAACTTTGTTGTTTCTGACTGATTGTCAACCAGAGACTCTTTTGAGTGATGTATTTCTTGCTCACACTGCTAACTAGCCTCTTTCATGAGTTTTAATTCTGCTTAAGTATTTTGAACAACTTCTGAAAAATGGTACAAATATTGTATATTTTCAGCCAATCTGTCCTCTGCCAACTTAATGTGAAAGAAGAGATGGGCGGAAAGATTCACAAGTGCCTGTTTTTCCTCTCTCACAATGGAGGTCATGTATACATTTTGCAATGTGTCATCTATTGGGCCTTGTAAAGAAGGCATTGTATCAACAGTAAGACAGAGACAAGTGACCACAGTTCAAGGGTGTTAATTGAACTTAAATAAGGGTTTGAAAAATGCCTATCTAATCCTAAATCTAAAGATGAGAGCAAGCTACGATCATCAAATAACAATAACGCAGTCCTAGTGGTGTCTTGTCAAAATAAAAGGGCCTACACTAATAAACCTACTGTCAATCCTTACCTCTAAATACAAATGTGTGGGAAACAATGTGTAGAAGAAAAAGTGTTCAAGAAATCATATGTCAGGATATTCAAGCCATAAGCTTCCCTTCCCCCACGTTTTTATCACGGGAGATGGTGGCACACTTGAGCTTAGCAGTGTCTCTGGCTTCTCTAGCACAAGGGTAGAGTTCAAAACTTCAACATCATAGCCTTCTGTGCCAAAGTCTCTTCTTTCGGAGGGCCTGTTGCAACAAACAAACAATAAAGTTCCTTTCCTTTTGTATTTCACAAATACACAATCCTCTTAGGTGTTTTATTATCCACCTCGGATCCCCCTCTGCTGGGCTCAGATCCTCTTTAAAAAATTCTTAGGATTTTCACAAATCCAATTTCTCGGGTGATTCACTGTTCATCCCGGGTCCCCCTCCTCTGGGCTCAGATTCCCTTTCACATAAAATCTTCAATCAGTCTCCCTCCTCCGGGCTCGGACCAATAACAAACACTCGCTTTAACCCAAAGCTTTCAATTGATCTCCCTCTGCCAGGCTCATACCAGCTTTATTAACTTTACCATAAACTTGCTTGATCAAAATCGAAGACTTTTGACCGTGCGCAGGATTTTGCTTGACCCATCGCAGGACCACTTCGATTCACAATCCTTTGCCATTCTTTCACTTTTGTTAACTCTCAGCTGGATACCTTACAGAGACCTTCCATTGAGCACCCACACAGTGTCAGCCCACTCTGTCAAATGTATCGTATCCTGGATTCAAAGTACAATCACTCATCTTCTGTTTAACTTCACTCGCATTGGTTATCACACGCATTTCAAACAATGTTTTTTTCAGCTTACCAAACAATGTGGTGGCTTGCAACCTTGGCTTCAACACAGACCAATCTTGTATCGGTCTCCCAAACTCACTGTCTGTGTTGATTTCACTGACGCTGCTTTTTTTTTTGGAGAGCTAACAACAGTACCATGGCATCTAGTGATTCTCCCTGCCCTGATCATCGATGCGTGAGAGCCCCGTGTACCTCGGACACACAATACAGGATTCTTCAGCTGGGTTTCCTGGTCTTACATTTTCTATTCTCGAGGTATCATGAAAGTAAAGGTTCCTGGTCAAAAAGGTCAAGGGAACTTTCCTCCTTGCAATCCACTTCTGTTTCGTCGTCTTTCTCCTCTTGTTAAACTACCATCTTGGAACTGCTATTTCCTCATGTGCTTTGCCTCGCTTATACTGTTCAACGAATACCCAGCACCCCCTGCCCAAAGCATTGGTGTGCTCTGCTCCAACTTTCAGTGCTATGCGGATGACACTCAGCTGATCTTCAGGCTTCCCTCCGCCACCTCCTCTCTTTCTCTCATCTCTGACTGTCTATCCGCTATCCTGGAGTGGTGTGCCACCAATGATCTCTGCCTTAACGCCAGCAAGACTGAGATTCTCCTCATCGACAAACCTGCACCCTCCTTTCCTGTCACTCGCTGGCTGGCCTCCCTTGGCCTTCTTCCTGCTCCCATCTGTGAGACTAAGAACCTCGGGGTCATCTTCGACTCCACGCTCTCCTTTTCTCCTCACATCTCTGATGTTTACAAGAAGTCAAACTTCCAACTGCACCTCCTCAGAGGTATTCTTCCTTTCCTCTCCTTCATCAGAAGCTTACTGTCTCCAGAGCCCGGGTCCTCTCTAGGCATGACTTTTGCAACAGCCTCTTTCTAAATCTGCCTGCCTCTGCTCTTCGTCCTTTACAGCTAATCCAGAACAAGACTGCAAGACTCGTCCTTGGCCTCAAACCCATTGTAACAGATTTTATGAAACAGCACACTCCAGCCAGAGACTTCTTCCACTGACACTGAAGGTGGCACACAATAAAACACACTTGTTTATTTTTATTTGAACCCTGGATTCTTTCTTGAAGAGGCACCCGTTTCACACCCACCTTAACAAACACCCTGTGTCGCAATGGACCATGAACCAGGCCGGTGTGTAACAAAGAAATATTATTTATTTTTAAAATTCAAATGAAAATCAGAGCAAAACACAACTTAGGGCAGCAATCACCAGTGTGGTGACAATATAATGCAAAATGTTATAATACAATTAATTCACCTTTCTGACATCATCTATAGTGCCAGGCTAGTAAGTAAGTATATGTAAAAAGGATGAGTAATCTTGTCCTTGGCACTTAAAAGGTTAAATAAAAATGGAAATAAACTCACTTTTCTTCACAAGCATAGATGGCACATATGTTATGCACTCCCCCTCCAACACTGCCCAAAACACCTGCTAACTAAATTCTGTTTGAATGGAAAGCAGTGGCAAGGAGTCAGCAAGAGGAGGGAAACATTGTTTTTTAAATTCGACCCACCACCACTGGCTTAACAGGGGCCACCGCAGCCCCCACGGTGCGGGGGGCCCCGCTAGCACATGCCTGGAAGGGGGCCCCACTTGCAAAAAAAAAATGTAAAAAAAGAAATTCTAATTTTTTTTTTTTACATTTCTTTTGGAAATCATGTCTTTATGAAGACAGAGTGACTACAAAAAGAAACCTTTTTGAAGTGAGAGGGCTCCCCCTACCCCATGACATGGAAGACCCCAGGCTGTAGGCCTCCATGTCATGGGTTGGGGGGAATCCTCTGAATTAAAAAAGAAATAGTTTATTTTTTAAGTCACTCTGCCTTCATAAAGAAATGATTTCCGTTATGGTACGGTCCTTAACAGAAATAATTTCTTTATGAAGTCAGAGTGATTTCAAAAAGAGACAATCAGCCTCATTACAAGTTTGGTGGTAGCCTTGCCGGTAAAACCGGTAGGCTGCTGCCAAACTTGCACTTTATTCTGGCACCTGCGAATGGGCAATTACCGGTAGTTGGCCATTTGCGGGGGCCGGAAAAAAATGTTCCCCATTCTCATTTGATCCTCATAGGGTTCAATGGGAATGGGGAGCTCGGATGCACCGGCACCATTCAGAATGGTGCCGGTGCATCCGACAATGATCTGCTCGCGGGTGGCGGTACGCCCGCCAGGTCAGACCTGGCGGGACTGAAGGCAAACGGAAGCAGAACTCGTAGTTTGCTGGTCTGGTAACAACGGTACCGGCAAGCTTACCGGTATCATTGTTACCAGACCAGCAAACTTATACTGAGGCCCAATTTCTTTTTTAGTAATAGGGCGACCCTCAAACCAATGAGGTGTGTGAGTGTATTGTGAAAGGGTGTATACTTAAATGTGGTGGTGGCTACCTGTGTGAGTGTATGGTGAAAGGGTGCACACAAATATATGGGTGACTGGGTGTGCGTGTGCGCGTGCATGGTGAAAGGGTGCACACTTAAATGTATGAATGGCTGCCTGGTGTGCCTGTATGGTGAAAGAGTGCACACTTAAATGTAAGGATGGCTGGGCGTGCATGCATGTATATGGTCAATGGTGTTTGTGCTTGTGTTCAGGGGCACAACAAAACCTACATTTCGGGGGGCTGATTCTTCAAATGTTGGAAGAGGCGCTAACTTCACGGGTGGTGGGGGAAGCAAACTTATTTGTGTGGGGGCATCTAACTTCTTTACGCATTTTAATGAGACTATTCTAGTGCAACTTCAATGTTACAAGCAGTTAACTCTCTCCTTTAAGTGTAAAAGCACCCACTTATGAACTGTTGTGAGAATGAACAGTCTCCTGTCCCCTTTCTACCCTTACAATCACTTCCCTGACATGAAAGTACTAAACCCACATCAAATTTCAATTGCCTAAAAAATGTGGCATTTGGATGCAGGTGCTAACAGTGAAATGCTTTACGTTAGTAACGGCTGGGCCCTTGTTAACAGCGAAACCCAGGTGCCATTTAACATCTGTGTCCTGTTCTGTCCGGTAACTGCTCTGAAGGTCAGCCAGGTTGAGTCACCATAGCCCACATTTTCTGGGGGTGAGTGTTGCAGCCCAATCAACTGAATATTGTTAAGCCCCTACTTGTGTTTAATGCCTTAATTACTTATTGGTAATCGTCATTAGTCCTAGCCTTAATCTTCCTTGTCCCTGTACTTGTGTATGAGGCACCATGCCTCATACACAAGCACTGGAATGAGGTAGAGGTACATGGAGGTAATGCCCGACTTAGCTACCTGTATATTCATTATTCCTAATCCCACTCTTCCTCATGCCAGTACTTACCTATGAGGCAAGGATCCTCAATCGTAAGCTCTGGGACAAGGAAGAGGGACGTGAAGGTAATTCTGGGCCAAGGAGCCGATTTTGGCGGTTGGGGTAGGGCATGGGAGGGAGAGGGGATGTGTGGGCGGTGGGATTGTGCGATAAATCATAATGGTTGTCCATGTCCAGGCTAAGCAGGCATGATATGTGGTATTAGCGGCTAGAGAGGCATTTTGGTGCATCCAGTCTAGTTATTCCTCAGTTTATTATGACCTTTTTTTAACTGCACATTTCTGATAAAGCAGTCCTGCTAAGAGTAATTACCTGGCTAGATTGTCATTTGGGTGCTGCCAGTCTAGCCATTTCTTACTGCAGCATTGTATATTTTTTTGAGCATCTGTGATAAAATGATATGATATAAGTCTATTATAACATGCCTATACACAAGTGTTTCTTGGTGCGACAAGCAATGGTGTGAAGATAGAGGGTGGACAAGACAAATGATCTTACTAGGCCTTGTGTCATTCAAATCATGCAAGTGCGAGAATGAGAAATGCAAGGGGAAAGGGAGGGGGAAGTGCAAGGAAGAAGGGAGGGGAAAACAGGGCTGTAATGCTCTGAGTAAGGGCAGCCAGGACAGTGAGGCTCTAGGTAGTGCAAGGAGTAGAAGGGACTGTAGTGTTACAGTTACAGTCCCTATGTGTGTGGTAGGCCGGCAGCAGTGCATGGGTGACTGATCAAGAAAGAGCCTGGACTCAGTGAGACTCTGAGGGTAGCCAAGCAACCAGTCAGTACAGCAGTCAGGTAGGTCAGCAGGGGAGGACAGGTAGGTCAGCAGGGGAGGGAGAGAGCGAAAGCAGAGGAGAAGAGGAAAGTTTTGAGCTGCTTCCGGAACATCAGGTGGTCCGCTAAAGTTTGGGAGGCGCAGGGAGGCGTCTGCAGAAGAAAGAGATCTACCCCCACTCTCTGCCTGAAGAAGCGTCTAGCCCTTAGAGAGTTGGAGGTAGCCGGGGGAAGGGCTTGAGAAAAAAGGTATTTTGGAAGAGAGCATTGGATGTAGTGTGAGCCCGATCCCAGAGAGCCTTGTGGACAATGCGAAGGGTCTTGAACTTGTTTATTGCAACCACCGGGAGCCAGTGTAGATATTTCAGGGCTGTAGAGATATGAATCCTGGGCTTGTGGCCAAGGATAGGTCTTGCTGTCCTGTTCTGGATTAGTTGCAGAGGGCAGAGAGAGGAAGGCAGCTTGAAAAAAAGGCTGTGGCAGTAGTCCAGCCTAGAGAGAAACAGGACTCTGGAGACAGTGAGCTTCTGGGGGACAGTGAGAAAG